>NW_026136719.1:36418032-37693663 GCF_905237075.1 Dicentrarchus labrax
GAAAATGTGAAGTAGCATGTTGTGGTGGGATGGGATGGGTCACGGCACAGCGTTGATCGTGATTCAGGGAAGAGAGACGGCGATAGAGTTCTGGAGCTAATGAGCCCCTGTAAGTTTCCTTATTGAATTGTTGCAGGCAACTGGCAGCTTGGGATGCAAACGGAATATGGTATGTGTAGAATCCGTTGCCGCTGAACCACGTCCAGCTCTGACCTGTGGTTGGGGAAGGCTGAACAAATTATGTCAAGGTACGGGTGGAATGATATGGTGAATTCTACTGCCATGAGTTCCTTAGGGCAGGTAAAAAGTGGCTGTGTGCATTCGATTGGACCGAGTGCATTTTGCAGTTCTCTGGGGATATGAGGGTTGCATGTGGACAAATGTATTAAATGGACGAGGTCGACGCATATACGTATGTAAACTAATGTTACAATGATGACTCTGAAATAAAACTGTTGCAGGGGCTTCCTTTAATTAACAGTCCACTGCAATCCACTTCGCCAGTGCGTTAATTTGTCAGTCGTGGACTTACTCATTTTGGCTCTGAACCCTGTCATCCTGTCGAGTGTGGATTGGCGACACTGCCTGCTCGAGCTAGGAGCGTGGTCTATGCTAGCTGCAACATGTTTGGCATTGAGGTGGTAGCGGAGGCTGGAAGTGCTCCGGTGATAGGCAAATTCTTTCTTGCACAATTTGCACACAACTGTGCTTTTATCCAGGTTTCCACCCGGTAGTTTTTTAAAACTAAAATTTCCGCCCACCGAACCCAGCAACGTCTTCTCATCGGTTTCCATTTCTCATGTTGTGTACTGTGCATCAGTATTGCGGGTTTGCCAGGAACTCATGCAACGAGCAACGTTCCGCACTGTTTGGAGTGCAAAAATAAATTTGTTTTTGTCGCGTTATTTTTTTTGTCGCGTTATTTTTTTCTGTAATTAATTAATCGTAATTAATGCGATAAAGTCCCAGCCCTAATTAAAACAAAAAAATTATTACATATACATTTTAAGAATTTGCCATAGATAGTTAATTATTGCAGTGTTCTCGTTCAGGGTGTTGAAACTCTGACTAAACACCAAGTTACACCGTAGCCAATGAAGACTGTCACACTTCATACATTTACATGCTGGTGAAAGCTGCAAATTAAAGCAATACAAAAATATTTTAACTAAATATTATAACATACAGAGCTGTATAAATGAATACACATTGCTGTCCTGCACTGTATAGTTATCATGGCTAGTAACATTGCTGTTAGTTTGTACATGATTGTAAATAAAAACGTTTTAATTAACTTTTAAATATAATTTTTCATGAAATCACTGGATGCATCGCCATGGATTGTAGTTGTGGGCACGCTCTGTGCGGCTGAGAATGCCGGTGTTGGAATGGGAAGAGCGGAGGCAGCCAAAGAAGACAGGATGTGGAAGTTAGAAATGAGTGAAGGGAAAATGATGCTGGGATAAAAGGATGCATGTGCTCAGGTTGTTTGTAAAGTCTGTGGTAAAGAAGAAGATGGATGAGAAGCCGAAATGGCAGGTACTGGGTTCGATACGACCTGGCCCTCTGAGGGCTGATGAGGAAGGCTGAGCCATGGGATGCGCCGTGATGTCGGAGAGAGTGAATGGATAAAGTGTGCTTAAGTACGTTTTGAGTGGAAATGAGATGAGTGCCGTTATAAAACTTGGTATAGTGGTTAATATTTGTGTTTTTGAATCAAAATGTGAATGCATTCAGTTTTCATTGTGACTTTGGTGATCTCCTGGCCCCTGATTTAGCGTCACAATGAATGAAATGTCTTGGCAACTATTGGATTGAATACCATGGAATTTGATACACATCATTTGGTACTTGGATAACAGACTTTGACTCACACTGCTATGCCTAAATGCAGCCTCACAGAGAAAGTTAAGAACTCATTTAAGTGTGAAACCTTTCCAAAATGTTTGAGGAAACTACCCTACATTCTGCTGAGAGGCTGTAGTGTGTCTATCCTACTTCTGCGTATGTGTTTGTTTAAAAATAATTAATTAATTATTGTATATTTTTCAACTGGAACTGTTTTTTACACCGTAATGAAGTTATGTAATATGGATCCAAAAGAAAGGTAACTATAATCCACTGGCGTTACAGTAAAAAGACTATTATTACTATAGTAAATGCTCATTGTCCCCCATCGTTGTTATCGTCATCATCGTCATCTTCTTCATGTTCATCATCATCATCACCGTCAGTCGCTACTGTTGTTGCTGTGCACCTTTGTCTCTGTCCTTTTGTCGTTACCTCTCTCTCTCTCTCTCTCTCTCTCTCTCTCTCTCTCTGTCTCTCTGTCTGTCTGTCTGTCTGTCTCTCGGTGTCTCTCTTTCTCTCTCTCACCCAAACTGGTCGAGGCAGACGGCCACCCACCAAGAGCTGGGGTCTGTCCAAATGCCTCTTAAAAGGAAATTTTTCCTTGCCGCCATTGCCAAGTGCTTGCTCATGGTGGGAACTGTTGGGTCTCTGTAAATACTTTTATAAGGAGTACGGTCCAGACCTGCTCTATTTTGAAAAGTGTCCTGAGATAACTTCTGTTATGAATTGGCGCTATACAAATTCAGATTACAGTTATATTTAGAAAAAATTGTTTGTAGGATTACAATCTTAAAACAAATATTAAAATAAAGAACGACATACAACCATAGTCACAAGTCTCACAACAACACTCTTTTTTGGAGTGAAACCATAGCTAATCTTACAGTTGGCAATTAATTATCACAGCCTTTAGTGAAAAACAAATACTTTCACTATTTTGTCTTTAAAACATAAAGAGGAACATCGCACTACAGTGCAAGTTCTGCCTTCCAGCTGTGAAAATGACAGAGGCAAAGGTTCACAGCAACAACAGTAGCAACAACTATACTAATAGAAATTACTGACGATGATGATGATGAACATAAAGAAGATGATGACAACGACAACATCCACAATGATTGGGGGTGATGAACAATTATAATAATAGTAACTGTAATAATAGTAATAATAATAATAATAATAATAATAATAATAATAATAACAATAATATCAGTAATATTGGCAGCAGGCACTACGAGGATCCATGAGAAGTGAAGTTAGTAACATGCATTAATGGGACATGAATGTGTGCAGAAAGGGAGGGAGAGGAACAGAGGAGCTCAGTGCACCATGGGAAGTTCCCCGGCAGTCTAGGCCTATAGCAGCCTAACTAAGGGATGGTTCAGGACTCACCTGAGCCAGCCCTAACTATAAGCTTTATCAAAGAGGAATGTCTTAAGCCTACTCCTAAATGCTGCCCGAACCCAAACTAGTGTGGGTTGTATTAATACAATCTGTGAGAACATTCAGTGCCGTACCATCTAATAAAGAACAAAACAGTTAATAAATCTGACGGCAGATTAGGCTTTGGAATCTCAGTGATGGCCCATAATAATACCCTCTCCTCTGTAATGGTAAATGGTAAATGGACCTGTACTTGTATAGCGCCTTCCTAGTCTTCCAACCACCCAAAGCGCTTTCACACTACATGCCACATTCACCCTTTCACACACATTCACTCAGCGATGGCAAAGTCCATCTTGCAGCAACTAACGCATTCATACACATTTACACTACACAGCATCGGGAGCAATGCAGGGTTCAGTATCTTGCTCAAGGATACTTTAACATGTGGTGGGAGGAGCTGGGGATCAAACCAACAACCTTCCGATTAGTGGACGACCCACTCTGCCTCTGAGCCACAGCCACCCTGTGAGGTGCCTCTCTAATGGAGAAATCACGCCAGTTGTTATGTTGAAATATCACTAAATTTGCCTTGATTGGCTATGATTTTCTCAATAACGCACTTGTCCATACTCAAGTTTGTTTTCATTATGCATAAAGACTGCACTCAGTCCCTGTACACAATGTGAGCAAATTAGGTAATGCTACAATTCCAACATAAGGCAGGAAGTTTGCAACTAATTAAACCAATTCAAAGTGATGTTTCCATTCAGTGAAAACAACACTCATAAAAAAGCACCGAAGCACGACGAGTTGTTTTGAGAGGAGAAATTCATTATTCAACCATGAAGCCTTCAGTCTTCATTCTAATTTTTACTATTTACACCCTCCACTGCTTTAGCTGCAGTGTTTTCACTTTTAGAGGTGCCTTGAGGTGTTAACAAATTAACAAACTTAAAAAGTAACGAAGTGTAAAGCACCACTAGTGATCTCTACAACATATTGATGATTTCTATTGTATGAGAATGTGAGACGAGGCAATTCATTCTTTGAGGAGAATAAACATGCTTTGTATATTGAATGGCAACAAGGCAGTTCGATTTTGATAATTCTGGCACACATATAGAAATTATGGCATGACGGAGGTGCTGGAGAAATGGTCAGTGGGTTACCAAGATTAAATTCAGTTTACACAAGCTTAGCCCTCAATTAAAGTTCTGGTGTGTAAAGTCTAGGAGGATCTATTGGCAGAAATGGAACACAATATTTTTAAGCATGTTTTCATTGCTGTACAATGACATGAAAATAAGAATTGTTGTTTTTGTTACCTTAGAATGACTTTTATCTACAGAGGGAGGGAGACATAGATGTGAAGAGCCCATCTACCCTGACTCTTCACATCTATTCCCTTTTCTTAATTTAGAAGAGGACAGAGGATGAGATAGATGGCAGGATCTCCTCATTATTTGATGGATGACATCTTCTATCCTGACAAGAAGGGTCCATAGTCACTGACAGCCAGTTTCCTGACATTCGTCATAGTGGTGCTGCACAGCTTCTTCTCCAAATGAAGTGATTGCTTCAGGGACCTACAAGCCTCTGATATCAGGAAAACCAGTGTCCTTGTTGGTGCATTTTGACCTGATCTCTTGTGGATCAAGTCCAATCTCTAGATTTCTGGCAAAGACTCCTCTAAAGATGCAAGGAAGGGCTTTCTAACCCTTAATGATTATCTGACTGGCCATGCTGTCTCTAAATCTGTGTTGTGTGTGGGCTTGAAGTAGGAAACTAACTCCACAATTGTCTCAATACTATGGTCCTGTTTGTTGTGTCTCTGGAATCAATAGCATTGGATAAAGCCACCTGACCTATTACTTCTACTGTGGTTATAGAGGCAGCAGGCTGAGCAAGATAGCCCATACATCCTTCCCCCAAGCCACATCCTGCACATCTTTCTGGGGGATCACAAGATGGGATGCATAATTATTTTAGCATATCTGGTTTTGCCACAGAGTTCTCCTTCCAATTGGACATGCCTAAAATACCTCCTCAGGGAGGTGTCCAACTACCTCAACACTAGGACTAATGGTTCTACTCTAAGGGTGACCCCAGACAACCTGTGAAAGAAACTAACTTCAGCCACATGTATTACTGACCCTGCACTATCTGCCCATCAGTCTCTCATTCCACCTCACTCTCACTCATGAATAAGACCTAAAGATAGTTGCCCTCCTTTACTTGGGTCAGTGACTTGCTCACAATCTGAGAGTGATGCAGACTTTCTGGCTCTATGTCTAGTGGGTGCATCCATAAATGATACTTAAGGCTGGAGCCCTGTGTGTCCTACAGCTTCATACTTAGAAGCAGACGGCCACTGATCAATGACAGTATGATGAGTTGGGAGGGAGACCGGGAGACATGCAAGGTCTGATGCCAAGCTCTGGGATTAAACGACATGTGGGTTTGGTTCAAAATGCTATACAAAAGCAGTTTCTGCTATACTTTCAAATGTTTGCCAAATGGTACAATATCATAATTGCAATCATATCACTGACTGTGGCTTTAGAGCCAGCACATATTCATACACATCAGCACTCCCAGCCCTGAGATTATCAAGAGCACTCAAGCTAAAATGTGGAAATAATCAGCAAATGGCTGAAATATTGATGTTTACTATCTCCTGTCCAGATCTAAACAGCAGTGTACTAGACCCTGGAGAGTGAGAGCTGTGTGTGTGTGTGTGTGTGTGTGTGTGTGTGTGTGTGTGTGTGTGTTGGTTGGGGGAAGGGGCAGGTTGCCGAGCACATAACACAATCACCACACCATCTGTCACTGCAGAGAAAACCTGGGCAAGCTCTGCTCTGCTGTATTGTACACTGATCTACAAATCTGACCATGTGGGGCCTTACAGATGTGATCATTGCCGACAGATGTTTACCCTTTCTATACCCACATCAGTGGAGAGGAGATAAAAGGCCCAAAATGCAGATGAAACTGTTTTCCTGGAATTCAATGGACGAAACTTTGCTTTCCCAAGAAAAGGTCCTGTGAGAAATTATTACATTATTGTCACTATCCATCATACTGTATATACATCAATTAAACTCCAACAAGTCAATGTGTTAAAATAATGTCTAAAAGAGGTAGGGTCTGAGTTTACATTTAAAGGTTTCAACATTTCCAGATGCTCTCAAATCCTCAGGCAGACTGTTCCAG
Source organism: Dicentrarchus labrax (assembly GCF_905237075.1). Lineage (NCBI taxonomy): Eukaryota > Metazoa > Chordata > Actinopteri > Moronidae > Dicentrarchus > Dicentrarchus labrax. The sequence goes on from NW_026136719.1 coordinate 36,424,483, forward strand.
TAGCTGAAAGCTAAAGGTTTAATAACACCGATTTATAACAATTGATTGAGATAAATGCAAACCAAATAAGTCAGTGTAAATACTAAAAACCTTTTGCAATATTATGAATAAAAGACCTATTAGTTGGATCAATGACCAAAATGTTTTGAATAAATACCAAATTGGATTTTTAACAAATTTTCGCACAATAGACCACATCAATACCCTGCATACCCTAACTGAGCAAGAATTAGACCAAAAGAAAGTAAAAAGGCCTATGCATGTTTTATTGATTTCAAGAACATTGATTCCATGATGACTGTCTTTTCTATTACACATAGTAGAGCTTTGATTCTCTGCCCGAACCTGATTAAACTTGAAAAGACTTGCCAGGTTTGGCTCAAAACTGCTGCCGTAGGTTGGGCTCAGGTTGGGCTTCGTTTGGGCTTACACAGAATTTGATCAAACCTCTAACACATAGGTGGAGCAATGTGGACAACCCACTTGCTATCCCACACAACACCAAATTTTAGGTCATATTTGTCTTGTGCCAAAACGGCTCCACTGGGGATGCCATGTCCCCTCCCCAACCCGCTCTGCCTTCACCTCACCCGCTGTTGTAGTCTGAAGTGAGGTCAAACACAAGCTGTTGCTGAGTTTTGTTCCACATTACACAGGCTACAAAAGTATGTTCTCGACATTACAAGCCTCAACATTACAAGCCCTCCTTTCTAAAGGAGGATGGAATTAACCTAAGTTTAAAATCTGGCATTGCAGCTGCTGGCTGTATGGGCCTGGCTCCAAAGAGATACCACAAGTGCAACCTGGGTAACTATGTAACTATAGAACAACAGATTGTTAATTTCATCTCTTTAAAACCAATTCCATGTATTGGCTTATTAAAGAAATTGCACAAACTCACAAAAAAATGTATTGTGTGCCATACATTTGAATGTTGGGTGGAAAGCCAAAAGGGCAATGTAATGTTCTATTTAAACAGACTCCCTTATGGAATAACCCTTTAGTCTATCTACACAAGTAAATTTACACAAATAGACAAATAGTATTCTTTTCCCAGGGTCATGGCTGAGGCAGGGGTGCAATCTGAGTCCAGTCCTCTTCAATGTATACATTAATTATTTGCATGTCACCTAGCACCTGGCCTAACCTGAATAATCCAGAAATGAAGAGTTTCCTTTATGCAGATGACTTGGTTTTGCTGTTAACAATAAAAAGGGAGGTCTGCAGCAGCACTTCATTTAGGCAGACAAACTATTAACATAAAGAAAAAAATGATGATCTTTCAAAAGCAGTCCAGAAGTCAGCAACATACAAACAATTTCTATTTGGACAAAAAACAACAACCATGTTTGATTGGAAAACTAGATTTATGTTCGTATTAAATTAATATATTGTGTTTATGTTCAGTCATGTTTGTTGGACGAAAATTCTGATGAATGAAATCAATACATTTCTACACATGTTTCTGACTTGTTGGCTTTTGTGCATGTTACACACCCACTGCAGCGATACTGGAATGTGCAATCGATGCTGGATGAGAGTTCAGACAGGACGAAAAGTGACAAGAGGGTAGATAGTGAAATACCTACAGAAAAAGAAAAAGAGAGAGATTTTCCATCAAAAAGGCAAGACAAGCTGATTCAACAAGTGACTCAAACACTGTTGATTGAGCAGAAATATGTCATAAAACTGATTTCCCAGATATCAGCTCACATCTCGAGAATGTTTTAGAACTCATGCATATGGCGCTGTAGATACAGGGAGGCCCTGTCAGTACAGCCATATCTCCTACCTTTCATGCCAAGCCTGACACACTGCTTATCTTTTTTTTTTTTTTTTTTATGGTTTTGCATGTAGAATGACTTCAGATAAACGTTTCAGGGCGACAGATCTTTGAGGGATTTTAGTCAAAAACGTCACGTAGGAGAGAGGTGTAGCTACAGTATGCTATATTCTACTCAAGCACTGATACGTTTTTCATGTTTCCTAGGCTTGTAAAACCATCCATCTAAACACCACAACACAAATGTGAATTTCACTGGATAGAGATGTCTCTGTAGTGTTTTGATGCTCAAATCAAGGTCTTGGTACGGAAAAAGGTGTCGGTCACAAACAAGCTCCATTCCTCACATCAGACGGAGGCTGTTGAAGGTGGGAATGACATTTCTTTGACGCACAGGGAGCCGTCTCCTCCTCCTCGTGCTATGAATAGAAGATTTCAAACTGGGCCCAACAGTCTGTGAGAAGTAGCAAACAGCAGCATTTGTCTGTCTGATTTATCCCCGTGCTGATTTATAACCGCTTTAATCCTCTCACATCTGGAGTCCCGGCAACAATCTGCAATAGAACAACACAGTCTGTCGACTCCTTTCTCCTGCTTGAATGCAAAGCACAGGTGTGAGCATCGGTAGTAACAGACAGCTCACAAATGGCTGAAGGAACATTACATCATTCTCATGACAATGCGCCGTTTGACAACTGCCATGCTATTCTGTAAGCATCTTAGCTGGCCAAGCTAAATTAAAACAAAAATCAAGAAAGTAAAGGGGATATTGTTGCCTATACACTCAAAAAACACTGACTTTAATTACATTTATTTTGGTTCCACAAAATTGTATTAGGTTAGTTAAAAGTAAAAATGTTATGGTCATCTAACTTAATGAAATAGTATTAACACAATCATTGTGAATTGAACCAACTAAAAAAAATAACTTACACACTCAAAGAAATGGAAAATCGATGTAGTACACCTTACGTAATGTATTTATGTTGAAGATACTAAATAAATTCACTTTTAGTAATAAAAACAAGAGAGTTACATTACATCTAAATAATAATAAAAGTTTGGGAATATTCAAGATTGTTTAATAAAATTTAGTCGACACAGTTATTTAAAAAAATTAAGTTTGTCCCAACGCGTTTTCCGTCCATTTGGCACATGCACACTGCGCAGTAACACTCGGCAAGAAGAGAGCGACGGCCATTTCTGTGATTTACCTGTCTGCACGGTGTGCCCCTGCAACCTTTCATCGATTTTCTGGTAAGTACATTAATTAACATAGCCCTACTAATGAAAACAGAGTTTGAGTTTGTGAACAAAAGCGGTAGTGTTTTGCTGGAATGAAGACTGCCTTTTCCATTAAATTGAACTCGGTTTTTACTGGCTAGCAGCTAGCGTAGCAACAACTCAATGCTAATTTATAGCCTCGCATGCGCCAGATGAAGTGTGCCCCCCCCCGCCCGCGGGGGGGACCCCCCCCCCCCCCCAAATAAATTTTTTTTTTTTTTTTTTTTATTTTTTTTTTTTTTTCCCTTTTTTTTTTTTTAAAAAAATTTTTTTTTTTTTTTGTGGTTTGTGTGTGTTTTTTTTTTTTTTTTTTGGGTGGTTTTTATTTTTTTTTTTTTTTTTTTTTTTCGGGGGGAAAAGTATAAATGAGGCTTTAGATAGGGATGTTGGTTAAGATTAGGGTTTTACCTGTATATCAATGTTTATGGTCCATGTTTCTCCTAATATAAAATAAATTAAAATTGCTTGGATTAATAAGTTGAGAACCACTGGGCTGTCAACGTAATTTAGTGTTGTTTAGGGAAGGTTACAACCCACCATAAATACATGTTATTTAGGCAGTGCCAGTATATGTTTGGCAGTTTTATCATCTTAAACACTAAACCTCCATGTTCTGTTCTCCCCGAACATATGTAAAACCACGATTCAAAAGTGCGTTAGTTTGAGCTTCATTAAAAATTTTTTGACAATTCCAGTTTTTTTTTTTTTTAATTTTCTTTTTTTTTTTTTTTTTTTTTTTTAATTATTATTTATTATAAATTTTTATTTTTTTTCCTTTTTATTTTTTTTTTTTTTTTTTTTTTTTTTTTTTTTAATTTTTTATTGTTTTTTTTTTTTTTTTTTTTTTTTTTTTTTTTTTTTTTTTTTTTTTTTTTTTTAAAATAAAAAAAAAATTTTTAATATTTTTTATTTTTTTATATGGAAAATTTTTTTTTTTTTTTTTTTTTTTTTTTTTTTTTTTTTTTTTTCTTTTTTTTTTTTTTTTAAAAAGTTTTGTTTTTTTTTTTATTTTTTTTTTTTTTTTTTTAATTAATTTTTTATTTAATTTTTAAATTTTTTTTTGTTTTTTTTTTTATTTTTTTTTTTTTTTTTTTTTTTTTTTTTTTTTTTTTTTTTTTTTTTTTAAATTATTTTTTTTTTTTTTTTTTTAATTATTTTATTAATTTTTTTTTTTATAATTTTTAAAAAATATTTTTTGTTGTTTGTTTTTAATAAGAAAATTTTTTTTTTTTTTTTTTTTTTTTTTTTTGTGTGGCGGTTATTTTTTGTTAGAAAAATATTTTTAATTTTTTTTTTTTTTTTTTTTTTGTTTTTATTTTTTTTTTTTTTTTTTTTTTTTAAAATCAAATTTTTTTTTTTTTTTTTATTAAAATTTTTTTTTTTTTTTTTAAATTTTAAAAAATAAAAATTTTTTGGGTTTTTTTTTTTTTTTTTCCCTATTTTGGAAATTTTTTTTATTTATAATATTTTTTTTGGTTTTTATTTAAAAATAAAAATATTTTTTTGGTTTTTTTTTTTTTTTTTTAATTTTAAATTAAAATTTTTTTTTGTAAACCCCCAAAAAAAAATTTTTTTGTTGTTTTAAAGTGTTTTTATGGGTGGGGCTTAAATATTTTCTATTGGCCCCTATATAAGAAGGTGGAAACCACTGCCAAAAGGGGGGGGGGGGGGGGGGGGGGGGGGGGGGGGGTCCCCCCCCCCTTTTGGTTTTTTCCTCCCTAAATGCCCCCCCAAACCCAAATACCCCCTCAACACACAAAGGTATAGAGTTACATGGGATGGACAGAAACTGTCACGGAAGGTACAGGTCCTCAAAGGCAAACTATATGAGTAAGGGAAAGGAGTTTACCATGTGCTTGCACCACTAGTGCCTATGACTGCTAGCAGTTGGACTGCAGTTAAATACAATCAGACTGATTTTTTTTATTTATTTTTCTACCTTTTTTCTCTTTTATGCAATTTTAAGTTACAGTATTTTCAGCATGTGCTGGAGGCTGGAACAGCAGTTTCAACATGTATATTGGGTTTGAGTTCCAGAACAACACATCCTCATCACAACTGGTCAAACAGGGCTGCTTGTTCAAGTGCACCACGCGTCAATTTCCTAGACTGTGAATAGCTTCTCTAGACACCAGCACTGTCCCAATATAAGTCTTTTGAAATATGACATTGTGGGATAGAAGTATATGCTATGGTAGGTGTCACATTGTTGTAAAATACAGCCACTTTGTCAAGCTCTACAGGAGTCATTTTCCGAGTTTGAATGACAGTGCGTTACCTGTTCTGGTGGCTCATTGTTCCCTAACACCCCACTGGTGCATTTTATCTTTTTGCGTGTTAATTTGTAATTTGTTTACATATGGCTATTTTCGACATCAAGACACAGACACAGAGACACAGGCAGACAGACACAGAGACACAGACAGACAGACAGACACACACAGGCAGGCAGACAGACAGACAGACAGAGACGCAGACAGACAGAAAGACAGAGGCAGAAAGACAGACAGACACACACAGGCAGACAGACAGAGGCAGACAGACAGAGACACAGGCAGACACAAAGCACTTGAGGCCTTTGTTCGGCACATTTGATACATGCCTCGTTTTGGCCTGTTATTCGAAATTTGTTAAAATAAATAAAAACATGAATAACGTAAATTGACTGAAGTGGTATTTATTTAAGTCAATACAACTAATTTGTGTTTAGTATATTTAACATAAGTTATTTTAGTAAATGGCACATATTAGTAAATTCAACATAATGATGTTTAATAAATTCAACGTAATGATGTTTAGTAAATTCAACATAACTGTATGATGTAGCACTTAATTAAGACGGTTTGCTGAAATTTAGTCATCTAGTATATTTCCAATTTAAATAAATTAGTTTAGTGGGACCGGTTGACGTTATCTTATTATTTAAATCTAATGTTCTATTTCTTTGAGTGCAGACTACATATTATACCTTTGTCCTTTCAATATATATTTTATTTTTAGTACTAAAAAAAAAATTTAAGTTCAATTAATTAAATCATTAGGTTTTTATCCAATTAACTTTTTACTACTTAGTTTGACATACAATTCTAGTTTGTAAACAGGTTCCACCAAAATGAATTTGGTACACCCAACATATTTCTGTCATTTCCTTTATTCACTAACAGAGCACTGATTTAGTTAACATTTTGGTGCACTTGGTCAGAAAATAAACCAATACAGTAACATTTCTGGCACCCTAAGCGTTATCCAGATTAACTGAGAAAATGAATTGCCCACTACTTACATTTCTCAATCGTTTGAAAAGGTGCTAAATTGTCTGGTTCCAGTTTCTTAAATGTGAATATTTTCTGGGTTCTGTTGTCATGTATGTCAGTATACTAAATATATTTGGGTTGTGGTCTGTCGACTTAAGAATCAACAATGGAAACAATCACTAGTTGCAGCCCTACATAAATTAAAACCATGCCATTATTAAAACAACATTGTGGTGCAGCATGGTCCAGAACTAACAGTTATAAAATGCCTTAATGCAGCATAAAATCCAACAAAACATCAGTTTATTTGTCAGAATTATGGTCTATAGCTGTAACTGACAATTTTCTTTACTGATTAATCTGTTGATAATTTTCTCGAATAAATTAGTTGTTTGGCCAACAGATTGTAAGAAAATTGTGAAAAATGTTCACTGCCGTTTCCCAATGCCCAAGGTGACATTCTCAAATGTCTTGTTTGGTCCCAAAGATATTCAGATTACTGTCATAGAGGACTACAGAAACCAAAAATATTCACATAAGCTTAAATCAGAGAATTTAGACATTTTTAAAGAATTCATCAATCATCACAAAATAGCTGTATATTAATATAATAGTTGAGAACTAATCGATTCCACTAATTTAATTGTTGCTCTATTATAGTCTAACAATACGACAGGCTTGAAAGCATATTGCTTATAACTAATTTGAAAGCCTTGTTCTTAGTCTTTCTCACCCAACCTGGAAAACACTGCAGCCAGTTCTATTTGTTATAGTGTACCACGCTCCTGGCTCATACTCTGATTTTCTATCTGAATTCTCAGCGTTGTTATCAAGTTCAGTCCTTAAATCAGATTCTTTTTTATTCTTTTATAATAAAATGATTACTATAAGAGACAAAATGAATAACCAAATGCCCTCAACAGGTATCACTGTCTCTCCAAGTTCAGGAACTTTAACTAATGTAAAATCAGATATATATTTATTCTGTTTTTCTGCTATCAATCTTCATCAGTTAACCTCAGTAATTTCTACATCCAAGCCATCAACCTGTCTGTTAGACCCGATCCCAACTAGGCTGCTTAAAGAAGTCGTACCCCTAATTGGCACTTCTTTACTGGATATGATCAGTCTTTCTTTATTATCAGGATATGTACCACAGTCCTTTAAAGTAGCTGTAATTAATCCCCTTCTTAAAAAGCCCACTCTTGACCTAGGGATTTTAGCCAACTATAGACCAATTTCTAACCTCCCTGTCAAGGCTAGTTGACTGAACTCAGGAGCAGACACAGACAAGATGGACGGTTTAAGGGCCTTTATTCCACACGCACACACACTGGGGGGGATGAGGGGCAGCCACGGCAGGAACAGGCAGGTGAAGGGGCAAGAGAGACTGGAGACACGGAGGCACTGGGGAGCTGACTCTGGAAACAGAACTGCACGAGAGGATCCCTGGAGCTCAGGAGAGAAAGTGGTCAGACAGGAGAACAGGCACAGGAAAATCACAAGTTGACTGGAAATAGCAAGCTACACACTGGAAGGAGTCACAAAAGTACCACCAAGTTGGCTGAAACAATCCGGCGCCAAATGGGAGGAAGACCGGGGTTCTTGAAGGCTGAGGCTGATGAATTGATTGAGTGCAGGTGAGACAGCACACAGGTGAGGTGAATAGAGGCCGCCCCCTCATCAAACACACACAGGGAAGGAGGAGGAGCAAAGGGAGCAGGAGGGGAGCAGAGCCATGACACTCCCTTTCCTCTCTAAGATTCTGGAGAAAGTAGTCGCCGAGCAGTTGTGTGACTTTCTACATAGCAACAGCTTATTTGAGGATTTAGAGTTCATCACAGCACAGAGATAGCTCTGGTTAAAGTTAATAATGACCTTTTGATTGCTTCCGACAATGGACTTGTCTCTGTACTTGTATTATTAGATCTTAGAGCTGCATTTGACACCATTGACCATAATATTCTTTTACAGAAACTTGAGCATCAAATTGGCATTAAAGGAACCGCACTAAGGTGGTTTAGGTCATACTTATCAGATCGTTCTCAGTTTGTACACGTTAACAATGAATTTTCCATAAATACTAAAGTTAGTCATGGAGTTCCACAAGGTTCTGTACTTGGACCAATTCTATTCACTTTATATATCCCTTAGTTATGCTGCTATAGGCCTAGACTACCGGGGGATTTCCCATGGTGCACTGAGCTCCTCTCTTCCTCTCTTTTTCTGCACTCATTCATGTCCCATTAATGTATGTTACTAACTTCACTTCTTCCCCGTAGTTCTTGTGCTTTTTCGTCTCGCAGGTTCTCATGGATCCTGGTGGAGCCTCCTGCCATGGTCCTGCTTCACTGCCATTGCCAATATCACTGATATTAGTGTTATTATTATTATAAGTATTATTATAGCTACGGTTACTGTTGTTGCTGTTGTCACTGCTCATTGTCCCCTATCGTTGCTGTTGTCATGTTCATCATCATCAGTCACTACTATTAGTGTAGTTGTTGCTACTGTTGTTGCTGTGCACCTGTCTGTCTGTCTGTCTGTTTCTCTGTCTGTCTGTGTCTCTCTCTCTCTCTGTCTCTCTCTCACCCCAACTGGTCGAGACAGACGACCACCCACCTAGAGCCGAAGGATCTGTCCTAGGTTTCTGCCTTTTAACAGGCAGTTTTTCCTTGCCCTTGTCGCCAAGTGCTTGCTCATGGTGGTACTGTCGGGTCTCTGTAAATAATGTTATAAGGAGTTCAGTCTAGACCTGCTGAGATAACTTCTGTTATGAATTAGCGCTATACAAATAAAATTGAATTGAATTGAATTGAATATATGCTTCCCTTAGACAACATTATTAGGAATCACTCCATTAATTTTCATTGTTATGCAGATGATACACAGTTATACCTGTCGATCAAGCCTGATGAAATTAACCAATTATCTGAATTACAAACATGTCTTAAGGACATAAAAACCTGCAATTTTCTGATGTTAAACTCAGAAATAAACGAAATTCTTGTACTTGGCCCCAAAAACCTCAGAGACTCACTGTCTAAAGATATAGTTACTCTAGATGGTATTACCTTGGCCTCTAGCACCACTGTCAGGAATCTTGGAGTTATCTTTGATCAGGAATTGTCATTTAATTCCCACATAAAGCAAACCTCTAGGACTGGACTTTTTACATTTACGTAATATTACAAAAATTAGACACATCCTGTCAAAGACGGATGCAGAAAAAATAATCCATGCATTTGTTACTTCTAGGCTGGATTACTGCAATTCCTTATTATCAGGCTGCCCTAATAAGTCCATTAAGACGCTCCAATTAATCCAAAATGCTGCAGCACGAGTACTGACAGGAACTAGGAATAGAGATCATATCTCTCTTCTACTAGCGTCTCTACACTGGCTCCCTGTAAAATTTAGAATAGAATTTAAAATCCTCCTCCTCACCTACAAAGCTCATCATGGTCAGGCACCTTCATATCTTAAAGAACTCATAGCACCCTATTACCCCCCTAGAACACTGCGTTCTCTGAATGTAGGGCTACTTGTGGTTCCTATAGTCTCTAAAAGTAGAACAGGAGCCAGAGCCTTCACTTACTCAACTTCCAGTTGTGGTTCGGGAGGCAGACACCCTCACATTTAAGAGTAGGCTTAAAACGTTCCTCTTTGATGAAGCTTATAGTTAGGGCTGGCTAAGGTGAGTCCTGAACCATCCCTTAGTTATGCTGCTATAGGCCTAGACTATCGGGGGATTTCCCATGATGGACTGAGCTCCTCTCTTCCTCTCCCTCTCTTTCTGTACTCATTCATGTTCCATTAATGCATGTTACTAACTTAACTTCTTCCCTCCTGCCATGGTCCTGCTTGACTCCCATTGCTAATATTACTGAAATATTCTTCTTCTTATTATTCTTGTCATTTTTGTTGCTACGTTTGCTGTTGTTGCTGTGGTCGTTGCTCGTTGTCCCCCATCGTTGTTGTCGTCGTCATCATCTTTAAAACACAGTTTTTCTTGCCCCCGTCACCAAGTGCTTGCTCATGGTGGTACTGTTGGGTTTCTGTAAATGATTTTATAAAGACTTTGGTCTAGACCTGCTCTATTTGAAAAGTGTCCTAAGATAACTTCAGTTCTGAATTGGCACTATACAAATAAAATTAAATTGAATTGAAGTTTTCCAATTTTTTTTAAGTCTAATCAACTAACAACATGTGCTACTGTCAACATTGATTTTGTGGGGCGGGGGGCAAAAAAAATTTGTCAACATGTGTTGTTATAGTATATCTTTATTTTATCAGTAGGTGGCTTATTTGAAATCCATTTCATCAAAATAGTTTTACGTGCAGCATATGTTAAAACATTCCAACATTTTTGACAATGAGATCCTTTTATTTGTGGGTTTGGTAATCCCAACAACAGACACGTTGGGTCCAGATCCAACTCCTTATAAAAACCAAATCCAATTTCAAAGCCACTTCTACCCAGAAATCCTGGATATGCACACAGGTCTATACAATATGTATAAAGCTACCAACTTCCTTATTACACTTGATACACAAAGCTGATTTATTTGGATCCATCTTATATCTGAGTTCAGGTGACATCTGAAGGCAATGCAGTAACTAAAATTATGATTCCTTTGCTCTATTACATATGGATATGTTGTTAGCATGCTCCCATATGTCCACCTCCATAGCTTCGTCTATTACCACCCCACGATCCTGAGCCCATGTTTGTATGATTGTATAGTTAGCCTTATTGGATTTCTAAAAGGCCTCATAGCATCGTCTTACTATAGCCTTATTGCTATGTATTTTGTATAGTAGTTGTTCAGTTGGTGACATTTCCAGAGTAAATGTATGCCGAATTGGATTCTGTATAAAGCTTCTGATTTGTAGGAACCTAAAAAAATGTGTGTGTGATAACTTGTATTTCAATCTTAATTGTTCAAATGACATCATTCTGTTCCCTTCAAATAAGTCTTTCAAAGTTGTGATACCAGCACTTCCCCACAGAGCATTATCTGTCATACCTGGGAGAAAATCTATATTTCTTTGTATTGGAGTAATTGGAGATAAAACACCAGTTCTTTTTTCCCATTTCTTAATCATGTCCCAAGCCTTTAGTGTGGATTTAACAATGAAATTACCATCTGCAACCTCTAGTTTATTCCGATTCAGAATAAATGGGAGACTAGCTAATTGTAATGGTTTACCTAAATTGTATAGATATCGAAATTGAGAAGCCACTTGATACAGTCTAATGTTGGGAATTGCCAATCCTCCCTGACCCGATTGGCAAGTGCAATTTTGCTAATTTAAGTCGTGGTCTTTTGCAGTTCCATATAAATGATCTAAACCAACCATTCACCGTCTTGATAGTCATTATTATTTAGTAGGACTGGGATCATTTGAAATTTGTAGAGCAGCCGTGGTAAAATATTCATCTTAATCAAAGAGATTCTTCCCAGCATCGAGAGTGGTAAAGAAGACCACCTCTCTAGGTCATCGTGGATGCGTTTAAGCAGAGGCTGAAAATTTGCTTTAAACATCCTTTGCAGCAGAGGAGTAATAAATATACCTAAATAAACAAAACCTTCTGTTGCCCATCTGAAGGGTGAGAAGCCGGGGGGAAGGGAGTGGTGCACCTGACCCAATGGCATGGCCTCTGACCTACTGAAATTTATTTTGTAACCAGAAAACTTTAAACTCATTAATAACAGTAAGGACTGACATAATAGATTTTTCGGTTGAGTGATAAACAATAAAACATCATCAGCACACAAGAAAATCTTATGTTGTCTGTGATTAATCGATATACCATGAATAGTAGAGTGGGTTCTAATGGCTTCTGCCAGTGGCTCGATTGCGATCGCAAACAACAAAGGTGACCCTTGACGTGTGCCCCTCCCCAGAGCAAAGTAGGGAGAACATTTACCATTTGTGACAACAGCCCCAAGTGGATTATGATAAAGCAACTTGACCCATTCAATAAAATCTTTACCTAAATCAAATTCCTTGAGTGTTAAAAAAAAGAAATCCCATTCTATACAGTTGAACGTTTTTTTTGCATCCAATGACACTACCATACCTTTTATTTTTAAGGTTTTGCTGACACAGCTAAATAATGTTGAGTAACCTTCTAACATTATTACATGAGTTCCTTCCAGTAATAAACCCTGTCTGGTCATTATTAATGATAAATGGAAGGATTTTCTCTAGCCTTAAGGCTAGTATTTTAGATAAAATCTTGAAATCTAGTATTTAGTAGATTGATAGGTCAGTAGGATGAACACATATCCACTGGTTTATCCTTCTTAAGAATCAGGCTACTGTTCGCTTCTGTAAGTGTTTTGGGAAGAGCTCTCTTCTCAAAAGAGTGATTAAACATGGCAAGTAAAGGCTTCATCAACAACCGCTTAAAAAGTTTATAAAATTCAGAGTTTAAGCCATCAGGACCCGGAGCCTTTCCTGATTGTAAAACACCAACTGCTTCAGTTACTTCTTCCAGTGTTATAGACTTTTGAGGAAAAAAATGAATTGAATCCATTTTGGAATAAGGCTTAAACATAATGAAATGTGGAAAAAGTGAAGCGCTGTGAATACTTTCCGTATGAACTGTAGTTCTTCACATACATCAGCTGTTGCTCGCGCCGTTTTATTAGGGTTAGTTCCTTCAGCAGGTAACTTATCAATGTGAGGGTCTAATATGCAATTGAAGTCTCCGCCAGCAATAGACTGAGCACAGTCCAACTCTGCTAATTCTGAAAAAGCATATTCACACCCTTTGATTGGATAGTCAGAGAGTGTACTAGCCAGCGCTAGCAAACTGCATCTGTAGCGAGCTAAACGAGCAAAAATATAGTTGTGCTGATTTAATAGCTGTTTTGTCAACCCACAATGGCTGAAGGAGGAGAAGAAATGGATTTGGTTGCAGATTTATTGTCAAAGCCATTTTCAAGACGGACTTTTCAAGAAAAGCGGGACATCGTTAAGAAAGGTAGGGCAACTCCAAAGCTAGCAAGCCTGTCACAACTGGGAAAAGGATTTGTCCACCACTTTCAGTCCACTAACTACAAGCAGTACCCCTGGCTCACAGGCTCCGAGGAACACTGCAAATAGTATTGCTGGGAGTGCTTGTAATTTGCCACTGATCGACATGGTGTTTGGAGCCACACTGGGTTTGTAAATTTGACTTGCCTAACCAAGGCAGCAACGAGACACCAAAGCACTGCCGGACACTTGCAAGCAACGGTGCCTTCCAAAACCTTTGGGGAAACCCGAGTGGATCTACAGCTGAGCGAGCAAGTGCGTAGGGAAACGCAGCTCCACAACGAAAAGGTGAAGAAAAATAGGGAAATCTTAAAAAGACTGATAGACTGTGTCATTTTTTTGGGCAAACAGGAACTTTCACTTTCTGGTCCTGCATTATGTAACGGGCACAGGTGTCAAGGAGCGGTTTGTCAGATTTGAAGATGTTACCAGTGGGAAGCGAGCCGATGAAATTGCAGGTCTAATCATCCGATTTTTGGTAGAAAATGAATGTCTGGGTAAAGTTGTGGTACAGTGTCATGACGGCGCAGCAGTCATGTCTTCTGGATTAAATGGGGTGCAGGCTAAAATTAAGGAGAGAGGACCCTTGGCTTTATTCATACACTGCTATGCACATCGGCTCAATTTAGTACTGACTCAGGGGGCTTCAAAGCTTAATAAATGCAAGATCTTTTTCACCCACCTCAATGGCCTTGCTGCATTTTTTTCTAGATCGCCTCGGCGCACGCAACTACTGGACAAAATCTGCCAGCGGCGTCTCCCTCGTGTGGCACCAACACGGTGGCAATACACATCCAGAGTGGTCAATATAGTCTTTGAGGAGAGATGCTCTAAAGAAACTGTTTCATCACATTCTGGAGCATCATGACGAGTGTGATGAGGACTCGGTGTGCTGTGCTGATGGATTTAAAGCACATCTGGATGATTTTGAGTTTTGCTTTTTGCTTCACACATTTAATGGCATTTTTGAGTATTCAGATGTGCTCTTTTCAATACTACAGGACAAAAAACTGGATGTACAGTTTTGTCTGGCAAGGGTAAAGGAGTTTTGTGACACCGTTGAGCGAGAGAGGAGCCGATATGAGGAAATCTACGAGGCCACTACTGACGGAGCACTACTGAAGGCCTAGGTGGGAAATGCACGGCCCGCCACTGCATTATACTATCCATAATCTACTTCCCTCCACGTGCCAGACCTTGTGACCGGAAAGAGAAAAAAAACAAAAAACAACTCAAATTGCTGCGCTGTCTCCCATAACCCTAGAATAAACCCCTGAACACAACTATATACACACAGTCTCCCATAAACAAATAAACTAATGGAACTCAAGATAAAGAGAAGGGTAGAGACCCCTACTTCAGAAGAGAAACCCTTGCTAGGGCCTCTTAACCTTGCTTCAGATGCAGCTATGATGTTCCTGAGTCCGCAAGATCAAATGCAGTCAATTATTTAATCAGCCCTATAAGTCCACTAAGCTGATGTTCCCCCATCACTTGTATATCCAAACCGTCAGAAAGTAAATAATATAAAGCCACATAAAGAAAAAGGATAGAAAAAATAGCCGCAACGTTCCTCCTCTCCTGTGTCTTTTTCCCAGTTTTTGAAGCCATTTTAACAAACGCTTTACCCCAGAAGTGGTCCAGTGACATCAGCTAAGTTTCTACAAGTGTTTTTATTGAATTGGGCTGAGTTAGGCATCAGTATCAGGATATTTTTGCATCGACAAAGCGGGAGCTCACACCGAACGCTGCTACACGGTCCACATCACCGAAAGTCCCCGTATTGTTTGATTTTGAAGTTTTGGGTATATGGAAGACAGTCTGACAGTCCAACTTCTTTGCATTTGTTTTTGGTGCAGCTTGTTGTTAAAAGTCCATATCCAATATCCATCGGCTGTTAACAATTGATAATATGTGCCTTGGTTGAGAGTCTGAGAATCCACTTGAAGGAAGAAGCTTCTGAATTAATTGAAAGAAGGCTTTTAGGTCCTGGTTCAGTGCATATATTACACCCATTAAAGTCAAAGTCAAAGTCAGCTTTATTGTCAATTGCTTCACATGCACAAGTCATACAAAGTTATCGAGAGGACGTTTCTCACTCTCCCACGGTGAAACAGATAAAGTGCACAGGCACAAACAGACAAGACTTTTCCTTAATCTAAAAAGTAAACATTCAATTTCACAACAGACAAGACATTTACTAATGCTAAAAAGGTTGAAAAAGATAGACAATAAAATATGAAATGTACAATAATATAAAATATACAATACTTGTGGTAATGTAACAATACTTATCGTAGTGCAAAAAAGGCAGTTGGTAATGGCAGCAAAAAACATTAACAGTAAACAGTAAATAGAAAATAGTAAACAGAAAAACAGCAGCCAATTTCAGTCTGTATGGTATGTGGTTATAGTATAGTAATAGTAATAGTGCAATAGACAGTTTGTTCCAGAGTCTGGAGTGGAGTGGGGCAGAAAGGTTGCGGGGGGGAAGGGGGGATCAGCTTTCTGACTGCCTGGAGGATGTGACTGGGGGGAGAGAGGGGAGAGAATTTAGCTTCCAGCTTGGTGGATGAAGCTTTTTGTGAGTCTGGTGGAGCGGGCACGGAGGCTCCAATACCTTCTTCCAGAAGGCAGGAGGCTGAACAGACTGTGTGTGGGGTGACTGGCGTCGCTCACAATTGAGATAGCTTTACGGGTGAGGCGGGTGATGTAAGTGTCTTGCAAGGAAGGGAGTGGGGCACCAATGATCTTACCAGCTGTGTTAACTATGCGTTGCAGTGCTTTTCTGCTGTATTCAGTGCAGCTCCCGCCCCACACAGTGATGCAGCTGGACAGGATGCTTTCAGTGGTGCCCCGATAGAATGTGCACATGATGGGTGGGGGAGCTTTCACTCGCTTAAGCTTGCGGAGGAAGTAGAGGCGCTGCTGGGCTTTCTTCGCCAATGATGCAGTGTTGGTGCTCCGGGAGAGGTCCTCACTGATGTGCACCCCCAGGAATTTGGTGCTGGTCACTCTCTCCACAGAAGCACCATCGATGGTCAGTGGTGGGTGTTCGGTGTGGCCTCTCCGGAAGTCAACAACAATCTCCTTGGTTTTGCTGACATTCAGCAGGAGGTTGTTGTCTCTGCCCCAGATGGTCAAAAGGTTAAGAGTGCACATGCAGAGGTGATGTCTCCCAAGTCACACAGAACTTCAACACCCTCGATCACAATTCCAACATTGACTGAAGGAGTGGCGGCATCATCTCCCTCAACACTGATGCTGTAGGTACCAAGGATAACTTGTTGAAGGTCCCTCTGGGTAGATCTTACCCAGACGAACAAAAACTCCAGTGGGCACCATATCCCAACAGGAAGTCGGCCATTTTTGGTGATACTGCCAATTTAACAAATACCTACCAGCAGATTGACCAGATTTGAAACCAGCTGAAAATTCTGTCAAAAGTTTTTTTTTGAAAGACTTCCCTAACACATCTGTGTGATATATTCAATAATAGTGATAGCGCCACCTTAGTGAAAGATGTTATTTTATACTTTTACAAATACCTACCAGCAGATTGACCAGATCCAGCTGAAATTCTGTCAGAAGTTCCTTAGGACGATGACGATGAATCTTAAGAATTTTCGACCACGTTGCCATGGCGATGCAGCGAAAATCAGCTTTTGTGTTAACATTTGAACAGTTTTTGGTGGCTAAACATGTCCGAAAACTAAATTCAGTCTTGGCGAAGGCTAACATATTGTCTTGGTACCGTAGAAGGGCGTCGCAAAATTACTTATCCACTCCCCCCAGAATCAGCCCCCAAGACACGTATGGCGGAAAATTGGTACGCATGTGTATCATAATGGGACAAGCAAAAAAGCCTCTTGGACCCATAACCCAAACACAACAGGATGTCGGCCATTTTTAATTTCAGGGTCATTTTCGGTCAAAATTGGTCAGTACAGTTAAAGAATATTTCTGATTAAAAGTTGTGCTATTTGTGAGAGTTTGTTTGTTGAAGGGTGTATTTATATATATTTTGCTAATTTTTGGCGATGTTTCACATTTGAACAAACTCCTCATTGGGAACATATCGGATCAATTTTAAAATTGGTCACTACAATCAAAACAAACTGAAGATGAAAAGTTGTGCTATTTGTGACTGTACTTCGAACGGCGTGCCTGTGGTGTTGCGTCGAATTAGGACGATTCGCCATGATACAGATAGGACTCAACTTCAGTGTACAATGTCCAATCTCCACTAAACTTCACATATTCTGTACCAGTCCCAGCCTGAACACGTCCTCATAACTTCAGCGTACATGGTCCAATCTCAATGAAACTTCACGTTTGATAAGAGTCCCGCCCTGAACACGTCTACATGACAATATTCAGATATAGTGATAGCGCCACCTACTGGCAACAGGAAGTAAACGGTTAGTTAGGCAGGAGCACCCAGTGTCATTGTCACAAGCAAGCCCCCAGGAAGAGCGGCAGGCTTTGAAGCCAATTTGACATAGTGGCCTAACCATGTAACTACAGCTATGGTGTATGTGACGCACACTGGCCCAAAGAAGACTTTTTCCCATAAGGTTTCATTGTGATTCTGATTAGTCGACGGCCCGCTCTACCTCTGAGCCACAGCCCCCGAGTTAGCAGGAGGCTAAACAGGAAGTTAGCCACTTAGCCGGCAGAAGTCTCTGGCCACAGTGGCCTATAGAACATATGCAGTATGCATTCAGTCAGGTCATTTTTTTGCTGCAGGGAGTGGCGATTTTTGCTTGATGCGCCACTGAACAGCTTTTATAGGAATGTACAGAGCACCGCCTTGAACGCTGTATCCAGTTCTCTTTGTACATCCATGGTCACAGGCTCTGTTCTGTTCCACAGTGTACATACTCATTAGGGAATGTCAGTTGACAATATTCCTCTATTCTGAACATTGACATATAAAAGATAGATATCCCGCCTCCACTGTACAAAAATAAAGCCAAAATATCTGGATGCAGCCACTGCCATCTTTTACTCATACACCAGTCGACTCAATCAAATAACTAATTAAAACCAAACATCAGAAAAATGAACAATTGAACAAACATCAGCATGATAAGAACCACCTAAAATGCCAGAAACCATCTTGGGAAAAATGTATTTGACATGTACAAATTTTTTAGTTTGGCCCCTCTGTTAACATGGAGGCAGCATGCTTTATGACATATACTGTGATTGATATGTTTTGGCTTCATTTTTGGAGAGCTGTCATGTCGTCCATCTTTATATATGTCGATGAGAACACCCTGCAACGTTACCAATGCAGACATTACTTCCATTGCATTACAGTGGTAACAAACACCTTGTTGCTGCTACTGTGAAGACTTCACATGAAAATACTGAAAAATATATTGAAACAAAACTGACACTATTGCAAAACGTATTCTATTGAAATGTATGGTGTCATTTGTAAAAAAAAATATGCATTTACTGATTATTATCGTGTAATATTTATATTGATAATTGTAATTGGTAATGTCCATTGTTTGTTTTTGGCACATCAGTGAGACAAAATAGCTTTTAACATAACAGTATTGTTTGCTCCCTACAGTCTGGTTTTGGTCTTACTTAGTCAGTTTGGGAACCAGTGTACACTGGCTATGTAGTGAAAATACAGTCACACTGTTATTTCAGAACAAACTATATTATCCATGTTAGTTAAATAAATAGTCATAGTCTTTACTGGACTTGTTGATAGTCAATATGAAGATAAAATAACTATTATAACTGAAAAAAATCAATTTAGTCCACAGTGCATGTGTGAGCTTCAACTAACATGAATACTTTCCAAGTTTTTCCTTGGGCCCTTTTATTGGATAAACCTTAATGTCTCAGGTATGCACACATTTGAAGCATAGGCAGTCAAAATTGGAATCCAACCTGTAACCCATAGTGAGCTATACAGCACTGCTCATTTCCATGAAAATACAATTAATTACAACAATCTTTATTCATTGTAAGTAACACAGTAAAAGACTTCAGGAAATATATTATATATATTTTTTGCAATGTTGTCAGCCAGCCAAATACTATAACTCATGTAATGAATACAGATGATGCTGGTTCATGCATTTATGCAGTAGGTTTAGGAGGTAATGAATTCAGCTAGGCTGCTGTAATCCCTTCTTCACTTTTATCAATGATGCTGGGCCACGTTCAAGTCGAGATAAACTGTAACTCTTGTTTAACTAGGCAAAGTGACTATAAACACATTCTAATTTACAGCAAAAGCCTGGAGGGATGGCTGTGGTAGTGAAGAGATGGAGACGGGCTTCAGTAGAGGGTCTTATTCATGGATGGATTACTGAAGGGGCCTACTGGGGCCAAAGACATCATGGTAGGTAAGGTAGACCCTCTGTATGAAGTCAATTTACAGTTGACAAATCAAATGAGCACAGTAAAAATGAATTAAATTTCAAGAAAGTAATTTTTGTAGAACAAACAGGCTTAGTCTCCTGTATTGAAATCATACAAACTTTTGTCAAAAGTGAGTACTTTTGTTCACATACGTACAGGGAAATGGGCTTGACCAGGTTCCAAAGAATACACTCATTAGCTGCAGTAGGTCATTTTTATAAAATATATTTTTGTCATGTTTCCCTGAAACTTTCGCTTCTGTCAGATAATCTTTGAAAATATTAGGTTTCTCTAACCAATCAGAGCCAAGGAAGATAGTTGATTTCTGAGTTTCATTCCCAGGGCATCAAATAAAGATGCTTTGGGCATGATTCTAAACAATTATCTATCTTCAAGCCTCCAACCCAAGGAGGGTTTTTTTTTTTCAGCTCTGATTGGATGTTTTCGTTCAGGCCTGGTGGTCCAGGCTCTAGTTCTGGCACAACACCGGCTCCACTCCCAGTCAGCATTCCCCAGTTGCCCCCGGCCTGAAAACCTTCTCCATCCCATGTCTCAAAACCCTGTTGCTAGGGGTGTAAATATACCAACAATAACCCTGTGCTTTGGGTTGCCAGTCTGGGCAGCATAGACTGAGTTAACTAGTTTAGTGGTTATCTTACTTTAGCAAGTTAAACTCTCTGTCCATCTGGAAACTCACAGAGATAGGACCAATCACAGAGAGTTGAAGCGGAGCAGCCGGAAGACATCAGAAAAAAAACGGAAATCATTTTCTCAATAAAATATGATCCAGTTTCACCAAAATTAGTGACATAGTTGGTGGTGTGCCTACTGCTGTAAAGCACTACACACTTGTTCTGACCTAGAGCCTATTCTGCACAATCTATTATATTATTATATAATTTATTACCTTTGTTTATTTAAACCTTAAAGTCAACTGGCATTTGTAACATTAAGCTTCATATTAAAACATGAAAAACGAAACAATACAAAATGAAAAATGCATACACAGTATTACTGCATGGTCATTGAGGACACTGTGTTGACATTGTTTTCATTCTTCTGTGAACACTTTTAATTCATGACTAATTTGAACAAAAAGCCAGAAGTGAGATTCTTACAAAGCACTCACAAAACTTTACAGGATAATAAAAAGTCCTTTCAATTACCAAAACTCTGTGGGTCAACGGCTTTTTCTGCTCCTGCTGTATCTCAACGTGCAACAACTAATAACCCGTATCTCCTGATCTGTCTGACTGATGTCAGCAGCATTATCCAGCATTATACATGTTTATGAAAGGGCGAATCAGAGAATGGTTCTGCAGATTAACCGTAAAAAGTTGAATCCAATCTTGGAATTATTGTAAAACGGTTTTCAAGCTTTCCTAAAACTCAAATACTCCCCTACTGAATCAATATTAACAGTAAAGCACTGTATGCCTTACAGATAGATTATTAATTACAAGATTATTATTATTATTATTATTATTATTATTATCATAGCGTGATGTAAATCATCTCCCCATATCCATGAGGGCCCTGTATGTGCAGACCTTACATGCCACCAAATGTGTGAATATCTGTTCAATCAGAAACCGAGTGCAGTGTAGATTGTGTGTATGTGTGTTTATACATCCACTTTTGACTACATCAGGCACATAAATGTAGAGGTCGCCAAGGTAGGGTGAATACATTGTTACAAACCTGTGAATCATTTGATCTGAAAATTTCTCATCTGATGTGTTCAGTCCTTCAGCTCATACCTTGACTTGAAGCATATTGTAAACTGTCCATGTCCTTGTACAGCCTTTGATATCTAATAGAATTCCCTCTTTTATTCTGGAAATTAGCACTATCAGAGCTCTGCAGTCTGTCTTACAGCCTGCTTCACCTGAGTTCACTGTCAACTGAACAAACTTTTAACAGTCCTGTTCTCAAAAAACCCTCACCTCTCCAACTGTGAAGATAAAGAGGCAATCATAGCTGGGCTGACAAGGGGAAGCTTCATAAAGCCAAAGGAATGCGAGGTGATCAAACGTAACCTTTTCAGCACTCCAAATGACAGGAACATTGTTGTCTCTATTTTCTGCTGAATCAATCTGCCACCTGCTGAGAGGACTGTTGTTTTTTTTCTTTCACAGCTGCTGGATATAATAAAGACCACAGAGCAGTAAATAGCTGCCATCACAGGAACAACACTAACATGGTAAAGGGCACGTCACACACAATGCCAGGGCTTTCTGTAGCTTTTATGGAGCCAGGAACCTGCAAACTGTGTGGGCCTACTGTTGCACTTCTCCCAGTACTACTGCGAAAGACAGTTAGTACCTGGACCTGGGCGGCTGTGGCTCAGAGGTAGTGCGGGTTGTTGTTGGTTCGATCCCCAGCTCTTCCCGCTGCATTTCGAGGTATCCTTGAGCAAGATATTGAACCCCAAAATGCTGCGTCCTCAGTGTGTGAATGTGTATGAATGTGTTAGTTTCTGTTCAATGGACTCTGCCATCACTTTGTGAATGGGTGTAAAAGGCTGAATGTGCCATGTGGTGTAAAAGTGGTTTGAGTGGTTGGAAGACTAGAAAGGCTATACAAATACAGGTCCATTTACCATTTACATTGCATTAGACCACATAAAGGAGGCTGTGGGTGGCAACAGGGAGTACTGTTACACTGCCTTTAGACACTTCATTTATTGGTAATATGAGTCTTTAGGCCAGGGAAACTGACTTGTCATCCCCATTTGCTGTATTTGGAGGATTCAATTCAATTCAATTTTGTGTCAAATCATAACTCAAGTTATCTCAGACCATATTTCTTTATAAGATAACAAGTTCCCTGATTCCCAAGGGCACTACAATGGTTTCCTTCCAGGCCCTCTGGCATTGTCATACAATACCACAAGTACTCACACACCTCCCTGAGCATCATCAAGGTATCAAGCTAAAAATACATATTTTTTAAAATATTTTTTAATATTTTTTTTCTTGATAGAGGTAAATTGTTAATATATATTTATATATTTGTTCAATTGAAGTTGAAATACATATAAGCACATATGACTACTTTCCAACATTGTCATTACATTTCCACAGGGGACAGCTGTAGTCTTATTTAGAAGTTAAGTAACAAACAATGACAATAACACTTTAAAGATAAATCTTTTAATTTTGATTGATATTGTTGGCTAGTCCTTCCTTCCCCCTGAATAGAATGACAATTGCTTGCACACAAACCTACAACCATGGGTGGCTGTGGCTCAGAGGCAGAGTGGGTCGTTCCCTAATCGGAAGGTTGTGGGTTCAATCCCTGGCTCCTGGTGCCACATGTCAAAGTATACTGAACCCCAAATTGCTCCCGATGCCATGCAATGAATGTGTATGAATGTTAGTTTTTGTTCCATGGACTTTGCCATCACTGAGTGAATGTGGCATGTAGTGTAAAAGTGCTTTGAGTGGTCGGAAGACTAGAAAGGCACTATACAAGTCTGACAGACAAACAGTTCAGCTGTTTGTTCTGTCTTCTGTTGGGACAACAGGGACCTTTAAATATGAACTCATTCATTTGGTGTGATTAAACAGGACTTTTAATGTGACAGGTCACTTCCTTTCACATCTCTTGATGACGCAGTGACCAGGTAACAAAACCCCTAGGCATTGCATTGTTCCTTTTTCATTCTTATCTCTTCGCTCACTCACACCGGCTGACAAGCTCTCGGACCTCGGCGCCCAGGCCCACAGACGAACTCACATGAAAATGTTCAAGTGCGTCACAAGAGCCTGCCTTTTCCTTGTGATTCCTAGTTAATGACTCCACAGGACACAAAGGAAATTTACTGCCGGGTGAAAGATGCAGCACACCAGCAACTGTCCCTCCCCTCCTTTCACTGTTTGATGCACTGTTTCAGATAACTGTAACTGTTTAACGACCAGTAATGTTAATGTACTGATGTGTTTTTTATGTTGTGATATTTATAACTAACATAGGTAGGGGCTGTAACTGTAGTCTTTGAGACACTGCTAAGGTGATGTTAGTTTAATGTTATGCTTCCCACAGACACTGTCTCTGCATGCCATTAACTCCCTTTAACTCTGCACAGCTAATATCAGATCATACACGCACACACCCACACCTCAGTTTACCCTTAGAGCAGCACACACAAGGAGAGGTAACTCAAACCTCGCCCTCTTCACATATCCTATGTGTCTGACCAACATATGTTTCATGCTAAGTTAAAACATACGGTAAGAGCGAACAAAGACAGACACCTTTTCTGACCTCTTTGACGAGGTGGAGCATTTAATTAGCCAAATAGGTAACGTTTCAGACATTCAGCACCATCTCGACATACAAAGACACCAGTTACAGCTCCAGATCTCCCTCGGTATTCCATGCATAATTGCACAATAAAGGGTAAGGTATAACACCTAACGTAAATTGTCTATCTAGCTATGGTTAACAGTCACCATGTGTTGGCTGTACTACTGAAAGAGGAAAGATAGGACAAGTAGCTACCTTTCCTGTTTTAGTAATTTACATTCAAGTACTGCTTAATGTCAGGTGTGATGCTATGGGATCTTCATGAACTATTTCTCAACAGCTTATTCAGCATTTTCATACTTAGTACTCAACAGAAATGTAACTACATATTGCTTATTTGCCAACTGTGGTTCTAGTAGCATGCAACTTTCTGTATATTCAGGCGAGGTGTTTTGAAAAACAGTTTCAGTGATGAGGAGTTCAACCTGATTGTGTCGGACATTCATCACCATTACCCTGGCACTGGCTAGATTATAGATTATATTGGGAAACTTGAGATCAAGACAACTTTGTGTCAAAAGTATGAGTGCTTCACTGATTTATTTATTTTATGTTTGGTTAACTACACACATCATTTACTCAAGTAGAAGTACAGATACTTTTGCCAAAAAAAAAAAAAAAGAGGTAAAACTAGAAGCACTAATTGAAATACAGGCTCTGAAATTTATTCCTAAATTCTTAAGTCTTTTTTCTCTCAAGGGCATTTCCACCGGCAGTCTTCTCCTCTGGTCTGTTTCTGTCTTGTCTTTTATATTTTTTGTCATGTTTCATCTGTCATGTGTGATATGCACTGATCTTGCTGTGTGGAAATCATGCAATAATGCAAAATAAAAACAATAGATGTCAATAGACAATAATTCCACTCAAATGCATTAAAACTAAAGTAAAGCCTCAAATTGTAAGGAGTATATAAAGAACAGATATTTGTATGGAAATGTAGGGGCTAAAAGTAACAATTGTCAAAAAAATAAATACTCAAATAAACTACAGAAACTACTTAAGTACAGTAACAAAGTATTTGTAGTTGGTTACTTCCCATCTCTGGTGTGTGTGTGTGTGTGTGTGTGTGTGTGTGTGTGTGTGTGTGTGTGTGTGTGTGCGTGCGTAGGTGAGAGATGTTTCATGGTCACATGTCCTGGAAAAGTTTCTCAGCTTCCAGTCACGGAGAAAGACAGGAATAATATAATCGAAATAAATAAATTAAGATCAGAATAATTTATAAGGAGTTCGGTCTAGACCTCCTCCATTTGAAAAGTGTCCTGAGATAACTTCTGTTATGAATTGGCGATATACAAATAAAATTGAATTGAATTGAATAATTTCTGATTTGCAGCTTCATTCGGTCTTTGTCTGTTTTCCCTCCAGTTTTGATTGTTTGTCCCACCTTGATTATTTTCACCTATTTTCACCTTGATATCCTTCCCTTCACCTGTGTATTTAGTGTTTGTGTTTTATTGGTCCTTTGTCAGTTCATTTTGATCGTGTCCCTGGATACTTTGCTCCTGGTTTTGTCTCTGGTTGTTTTGGTTAGATGGTCACTTTGTTCCAGGTTTCTTTGTTACCTGTGTTGTGTGTAAATGACCAAAGACATCCTGCTGCCTGTACTGTTTTGCGTTTGAGTCCAATCCTGAGGTTTTCCTAAGCTGTAACAACAATAGAGATTTTGGTTGTTAAAACAATAGGATATTGTCTGGACTAAGGCAGTGAATAGGAACTAGGAAAGCATTATGATTTGGTTTAACAAGCTAAATGGTTACGGGTAAGGAAATTGTTTAAAGAAACTAACTTACATAGAATAGAATCACATTTGATCCCTCCATCCACCTCAGGCATATGGACGAACAACTGATGCTGTCTGGCTTTCTAGTGAGGACAGTCTCATTTTGTCTCATCACCCCTGTGTCCTAGATTGTTTTTTGTATGACTTGAACTGATTCTGCACTATGCCTCAACCTAGACTCACAGATACCCAAAGGTAACATTTCATCTTTAGTACAGGAATATGTAGTATATTTAGAAAAATGATAAAAGAGACAGACATAGCAGTATCAAGTAGTCTTATTTTAGCAAGTGCTATGGTGGAACTCTGTCATTGCTGACACAATATGTCAGACTCATAGCTTGACTACGCTGACACAATTTGGCTCTCAGTTCCTACCCACATAATGGGATGTATCACTCACTGGAAAAATGTCACTCTAACCTACCTAACTAACTCTAATCTGTGATATTTCAGCATTCTTTGATCCGTTTATTGACATTAAATCACAGCAAAAAATGTATTTCAGGCTCATACCACCATTGTAAACCAGATCAAAGGACACATTTTTTCCTTGCACTACTTAGGCAAGTAACGTGACTTACGGAGATATGCAAATGGTCCTGTGAGTACAAAAACACAAGTAACATGAGGCAAATATTCATTCAATATAAGACTTTATGTTCTATTATTTTTATAGCGGAGCCCAAATACAACTTTAAAACTTATAGTATTATGTTGGGTTTATTTTGAGTCATCCTTTGTTCATCAATAAAAGCAGTTGCAAGCAAATGCTGCACGAATTAAACAATGTCCCTATTTTGGTTTGCAGTCCTCAAACAAATATTTTGTCAGATGGTGGAAACAAATTTGCAGAGTTTGCAGTACAAGCTTTAGTACAACTTTATTAATTGCACATGGGGCAGTTTGTTTGGAGCAGCTTTTTGTACTCACAACACAGTAATATACAAACAACCAGAGAATAATACACTAGTGCAGCGCGATATGGCAGCAATATGCTCAGGTCAGAGAGTGGTCCAGCCAGCTTGTCCCTGCAAGAGGGACTCCTGCAAAATCATTGCTTCCACGCTATGGAAGCAATGATTTCTCATTTAGCAGATTTGGCTCCTCTGTCCTTGTGTCTGTTCCTCCCCAAAATACAAATGAAGTTCCCATGTTTAGGAAAGATCACATGTTGCATCAGTTGCAGTTACTGACACAAGAGCCATGACCATGACAAAGGTTCTGTTTTGGGATTGAATTGATCAAAGTGAATAGCTCTGGAAACAGATGCTACTTTAAGTCCGCCAGCATTACTGACCCAAACTCCTTAAAAAATTATTGCTTTTGCTGTGCTGTCTTCATTTTTTCATTTCTGCTCAGAAAATCCTACCCACCGATTTCCATTCCCATTTCACAATAACTTTTTTGTCTCAAAGCAATTATACAGTCAGGTGTAAACACGTTGCCCACTGCAGTATAATTGTTGCATAGACATTCATTTGTAGCACATGGAATCCTCACAGGCAATCACAGAGTTTCAACTCTAAGCTCCCAGACTGCCACAGGCTAAAGCATGCAATCCACCATCCCAATCACACTTGGTCAAGGGTGCGTGGCTCTTCTCAGCCATGACCCCAAGCAGCCAAGAGGGATCAGTTGTTTTTCCTGTCAATTCTCCCTGGGCACTGCCAGCCACAAATGGAAGCTGATGGCCCACTCACCTCAGTGTTGTCTCTGTTTATTGATTCAGATCTAGTATGTCAATGCTGCGAGGACACTGATAAGACCTAGGCGACTCTTAAACATTACTTCAGGTGGTGAGATAAGGCCACAGAGGACAGTAACTAAGGGAGAGCTTTGTAAACCCTTGCATGGCTGTCTACCTTCTCTCCATCTGGGCAGATAAGACCCAGCAGATCAGTGTGCTTCGTGGGGATGTTATGAGCCAATGTGTCATATTGAACTTTTATTGTCATTTTCATACTGAATATGGGTATCAAATAGTTGGAGCTGTGCAACAAAAGTAAGGGAAGGCTTCTTTTTATTTTAAGATCTCCATTAAGTTGGAAAGGCAGTGTAAAACATTTTTTTACGAGCTTAGTGCATATTGTGCGGCAGCATTGTGATGATTCACTTTTATTCAGTGTCTGTGGCTCAGGAGGTAGAGTGGGTTGTCTTCTAATCGGAAGGTTGGCAGTCTGATCCCTGACTCCTCTCGCTGTATCAAACTTGGGCAAGATACTGAACCCCAAATTTAAAATTCACTGAGATCCTTAGACAAACAAAATAAAAAGTCTTATATGACTCTATTTTGGTGATAAACTCTAAAGCAGGGATCTTACACTACTGGTCCAGGGGCCATGTAATTTAATCTGGTCTGCAAGATTATTATTATTTTTGTCATAGTTGTGTCATATGAATATAAACTACCCATTCATATGTAATTAAAATAAAAACACAATTCTCTTTTAAAAAATGTATTTAATTTGGTGGATGCATTTGTTGTTTTGCTACAGACAACGAAGATGATATGAAATGATATAAAATGTATAGAAACTGCTGTTAGCATTTTTTGTATCAGAATATTACACTTCCTTATCTTCTGTGAGATATCAATAACAACAGTGGCCCCAAGCCAATTTGAGTTTGAAACCCCTGCGCTAGAGGTAGGAAAGTCGTCCAATAAATAACATTAAATTGCATAACATCACAATAAGAGCTACACGTGTACAATTGCCATATTTT
The DNA here is from genome assembly GCF_905237075.1 of Dicentrarchus labrax. NCBI lineage: Eukaryota > Metazoa > Chordata > Actinopteri > Moronidae > Dicentrarchus > Dicentrarchus labrax. The sequence goes on from NW_026136719.1 coordinate 36,453,065, forward strand.
CTGCATATTTAATAAGCTCCTGATGCCCTCATTAAGTAGTTAAGTGAGAGTCATTAGATATTTGTTTAATGATAATAGGACTGTGATTGCCTCTGGTTGTAAAGCGGGATTAAGGCAGACTAACTGCTACAGCTACTGCCATAAACTGAACAGCAGCTCTACCTCTTGTGACCTTTGAATGATGCTCATCTTTTAGTCGGTCTTTCCATTGTGCATTGTGTTCTTTCTGATGCAGATTCAGGCCCTTGGATACATTTATAGCACCAGTTCGCAAAGGGTCACCTACTTCAGCATTCCAAAGTCATGTAATACTCTATTCACACACATTATGCAGAGGGCTTTCGTACTGAAAATACAGGCTTTTCGCTGTCAGATTAATCCACAGAGATTCAAAACAAGTATAATAATAGATCATTTCTAAATTTCTGGCATCACAGTATCAGTTCAGCAAGTACACGTGTGTGGCTCAAAGTAGTCAAGGTGGAGCTAGTTTGAACTACTTATATAAACAGGTGAACAACTTATAAACAGGTAGCTTAGTCCAGTGGTTCCCAACCGGGCCAATTGTAAGGGTTGTTGGATAAATCAGAGTGGTTGTGTTAGATGATTGATTTATCATTAGTTTCATACATCCTGGGAAATATACGTTTAGGTGCATTCACAACCTCTTGGTGCAAATTTTACATGATGAGTGAGACATTTGTTAAGAAAATAGCCAGAAATAGAGAAAAAATTGAGCGAGCATCTGCAACATTCCAAATGACAGGATGTACTGTGTAATACTACTGTACTAGCTAGCTAGCATAATCAATCAAGTTATATTAGTACAAATTTACAAATATGAATGAATGTGTTTACAGGGGTATTCAAGACTATTTTATAAATCGCCTGGCATGCGAACATCTTGGTCCTCTGCACATCAAGGGAATCTATGTACAGTGTATGGCTGAAGGGATGCAAGGTTTGGCGTGATGTTGGATGTATAGGTGATTTTAGTTGGCAGCCTGGCTTTAGTGTTTTGCATGCATGGCAGGGCTGGACTTGCTTATATGATAGATAGATTCACCTTCCCCTATCATGCCCTCCATAGTGTCTTAGAGTGCCTGTTCCCCTGTTTCTTTGCCAGTTTGTCTTTTTTCTTTTTCCCAACGTTCCCGCTGATTTCCTAGTGTTAGATTTTTTGGTATTTCTCAACCTAGTCTTTAGCCTTTTCCCGACTGGACTGCCTTTTCCTGGACTGCCTACCTGTGTACTTGAAGCTGTTTTGGATAGTAAAGACTCTCTTATTCAAAATCTTGTTGTCTTGTAGTTGTGCTATTGAGTCTGTACCTGAGTACTCCAATCGGTACAGATATATGGATGGATGGATGGATGGATGGATGGATAGATAGAACACTGTAAAACTATGAATTTCTGAGCGACAGTTTTGGATGATGCTCTGACCATTTCAGATTGAATTTATGAACACACCCATTTTATATCTAAGCAATCAGCTAGCTAATAGTTACTTTTAATCATTAATTTATGTATAATTTATCATTAAACCATGTATAATTAACTCCATGTGGGCTCTAGGCTGCTGGCATACATAACATACATGAGGCAACAAAAGATGAGCTACGAGATGAGCTACAAGATGAAGCTGAAAACTGCACTTCTCTGTGTGTGATGTACTTTCGCTAGAAGTTTGAAAAAAAACTGTCCTTGAACATCACATGCTCTGAGAGATATATCTCTCCTTGTGATTGGAAACTGCAAAAATATATTACAGATGAATGTCTCAATGTCTCCAGTACCGACAGCAGAACCAGTTAGTTGGAGCTTATCCATACGGTCTTTAATAATTTAGACCCAGGGCAGGGTTTTGGTACCCATCCCTATGTATGTAACAATTCGGTTCAGGCTCGCACTAAATGTTATTTGGACCTGGGTCAAGTTGAGCATTTGGGGCTGATCAAAGCTCTAATACACATGTGATGTTTGGGATTTTTAATTGTTTCATTGGACTAGATGACAATAAGAAAAATATAGCATAATGCCAGACTTATTCTTAGTGAAGGATTGAGGACTTCTGTCAGTTGCTCAGACTGACTCCCAATGACCTAAAGTAACCACATTCATTAATGTATTCAAAAATGATCCTCAATGAGTATACAGTAATGGAGGAATAAAACCAGTAAATCATGAAAGCAGCAGATTAAATACAATATGTCTTTATTATCTCCTTTGTCCTCTGTGTTCAGTGTTCATTTACCAGACATCTCTCTTCCCTTCTGACACTTCAGCAGATTCATTAACAGCAGATAAAAATATGGCTTTGACAACTGCAGCTTCTTGAAGACAGTTTTAAGGAGGACTGTTTATGAACCAGTGGCATTAAATCACATTCACTGGTGTGTCTCCAGTGTCTCACCTTCTCTTCATTGCAAGGAATTTAGCATGCATCAGGACCAATCACAACCAGCCCATTTTTTTGAGGAAGATAGCAATTGCTGTCAAATGTCCATAATTAAAAAGCCTCCATGTGACATTTGCAAATGCTGTCAAGTGGAGAATCACATCCCCTGCCTGCTGAACACAAATGGCAATTTTCTGATGACACATTCAAGTGTCAAAGGAGATTTAATTTTCTTCATTTTTTTGGTGTTGCTTTTTTCCTATGAATCATCTCAACATGTTAATTGTTTTGCAGCAGAGAATGGTGCTTCTCCTTTAACTTTTACATTGTTGTGTCCCCTTTGTGTGTCTGAAAGACGGTAGTCAACAATTGTGAACCTATTGTGACCTATCGGTTTGTGGAGTCACGTTTTGAAGCCTTAAGTTTAGCAAAACGGCCGTCGCCATGATGGTTATTTGGAGCCAGCGGAGGTGACGGCATTCTTGGTATACAGTACACAAAAATATGTTTCTGTAGGCTGGAAGTAGGCAATGCAGTGCCTAGTTTGACAGTTTGAATTTTGAGTTTTGAATTTGATGCGTGGTGCTCACTGAGAATGACCATCATCTACATTGAACCATAATTTACTAAATGAACATCATACTGTATGGAAGAAGACTGAAACCAGAGATTGAGTAATCATCACTAGGAAACTGTTTAGAGAGCTAATAAATCAAGTAAGAAGTCAGCTAATTTCTCCATAAGACCGCATGGTATCATGTTTTATTGTTTAACGTATCAACTAGAAGAGTCCATGGGCTCTATTTTCATGAAACAGGACTCCCAAAGGTGCAAGCCCAAATTTCTGGCAGTTTGGTGATCACAGACATTGGTGCAACCAAGCAAGATTGAATACATTAGTAGGAGGAATACAAACTCAGTGAGTGGAGTCGGGGTGAGCGTCAGTAACACATGAACTCCTCTCGTCCCATTTTAAAAGCAGTAATATGTGAAGCAAAAGGAGAGAGGCTGAGGTCTCTGAGAGAAAAAAAGGTCTTCTGAAACACCTGAAGTTCTAAAGTAAAAGAATACACCACAAAAATGTATTATCACCACCTAAAATATGCTATCAATTGTAAAACAAACTGGCAGCTGAGGTATATTGGTGCAGAAGCTGCCGAAATATCAGTGTGACTGGTTGTAGTTATGCAGACAATTAACATGAGTAATTATAAGTGCTCATAGTTGACACTCTGTGTCTTTAAAGGCCCAGTGTGAAACATTTAGGAGGATCTATTGTCAGAAATGGAATATAATATTGATAGATATGTTTTCATTAGTACATATAGGAATAGTCAGTGTTGTTCAAAGACTGCATTGACTGAAACCTTTTAAATTGCATGTTCTATTCCAGGCTTAAAGCCCAGCTGAATTAACTACTTTATTTTCTAACTAAAATAGACTTTCATGTGCAAATGATGGTGCATCAAGGGATCAAAACCTTGTTCTAAGAAATGGTTTCCTATCTAACTATAAAAATATACTCTACAGCTTCAATATTTCATGCAGGTTTGATAGTAAACTAAATTAGAGAACAGCACTTTAAATAATCATGCTTTTTTGTGGTTCCTCTTTGCTATTCTGAGTGAATCCCAGTCTCATAAGACTACATCCTCCATCACACAGCTGCTCTTAGACTCTTTGTGGGTAATCAACTCAGGAAGAAAATACCACAGTCCTGTATTAAAGGCAAATTGTCTCCTTTTTAACTATAATTAGCTTCAGTGAAGCCAGATATTCATTTGATCATAGATAATGCTACAAGCACTGATTCATCTCCAGTCTGTGCTTTCACATTTTTACAGCAGCAGCATTCATGTTTATGAATTAATATCACTGCATGAATTATTTCAGTGGAAGTGTGTCACAGGCTGTTATATTATGAAAGGTTACATGTTGGCATGACACTGGAAAACGTTTTTCTATGCCAATCCTCTATGTTGTTCATCTTGTAAAAGAATAAAAGAGAACTCTCCAGACTCCAGAGATTGAATTTCAAGATACTAGTATTGCCATCACATTTTGCAGTTATTCAACAGTCAGTACGGCACACACGTGGCTGAGGGATAAAGTTAGACCTGTCCACCGTGGCAGAAACCTAATCAGTACCTCCACTGTTCCTCACATGGTCAGTGGTGAGGGTTCATGTTGTTATCACCTCTGGGTGATTATGAACCTTCCACATATTATGGACTACCTGTGAGGCCATGGGTGAAGGGGCTGGTCTCTGCACCCATTACTACATACTAACTGCTCACAATTAAATATTAAAGCCCCATTATGGAACCTTTCCACCCTAAAATAACAGCTTTAAAATCATTTTGATGCTACGCTGAGTTGTAATGGATTGAACGGTGTACTAGAGCCCTTTGCAGGACTGTTTTCTTAATCTCGCTCCTGGTGGATTTCCATTACTGCCCGCTCCTGCAAGCATTCTGACCATCTTCACAGAAGAGGTTTTGTGTCTTCTTCTGTCCCACAGGTGAACAACTGGGAAATGTCTGCAAATACCAGAATTGCTTTGCTCTACTGTTGTTTATTAAAAACGCGCTGTAATCTTCCTCACAGCGTTATTTGTTGACTCTGTCTCCATCCTTCTACCTCTGATGCCCGGACTGGGAACTCAAAGCACTGGGGCCGAGTTGGTATATTTACACCACTAGCAAAGGAGCTTTGGACCTCCTCTGTGGACATAGCTGTTTTACAATTATTTGCAGGCTGAAATTACTAGTTTTGTCAATGGAGTCTGGTTGGCCGTAGCTCACATTGTTTTGATCTGAGATGCTGGTGCTCTAGTTCGACATCTAGTGGCAAGTGACTTTCGTGTATATAAAACTTTTAAATAGCCTCTTAATTTCCTTTATACAATGCATTGTGGCAGTATGTTTTCAGCATTAGCTGTTTGTAGTGTGTTGCAGATTGTAGTGTTCTCCGTCAAATGGCAGTCTGAGGTAGGGCACATTTCATTTACTGGCTCTCTAATAATTCAATTGCTGCCTCTAGTTGGCTTTGTAACCTCTCTGTACTCTAACCAGCCACACTCCTCTGGTTTCATTTAGCAGGCTGCAGAGCATGGAGAGATGAAGCAGACGAATGAGTAAGGGTGAATGAGCAGTACGGCCAAAAATGAAGTCATATAGTACATGTCATTGATTTATATTAATTAGATAAAGGTAATATGTTAAAGTGACGCAAAATATTTCAGCCACATTCCTTAATGGCTTAAAGACACACCACTGGTTTTGTGAGTTGTGATATAGAGATGAAACACACATACTGTGTAATCAATCAGCCCAGTGTCACATTGTTAGACATTTAACATTTAAAGGATGAAACTGTATTTCTATCCTTCTTTCAATGTTTTATATATTCTTATTCTTTATTCTTATTCTTATGTTTACATAGACTTTAATTCCCTTACTTTAAATGCTGGGATCCCCTTCTCATGATGTACTAACAGTTTGAGAATCATGTGGAGCATTTTCCTCAGAGAAAACCTGTTGTTTAAGTTCTGTAGAGTTTCAATTGAGAAACAGCAGCTCAAATGTTCTTACAAGAGGAAATGATCTCTCTTTGTAAGTTGAATAAGCTTTTCTGAATAAGACTACAATTTAAAATTCCAAAATAATTTGTTCGGGAACACCACTATTATATACAGCATGGTTTCATTCCCAACTTGTCAAATACTCCAGCTTGTTCAGTCACCCTCTGCTTCAAAATATGACACTGTAGGTATCCCTTTAGCATCATTTCTGGCATGGTTTACATTTGGTTTCACATAAGACCTGGACAGCGGTCACCTGCATTAAAGACCTTTGTTTGTTTTAAGCATCCATCCACCATGTCAAGAAATTACGCTATAGGGATACCGACAGCATCATGTTCTGAAGCAGAGGGTCACTGTCCAAGCTGTAGTATTTTGAGACTTGTTAAAAAAAAGACATGCGGTCGTAGCACCGGAAACCTGGTGTTTTATTATTAGCGAGACATTTCAACTGATTGTAGGACCTTGTCCTCGTCTTCCTCTACAAGAGACGATTTATCCGTCTCTTAATTCAACAATCAGCATATTATTTTGATTTTGTTCCACCAGGAGAGTTTTCAAGGCCTCCTCTTTCCCTTTGACCTTTTCGACCCAGGAGGGGAGGTGAGACTGTGGCGCCGACAGTCTCCTGCACAGAGAGCCTGGTTCTTTTCAGATTCTCAGATGGGATCTCTAGGTGTCAATATGTTTTATCCTCTTTAACAGAACACTGACTCCTCCACAGATCAGAATGACACTCTACACTCAGGTTTTGGGAAACGCTTGTTGTTCTACAAAAGATGGGTTAATAATTAAGTGCCTTTTTAGTTGTAAATCAGGATACATAGCCCTGAAATGTGTTTACATCTCTTTTGAACTGACATGTTCACGTCCAGAGAGAAACTCCTCTGAAATCCACATCTGGTCTCCTGTTACTCCTTTCCCCCTTTCCTTTAAGGTGATTTATGAGAGGTCCATGTACTAGCCCTGACATTCCAATACTGATAGCAGAAACAGCTCTGGCAGTGATATAGATTTAGTTCTAATTTAATACTATTGTAAAATTTCATCTCCTCCTAATTAACAGATTGCCACCCAGCATGAGAAGGTCGCAAATGTAATGTTTGTCTGATGTTTCTGTCTTCAGATTGGACTAAGTTACAAAATCATGTGTAAAATGTCTGAATGTTTGATGGAGCCACAGTGCCACCTATTGGTAAGATTCTGGTATAGCATAAGGTATTTTCAAAACGCACTTTGTTTTATAAGTGTGTAGTATTCTAAATAGTAAATGCCTGACACATCATTTTTATAACAAGGACTAAGCTAGCACTATACGAAATATGTACAATCCCTCAGTGCTGCTTTATATGCAGGTTTAATGATTTCAATCAGTTCTACTTTTCTTTTACATCAAGTGATTTCGGTTATGTTATATTAAAACATGTGAACTACGTATTAAGTCATGGTGGGTTCTGTGAATAGTGAATTATGATTTTGAAACTTTTAGAGACGATAGGAATAAATTAATAAAGTTACGAATATCAAAATATCGCTAAAGGAAGTGACGCGATTAGCCTTTCCGGATACGCCTTCAGATTAAAATATATAAGGAACAGACTCCGGTCACTCCTTCTTCTTCTGGTCTCTTCTGTCCTTCTTAAATTTTCTTCCTTCTAAGAGTGTTGGATCCACTCGTTATTTACTCTTGTTCTTACTTTTAATTTCCGTACTTTATTTTACTTCGTTTGGCGACACATGTTGAATTTTTCTTCAAGTAATAACTTGCGGTGCTAAAGTACTTTTCTAAGTACTTTTATTTTGAAAGCTCAAGACACAAACGAATTTCTTCTTTTATATTTTTGTAGCCGAACAAAGACATTATTATCCAGCGACTTTACGCACTCAAGCATAAAACTACGCGCTGGGCCTTTGAATTGAAGGGCCACTGGTACCAGGGACGAGACGCAACTTCCTTCGGCCTGTTGGATCAGAGATGCAAAGCCGCAGTTGAGCTAGGAGTAAAGTCGAGGACCTGGAATCCTTCCAAGTTCTATCTACAAACAAAGTAGGCTGACTCTCCGGTACACGGCCGGATTCACACACATGAAAAGAGCTGGTGTCTGTCTGTGAGCTTTGATTCCCATCTTTTAAGTTTAAGAGAATTTTTGATTAGGGCCTTGTAGTTCTAAAATTTACTCTCGTAATATTTTAAACTTACTGCTGCATCGCAAAATCCACCATCGCTCCTGAATCACCTAATAGTAATAATTCATATATTGTCCACATATTCTGTTACTTGTTGTCATTTGTTTGCATTATCATTTCATACTATTTACTCTGCATTAGTTTAGTTAATAAACATATATAACCATATGTCCTTGTCGGTGCAGGTTTGATTTGATGCGGGGAAATCGATGAATCGTGTAAAAGAAATCACTACTTCAAAAATATGAGATTGAAGTATAGATTTTGAAATTTAATAAATTGATTTGAAATTGATTTGATTAGATCTGTGGAATAATTTCCTCCGGATTATTCCAGTAGCTAAACAACGGAGGTGGTGCCCCATTTACGAGTGTATTATTAATCTTCAGTGATTAATTATCTTTATTATTAAGTAGTGTAACCCCTACATGATCTATGATTTTTCATGGATCTGTATAAACTCTTTAAAGTGTTCGTCTTCAACAGCTGATCAACCTCATCTTGTGTATTGTAATGAAGTTCTACAGATTTTTTAAATAATGTTTTTAAAAGTGGAAGTAATTCAAAAGTTTATATCACTTTTTCTCCCTTGTGTCAAGTCTTTCAGCAAGTGAGAGAGAAGATAGGTGTGCGATATGGTCAGCCAAAGTGCAAATTAATTAGCACTGAAAAAATAGATTATCTGTTTCAAATAGCACAGAAAAGTATTTAACTGATCTCAAAACATATTCTCATTAAAGCAGCCAACGCCCCCTCTATCTGTCCTCTCAGCCCAGAAGCAGAGCTGTGGATCTTTTGTCTGCCGTAGATCATAGCTCGGCGGAGGAAACAAAAAAAGACCTGGTGTGATTAAGGCAGCTGAATAGACTCTTTTCTTTATCTCGTTTGAAAAGTGAAGCAGAGCAGTGGGATGACTTCTGACACTGGTGCAGAGCGAGGTGGAACCGACACAGCATCATCGCCAACTAGATGGCATGACTCATGATGACAGCAGTGAGTCCAGCCAGCATTTATCCTCTTTAGCATAGCACTTGTCAGGGTCCATCACACCCCGGCCTCTGCCACACATTGACAGGTTACAGTGCTGCAACCAGTGAAGAAGGAGAAGAACAGCTGCTGTTTGGTGCTGGAGTCCTGCTTAATGGACACTAATGACCTCTGACACTTTCTGTTGTCTTAGCTACATTCAGAGAATCTCTGACCTTGTCATATAGACAAACACTTTGGCACTATCCCTGATTGTAGTTATTACACTGTGTAATATTACAATGAGTTGCAAATGGCCATGTTCTTTAAGAGAAATGGAGTTAGGGCTTAGTTAAAGGTTTTTACGCCCCTGTCTAGGGGGTAGGAGTGCAACATAAATGTAAGAAGAAAATAGTATCGATCCCCAAAGCAACAACGAACACGGATTTAACAATCAAGTGAAGTAATTTATTTACAAACTTGGAAAAGGTGCAACAAAAAACAGAAACGTATTTCAGGGTGAACCGAGGCCAAAACAACAAACAAAACAGATCTAACTTTGTCAAACAAAATCCCGACTAATCCCTATTTAACATACGAGTAAAACAAAAGACATTTACTAACCCTAACTCCATAACCTAATGGAAACAGTAGAAAAGCAGTACAAAAGAAAATGGCAGTTCACCCCTACAACACCAACTATATACAACCATAAGACAGAAAAATATAATAGTAATATTCACAAACTCGCCAACCACAACGCTCGTACAAAAACCGAGGACAGAATGATGCTGCTGCTAGGTTTTTCTGTCCACGACTGCTGTGAGGCCAGACGTGGACACAGATGTCACATGGAGAACCAACCAGCAGCCGACACTCCACCAGCCGAGCCCACGTCATTAACCAGTCAGTAGGGAGACCTACGGGTTGCAGTCAGAGATCTCCAGCAAGACAGGCTGCACACTCCTGTAGAAAAACAGAGACAAAATACAAAGCACACCACAGACAAAAACAATACGAAACAACAATACAGCCAGGGCCGTAACATGTGTTAGATTTAGGAGAATGTATGATTTCAGTGAATATACACGTTTGAACTCACAAACTATGTGTCATGTATACATGATTACTATATAAAGATAGATTCTCATAGAGTATAGAAATACCAAATATGGTGCTTTTGTTTTCTCCTGGCATTTTCACATGTAAAGCCTCTCTATGAGCTATAGGTGAAACTCACTTACAGGATCAACGTTAGCTCTATTCAATTCAATTCAATTCAATTCAATTCAATTCAATTTATTTGTATAGCGCCAATTCATAACAGAAGTTATCTCAGGACACTTTTCAAATAGAGCAGGTCTAGACCGAACTCTTTATAACATTATTTACAGAGACCCAACAGTACCACCATGAGCAAGACCTTGGTGACGGCGGCAAGGAAAAACTAGGTGGGTGGCCGTCTGCCTCGACCAGTTGGGGTGAGATAAAGAGATAGATAGAGAGAGAGAGAGAGAGAGAGAGAAGAGAGAGAGAAGAGAGAGGTAACGGCAGAAGGACAGAGAGAGAAAGAGACAAAGGTGCACAGCAACAACAGTAGCAACAACTACACTTATAGTAGTGACTGATGATGATGATAAACATGAAGAAGAAGATGATAGCAACGACGACAGCAACGATGGGGGACAATGAGCACTGTGACTATAGTAATAATAGTAACTGTAGTAATAATAATTATTATTATTATTGTAATATCTTACATATATTGCAACATCTTATTTAATCTAATTATAACGTGTGTGTGTGAAATCTGGAATTCTTAAATTATGGCTAAAAACCATTGTGAGGACACAGTGACCTTTGACCTTTGATTCAAAAGTGTCACCTGTTCGGTGTCCTACCAACTGTGAAATATGGTCACAATCGCCTTCTGTTCCTGAGTTATAGGAATAATAAAGGACAAAAAAGGACATTATCATGTCACGGTGAAGTTGACCTTTGGCCCTTTGGGTAAAATGTGCAATGATTTCATCATTGCATCCAATCAAACATCTGTGTGACATTTTGTCATAATTACAGCATCAATTCTTGAGTTATGACCAAAAACCTGTCAAGGTCACAGTGACCTTTGACCTTTGACCTTTAAGCCAAAGGGTCAGCAATTCATTGCCCGACCAACTGTAAAATCTGGTCATCACCTCATGGTTATGAACAAAAAACAGTCACAGTGACTACCAAACTGTAATCAGTTCATCCTCAAGTGGTAAATGGACCTGTACAGCACCTTTCTAGTCTTCAGACCACTCAAAGCACTTTTACACTACGTGCCACATTCACCCTTTCACATAGTGATGGCAATCCATCAAACTGAAACTAATGCATTCACACACATTCATACACCGACCCACAGCATCGGGAGCAATTTGGGGTTCAGTATCTTGCTCAAGGATACTCCGACATGTGGCGGGAGGAGCTGGGGATTGAACCAACAACCTTCCGATTAGTGCACAACCTGCTCTGCCTCTGAGCCACAGCCGCTCTCTGTCTGATGTTAAATTCAGAAATAACTGAAGTCCTTGTACTTGGCCCCAAACACCTCAGTGACTCACTATCTAAAGCTATAGTTACTCTAGATGGCATTACCTTGGCCTCTAGCACAACTGTCAGGAATCTTGGAGTTATTTTCGATCAGGATTTGTCATTTAATTCCCACATAAAGCAGACCTCTAGGACTGCCTTTTTTTCATTTACGTAACATTGCAAAAATTAGACACATACTATCACAGACAGATGCAGAAAAACTAATCCATGCATTTGTTACTTCAAGGCTGGATTACTGCAACTCTTTATTATCAGGTTGCCCCAATAAGTCCATTAAAACGCTCCAATTAATTCAGAACGCTGCAGCACGAGTACTGACAGGAACTAGAAAAAGAGATCACATCTCTCCTGTACTAGCTTCTCTGCACTGGCTCCCTGTAAAATGTAGAATAGAATTTAAAATCCTCCTCCTCACCTATAAAGCTCTTCATGGTCAGGCCCCTTCATATCTTAAAGAGCTTTTCACTAACAACGACCACGCCATCAAATGTATGAAATATGAAAAGCTTATTGCAGATAATGAACAAATGTGAACAGATGTGGTATACTGAGGGATGAGGGATGAAGGGTTGAGGGATGAAGGGATGACGGATGAGGGTAGGGTCAAGGGATGAGGGATGACGGTAGCTTATAGTTAGGGCTGGCTCAGGTGAGTCCTGAACCATCTCTTAGTTATGCTGCTAAAGGCCTAGACTGCCGGGGGATTTCCCATGATGCACTGAGCCCCTCTCATCCTCTCCCTCTCTTTCTGCACACATTCATGTCCCATTAATGCATGTTACTAACTTCACTTCTTCCCCGGAGTTCTTGTGTTTTCTTGTCCCGCAGGTTCTCATGGATCCTGGTGGAGCCTCCTGCCATGGTCCTGCTTGACTACCATTGCTAATATTAACGAAGAAGAAGTGAAGAAATTCCCTCCTGAGATACCATGTTCACAAGAATGGGGTAGACAAATGGACAACCACAAAATGTAATGCCTCCGGCCTCAGCTGGATTTCACTTGCTGTCTTCCACATGTTAGAAAATCCATCATCCAGAATAAGATGAGCACCAAAATAACAGGTGAGTTTTAGAAAGTAGATATTTGTGTGTGATATTTGGGTCACGTGTGGTAAGTTGTCAGAAAAATAAATACTCAAGTAAAGTACAAATACCTGAAGAACTATTACTATTAAGTACAGTAACAAAGTATTTGCAATTTGTACTTCCCACCTCTGGCTATATATAACCTTTAATCAGACACTATGGTCGGTGAGTGTCCTGTGCAGTTACTAACAAAGATTGTTTATGTCCAGGATAACTGAATTAGCTAAAAATATTATCACATGGCTGTGACTGAGCATGCTCAATAATAATAAGGTGACCCTTTTCCCAGAATCCTTTTCAAACCACAGTAAAACAGGGTTGTGGAATGAGTGGGAGAGTGCAGTCAATCTCCTCTGGTGTATACAGGAAATAAAGTATATATGGCGTATATGCTGCAGGTGATGGTCATAATTTCAAGAAGGGCAAAAAGCTAATAAATTTGGCTGCATGCTCCTTCACATTCATCTAACCCTGACCCTGAGGAGCCAGCTCTGCTTCCAGGCTGTGTCCAATGAGCACCGGCACCACTCTCACAGATATGGACAGAGAGACTGCTGCGACCTCACATTGAGGATAACAGGAAAATGCAACACAAACAAATGTTCACGCTGGTCATACTTTATTTACTGGTCCAGTTGAGGGATTTTTCTTTTGCCCCATTGCTCACAGCATTCTTCAGAGCAACTTTAATAAACACAGTCTGAGAGAGAGCCAGCGGAGAATACATTAGTGTCTTCCTCACAGGGGTCCGCTTCCTGTCTCTTGTTTTCTGTGAAGTGCTGTGCTTTGAATAGGTGATATTGACTGTCCTTGGTCTCCAGAGAACAAACCGTGTCTGAACACTGAAACATTTAGTCAGTGTAGTCCTTTTTTAATCAGCTTCCACCTGCCTTTAACTAAAATCTGATAGTATAATGTATACTTTGGTGTTGGAAAATGTTTTATTGTGAATGGTTAGAAGGGAAAATAAAATTATACATCCGTCACATTCAGATCAAGGGTGTACCCAAATGCAAACAGGACACACAGGGAAGGCTGAATAAACAAAAGGTAACTCTAAGGACTAAGAACAGAAATAGTCAGGGCAACACAAACTAACTAAAGATGGCCGAGGAGTCCAAGCTACAGAGTCCAACAAAACAACAAAGAAAAATTCCCAAAGCGATCAAAATTCCCTTGGAGGAAAGAAGGAGAAACACAAAGAAACCAAAAAAGGATTAGGACTCGGGAACAGATAGACATCCCCTTTACACCAACGGCAGTAATTTAGTACACTGACAGGCGGAGTCTCTTTCTACATTTTGTTCAAATAAAATGCAATGAAAAAAATAAGTCTTGCATTCTGTGTTTTTCTATGCACACGGAGTCACAACAGTTGATAAACATTTAGCAGTTTAGAAGCAACCTCATTTTTTAAATACCCCTGACACAAAACATGTCTGTCTCATATCACCACAGTAAACTGCTGTGTTCACATTCAGGAACACAGAGCGATTAAAGCTGGTTTGACAGATGCCACTTCATCCAGCGCCTTTGGTCCTTTACATATAAAACATTTAGCAGCACACAAGGACTAACAATACATTAGGCTTATGTTATTCAGAATGGTCACATACATATTTCAGCAAGATATTTATATCTGCTGGCAGCCATTTAAGGATGTTGTGTGTCTCTACTGCTGAGTACAGTGTCTGTACAACCACACTGGAGTTTCCAAATGCCTCCCCAGAAGTGGCCTCATGGGCATGTGGCCACTTCACCATGGCCATTCTACTGACAAAACAAATGTACTGTACCATAAGGAGTGTGTGTTCGAAGCAAACTATTCTCATCTGGAGCTGAAAATACTTACCTGATTCTTTTCTGGTGTATTTTCATGGTTAGGATACAGATGACTGATCATACCTTCATACCTGCTCATCAGCAAGGTCTACTGCTTCTGTGACTTTCTGGGCTTTATTGGCTTTAGAGCGCTATCTTCTGCACCCCCTCTACACCCATTTACTTGTATTAGACGGAGGCAGGCTCAGAGGAACAAGTGTTGAACAGTGCTCACAGAGTGCTGCAGGGAAGATGTATTTTTGTAAGCCAACCCAGAAATGATGATTATCCTGGTCCTTTCGACAAACTTTTGGATTGTTGCAGAAAATAAGCTCTGTGGCAAACAAAGATTTATGATACTTAACTATTTTGTTCAGCAGGATATTTATATGTTCACCACTTTTATGATTTTTGAGGCACAAAGCAGAGAAGCTATTCTGAGCTATCCATACCGTACACTTTATTCTGTCTGGCTGCGCCTGAGATACTGTTCGTGAAAATGACCAACAGAATTGCTGACAGGTATGTTTCGTTCAGTTTTGCATTCGTACCACATGAAGGGGCAAAAGCAGGACATTCCAACCATTTATTTATTACTTTTTCAGAAATGTATCCTTCTTTCCTTCCCAATAAAAACTCAGATACCTTAACTTTTCAGAATGGGCATTAACCCTTTAAGCGCCAAAGGACGCGGTACTGAATCAAACAGCTGTTTTCTCCGAATAGAGTGTTATATCTCGTTTATACTCCCCTCCAGGGGCGCCACCAGGAATTTTGGGGCCCATGACAAAAAAATCAAATTGGGCCCCTCTGCGCAGCTGTTGTCACCACATCTCTAGGACCTAACTGTCCCATCAAAAGCTTTACATAACTCTAATTAAAGGCTTGCAACTGTCTTGCTTCTTGTAGTTCAATACTAGTACTAGCACAATATTTACTGCTGGTGATTTGTACATGCATGCAGGTCTGCATACAGTATGCAGTTCACTATTTGATGAAAGATTAAAAGCAACCATAAAACATGTGCTAAAGGCCATCTTTTACAGTCTCAATGTATTTTTATTGTAAAATTTCAAAATGGAAAATTCTCTAAACGAAATGAATTATTAATTATTATTATAAATTATTATTGTCATTATATTATTATTGTCAATATGTCATTCCATAATTCAATCTAAATGAACGTATCAAACTGGATTATTTTAATATTGTCTGTATCTTACATGCAGGCTCAGGTAAGCTACTCACTGTTTCCAACTGTCCAGCATCCAGTACAGACAGTAGGTTGTTGTTCTTTTATTTTATTTCATAATGATCATTATGTGAGAAAATAATTGTTATTAATGTGTTTGAATTTCTGTCATTAATAAATATTTCATTTTCTTTTTTGTAATGGTAAAAAGAGCAAGAGAGACAGAGAAATCCCCACAGACTCCCTGCAATGATGCTAACTGGCCTGTCATTGAACACAATGTTGCTCACCTTCACTGGGACAGGGAGGGGTACAGTGATGGGGAGACTGGGGTGCTGCTGACTCATCTGTTGTTAAGTCTGTTAAAGGGGGCAGGGACAATGATTTAATATGAATATGTTGCTAAACGTTTCCCTGAACTGATTAAATGGTGATTAAATGTAGACTAACACTAGTCTGTAGCTGTATCTTATTTCACTATGGACATTAAGCCAACAGGTTAATACCACTCACAGACTATAGGCTCCTTTCTTGGTGAAACACTGGGTTACAGATTGACATCCTTTCCTTTGTCTTTCCTCTCTCTCTTTTCTCTCTTTCCTTTTTTGAAAACCAGATTTTGATTTACTAGTTAACATTGTGATCACTGTAGTTCTGGCTCATCTACTGACTGCAACTAAACACCGTCACTGATAAGTGCACCAAGGCAGGACCAAACCATTTCATGCAGATACAGGGGGGTGGTCGGTCAATATGGATGTTTACTTTTTGGTCAGTGGGGATATTTAACTTTTACTGCCAAAAACAAGTAAAAACAAAGAGATTATTAATTTTATTATAATATTTGAAATATACATACTGGATGAACATGGTTTAATAATTTTATATTAGTTTTTACCTATTTTTTGGGGCCCCTGTCAGTCATGGACCCTTGGAATTGACCTAACATTTCCCCCCTATACGGTGCCCCTGCTCCCCTCCACTAGTTGGCAGACATCCCGTACTTAGACCATAGCTCAGAAAAACGTCATATTTCAATGCAAAATGTTCGAGGAAGACCCTCCAAACTGTTGGGTGAGAAACTGGAAATAGTGTGCCACGGCGCTATTTATGCTGAAGCGGTATTGCTGGATTTAGGAGTTATTGAGACGAAATAAACAAAAATGGCAAGCAAAGAGTTGACGCTTAGGGAAGTGATGGGTCTCCTATTCGCTGATCTGGGAATCTTCCCCTTCAGATCCCCGGATGAATATTGTTCATATTGTCTCTGTACTGTGCCTTGCAATGAGAGGTTCCACACTCTACAAATACTACAAACTTTTATCTGGATA
This sequence comes from Dicentrarchus labrax, assembly GCF_905237075.1. NCBI lineage: Eukaryota > Metazoa > Chordata > Actinopteri > Moronidae > Dicentrarchus > Dicentrarchus labrax. The sequence continues at coordinate 36,470,230 of NW_026136719.1, forward strand.
GATGGGCACAGATTAGGCCTCTGCAGCTAAAAGACGCCTACTGTTATTATTATTATTATTATCATATTATAATGATAATAATTATAATAAAAATAAAAAAGTGTCCTCCAAGGGGGGGTAAAACATGAGTTTTGTGGTAGCAATAGTTCTAGTTTACGACTGTTGGCTTACAATTTACTTTTACCTGTTCATTTGATACGTGGACAACATAAAAAATAGATGGAGGGGGGTGAATCTGATGAAATAAGTTCGACTCTCTTTCAAAATATCAGGTATTTCATGGAAATTATATAATCCAATATGGCCGTCGCCATATGACGTGATAATATGCAAATTAGATGGGAACATTTACTCCCTAGGTAAACTTTAGGTCATTCTCAATATTTGTCTCATTTACACTTTGTCTCTATCTCAAACCACTTTCAAGCCAGAGCCTTCTGAAATTTAGATGTCAAAATCTAGTATTTTTCAAAATAAAACCTGGCGCCTAAAGGGTTAATAAATTGCTTGTTATCGGAGTGGTGCACAGACATGCGTACTTGCCAATACCTGTTACCGCATTTTAGGCAGTATTTTTGATAGTGGTAACGGTATTGGAACAACTCTATTACTCTAGCTGATTATTTCATTATTTATCCATTACTCATAGTGAACTATTTGATTTTTTCTGCTAGCTTGCTAACTATTTTTCACACACCTTATTGCAGTATAAGAGTTAAATGAATTATTAGAGCTGACTCAATACACATGTGGATTTTTTGCATAGCTGACAAAAGTATTCTATTCGTAATCTTCTAGATGAAGCCTCCCAGAGTTTACGACCTCTGAATATCCCTTCAGTATCCAACCTCAAACCTCATATCTTTCTCTCATGCTGCTATCTTGGTATAGCATTTAAGCTTATAAACAAATTGTGCTGAGTGATCCTTGCTGCATTAGGTGTTCAGATTGGAGTATAGGCCCTACTGAAGTTTAATGTAAACAAAATCAGTATTAAAATGCTTTAAATGGTGGATTTACTAAACCCCTATATGTTTGTACACTTAAACACAGCTATGAATCATGGTTCCTAGTTATATATATATGTCAGTCTCCTTTGAACTGAACAGCTGGAGATTTGAGGATGCTATGGCAACAAACAGGCCTGTTAGTTAAACTAAGTGCAGTATGTACAGCACATACAGTCGAAACATTCTCTCCAAAGACCACCAGAACATGATGTTTTTATGCCAATAGATCCTTATAAATATCTGAGTCTACTCTCTCTCTCTCTCTGTGTCTCTCAGGATATGTTACATATTCAGAGTAATGAGACACACAACCGGAAAGGATAGTTTAGTACAGGGGCAGCATAACAACTGGAAGGTCAGTGTGAGTGTGTCAGAGTGTGTGTCTGCGGCAACACACATCCGTGGCAGAGTGTCCTTGAACATCCATCACATGCTTGTGTATCTCAGATGGATAACAAGGAATAAAAATGAATTACAGTGGTCTGAAATCCTGCTCCTTCCAAAAAAAGAAAACCTAGCATGCTCTGTGTCTTTGCTGTATTTCCTGCTCTTCTGCCAAAATCAGTTAATCTGTTTTCGCTGTAATCAGATAATCTCTGACTCTGTTCTGAGAATTATCTGATTGTTTATCCTCAATCCAATTTTCCAGCCTTCACCTGTAGGAAAAAAGCATAATTTACCGGAACCAAAACAATGACTGAACTGTACTGAGTACTCTGAAATAAAGCTTAAGCATGAAATACAAATAAAGCCCAAACTAAAATTAGAAAAGTGAAGTAAATGCTTCCAATGAGTGAGACAACTGACCCTTCCTAAATCCCACCCCTTTTTGCTCTGCAAGCCTCTGTGACTCTCTCATCTTCTGAGGTCCATTGTCGGCTTTAAAATGTTCTTGACCAATATTTTGATCTACAAAAAAGTATCTTGAAAGTGGCTCAAATAACATGAATGTGGTTTTGCACATGAAGTGAAGATTCCCAGCCGCAATGCTGTTAGACTGGCAAGATAGCTTAAACAGGAACAGAGAGCAGACATTTTGGTTCATTGATTGATTAAGGTTGGCCCTTATTAGCATATTCTCTTACATTGTGTCTGCAGGAGGCGTTTCGACCATGCTGTTCAGTGAGTTTCACAGAACAGATACACTATTTTAATCAGTACAGCTGTCTACATGCACTGAAGCTACTGCTCTGCTAATGTCATGCTATACCTCCTGTGTAGACACAGTGCTAAGCAGGGATGGACATAACAAATTAAAACTACTCATGTTACTGTGAAGTCTTTACCTAAAGCTCCTACAAGGAACTTTCATTTTATGTTGATTCTGGCAGACACTGTGGAAAAAAGTGGGCAGTATTTCCACCATTTAATTGATTTCAAAGGGAATCCGACCAGGTGGCAGGCATTAACAGGCATCAATATTAAATTGAGGCTATTTCTTGTTGCATTACATTATGTAATCTGCTTCCGTTGCTGCCATTTTATGTATGTACTATTTGTTTATATTTTGTAATTATTTTCTAAACACTGGGTGGCCTATGGGTGCAGGAAATTATATATGTCAGCTCACCAGGACAGTTGGAAGTGATTGGGGAATGGGATGAGCACACAGTTTTTAACGTAATTATGACTATTGCTAGGTGGAGAAAGACACCTTTTGGGTCAATACACACCGCATTGTGTATTGAGTAAAGGTGACCCAAATAATAAAGCCCTCAGTGTATAATATAGAGGGGGTCGACAGCCCCCATCTCAGGGTCTGGATTTTTTTAAAAAATTCCATAGGCATTTTAGTTTTTTTTTCTTTAATTATTATTATTATAGTATTTTATTTTATATTTAAAGCTGCATTAGTAGTAGTAGCTCCTCCTAGTGCTCCTAAAGTAATTTGAAAGAATCTCTGAACAAAAACAACCAAGGGTTGGAGGCTTTAATATAGTTGATTGTGTCTGTATTTGACGCCCTGGGAATGAGATAAAAAATCAACTGTCTGTCTCGAGCCAGAGGAAGTGGATTTTTTCACAGAAAACGTGAATAAATTAGAAGAAATATGACAAATGCAGAAGCATAAAGGATTCAAGGGGTCATCATTGATGAGAACGAAAATTATGTAAATCAATTGAATGCCTATGGGAGGATGGATAAAAACATTTTTTTTTTTTTTTTTTTTTTACTTTTCTGTGACATTCCAATCTCCCTGTGTGGGATCAAAAACGTTTTACTTATCAGAATTTCTCTGATAAGATAAACTTTTTTGACTGAATAATATAAGACAGAAAGAAATAAATCTACATACAAAAATTGAACCCTCCTGTCATTATTTAGTATATGGTACCTAAATAAAAACTTGAGAGAAATGTGCTTCTGTCACGAGCAAACTACTACAGTGAATGCAGCAAAATGTTAATCTCAGCAGCTCTTGAGAAGGAGTAGACATGATGGTATGATAGGACGAGCATGATTAAAATTCAAAGATGTCTCCTCTGATATGGAAATGTGTGGGGTTGAGCTCCCACTTGAGCTGCAGCGAGTATCACTGTTAATGAAGGAGTGGCCTCTGCAGAGCTGCTGCTGATACATCATTTGTCCCTCAGTAATATGGTGATAAAATTTTTGTGTAGCTACTTGGATTCTGGCTGCTGCAGTGATGCAACAGCTGTTGGACAGCTGAGTCCTCAAGGCTTTTTTATATAGCAGCTAAAAAGCATTAAAGGTGCAATATGTAAGAATTGGCCACCTGTTGATTAATACTCCAAAGAAATAGGGGGCAGCATATCACCAGAGTAACTCTACACTGCTGCTAGCTAACTAGTTATAGCAGTTGGCTGTGCAGCTAGCAGCCCTATTATCAGATATGGGACCAAGTTATTGTTTTTGCAAACCTAAAATAAGTATCAAGTCATTGCACACATGTCCCAAGTCCTTAATTTTGAGTTTTAAGTAAACAAAATGCTTAGTTATGCAACATTAGTTCTTCATGGTCTTGTCCTGCAACTTGATTGGATGTTGTGGGATTGATTCAACTAAAGTGTATCTGGGGAATTAAGTGTCGACTTGCTGGGAATTAATAATAATAATCATAATAACAAACTTTATTTATAAAGCGTCTTTCAAAACCATAGAAGCGAGGGAAGTTGGGCATCAGTCAGCACCCACCTTACGGGTTTTGGCAGGTTCAGGTAGATATTACAAGAGAGGACAGGCTGAAGCTAACTGGTTAGTATGCAAACTTCAGTAGATATTTCTGCAACACGATAATGTTGGAACCTATTGTAATGTCACCAATTGGTTTGTGGAGTACCGTGTACGGCCTAGCCTTGTCCAGCTCCTCTGCCATCTTCTCTCAGGTGCAGGGCACATTTAGATCCCAAACACATTTGCATACTTTTATACAGGGCTACAATGTCTTTCCCAATATGAAATGCCACAGCATCTGTAATTTCCTTTCACTTGTGCCCTGTCTTGCCATACAAGGTGACACTAAAGTGAAGCAGCTAATGTTGCTGCTTTTTAGCTGGGCTGTGGAGTGGGATGGAAGCCGTACTTTACTGTAGCATCTAAATCTGGACGTGCCAAACACTGCTCCCATTCCACTGAGTGCTTTTGTTTCAGGTCTGCCACTTTCAGTTTGAACTGACTTCTTAAAAAGTTTACACACTTTGACAGCAGACTTGGTAAAACTGAACCATTTCCATATCAGTGAGGTAATATAACTGTAAGATCAGATGAGTGGGGGAGTGAAGTTTTCTTGACAACTTCAGTGTTTTCTTGACACTTGGCCATTATTCTATTAGCTCTTTGGTTGCTTTAACTGTGTACTTAATGCACAAGGCTGATCATCAGATAATAATAATATAGTTTGTGTTCAACTCCTCAACGTTCAGATCTTAAAAAGTTAAGTTTGAGTTTTATTAATTCAATTCAATTCAATTTAATTTTATCTGTATAGCGCCAATTCATAACAGAAGTTATCTCAGGACACTTTTCAAATAGAGCAGGTCTAGACCGAACTCTTTATAACATTAATTACAGAGACCCAACAGTTCCCACCATGAGCAAGACCTTGGCGACAAGGGCAAGGAAAAACTGCCTGTTAAAAGGCAGAAACCTAGGACAGATCCTTCGGCTCTAGGTGGGTGGTCGTCTGTCTCGACCAGTTGGGGTGAGAGAGAGAGAGAGAGAGAGAGAGAGAGAGAGAAAAGAGAGACAGACAGACAGACAGACAGACAGGTGCACAGCAACAACAGTATTGGCAATGGCAATCTAGCAGGACCATGGCAGGAGGCTCCACCAGGATCGACAAGAACCTGCGAGACGAGAAAGCACAAGAACTCTGGGGAAGAAGTGAAGTTAGTAACATGCATTAATGGAACATGAATGAGTGCAGAAAGAGAGAGGAAGGGAGGAGCTCAGTGCACCATGGGAAATCCCCCGATAGTCTAGGCCTATAGCAGCATAACTCAGGGATGGTTCAGGACTCACCTGATCCAGCCCTAACTATAAGCTTTATCAAGGAGGAATGTCTTAAGCCTACTCTTGAATGTGGTGAGGGTGTCTGCCTCCCGAACCACAACTGGAAGCTGGTTCCACAGGAGAGGAGCTTGGTAACTGAAGGCTCTGGCTCCTGTTCTACTTTTAGAGACTATAGGAACCACAAGTAGCCCAGCATTCAGAGAACGTAATGTTCTAGAGGGGTAATAGGGTACTATGAGCTCTTTAAGATATGAAGGGGCCTGACCATGAAGAGCTTTATAGGTGAGGAGGAGGATTTTAAATTCTATTCTACATTTTACAGGGAGCCAGTGCAGAGAAGCTAGTACAGGAGAGATGTGATCTCTTTTTCTAGTTCCTGTCAGTACTCGTGCTGCAGCGTTCTGAATTAATTGGAGCGTTTTAATGGACTTATTGGGGCAACCTGATAATAAAGAGTTGCAGTAATCCAGCCTTGAAGTATCAAATGCATGGATTAGTTTTTCTGCATCTGTCTGTGATAGTATGTGTCTAATTTTTGTAATATTACGTAAATGAAAGAAGGCAGTCCTAGAGGTCTGCTTTATGTGGGAGTTAAATGACAAATCCTGATCAAAGATAACTCCAAGATTCCTGACAGTGGTGCTAGAGGCCAAGGTAATGCCATCTAGAGTAACTATATTCTTATACAGTGAGTCTCTAAGGTTTTTGGGGTCTTACAAACCTTAAACTCAAGAAGGCCTAACGACCATCTGTGAAACTTTGGCGACCCCTAGTGGGGGTCTTGACCCCTAGGTTGGGAACCAACCTAACGCAGTTGTTCGCCCACAATATCTTTTTTTAGTGTCTCAACTTCCCCAACAAGAACTTTGGCCTTTTTTAATCCCTTCTGTGGCATTTGCCATGATAGTGTTAACGGAGTCAGAATGAATGACTATTAATTATTTATAGGCACATATACCACATTTGGAGTTGAGTGTTATTTATAACGGGAAACGGGTGTAGGATGAAGACACACACTGTTATAAACCCAAATATTTTTGTGAGTAAGCACTTCTTGGCGCTGCCTCATGCGGCAGCTTGTAGCCGCAGCTCCCGTCGTGTTTTTTAACTCTGTTTATTTGTTGGTTTCAGTCTTTTTCGTTTGTTTTTCAAATTAATTACAAACCATGCATAAACGTTGAGACAATGGCTGGACTATGTTTTGTTACTTTTCTCCACGTTCTTTTGTTACTTTTTTTACTTTTTGTAACAGAGAACTTTGCCGGTAGTAGTGGGTGCATTGTTTACACGCGTGAACAGCTGATTGCGCTGTGTAAGCCTGTGCTGCTGCCCGGAGACAGACCTGCGGTCCCGCAGGAGTTACAAAGGGGACGCCGGGGTTGCAGGGCTGGAACCAAACAGAGGGAGAAAAGGAGAAGACACAAGCCAGCGCTCCCAGCAATTATAATGGGAAACATGAGGTCTTTGGGGAATAAGATGGACGAACTTTCAGCGCTGGTGAAGACCCAGAGGGAAGTGTAGCTTATTTTTCTTCAGTGAAACATGGCTGCACTCGCACATCCCCGGACAGCAGCGTTGAGGTTCCTGGTTATATGGAGACAGAGACTGTTCCAAAAGTCGGAAGAAGAAGGGTGGTGGGCTTGCACATGTGAGTGAGAGGTGGTGCAATCCCAGACATGTCAGTGTGAAGGAATGTCTCTGTACCCCAGACATTGAACTGCTGGCTGTGGGAATGCGCCTGTATTATTTGCCGAGGGAGTTCACGTCCAACATTGTTATCGCTGTCTACATCCCCCCGCAGGTGATTTTAATCATGCCTCACTGAACAGCACTTTAAATAACTTCCATCAATATGTTGACTGCCCAACCAGAGACAATAAAACACTGGATTTATTATATGCTAATGCCATGGACGACACCCCCAGCCCCCCACACACTCACACTGTCCCAAATGGCTCAACCCTCCCCCCAGCATTCTCCTGTACAACACCTCTCCATCTGCCCCCCCTCCTTCTCCCCCCACCCCTCCTCCTTCTCCACTGATGACATCTACACCAACCCCCACCCAACGGTGACTACAGGCCAGGTAAAGAGGCAGCTGGAAAGACTGCATCAGCGAAAGGCTGCAGGCCCTGATGGCATCTCACCCAGGATCCTTAAGACCTGTGCCAGCCAGCTGTCTCCTGTACTGGGACATCTGTACAACCTGAGCCTGAGTCAGGAGAAAGTCCTGTTGCTATGGAAGACCTCCTGCTTGGTCCCAGTCCCCAAGAAGTCGAGGCCATCCGACCCGGCAGACTACAGACCAGTCGCATCGCATGTGATGAAGGTCCTGGAGAGACTGGTCTTAGCCCAGCTGAGGCCACAGGTGAGGACGTTTCTGGACCCTTTGTAATTAGCCCGATTTAGGAGTCGATGATGCTGTCATCTACCTGCTGCAACGAGCCCATATGCATCTGGATGGTGGGGGAGGCACTGTGAGGATCACATTCTTTGATTTCTCCAGTGCTTTCAACACCATTCAGCCTCTGCTAATGGGTGAGAAGCTGCGGGTGGTGGGTGTTGACGACACTATGATCTCCTGGATTACTGACTACTTGACAGGCAGGCCACAGTTTGTCCATCTGGGCAGTCTCCTGTCTGACGTGGTGGTCAGTGATACAGGAGCTCCACAGGGAACTGTGCTTTCTCCCTTCCTCTTCACCTTATACACCACTGACTTTCAGTACAACTCTGAGTCATGTCACCTGCAGAAGTTTTCTGACGACTCAGCTGTTGTCGGGTGTATAAGGGAGGGGGAGGAGGGTGAGTACAGGACACTGGTGGACAACTTTGTAGAGTGGTCTGAACAGAATCACCTGAGGCTGAATGTCAACAAGACCAGAGAGATAGTGATCGACTTCGGTAGGAGGAGGAGGATGCCTTCACAGCCACTATGGATCAGGGGGAGGTGGAGGATGGTGGAGGACTACAAATACTTGGGAGTGGTGATTGGCAACAGACTGGACTGGAAATCTAACACCGAGGCTGTGTACAAGAAGACTCTAGCAGACTCTATTTCCTGAGGAAGTTGAGATCCTTCAACATGTGCAGCAATCTTCTACCAGTCTGTTGTTGCCAGCACCATTTTCTTTGCTGCTGTGTGTTGGGGCAGCAGCATCAGAGCCAACAGACTTGATAGAATCATCAAGAAGGCTGGCTCTGTACTTGGTCTCAGGCTGGAGTCTTTTGAGTTTGTGGTGGAGAGGAGAACGCTGAATAAGCTGTTATCCATCGTAGACAATGATCAGCACCCTCTTCATCACACAGTGGTCAGACCTTCTCTCACAGGCTGCTCCAGCTCCGCTGTCGAAGGGACAGATACAGGAAATTTTTCCTGCCACATGCCATCACACTGTACAATAACAGCTAAAACTCTGGTCATACCAAGCACCTTATATGTTTTTACATAATCTGTTCACTGCACCTTATATTTTTACTTTGCACTACAATTATACCGCTTATTTATACATTTTATAAATTTTTTATATTGCATTTTATATTGCTTTTTTGATATGTCTAGGTTGTTCTCTTTACTTCATTGTGTTGTTACTGTGTGTAATGCTGCTGCTACACTGCAGTTTCCCAGGTTGGGATCAATAAAGTATGTCTATCTATCTATCTTTAGTTCCCACCAAGAGCAAGCTTTAGTGCTTGCTCATGCTGGAAACTGTTGGGTCATAATAATAATAATATAATAATAATAATGTTATAAGGAGTATGATCTAGACCTGTTCTATTTAAAACGTGTCCTGAGATAACTTTTGTAATGAATTGACACTATGCAAATAAAACTGAATTGAATTGAATTTATGTGTTTTATCCATATGCCACCTTTTGACATGAATCCTGAGCTCTGTTTTATAAATGAGGCCCCAGGTCACCAAAGGGTCAGTCACCTGTATGCAAACAGAAAGCACACAAAAGGACACAGCCTTGGGGGTGATTCAGCACTGATGGTCCGGGAGTCTGAGACATGTTTCTCCAGCTTCACATGCTGCTTCCTGGCAGAAAGTAAGGGGCTGATAACTGAGAATAAGAGGCTGAAACTGATCTAGTGTTCTTATTACACAGATTACAGTGGAGAAAGCATTAAAAGCAGGAGATTTCATCTGACAAAGGTCAGCCGACAGAGCAGCTCTGTCTGAATGGTGTCTGTGATAAGGTTCTGTGAAGAGCCAGATGATCAAGCTTGTGATCACTACAACAATGCATTAAAATTGCATTAGCATGCCATAGTCCCTCCTGCTTCTGGGGAGGAGGCAAAAATTAACCCCTGCTCCCCTGTCAAACTGTTGTTAAACAGAGGAGAAACGCTGAGTCAGGCTATCCAACACATCAACCGCTGCTCGCTGCCAGTTATGTAACATCACTGCAACTGTTTTATTCACCGCTGTAAAAAACAAATATCACCTCAGGCAAGGACAGTCTTTCACCTCCATTCAGGTCCTGTGAAAGAAGTTTAAAAAAGTGATGTTGTTGAAACTACCAGAATTCAAATAATAGCAGTGTCTCAAATAATATGTGGCTGATATGAACAAATAAAGATGTGCAGGTGTTGGTCAGAGACATTCATGTGGTTGTTTTCATTTTAAATTGATTTCGGATACCATGTCAACATTTCTGTTCAGGGTACAGATTGTTGGCTGCAAACGGACTGTTTGATATGCAGGCTGACACAACTACTGTAGTAGTGTCATTCTGTTACCTTTTTAACTGTTGGATAAACTGTCTGTTAACTTGGTGTTTAATGTAGAGCACTTTAACCTGCATTTCATGTAAGAAGGGGATTATATCATTATTGTTCATTATTCAATTTTATAATGTAGAAGAAGAATAATCTCCTGCAGCCAGATTATTATTGTTACTGCATTTAGACAAAAGAGTCCATTAGAGTAGATTTAGTGAATTAGCTCAAACATAATAGTCACTGTAACCTCCTGAAACCAAGAAGAAAAAGGGGTTTAATATTATATATATTGTCAAAACAAAGTAGATAATTTGTCCTTTCCTAAACACTTTTCTTGACCTTGATGGAAAACATAATGAGGTCAAGGAAAACTGTGGAGGAGAATTCATAAGGACTTGTTCATGTGTGTCTGCTGTGGTGAAACTACAATGTTCTGAAGATGGACTACAAAAAGAGCAAAAAGAGACAACCAATGAAAAATAGGACCTCTTTGCCAACGTTGGAATTGAAATAAAAAAGGATCATTGTCATTATGTGTTATCATAATCTTGTACTGTACATATTATTTATACTTAATATTGTAATCTTTTACACATTCCTGCACAAACCGCACATCTTCCATTTAAAATAACAGCAATATTGTACATTATCTTTGTCTTTATAATATATTTGAATCGATTATTGTTAATTTTCTATTTTTTTATTTATATTTCTTGACTTGCACTAATTGTTTTCCTTGTCCTATGTTTATTGTTATGCACCAATATACCAAGGCAAATCAATTACTTGTGAGAACCTGATCATTCTTTTCAGCAACTGTAATCATATAAGAAGTTATGGCATATGATGAAAATGGGACGGTTAAACTGCGTTGCGTGTTCTGGGGTCGGTCATGTATGGGCAGCTTTTTAAATTTGAAATTGTGGTATGGCATTATCTCCTTTGATATCGTAAAGGATGGTCCAGTGTATCCTCTGCTAAAGGACATAATAAAGGAAGCACTGAAGCACTTTTCCTCAGCATTTAGAGAATTCAAACAGCTCTTATCATAGCTGCCACTGAAATACTTCCCAGTCCTTTCACTCAGTTAGGAACCTTCTAAGCAAAAAAGACTATTGGACTGGACCCCAGGACTCAGTTAGACTGCATGCATGGTGTTTGAAATAAAGACCTCAGTGTCATGTCTCCTCTCCGGGAATCATCACCTTACCGTGGTGGAGAGGTTTGGTTGCTTCTATGAACCTGAGAGCTGTGTTGTCTGGAGCAATAGTCTCCTGGTAGGGTCTCCCAAGACAAAGTGGTCTCAGGTGAGGGGCCAGACTAAGAATGGTTCACAGAAGACCCCATAAAAGTACGTGGAAGGTGTAAAGAGACCCGGCACGGAGGAAGCCCGGGCCCCCCTCTGGAGCAAGGCCTGGTGGAGGTGGAGCGCTATCAATTAGATCTGGTGGGGCTTACGTCTACACACAGTGGAGACTCTGGATCCTTACTCCTGGATAGGGGTTGGACCTTATTCTATAGGGGTTGGACCTTAGTCTTCTCTGGAGTTACTCAAGGTGTAAGGCGCAGGGCCAGTGTGGGAATACTCATAAGTCCCTGGCTGAGTGCTGCTACATTGGAGTTCACCCCGGTGGATGAGAGGGTCGCCTCTGTACGCCTACAGGCTGTGCCTATGCACAAAACAGCAGTGCAGAGTATTTGGCCTTCTTGAAAACCCTGAATGAAGTCCTGTATAGGGCTCCAGTAGGGGACTCCATATATCTCCTGGGAGACTTCATCGCACATGTGGGCAATGATGGAGATACTTGGAGGTGCGTGATTGGGAGGAACAGACTCTCCGATTTTAACCCGTGTGGTGTTTTGTTACTGTACCTCTGTGCTAGTCATGGATTGTCCATAACGAGCACCATGTTCGTAGATAGGGATGCTTATAAGTGTATGTGGTACCAGAGCACCCTAGGCCAAGGGTCTATGATCGAGTTTGTGATCATATCATCAGGGGGAAGCCACTGGACAGACCTGGTAAACCCAAACGTGTAGTACAGGTGAACTGGGAACGTCTGGAGGAGGCCCCTGTCTGAGAGGCCTTCAACTTCCACCTCTGGTGGAACTTCTTCGGCATCCCTGTGGAGATTGGGGACATCGAACCAGAGTGGTTGGTGTTCAAAGCTTCGATTGCTGAAGCTGCAGCTGTGAGCTGTGGTCTTAAGGTCTTGGGTGCCTAAAGGGGCGGTAAGCCTCGAACACGGTGGCCAGGGAAGCCGTCCGACTGAAGAAGGAGGACTTCTGAGGCAGTTGCAGGGTACCAACAGGCCATGGTTCTCAGCGAGGGGAGCAAAACACGGGTGTGGAAGGAGTTCGGAGAAGTCTACTCCGGGCACCCAGGTACGGAAGTGAGTTTTGATCTTACCCCAAGTGAAGGAGTTCAAGTACCTCGGGGTTTTGTTCACGAGCGAGGCTACAATGGAGTGGGAGATTGGCCAGAGAATCGGGGCAGCAGCGGCGGTATTGCAATCCCTTTAACACACTGTTGTCACGAAAAGAGAGTTGAGCCGAAAGGCAAAGCTCTCGATCTACCGGCCAATCTTTGTTCCTACCCTCACCTATTGTCATGACCGATGGGTCAAGACCGAAAGAACGAGATCGCGGGTACAAGCGACCCAAATGGGTTTCCTCAGGAGGGTGGTCAGCGTCTCCCTTAGGAATAGGGTGAGAACCTTGGAACTCGGAGTAGAGTCGCTGCTCCTTTGTGTAGAAAGGAGCCAGTTGAGGTGGTTCAGGCATCTGGTGAGGATGCCTCCAGGGCGCCTCCCGAGGGAGATGTTCCTGGCACGTCCAGCTCGTAAGAGGCCACGGGGCAGACCAAGGACCAGGTGGCCTGGGAGCACCTCAGGATCCCCAAGTCAGAGTTGATCCGATGTGGCCAGGGAAAGGGAAGTTCGGGGTCCTCTTCTGGACTTGCTACCCCCGCGACCCGACCCCAGATAAGCAGATGAACATGAGATCAGATGAGATGTGTCATGTCTCCCACAGAGGACAACTATGAATTACTAAATGGTAAATGGTAAATTGACCTGTACTTGTATAGCGCCTTTCTAGTCTTCCGACCACTCAAAGCACTTTTACACTACGTGCCACATTCACTCAGTGATGGCAAAGCCCATCGAACAGAAACTAATGCATTCATACACATTCACACACCGATGCACAGCATCGGGAGCAATTTGGGGTTCAGTATCTTGCTCAAGGATACTTTGACATGTGCAGGAGCCGGGGATCGAACCAACAACCTTCCAGACGACCCGTTCTGCCTCTGCACCACAGCCGCCCATTGTCTTAGGAGTATGCCGCAGTTCAATGATTATTTGACTGTCATTTATTGCAAGTATCCAATAGTTCATTGTCTAAATTTGCATTCGTCACCTCTGTTGTAGATTCGGGGAAAAGAGGACTCGTGCAAAACAGTGTAGGGGAGAGTGGGGTAAGATGTGCCATTTTTCATATTTAGGATCACTACATCAAGGCAATCATAGTTTTGTCGCTAACTAATATATCTGCATATATTTCAGGATGTTGTGCATCCCTTCAAACAAACAGAATGAGTGTAAACTTAACTGTTTCGATAATATAGCATGTCCAAAAAAAGTGGTCTCATGGCTCAACTTACTTCGTGTATGGGGTAAGTTGAGCATAGGAGCGGGGTAAGTTGAGCCGTATCCCTACTCAACTTACCCCAGAGCTACCATTTTGACTTTATTAGTCCCCACAGCTAAAATGGTGCACTTTTATGCTAGGTTTATGACCTCATGTTGTAGCTCATAGATACCACAACTGATGTATTAAACAAATTTAAAATGATCTATTTTGGTCTAAACACAATTCTCATGAAACTTATGATAGACTAAATTCACTTTCAAGAGTGAAAAAATATTTTTTGGAAATAAATATCTAACCACTTTACCCATGTGGTTCTTACATTCACAGACTCCATGAAATGATGCCTTCCTCCTAAATATTTGGTCACATGAGCAAAATTACCATTTCCTAGCAACAAGGGGTGGCTCAACTTACCCTTTGGCTCAACTTACCCCACTCTCCCCTACATCAGATGAGCTGCACAAGCATCTTACAGCTTTCAAAATAAAATAATTATACATGAATTATTTAAAATGCTTTTCTCTGAATCTAAGCTAAAGTAAGCACAATGTAGCCACCTGGAAGCACAATTATAGCTAGCAGCAAAGGGATCTTCTTGCCTTCTCACCTGAGCATGTGAGGCAGAGATGACAAACAGATTTAATCACTGTTTTCATTCCTGATTATCCACTAATGGAGGTCATGCCATGTTTTGATGGATCACTGAATTTTCAGCCCATTTCCCCAGACCCTTGCAAGGTTTTCAAACATAATTCTTCCTGCTAAAAAAAACAAAACAAAACTGTGATAAGAATTAACACTGTCAAGCACGGTAGAGAACCGCTTCAATCTTCCCTCACAAAATGAAATTATGCAAAGTCAAACGAGGATTCGCATAATATGTTAAAGAAAAAATGACAAAAAAAACAGCCATTCATGCCCTCGGCTGATTAAAACAATCAGTTTAAATATCTGTACCTATTTCAGAAGCATTGTGAGTAGGGGGAGGAGGGGGCATTTCTAACAGAAAGGTTGCAATTGGGATGTCGGTCTGTCACCGCCAGGATTACAGCTTTTAAATGTGCTCATCAGTGGAGGTCAGGAAAGTAAGGCCAGTCAGCTGTAATTAAGGACAAGTGATGATATTCTTTCCCACTCCACCTCTATCCATCTCTCCTTCTCCCTACTACAGGGAATGCTGGATTATTCCCTGTCTGTCTGTGGAATTTGTACATTCTCCAAGGTCAAGGGTTTTGTTGTTAGGAAACATGGAGTATGACATCTCAGCACTGTCTGGGGTACTGATGACAGAAGCATGGCTGCATTCTTCACACAGGTGAAGTAAAGGGGCTAGAATTCACTGAAGGTTTGGAGGTTGCTTGTTGCTATGGTTTTATTGCTGAAACATCATTGAATGATGTCTGATTGGATTGGATTTTAAGGGATATAAGCCAAAGTCGTTTAAATCGACTGGTTCAGGATATTTTGACTTTGACTATTGACAAAAACCTGCAGCTGCTGCTGTACCATTTGTGATTACATTTGGTTATAAGAACTTCAAACAGGACGGCACCAACAAAAGGAGCGCTGACTGCATAGTCTGCAGTACCCGAATCAAGGATGCTGGATCCACCACATCAAATTTTATCAGGCACCTGAAAACTCACCCGGATAGGTCAGTCACATTAGCGCATATGGAGGGTTAGCTCAGCATCAGCTATTTAACATTCACTTAGCTTGCTACTAGCTTTGTAAGTGAATATTTGAATAGATGAGTGAATGTTAGTTTGCTTGTCGCACTTGTTTGCATTGAGTGAAAAAAAAAGGTCGGGTAACGTTAATCATCTACGTTGCCACCAACGTGTGTGTTTTCTTCATATTGCATTGCAATAGCCTGTTTAAAGTGATCATAAAACAAACAACTAATCAGTACTGATACTGTATGCTAATAGATAAAGGAGTGATAATAATACAATAAATGCTTTGAATTTCTTAAATATAGCTGTTCTAAGTAGACCGGATAGCAGCAGATGACAGAAGGCTCATTACAACCAGAAGAGACATATGACTTTTATTTTTTAGAGACTTGAGACTTGACTTGGACTCGTGAACAAAGACTTGAGACTTGACCAAGTCTCACCCCACAAAGACTTGAGACTTGACTTGGACTCGTGACCAAAGACTTCAGACTTGACTTGGACTTGCAAAAAAAGACTTGTGAACATCTCTGTAATGTTCTGAACCATGTGCGAGGAAAATGAATTTCTACTACTACTAACATGCATTAAAAACAGAAAGTCCTCAAATAGAATTTCGTCACTAATAATAAACTATGTAATCAACAATGTTGGTCATAACACTAGATAATGACTCCTGGACCAAAATCTACACAAACACATTCTCAATGACAAATAAATCCAACCTCCAACTGATACAATACAAGGTCAACCACAGAAGACACATCACACTCAAATAAATGCACCAAATGGACCTTCCTGACTCAAGCAACTGCACACTCTGTCCCCCTAGCACCGTAGACAATTAGGTCAATGCATTCTGGCACTGCCCACCTGTACACACTTTTGGAAAGAAACATCTTATAAACTGTCCGTCATATTTGAGTGTTGGATTCCACTTGCCCCCTCACTCTGCTTGTTAGGCGACTTATCATCAATCGTTCCCCAACCACAACACAAAAATACTACTTATCGCTTTAACTGTCGCCAAGAAGACCATCCTCCTAAACTGGAAAAGCAGAAAGAAACTAAACATCTCACTGTGGAAAGACCTCTTTACAGAACACCAATACCTACAGCACTACCAACCTGCAGATTCTTTTAATTAATTTATTTATTTTGGCTGGTCATGTAAAAACACAATATTTACACATTACATTAATATATTATATATCATATCCTCCACTTTTTCTCCACCACCCTCAATTTTGGCTACAACTCCATTAATAAACCAGTGTTTTACAGTGCTCACCGGTTCATCAGATCAAAATAATTTCTCATGCAGTTTCACATATGGATACACATACAACAAATATATTACATCATACAAGTGACACACCAAAAACTACACTAGCAATGTAAAGGGGGCTTGACAACAATCACGTAAACGAAAAACAGTAGACTTTAATACAAAGGCCCTGGATTACTTGTTTAAGACAGTGGTTCTCAACTGATCCAAACTTGGAATCCATATTTTCCCATGGACAGTGTGTAACATTTATGAGGATCTATTGGCAGATTGAGACATTTTTATCTACAGACACTGCAGGTTGCCTTCCATGGAGGCCGACATGTTGAACCACCATGTTTCTACAGTAGCCCAGAACAGACAAACCAGCAAAAAAACTGCAGTTATACAACTCACCAGTTTAAATTATATCAAGTCTTAAAGTTATGCATAACAAGGGTGTGGCTGCTTCGAGTGACAGGTAAATGCCATCACAGGCAGCTGTTTTCAGTAACCACGCTTCATTCAGGCCGTCTCAGCTCTCCACCTCTGCTCACTACTGCTCTACCTCACCTATTTTTGGATTAGCTGGGAGCCAGTGGAGTCAGGACTGCCAAGATGGCAACGGCCAGGGCCGACCACTGAGCTTCACAAAAACTCTTCAGAAAACTACAGTGGGTGACTATGTCCATTTTAAATTATACAGTCTATGACACATTCAGACGCTTCACAAGGCTAACAGCATAATGTACAAAGTGGCATGTCTGCTGACCACGCTTGTATCTAATGTGAACCACAACTGCTCAGTCTTGGGGCGGCTGTGACGCAGAGGCAGAGCGGGTCATCCCTAATCAGGAAGGTTGTTGGTTCGATCCCTGGCTCTTGGTGACACGTGTCGAAGTATCCTTGAGCAAGATACTGAACCCCTAATTGCTCCCTATCCTGCGCATGTGTGTGAATGCATTAGTTTCTGTTCGATGGGCTTTGCCAGCGCTGTGTGAAAGGTTGAATGTTGCACATAGTGTAAAAGCGCTTTGAGTGGTCGGAAGACTAGAAAGGTGCTATACAAGTACATCTACCATTCATCAAAAGTCAAAGGGCACTTACACGGTATCTTATTCTGATTTCACTTAACAACTCCACTTCTCTCAGATGATAGAAACCTGTAACCACATTAGACACAGCAGATCACTTTCTGAGGTGAGAGCCAAAAGGACTTTCATTGATCACTGATTATGAATCTCAGTGTCTGGGCAGCCCAGCTTGCCAGACATCATCAGCATCTGTGAATGAGTTTCCACTTTCTCTGGGGAGAATGAATTGGTCATGAGGGCTCTCAGTCCCTCATCTGCTCCCACTTGGCCCTTTGCCACTGTTGGTACTCTGTTGGACCAGCCTGCACTCTGTCTGTACTAAAAATCAATGCAGTTATATTTCTACCGAAGGAAAATAAGCCAACCTATTAGAGCTGTGCAGAAGAGTGCTGACTGCAGTTTTCAAGGTGAATATGTGAATGTGTGACCTTAAAGTCATCAACTGCTCAGTGAGGCTAGGAAAATTTAGGTGACGCTTATTGGCTGCACAGTTGACTTGTCCATAGCAGAAAGCACTGGCGGCTCACCTGGTCACACACGATCTCATATTATAGCTAAACAGTACACTAAAATATGTTAGTAACATAATCTTGCTTCGTATTTGATCAGCACCGCCTAGTTTGACAGTTTGATCTGAGTTTGGTGCATTGAGCTGGACAGACTCACTGAGAATTACTTGTCAATCACAAGGTAGCCACGCCCTAAAGCATACCCTGCTTTATCATCTATTTTACTCTAAATGGGACCATCATTTACTGAATGAACATCATGCTGTATGGAAGAAGACTGAAACTAGAGATTGAGGCCATAAACTCATCAGAAAACTGTTTACTGAGCTAATAAACCAAGTCAGAAGTCGTCTCATGTCTTTATGAGACTGCATAGTATCTGTATTTTATTGCAGCCAGTGGAGCTCCCCCTGCTGGCCTTTACATAGAATGCAGGTTTAAGACACTTTGAAGTTTGCTTCATTTCTCAGACCCGGAAGCTCTGTTCATAATATATACTGTCAATGGTCCTAACCCTGTGTAGTTATACAATATGGTTATACTCTCTACTCTAAATAGGTTACACTTTTTATTTAGGCTTTTTTTTTTCATGCCCAATAATGTTAACAATACTTTCCTGTTACCCTAAATAACCACATTCTATATGTGTTTTTTTCATGTGTTTCATATGTGTTTTTTTATATTTAATTGCACTAGCTTGTTTGAAGTGATCATATACCAAACAACTTATCAATCAAACCCTAAATATAGTTATGTAGGGATCTAAGCAGAACCGATGACATGCAGCAGATGATAGATCACTCATTACAGCCATAAGAGACTTTAGACTTCACTTTGACTCTAGATCAAAGACTTCTGAGAGACAGAGTGCTACTATTGTACATATTGGCTCACTGGAAAGGCTCTACTAAACTAAATAGAATGGGACCCTAATTAGTATCATTGGTAACAACATTGTGTTTACTCTACTATTTCATGTCAAAATGGCTGCTGTGAAAAAGGTCTATAAGGAAGTAGCAAAACATTGAACTGAAATATGGTGAAAAGACCTGTGCTGTAAAGATGCTGCTGCAGATATGGAAAAGTTGCATGAAGACTGGCCCATTTTCTTAGATCAAAGGAGTGTTACAGCACGATGAGCTGTCGCAGGGAGATAGGCGGATGAATATACATGACTCAGCACCAATTAGCCGAGGAACAGGGGTGAAAGCTGTATGAATATTCATCTGAGGATGGTGACCCATTGCCAGCCACATCACGTTCCTGCTTTTTCAAAGCCGATAGCATATTGTAACATTTCCACACCTGTCTTCCCGTCCTTCCCACAGCTATGCATAGCTGTTATTTGCTGCCTCAGACATGGCAGAAGAATAACACAACAGCAATAAAGGCTTTCAGGCCAACAAAGAAAAACACCAACATAATGTAAACAAGTTTGCCACGCAGCTGTTGCTCTCAAGCAAAAATGCTAAATCTATGAATAACTTTAACACTGTGGCAGCGGAACTATAGATGTGTAAATATGTTGTTTTCACTTAGATTTACTGATGCTGATGACACTGCCAACATTACAATAGATCCTGCTTCAGAGCGATATATTTTATGTTCTGCAGGAAAATTGTGTTATATTCGAGAAGTAAAAAGTAGCACAAGACAACAGTCTGCCATGTTTTAATAGTGTGTTAATATGACTCACAGTAATAACTGAGATCATACTGATCATAATGACAGAAGCAAATGCTTTGTTTCCTCATAATGTTTTATAATTACAGAATGCTTCATGTTATATATTAGTATGGTTAATTTATTGCAGTGTTGCATTGTCTTTAACCATGGGTCCCAACACAATGTGAGTTGTGCACCCTCTGTAAGTGGCTTGAGTCTGTCTTTTCCCATTTTTTCCTTTTGTGTGCATTGTCAGTTTCCATTGATGTTTTCTCAAGATTCCTTTGTGACCTGATGTCATCAGAAATGGAACATAATATTGATAGGTATGTTTACATTAGTGTATAATCACCTGAATATAAGAATGGTTGTGTTTTCATTACCTTAGAATGAGTTTTTATCTACAGACGGAGTGGAGAAGTAATGCTACTTTGTATAGTCTCCTTTATTATTCTGTAAAGCTGCAGCAACCAGGTGAAGCGAGAGATGTTTCCAGTGTGCTAAAGATGGGTCAACACTAACAACTGTGTATGCTGCTTATTCAGGACATTTTTTATTTTAGGAAATAGCAATAGTCCCATTTGCCCAAAGACCAAATATAAAATGATAAAAAACTGGCTATCATGGAGCACAATCAAAAAAAAAAGAATTTGATATCTATGAACTCATAACAAGTTAAATGTCAAAGATATGCACACATATGGAGTACAAAAATAAAAAAAGTCATACAGTTTAAGTGATTTAAAAGAAATCCTAAATATAAAAGTCTGTCCATACCAATTTTCAATACTTTAGAACAATCAGAACAATGTTTTTCCTTATCATACTAAATATAGTCTTTGGGCGCACATGGGACATATTTTAACATATGTATACAGCCTGGGGGAAAGTCCCTGTAACAGCCAACATGATAGCCTTCAGTTCTATCAAGCTGTTGGGGGTTTAAACACAAAAATTTAAGTGTTTTTGAGAATTGACCCAGTATCACAAAACTAAATATTGCATTACTCATGTGTCTAATTTCAGATTACTACCAATCCCAGTATACTCCCCATACCCTCCAAGCACACACTTTAGCCTGACTCTGACCCCCAAACCACCCATAATTTAACTGTGCACACCCTCTACAGTGAGATCCATACTGTCTGTTCATGAAGGCTGCAGATGAAATGTCATTGATTCACAGCACTGTGGAGATTGCACTTGTTAGAATTCCACTCCTTTTTTGTTACATCCAATTTAATGTTCAATATATATATATATATAGAGAGAGAGAGAGAGCACTTTATGGCTGTCTGAGCAGCTCGACCTGTCTGATCTTTTATTAGGAGGAGGCATTAAAATGTTTCTCCTTTGGAAGAGCAGCCCATTCCCAACGCTAAGTGATTCACTCTCCCAGCAGTTACTGTTCCTGCTCTACCTGCCACACTTCCTGTCCCTCCAAGTTCCACTCATGCGAGTCACGTGTCCTCACATAGTCCTTCATGAGAGTCAGTGCGAGTCAGCCAAGCGTTTTGGAATCCTGTGCTTGGATGGCTACCAATGCACAAGCCCCAATCTCTCTCACAGCAAGCAGGCATCACTGATTTATCTGTACTGACTTATGTACTATAGCATGTAATCCATGATTATGACTGGCTGAGAGGAAGACATTGGGTGCAGCTACATGTAATTATGGCTCTTCAGCAATGAGCAGAAAACTCCTCAGCTCCAATTCTTGGCTGATAATTCTCATGCGTCCATACTGAGATCTAATATATGGATGAGATCTTCTGTAAAATCGGTCTTAAAATCCTTTTCATTGAAGTGAAAAACAGAATATTGTTCCATTGACCTTTAGTCATTTTATTTTTTTTATTTCTATTTGTTCTTTTTCTACAATAAAAATCATACAACCTTTTTCCCTATAGGGGTCTACCTTCGCTACCAAGCCTTTTTTATCTGTCTGTTTCTTGTTACTGTTACCTGTTTCTGCCTGCCTGACCTGCTTGTTTGACCATCTGCCTATTATAGATCTGTAAGCCTGGACTACTTTTGTCAATAAATCATTGAACTGATTGTCTGCCTGCTTCTGTTTGCTTTAATTCCTATTCTTGTTGTCCTGCTCACACCAGCTGTGACATAAGTTTGCGTAAAATGAGCAATTTGGATGAATTTTGAGCCAATTATTCCCTGTTAATATTACATCAGAAATGACTTTTCCTGATATTTTAGAAATTTTTTATACAATTCGCTGTCTTTCTTACTTAATAGGCTTCTTTTTGTGTTTTATCATTGGTCTATTAGTTCTTTGGTTATTTAAACTTTTCTAATGCAGGACAAGACTGTTTATTAGAGAGTGAAGGCTTTGTGAATATGTTTGTGTTCAGGTATTCATCATGCATATACTTTTCAAAAATAACCTAAACTTTAAAAATAACAATTTAATTTTCTTCACAAAAATTAATAAATTGCTAAGATATTGGCCTATTGTGTACATATTGTTTTAAAGTTATCTTACTTAATGCCTCACGACACCCCTATGAAACTTTAGCAAACCCTAGTGGGTCCCTTTAGGCAACATTATTAGGAATAACTTTCACTGTTATGCAGATGATACACAGTTATATCTATCGATCAAGCCCGATGAAATTAATCAATTATCTAAATTACAAACATGTCTTAAGGACATAAAATCCTGGATGAGCTGCAATTTTCTGATGTTAAACTCAGAAAAAAACTAAATTCTTGTTCTTGGCCCCAAAAACCTTAGAGACTCACTGTCTAAAGATATAGTTACTATTGATGGCATTACCTTGGCCTCTAGCACCACTGTCAGGAATCTTGGAGTTATCTTTGATCAGGATTTGTCTTTTAACTCCCACATAAAGCAGACCTCTAGGACTGCCTTCTTTCATTTACGTAATATTACAAAAATTAGACACATACTATTACAGACAGATGCAGAAAAACTAATCCATGCATTTGTTACTTCAAGGCTGGATTACTGCAACTCTTTATTATCAGGTTGCCCCAATAAGTCCATTAAAACGCTCCAATTAATTCAGAACACTGCAGCACGAGTACTGACAGGAACTAGAAAAAGAGATCACATCTCTCCTGTACTAGCTTCTCTGCACTGGCTCCCTGTAAAATGTAGAATAGAATTTAAAATCCTCCTCCTCACCTATAAAGCTCTTCATGGTCAGGCCCCTTCATATCTTAAAGAGCTCATAGTACCCTATTACCCCACTAGAACACTACGTTCTCTGAATGCTGGGCTACTTGTGGTTCCTATAGTCTCTAAAAGTAGAACAGGAGCCAGAGCCTTCCGTTACCAAGCTCCTCTCTTGTGGAACCAGCTTCCAGTTGTGGTTCGGGAGGCAGACACCCTCACCACATTCAAGAGTAGGCTTAAGACATTCCTCTTTGATAAAGCTTATAGTTAGGGCTGAACCATCCCTTAGTTATGCTGCTCTAGGCCTAGACTATCGGGGGATTTCCCATGGTGCACTGAGCTCCTCTCTTCCTCTCTCTTTCTGCACTCATTCATGTTCCATTAATGCATGTTACTAACTTCACTTCTTCCCCGGAGTTCTTGTGCTTTCTCGTCTCGTGGGTTCTTATTGATCCTGGTGGAGCCTCCTGCCATGGTCCTGTTAGATTGCCATTGCCAATACTGTTGTTGCTGTGCACCTGTCTGTCTGTCTTTCTGTCTGTCTCTCTCTCTCCCTCCCTCTCTCTCTCTCTCTCTCTCTCTGTCTCTCTCTCTCACCCCAACTGGTCGAGGCAGACAACCATCCACCTAGAGCCGAAGGATCTGTCCTAGGTTTCTGCCTTTTAACAGGCAGTTTTTCCTTGCCCTTGTCGCCAAGTGCTTGCTCATGGTGGTACTGTTGGGTCTCTGTAAATAATGTTATAAAGAGTTCGGTCTAGACCTGCTCTATCTGAAAAGTGTCCTGAGATAACTTCTGTTATGAATTGGCGCTATACAAATAAATTAAAAAATAAATCAATTCAATTGAATTGAATTGAAATTGTGACCCCCAGGTTGGGAACCTGATAATTAGTGTATAAATTACCTGAAACTAAGTTGTGTTTTCATTTACTTTGAATAAGTTGTTTTTATCTACAGAGTCAAAGAAAAACCCAAAACAATATCTATACACAGACTTCATGTTCCATTAATGCATGCAACTGTTTTGTTAGTTTAGTTTTTGTGCTTTCTCATCTCTCAAGATCCCACGGATCCTGGTTGCGCCTGCTGCCAGGGTCCTGCTTGAGGCCAACTGCTAATATTATTCTTTTCATCATTCATCATTTATCATTCATCATTATCATTGTGGCTCATTATTATTATTTATATTTCTAATATTATAATTTTATTAACCATTATTTGCTGTGCATCCCATCTCTGTCCCATACCCCTTTTTCCCCCCCCCCTCTAAACCTCAACCAGTAAAGACAGATGGCAGCCCACCTAGAGCCAGGGAAGTTTTTCCTTGACACTATTGGCAAGTGCTTGCTCACAGTGGGAACGCTTGGGTCTCTGTAAATAACTTTAAAGTACAGTCTAGACCTGCTCTATTTGAAACATGTCCTGAGATAACTTGTGCCTAAACCTAACCAAAGTGCAACTGTTTCACGTCAAACGTCATATTTATCATAGCTAACTTGACCGAGGAGCCCTGTGCGTCCAGACATAATACTAGAAGGATACCTACAGTATCATACAATTGGAGGACCACTGACCAAGCGACTGTATTTGACGAGTTAGGGCTTTTTTGTGGCTATCATAGTTTTCAGTTGAAATAATAACAATAAAAAACTCTCTTGAAAAACACACCCTAAACCTTCTGTAACAAGGTCAGAGCTGCAGCCTTGGATGTCCTCAAATCGTAGACTTGCCTCTGGGCTGGACTACTTGGCTACACCTGGCAGCCCTGCAGCAAAGTATCATTAGCACAACAGAGGCAGGAGCATTCACTAATTACAGTGGAGCTCTAAAGGAAATGTCTTTTCTGGTGGCTTGCCTGTAGCACCGTCCTCCAATTTCGAGCAGTTCATAAAGAGACTTCCAACACAGTGTGAACATTTGAGAAACTGATCTTAGGGAACCACAAATTGTCACGGCACTGATCAACAGTTCTAGTTTAAAGGTAATTTTGTGCTGTTGAGCACAAACGCTTACGTATCCTTCCTTTATTTTAGGACAGAGCAGCATCACCATTTTAGTCGTGTCTTCTTTCCCCCTGTAGGAGAAGCTATCAGTAGTTGAGTTGAATCACAGGGCCCTGGGGCAGGACGGCTCAACTCTGGGCTGTATGCCAGTAAAGGTCAGCCCACCAAGCTACTCTGCCACTCCAGCAGACGATGTATGCATGCTGCTGAACAGGATGAAGGGCAGACTGAGCCAGTAACCCTCAGGGCATGTGTGAGGGTCAGGACTGGGTGTGAAAAAGAGAGTGAGAATGCCTCCTGCCTACCTGTGTGTGAGTGTTTTTGTCTATTGGTATAGATTTTTCTGCAGTTGTGGAAGTGAAACCACCACTGACTCTGAAGTGTAGAAAAACTTTCCAGCCTGACCACCATGTATTTTTCAGCAGATCCACCTTTCAAGGAATTCCATAGACCCATGAGTCACAGAACATTCAGGGCTCTGTTACAGGAGCTTATAATCCTTCCAGTTTAAGTTAAGACATCAGACTAGTGGTTGGTTGGTTAGCAGTCTGTGAAGCCTCTGGTGCTGCTTGGGTTGCTGCACCATGGTCTGAATAAGGTCCCATTGAGTTGCTGTCTAAAGAACTGCACACCCTGCCTAACAGTCAAATTAACTCAAAAACAGTTGCATATAAATGCTCACAAAGTACAGGAAACAGCCCTAATGTAGTTATTCTCCTGTTTCATCAAACATTTTCTTGCTCATATTTTATTTAAAGTGATAGGTATTTTGAAGTGGGGTTGTATGAGTTACTTAGTCAGTGTTTTACCTATAGTAAACAATCAATCAATGTCTATTTGTACTTGTGCCAAGTGCTGGGAATCATGTCTGCTTCTCTAAACTTAGGGCATCCTGACCAATATCTATTATAGATAATACACTAAGTATGGACCCAAAGCTAAACTATCACTTTTTATTTTATTTTTATTTTAACAGATAGGTCTTGTGATCGTGACCAAATCCCATGTGCAGAGCCAAACCAACAATGAATGTGTCCTACTAACAAGTATGTGTCCAAAAACGCTTAAAAAACTTATCATTGAGCCACACTGTTGCACTGGCTGACAAGTTCCTTCATAACCATGAACACACACACTGTAGTTTATTAACTCAATCAAACATACACTGTCCTGCCACCAAGTAGTCCCCAACAAATACACTATTTCCTCCTGTTTGAGTAAAGTTTATTGAAAACTATGGTTCAAAGAGCCGGCTCTTTTAAGTGAATGATGGGAGCTGGCTCCCGTCCACGAGCAGCTTTTTTTGTTGTTGTAAAGAATTACAAGGCAGAATGATATGATGATCTTCGTGCTACAGGTGCTCCATGCATGCAGTTGGTTTTATTTGTCCAGATGTCAGTGGTTAACAAAGGGTCTGTAAATGGACTGAAAACAATTGGCTAGAGCAATTTATTGTTATTAGAAAATTTAATTTTTACTTTTGAATACTTCAGTACAAAGGATGTATTGAATAATTTAAGTGATATATGTGCACTAAATTTGGCTGAATTATTAAAGGCATATAAGTGGTTAAATGAAGAGCCGTTTGGGAGCTGGCTCTTCTTGGTGAGCTGAGCCAAACTGGAATTTCCTTCACTAGTTGGTGCAGGGGCATGTCCAGACTTGTTTTGATACGGGTGTGTGGGGCACTGACTTATGCATGGAAGGCATGAAGTGTCAGTTTCCAGGCCCTCCAAATTTATGAAATTCCTACACTGTTTATGGACCCCAGTATGCAGAAATATTCTGTATTATTATAATACACTAGGGAAAATATCACATTTATACCTCATGCAAAAAACTGCATGGCATTAGCATAAAGTGGGTATGTCTGCAAAGTGGAGACTCATGGGTACTCATAGAACCCATTTTCCTTCACATATCTTTAGGTCAGAGGTTTGATTAATTTGGAGCATTATTTACCTATAGCATGACATTGGTTAGTACCAACGGATGCCTTAGGTCATCAAATTTCATATTATGATATCTTCTCTCTAGCTTTAAAGCAGAGCCTGCTACAGCCTCTGAAAGACAGACAGGCAGAGTGGAAGAGGAAAGGATAATGGGGTGGCACTTGTTTTCAGGTGATTTCATGCTCCCCCACACACCCCTGTTCAAGTCTGCATATAAAGATATTGATGATTATAATTCTTATCTTTTACCATCTACATTGTCAGTAGATGTCACATTTGGACAATAACTGTGTGTTTAAATGTCTCTAACCATCCCTTTTTGGAGTAGATGTGCTTCAAGCTTTCAACTCTGCAGAGTGCAACAGTGAACTAAAGAAATAAAAGCATTAAAACATAAATGAGAATCCTGCTGCTTTCATCTTTGTTGCATAAGGGTTAAAGTGCATGAAGGTTTTTAATACAAAAGCTTTGTTCTGCTGTTGAGTAGCTGGATTTACTTTATTCCCTCATGTATGTAAAGTTACAGAAGACAGCAACTAGACTGCAGTTTGTGACTGAGCTCAATGTATTCATGAAACACAGGGCTGAGAGTGTACTTAACTGTATTTCTTAAGGAAACTTAAGAAAGCCAAATTCCTGTGCCAAGTTCTTTTTAACTTTTACAGAGAAGCGATAGAAGACTCTGCAGCGGGTGTTTAAAACTGCCCAGAAGCCACAGGCTGTTCACCCTGCTGCCATCTGGGAAGAGCTACAGAGGTTTCTGCTGCCGTACCACCAGACTTAAAGACAGCTTCTTCCCTCAAGCTGAGAGACTCCTCAATTCCTGCTTAAAAAGTGTTTATTTTTATATATTTATTCATACATTTATATAATTATTGTTTTGTGTATAGCATAAAGGGACTACATTTTGTATTTGTGTATCAAAGTTTATGGATTCACACAAGGTAATATTTTTTCACCACTGTGTTCTTATAGTCAGTTATACACATTACACAAATATGTGACTCAGCGAAGTAATAACACCCATAGTTTGCTGTGTTTATGAATATAATCATTTGTTTGTATGTTTTATCTGACAGGGAGAAGGAAGTCAACAGGATTTTCATACACTATTTTGACACCTAACATTACTAAATATTGAACCTTTAAAGTCGACCTGTTCTGCTAATTTCCAGCTCTATATTCTTAGTGTGAGACTCCACTAGAGTAGCTTTGTAGGATTCATGACATCCCTGTTTACCTTACACTGGCCCTTCATGTCTCTTTCTATGAGAAATACAAAAAACCTGAAGGGTTAGTCCTGACTCCTGAGCAGAACAGTTGGATAACTTAGACAGAGTGAGCGTGTCCCTGTGCTTTATGTCAGCCATCCTCTACCAGTCATGTGGTCACATATGGGATCAAAGATCCCATAAAAGAATATAAGAAAAGAATAAAGCCATGTTCACCACTAAACCACCATTATAACTGTATAATACAGCCCTTTGTAAACCAATGGCTCACATGGTAAATTTAGCTTCATGCACATGCAGATGTTTCGCAGTAAAAACCTAACACCTACTGACATGTGCATTTAATGGTACTGACAACAACTCCCATGATCCCATGCTACTTCCCAATTTTATTAAACTTTGTCTTTTGTTATTGTTTTGATGTGAGAGACCCCCTTAGCGGGCTTACGTTTAAAAACCATTATATTCTTATTATTTTCATTAGAATTTGTATATTTGTCATGTATATGCTATTTTATTATTGTTATTATTTACCTTGGGGTGGCTTCATGTGAAGATTGTGACATATATATGTCTACATGTGCAAAACAAAATGCCAATAAATATATTTGTCTTGTAATTCATCAAGATAGCAGGTAAACAGAAATGTTGAGTTTGAACAAATAAAAATGAGACAAAACTGAGAGGCTCCATATTTAATATGATAAAACATACAACATACTATAAATAAAAGCCTGTCTAATATAAAAGAAACATACGGGCCGGGCCTCACAAAAACTCAAAAACAGGCAGAAACTGCCTATTTGTCCAATTTATATGGAAATTCACAACACAGGTAGAGCCAGTGAAAACCTTAAAATGTGCCTTAATTTGTGACATTGTTTGCTGTTGCTGTATGCAATCAGTGACTTCCACAGTGATGCATTATTCAGTAATAATTTATCCTGAATAGACTGAAATAAAATGAACAGGAGGCAAAAATTCAGATGTTTATAGAGGAGTGCCTTTTAGATCAGATGTTCTCCAAAATGAGAACAGACAGTCTCTACACACTCATCTGTTTTCAGCCTGGTTCTGAAAATACTTACAATTTAATGTGCTATGTCTCTGTGAGGCTGCACGCACATATTTGTTCTCAGTGATTTGGGAGTATTTATGTTAGTGTTAGAAGGAAATTATGTGGATTTTGGCAGGACAGATAGCAATCACAGAGTCCCTGACTTATGACAATTATTTTCATAGCTGTTTGGTATGCAGTGTTTATCTTGAATACATATATTATCTTTCAGTAAATACAGCCACAAAAGCTCTTTGAGCTTCTCTCTACTCTGTACATTACCACCCCACACAGCGCCATATTTCAGGTCACAACTGTCTTGTGCGAACCATTTTGCTACTGGGGATGCTTTTTAACAATGCACTCATCTGGTTGCAGTGCCCCTTCCCCACCGTCTCTGCATTCAACACTCTCAGTCTGTCATACTGTTGCTGAGCTTTGTTGATGCAGAGTAACTCCTGGCAGTATAATTACGAGAAAGATGTTTTATTGACTATGATGTTTTAACTGTTTTATGGCTAGATCTATTTTATTGAAGGGTGGGTTTGAGAATGCTAGGCTAGATCTGATCTCCTCCATGCAGATCTTCTGCTAACATTCCTCCCTGTGATCATTAAAACTGCTTGTCTTATGTTGGAGTATTTTCCTTCCCCAAACAATAGCCATTGGTGCAAATGTCAGTTAGTTTGCCATGACTGCTTACAATAAACCCCCCCTTTGTTTTTTAAAAATGGAAGTTTTTAATGTGAAGCAGCAGCAACAGGAAATGTTCAGTATGCATTAGCAGCTAATGCTGCAGCATTAACAGCTCTAATATATTTATAAAGCAGTGACCATGTGTGACTTTTTACCTTGAAACAACTGCTAAACTCTTGATGACTGTAAAATGTGACAGAGATCTATTTAAACCCAAGTAAATGATGACATAAGATAAAAGAAGGTCTGCTCTGTCCCTTCCTGAAGAGGGCATCAGTGTTGCATGTCCAGTCCTGTTTTTGTTACTGATTTAGACCCCAAGTTACTTATATGAATCCACCCTCTCCGCTTCCTCTCCTTGAACAATAACCAAGTCAGGGGGGTTCCTGTTCCTCTGGTAGTCCACCATCTGCTCTTTGGTTTTGCTGATAATGAGCTTCAAGTGACTGTTGTTGCGCCATGTGATGAAGTTCTTTGTTGATGCATCCAACAATGGAGGAAAACACTTTTGTAGGTGGCTGGAACCTGAGTTGAAAAAAGTCTAAGGCCTAAAAAGTAAAGAGAAATGGCACCAATACAGTTCCTTGAGATACACCAGTGTTTCTTATCACAACGTCAGAGGTACTACCATCCTCTCTGACATTCTGTCATCTGCCAGTGAGGTAGTCCATGATCCAGGATGCAGTGTCTGGGTGCAGATGCACTAGCAGTAGCTTTTTCCCCTAGGAGGCTAGGCTGGATGGTTTTAAAGCTCTGGTAGAAAGTCAAAAGTTGAAAGTCAAAGAACCTGACTCTCACAGTGCCTCCCTGCTTCTTCAGCCTTGTGTGTCAGAATTAACATGTAGGCATCCTCCACTCCCATATGTGTCTGGTATGCAAACTACAGTGGGTTCAGGAAAGCAGTTAGCAGGGTCCTCAGGTGCAAGCAAGGTATAAGCAATAATGCTGCTGGACTAAATCAGATGAAAGCATATTACCACATTTTGACTAGAACACTAAAAGCAAGTTAAAATAGTGGCGAAGATAATGTAACCCTGATTAGTTTTATAGTACTGTAATTTACAGAACCTTTTGAATACATCTTAGTTGTTTCTCGTCTGGCAATGGAACTTCTGAGCTTACCTGAATGCATCACCTGCAGCTCTCGGTGTGTGTGTGAAGGTGAGCGACAGAAAAAAAAGGAAAAACAGAGAGAGAAACCTCTGCAGCCGGGGAGCAAAGTGTCCTCATTCGGTGGCCAAACGATGATATTTTGTGAATGTTGTGATAGAACTGTCGTTAGAAAGCGAGTGTGAAGAGATACTTACCTGTAGTTGAGTTGTTTATATTCCATGTAATGAAGCTGCATTGTTTAATGTACACTGAATGTGAATTTCCCCTTGGGGATGAATAAAGTATCTATCTATCTATCTATCTATCTATCTATCTATCTATCTATCTATCTATCTATCTATCTATCTGAAAAAAAGTAATTTAAGCTGATGAATAATGCATATTATGCAGGCTGTTTTTTTTTTTTTTTGAGGGACGAGTTCTTCAATTCAACTGTGATCCATATCACCTGCCATGCTGCATGGAGGCTCTTGGTTCATCGGGACCGCAGTGTGGACATCAGTGTGGTAGGACAACACTCAGTCCTGAGGAGTGACACATTTTAGTTGCACTTTTTCTGAGATCTCAGTGTTTTTTGGTTTATTTTTTTATCTTTTGCTAAAAACAAACTGACAAAGGAACCTAAAGAACTATTTCTCCTTGGAGGACCCTGGAAGACAATAAATAAACTGAAACAGTCAATGGAAAATGGAAAAATAAGGACAATTGAACCCATTAAAGGGGGGAAAGAAATTCATTTTTTTCCCTTTTTTTCTCTATCGGTACTTACCTGGGTCAGCTAATTTTATTGCATACTGTGAATTTAATTTATGTGGAAAGAACTGCATTTCATTTAATGAGTGTAAGGCTGAACATTTTATGTTGGGGAAATTTAATATTTGAATATATACAGTGGGTACGGAAAGTATTCAGACCCCTTTAAATTTTTCACTCTTTGTTTCATTGCAGCCATTTGCTAAAATCAAAAAAGTTCATTTTATTTCTCATTAATGTACACTCAGCACCCCATCCTGACAGAAAAAAACAGAAGAATTTTTGCAAATTTATTAAAAAAGAAAAACTGAAATATCACATGGTCATAAGTATTCAGACCCTTTGCTCAGTATTGAGTAGAAGCACCCTTTTGAGCTACTACAGCCATGAGTCTTCTTGGGAATGATGCAACAAGTTTTTCACACCTGGATTTGGGGATCCTCTGCCATTCTTCCTTGCAGATCCTCTCCAGTTCTGTCAGGTTGGATGGTGAACGTTGGTGGACAGCCATTTTCAGATCTCTCCAGAGATGCTCAATTGGGTTTAGGTCAGGGCTCTGGCTGGGCCAGTCAAGAATGGTCACAGAGTTTTTCCGAAGCCACTCCTTTGTTATTTTAGCTGTGTGCTTAGGGTTATTGTCTTGTTGGAAGGTGAACCTTCGGCCCAGTCTGAGGTCCTGAGCACTCTGGAAGAGGTTTTCTTCCAGGATATCTCTGTACTTGGCCGCATTCATCTTTCCTTCAATTGCAACCAGTCGTCCTGTCCCTGCAGCTGAAAAACATCCCCATAGCCTGATGCTGCCACCACTATGTTTCACTGTTGGGATTGTATTGGGCAGGTGATGAGCAGGGCCTGGTTTTCTCCACACATACCGCTTAGAATTAACGCCAAAAAGTTCAATCTTGGTCTCATCAGACCAGAGAATCTTATTTCTCATAGTCTGGGAGTCCTTCATGTGTTTTTTGGCAAACTCTATGCAGGCTTTCATATGTCTTGCACTGAGGAGAGGCTTCCGTCGGGCCACTCTCTCTGCAGTGATAGTTGACTTTGTGGAACTTTCTCCCATCTCCCTACTGCATCTCTGGAGCTCAGCCACAGTGATCTTTGGGTTCTTCTTTACCTCTCTCACCAAGGCTCTTCTCCCACAAGCTCAGTTTGGCTGGACGGCCAGGTCTAGGAAGAGTTCTGGTCGTCCCAAACTTCTTCCATTTAAGGATTATGGAGGCCACGGTGCTCTTAGGAACCTTGAGTGCTGCAGAAATTCTTTTGTAACCTTGGCCAGATCTGTGCCTTGCCACAATTCTGTCTCTGAGCTCCTTGGGCAGTTCCTTCGACCTCATGATTCTCATTTGCTCTGACATGCACTGTGAGCTGTAAGGTCTTATATAGACAGGTGTGTGCCTTTCCTAAACAAGTCCAATCAGTTTAATTAAACACAGCTAGACTCCAATGAAGGAGCAGGACCATCTCAAGGAGGATCAGAAGAAATGGACAGCATGTGAGTTAAATATGAGTGTCACAGCAAAGGGTCTGAATACTTATGACCATGTGATATTTCAGTTTTTCTTTTTTAATACATTTGCAAAAATTTCTACATTTCTGTTTTTTTCTGTCAAGATGGGGTGCTGAGTGTACATTAATGAGAAATAAAATGAACTTTCTTGATTTTAGCAAATGGCTGCAATGAAACAAAGAGTGAAAATTTTAAAGGGGTCTGAATACTTTCCGTACCCACTGTACATGTATACCACATTCTGTGTTGTGTGTTATGTGGGCTTGAGATCAATTGCTCTTGTGCTTCAGTGCTACTGCAAACTCCTTACCCGAACCTAGTTGATCAGACGGAACCCGAGGAGACTGAGAAAAAGGTTACAATAACAAAAACAGGTATTTATTTATCTCATATGGTGTCTAACTTCCCTGGATCATAACATATCGAGTATGGAATTCTGCTTATTCTCATGTTCAAACTGACACCAAACAAAGCCACAACAAAGACCAAAATGTGTTTGACAACAAAAATTTCCTTGTGCTAACCCTATTGGCTAGTTAAAAGGAATTAGGCTCAGAAGTGAATGGCGATATAAAACATTGTTTTTTCAAAAATTGTGAATCCCTGCAACCATATACAGTCATAAATGTGCACAAAAAATATTAGGCTGATTGGTGCGGACAGATACACACACAGACACACATGACCAAACATATGATCCCCTCCAGGCTTATTGTACGCCTGGCAGAGATAATAATTACCCAAACTGAACCCTCCCACTGGTAAGGAAGAGAAACTCTCAGAACAGAAACACTAATTGGAGGGAAGATGTTCCCCTGAGGTCCCCACTGTGGCGAAATGTATCAGTTTCCCATTGATTGGACTGATGCTGCGACATTACACATATCCACATCCTGCCGCTAGCTCCACAAACCTTGTGAAGCATAATGCAGGCTGGCTGTAGTCAACACATTTTTATGCATCGTGCTGTGAGAGCAGGCCACATCATCCCTCACTGATTACAAGATACCTCAGTCATTCATGTAGAGAATGCATATGAGACTCGATATACTGATGAAGTCAGTTAATCACTTTCTACAGTCTCATTAAAATAACACTGATGTTGAACCAAAGCCCCGATCTCTTCCTTCCACCTGCTGTTTTTTTGGCTTCACCATCAGATTATATACTCTACCTATACAGTTTCTAAAATGTAGACATGGTTTGAATGGGGGATGGAAGGGTCTTCTTTAGTTTGTTGCTGTGGGTGCAAGGTACAGAAATGCATAGAAACAGCAATGTTTGGCATTTACACTGAGCCACAAGCTAACTTTTAAATAAAACCTGATGACAGGATGTCCACAAGGAAAATAAAACCCTATGGAGTATTCATTGCATAATACACTTTATCCAGTTATACAGGAGGAATTGGGATTGGGATAAATTAAGGAGAGATGGATGGAGAAACTACTTGTTCAAGAGCACTGTAATAGCTACTGATAGACAGATAGTTCATACAATCACCTGTTGTGTATTGCCTGCCCTTTTCCAAACAGTTTGCAACAATGACTTTCTGGTGCAGTCTGGTTACCAACTTCATCTAAAATGAGAAATTAATCAAACTAATAATATCGAAGTTGGATTTAGGCAGAGCAATACGGCAATACACCAGCATAGAAAAGTCAGAATGATTTCAGTGCATGCTAATATCTAAATCAAACTTAGCCAATAATAATTTTATGAGCTGCAGCTGTGATTATCCTGTTGTGACTCCAAGAAAGCAGTGTGTTGGAAGTGCAGGAAAGCAGAATGGTTGTTACATCTCTTCCAGTCAGTGAGCACTCGCTGTCCCATTTTAAGATTGAACTCAATATAACCAAATGCAGAAGTTTTCCTCTGTCCAAAGTCAGAGAATAAAACCAAGGCTGTCTGGTCCTCAAGATCCCAAGATCTATTACACTGTGGTCACTTTGGGGCAGGAACTTATGGTAAATGGACCTGTACTTGTATAGTGCCTTTCTAGTCTTCCGACCACTCAAAGCACTTTTACACTAAGTGCCACATTCACCCTTTCACACACATTGACGGCAAAGTCCATCAAACAGAAACTAATGCATTCACACACCGATGCACGGCATCGGGAGCAATTTGGGGTTCAGTATCTTGCTCAAGGATACTTCGACATGTGGTGGGAGGAGCTGGGGATCAACCAGCAACCTTCCGATTAAGGAACGACCGGCTCTGCCTCTGCGCCACAGCTGCCCCACACACTGTGATCACTTTAGTTTTTGAAGATTTTACCACAGTCAATTCTACTCATTCTGGTTTAATTCAAGCAGGTTTGCTACAGTTTCACCAGGTTCCTCTCACTAGCAGTGGTTATATGCATGCCAATGTGATCCTGTGTACTTTCCAAATGCACTTCAGTTAAAACCACTATTTGTTACTGATCTTTATTATTGGTGAGCCCCAATGCACAAGGACCATGGCTAAATACCAACACATTCTCACTCCCACCTTGTCAAATACTGCTGCTTAGTCAGTGGTCCTCAACTTCAAAATATGACGCTAGGTGCCCCTCTTGAATAATTTCTGAACACGGAGGGCTCTACAATCAAGTTAGCAAAAAGAGCTATGCAACGGTTACACATTAAAAATAAAGCTTCCACATTTAACTCTGTGAAACTGTCGCAGTTTGGTTAGGTTTAGGCACATAAAGTACTTGGTTAGGTTAAGAAAAATATCATTCATAGGTTGCATTACATACCGAATGTAACTTGTTACATGTTTACTTTTGGTTTCACAAGGGACAAAACAATGGTCTTTTGTGTTTGTCTGGGCCATCCATCCACTCCATCACCTATGGAGATGGGGGGGTAGATCCAGAAATTACACCAGAGGGAAACCTACAGCGTCACATTTTGAACTGAAGGACCACTGACGTGGCAGTATTTGACGTCTTACATCTGGTATCTTGATGAATTACTAGACAAATATATTTATTGGCATTTTGTTTTGCACATGTAGACATATGTATATATGTCACAGTCTTCACATGAAGCCACCCCTCTCTGTGTCAAAATCTAGCTTACAGTAAAGCTTATTATTTCATTTTCTTAAATTAATGTGTTTCATTAAATTACCACATAGCAAATCTGGTAATATTTCAGCATAGAAAGACTGTCCATAAAGAAACAGGGAGCTAAAAGAGACCCGACAGCTCACTTTTGCCTCTGGGCCCCCATAGGAGGTAAATCCTTCATGAATATTTCCCAGTCCAAAGGACTCCTGCAAAGTTTCTGCCTGAACAAAACAAATGGACAGATAGACTCACCCAGTGCTATTTAACTCCATAGCTGTGAGAGCAGGCCTGGCAGACAATGACACTGACATTAGGATTCACAGTGAGAGCGTGCTGAGCTGTCTCCCTGCTCACCTCAACTGGTTATCTACTACATCTGATGTTCAGAGATACAGAAATAGACAGACAGGCTCTCAATCAGCTCTTCCCTGTCGTTCAATTCACAGAACATCTCAGATGTTCAGCCCTTACAGTGCACTGACTGCCTCCCTCACCGCTGCTTGTAACGTCCTGACTCGTGGGGACACAGTGTGCCACTGACAAACTTTGACATGTGAGTGAAAAACTTGTGTCAATGATGTCTTTGATCTAGTGCGGCTGACAAGGACAGAGCCACTGAACTGAATGGCATTGACAATGAAGAGTATGAATGTGCCAGCGTTGCGTGTAAAGTTTATGTATTGTCATGCTCATTCAGCTGTGGGCCACAGAAATGTTGTGTCCTTTTGTCTGAGAGCATTCCCTGCTCCCCAGTCAATACCTCCCTCATTCTGAGTGTGCAGGGAGGAAGGGAACAGTGTCCTGTTAACACGCTGTGTGTACAGCAAGTCAGCAACTTGTTTCACTGCTCACTGCAGTCTTACATAATTGATATAGCCTTGATGTGCTCAAATACACCTCATTTAGAAATGTACTTCTTATGAGGTTCACGGATGAAGGCAAGTAAAGACTAAATGTATCCATGACTTGCAAATATTTGTGTTCCTCAAAAAGAGCCCTTGAGTTGACACAGAATACACATATTTTATACACTGTTTAATTGCAAACAATTACTTACATCAATATTGAAATGAAGATATTTGAACTGAAGAACATTACATTATTGTGGCACATTAGTAAAGCATTGAATAGAAATATAAGGCGGCATTAGAAATCAATACATTGTTTTATTTCCAAATATTCAGACATTTTTCCAAATACGTCTTTTTTCATTACACTTAAGCCTATCAAGTAGTCTAGAAATAATTTGTAAGATTGTAAATTGTTACATATCTAACATATCTATCAGTTATCAACATAGAAATTGATAACTGATAGTAAGTAAAATGGTTTACTTTTGGTTTCACAAGGGACCTCCTCCATATGTGGAGTTTCACAATTTTTAAACTACATCACTTTGATAGCAGCCACGTCCAGAAATGACTCTAGAGGGACACCTACAGCCACTGGTGGATTCAGGGAGGTGATTTCCCCCCTTTGACCCCAATGTTTGAAAAACAATACATGGTAAAATGCTCTAGGGTGCCCTTCTAGCGCACAAAATCTGACCATTACTAAGCTGTTTTACCATAAATGCATCACAACTTCCTGCGCACTGGTGCCCTTTCCAATTTTTTAACCCCAAATAGCCTAAGTCCGCCAATGCCTACAGCGAAGATGAGGGCCACTGCCTATTAGAACACAGAAACTGTGTTCTGCCTAAAAAACATTGCAAAACCTACATCTGCATAATGTTTGAACAAATCATAACAGATTTAAGTAGCACCCCATTGATCTGGACAAAGCTTTTGATATTTACAGAATAATCTGGGGACACCTTTTAAAACTGCTGAAATAAAACTTTAAAATAAATCAATGGATGGTTTGAAGGAATGGTTTTTTGTGGTGCAGCCAGGCCAGACGTTGAGAGATTCTTTGATCCAGCTCAGGTCAGATAGCTGCAGATGGATGGTTAGCAGGGAGAAATGATGATTACCCAATGAGTGCTACCTGAGCACATCCATTACACACCTCCAGATAAAGACACTTGATTCTACAGCAAGGCAGCTGCCACAGGATGGAACATATGGCCATCCACAGTCAAACTGCCATCTTTACTTGGCACAGTTACAGTAAAGAGATGTGTGCATTTACTGAAAATGTGGAGCTCATATCAGTTGGTCCAGCTGTTTTCTTTATACCTATACTGAGGGTGTGATTGACAGTGGTGATGAGTTTATGACGAGGTGGGAGTATGGTAAATGGTAAATGGACCTGTACTTGCATAGTGCCTTTCTAGTCTTCCAACCACTCAAAGCGCTTTTACACTACATGCCACATTCACCCTTTCACACACATTCACTCAGCGATGGCAAAGCCCATCGAACAGAAACTAACGCATTCATACACATTTTATACACCGATGCACGGCATCGGGAGCAATTTGGGGTTCAGTATCTTGCTCAAGGATGCTTCGACACGTGGCGGGAGTAGCCAGGGATCGATCAAACAACCTTCCGATTAGTGGACAACCCCCTCTGCCTCTGAGCCACAGAACAAACAAAACAATAACAAGAGACTGAAGTTGCGTGGGATTATGAGAGTTGTTGTCTTCACCACCATTGCAGTCAGCTTCTCCCGGTTAGGGTTCCTTCAGTGTTCATGGTTCAGGAGGTTTCTAACGGGAGCGCTTGCTTGTGTGCTGAGAGAATACCAATACCGGAGACCTCCATCATCAAGACGTATCCACCCAGACTTCCCCTTTTCCTCGCTCTAACCCTCCCTCTGCTTTTTCCAGCTGCTACAGGCGCTGCCCTCGACCCACAGAGCATCCCTCAGGCGTCGGGGCAGGAGTATAGGAGATGTGGGCAGCCTTGACAAGGCAGTGCCCGCTCATGGAGGTTGGTCAAGTGATTGGGTTGCTGGCTCACCAACACCTTCCACTGGTCATCAACCTGTCTATTAGACCCGATCCCAACTAGGCTCCTTAAAGAAGTCGTACCCATAATTGGCACTTCTTTACTAGATTTGATTAATCTTTCTTTATTATCAGGATATGGACCACAGTCCTTTAAAGTAGCTGCACTGTAAAAAATGTCTAGAGATTTTACGGTGAAAAACTGCTAAACCATGACAGTAAAAGACCGTAAAACGATAAATGGTTTAATTCAGTTTTAGTAACAATGAAACACCGTAAATGTATATATCAGCCAAAACAGTATTTTTGACAGTTTTTTGGGGGGGAAAATACAGTACTCCACTGTAAAATACACTGGCGCCGTGTTTGTAACAAAAATATACCGTAATATATATACAATCCATCACTAATTTTTGCATTTATTTTTTGTAAAAAATACATTCCCTCACTGTTAAATGTATTAAACACCGTATCTCTAACATAAATATACCGTAATATATATGCAAGCCATCACTGTCATTTTTACATTTATTTTTTGTAAAAAATACTTTTTCTCACAGTTAAATGTACTAAACACCGTATCTCTAACAAAAATATACCGTAATATCCATAAACGAGCCATCACTGTAATTCTTGCATTTATTTTTTGTAAAAAATACTTTTTCTCGCAGTTAAACGTATTAAACACCATATATCTAACAAAAATATACCGTAATATACATATACGAGCCATCACTGTAATTCTTGCATTTATTTTTTGTAAAAAATACTTTTTCTCACTGTTAAACGTATTAAACACCGTATCTCTAACAAAAATATACCGTAATATACATATACGAGCTATATAATAATAATTATATAGCGAAATAATTTTTCTCACTGTTAAACGTAATGGCCACCGCCATGTTCGATGTACTGCTTCTTCTGCTTCCCGGCTAAACTAAATATCGGCAAGGAGGTGACCTAAGGCGGGCGAATGATGCCTGGTGCCATCTGTACTGACACCCACCTGTCAATCAAGCGGTCACACTGTTAATTATGCATAATTTTAAGCCTTAATAAGATTCAGATGTCCAGACTCTGGCCTGCTACGTAGCCTGACGTACTAACACTCCTGACAGACATACCACCAGAGACTTAGGATGCGGTCGAATAGTCAAAAAATTTAGCTTTTTAGCCTTTCCTAACCACTTCCTTGACCTTGATGGAAAACGTCACGGGGTCAAGGAAAGATGTGAAGGAGAATTCATAAGGAGTTAGGAGAAGACGACCACGGTGTTCAGAGAATCCGACTGCATGCACTAGACTACGTCATGATGCGACGGTGAATGTTATTGACGTGATCTGTGGTAAAACTACAAGGCTCAGGAGATGGACTACAAAACACTCATCTGAGATACTTACTAGATATGTTCTTACTGTGTTTTTACTGCAGGAAATATAAACGTGGAAAACCCGGTGAAAAATATGACTTCATTATCAACATCAGAATTCAAATAATAAATGAATATTGCCCACCTGTCACAGAAGTCAAATAAGTGTTTGTTACGCTTGTATGGTCGCTCACCCTCCTGTCCACTCATATATATAAACATATTAGCAAGTCATGGCAAAAATATATGATTAATCAGCAACGGTAACTTCATGATGATCTGCAGGAGGCTGGATGTCACAGAAACAGTTTTTACTGTGTGTGAACGCAGCTCGACAGTCAACAACAGAACACACTTCATGATCAACATTTTTACATCAGGTCAACACGTATGTTAATATTCACACTCTCTCTCTGCTGCAGTCTGCTTCACACTGTTTAAATACATTGATTTTTTTTTCTTCTTATGTCTGGTTGTGAATGACCAAACGGTGCGTAATTCTTTTGTCGCTGCCGCAAGGAATTGTGGTAATTTCACTTAGTTAGGAAGGTTCCTAAGCAAAATTTACTATTCAACCGCACCCTTAGCCTCTGTGAGCCGCTAGATTAGCTAACATTACAACACAGGTACCACACGGAAACTTCTACAAACTGTCCTCTCAAAGCTCCAACAGACTCTCTGTACTTCCAGTGTGGCAGTGTGGACACGGAGAGGGTGACAGCACATGCTCGTGCGTGTAGCATGTAGCCACAACTGTCCTGTGCAGTCATTTGCTGCATTTTTAAAATTTGCTGAGAGAGAAACACAGACAGAGAGAGAAAGAAAGAGAGAGAGAGAGAAAGAAAGAGAAAGAGAGAGAGTTAGGGGAATTTGAGGCTTTACTTACACTTTTAAATGTATTTAGAGTTACAAATGTCTTGAATATAATTTTCAGAATCACCAATTAAACTGTTTAATATATATATATATATATATATATATATAGAAAAAGACTTGCCCTTGCTTTTTCTGATTTTTTTATTTTGCAGTAACCCTGTTCAATAACCACCAAAGGTAAAGATAATTGTGTTTAGCAAAATAAAGCACATCAGAGTTTTTGAGTTTTAATTTGTAGAAAGAAAGGGCGCCTGAATTCAAACACTGTTTGCATCTTGACGCGGCGTCCAATCAGCGCCTTGCATTTGGCTCCGCTACCAGTGTAAGTAACGGCAGCACAGCGGCACAGCGTCGAAACTTTCTGGACTTGTCGTTTTGGATTCAGCTCATTTTCAGCGTCTTACTACGGTAAGGTTTATGTTCTATATGATTTTTAGGTTACGTTTTATGGTTGATATTTCCCTGTTTGACCTGTAGGATGTATTCTTGTTGTGTTTGTGGAGAATCTGTTCAGTCTCTTAAGGCGTATGTTGTACATTGTAAACTGCATCGTAATGAACCCCGTTGTATTTTCAAGTGTGTGGAAATTGGCTGTAAGCAGGTATTTTCTAGATATGCAGCATTAAAATCGCACTTCTATCGCCACCATAGTGCTGCGTCGTGGGTTGCTCCGGATCATGCTATGGCTTTTGCTACATTGAAGTGCACGGTTGCACTTTGTGAGCGCCAGTGTGACGGAGTCAGGGAGTTGGTTGCTCACCTTAAGGAGCACATAGCAGAGGGACGTCCCGTAAACTGCCCAGTGAGTGGATGCAAAACCTCACTGTTTACTGTGAAATCTTCATTTACTTCTCATATGTCCAGAAAACACAGACATTGTTCAGTAAATGTGATTTGTGGCCAATTCAGTGATACAAACTCAGAAAGGCCTTCTACAAATGAGCAAAACATCCCTACTGTGCACGAAGCTGCCAGTGTATCAGATGCTGCTGAAGACACTTTTGGGAACTCTAATTTCAGTGACTTGTACCTCAGAAACATGTGTTTATTTTACATAAAACTTCAGGGGCAACTTCTTATTCCAGCATCTACTATTCAAACCATTGTTGAAGAGATTCAAAACATACATGAGATGGGACACACATATACACTGAACAGATTAAACTTGCTTCTGAAAGATTTGTCAGTATCAGAGGAAGAGATTGTAAAAATCTGTGATACAGTGAAGGACTCTGACTTGATCTCAGCTTGCCACACAGGGCCTATGAGAACAGCATACTCTAGAGCACAGTGTTTTAAAGAAATGTTTAAATATGTTGAGCCCAAAAAGGTGTTTCTAGGCCGAGATGAGAACAGAACAGAAAGATTTGCGTACTATGTTCCTGTGTTAAACACACTGAAGAACATGTTACAATCAGGGCTCATGTCAGCAGCTCCTTACGATAATGCTGTTTCAAAACCAGATGTTCTCTGTGACTGCCATGATGGTAAGGTGTTTAAATCAAACACCTTTTTTCAGGAAAATGCATCTTGCCTTAAGCTGATATTATACCAGGATGCATTTGAGGTGATGAACCCTTTGGGTTCTGCAAAAAAGAAGCACAAACCTTTGGCTGTGTACTTCTCACTATTAAATTTGCCCCCACATGTTCGATCAAATTGGATGTTGATCACATGCAGCTGGTTTTGCTGTGTAGAGAGAAGGACTTTAAAGAATTCGGCCATGCCAAGGTTTTTTCAGAGCTACTGGCTGACTTGAAACTACTGGAGGAGAATGGGATAGCAATGGCAGATGAATCTGTTGTTAAAGGGACTCTCTACTGCATTGCTGGAGACAACTTGGGCTCGCATTGCATTGGTGACTTTACTGAAAATTTTCAGTTCTTCACAATATTATATTATATATAATATTTCTGCAGATACTGTCTCATTTCTCCTGAACCCCTGAAAGCTACAAGTCAGCAGTGGATCAGTTACAAGTTGAAGAAGTGGCGGAGTAAAGTTCAGGTCAGAATTTAATTCCTTGAAACACTTTGATGTTTGTCTGCCTGGTTTGCCCCCGTGTCTTGGTCACGACATCTTTGAGGGTGTC
Source organism: Dicentrarchus labrax (assembly GCF_905237075.1). Lineage (NCBI taxonomy): Eukaryota > Metazoa > Chordata > Actinopteri > Moronidae > Dicentrarchus > Dicentrarchus labrax. The sequence goes on from NW_026136719.1 coordinate 36,514,084, forward strand.
CTCTCTTATGATGTTGCACTTTACCTGAGGTACTTTATTAAAAAAAAGAGATGGTTCACATACACTATTTTGAACAGACGCATTAAGCAGTTCAAATATGGATCTGTAGATGCGTCCTCCAAGCCATGTGAGGCCAGTCCTAAAACACTGCGACTTTCTGGTCATGCTGTACAAAACTGGAACTTTTTACGACTGTTGCCTTTAATCATTGGAGACAGAGTGGAAGACGCACAAGATGATGTGTGGCAATTAACTCTGCAACTAAAGGACATAGTTGACTTGATTTGTACTCAAAAAATTTCTGAGCCACAAGTTCTTTACCTGGATGCTCTCACTCAGGAATATTTGGATTCCAGGAAGGCACTGTTTCCAGATACCAACTTGAGACCAAAGCATCATTATTTGCGCCACTACCCAGGACTGATTTTGAAATTTGGCCCACTGATGAGACTATGGACTATGCGCTTTGAAAGTAAGCATAGTTACTTTAAAAGATGTGCAAGGCATTTGAAAAACTTTAAAAACCTGTGTCTCACTCTTTCAGAAAGACATCAGATGTTTCAGGCCTATCTTTCAGCTGGGTCAGTGAGTCCTCCAGCCTTGCTTATGAAAGAAGACGTGCCTTTCTACTCTGAGCTTTACAGTGAACAAGTTAAAGACGCAGTCTTGCAATTTGGCTTCACTGAAATAAATACAAAGATTCCTGTAGATGTGCAGTATAATGGGATAATATACAAGAAGGGGCAATTTGTTGTCACTAGGAATGATGACTCAGTGGAGTTCGGTGAACTCATCCTCCTTGTAGTTAAAGATGATTCTGCACTTCATTTTCTGATGAGAGTATATTCAGCAGAATTCCTTCCACACTACCACATGTACTCAGTGAAAAATGACAGTGGAAGATTGCAGTGCCTACACATTAACGAACTGATTGACAATTGGCCACTATCATCTTACATGAAAAATGGACACCAGATAGTGCCACTGAAGCACAGTGTATTGTCAGAGTAGATGCTTTGATGTCAGTAGACCAAAGGCCAACTTCTTTGTGTTTGTGTAGATATGGCTGAATCACAGATACAGACGATAAGCAGTGCCATTGCTGCAGTGCTTCCAGACCTTCCTCAAGCAGTTCTTACTTCAGTGGAAGATACATTGAAGGGATTTGGTGCAGAGACCATAAATGATCTGCAGTTCATTACAGAAGGAGACTTGCTGCCGGTGTTGAAGCCAGTCCAAGCCAGAAGACTTGTTGCTGCCTGGGCCCAGAACAATAAGTGTATTAAATTTAACATAATTTCACAACATTTCTTCATTGCCATCACACCATAGCACAAATTATCTAGTCATTTAACAATTAACAAGTGATCAGTTAACTACTAAATTAATCAACAACTATTTTGATCATTGTTTTGAATAATTTTTTTAAAAAAGGGGAAAAAAGAAAATTCTCTGATTTCAACTTCTCAAATATATTATAATATTTTCTGGTTTTTTCAGTCCTCTGGACAAACAAGACATATGAGGCCGTGCAGGCAGTGATCAACATTTTTTACTATTTTCTAACATTTTATGGACCAAACAACGGTGGCCATATTAACGATACATTACATTTTCAACAGAGAAGCATGGCATCCTTCAAGGTTTAATGTTTCCTTTGTTCTTCTGTTACAGACTCAAGCACTCCAACTGCAGCATTTTCCTCTCCACTGTCCGTCTGTTCCTCTCTACCCTCGGTCTCCCTCACCAGCATCCTCCTCAACCACCTCATCACCCTCAAGTAGCTGTTCCACTTTTGTGGCAAACTGGGTAGAGAAGTTCCAGGTACCATGGCAGAAGCTCCCTGAAGAGTTAGTGCAGAGTTTAGAAAGGAAGGCAAGACCTAGTCCACGGCTGCGGCGACAGATGGTAAGGATAGTGGTTTCTGTGATGATGAAGGTGTGTAATAATCCAACCAACACAACACTAGAGAGATAGGCAAAATAATGGTGGCCAAGTATCCAGAAGCCCTCCAAGATGTCATAGAGGGTGATGTCATTGGACCTGGATATCATTCACTGGTAAAGCAACTCCAAGCACAAGTTGAAAATGTGAAACGACCCAACACACCAAAGATAACGAAACACAAGGTTACACCAGATGAGTATGATACTGAAGAAATTCCAATTCGAGACTATGGAGAGTCAGCAAGAAAAAAAAAACAAGATGAAGGAGATGTTTGAAGAGATTGACTACAATGCAGACAATGTGAAAAAGTTAGTACAGTCCACCTATTACACACAGCGTAAAGACATCAACAAGGGGACAAGCATCCAGAAACTCAGCCAAGAGTGGCCCTTTTTGTTCAAGGAAGCTGGTATGGTAGCACACTTCCAAGAACTTACTGGTCTGAGTCTAATGGATACCTTCCTTGGCAATGTGGAGAAAAAAGGAAGACGCCTCTTAAACTTCTTCAAGAATGTTGATGCACAAAAACGCAAACAAGTCCTGGATGCTCTTCTCAAGTTTCAGACTGAGCGGGGCCATTTGGATGGTTGCTCACAAGACATCGTAAAGATGGTATTTCTTTTACTGGCTCATTTTGGTGAGAAGGAGGAGAACCTGCTCCAATACATTGAGGAGACATGCCTGGCCCAAGAGGTTCAGATGGAGAAGTTGCCGGCAACACCCTGCATAATTGTGTGTGGTAAGTAAACAAAAACTAAAAGTCTAACCAAACCCTGCAGCTAAGTCTACTGGTATACTGACATATAAATTATACTATTAGCTTACTTAGGGCTATGTTGTGTTGCAGCCCATATAGAGATACTGTCTATTACTTCACCTGGCACCAAGGTCAGCCCATAGGAGAATTCAATGCAGTAGCATAGTTTAAATGAACTCAGTTATCAGTACACTATTAAAATGTTTTGGGATCTTTTTTGGTTGTTTTTTTTTATGCCACTTGTTCTATGTTTAATGTAATAAGAACCATCGTATTTTGGTCAATGGCTTGTAACTGAAGTTTATTTATTTCTTTGTTTTGTTTTTTTATGTTGTTAATCTTTTCAGGGCCCTGTTGCTTTTCTGCTGAGACATTCATGTTGAGCATTGACCAAAAGGTTGTCAACGACCACATCACTTCCTTCACCTCTGCCCTCTGCCTGATGTTTGGGAGTTTCTACTGCTTCAACATACACTACCCAGTGGAACTACGATCAACACTAGAGTTTCTCCAAAGGTACAGGTTCTTTTTTGCTAGAACAAGAAGTTATTTGATTTCACCCATTAATTGTTACTTATTTTTTATTTTGTTTTTTGTTTTTTTTATGAAGGTGTTTCTTCTCAATAAATCCTGAGAGAGGCACCAAAGTCGAGTGGAATAAAAAAAAGAAAGTACTCCCAGTCAATCCTAGAGTCTTCACTCTGATTGCAGACCTCGCAGACCATGAATGGACATAGACACACCCTATTAACCCTTTAGGGACAAGTGGTTAAGGTATGAGTGGTTACTGTATGTTCAGGTATACTGTATGTTCAAGTAACCAGTATGTTATGGTATACTGCACATATTTTGTTGTTAAAATTGTACCACAAGGTAAATTGAAAGCCAGTGTAAACTTCTCGTTGGAAAATGTCTGGTGGTTTCTAAAGCTACATGTTTAGCTTCACTGAGAGATCAGTGGATTTGTGCTGGTGAACTTGGTAATTCCAGAAATTTCTTAGATGACATTTATTTTTTTTACAGTCATTAAGGTAATTGTTTTGTGATTTCTATAGTAAGTAAAATTTCAAACCATTGCTGTTTACAGCTTCACAGAAGTGGAAAAAACTTTCCTATATTTCAAAATATAAGAAGAACATGTTTTTTTGTGGCCTATTGTTTGTTCAGGTTTATTGAGTAGAATAAGTGTTATGAAAATACTGTAGTCCCATGTAAATCACGCTTATGTGGGTCATTCCTTCAGAGCCATGCAGTTAACAGTTTGAGTCAAGTATAGAGTCTTTGTTATGTGTAGCTCTGGCCGTATCTGACTTTCTAAAATGGACAGCTGCGGTGCTGCCTTTCTGGAGTGTCTCTGGGCTGGGCAGAGTGGACAGGGCGCTGCCCTTCAACAGAGACAAGCATTTCTTTGCCTGTAAAATGCAGCTTACAATCCACTGTAACAGAGCAGAGTTACACATAATACAGCCTGACTCAAACTATTGAGTCAACACTCAAGTTGTTATATGTAGTTTTGTCAATAAAGTTTGTAAAAAAAAAAAAGCTGTCATATGCTGTTGAGGCTTTTTGTAATACAGAAGTGGATATGGTTTAATGTAAATTGGGTTGTAAAAATGATAGGTGCTGTCAGGAAGGGGTTAAATAAGGTTAAGTTTAATTTTGATGCTATAAAAACAGCTATGGCCATTTTCTTTCAAGATATTTTTGGGGCTTTTAACCTTTATTTGAGAGAGACCGCTGAAGATTGACAGGAAGGTGGGGGAATGACATGCAACCACAAACTAGAGACCGAGAGCATTTAGAGGATGGATGGTTGACAATAAGGGAGTTTTTAAGCAATTTACATAAGAGAAGTGCTCCCCATCCAGTCGCCGAAAAAAAATTATTATAGATTTATCCAAATGTTTTTGATACCAAATCACAATATTTCTCTGGTGTTTCCCAAGGTCTTGGTGTCTTAATGAGGCATTTTGAAGTGAACCTTTTTTATCCATTTTCAACTGGTCAAAAATGGTTACATTTGTCATGTCCATTGTATACTTATATCATAATGTGCTACAGTTTTATATACTCTAAACTTAAATTGGTGACTGGACAATGTTTATTACATATTTATGAATAAGAATTAATCTTCAGGTTCCCAACTTTTACATTATATATACCATTTCTGTGTGGAATACTGTTGACCTGCTATCTCTCCCTAAAAAAGACACCTAAAATGTTCAGTTATTCAACTATATGGAGGGGTGGAGTGGAATGTTGAAGAACTGAGCTGGTAAGTTGGCAACTTATTTAAAATATATTTTAAAATATATACATCAGATCAGATATACATCAGTCTCAAACCTCAAACTATTATTTTCCTTCCAATAGGCCAAGCCAAACATCTCCAAAGGTCCTGAAATTGAGTCGTGACATTATTGTCTCAATTCAGCATTGTCCTCCTTCAGCGTGGACCTGTTTCTGCATTCAGTCATGACGTTTATGGTAAGTAATTCCACACGAACAAGTTTTTCCTAACTTACTGCTGCTGTAGAGTGACACTGGTGGGGCATTTGTTCAATAGGATGTGTGGTTTGATTATAAAATAGAAGTGACAACTAGAACTTACTCTAAAATGCTTGATATGCTCTTGCTCTATAATGATGTTTAAACTTACTGTATTCCCCAGACAAAGAGTGAGAGAGAGACTGACAACACTCATAGACGAGAGAGGGGCATGTAAAGTATGGACTGAGAGAGAGCCAACGACTACCACGTTCACCATGCCACTGCACATGCAACAAAAGTCCTGTGAGTAATGGCCAATAATTTATTAATAAAATGTATTATGTATTATATGTATTCCGTGCAAAAGAGACAAGGAAATAGTTTGTTCTGGTAACTCTGGCAAGGATTTTTATAATATCTGATTTTAGGATATTATAACTTTGCCCCTGCAACAAACCCTTCATACCACAGGGCATACTGTGACTCATACAAAGGCGAGTTGATTGCACATCGACAGGTCCATGTTATAGTAGTCTCATGTATGTATCCTACTCACAACACTGCATTTTTATAAATTATGATAACTAGTCATGGTTCAACTCTCTTGCCTCTCCCACTTACTCCCCCCAAGGAGATTTTTTTTATTTTTTTATTTATTTATTTATTTATTAAATTTTTTTTGGTTTTCAAAGATTTTGCCATAGCAGGCCATCATGGCAAAATGTTACCAGCAGAAACACTGTGTGATTGTTCTCTCTGCTCTCTCTCTGATGCTGGTGTTAGGTCCTGGGATCCTGATCTGCAATAACTCATTCCACCGAACCTGGCGGGATCCTCAATGTTCACATGCTGCTCCCTTGCCTCAACAACTACAGGAAGACAGCACCATGGGAACATCTTGACAGCTTGCTTATCTATTAAGGTCACTTTTATGCCAATGGACTTTGGACTTTTGTCTGCCTGTGGACTGTGGGAGGAAGTCAGGGCAACCCTGGTAATTCTATTCAAGCACATTCATTTCATTACTCTCAAACATCCAGCTGAGCTGTGAGTATCATACTGAGAACTGATGTATTTTTATTTTATTATTTAAAGAAACATGTTTTAATATTTTCAACATTAAAATATTAAATAAAATGTTTATCTTGTATGTAGTTTTTGGTGAGCTAAGTAAGACATTGAGGTTTTACTAAGAAGATTATTAATTATATTAAAACACTGTCACATTTCATGGCAAAACGTTAGTTTTTGTGTGCCATTTCAAGGGAATTTATACAGAATAAAGTAGTATTTTATATTAGATACTGTTAATTGTACAGTATAACACTAATATTTCATGGTAAAACCTTTATTTTATGGTTATTCATATGGTACTTTTATGTCATATATTGCAAAACAGTGTTTCTTTTGAAGGAAAAAAACTTGTTTTACACAGTAAAATGTGGAATAAAGTGCCAACATGAATTGTAAAATCAACAGTACTAATATCTTGATACCGTAATAGTAGAAAAAGTTCCACTGTATTTATTACAGTGAAATTCTGGCAACCACAGCTGCCAGTTTTTTACAGTTGAAACAACAATTTTTTCCCCTAAAGTATACGGTGAAACACAGTCATATTTAATGGAAAACCTTTATTTATATGATATTTTAAGGGAATTTACACAGAATAAAGTAGTATTTTATATTAGATACTGTTAATTGTACAGTAAAACACTGTAATATTTCTTGGTAAAATCTTTATTTTATATAGTATTTTCATGTCAATTTTAAAACAAAACAGTGTTTCTTTTGATGGAAAAAATATGTATTTATACGGTAAAATATGGAATAAAATACCAACATTACCTGTAAAATCAACAGTACAAATATCCTTTTACCGTAATAGCAGAAAAAGTTTTACCGTATATATTACGGTAAAATTCTGGCAACCACAGCTGCCGGTTTTTACCGTTAAAATAACAGTTTTATTTTTACAATAAAACACTGTAATATTCAATGGCAAAATATTTAATTTATGCGGCATTCATACGGTATTTTCTTGTCAATTATATGGCAAAACAGCGTTTCTTTGATGGAAAAACCTTTATTTATACGGTAAAATATGGAATAAAATGGGAATCTTAAACGGAAATCAACAGTGCTAATATCCTTTACCGTAATATTAGAAAATGTTATACCGTATTTATTACGGTAAAGTTCTGGCAACCACAGCTGCCGGTTTTTACCGTAAAAACTGCGGGTTTTTTTACAGTGTGTAATTAAAACCCTTCTTAAAAAGTCCACTCTTGACCCAGGGGTTTTAGCCAATTATAGACCGATTTCTAACCTCCCCTTCCTCTCCAAGATTCTGAGAAAGTAGTCAGCAAAGAGTTGTGTGACTTGCTACATAACAATAGTTTATTTGAGGATTTTCAGTCAGGATTTAGAGTTCATCACAGCACAGAGACAGCTCTGGTTAAAGTTAATAATGACCTTTTGATTGCTTCCGACAATGGACTTGTCTCTGTACTTGTATTATTAGATCTCAGTGCTGCATTTGACACCATTGACCATGATATTCTTACAGAGACTTGAGCATCAAATTGGCATTAAAGGAACCGCACTAAGCTGGTTTAAGTCATATTTATCAGATCGTTCGCAGTTTGTGCACGTTAACGATGAATCTTCAATAAATACTACAGTTAGTCATGGAGTTCCACAAAGTTCTATACTTGGACCAATACTATTTATTGTATATATGCTCCCTTTAGGCAACATTATTAGGAATCACTCCATTAACTTTCATTGCTATGCAGATGAAGCAAGCCCGATGAAACTAATCAATTATCTAAATTACAAACATGTCTTAAGGACATAAAATCCTGGATGAGCTGCAATTTTCTGATGTTAAAAACGAAATTCTTGTACTTGGCCCCAAAAACCTTAGAGACTCACTGTCTAAAGATATAGTTACTCTAGCTGGCATTACCTTGGCCTCAGCACCACTGTCAGGAATCTTGGAGTTATCTTGTCTTTTAATTCCCACATAAAGCAGACCTCTAGGACTGCCTTCTTTCATTTACGTAATATTACAAAAATTAGACACGTCCTATCACAGACAGATGCAGAAAAACTAATCCATGCATTTGTTACTTCAAGGCTGGATTACTGCAACTCTTTATTATCAGGTTGCCCCAATAAGTCCATTAAAACGCTCCAACTAATTCAGAACGCTGCAGCACGAGTACTGACAGGAACTAGAAAAAGAGATCACATCTCTCCTGTTTCTCTGCACTGGCTCCCTGTAAAATGTAGAATAGAATTTAAAATCTTCCTCCTCACCTATAAAGCTCTTCATGGTCAGGCCCCTTCATATCTTAAAGAGCTGATAGTACCCTATTACCCCACTAGAACACTACGTTCTCTGAATGCTGGGCTACTTGTGGTTCCTATAGTCTCTAAAAGTAGAACAGGAGCCAGAGCCTTCAGTTACCAAGCTCCTCTCCTGTGGAACCAGCTTCCAGTTGTGGTTCGGGAGGCAGACACCCTCACCACATTCAAGAGTAGGCTTAAGACATTCCTCTTTGATAAAGCTTATAGTTAGGGCTGGATCAGGTGAGTCCTGAACCATCCCTTAGTTATGCTGCTATAGGCCTAGACTATCGGGGGATTTCCCATGGTGCACTGAGCTCCTCTCTTCCTCTCTCTTTCTGCACTCATTTATGTCCCATTAATGCATGTTACTAACTTCACTTCTTCCCTGGAGTTCTTGTGCTTTCTCGTCTCGCAGGTTCTCGTGGATCCTGGTGGAGCCTCCTACTATGGTCCTGCTAGACTGCCATTGCTAATATCACTGATATAAGTGTCATTATTATTATAAGTATTATTATTGCTACGGTTGCTGTTGTTGCTGTTGTCACTGCTCATTGTCTCCCATCGTTGCTGTTGTCATGTTCATCATCATCAGTCACTACTAGTAGTGTAGTTGTTGCTACTGTTCTTGCTTTGCATCTGTCTGTCTGTCTGTCTCTGTCCCTGTCTCTCTCTCTCTCTCTCTCTCTCTCTCACCCCAACTAGTCGAGGCAGACGACCACCCACCTAGAGCCGAAGGGTCTGTCCTAGGTTTCTGCCTTTTAACAGGCAGTTTTTCCTTGCCCCCATCGCCAAGTTCTTGCTCACGGTGGTACTGTTGGGTCTCTGTAAATGTTATAAGGAGTTCGGTCTAGACCTGCTCTATTTGAAAAGTGTCCTGAGATAACTTCTGTTATGAATTGGCGCTATACAAATACAATTTAATTGAATTGGTCCAAGAGGGACAGCGTTTCGGTAAGGATTCAAGGGGGTTGTGCCTGTGGAAATTAGACATAAGGGTAAAAATAGTACCCACATAGTGTTAAGGCTGCGTATAGTTAATTCAAGTATTACAGGAACTGAAGTAGAACACAGCCTATGATTTAATATTTTTGGAAGGATAATAAATGATAGCTTTACTTTTACTAACCCTAACCCTAAACCCATGCTTGAGAAGCCCTTCACATTAAATCGAATAAACTAAAATATAAATGTAGGCTGCCTCAAATCAAAGCACCGCCCTGTTAGGTAGAGTCAGAGGGAGCTCCCGCCTCATAAGGACAGGGAGGGCAATTAGTGCCCTTGTCTGAGGCCTGGTTGTGTGGCAGGATTGCTGTGTCGTGCAGGTAAGGGAGAGAGGAGGAGAAAAGTTATATTGCCTTATTAGAAATCTAATGAGATCTTTGTATATTTAGTTGTGGTGACTGTCCTGAGTGATCCAGATGGAGCATGCCCGTAGCCCTGTGCTGAAGAGGTATGTCTCAGTGAACTTTGGGGCTTCATTAAACCGTAGATATATCGCTAATATGATAAAATCTCTTTAGGCAAAGACTCAGCTCCTCCATCTCCCCTTTTAAGCCAGAGTAGAGCTTTTCAACTGTTGCATTGCTTCTTAGCAGAGCCCCACATGTACAAGGTAACTGAAACCAGTATGGTAAGGTAGGAGGGTCATGCCCTCTGAGGTATGTTGTTGTCAGCTGATGAGACTGACTTTTGTTATGTTTTCTTTCCCCTTATTGCAGATTTAAGGCCAGACTGCTGCTTTGCCTGAGCCAGTTCGCCAAGGCGGTTGGCGAATGTGTTACAGACTGTACAACTTACATAATCTGTAGATGGTCGAATATTGTCTTTTTATATTGGGTGTAGTGACCCTGAATGTCTGTGAATCTGAACCAACTGAATCTCACTGTATTTTCCGTCTTTTGTTTGATTAGGCAGTGGGATGACCTGCGGGGAGTAGTCGTGGGATATGCACCCCTCCTTGCATGCAGTGTGGTATGTTTGAAGGGTAGTGGTCATGTCATTGGTTTGTAGGTTTGACTTTCCTTGCAGTGCAAGTTGTAGTGTTTGTAGTGATCAGTGTGCACACAAGGTGATTTCTATTGGGTGATAGTCTCCCCGCGGTGAGTACCCTGTTCTGCCTATTCCTCGCGATCATTTAATCTTGTATTTTATGTTATGGTGAAGCCATTTGCTATTTATATACTGGTTGTTTTGACCATTTTAGTATTGTGGAATAAACTAATTTTGACTAGTTTTATGGTTTTTCTTTTCTTTCGCAGGTCTTTTGCCAGTATAATTTATTTTTAATAAATATTATTGGAGAGCTGAATGCACGTCTCCCGCTTTTATTGAACCCTTTAAAAATTGTGTCAACGCTCAGATGGTTGGTGTCTAGGGCTGGTATAATTCTATTCTGGGTATCGGCCCGCATTGTAACCTGGGTGGGGTCACATAAAGTCCAGGACTGCTTTTATTGAAATGAAACACAATCGTTTGTCGTGCTGGGGGTGGGCTAGGGCTGGTGTTTTTGGCCTGTGCAGGGCTTTTGGGTGTGCAGCGTTTTCGCCTGCAGCTCTTCATCTAACAGTTCACTGTGGCTGCTCGTGACTCTCCTACCACGCACAAGGCAGTTTGTATACCAGGAGAAGGTGTGCGTGGCGGATGCCATCCTCTATCTGCTCCATAGGGCCTACTCTCATCTGGACAAGGTGATGATACTGCGATAGTTGGCTGTGTCAAGGATGGACGGGAGGGGGAGTACAGGAGCCTGGTCGAGGACTTTGTGAGGTGGTGCAGGTTCAACCGTCTGCAGCTGAACACCTCCAAGACCAAGGAGATGGTGGTGGACTTCAGAAAGAAGAAACCACATCTCCAACCCCTGTCCATCGGTCGATGCTGAGGTGGTCAGGACTTACAAATATATGGGGCTGTAGCTCGATGACAGGCTGGACTGGACATCAAACATGGACACTCTCCACAGAAAAGGGCAGAGCTGTTTGTACTTCCTGAGAAGCTTGGGGTCCTTCAACATCTGTAAAAAACTGTTGCAGATGTTTTACCAGTCTGTGGTGGCCAGTGTCTTTTTCTGTAATGTGGTTTGCTGGGAAGGAAGCAGCAAGAAGAGATATGCTGCTCGACTGGACAGAGGAGAGCTGGCTCAGTGGTAAGCACAGAGCTGGACTTTCTGGTGACAGTGGCAGAAAGAAGGACCCTGGACAAACTGCTGTCCATACTCGACAATGCTTACCACCCTCTGCACAACACCTGCACCAGACAGGAGTGTGTTCAATGGCAGACTGCTGTCCCAATCCAGCTCCACCAACAGACTTAAAAACTCTTTCGTCCCCCTGGCCATCAGACTGTACAACAGCTGGTAGTCAAGGCAGGGAGGACAATAGACAATGGACAATTTCCTCCTCCATTTGCACTGTTATCCTGGACATTCTTTCATTCACTGTCATTTCTGACTCTATCTGCACTACCTCTGCTAAATGCTGTGACTTTCATTCATTGGTTGACAGCCTAATTTTAATTGCACATAATTATTTTTATTTTAATATATGTTTAATGTATGTCTAATGTATGTTTGTGTGCTGCTACTGGATGCTTGAATTTCCCTCGGGATAAATAAAGTATCTATCTATCTATCTATAAAAAACTGTTTCTCATGTTTTTATGATCAACCTCAGTTACAAACACATTGTGTTTCCTGTGACATCTTCACAATAAAAATCACCTATTAATTGGACTTTTTTAATGTGCACAATCAGCAGCAGGATGTTGCATGTGCATTAGCTGTAGGAGAGTAAACAGCAAATAGTAAGGCTGACAATGAAATATTTTGCTGGATTACATGCTGCATGAGTTTCTGGTTCCCTCATCCATGTGAAAGCAATTTGATTCCAGGTGGTGATGGCAGATGTCAGAAATCTTAATACATTTGAGGAGGGGGACGCATATCCACCATTTTCAACATCTGGCCAGAAGTTAGATGTCAAATGGACTTTCAAAATCACAATATGCAACCAGAATTTAATAATGCAATTACAAATTTAAATTTAAACTTTGCCTTTACTTTATCTCATTTATAATTAACATGCAAATGTTCTTATTAAGTTTCATATAATGGTAGCACTCCCAAGCCTCTACAGTTAAAAACTATCAATATTAGCAGGATTGGTCCAACTATGAAGGGGATAGAGTCCTCACACAGGCCAGGAAGCAAACCTGCAATCCTTTTTGATATATTTTACCTTTGCTTTAAAACCTTTATCAAAGATTTTTTTTTATGTCTTTAATCTCCCTGCCTCCCCCCTCTCTCCTTACTGAAAATGTGCCCTGGTGGCTCATAGCATATGGCTGTGTGTCACTGCTCAGGCCCTCTCAGTTACTGCCTGCTCGCTATCAGTACTCATTAAGCCCAGGTTTTCTAAAAACACAAAGTCAGACTTTCTGTTTCCATTCAGCATTCACCATTAACAAACCCTTCATGTGCCTTTGATAACATTTTATCCACACAGATCAGTTCAAAGGATGGGACATTTTGTATCTATGCCACTTTTTTGATCTATAATCCAACAAATTACAGATTTGCACACAGCATTTACAGAAAAGGTGCAGAAAAGTAATGCTGGATAATTTTTAAACTTTATGCATACCTAAAGCCATCCACCAGTTTCACTGAACTCATTTATCTGACATATAGACAAACAAACCAACATCCAGCCTGCTCACGGTCTGAGTTACTGCACTGGCAACATGATTATTAAAACATAGGAGACTAGCACCTTGGTATAACCACCAAACCCGCCAGTTAAAACAAATAGCTAGGAAATCTGAAAGGAAATGACGCTCTTCCAAATTGTCAGAATATCGCTCAAATTGGCAAGATAATCTTAAAATTTATAGAAAGGCCCTCCGTAATGCCAGAGGAGCCTATTACTCAGCACTAATAGAAGAAAATAAGAATAACCCTAGGTTCCTCTTCAGCACTGTAGCCAGGCTGACAGAGAGTCACAGCTCTATTGAGCCACATATCACCATAAACTTAAGTAGCAATGACTTCATGAGCTTCTTCTATAATAGAATTATTACTATTAGAGAAAAAATTAATCACCAACTGCCATCAACAGCTATCAGTGGCTCTCCAAGTTCAGGGACTTCTGTCAATGTAAACTTAGACATATATTTAGACTGTTTTTCTGCTATCGATCTTCATCAGTTAACTTCAATCATTTCTTCATCGAAGCCATCAACCTTATTAGACCCGATCCCAACTAGGCTGCTTAAAGAAGTTGTTCCCTTAACTGGCACTTCTTTACTGGATATGATTAATCTTTCTTTATTATCAGGATATGTACCACAGCCCTTTAAAGTAGCTATAATTAAACCCCTTCTTAAAAAGCCCACTCTTGACCCAGGGGTTTTAGCCAACTATAGAACGATTTCTAACCTCCCCTTCCTCTCTAAGATTCTGGAGAAAGTAGTCGCCAAAGAGTTGTGTGAATTTCTACATAACAATAGTTTATTTGAGGATTTTCAGTCAGGATTTAGAGTTCATCACAGCACAGAGACAGCTCTGGTTAAAGTTAATAATGACCTTCTGACTGCTTCTGACAATGGACTTGTCTCTGTACTTGTATTATTAGATCTTAGTGCTGCATTTGACACCATTGACCATAATATTCTTTTAGAGAGACATGAGCATCAAATTGGCATTAAAGGAACCGCACTAAGCTGGTTTAAGTCATATTTATCAGATCGTTCGCAGTTTGTACATGTTAACGATGAATCTTCAATAAATACTACAGTTAGTCATGGAGTTCCACAAGGTTCTGTACTTGGACCAATACTATTTACTTTATATATGCTCCCTTTAGGCAACATTATTAGGAATCACTCCATTAACTTTCACTGTTATGCAGATGATACGCAGTTATATCTATCAATCAAGCCCAATGAAATGAATCAATTATCTAAATTACAAACATGACTTAAGGACATAAAATCCTGGATGACCTGCAATTTTCTGATGTTAAACTCTTGTTCTTGGCCCCAAAAACCTTAGAGACTCACGGTCTAAAGATATAGTTACTCTAGATGGCATTAACTTGGCCTCTAGCACCACTGTCAGGAATCTTGGAGTTATCTTTGATCAGGATTTGTCATTTAACTCCCACATAAAGCAGACCTCTAGGACTGCCTTCTTTCATTTACGTAATATTAGACAAATTAGACACATCCTATCACAGACAGGTGCAGAAAAACTAATCCATGCATTTGTTACTTCAAGGCTGGATTACTGCAACTCTTTATTATCAGGTTGCCCCAATAAGTCCATTAAAACGCTCCAATTAATCCAGAACGCTGCAGCACGAGTACTGACAGGAACTAGAAAAAGAGATCACATCTCTCCTGTACTAGCTTCTCTGTATTGGCTCCCTGTAAAATGTAGAATAGAATTTAAAATCCTCCTCCTCACCTATAAAGCTCTTCATGGTCAGGCCCCTTCATGAGGGCCCCTTAAAGAGCTCATAGTACCCTATTACCCCTCTAGAACACTACGTTCTCTGAATGCTGGGCTACTTGTGGTTCCTATAGTCTCTAAAAGTAGAACAGGAGCCAGAGCCTTCAGTTACCAAGCTCCTCTCCTGTGGAACCAGCTTCCAGTTGTGGTTCGGGAGGCAGACACCCTCTCCACATTCAAGAGTAGGCTTAAGACATTCCTCTTTGATAAAGCTTATAGTTAGGGCTGGATCAGGTGAGTCCTGAACCATCCCTTAGTTATGCTGCTATAGGCCTAGACTATCGGGGGATTTCCCATGGTGCACTGAGCTCCTCCCTTCCTCTCTCTTTCTGCACTCATTCATGTTCCATTAATGCATGTTACTAACTTCACTTCTTCCCCGGAGTTCTTGTGCTTTCTCGTCTCGCAGGTTCTTGTCGATCCTGGTGGAGCCTCCTGCCATGGTCCTGCTAGATTGCCATTGCCAATACTGTTGTTGCTGTGCACCTGTCTGTCTGTCTCTCGCTCTCTCTCTCTCTCTCTACCCCAACTGGTCGAGACAGACGAGGCCACCCACCTAGAGCCGGAGGATCTGTCCTAGGTTTCTGCCTTTTAACAGGCAGTTTTTCCTTGCCCTTGTCGCCAAGTGCTTGCTCATGGTGGTACTGTTGGGTCTCTGTAATTAATGTTTTAAAGAGTTCGGTCTAGACCTGCTCTATTTGAAAAGTGTCCTGAGATAACTTCTGTTATGAATTGGCGCTATACAAATAAAATTGAATTGAATTGAATTGAATAGTCTGCACTGGCCAGGAGAGGATTCAGCCACATTTAGGCCTGGACGGATGAGGTCTGAGATGCCAGCAGGTCAGCCACACATTGGAAATACTGTTTGCAGCTCACTTCTTTAGATCCCTATACTTTTGTCGTATTTTAAAATGTTTTTATGACATAACGTCAGTGTGTCGCCTTTCAAGGCTTTTTCAAATTTCTCCTTTAAATAATTTGTTGGTGTTTCATTTTAGTTGGAAACAAGAAGTGAATGATTACTTTTAAGTTTACTAATTTATTTCTACATTTATAACTTTATTGTCTGTTTATTTCATGCTACGACGTCACATCCTGTTTAGTCACTTCCTCTTTGGTCACTTCCTGGTTAGTTACTTCCTGTTCATCTTGACTGGCAGAAAGGGAAGGCAGACATGTTTTGCATGCTCTGAAAACAATCTGTTCGCATCCACTTTGAAGCATCATAGAGGCAATGCCGTAAATTGATGGATTTTACATTAGACATGTTAAAATTCATATATTAGCAGTGATTTCATAAAAAAAAATTTGATAAGTTAATTTAAAAAGTTTTCATTGACAATTATATACAAGCTAACAGCAATGCTACTAGCCATGATAACTGTATCTACAGTGCAGGACAGCCATTTTTATTCAAATATACAGGTGTGTATGTTGTAATATTTAGTTAAAATATTTTTGTATTGCTTTTATTTGCAGTTTTCACCAGCATGTTATTGAACATATAACATGCTGTGTGACAGTAAATGGTCAAACTTACGACGACTCTGTGTTCATTGGCTATGGTTTAACTTGGTGTTTAGTCAGAGTTTCAACACCCTGCATGAGAACACTACAGCTGTTCAAATGTACCTGTAGTGATAGCGCCACATACTGGTAACAGGAAGTATCACGTTTTATACTTTCATGTTCTACTCCTCGCAGGATGATCAGATCCAGCTGAAATTTACTTATAAAATGCAAAACACATTGTTGATGCTATGTGTTGAATGTGGTGAGGGGGCGTGTCTGTGGGGTGGTGGGAAATTTTGATGGACCGCCACAAAACACGAATTCGCAGTAACTTGAGTGTACATTGTCCAATCGGCTCCACACTTCAAATGCTTGATAACAGTCCCCCCCTGAACACGTGTACATGACAATATTCAGACATAGTGATAGCGCCACCTACTGGCAACAGGAAGTAAGCGCTGCGTGGCGATTTTGAGCTGAGTTACGTGAAATGACCGTGCCAGTGACGACTTGTCGAATTCAGCAGATTCGCCATAAAACAGCACTCCTAACGTCAGTGTGCAATGTCCAATCTCCAGTAAACTTCATATATTCTGTAACAGTCTCGCCCTGAACACGTCCTCATAACTTCAGCGTACGTGGTCCAATCTCAATGAAACTTCACGTGTGTTACAACAGTCCCGCCCTGAACTTGTCTACATGACAATATTAAGACATAGTGATAGCGCCACCTACCGGCAACAGGCAGTAAGCGCTGCGTGGCGATTTTGAGCTGATTTTGAGATTTTCATGTAGTGGTACGTACGTGTTACGACGGCACGCAACGCGGCCACAGCACGCCCCGAGTTGCATGGAGTGCGAGGTCCCGCTCAACGCTGCTTGCAGCTTTAATTAATGTAATATTTTATGTTACCAGTGTAACAAACACTGGAGAAAGAAACTCCCTCCAGACAGCAACAAGACCAAAAACATTACAAAGAATTTATTATTTTGTGGAAGCACAACCCAGGTTTGTCTGCTTGTCGGTTAGTGCATCTCAACTATCTGACTTTCTTCTAAATATATTTTAAAGGAGTCATATTATACCCTATTTCAACAAGTTAATCTAGTTCCCTGGTGTCTGTGACATGCTTTGGTCAAAATACCATAAGGATGAAGCACAATAGCAGTTCAATCACCCTGCCAAAACAGCCCTGTTCAGAGCGCCCGGTTTTGAGTGCCTGTCTCTTTAAATGCAAATGAGACACAGGCAATCCACCCACTTCTTCCGGGAGGTGTGCCGACGTCGGCACGCTCACGCTACCATGACAACAGTTGAACGTGAACCCTGGGAGAAACATGGCAGCTGGAAGGAACTTTTCGGTCCAACCTTATATGTTTGAACCAGAGTCAGACCCTGAACAAGAAGGAGCTAGCGAAGAAGTTGTTCAATGTAGACTGCAACAAGACCTTTCTGAATGGCGAGTTATGAGCTTTATTTTACTTTTTTCTTAAAAATGTGTATGTTTGTACGTCGGGTAAATACGGTCGCTGACTAAATACGGTCGACCGCTGACCGCTGTTTGTGTAACTCACTGCTAATAAAAATCTAGATTTCTGTTAATTGAGTAAACATAAGTAGCATGCTATTCCCGTTACACGAGTACATTTCACAAGTCCGCAATATCAGCTACGAGTGGGAATATAGCACTCGTTTTTTTTTATTATCAGCTACGCCGTAATAACGTTACATCATTATTCTGTCCGACATCAAACGTTAATGTACTATCCACAGACACACTGTAGCCACTTTTCACGCGTGTGTGCTAATTTTACAACCTAGGTGTGAAACGGGGGATGTAGTGGGGGTTGGGGCGACTGTCTACCAGCGCTGTATACCCCATAGTAATTCCTGTTTACCCGTAGTTACTGTGTTTCAACATGATGCAATAATTCCAACTAATAACGTCACATCGTTGCATAAGCTGACCTGTCGTTATTGCTAACAACGTATTCAAATAAAAAACTATAACTGATATCTTTTCCCTTTTTTTGCCTCTGGTTTAGGTGTACTTGTGAGAATTGCACAACAATGCCTACAGAGCCAGAGAATGTCTGCTGCAGGGAGGTACCACAGGTAGTACATGGATGCTTGTTGAATGAAAATGTAACTATTCAGTCATATTATCTGTCATCAAACGTCACTTACCCTTTCAAATTTACAGGTGATAAAAAGGATAAATCAGCTTCAAAACCCACCTTCCTGCATGGTAGAGTGTGTTTAAATGCATTCTCACTGCAGAAGGAACTAAATATCTACAGAGCAGACTATGGGCGTTTACGTCTGAGGGGAATAGAACAGTAAGGTTTTTTTGCATAAAAATTCTGTGTAATTGTAATAAAAATATTCCAAAAACAATTCAATTTTCCCCTTTGTTAGATTGCTTACTTTTCTTGTAAGGCAGTTTGATAATTGTTAAAATGTTACATATCAAACACTAGAAAAGATTCATTTCTGCACAAAATCTAACTTGCAATAACATAATTTATTACATTTAAACCTAGGTCCAACACCAATTTGCTGCTAATAAATGGTTGTATTGGCATTTTGATATTGTGCAGGAATTTATCTTTCATACTTTTGGATACCCCAAACCCAAACCATAATGTTTATGTCCACATATCAAACACTGAAAGTACAAAAAACAGCTTATACAGTTTTATTTTTATAAATACAAGTACAGCAAACAACTGTTCAAAAAATACGTATTACAAATATTTACAAAAAAATGTGGCTATCATAAATTATTTCTAAATATAAATGTAAAACTAAATATATCTGTACTCTGTTCAGCCGTTACAGGTACTTGGCCTATAGGGGCTTTGTGAGCTGGTGTTGGGGCTTTCTGGGCAGAAGAATTCACGTGGTACTGCCCAGCTGTGTGGTGCTGCGTATACGGGCGGAGTTCCCCGACGCTCAAGGCATCTACGTGGGGTTCAGACCGGCCCTTGACTGAACCTCGTCACGTAGCGGTCTACCACCTCCCTTCTTGTCCGGCCTTTTCGAACTGTGCAGTGAGATCCTCAGGAATGGAGATCTTCAACACCTCATCTGTGTATGGACCAGGGTCCGGAAAAACCTTCTCAAACACCAGGTCCAAGATTTCATCCACGTAATCTGCAACAAGAAAAATTACAATATTGTGTTTACTTTAGACACTGGTTAATTTATATTTTATTTATTTTACAAATATTTTATAGTTTCATTTTTCAGTGTGATTTTCAATAAAAGGTTTAAAACTTACGGAAGGTTGGTTGCTCCTTCACTGGCTTTGCTGTGCATTCTCCTTTCTTCCACTTTGGAAAATGAAGCCTGAACAGCGGCTCACCAGCTGAGGTTGTTGCCTGTGGACGGTCTGCATTTTCATTGAAGTGCAGGGCTGCCAGGTATAGTCTTGGGAGGAAAAATAATAAAAGAAAGATTTACACATATAGCTCCATACCTGGCTTATTTTGGTGTGGCTGTATGTGCATACGAATAATTGTAATGATAAAAAAAGCCCCTCTTTACCTGCACAGCATTCCAAGAAAAGGAAAGACTACATTCTTGGGCGCAAAGCGTAGGATGACGCTGTGAAAAGACTCAAGCGATGAGGTTTGGTAATGAGGGCTCAGCTTCCCCACATCTTTGAGGACCCTCTTGTTGCTCAGCACTTTCTCCATCCTGCAGAAGGCTGGTGTTCCTGTGAAAAAGAAGAAAGTGTTTAATAATGTCATTACGTAGAGTGACACTGCCTAAACATGATAATGTGTACATACCTGTTGTCAACCATTTGCTCTTGTCCCTTGAAGTGCGGGTTGGATGCAAACACTGGGGGAAAACAGGCTCTTCGTGGTTGTGGATGTCCCGGACGTGGTTCAGAATGGACATCCACTTTGCTGTTCTCTCTGGCACCGATGTAGATAAAGCAGCCGTCCAGTAGATGTGGTTTTTTATACTCTGAAGCCACTTCTTCAGTTTCTCACACTCCTTGTTCTGTGAGATCTTCGACAGTTTCTTGGACAGTCCTAATAATACAAAAAGCTTTAAAGTCTTTCACATATATTAATTACATAGTAAACCACCATATTACTTTGAATTAACATAGCAGAAATGATATAGCTTACAGTCTAAATTGAAATAATAATAGGCTACACATCAATAACTGTCAGTGTAACAACAAAGGAACTACAGTTATCATAAATAAACTTTTTTCCCCTCTCATGTTGACAAATAAGACACGGAATAATACCTTTTTCCATGTGCCATACATCGTAGTAATGCGTGACATCGGCCTCCCTCAGGAACTTCTGGATTTGGGGGTGACGGTCCGTCACAATACTATCTATAGTAACACCCCGTTCCTCCAACAGAGCAAGGCTCCTCTTCAGGCACTCTTTCTCCATGTGGTAGTTTCCACCAACCTCATTACTCTATTATTTAAGAAAGCAGATAAAAATGTATTATTTCAGCTGATAAGAGCTACACTGTAACAGATTACAACAGAGATTATTTATGGTCTGTCACTCACTTGAACCAGCTGTAAATCAATAACAGTGTTGCTCCTCATGTCCATCATTGTGTAGCTGCCAAACTTGGCACAATGTCCTTCAAAATGAAAGTAATTATTTTTTATATATACATTACATAGTATTTATCAGTGTGTTTTATTTATTATCAAGTAAATTTGTTTATATATAAAAAGATTATTGACAGAGTATTACATACCTGGTGAGTCTGCTCTCAAGTCACCACCGAGGACGACATTCTGCTGCTGACTGAGCTGCTCCCACATTGCAGTCTGTGCCGTCTTCCACATGTGTACAATCGCGGGCTCTATGTACATCCGAGCATGCCTTCGAAATGAGTCATATTGAAACATCTTCAACTGCATTGCCCGGAAGATCTGTGGGAGAAAGAAACAGACAGGACAGGCACCCACACGTTAATCACTTTTCCAGAAATACACATTGTGTATATAAATTTAGCTACATCATATGCTATATTCCATTACTTTATTCATAGTTTAGTGTAAATACAATACCTTTTCAAGCTTAAAGAAAGAGGCACCAGTGGCGTACACTGCAGTGGAGAGCTGCAGGTTCCCAGCAGGAGTGCTCCCAACAAGAGGCTGGCTGTTCCACTTTCTGTAGAACTCACAATGCGGACACCGCTGTTCTACAGAGAGAAACGTGCCCAATCTTCTTTTCTGCATGTCACATTCCCGCTGACACAGGGCACACCTGAAACAGCTCCATTAGGCAGTTCTCATACACAATATAAGTTGGAGTCTTATGGACAGGGGTAGAAGATTCCATTCTGCAATAAACACAAAACATTGACAGAAAATGAGTCAAAGATCGTCCTAGTAGAGCTACAACAAGTAGAGGAATGTAACACAAATGATTAGTAAAATGTTTAGGTAACTCACGTCACATCTGCTGACTCAGTCAAGGTTGTGGCAGAGTCTGCAGGGTCATAAGTTGAATCATGTGGCTCCTCTACGTCAACAGAACTGCCTTCTAAAGGGTTCTCCTCTTCCTCCTCCTCCAGTTCCAAGCGACGTCTCTTACTTGGTCTCTTTATAGGTGTTGATGTAAGAGCTGAGGTGCCAACACCAACATCAGTGCAGGAAACAGTTTTCTGTGTGCCTTAAAAACAGACAGATGATGTTATTGTTTATGCAGAATTCTAAAATGATAAGCAATCATATTGTTACTCATTAACAGAACACAAACAGAAGAAATCACATCAACGAATGAAGTAACTTTTGGTCAACTAACCTGTACTTCTGAAATGAGGTTGGAGAGTCTTCATTGAAAGCTGAGTTCCAAATGAGCGTGTTGTTGGTGGGTCTGTCTGGCATGCCACATGATGTACCCTATCCAGCAGTCCAGATGTGCTTGCCTAAACACAAAGAGCAGTGATATTTATACTCAAAAAATACAGTAAAAGCAAATAACTGTCTCTTGATTGATCTATTTGTTTCTTGTGATTTTATCCGCAGATTAACAATGACTGTCAGCTGCTAGCTAACTAGCTTTTCACATTGAACAATAGCGTCCTGTTATTGTGCCCAGCTAGTTCAGTTTAAAACAGACACTGTACTGTAGCTCTCCAAAGTGTGTTGTGCGACAGTAATCATCAACCATGATGAACACAGTGCGCCATATATGACGTTAGTTCTAGCCTCGATGCAAGTTCTTAGTAGTCGAGTAATACCTGGAACTGTCTCAGTCTTACTGGAGATATCACATTATAGTACCCGCCATTCTGAATTAGCTCGGACCTTGTTTATATTCTGGTTTTTGTGTCGGGGCGGGCGACAATACACATCCTTAGTACCGACCGCGCTACATCGTAACGTAACATAGTTACTTACTTAACTATCTTCCCTGTCTAACATGTCTAGTGCAGCTTAACAAAGGAAACAGCTGGTAAGGCATGCCGATGAAATGACTTTTTGCATTGCTGCAGTTTGTTCGGTCGGAGGTTAACGTTACGTCTCTGCTTATTATAGCAGCGACACACACAAACATAGTAACAGTTACGAGAGTTTACTGTTGTTTTAGGAAAATAGAGACTATGCTTAACTTTGAACCGTAGCAAGCAGTGGCAGATGCAGATAGTTGAAGAATGAAAGCAAGTAAAAACAAAAGATGGTTAGTCACCTAGATAATCAAATATTTTACATGTTTTCACACGGCTCTACTAACTTTGATTAATGCTAACTGAAAACAACAGACTGCAATGCACAAGAGGGTAGAAATGTGTTAACACTCTGAGGTTACCAGCAGCATCTCTGTTTGTTTACAACCTGCAGAGGTGTGGTCGGAAATTGCATATTTCATGTAGGCCTGCTTAGAAAATGGAACCATAGCAAATAATGGTTACTGACAATACATTTCCGCACATTTTATCATAAACATGTTTTAGCTTTTTATACAAAAAAGGGCTTCCAATAAGGGAGAAATCTCTTTGGGGTTCTGAATAATAAACCAACAACATCCCCATGTATTTGTGTGTGACATATGTCAGATATCTAATGTGAAGGGAAATGATGCTAGGTGCTGTTAGCCTGGCCGTGGTGCTAATGAGACCCAGGGGCTGCAGACGAGTGCAGATGCGTTCACATCTGCCATGTCCCAGAGCATGGCTACAAGCTGTGGTGACTGCAGACTGCAGCTGTGGAACACATATCATAGTCTCTGTTTACCTGAAAACAAGGGGGCAATGAGATCTCTTGGGTCACTGTACTGGCGACATGATAGGCGGCACTGGCCAGCAGAGGGTTGGAGCAACAATCAAGACTGCACTAATGAGGTCTGAGATGCCAACAGGCCGGAGACACATGAGAAACAACTGGAGACAGCTGTCTGTAACATACTGCTAGTTTTATACTTGAATATTTTCCGGTTGTCCGTCCATCCTATTCTTGTGAACATGATATCTCAACGCCTCGAAAATTCTTCAAATTTGGCACAAACATCCACTTGGACTCAACTGATTAGAATTTGGTGGTCAAAGGTCAGTGTGATATCACAAGATAGATTTTTTTGCTACAACTCAAGCATTGATGCAGTAATTATGACACATTTTCACACAGATGTTTAATGAGATACAACCATGAAGTTATATAATTTTTTACCCAAAAGGCCAAAGGTCACATTCCAGTCCTAGTAAAACTCCATTATTCAACACCATGACTCAGGAACAGAAGCCCAGATTGTGACCATATTTCTCAGTTGGTCAGATGCTGAATTAGTAATACTTTTGACTCAAAGGTCAGAGGCCATTGTGATGTAAACTTTTTTTTTTTGCCATAATTTAAAGGTCAAGTGTGTAAAATTAGGAGGATCTATTGTTTGAAATTTAATATAATATTCATAGGTATATTTTCATTAGTGTATAATCACCTGAAAATAAGAATTATTACCTAGAATGAGTTACTTTCATCTAGAGACACCATGGGTGACCTTCAGTGGAGTCTACCATGTTGAACTGCCATTTTTCTACAGTAGCCCAGAAGGAACAAACCAAACACTGGCTCCAGATAAAGACTTTTTGCATTTATTGCTGCCACTGCAGCGAGTTTGTCAAATTCAGATGAACAGAAATAATACATACTGTTTATATATCATCAATATAGTGATAACTTCCATGTAGTCAAAAAATGCACTTTATACCTTTTATTTAATTCCTTCCAATATCCATATTGACCACATACATATATTATATGACTCTGGACAGACATGGATGCAAACTGCAACTTTCAGGAAAACATGTTAAACATTTCCACACATCATAACAGCAAGAAGGCCCAAGAGTATGGAGGACTAAAAGAGCCACAATTAAATAAATAAATACACCATTAAATAATTACTTAAATGTGTCATTCATTAATTAAAATTGGAATTAAATACATAAATGTGTTATTAAATATGTCATTAATTAATTCAAATACCGATTCATTTTATGTAAAATACATATATAATTATTTCACTATTTACATTTACATTTCATGGTCCTGCGTTACAGTGCTTCATGAATTACTTAAAACTGTCAAACTCACCCATCAAAAGTTGGTAGGCGGAACCTAACGCCTGATTGGTTACCCTGCGCATCAAGCCAAGACAAATCAATTCCAGATAATGGATCGATGCAGAGCTAGTGAACACATTCCAATACACTGGGTGGCGCTATTGGACTACTTCTTCTAAATCTGCAGTCACTCTGTGGTCAATATCTTGGTCAGAAAGTGCGGAAATAACTCCAAGAACTTCAATAAGTTCCTCTGCTTTACTCGCTACATGCTCTGGGTCAGCAGCTCCTGCTTCCACATCCTCTGCTAAGTCTAAAAAATAAAATAAAGTGTTTAACTTTGAAAGAAAAATGTAGCAGCAGCTTGAGTTTCCCTTTTTCTTTGTTAACTGTTTCATATCTTGATTAACAGTCTCAACAAATTTTATAAATGAATATCAACACATCTTTGCCTTTAACTTCAGTAAGCGAGTAGTAGTGTCGGTACTTCCAGTTTGATATCGCTACCTTTGAATTTCCCTAGCTCGGCGCCATTGTCTCTGTCTTGGCATCCGCCCACCCAGCCAATCATCATCGCATTTGCAACGGTGTCATCATCACCACCCTGCCCTCTCCCGGCAGCTGATGTGTGGCTGTCAGAAAGCCTGACACCGCTGCGCTTCATTCAACCACATTGTAGGAACGCAAGTAACGCGCCACTTTACATTCTCAGTAACGGTAACGGCGTTGCAACGATGGGAAAAGTACTTAATTAGATTACCCCGTTACTGAAAAAATAACGCCGCTAGTAACGCCGTTAGTAACGCCGTTATACTTAAACGCCGTTACTCCCAACACTGGTCAGGATACTGGTTGAGTGATCATATTGGGATCTGAGCCTGCTTATTTTCTGTGACCTTGTTCAGACTTGAGTGGGTATGTTTGATGAAAACTTTGTGTTTTGTCTCATAGTGGCGTTTCACACTGGCACTTTTAATCAGCGCCGCGGTCTCTGAACATGAGACACACTGGTTATGTGCTCCCAGTGGGAAGAATGAATGTGAATGAATCTGTCCATTAAAAGCTCGATTTTCTATCCACTTTTCTCTTCTTAGAGAGCGCCATAAATCTTCTGTTGTCTCGCGCTCACTCATCTCTCCGTTTCCTCTCCATGTATCTGTGACTTCTCTTTCCGTCTGTCTCTCCTCTCTCATCGCTCTCATCTCTGTATTCAGTCGCGCTGTTTAAACAGATTTGATTGGCTGAGCAGCATCACGTGGGATGGCTTAACTAGCATGCGATTGGTCTGTGAGCTTCCTGATCTGCTAAACAAATACCGTAAAGACTAAAAAAGCTGTGCTGGTTAAAATAGAAGCTCCCCATCAAAATTTAGAATCTTCAATAATTAATTGATTATAGGTCTGGGTCCGCATAGGACGGTGTCTGGGTCCAGACTCGCCTGTTAGCGACCTCTGCCCTAGAAACTTCATGAAGATCTTCCTGGCACTCTACTTCAGACCAAAGCAATGGATCAGGCTAGATTCGCGTTGGCCCCACCCACTGAGTTTGATGGCTGCCTTTGACAGCATGAAGCACTGCAACGCAGGACCATGAAATGTAAATGTAAATAATGAAATAATTATATATGTATTTTACATAAAATGAAACGGTATTTGAATTAATTAATGACACATTTAATATCACATTTATGTATTTAATTCCAATTTTAATTCATTAATGACACATTTAAGTAATTATTTAATGGTGTATTTATTTATTTAATTGTGGCACTTTCCGTCCTCCATACAAGAGGACTCATCACTGCAGGTAAAAAGTGTGCAGCTGCATGCCACATTAGAAACCACAAGGACACATTCACTGGTGAGAGAAAAAAACTTCCCCCCGATGTCCAGTCAGCAGCCATCACTAACACTGCATGGGCAAATATTTATTTCCAAGCCCTCTGTCAAGGACATAGGATTTTAGGGCTCACCCAGTCCCCTTTTTTCCATGTCAGCGCTGCTGTCCTCACTGCATTTACACAGGTCCTTTTACTCCACTGCTCAGAATTAGAGTTAATGCATGCCTCATGCATCCTCCTATTAGTGGAGTGCTTTATAGGATGGGTACTGTGCACCTGCAACCAGCAGTGCGTAAAATAATAACACCTACTTTCACATGGCACTGAAAACGACGATCAGAGTGACAACAGAGAGTTGGTCTGTCAAGTGTGATAAATAGAACTGACAGTTTGGGTCATAATTTTACCATTCAATAAATTTGACTAACCTAGAGGTTTGTGTCCACCTGTCAATATTGCTATGTTCCCAGAACTCATTTATTAACCTGTATATTAAAAATGTAATTAGGGCTTTCCCTAATAGTTGAGTAAACTGTTAGTCAATGAGAAGAGTTTGGTCGATACACTTTTCATTAGTTGGATTTTCGCAGAAACAGCATCTAACAGGAGTTGCAACTTGTCACTGGGACGAAAGTATCAGGGAATTGTAGCAATATGGGACTTTTCTCTTGTAACACAGCACTGCTTCATGATCTAACTGCTGCCAGTTGCTGCCAAAAGCTAGTTAGTGATCCTATCAGCTGACTGTACTGGGACTGTGAGCTGGAAGAAATGGGGGAGAAGGTTTAGCATAAGCATTTTGGACTGCTGGGGAGCAGGGCCGAAATGGGCACCATAGAGTTTGGCAAGCGGGCAACAGGCTCATTAGCCACCGAACACAGCCTCCAACATCAGGTGATTTACAGCGGCTCCAACCAGGACTAGACAAGGCATGTTCAAGGCAGGGTAACTAACGTTATACATCATCCACCAAGTCAACCAGTATTTATGTTATTTATTCTGTGTTCTGATCAACAAGACTTGTGTGATGTTATACTGTGTTTGCTGTTTTGCCATATTCAGAACCATTTTGGCTTTTGAAAATGAATAAATGAATATGATAAACGTTATTATACTTGACTACTAATACTAACTACTGGTCAACTACAAAAATCTTGAGTCAGGGACAGCCCTAGTAATTATTGGTAGATAGAAATGATGGCGAGAACTGCAAAAAAAGTAATACCCAAGTTGTAATGAACAAGATTTGTACCACGATCGTGCCAGGGCAGTAATGATTCTTCTGCTGTAATAGCAGTAGAAGTTTTAATCTGTTTATGTACTTGTTTCCCAGTTTTGACCATTGGCTGCTTCTTTACTCCATAATCGTATGTACCTCCAGTTTCAATGAATCAATTGCATCACCTTAGTCATCTGCATTTGGGTCCCACCCCTGTTGTTCAGCACATACCAGCCATGACATCTGTTCTTGGCAGCTGCAAATAAAAGTGCAAGTCGGAACATCAAGGCTTGCAGTTCCTTTCTTCAGCAGTTTCACCAGCTCTTCAAATGAGGTCTTTTCATCTTATTTCACTCAGTTAGGAACCATTTTGATCAAGACACTTACTCAGTGAGGTCAGATGCCAAGGAAGCTCAGAGGGTTAGTTTTTTCTATACATTTTCCTCCTCAACAATACATATGCAGTGAATACAAATTGAAACCAGTAAAACCCCTCCCTCTACTGCCACATGAGAGAACTTTACTTCAAACTTGGCTGACCCTCACACTAAACATTTCTACCAAATGTGCCTCATGAAATGATCAGGCTGTAAGAAAATATTTTCTATTATCCTAATTAGGTGTAATTATTCAGTAATGACATTCATACAGAAAAGGCAATTTAAAATGCAAATAAGCCTGACTGTGCATATCCATTTCACGATTGACTCACTGACATTTGTTCTACAATTATTATTTTTTGCTCTGACAACAGGAGTAGGACCAAAATGCAGACAATGGAGGCAGAGCTGGTGCAGTTTAATGATTTATTTAAACAAAGAGACAACGTTTACGCAATAGTCAAGGAGACAGGTCAATATCAGAAAAGGCAGTCCAATGAGGCAAACAAATTTAAAAAGGGACAGGCAATAATCCAAGGTCCATAAATGAAGCAAAGTCCAAGAAAACAGACCGAACGGTCCACTCTTGGACAAACGCAAGGAAATGGGACGCTTAGGAACACTGAGAGGCTAAATGCACTTGTGTGGGGAGGATAACTAGATTCAGGTCAGGGCAGAGAAGACAATCATAATGGGTAAGGCAGAAAAAAAGACAGGAAGTGAAGTTACTGACACAAGAGGTGTAGTACTACAAAATAAAACAAAATGCGTTAGTCTGTCTCTCAATACTTTCTGACTTCCCTACCCTGTTTGTGCCTCTGCTGAAGACGTAAAAAAAAAAGTTCAGTCAGTAATTTCCCCTAGACACTGTTACTTTACCCAAACTCAAACATGAGCAAATACTGCATATTTATTGTTGGTAATACATTAGCTACAATAAATATGCAACATCCAGTTGCATTTTAAAAATAAAGCTTGTGTGGTTGTGAAACAATCGCAGTTTGGTTAGACATAAAACTACCTCCTTAGGTCAAGGCACATAAACTATTTGGTTAGGATTAGGAAAAAAATATTTATGTCATGTACCTGACTAACGTACCTAACTAGTAAAGCAACTTAAAACGTAACTTACATACATTACTTCAAAGAAATTGTTTACTTTTGATTTCACACAGGACTTAGGAACAATGGTCTTCTGGGTTTAGGTTCCGTGTTTAACACCCCACCACTTCAAAATGCTGACTTTATCGCTCTGTATGCTACGATGACTGTTCTCAGACCCAAACATGACCTGAGACTGAATGTGAATGTTGTTCCCACAGAGAGTACATCTGCTTTGTGTCATACAGTGCTGCAGCATGCCTCACTGCCTGCTGTTTGGTCGCTGTGGCTCATCAGCACACTGCTACAGTCCACATCACCCTCACGCTTGCAAGGGAAGGAGGGGGGAGTCAGTGGGAGAGCCACACAGTCTCTCAGCGCTATGTCGGTGGAAAAACACTGCCGTCTATCTCCAGGCCATGCCATCCCAAAATTGCTTGATGCATGGCTTCCTGTATCACAGCTGCTCTGGGCCTTTGGAACACAAGGGACTGTGGAGAGCAGCTTGTGTGTGGCCGAGCTGAGGAGATAGCAGACAGAGATGAGCAAGAGGCCGGCAGAGCAACAGATAATAAGAGCTGCTCTGAGATGAACAGCTACAGTATGTGCATGTCTGCTCTGATTTGGTCCAGAGTTAAAAATATACCAGCACTTTCAAAGCTCACTAACTAATATACTGTATATCATTTGTGCAATATGTAAACCAGAAATATATGGGAATAACAAATTGTGGTTTACTAGTTTATTATTTCTTACAGTTGGTATAGCAATGGTGGTGCATATAGCCCAAGGAAGCTGCTCCTGTCTAATGTCTGGTCAGTACGAAATGGGACCGGCCAAACAAAAATCTGAGACTGTTGTGTCCACATCTTTACAGAGTCATGCTCCATCAACATTCCGAAAAATGAGAGGAAGCAGATTCTGTCTTTACATCGATGATGATTGGTACTCAAGCGCAGTCAAAGTGGATGGGCACTGTTTTTTTTATCCAAAGATGAAACCATATTATCTTCACTATTGCTGCTGCTGTTTACATTTAACAAATTCTAGAGAGGAACTGCAGAATTATTTCCTGTGTGTATACCTGTATGCATATATGCATGTAAATAACTGTATATATCATTTTATTTTATTCATTTTACATGTTATTCTAATATAAATTGAGTTATCTTTTTTTATGTGTGTAGCGTGAAGGAACTGCAAACCTTAATGTCGTAAAATCTTACATTGTATAATGATAAATAGATTATCTTGATCACTGAATTACATGCTCTAACCATTTATTGGTGAATAGAGCAGTGACTTCCTGAAATCTTGTTGATACCAGAGGTAATTGAGAAAATCCTTGCCTCATGGCTCCAGCTTCAAACTGAACGGACAGATCTGAGAGCGGTATAAATCTTCTCATCTAACTCTTGGCAAGGGAAAGTATTTTTTCCCAAATGTCAAATGATCAATTTAAGTCACTGTATAAGGAACTATTTCAATACAAGAGTATGGTTACTAGCTCTTAACTAAAGACTGGCTTCTGGATATGATAGATATATCATGCATTCATTCATGTCATATTTTGGTGTATATATGTCCTTTATTTTGGTGTATTTTCAGACCATCCTGGATAAATGTTTACTTTAAATGACATTCAATTCTGTTTATTATCCCTGAGCTAATGGGGCTCATTAAAATAAACACACTCTATTTTATTATGTCCTATGCCATCTAAGTCAGCCATCAAACTTCCAAAAATGCCTGACATTGGAAGGATGTAATTGTAAAATCATCTTACTTTTAAATATTAGATTGATAATATATGTGTGTAAGAGCTTATCATTTCAACCCAGATATGCCTTTACAATTTACAAAAAAAGAAATACTAAAAAATATTTAGAATGTTTAAAGGGGCCTGTTAAAAAGGATTTGGAATCCAACAGCAGCAGGTACAGGTGCTCAGCATGTGAAAATAACTTGCTCTTTAATAAACCATCAGACAGTGAAGGGGAGTCCTGACTCCATGCATTCTGCAGTGTGCATGTATTGCCATCTGCTGATGAAATGGTGGAATATGCCCTGCTGAGCTGTTCTCCTCTGTTTAGCTGGATTCAAACTGTCTTTCAGAGATAATGAACAGTAAATGGGTTCTGCTGAAATTAGGTGTGTAATTGTTAATCAGATCTGAGAGGAGGTCAGGGTTGGAGTCAGGACCACTGTTTTTTTTTACATTATTATTTAAGTGTAACAAAAGTGTTAGATTAGATCTACAGGTCTTGCAAATCAATGGTTAATGGTCCTCATTCAAAAACATTTTACTTTTCTTTTCTTTCGTATGGTGGGCTCATACGAGTGTGCCATATCAAACTCTCCTTACTTCAGATTTCTGTGTAAATCACCTGTGTAAAAATGATGAACGCCAACTGTGTGTAATTTAGCGCGTTCATAAGAATTGCTTAATTAATGCCCATACCATACCATAAGGCTACACGGCCTGCCCCCCATGTAAAAAGAAGAACTTTAAAAGCTCAGCGATTGAAGTCCTGCTCTCTGGGATAATTTTTTTATTAAATGACCTGCTAAAGCAAAGGAGTGGGAAGAAAGTGCTGTCCCCCGAGGGTTGTGCTGTTGCTGAAATCCAGAAGAAGTGGTTTGATACGAAGATGGCTTAAAAAAAAGTCTTGCCACACCAATGGGAGGGGGTCAAGGGGAAGTCTCCATCATGATAAACAAAAAGATAGATGGAAGAACACGTGCCACAATGGGTGATGTTGCATTATCAAGATGATCCTCTGGACAGCAACCTGCATACACCTGAATGTGAAGATACAGTTGATAGGCCTGAAAGTAATGACACAATATACAGAGACAACATAACATTCAATTGGTGAACTTATTATTGAAATTGTAGTTACTCAATAGCATCAATGGCCAATTTATCAATGTTAATTAATGATGATATAATTAGGCTACATGCTAAATGTTGAATTATATTATAATTTGAACTGTATAGTCAAACAAGATAATGTCAATTTTATTATTAAGTGTAATTTACATAGGAAACTCAAAATTGCTTTGACATAATGCAATATACAATACATTAGTTAAGACCTTATGTTCAGATAACAGCAGGCTACTTGCACGAATCCTATGAGTGGTCTGGTGTCTTAGTCGACACTTGTCATCAGTCAGATAGTCGCAGAAAACCAAAATCAACTGTGAGCTGTGCCTTGTCACAGGGACCAAAATATCAGGGGATTGTTGCAACACTGCCCTTTTCTCTTATAAGGTACTAGCTGCTGCCACTGGCAAGTTAGCGGTCCAATTAGCTGTCTGTACCCGGACTGGGAGCTCAATGGACTAGCATAGGAGTAGGTGACCCGGATTCTGGGGATAAAGACATGATGGCTTCAGGCAGGGACAGCAGAGGCATAAAATGGACTAAGAGGAGCGAATTTGTAAGTAACTGTTAACGTTATCCATCATATCGATAAGACCCACCAGTATTTGTTTTATTAAATGGTAAATGGACCTGTACTTGTATAGCGCCTTTCTAGTCCTCCGACCACTCAAAGTGCTTTTACACTATGTGCCACATTCACCCTTTCACACAGTGATGACAAAGCCCATCGAACAGAGACTAATACATTCATACACATTCACACACCAATGCACAGCATCAGGAGCAATTTGGGGTTCAGTATCTTGCTCAAGGACACTTGACACGTGGCAGGAGGAGCCAGGTATCGAACCAACAACCTTCCGATTAGGGGGCGACCCGCTCTGCCTCTGAGCCACAGCCGCCCAAACTTAGTGAAGTTGGAAGTTATTTATTCTGTGTTTTGTACAACAAGACTTGCATGATGTTATACTGTGTTGAAATAACTAAATGTTCAGTCTCCTTGCTGGTTGTTAGCAGTTAACAGGCCTTTGTTCAAATTTATATATGTGTATATATATATATATATATATATATATATACAAATAATTAAAGGGGACATATTATGCAAAAGGAACTTTTTAATGTTTGTACACACATATTTGGGTGGCCGACCAACCCAGAAACTGTGAAAAAAAACAACTCAGTCCTTTTTTAGTGGGCTGGCCATGTCAGAAGACCTCAGGTCAAACACTCTGTTCAGATTTTGCTCCCCTTCTTGCGTAAGAAGCTGATTCATTTGCATAGCACCACCTCCCCTCTGACTAACCACTTCCCTCGCAGAAGAGCTGCCTTTGCTGCTGTCCACCATCTTTACCCTGCAAGTCCTGGCTGTTCCTGAAAGCCTGGAGCTCAGTGCCACAGCTGCCCAGATGTTCGCTGCAGGGACCAGCACAGAAGTCTGCATGTCCTCCCATCATCAGAGGAAGATACATACATACGTACATACATACATACATTTGTTTAGTAAGGCTGTGTAAGTAGCACGGAGAAGCTGTAGTGGCTCACTGCTGTTCGTGAAGTAAAACTAACTGACTAATATAAACCGTTAGCGTTAATGCAGTTAAAGTAATAGGTATTACTGAGGAGTCCGATGTTGGACTTTATGTTGTAATATCGAGGGAGAATCACAAACTGTTAGTAAGTGGGACAGTTGCACGCTGTGTGACCGTTAAGCCGTTAAAAGCTACCAAAATACCAGGAGTAAGTGAATTTTTTTCATGATGCTTCTTGTGTAACTTTCTACCAACGTGCTAATCAGCTAGCACTAGCTTTGTAGTTATTTTAAAGCCGTTTTCCTGCTCCACTCAGGTGTGTGTGTGTGTGTGCTGTATACTGCACTGTTCACTTGATCGACGAGCAGCGGAGATAACGATAGAGCTACTGTGAGAGAGAAATGGTCAAACTGTAGGAATGAATTTGTTTAGTAAGACTGTATAACGTTGATTAGTACCGAGCAGCTGCAGCTCGCTAGGCCTCGTCTGTTATCTCACTGCTGCAGGTTACTATAGTTACTAAGTCCGCTGTAGGACTTTATGTTGTAATATGAGGGACAGTGTGATCGTTAGAAGCTAACAAAATACTGGGAGTAAGTTAAGGTGATACTTTTCTTGTGTAATGTTCTAGCGTCGTGCTAACATTAGCTCAGCGAGCACTAGCTTTGTTGTTATTCCGAAGCCGTTTTCCTGCTCCGTTCAGGTGTTTGTTGCTGCTGTATGTAAATTCACCGGAGGTAAAGATAGAGCTACTGTGAGAGAGAAATAGTCAATCTGTAGGAATTCATTTGTTTGGTAAGATTGTGTAACTTTGATTAGCACAAAGCAGCTGTACTGACTCGCTGGGCTGTTTGTGAAGTCAAACGTTTCTGATCCACACCATTAGCATTACTGCTCCACTAATATCACTAACTAATAATAACTTCTTCATGTTCATCATCACCAACTATTAGTGTAGTTGTTGCTACTGTTGTTGCTGTACACCCTTGTCTCTGTCCTTCTGTTATGATTTGGTCGCCTATACAAATAAAACTGAATTGAACTAAGTATTATTACAGTCCAGACCTGCCTGAAGTTCTGAGATAACTGCTGTTAGATTTGGCGCTATACAAAAAAAATAAATAAGCATAAAACTGTGTGACCGTAAAGCCTTACCCAAAAGCCAACAAAATACAGTGAGTAAGTTAGTAGGTTGGTGATTATTTTTCATGGCGCTTCTTGTGTAACTTTCTACTGACGTGCTAACGTTATCTCAGCTACAGTCCAGTGTAACATCTCCTACTCATATCGTCTACTATTGTATTATAAACAACAATGAGGCTCACTGCTAAATGCCTGTTTTTGCACCGGGAACTTGTACTGTATTTATGAGCTTCTGGTTTGTCAGAACATAAGTTAAAGTCACAGTAAAGGTCCCATGTAATCCGTTACTTCATCAATAATTGATTAAATAAATGACCTGTTATCACTGAAGCACTGTGTGAAGCTGTTGCCATTAGCTAGGCATTTTAGATACAGTTGGTAACCTCAGACCTTCATAAAGAACAACACATAACTACAGTTAGCTGCAACAAGGGACCCACCAGAGACACTGCTTTATTATTTTAGTTTATAACTGAGGACTACTTTGAGCCACAATGAGCTGTTGCACCCTTAAAGGGACACTTCACCCATTTGCATTAAGCTTTGTATCATTAGAACCCCAGTCATATTTTTGAATGATCGTGCATCATTCCCTCACTTTCCCTGAGAGGGGAGAAATAAGGATTTTAGTGTTGCACTTCCAATGATGTAAAAATCATCATTTTGCGTCATTGGAAGCGGGAAGACTCATATCTCTGTAGAGGGGGTGAGACTACAAACGCTACTTCCTAATTTTTTTTCACTCACACTACAGACCTATTACAGATCAGTGGGTGGGACTTCACCTGCAGAAACTAAAAAATATAACCGCCATCTTGTTTGGAAGCTAAGCGGAAGCTAAACGATGGTCGCATCAGATGTTCGTGGCTACCTTTATGAGCCGCAATAACGAGCAGCGGCTGAGGCTTCTGCAGCCGAGGCAGAGGACCTGCCTGTCGCGGACGAGGAGCCCGGACTGGCTCGAGCTGGGGCGGACTGCTGGTGCCTGTGCTCTCGCTGTGCGCCTACGGACACACGGACGTCTGACTGTAAAGTGAGTGTTTCTATTTTCTGTCTTATAACAACGTGGCATGAATGTACACAATTTGTTCAAGTATTATCACAAAGTTATTCCCGGTTAATACGTAACGTCAGCCAACTGAACTAGCTTCTTTACTGCACAAACAGCTTGCAGTTGCATTGCTAACTACTGTGGCACGCTACACACAAAGACCATGCATCGCTAACTGTGTGCTCAATGTCTTGTAGACAATATCGCCTAACAGTCTTTCTGGAATGGGTCCTGCAAGGCGAGAGATTGGGTCAAGGCCATCGTGTCGTTTTACCCGCTGATGTGGTGCAGGCTATCCGACAGAAATATCCAGCTCCAGATGGCCAGTACTGCGGCACCGAGACGTTGAGGACGCTCAGGAGGAACTACAACTGTCATTGTTAACATATTTATTTTTGTTGTTGTTGATATATTTCTGTAAATAAATGGTTTACATTCATGTTGTTGTAGTCCTTGATAGTGTTAGTGGGAGCGGCTTGCGGAGCTGTGCATTGTGGGAGTTTAATACAAATGCGCCCTAAAGTCACTTTCTGTCTTTTTCTCGGTCAAATAGGCACCAAATTCAAAATGTATGTTACATTTCGACTACATATATAACCCACTTTCAATAAATATTAATGTTTCCACGGGTGAAATGCTCCTTTAAGTAATTAGTTGTACTTACAAGTAACACTGAATCTGCCATGTTTTACAGGTGATCTGAGTGACCTGATGACGCTCCGGTGTTCCTGGACCCATCAGAGGACAGAGACAGTTGCAGCATCAGGACAGTCTCGGACAGTCTTTAAGTTCTAGAGCGCTGCAGAGAGTGGCAGCTTGACGCAACAGCTCCCGCTCCGCCTCTTATTTTTTCGCCTTAAATCTTACTACTTCTTCATTCCTTCTTAAATAGCACTGTGTTTATTGTTGTAAATAGACCTCCAGTGTTGGTAGTTAATTTTTTACTTTTTTAGCCGTAGTTGAACATAGTTTTTTTAAATATAAACAATGTGTAGGAATGTGGACACAACAACCACCACACAACAAAACGCCGGAGGTTATTCACGTGAGGACTTCCTACGGTATCGGGATTTACCTGTCACATGCTCAAGGGAGAACCCGGTGGAGTTAAGGAGACGAAGGAGAGGAACTAGAGCAGGCACGTTGGTGAGGACCAAGAAGACAGAGAGGCGGTGGAGATACAAGCCATGTCTTCCCTCGGTTGTCATGGGGAACGTACACTCGCTGAACAACAAGATGTCCCTGGTCAACGGACAGCGAGAGTATCGGGAGTGCAGCATATTATGTCTGATGGAGACATGCCTGAACGACATTACACCAGACTGTTCAGTGGAACTAGCCGGCTTTTCACTAGTTCAGGCTGACAGGAAGAAACAGAGCGGTAAAAAGTCGGGAGGAGGGCTCGCTGTCTTTGTGAAGGCAGAAATTTGCACGCCTGATATTGAACCGCTGGCCATAGGGTTAAGGCCATACTATCTGCCTGGTGAGTTTGCGGCCACTATTATCGTCACTGTTTACATTCCTCCATCGGCAGTAGCGGCGCACGCCTGTGACGTCCACTCCACTGTTGCAGACCTGCAGACACGTCATCCCAGCACATTCAACATAATAAACAGAGATTTTAACCATGCCAAAATCTCAAAGACCCTGACAAACTTTACCCAGTATGTCACCTGTAACACTAGAGGGGAAAAGATCTTGGATCTGCTGTATGCCAATGAAAAGTAAATCTGACCACTGCCTGATATATCTCAATCCTACATACAGGCCTGCTCTGCCCTAAACCCCCCTCCACTCCCTCCCCTTTCCCTTTCCCACTCCCCCTATCCTCTCCATTTTTCCGCCCCACAAACCTCCACCTCCTCCCCCCACCTACCTCTCTCCACTACACCCACTCTCCCATCAGCTGGGGACCGTAACCCCCCAATCACTGCCACAACCAACCCGGTCATCACAAGAAGCCAGGTGAGATGGCAGCTCACCAGGACCCAGATAAACAAGGCCAGAGGTCCCGACGACGTCAACCCGAGAGTCCTTAAGGTGTGCGCAGATCAACTGGCAGGAGTGTTCCAGCATCTGTTTGACTGCTCACTAAGGTTGAAGAAGGTGCCAGAGATCTGGAATACTTCCTGCTTAGTTCCTGTGCCCAAAAAAGGAAGACCCAGCGATCTCAAAGACTTCAGGCCTGTAGCCTTAACGTCACATGTTATGAAGACCTTTAAGAGACTGGTTCTGCAGCACCTCAGACCCCTGGTACGCAACTGCCTGGACCCTCTGCAGTTTGCGTACCAGGCCGACATCGGCGTGGATGATGCCATCATCTACCTGCTTCACAGAGCTTACACCCACCTGGAGAAGTCACAGACAACCGTGAGTATCATCTTTTCCAGTGCCATCCAGCCTCTCCGGCTGGCAGAAAAGCTCTCTGTGATGCAGGTGGATCAGGACTTCGTGGCCTGGATCATTGACTACCTCACTGACAGACCACAATACGTCAGACTGCACAGCTGCTTGTCAGATGTGGTGACGAGCAGCACTGGTACACCCCAAGGAACTGTACTGTGACCATTCCTGTTCACCCTCTACACCTCCGACTTCTGCTTCAACTCTGGAGAGTGCCACACACATAAGTTCTCTGATGACTCCTCCATTATTGGCTGTATCACAGATGATAGGGAGGAGGAGTACAGAGACCTGATTGAGAGCTTCATTGGATGGTGCGACAGGATCAACCTACAGCTCAACACAGGAAAAACCAAAGAGCTGGTGGTGGACTTCCGGCAGAGCAAGAGGACCGGGCGAGGGCCCTGTTGAGATTAGGGGGGAGAAGGTAGAGATGGTGGACACCTACAAGTTCCTGGGGGTGACACTCAACAATAAACTGGACTGGATGGATCACACTGAGGCCCTCTACAGGAAAGGACAGAGCAGGCTGTTCTTTCTGAGGAGGCTCAGGTCATTCAACGTGTGCACTTGGCTACTACAGATGTTCTACCAGTCTGTAGTAGCCAGTGTCCTCTTCTTTGCAGTGGTCTGTTCGGGGGGAGCCATCAGCACTGGGTGTGCCAACAAGCTGAGCAAGCTGGTGAGGAAGGCCAGCTCGGTGGTGGGGATGGAGCTGGACAGTGTGGAGGCTGTGACTGAAAAGAGGATGAGAGAGAAGCTGAAAGCCATCATGGACAACCCTTCTCATCCTCTCTACACTGAGCTCAGGCAGCTCAGGAGCACTTTCAGCCACAGACTGATCCAGCCCCGAGCCTCAAAGCGGTTTCGGAGGTTTGTTTGTACCATCGGCCCCAACGCCACAGCACCCAGTACCTCCAACCCCCGCAGACAAAGACTGGTTTAAAACTCCTACCTACAACGCACAAGCCTCTTGCACTATTTATATTTAATTTCCACTTTAGTAGTTTAGTAGTTTTAGTTTAGTTTTTTAGTTTTAGTCAAGTTTAATTTTCTGCTTATATTTTGCACTCCATATCCTACTTGAACAATGCGTAGTGTATATACTTTAATTTATAGTTTATATCTTGTAATACTAATAATATTAGTAATATTTTTATTGTGATATTCTTTCTCTGTTTTTGCACTATTATGCCCTATTGCTGCTGTGTCAACCTGAATTTCTCCTAAGGGGGATAAATAAAGGAATATTTTATCTCATCTTATCTTATCCAAAGGAAGACTCATCAAGATAAACACTGACCACAGAGCTCCATTACCAGCTCACACTTAAGTATACTACAAACCATAAACCTTCGGGACATGATCTGCACTGTTTACATAAAAGTTATAGCTTTGTTACTTGCAGCATACACACACTTTATGTGTAACTGGAATATAAATGAAACATTAATAAAGTGTTATATTTTTAAGGAGAGTTTTGGTCATTTTTAAGTGTGGTTTTATACAAATAACATGTTATTTCAGAGAGGTTTTATGAAGATTTCCTGCATGTAGAAGGGTTGAACCTGGTCCATGTAACATCTATCAATATGTACATGTGAAATTTTAAACCTGTAGTAAATGAGCGTAAGTAACACAATACATTTCAAGGAGTTCGGTCTAGACCTGCTCCATTTGAAAAGTGTCCTGAGATAACTTCTGTTATGAATTGGCGCTATACAAATAAAATTGAATTGAATTGAATTGAATTGAATTGAAATTCTGTCTCACATTGAAACTTTATTATGTTGACAGATAAATGACATAATATATCATAAATGATATTCAGTATATATACAGTATTTTAAAAGGGGTGAAAATATAATTGCAGCTTTTACAAATATTTGAAGGTTAACTTTGGTAATAATTGTCTGACAAAAACGTTTCAAGTTAAAATATCAGACTATGAAATATGGATACAGATACAGTTTACAGTTTGTTACTGAGCAGTAGTTTTTATTTTTGCAAGTTACTTTATTAGATGAGTAATTCTTTAAGTTATGTTGACATGTACAGGATAAAGTATTCCAGGCAGGTTTCTGCCTCATTATGGTAAGTTTCCATGGTCTCAGTAAACTAATGTGTATAAAGAATATAACAGATGAGAGGTTACAGTAATCATTATACTATTACTCTGATTACTTTGGTACGTTATCTGGGTGTTTCTTCACTAGAAACAATTGCTTGACTAATGTTTCACGTTGTCTGTTTTGTATGGTAACATCCCCACATTCAGGTAATAACTGTTACATACTATGCTACATGCACATGCTAACACGTTACTCCTTTAGCGCCTTACAACAAATATGTTTTACTTCACTTGGTCTGTAGACTGTAGGTCTGTAGGCTGTACCTGTAAAGACAAGCATATAACACAGTGTTGGTTTTGATAGTTAAGGTATCCTTTATTCCTTTATTTGTCCCACAGTGGGGAAATTCCAATGTTGCAGCACCAAAGTGGATAGAGAAAAAACAGTCTAAAAAACAGTAAGAGTAGGGAAATAAAAATATAAACACTAACCTAATATTATGTGATGAAGAGAGATTAATAGCATTAGCTGTATTTACCTGAGGAAACGTCATAGAAAGCTGTAATCCTGATTGTTGTTTCTCCGTGATTTAGGGTCAGACTCCCGCTCTAAGATGTCCGCTGGTGAAGTTTTTGGTTTAGAAGCAGTTATTGAA
This sequence comes from Dicentrarchus labrax, assembly GCF_905237075.1. NCBI lineage: Eukaryota > Metazoa > Chordata > Actinopteri > Moronidae > Dicentrarchus > Dicentrarchus labrax. The sequence continues at coordinate 36,555,501 of NW_026136719.1, forward strand.
TTAATATTGACGGTAGAAATACAGTTAAACTCAGTAGCAGTGAGGAGCTAACTGCCAAAACACCGCCAACGCTGAGGCGGAAGTGGGAGGGCTGGAGCGTCAGCCCGACATAAGGCAGACCAATCAGAGCAGACTCTGCTTTTTGGGAGGGGGGCTTTAAAGAGACAGGAGTTCAAACAGAGCGCTTCAGACAGAGGCTGAAAAGAGATGCTTCAGCTATAGGCAGTATGAGAAAAAGAATGTGTTTTATGAACATTAAAGCATCTAAATCTATTTTAGTAGAGCCACAAAATACAATTATAAACCTGAAAAGGGGCATAATATGTCTCCTTTCAATTAATATCATAAACGTCCCCCAACTATTTGACTATTGGCTTTAACTTACAAATACTAGTCAACTAGGAACATCTTTAGTCTTTTAAATTGTGTACCTGCCTAAGAGAGAATTAGTGAATGCTGACCCTGCCTGTGGAATCAAATATAACATGGTGCGGTGGTCCGTCTCTCAGAATATTGAATAAGGTGCTGTTCTAACAATTTCTAGCATTCCTTAACACGACATGATGTTTACAAGTGCAAACAATGTCTGATATCAAATCATTATATCAACAAGAACATCCTCTTGCATTCTGAACTAATTTGCTTGTATTTATGTTGTCATATAGTAGTCAGTTGCCTATGTAGTCTGCAAATGTCATTCCAAAAGTATCGTCCTGTGACAACAGTTGCAATTGGGTCTGTAGGCAACATTTGAGCTCGATTTTACTTTGCCATTTCTCACGGGGACTGATGATGAAATGCTCACTCTTATCAGGCTGTTTACAGGAAAAAGGCACACAACCAAAAGGCCTTGGAGTGAGTTTCTGAATTTCTATGTAGTGCGTGAGACTGTAATCTGCAACTGTTGTTGCTTTCAACATATGCTATTAATGTTTGGTGCAACCCTGAGATGTTTCTATATGTTACAATGAAATGTTTTTCGATTGTGAAGATGTGATCTACAGCCTTTATGTATTGGCGCAGTCAAATGGTATTTTATGATCACCTGAACCTTAAATTCAGTAACAGTTACTGTTTACGTGTGAGTTGACACCTGTTGTGGCCAGTGCCTTAATTGGACAAAAAAGTGCCAGTACCCTAATTCAGCACAACCTTAACCACAACATACATACATACAACCTTGTCTTCTCGGCATTAAAATGTGGGGTGAGTCATTATGGGTGGTGTTCATGCTCCCAGGTCGTCAAATACCGACGGCAATCTCTGTGAACAATTTCTTGGTCATTCGTAACATTTCTGTCTGGACCAACATTGCCTCCTCTAGAGTGACACAAGGAAATCCCAGATAAGGAAGCTATCCTTATCTGGGATAAAGAGTTCGGTCTAGACCTGCTCTATTTGAAAAGTGTCCTGAGATAACTTCTGTTATGAATTGGCGCTATACAAATAAAATTGAATTGAATTGAATTATCCTTTTTTACCCATCTACTTTCAAAACCTGTTTTAGATGTTAATGATGGTCTACCCAAACCTTTCTAGAGATGATTTGATTGAGTAAATTTACCCTCTAAAAAAAGTTTTGATTTTGACACAAAATTGTAAATGTAACATGAATCATCACATCATCATCTGAATTTATAAACTGTAAGTTTGTAGGGTAACAGAATCAAATTGATGGAAAAATCAGCTCTGAACAGCTGTCGGCAAAACATATCTACTATACCATGAACTCAAATATAAAGTTTATGGGCATTGACTGTGATGTGTATTTCTCTGTTACTACTCATTATCACAGTTGCGGAAAATATAGAACTCTGCGCCCTCAGTACTGGCCTCATGGGCCTCATGCAGACTGAAGAGTGTTGTGGTCTGATGGGTGTAGAGCCTTTTCTTTGCTGGAGCTATTGATGGCTTTATCTAGCAGCTTTATCATTGTTCCTCCTCTAAAGCCACCTTAACAGGAGTGTCTGTTAGGATAATGTCAGAATAATGGTATATCAACACTTATTATAATTTACAAGCACAGCAATAATTCATAATCGTATTCATACCCAGGACAACAAGTTACTCCTGTAGCTGTGGCTTTGATTCATTTCTTTCAGTTTTCAAAATTGCTATGCTGCAGTGATTTTGCTTGCACAAAACAAGCATAGTAGCTGTAGTGGACAACAAACAAAATGACTACAAACAAACTGTAACCAACACAAACTGACAAATGGCATGAACATAAGAGAAAATATAAAAATCACACCATTCCTAAAAGTTAACATATTCATACAGTCAAGGTGGTAAAATAATAATAATGGGCTAACGACGGTTAAAGCTCAGTGATGGAATGATAATGTTACCGGCTGTGAAACTTGGAAGCAGTATGTTTTGCAACATTTTATGTTGTTTGTGTTATTTTTGTTGTTTAGCCTGCTAAACTTTGCTCTAGCATGTCGTTAAGTGGCTACTGATGGGACTGATGTTGTAGTATTGAGGGACAGTCGAGAAAAAAATGTGAACAGCAGTAGGTTGGATGTCAGAAACTATTTTTTTATTGGCTTTTTTTGTTGCATTGCTATGTGTGTGTGTTTAGTTAGCTAACATAGCCTTAGCTTAGCAGGTGTTGACACTCTTCTTTTTTCTTAGTTTGGGCCCCAGTGGTTCCAGTAAAAAGAAAAACAAATCAATGGTTTAGGGGGAGGGATGTGAAAACTGAGTCAAAAAGTGAGTGAATGGGCAAGGTGTGCTTTTTGTGCGGAACATCACTAGATAGAATTTCAGTCGACCAAGATTTTCATAGGTTGACTACAGCCCCGCACTTCACTCTGAATTCCACATCATTTTCTACTATGAAATCCAATAATGAGACAAAGATAGAAAAGAAAGACAGGACGAAACCACAACTTTTTTGTGATGGGACGGATGACAGTGACGTCTTAATCTAAAGAGGTCATCAAGAGAATTTAGGTGGATGTTGTGCTTTACAGCCTAGATCAATTACAGCCTAGTAATTGATCAAATGTGACAAAGGGCTGCCCTAGCTGAAAGGTAGTCAGTTGTGGTTACTCAAAGGCAGTGGATTGTCCCTGCTCAAATGCTGGATCAATTACAGTGCCAATTGAGCACACTGCAAGAAGTTCTAATGCTGGCATTTTTATCTTTGCTTTTTTTCTTCTTTTTTGCTTAATTCATAATGAAAAATGGAAAGACATTTTGTTTTGCTTGAGGAGGGAGTTTAGTTGAAGCTTTAATCTTGTTTTATTCGTTTTGTTCATTTCATATCAACTCTGAGGACAGGAATTGACCTTTTCTAACTCTTGCCCCTTTTTAAGTCTCCTGGGGTAGCTGCTCACAGAAAAAAAACTCAAATCAACATTTATGACATTAAAATGTCCTATTTGTCCCAAGGCTAGTGTTACATTTTTACCCTAGTTACCAAACTAAAATGGTGCAGAGGAGAGACAGTCTGAATTTATTTTTGATTTCTCAAACCAGAATGTGGGCGGTCCAATTTCTAACGGTTTCATGATGTATCATTCAATTCAATTCAATTTTATTTGTATAGCGCCAATTCATAACAAAAGTTATCTCAGGACACTTTTTAAATAGAGCAGGTCTAGACCCAACTCCTTATATATTATTATATATATATTATATATTGGTAAAACTTCCTTTTAAGAGGCAGAAACCTCAGAAAACCCCCTTGGCTCTAGGTGGGTGGTCATCTGTCTCGACCAGTTGGGGTGAGAGAGAGAGAGAGAGAGAGAGAGAGAGAGACACAGACAGACAGACAGACAGACAGACAGACAGACAGACAGAGGTGCACAGCAACAACAGTAGCAACAACTACACTAATAGTAGTGACTGATGATGATGAACATGAAGAAGATGATGACGATCATGTAGATGATAACAGCAAATAGAAATGCTTGCTGTAAAAGCAGATTCAAAAATAACCCAGCTGGCTTCCCATAGGCATCACATTTCAAAAAGAGCCTTGGCAAGACCACTATCTTATAAGAGATTTGGTGTGGTGGTAACTGGACTAGCACATTTTACGACTTATAGACAATTTCAATACAGTCCACAATAATGACCTTTTATGAGCTCATATTGTAGTTTATAGTGATTCAGACAAATGTGTAATAGCACCTATATAGAATCTCTTTCAATTATGATCTAAGAATAGTTAAATCTTAATCATGACAAATTTACTTTGCATATCAAAAACCCAATGATCCTGGCCTTGCATAGATTTAGATTTATGCATCTTTCTTCACCTCACCATTGGCTCAGGTGTTTTCAGCTCAAAGTTAGTCATAAAGACTTTGGAGCTCATTATTGAGTTCTTGCTGATCAGCCAGGTTATCCAGGCTCATAAGCTGATCTTGGAGTTCTTGTTTTTCTTTTACTGAAGCAGTCCAGTGTTGTGGTTGTTGAGTGATTTCTACCTGAGGCAGTTTGGAGATGACACATCCACAGTGCATTCCCTCCACACCGGTATAGGCCCAAAGGTGTCTATGGTGAAAATTTTGTTTTTTATTTCCTCTTGGTGTTATGGAAGTTCTTGTTGGATGCAGTGATGACTGGCATGCTGTGTGTAGCCCTGGGTCTCACCACTCTGTGTACCACATTGTAGTGTCTCATGAAGAAATAAGCAGCGTGTATCCAAGTTATTAACACAGCAAGAAACATTCATGAGGTGTTTTTCTACAGGGCCACACTTTGTTTCCTGTCATCAATATTGAGCAGGCACTTGCACCAAACAATCACATTAGAATATAGGCTTCTTCCTCATTATTGATACATTTCTCCCGCTCCTTATCTACATTGTTGTAGTTGTTGGGTTAAATATGTAATACATTTCTTCTAGTAAGCAAGCTAGGCAATCCCCTGTGGCTTTAGAATAGCTGAGACACAACTAAATTTAGAAACTGGGGATGTGTCAAACATTGATCTATCCCAGCCTAAATTCTTTTCAATATTAACACTATTCAGTTAATGCAACACATCCAGAAGAGAGAGAACTTACCCACATGGCATTTCACACCATGAGGCTTTTTAATGTGGGAGAGACAGTATAGGTCCAATCTGTGTTGCACTGGCCCACCAAAACAACATCTGCCGCAGTCTCAATAATGTGTGTTCATGCAAAGTCATTCCTACGAGCAGTAACTACTAGATGATGACAGCAAACTGCAAATTAAATTGAACAACTATAATTTTCTATTTGAACTAAGTTATGTCCATTATTTTATACTGAAAATTAAATGGGAATTGCATCATTCATTTTAATTTGATGATTTTCAATATTGATTATTATGCAGTATGAGTATTCACTGTCTGCAGTGTATCATGTGTCTTGACTGCAGCCTTTTTGAATTTGGTACACACCAATGGTCTATCCCAACACATTGTCACATAGGCTTAAGACATTCCTCTTTGATAAAGCTTATAGTTAGGGCTGGATCAGGTGAGTCCTGAACCATCCCTTAGTTATGCTGCTATAGGCCTAGACTATCGGGGGATTTCCCATGGTGCACTGAGCTACTCTCTTCCTCTCTCTTTCTGCACTCATTCATGTCCCATTAATGCATGTTACTAACTCCACTTCTTCCCCGGAGTTCTTGTGCTTTCTCGTCTCGCAGGTTCTCATGGATCCTGGTGGAGCCTCCTGCCATGGTCCTGCTTGACTGCCATTGCCAATACTGTTGTTGCTGTGCACCTGTCTGTCTGTCTGTCTGTCTGTCTGTCTCTCGCTCTCTCTCTCTCTGCCTCTCTCTCTCTCTCTCTCTCTCTCTCTCTCTCTCTCTCTCTCTCTCTCTCTCTCTCTCTCTCTCTCTCTCTCACCCCAACTGGTCGAGACAGACGACCACCCACCTAGAGCCGGAGGATCTGTCCTAGGTTTCTGCCTTTTAACAGGCAGTTTTTCCTTGCCCTTGTCGCCAAGTGCTTGCTCATGGTGGTACTGTTGGGTCTCTGTAATTAATGTTAAAGAGTTCGGTCTAGACCTGCTCTATTTGAAAAGTGTCCTGAGATAACTTCTGTTATGAATTGGCGCTATACAAATAAAATTGAATTGAATTGAATTGAATTGTCAAGCACAGTGCATACAGAGGCACAAGGTATCCTTTAACCTCTGTATGAGACGCCATTTTAACACGTGGTTAATGTTGTGAAGCGGCAGTTTGATTAGGTTTAAGCAACCAAACTACTTGGTTAGGTGTAGGAAAACATAATGATTTGGGTTAAAGTATTTAACATGACACACTTGCAAGTCACATTACCATTGCTGTGGCAACAAATGGCTTCACAAGTCACATAAGTAACGTTATGAAACACACTCTCTCACTGCATCAACTGATATGGACGAGATACATTGGAGTTACATGAAAGCCCATTGGGTTTCAAACGTCGGATTTTGACGTCTTTGGAATAAGAATGGACTGTCTATCCTCTGGTGACTTAGACACATCTTCAGCTCTGGGCTTTCCTGCAGGAGAAGAGCAATCAGATGAGATAACCTTCACAGAGTCTCTCCAGAGTTAATAACTCACACTGAAATAACAAAGGCTGTGGAGAGGTGGGAAACCCTGGATAAACAGAAATAGGCATCTTTAGTTGGAGCTAGTTTCACATTGTAGATGGTAATCAAAGCCCAGCAGCCAGCCAAGAGCTAGTTGTGGAAAGCATAGACAGCATGCAGCTCTGACCATATATGATTTAGATTGTGTGGCTGGTAGAATGCATCCATTCTCCTGCTTATGACAACCCTATATTGTGATGCTACATGGAGACTGATAGCAGCAAATCATATCTGTGCAAAGAACAAAGCTCCACCTCCTCCAATTAGGACAGTTTTCACAAAGAAAGAATAATGACAGTAATAATAATAATAATACACTTGATTTATACAGTGCTTTTTAAAACAAAGTGCTTCACATGGCGCACTTAAAACATTTCAGGACTGAGGCAAGTATAATCAGACAATTAAAATACAAAAATGAAACTATAAAATACCCAACAATAAAGATAAAAACAACAATAATAATAACTAGAAGAGCACACTCATATAATGTTCATCTCTGGCAGGTGTGGCATGTGGATGGGGAACAGGGAGCGCAGGGCAGGCGGTCTCCACTATGTATTACGAGCAAAAGAATCTATACTGAACCTGAATACTGAAATTAGGCTGATGGGTCCAGTTGTATGCAAGATTATTAGACAGATGCACATGATCAAATGCATTATGCTTATGTCTGGCAGAGATAATAAAAAACAGATAAGGCTTTGGAAATAAAACGTGGTAATAAAACCCTTGTTTTGTTTTGTTTTTTTAAAGTTATGATTTAAGAAGTAATTTTAAAGATGCAACTAATTCTGCAAGCCTCAGATCATCAGGCTGGGAGTTCCACAGCTGAAGATCCCTCCCTTTAATGCCCTGTCACCTTTAGTCTTGAGCGAGACAGGATGCTCAGCTCATAGGATAGCAGCAATTCAGATCGTGGGGCTAGTGTGCTAATTAGTATAATCTTAAAATCAATTATTAAACTGACTAGCAACCAGTTAGGAGAGGCTAAAACAGGGTTAATATGATCTTGTAATTAGCTCAATTGGCCATAGCGGTGGGATTCACGCTTTGCTGGCAAACCTGGGAAGGAATGAAAGAGACGGTGCCCAATCCAGATCAGTACTAATGCAGTGTAGGAGGTTAATCCAACAAACAAATACAAAATTGCCCGGCTGTACCCCATTACACCATAATTATATGTCTCTAAAACAGAGTTATAGTTATAGTCTGACTTTTCTTTTTTTTTTTTTTATAGTTCAATTTCAATTTACAAGAAAAGATGCCTGCATGTAAATCACATTACACATGCCCTGCTTTCACAGTCAGTCACGGTACAGTCACACATAAAAGCTCCTTCAGTCCTCTGAGACAAACCTGTTTGTCTGAGTCAACTACTCCTATCTATTGAAGTGTTTTTAACTGATAGGTCTGTCCTGCAGAAAACAAAGGATACACAGACAAAGACAAGAGGAAATGAAGTGCAAAAGAGGTGGTAGGTTAATGTAAACTTTAGATTATATAGTGTTGTAGATTATATAGTGTAGTGTATATTTGCTGGGTGTGATAAAGTAAACTACAGGTACACACTCACACTGGGATAAATGAATAAACACTCAAAGTGATGAGTGATGATATACCAAAAGAAAAACAAATCCATAACATTTGCACCTTCTACCATTCAGTGTGTGCGAGGCAACCAGGTAAAAGATCCAAATGCAGACGACAGTGCAGGCAGGATCAGTTCAGGGATTAATTGATAAAATGAAGGTACATAAATGTACTAGCAAGGGTAGCAAGTCCAGACATACAGTAACTGGGAATCTAACAGGTTACCAAGAATGGGGCAGCAAAAAGGGCAGGCAGGTGCCGTGCTAGTGGCCGCTCAAGAGTGGGTAACATTCTCCTTGATCTATTCTTCATGTTTACTATATATATATATATGTACGTATTTATGTCATCCTGATTGTACAAACAGAAAATGTACTATGTTAGTCTCTTCTGTACACATAATATCTATTGCGTGTTTGTTTCTCCAGGGAGAAGAATCCTTCCTCTGTTGCCCTTCCTGGGGTTTCTTCCATCTTTTCCATGTTTTTGGGGGAATTTTTCCTTATCCTAAGCGATGGTCTAAAAATAAAGGGTGTCGTAAACTGTACAGATTATAAAGCCTCTTGAGGCTGATATTGGGCTAAAAATGACTTGACTTGCCATACCAATTTGAAAGATTGTCTGGGAGGTATGAACTGAAGCTGGAGTAGCGCTGTACCTGAGATAGCTAGTTAGGAAAGGGCTAGTGGGAGGATTTTCTGATTCGTCCTGCCAAAGGCTGCCAACAAGTCCAACGAGATGACAATGTCAAGTCATCACGACAGCAGTGCAGTTTTAGTGGAATGACTGCTTTTAAAAACAAACTGGTTTGAATTAATTTAATTATCTCAAGAGAGCAAATCTGAGACTGAGAAACTGCTCACTCTAGAACTTTAGAAGGTAGCAGCAAGACTGGCTTGTAAATTTCAACTTGAGATGGGTTTAGGGTTGGCTTTATCAACAATGGGGTAACTTAAACATTGTTGGGAATGTACCTGAGGCCAGAGATGCATTTATCATGGGAACGATCTCAGGCATGATTGTGGGTGAGATGGTTTGATAGAGCTTAGGGGGAATAGACTGCAGTTGGGTGGGTTTATGAATTAGCCACTGATAGTTGTCACCTTGTTGACTTATTATTCATCTGTTTGCAAGTCACTTAAGTACATAACTCAATGTGTTTATCCTGCCAACTGTATTCTTAGGATGTCTTGTCAGTTGGCTCTCAGACTATCCTCTTTGAGAACATAAACATTGGCTATGCCAAGTTAGGCTTTCAGCCTGTCTCTAAAGTCAGCAGATTAATGGTCTTTGGCTTATCAAATAACTCCAACTAAACACCATGGACAGGTGCTGCCATCTTGTAATGAATGCAGGGTGCCAAGACAGAAAGGGAGGGAGCAAGAGAAAGAGATTCTGCTTTGATCAAAGTTGTAGAGTGGGGATGGTTGTCACAGCTCATCAACTGTCCAGACTTTTCCACAGTTTACCTAGTTTGAGGCAAATACACTCATTCTATTTTTCTGATAGAGAGATACAAAGATTGAAATAAATCTCCGGTCTGTGGGTAAAAACTCACTAATTATTAACATGTTGTATCTTGTTTGTTTAATCTGTACACAAACCAAGCTGTAAACACAACTGGCCTCAGCAAGCTTAGTAAATTATATTCAAACATTTGAAATAAATAGATTATTGATTACTGTTTAAACATTTTGATATGACTTCAAATTAAGCTATACTGTGTGAAATGAATTAATCAATCTAATTTGTAATCTCTAATAGGCTCCTTCCCAGCCTGCGATACACACTAACTCAACACTAGCTAGAAGTAGCAAATTATACTCACTCTCATCATACAGTAGTGATGACAGTACAAGGCATCATACTTTTTTGTGTATTTTTAAAGTCATCATCAGTCATTTTACCTGTAGCTAGTATTTTGTATTATACTTTGCTTAATTACAAGTCGCACATGAAAAAGTTAGACGTTAATTGGTGAGCTGTAGAAGTGGGAGGTTGGTAGAAATATTATTTAACTTTGTACAGAGCTAGGTTTGCTGTTACCTCCTGGTTCAATTCTTGATGCTAAGGTTGGCTAACCACATCCAGCTCTGTACTTACAGACATGAGACTGATGTATGACATTTGCTCATCTCACTCCCAAAAAGAAAAGGAAATCAAGTCGAACATGTCCTTGATGTGCTGAGCCTTCTTGATGTTTTGAGCTTCATAAACATTTCAAAACTAAAAGTATAAAATCAACAAAACATAAAATGGAATTTTGAGTTAATTTTGAGTTTTTCTGATAAAAGAGTTTTGCAAGAACATGAAGACAGTGCCAAGAAACAATTATGGGTCTCTCTTTTGATTGGGATTCACAGGTGGGGGGTCTATAAGTCATGTCACTGTCAGAAGCATTTGCAATATGAACTTCATCAACAGGGCAGTAACATGCAGTGGGTGAAATGTGCCTTGGTGCATTTACTTCAGGATTTGTACTTTACTTCCAAGCTTCTGCTCCACAATGTTTGAAAGGGGAAATTTATTTTACTGCACTGCATTTACAGTTAAAATCTTTCTTATTATATTTATGAGATTGATCCTACAAGGCAATATTACCAAACTGAAGATTCGCCATAGAGGTGCCTGGTTCGTTGTGGCAAAAGACCCTGCATGTGGGCCGTCCTTCAGAGGTAGAAGAGAAGTAGCGTTTCAAGGTGTAGCAGCTAGCTACAGACGAACATCCACAGATTCCGATTCCAGTTTGTTGTCCTCGCGTATCCGGATCTCCTCCGACTGGAACAGACTCAGTCCGGACTCGTTCAGTCTCAGTAATCCACAACAGTCAGTTTAGATGCACAGAACAGGCCCGAACAGCCGGCAAAATCCGCTGCAGGTATAAAGCCGCTCACGCTGCTGCAGGTATAGATCAGCATGTTCCTTAAGGTGTGGCGTGGGGGTGGGCTCTGCAGTGATTGGCTCTGGTGTGCACGTGGCTATGGTGTGTTGGACACGCCGGCACGTCCGTCGACTCAGGAGGTGGGGCGTGAGGGTGGGCTCTGCAGTGATTTGCTCTGGTGCGCACGTGGCTATGGTGGCTATGGTTGACAATGCTAGCGGAATTCGTAAATCATTTATGAAATAATTTATTAACGGTATCTTTGTAGTCCAAACAAAGCCGATGTCGCACACCCTTGAACCACTCAGCAGCCATATTGAAACTCTCAGGTCAGTCTGATACTGATCTGCAGAGATATTTGAGGCACACACACACAGACACACAGACAAACAGACAAATAGACAGAGATTTCTTGCTATTATAGAGAGATATATTTTTTTTATCCTTGTTTTGCTGTGAAAAAATGGTCAGTATTGTAATGTTTGTTTGAGGAGTAACAATTAACTTTTTTGAGAAAACAATGCTTTTTCACAAACAAAGAAATTAGAGACCTGCTGTGAGTGTCCTGCTTTCATCGTAGTGATAATGTAATGCACCGCAACATTTATCCACCCTGTGGTCCCACATTTAGCCCTTCAGTTTATTTATTTAGAAGGGACAATGTACATTAATTATTGTGAGCAAGTCCATCATGTAAACAATCAAGATTGCACCATGAACGGTCGTGTGTTGGTGCGCTTTGTTTTTTCTTGTTTTGTGTGTTAATTCTACTTTCGGCTGTGATACCCAGAGCTCTTTCACTAGAGAAGAGCTCATGGACATCAGGGGAACAACTCCAGCTGATCTCTTTCCCACTTTTCTTCTTTCTTCCGTTGAAATTTTGGACATTGTGGTCAAAGGTGCGTTCACCTTTGCTCACGCAGTGAAACGCAGGAGGAGAGGGAAACGTGCCAGTGCGCTCGTGGGTCTCCCCCAGCGCGGACATTGCACACTGTTATATTAAATTCCTCTCCAACGTGCGTTCACTGTGCAATACAATGAAAGAACTTCGGCTACTGGTGGGGAAAAACACAGACTTTTCTTCATCTTCTGTTTTATGCTTCATGGAGACGTGGCTGTGTGGATCGGTACCGGACTCTGCGCTGCAGCAGGCAGGCTTCCAACTGTTCAGAGCGGATCGTGACACAGAACTCTCCGGCAAAACAAAGGGTGGAGAAATCTGTTTTTACACCAACAGTAGCTGGTGTAACGATGTGACAGTGATCCAACAGCACTACTCTCCTAATCTGGAATCTTTCTTCATAAACTGTAAACCTTTTTACTCCCCCCGTGAGTTTGTTTTATTCATTCTGGTCGGTGTTTACATTCTACCGCAGGCCAACGTGCTGGAGGCACAGCGCACTCTGTCTCTCCATCTACCCTGAAGCACTGTGCTGACCAGCTGTCTCCGGTGTTCACTGACATCTTCAACACCTCACTGGAGACATGTCATGTGCCAGTCTGCTTCAAAGCCTCCACCATCATTCCTGTCCCCAAAAAACCAAGGACCACAGGACTCAATGACTACAGACCTGTCTCCCTCACCTCTGTGGTCATGAAATCTTTTGAGCGCCTTGTGCTTTCCCACCTGAAAGCCATAAGGAACCCATTCCTGGACCCCCTGCAGTTCGCCTACAGAGCCAACAGGTCTGTAGACGAACACTCCAGCATCTGGACTCCCCAGGAACCTGGTCCTCTGACCACAGGAAGGGTCACGCCTCTTATCAATTCATATTCATATCATTCTTGACCTGCAATGAGTCCATTTAACTGTGCCCTTCTGAATGCACATTCTATGGTTAATAAATACTTCATTCTCAATGATCTAATTACATACCATAACCTTGATTTTCTGTTTCTTACTGAAACCTGGCTAAAGCCTGGGTAGTGCTCCCCACTAGTGGAGCTCTGGCCACCCAGTTACACATTTTTAAATTCACCGAGACTAACAGGCCGGGGTGGGGGTATTGCAGCTGTCTTTAAAAAACATTTTAATATTTTACAATCTTTGACAATAGTTCTGTTCACCCTGTACATGCTTCCTCTGGGTCATTTGTTCAGCCCAGAAACCCAATAACCTGAATCAACTGTCCTCTCTCCATGAGTGCTTAGCTGCCACCAAAGACTGGATGTCTTTTCATTTTCTCCACTTAAATCCTGACAAAACTGAAATAATTTTATTTGGCCCTGAAAACTTTGTCACTGTAGTTGATCAGTTTATTGGACCATTACGCACTAATATCAAATCCACTGCTAAGAATCTGGGTATCATCTTCAACCAGCGTAAGACTTTTGACCTTTGTGTCACAAAATTTGTCCAGTCCTTTTTCCTGCAGCTATGAAAAAGTTTCCTGTCCCCTAAATGTACAGTCAATAACAGGGAACTGTTAAAATGTGTCATGGCTGCCATCTGCTGATAATGTATGTTAAAATGAAAAACTATTTATAAAGATTGCCATCTGCGTTTACCCTACTATGGGAAAAAGGTATATTCATTTAGTTACTACAAACAAAAAAATTGTCATTTAATAATTAATTAATTATGACAGTAAATGCATACAGAGAAAGCCAATAGAAATAATAATGCATATTGTATATAATTTCTATGTTTGATTAGTTGGCATATAATAATACATATACACATAATCAGGGCGGCTGTTGCTCCCAATGCCCTGCATTCACCGTGAATAAGTATGAATAAGTTAGTCTCTGTTCGATGGACTTTACCATCACTGAGTGAATTTGTGTGAAAGGGCGAATGTGCCATGTAGTGTAAAAGAGCTTTGAGTGGTCGGAAGACTAGAAAGATGCTATACAAGTACAGGTTACCATATAAAATATTCCATAAAAAGAAAATCTCATCACCAAGTTACATATGTTACTAATGACATGTGGAAGCACAGAAAATTGTTATAATCTGCAGTTTAAATCAAGTCAATTTTGGATGAAACCAGGAACCATGGTGCTGAGTTTGGTTAAACCATGTGTTTTCAGTTGGCTACAACACTGATCCACACCTCTGACCTCTAATCCTTGGCAACAGTTGCTAAGGTTCATGGGCATTATATTTAGAGCCATGACAAACTGAGATGATAAAAAAAAATATGATTCCTCTGGAAGAAAGTTGAAATAATTCAAACTGATGTCAAAACATAAACCCACTGATTATTCAGGAGAATGTTTCTATGTTCAGTATCATTGAGGAGATCATTTCAAATGGGAAAAATACCAGTTTGTCACACTGAATGATGATGATGATTTTCAGTTAGACTTACCTGTATTTCATTTCTAGTACTGATTTTGATCATCTATTAGAATCTCTAACCTGTTGATGAATTGCACTGCTTTTGCTCATTGCCAAACTATTTTCTAATCGCTCTGTCAGAGAAGATAGTGCAGAGACGTTGATCTGATCAGAGGTTTTCTTGTCTCATCACGATTCTCTATATGATATCATTAACGTTAACTTTTATCTTTCCTGTAAAATCAAGCTTTTTTTTTGCTCTACAGGTCTCTCTCAGGTGTGTCTCAAATAAACCTCAAACACAGCCCAGTCAATTAAATCCACTTTGCATCAGCGTCACACCACCAGATCAGTAACCTTCTTCCATGCAATATCAAGCCAGCTTAGTGCAATAACAGCGTGTAGTGAAGGTATAGCATTTATCTACACTGTTTCATTATAAGGAGACCTGAGCGTGATTGGTATTACAGTTCTGCACCCAGGCTCCTGAGCCTTATTAGTCTGATAAACACCTCCATTGTACACTGTCACACACACACACACACACACACACACACACACACACACACACACACACACACACACACACACACACACACACACAGCACTGTCACTGTTAATACGGACAAGTGGTGACATTTAATCTAGGTAATGGTACTGTGCATACACTCTGTGACATTAGTGTAACAGAAGAATTACCTTCAATGTGAACATGACAGATGGCCCTATACTAGTCAATGTGTCAGATGATGTGAAAACAATGTGATAGTGTTAAAAAATCTTCAGCTCTCACAGGGCTTTATGGAACTTTTAGTTCCAACTCCTTGTTTAGCAGTTTTTAACAGCCCCCAGCTGTTAAACAGGTGTGTACGAGGCAACAATGCAAAGGACCCAAAGGTTAATTAATTTAATGCTTAGTAGGAAGTAATGATACATATGCTTCCATGCATTTCTAACTCTTGTGGCATTAATGTGTATTAAATTATAAGCATGCTCTGTCAGCTACCAAAGCAGCCTATTTCTCTCGCTTAGTCTGGAACAACAAATACAATCCTACATTTCTGTATGACACTGTAGCCAAATTTACTTGTGAGCAGATGTTTATTAGTTGCTCACCCTTTATGGCAGAGATGGGACCAAGTCAAAAGTCTCAAGTCTTCACACTGAAGTCAAGTCCCAAGTCATCAAATACTGCCACTTGGTCAGTGGCCCTCCGCTTAAAAATATGACTGTAGTTATCCCAACCGCCACCAAAGTCAGGTGATATGGAGCAAGAAAGTCCACATACAGTATGGAGGAAGTGGGGTGGATAGATGGCTCAAACAAATACATTTAAAAAACAAAGCAAGCCATAATGCGCTCTTCACCTAATCTGATTCCTGAAAAAAAAAAAAAAATCTTTGCTATAATTTTTTCCAAATGGCGAACTCAGTAATGTAGTGTCTCCTGCAACTTGATTGACTGTTGTCAGATTGATTCAAACATATAGGATCTGGGGAAATGTTGACTTGCTCGGAATTGATAGAATTAATGTTAGTTTTGAAAAATTAAGGGAAATTAATTGATTAATGGCACACTTTTTAAATAACATACTTTTCCATTGTGAACTATGCATGTGAACTATTTCCTTTTAATCTGTGTGAACTGATCTTTGAGCGAGCTCTTGTTTAGTCTGAACCTGCACAACACTGCCTTTGGGAACTATATTAAATGCACACTAGAATCAAACAGTAATGGATTGTATAGTGTTGGGATTTTTGCAGTGGATGAAAGGACTCCTTATTGATTTATGATCTTTAATACCAAACCACCCAACAAACTGTCATCCTGCCTTTAAGATGAGGTTTTAAGATATGGTGAAGGTGAACCCCAATGCAGATCAGAAACTAAAGGGTTTATTTGAAGCTTTGTCTTCAAACAGTGCCAGTAAACAAAGCATCACTGTCCAGTGAAGTGATTTACTATTTAACAGTTATGTATAAGAAGCAGAAGTGCCAACATGATATCATCTATGGCTGGAATACGAAAGAGTAATGTTTCTGCTGCTGCCAGAATCTAAACGAGCGGCATATGATTTAATGCACTTACCAATGTGCTGCCACACACTTCTTTTAATGGCAAACTTGTACACAACAATAAACAGCTAAGGGACTTGCTGTTTACTGCTTAGATGACAACAGAGGTGGTGAGAAAAATGAGGACAAACAATAGTTTTATACTGCGTGGGCCTGATCCAATTTGGATGCAAATGCACAGAGAGGTTTTCTACCCAAGTCCTTCATTTATTCTGCATTATGCAAATGTTACAATTAGGCTGCTTATCTCAACAGGATGTGTGATTTCAGAACAGTAGGAGATAATGGATACCATTAGGAGCAGGTCTCTTGGGGGCAGGGGGTATTTAGATAAAGCTAGCTTCATCCTGAGAGATGAGGTTCTGTAAATGAATATCTGCTGATGGAGAAAAAAACCCCAAAAACCTTTATACAAAAGTACATGCAAATAATTCTTAGTGTTTGTATTTAAGTTGACTGGGCCGTGTTTGTCACATACTGC
Source organism: Dicentrarchus labrax (assembly GCF_905237075.1). Taxonomy (NCBI): domain Eukaryota; kingdom Metazoa; phylum Chordata; class Actinopteri; family Moronidae; genus Dicentrarchus; species Dicentrarchus labrax. The sequence goes on from NW_026136719.1 coordinate 36,572,388, forward strand.
AGGTGAGTTAATCAGATATTTTAGACAAAGGAAAGTGCTTGATGCCATTAGGACACTTTCAAAAAACAGTAATTCATAATTTCATATGGGTGAGGCAGCATAAAATTGTTCATTCTTGCCAATGTGTAGCTTTCCCATAGAGACAAATATGTTAACTTGACATCAAAGTGAAAAACAAGACTTAGAGTCATTGTTACCTGTTGACAGCAGGCATTCATCAATTTAGTCTCAAATAGTATTAATTTTATCATTAAAGAAGCTCATGAAGTCCTTGCGACTGAGGGTTATAGGAATACATAGCTCAATAGAGCTGTGACTCTCTGTCAGTGTCTGTCAGGGAATCAGCAAAGTCTTTAAGATTTATCCTCGCCAATGCTTAAAAATGACATCATATCTGGTCTGTCACATGGATATCTGAAATATGCAGATACATGTCCATGTTTTCCTCAAATGTGATACAACCCAGTCTCCAGCATAATATGCTACACCATGCTACATAGATAGCACACCAATTCTTCATTCATTTTCTGATTAAGATGTGGCATGTTCCAATATTATTCAGGTTTGAGAAGCATTCTTTAGACATGTAGCACATTTGAAATATGTGTCTCATCTGTGGTTTTTACTGCAGTTTGCCTGTTTATGGTCAGCTCTGTGCATTGTAAACAAAACAACTAGCCAACAGTTTTCAAGGCTGGAGTAGAGTTGCATGCACAACAAAAAAAAGCCAACATTTCTGGTCGGAAGGAAAAACACTTCTGAACATCATGCTTGAACATCATTCAAGACATAAACATCAACAGGTTTCTGTACATGAATAAATGTTACAACGCACAAACGAAAGTGGGAGGCTGCATTCACACGGTCGAACAAAATTGAAAAAAAAAAAATTTTGACACAAAGATTCAAAATAGATTGAGCTGCTCCAGCTGTTCAACATGAGCAACATGACTGCAGTTTGAAAAGAAGGGAAAGGGAAGGAAAATGAGAGAGGGAAAAGAGGGAAGAATTCCTGGTAAGACGTATAGTACGTTATTAACAGGTCAATCGGAATATCGTAATTGTAGGCGTAAATGTAATGGATATTGTACTGATATTGAGTAAAGTTTTAAACTATGTGTTTTTTTGCCCTTTGTGTCTTTTGGCCCTTTTGGCTTTCCATAAATTCAGCTACACCATGATAGTAAACAGAAGGAAATAAGACTTAAGCTCCAAGTGGGACACTTAAGTCAGTTATCTGGGATAGTTATCTGGGATATTACATTGCTTGAAGACAGACAAAAACAGAAAAAAGATGCATCAACAAGGACAGTTGTATCTGCAGGCCTCAGCTGAAGTCTGATAAGCTTATCACAACAGGGACAACAGCCTGGTCCTTATTACAGGTGGTGGCATGGGGTTTGGAGCTCAGGGAAATAAAATACTCAGTTAATGCTTGTCTAATGTAGCAAAGCACACTTTTAAAGTGTTTATTTCAGAATGTATGGTAAATCTTTAAATAAGTAAAATTACCTTTAATTCTCAAAGGGACAGCGTGAACTGCAAACTGCTCTCATTGGTCAACAAACACCCTCTCATTTGGTCATATAGCACAGTCATTTTAATCTGTTTGTATAACTAAGCATTGGGCTAATGATGTAATACAAGTTTAATACTTCTCATTGTTATAAAGAAAAAACTTTTTCATACAATGGTAGGGTGTATGAATGATAGGTCCCTATACAGGGTGTAGACTATAGTGCAGAATGCAGAACTCTGGAAACACTCTGTTGTACATTAAAGATTTAGCATTTCATCAAACAATCATTAATCACACAGACTTCCATGCATTTAACAGCAGCAGGGCTGAAAGCTGCTCTACTCAGAGCGCATAATGGATAACCACTGTGTGTGAAATACATGCCTTCATTACAATACAACACACATTATTTTATTTTATTTTATTTTATTGGTTCTTTTGCATTTTGCCTCCTGTTGTTGTTGTTATTACTGTTATTGTTATTATTATCAGTCTGTGGATACTGCTGGAAACTATGAATTTCCCCTTGGGGATGAATAAAGTATCTATCTATCTACATGATCCTAGGCACTGCTATATTTCAGTATGCGCGGCAGATATGGGTCATTAGAAGAAAATCCAATTAGAAAGCCATAACTGATGCTGGTCAAATGATTTAATCATGTCTGTAATATTTGTACGTGTGACTTGTATTATGTGACTATTAACAATCCTTTTTGTTGTTTATGGTTTTTGTCCTGACCATAGAGCTGTGTCCGAAATTACTCCCTCCTTCACTCTTCCCACATAATGAAGAGTTATAGTTTGCTGTAAATTTTGATTTTAGACACTGATGAATGATTATCATATTTTTCTCAAGTTAATACAATTACAAAGGCAAAGCTCAATTCTAAATCCACAATGTGTACCACTATATGAGCAGCTGGAAGCTCTAAAATTAACTTTACACCACATGTCACATTCACCCATTCACACACAGCTGGCAGAGGCTGCCATGCAAGATGTCAACTGCTCATCAGGAACATCTCAAATAAACACAGACCTCCGTGACTTTTCTCTTTGTCTTTCATGTTTTCTTTCTGGTGCCTTAACACCGAGAATGCGTTGCCATATCTCTAATAATGTAACACAGATGTTTCTCATGGCAAAAACATTGACAGCAGACATCACCAAATAGTAAGCTTGTTTGATTTGATTCGCTGACGTCATGATAGATACAGCGGACAGTTAGGGTCACATTAGTCTCAGCCGGTCCACATGAAAAACCACAGCAACGTAAACCTTCCCTATGCTGTGATTCCAAATAATTTCCCGGTCAAACCAAACCTTTGGACCCTATGCCCTAGCCAAAGCCAAAGAAACAAAGAACAAATACAATATAAAAAAATACAATTACGATTAGCACAGTTTATGTAAAGAAGGTTTTAGTAACATATGCCGTAATACTGCATATTTTCTTTCCATTTATGTAACAGACAAGTCAATAGCAAGACTGTGCAATGCTGGGTTTTGTACACAGGTAAACAGTTCAATAAGGCAAAAATCGCCAGGCTGAGGCACACAGAAGCAAAGTCTAAAAATCACTAGAAAACATAGTAGTAAAGTGCTGGAACACTAACTATGAGGAGTTAAGATGAACTGGCAAACAGACAAGGGAGCCCAAAGATTAAATATACAAGTGAGGAAGGCAATTAGGGACAGGGGCAAATCAGGGCAGGGTAGGTAATCACGCAGGAAGGAAACACAGGCAGGCAGTGGAGTATCTGAAACAAGAGACAAAGGTGAGTACACCAAAGTTAAACAGGAAATGATAACTGACAACTGGAAACAAGGAGAACGTAACATTAAACAGGAGACAGGGCGGCTGTGGCTCAGAGGGAGAGCGGGTCATCCACTAATTGGAAGGTTGGCGGTTCAAGCAAGATACTGAGCCCTAAACTGCTCCTAAATTGGATTATGAGTTAATTCTTTTTCACTGCAAATGTTTGCTTTATTACCATGCAGTCTCTCTTCCTGTTCCCCAGTGGTCATACTGTAGTGTATACTTTTAACACAAGACATCACATTGCATTTGAAAATACCAACCTGAGTCCTACCTGAGCCTGAAGCTTTACACACACACACACCTGATGGGTCCCGACTACTGGTTGTGTGTTGCCTCTGGTCTGTGTCAGGTTGCTGAACTCTATATGTCACGCACTTCTTAATTTACTTTAATTAAAATATCAGTGGTTTTGCATGTTTAAGACAAATTACTAAATGCTTACACCTTCTGTTAATGCCAGTCATTCCCTAAAGCATTCAGCCACATTGTGGCTTTCATAATATTTTGCCAAATTGTTTAAATATTCAGGTGATACACTCAGCTCAAAATTCAGTGCTTTGCCTACCAAAACAGATTTACATAATAACTCACTGTAAGTGGTTTTGCTCATAAAGCACTCTTTTATCCTCCGACTAATTAACATGGCACAGATATTCTTTCTGTCCATTTCTGCTTTCAGAGACTGACATTCTGGTTGATCCAATGATGTAGCTGCAGTGTCCCCTGATGCTGAATAGTGAGGGTATGTTGTCAGACCTCACCACCAGGAAAGATTCACAGAACACTCTGCGAGACTATTAAAACCCAAGCTAAAATGAAAACCAGTGCAGATGTGTTCCATTATTATGCTGTTGAGTGAGTTTCAAGTCTCTGTGAGTTGATTGTGATATCATTCTGAAATGAACTGAAACTAAAGGGTCCCTGGAAATTACAGTGCCACGTGTATGAGTTGGGAATTGGGTGTCAATAATTAGTACACAGGATTTACTGGGCTAATTGTGCCACAAAAAAAACCCACCAAATATCACAAAATCCTGTGGTTGGTCAGTTTTAACACCATCATTGAACCACCACTGAATCACTGTACGAGTGTCTCAGTGGCCACTGGTGTGTGTGTGTGGTTGGAGCAAGGCATGTAAAGTTGATCTTTGCACTCTGATGTTGACCAACCAAAAGGCAAAAAGTTGACCACATAACAAACCTTAAGTGATAGTCCCCTTATTTGCACAATAAAGTAGAAATGTACAAAGATGACACAGAATAAATATGTTTGGGGAAAAAAATACAAAGGTAAAATAATACAGAAATAAATGAACAAATAAAAATATTAAAAAATAATTAAATGACTTTATTACTTCAAATAACCTAAAGCATGCTTCGTTGTACACTGATCTGCCGTAACATTATGACCAGCTGCCTAGTATTGTCTAGGTCCCCCTTTTGCCACCAAAACAGCCCTGACCCAATGAGGCATGGACTCCACTAGACCTCCAAGACTACCAACACATTAGGAGCAGATCCTTCAAGTCCTGTAAGCTGTGAGGCGGGCCCCCCAATGGATTGGACTTGTTTGTATAGCACATCCCACAAATGCTCGATTGGATTGAGGCACCCTGACTGGTCTGCGTCTATGCAGCCCCATATGCAACAAACTGTGATGCACTGTGTGTTCTGACACCTTTCTATCAGAACCAGCATTAACTTTTTCAGCAGTTTGAGCTATAGTAGCTTGTCTGTTGGATCGGACCACACAGGCCAGCCCTCGCTTCCCACGTGCATCAATGAGCCTTGGCCACTAATGACCCTGTCTCTGGTTCACTGCTATTCCTTTCTTGAAGCACTATTGATAGGTACTGACCACTGCAGACCGGGAACACCCCACAAGAGCTGCAGGTTTGGAGATGCTCTGACCCAGTAATCAGAATCAGAAATACTTTAATAATCCCAGGGGGAAATTATTTTCGTTACAACACTCCAGATATACAAACGACATATTATACAAACAACATATATATATATATATATATATATATATATATATATATATATATATATACATATACAACATTCAGCACAAAAAATATAAATATATATATATATATATAACTATTGTTGAGGAATTTCTGTATTTCAAAAACTCATTCCTCGTGCGTTCGTTTAATGAAGCAATAGGAGAAGATTTAGTTTACTCAATAATCAGCTTTATTCTTAACACCAGTAGAATGTGGAAAGTTTACAGAGCTCTGGGTTCAACAACGATTAACCTGACATGCACAAGGTCTGCCAGTTCACGAAGTCTGAGCAACCTCTTGTTCCTAACATCAGTTCTTATATTTTTGCAGATAACACACATAGCACCAGATGGTAGAATCTCCACCCCTCGTCCACTTGGTATCTCGACTCCAAGGATGGTGTTGTTGGGGTAGCCACAACCTGGAACTGGAAGGAGTCCGTCTGGCTCCATCATTGTTTTGTCTGATACTGACCTCGGAGGTTGTGTTTACCGCTATCTCTCCAAAAGAATGTCATGTTATATCTGCAACTACCCACACTCTTCTCCCTTATACTGTGCCTGCTATTCATATTCATTAATAAGTTATAATTCTATAACACATCATACAAACATCTAATATTCCCTTAACAGCCCTTTATCAATGTAAGCATAATCAATGTAAGTACGAGTAAACATATTCTAGTTAATAATCATACAGGTAAAAATATATAAATATACATAAAGTATAAATCACAGAATATCGCAACACTATATATATATAACTATATATATATATATATATATATATATATATATATATACACAAGATCAATGTACAGTATTAATGTGCAAAAAGTGAAAAAGAATGATTGTCTATGTTTTGAGTCAGAATTACAGAGGGGGGGTGTTTAATGACCACAGGCAGGAATGATTTCCTGTGGCGCTCTGTGGTGCATCTGGGTGAGAGGAGTCTTCTGCTGAAGGTGCTCCTCTGCTGGGCCAGTGTGTCGTAGAGAGGGTGAGAGACATTGTTCAAGATGGACTGAAGCCTGGACAGCATCCTCCTCTCTACCACGGTCGTCAGGGTGTCCAGCTCCTCCCCCTACGACATCACCGGCCCTCCTGATCAGTTTGCTTAGTCTGTTGTTGTCTACGACCCTCAGCCCACTGCCCCAGCATGTGACAGCGAAGAAGATCGTACTGGCCACAACAGACTCATAGAACATCCTCAGCATTGTCCGGCAGATGTTAAAGGACCTCAGCCTCCTTAGGAAAAAGAGTCAGCTTTGGCCCTTTTTGTAGACAGCCTCAGTGTTTCTGGTCCAGTCCAACTTATTATTAAAGTACACCCCCAGGTACTTATACTCCTCTACAGTGTCCACAGGGACCCCCTGGATGGAAACAGGGGTCACAGGTGTTTTTGCCCTCCTCAGATCCACTATGAGCTCCTTAGTCTTTGTCACATTGAGCTGCAGATGATTCAGCTCAGTCCAATGTTTATTTATTGTTCTTCTTGTTTTTAAGTGGTTTATATGTGTTTGTGCTCAGCTGTATGTACAAATTGCTGTTCCTGTTTAATGTCTGATTAGTGTCTTTTGTAGCTGTCGTCCCACCTGCCAGGGACTGCGGTTGAAAATGAGCCAGGATAGCAAACTGGCACATTTACAGAAATGTCAATTAATGTGCACTGTCCCTTTTATTTTTAACTGTATAAATAAATAATAAATAAAATGGAAAATGAAATGAAAAAGTAAATATGTAGGGGAATTAATAAATCTGAATAAATACAGAAGCAAATTAAAACTTAATTATCAATTTATGTAAAATTTTATAAATTAATTAATATTACTTTTTGGCATATTATTGTATTTAATTAGTCATTTATTATTTATTTAGTGATGTTGGCAGGTGTGGTCCTTCATATATGTGGGGGAAATTTCCATTTCAATACCTAGTGGGAATTTATAACAAAGTTTAACTGTTAGAGCTCCATTAGAGTAGTGCCACTGGAGGAACTGAATCTGGAAGTAATGGAAAATTGGAAATAATGACCGAAGGCTCCTCTACTAGTATAGTTAGTTAGTTAGCACAAGTTATTTTCACTGCTTTCTTAATTTAACTTCACTTTATTGGCATGTCACACAAATTAAAACAGGGAAGCAATGGCAATTATTGTACAAACTCGTGGTATAAGATGTGATCTCTAAATATAATGATATAGTCTCTCTCTCTCTCTCTCTCTCTCTCTCTCTCTCTCTCTCTCTCTCTCTCTCCCCCTTTACTATTGGCTTTCACACAACCCTAACCCTCACCTCCCGTCTCGCTCCCTCCCTGCCGGCTCTCAGTTAGACACCCTCGGCTCTCTCCACACCCCGTTCAGACTGTCTCCATGTGGAAGCGTTAATGTTGTTTCGCATGTTGAGGATAATTCATCGTGCCTTCAGCAGGGGATCTTTTCCTTCTCAGCGGGAGTAGGACGACTCTCGACGCCGTTCCGGGAGGACCAGACTCCGGCTACCTGTCCGCAAAAACCCGTCACCATGGACCTCTCCTTCATGGCAGCGCAGGTATCTAAATTCTTCTTTTCATCGGCCTCATCGAAGTCAGTTGAAAATTGCGCTGATGGATAAAAACAAGGTATTTTTTTGAGATATTTAACTTTTTTCTGTCTGAGGTTTAAACCAAGCTGGCAAATAATTTAATATTTATAATATTATTATATACGGCCGAGATATTAATGAAGTTTGCACTTAATATTAAGCAGAAACCAACGCTTATGGCCAATTATATTAAACAGTGAATACTGACATATGCAGGCATGGATTTAGAGGGTGCCATGGAGACTTTAACGGTGGAAATATTTGCTGATTTTATCACAAACTATCAATAATAATCTATTACAGTATTATGGTATGGATGCACATTCTAGAACCCGGACAATGTGTGATTTTTGATACCAATTTTAGAGATTAAATTCATAGATCACTGATATGTTGGTTTATATTTATTTTTTTATATTATATATAGGCTATGTGGATTTTGCACCAATATGACTCTGCAATGTACTTGGAAGGCTGCTTTCTTAAACATCTGTTTCTTTCCAATTGAACATACACATGGTCAACCATTTCTAGTTGACATTGCTGAGAACTGCTTCTTCTCTCTTAATCTGTCCTGCTTGCCACAGTATTGTAAATCACAGCACACTCATATCAGAGCATTTACGCTGATACCAGTACAATACCGATATGTTTGAAAGGTTAATATTGGCTGTCTGATATATTGGTTGGGTTCTAATTCATGCTGTGAATTCCAGCTTAGCTTGGATTTGTAATGCAGGTAACACCAAATTCCTCCCCTAACTATGTTATGTAACTTTAAATAATAACATCAGAAAATATCTGCCTCAATTTAAGGTGGCAGGAGTGCAAATGAGTCATCCTCAACATTTGCTTTGTTCTGGTTTCAGAATGATGAAGACAGTTGGAGAAAAATTATATACAATTATGTTTTGTCCCAACTGATGTAGAGATTTTTCTTTCAATTGGCTTGAAAGGAAATAGTGCATATAGCTGCTGTAAATGAAAAAAACAATCTCAGGTTTAATGTCTTCTTCTTCTTCTTCTTCTTCTTATTATTATTTTGATTATTATTAATAGTTTTTTATATGTTTTGGGGGATTTCTGATGTATTGAATAGTGAAAAACAATCTCAGGTTTAATTGCTTCTTCTTCTTCTTCTTCTTCTTACTATTATTATATAATTATATATAATAATATTATATAATTATTATTAGCTTTTTAAATTTTTATTTTTTCAACAAAAAACAAATTGCACGTGCTGGAATTGAACCTGCACTGCTGTTGTAAGGACTCAGCCTTGATACATGGTGCAAACTCACCAAAAGTAGATTTTGATACAGGGATCCTCTTTAATATATGACCTCAAAGTTAAGTAATAAAGCAGCTACCCACCTCAGTGCCCGGAATATCTAAACTGATATTAGGCTTTCATAATAGGCTACATTTTCTGATATTTAAAAAAATTACAGTTCATTAAATTATCTCAAAACAGTTGCCAAACAGTGAACCTGGTGCCTGTGAGGTCTCTGGGGCTTCAGGGAATTTGTTGCCTTTGTTGTCCAGCCTTGGACATAATGTGGAAATATGTTGATTTCTTGGGGAATAATGAAACTGCAGTTATTGGATGTGAAAAAACAATGGTTTTATGCATGTGAATATGATTCCTATTATGTCAGTACACAGTGAGGAAGTCCATTGACCTTTAATCTGTCAAGGAGATGGAGACAAGTGTTATGACTGGACTGATAAATTGTATCACTACTGTTGCTTTTAGATTCCATGGTTGATGCTTTTGTTCGATGCGATTTGTTCGACAATCGCTGCTGTTTCTTTCATAAAAGACAAGTGCTTCTTAATCCATTATTTTTGTGGGTGGGAGGGACTTATGCAGGCCTGATTTTATTTTTGAGTATAGGCTATATTGGTAGAAATAACAATATAATAACATTGAATATAATATTCATGTGATATATATTATAAGATTCAAAGATGATGGTTGTGCCTTCACATCATCCATTAATTCCTGATAATGGACACCTTGAAGGGTAATATCCCGTTAATAGCATGGTCACTTGACTGTACTGACAGCTGCGGCCTGATAGTAGCATGTTGAACAGCGAATGGGATGTGAGTATCAGTTAGCAGAGGTGCAGTGTAGGGGCTTGTGTGTTTCTAGTTACATCATGATACTGAACCCCAAATGGCTCCCGATGTCGTGCATCAGTGTGTGAATGTGTATGAATGAGTTAGTTTCTGTTCGATGGACTTTGCCATCACTGAGTGAATGTGTGTGAAAGGGTGAATGTGGCACGTAGTGTAAAAGCTTTGAGTGGTCGGAAGACTAGAAAGGCGCTATACAAGTACAGCTCCATTTACCATGTGATGTTCAGAGGATGAGGCACTGAAGGACTACACTGTGTGTTGTCAGATATAATTATGAGATATTAAGATTTTGTTTTCATTCAACTTATTTCAATCCATTAATTTAGAACAGTGAACGGACTTACTAGGTGTCCTACATCAGGAATAAATTGACACCCAGCAGCCAATCAGAATCAGGAAGCCAAAACGTGCCAGTTTTCACAACTTGACCTGCCAACCTGGAGACTGCAGGGCTTAACTTACTGAACATTTACTGAGCTCCAAACTAACTGACACAATGTCAAATAACCAGCAACAGTCTCTACATTGGCCCCCAGCCTCAGAGGACAGAAGAGTTGAGTGGATGAACTGTATTTTACTACGGACTGCTTTCTTAACTGAAATAACGGGATAGTAACAGAGGTTCATGCTCAATCATGGATCAATGTTACCAGCTGTCTGTGACTCGACTTCAAACTTACCAGCTGTAAGTTTTGCCATGTTTTATGATGTTTCAGGGTTAATTGGGTTGTTTCGCCTGCTAAACAGGTAGAGCGGGTCGTCCACTAATTGGAAGGTTAGTGGTTCGGCCCCTGGCTCCTCCTTGAGCAAGATACTGAACCCATAATTTCTCCTGATGCTGTGCATCAGTGTATGACTGTGTGTGAATGCTTAGTTTCCGTTCTGGTGAGCAGGTGACACCTTGCATGGCAGCCACTGCCATCAGTATATGAATGTGTGCGAATGGGGTGAGTGTGGCATGTATGTCAGGTCCATTTACCATTAAACTTTGTCTTATTTCATGGTCCTTCCCATGTGTCAACCTATGATAGTAGGGAAATAGATATTTTGGTAGGCAGGGCTTGCCAAATGGCCCTTGCCACACTTTGTTAGTGAATGAAAGCTTTCTTCTCTGGAGCTGCTCTGTTGCCCCCAAAATTCCCCAAATAGGGGTGAGTTAGTAAAAAAAAATATTTTTTGGGGGCGGCCCTTGGAACTACGTCAGCACTAGCATTGCGCTGTGAGATAGATTCAAACATTTACGAATTTTTTTTTTTTTTTTTTTTTAATTAAATTTTTTTTTTTTTTTTTTTTTTTTTTTTTTATAAAAAAAAAAATTTTTTTTTTTTTTTTTTTTTTTTTTAATTTATTTTTTTTTTTTTTTAAATTTTTTTTATGATAAAGTTTATTATTTTTTATTATTTTTTACCTTTTCTGCCCCTTCCCTTAAAACAAATTCCCCAAAAGGGATTCCGAATCATGCCTTTGTTGTTCTCTCAAAGTGATGTTGGTTTCTCAATTTTTCTTTAAATTTCAAATTTGTCCGTCATTTACATGGACCTTGAAGCTCACTGTTTTAGAAAATACTTTTACAGATCCAAAATTAATGTCTCTTTAATTTTTTTGGGAATCTTTAAATGGTCAAAGAGGAAAAACTCTTTTCTTTTCCTTTTCATTTTCTGCAGTTAAATATTCACTCTTGCTCCTTTTTTCTTTTTTTTCACAATTCTTTCACACACATGTATGCAACTTCATGCATTAGACGAGTCCCAGACTCAAGTCTCCTGGCTATAGCTCTTTAACCTGAAGCTCTGGCAATTCTGCAGCAGTCTTTACCTGCCTTGCTGTCACAACTCACACTCTAGGTGGCGAAAATCAATTACCCTGGGCCCCCCTGAATGCACTTACTAGAAAGACAGAGTCGTCTAGACCAGTGGCTCTCAACCTGTGGCGCCAGAGATCGCAGGGGGTGCACACAACTTTGTCTGCTGAGGTTGTGAGGTTACCAAAATTATATTTGTGCACATAAAATTTATAAAATCCCAATAACACACCCAATGGGATAATCAAAACTCCAAATTGAAACATATTTTTGGTCCACATTTAAATTCATTAAGCTATTTATTACCAACACCCCTGACCTCTGACCGGAGGAGAGGAGAAGGTCCCCTCCGGTCAGAGGTCAGTTGGCGGGCTAGGCTAGACCTGGGTTATTCATCCCTGATTGTGTTCCTGCTGTCAGCATCACTTTATGAATAAAACATCATGTCTGAGAAATGTAAAAGTACCGATGGTTCATCTGTAAGAAAACAAGGCAATATCTTGAGAGTTACCTTGATCCTGCCTTAAGGAAAAAGCCCCAGGGTGCGTGATTTTCCACTGCATGCTACATCGGCAAGCACTGGCAAGTAAAAAACTTTCAGAAGACCTTAGTAACACCCTGTCAACTGTTGTTAAAGTTGTAAACTTTATTAAAGCTAGCCCATCAAACAAGAGACTTTTTGCCCAGCTGTGCGAGGATAAAGTACTTCAAACACTGCTGCTACACACGGAGGTGCGGTGGTTGTCGCATGAACAAGTGCTTGTGCATTTTATGGAACTGCAAGAAAAAAATCAAGGAATCTTGCAAGCTCACAATCGACCACTGTGTGAACAGCTGACTGATGCATTTTGGATCAAAATGGCATACCTGGCAGACACGTTCACACTCTACAATGAGACGAACAAGCGGATGCAGGGGGCTGAATCCAATGTCATCCAGTGCAAAGACGCCCTGGATGTTTTTGTACTCAAACTGGATTACAGAGTTGAAAAAATGTCGAACGGGGAATTACAGCATTTTTTGGGGGGAAGATGAGCTTTGTGACCTTCAAGCTGATTGTGGGTAAAAAAAATATTTCCAGGAGAACGGATACAAAAAGTTTTGGATTGTCAAAGGACAAACTGTTGCTCCCAGACTGGCCAAACACGCAGTAACAAGGGTTATTCTCCCATTCAGCACTACATACTTGTCTGAGACAGCATTCAGTGCCCTTGTGGCAATAAAAACAAAAGCCAGAAACAGACTTGATGTCCACCAGAGGGGTATTGCACAAAACCAAGATAAAGGATTAAGCCGAGATATGTTGGTTATCCTGGCTTAATTTAGCCTCAAGTCGGTTGCATGAAAGCAGGTCAAACTTATCCCGGCCAAGTTACTATGGTGATTTATTCTCTGCAGCTAGCCTGCTCCAGACCAGGCTAACAGCCAGGCTAAGATTAATCCTAGTGATTCACCTGTATTTCCACCGTCAATCCTGTGAGGAATTAATGTGTTTTACAGCATGTCCATGGTCTTTCTAAGTATGTTGCATCATTTTAATTATCCTGCATTAAAATATTACATATATATTGTCATTTCTCATTTCATTTAAATCTGTTGGCTGTTTGTAATTGCAACAGTCTTTTTATATTGATTCAAGTGGTAGTATTATTACTCAGGACAAGTGTTATATTGCTATGCTAATGAAGACTGCTTGTCAAACTGCATAAATATGTGTTTTATTGCAGTAATTGAGATTACAAAACACAGCTGATGAAGTTGCAAAGGTGTTTTTAAATGAAATCTGTGACAAGGGCAATAAAGTATATATATTATGGCATGCCGTTTAGGAAATTAATCTTTGAATATATAGAATGAAACTTTTAATATATTGAATGAAACTTGACTGGTCATCAAGGCACTGCTGCCATCTTGTAGAAGTGAGAATGAGTCAGTCAGGAACCTTGTGGCAGCAATACTGAGCAATGAGGACATTATTAACTCATTGGCAAGTGCTTGTACGGGCCAAAATCCTTCCCATAGTACCCGTGCCCAATACCGTTCTCCTGACGAAGAAGTTCACTCCCTTTTTAATCATGGTAGGCCGACTACAACAGGCCTCAGGCTAAATCCTGACAGAAAAAGCAAAAAAGTTTTCCAGTTCCAGAAAGTATTGTAATATTTCAACTGATGCCATTTTGTAAAACTAGCTAATTCAGAAGGCTATCACTTTGATGAAAAGGATACAACTAGGTTTTCAATTTCATTCAGTATTCTCACATTTCTATCAGTATATCCAAGCTTCATTCCATATATTCAAGCTTCAGTCCATATATTCAAAGATTCATTCAATATATTCAAAGCTTCATTTCCTAAACAGCATGTCATTTAGACTATATACACTATATATATATATATATATATATATATATATATATATATATATATATATTATTCACACCTGTTCCCTCTTCATAATGGCTTGCCCTTTTTTGGAGGATGTACTGGATGAGGAAGCCCTAATCCTCAGACGAGCATTTAGTCATGAAAGAGTCTTCTGGGACAGGTCAGACCCATTGGCCGTTGGAGAGGACTATCTCATTGAGAGATACAGATTCTCAGGTGATGGACTAAGATATTTATGTAGGCTGCTGGGTCCAAAAATACAGCACCAGACGGCAGGAAGCCATGCTCTCAATGTACCACAGATGGTCTGTGTTACATTGAGATGTTTTGCAAGTGGGAGCTTCCTTTATTCTGTTGGGGATGCAGAGAACCTCAATAAAGGAACCATTTTCCGTACATATCCTGGCTTGGTGGCCCCCCCTGTGCCAGTTCTATGGGCTTTTTTTAAACTGCTACAATCATACAGACATTTAACATGTCAGCAGACACCTAATCTATTCACCTCATTTGTTCACTGTTATCTACTTTAAAGTCACTTTCCAGCCTGCAAAATGTTCTTGTATTTAACTTTAACTTGCTGCCCGGTCCTTTTATGGCCAGACAAGTTTGTTCTTTATGAAGGATAGAAAGATAAAACAGATAAAAATAGATTAAATGACACACATTGTGGATAATTGTTTGCACTTAATCATACTCTACATTTAAGTAACATGAACCTCTACTTGCCACATTTAAAGCAAAGTGTACAACAGTTGATTAGTGGACTTAAAGTAACTCCTTTAGTCCTTTAATTGGAGCCTATGACCGTTCCAGTGGAGCACTGTTTATTCATTGTACAGTTTTGGACTACTTAAGCATTAAGCCGGTCTGCTATTGTCTGCCAGGCTTTCTCTCTTTCTTTAATTATGGCATTGGTATTGCCTTTTTTTCTTATGATATCTTCCACCTCTTCATAGAACTCCATCAGGAGCTGTTGTTCAGCGGCCGTGAAATATGAAGCGCGACTCTTATCCATGTTCCCATCGGTGATTCTGGGAGCGATCGCGAGGTCTAGTTCAGTATGCCGTGAACATGCACTTATCCCGACTATCTACACCTGGCTTAACATAGCCGCACCTTTTCATCCTGGCTCAGCAAACGTGCAACCGATTAAGCCAGGATGCAGCGAGCAGGCTAGGACAAGCCGCGCTTGCTCAATTATCCTGTATTTCTTTATCCTACTTTTGTGCAATTTACCCCCCAGGACTTTAGACTGGCTGTCACAACCATCACACCTGACATTGCATCCCTGGTGCAAGGTATGCAAGCCCAAGGTGGCTATTAGTTTGTGAATGAATAAACTGGCACAGATTAAAAAACATAAGGAATAACTTGTTTATTGTTATTGATGTTAGTTGTTATTGTAATTATTACACATCAATGTGTATAGCCGTGTCCGAACCTGTGTTGACATGATGTGCATGTGAATATCAACAGACTTCCCCTGTTTAAGTTAATTGTCTTTAGGAGATCTGTGACAGAGCTGTATAAATAGGCCTAGGTGCTGATAAATCTCTGAAAGTCTATCTTTATTCTTTATGTCAGAAGGTGTGTGTGTGTGTGTGTGTGTGTGTGTGTGTGTGTGTGTGTGTGTGTGTGATACACCTGATGACACAAAAAGGAAGAAATGTATCTAAAAACTGTTGTGTATTTTTGCAAATAAAAGTTTGTAATAAATCACTTTCTTCTTTTAGTGCGTGTATGCGGGTAGGGGTTGGGGTTGGGGTTGGGGGGGCCTGGCTTGTCTTGGACACAGGCAATGGGGGCTTCAAGGAAAAAAGGTTCGGAACCACTGGTCTAGACCACCTGGTTCTTTGGATCACAGCGGTGAGCGAGCCTCGGTTCTCAGGCGTCAGGCCCTCACTTCTGTACCCTTGTTTGGCGGGGAGGTTGAGGTCAGAGTCCCAGACTCTAGCCGTGCACGGTCTTTACCTTCACTGAGTGTCCAAAGTCCTGTCACACGAGTGATCCTGCCGACACAAAATGTGGTGGCAATTTGTTTAACAAAGCATACAAAGTATGATCTTGTCTTTCTGTAAGGTTTTATTCAAGTCAATCAATGAATGGTGTCATGCAACCGTCACACACTCTCGTATGTGAAAGTCTGAAAGAGCCAAGATTGTAAGAAGCAGTATGGTTTTATCCCTGTTGGAGCGTCACTCTAACACAGTTACACATTCCTGAGTTCTGGGACAGTAAACAGACAGATAGTGTGGTGAGATGATCATGTCCTTGGCTTTTTAGTGAAGTCTCAACATCCCGCTGTTTACTTGGACATAGAGTGCAGTTGGAAACAGGGCTAAAGGTTGTATGCATATAATAGCCTCTTTAACAGTTGCGTATCGTTTTACAATGACCAGGTCAAAGGGTTGTATAGGTTCTTAAAAATTGCCATTACAGTACTGCCTCAGGTTGGGGATTTTGGACTATGATGTAATATTGATGGACAGTTGAGAGAAACTGTGTTAACATTAAGCCTCATTTGAAGCCAACTAAATAATGACAGTACTAGGTTGGATGCAGGTAACTGTTGCTTTTTCTGGAGCTGCATCTCTTTATACTGCATTAGCTTTGTTGTTGTATAGACGGCTGTTTTGCTTTGCGATCCTAGTCAGTTAAGTTAAACTAGAAATAACAAGCAGATTCCTGTCGATCAATCAAATGGTTGAAGAGTGGGTAGAATTTCAGTCGATGAATATTTTCTTTGGTTGACTACAGCCCTGTAATTGGCACTTACAATGGATTAATAAGCAATAACTTGTGGAATTCATAAATGTTCTTGTACTTTGTATTTATGAGTGCTCCAGATCTGTCATATAATGCATACAATCTAGACCTTTTCTCTATTTGAAAAAGCAATAGAAAAAAATCTTCTGTGTATTTAGATGATGGTTTAGGGTCCATTCCAGACAGTATCAGAGGTTGGTTTCACTCACAGTATCAAGTCCCATGAAAGACCTCAAAAGTCAGAACCAGTCAATTTTTTTTCATAATTTTTTCCATTTCCACCTTCTCAAATGTGAATGTTTGCTGCTTTTCATTGAATTATTTTTATAATTCGAATGTAATGTAATAATTTTGACAAATTGGGATTTGGGATTTGGGATTGGGAAACTGGGTAATTGTGACAGCTAGAGAAGGGACATTATATGATATTATTGTGTATTATTGATATTGTGTTGTTCATGATAATCGTGAATATCCTCACATGGCTTGACTTGAAAAAACTGTCTAGCTCGCCAGTATATAACCCTATATTGATTTACCAATTTATTTTTAATTTATTTTTAACAAGGAGACAAGCGGGAGCCTGCATCTTTCTAGTAATTCCAAAATCCTAAATCTGTCTCCACTGAAGACTCAGCATGCCCGTTGTATCCCACAAAAAAAGTTAAACTGGATGTGTGGAAATAGTATAGATTCCAAAACAGGAAGATGAGGTGCCTATCTTTGATGCAATTAATAGATGTTTCTTTAAAGTATAGTATTTAGTATTTTTAGTGCCATATTAAAAGTATGAAACATATTTTCATGGTTATTGTGATTGTATTGTCAAGCGCAATTATTTTGGCCAAGATAATCGTGACTTTGGTTTCTCACTATTTTCAGAACTTTTACAAACTAAACCATCAATTCAATTCAATTTTATTTGTATAGCGCCAATTCATAACAGAAGTTATCTCAGGACACTTTTCAATTGGATCAGGTCTAGACCGAACTCCTTATAACGATCAATGGATTATTGGAGAAAATAAACAGCAAATGAATCCGTAATGAAAATAATCATTAGTTACTGTCAAAACAATTAATAACTAGCTTAAGCTCAACCAACTATGACAGTAAAACAACAATGCATGAGTAATAATAATCTAATGATATCATATATAATAGGCACTGTTGACATTTATGCAAGTGGTCACATGATCACCTCTCATATTCAGAATCAGAATCAGAAATACTTTAATAATCCCAGGGGGAAATTATTTTCGTTACAACACTCCAAATATACAAACAACATATTATACAAACAACATATATATATACAACATTCAGCACAAAAAATATAAATATATATATATATATACTATATATATATACAAGATCAAATGTACAGTAAAGATCAAATGTACAATAAAATCAAATGTACAAAAGTGCAAAAGAATAATAGTCTACGTTTTACGTTTTGAGTTCAGAATTACAGAGGGGGGGTGTCTGACTCTCTGAGGGAGGCGTTGTAAAGATTAATGACCACAGGCAGGAATGATTTCCTGTGGCGCTCTGTGGTGCATCTGGGTGAGAGGAGTCTTCTGCTGAAGGTGCTCCTCTGCTGGGCCAGTGTGTCGTAGAGAGGGTGAGAGACATTGTTCAAGATGGACTGAAGCCTGGACAGCATCCTCCTCTCTACCACGGTCGTCAGGGTGTCCAGCTCCTCCCCTACGACATCACTAGCCCTCCTGATCAGTTTGCTTAGTCTGTTGTTGTCAGTGACCCTCAGCCCACTGCCCCAGCATGTGACAGCGAAGAAGATCGTACTGGCCACAACAGACTCATAGAACATCCTCAGCATCGTCCGGCAGATGTTAAAGGACCTCAGCCTCCTTAGGAAAAAGAGTCGGCTTTGGCCCTTTTTGTAGACAGCCTCAGTGTTTCTAGTCCAGTCCAGCTTATTATTAAAGTACACCCCCAGGTACTTATACTCCTCTACAGTGTCCACAGGGCCCCCCTGGATGGAAACAGGGGTCACAGGTGTTTTTGCCCTCCTCAGATCCACTATGAGCTCCTTAGTCTTTGTCACATTGAGCTGCAGATGATTCAGCTCAGTCCAAGTGACAAAGTTGCCCAACAGTCCTGTATTCACTGTCATCACCCTTATCTATGCAGCCAACTATTGCTGAGTCATCAGAAAACTTCTGAAGATGACAGGACTCGGTGCAATAGTTGAAGTCTGAGGTGAAGAGGGTGAAGAGGAAGGGAGAGAGGACAGTCCCCTGTGGGGCCCCAGTGTTGCTGACCACCCTGTCAGACACACAGTTCTGTAGGCGTACGTATTGTGGTCTGCCCATCAGGTAATCAACAATCCAGGACACGATGGGGGCCTCCACCTGCATCGCAGCCATCTTCTCACCCAGTAGAGCCGGACGGATGGTATTGAAAGCACTGGAGAAATCAAAGAACATGACTCTCACAGTGCTCGCCGGCTTATCCAGATGAGTGTAGACTCTGTTCAGCAGGTAGATGATGCTGTCCTCAACTCCCAGGCGGGGCTGGTAGGCGAACTGCAGTGGATCAGTGAAGGGCCTGACCATAGGCCTTAGCTGCTCCAGGACAAGTCTTCTGGAACCCAGTGATGGTTCTCATGCCACTCCACACATCCCTCATGTTGTTTCGCTGGAGTTTATTCTCCAGCTTTCTCCTATACTTGTCTTTTGCCTCCCTGATTTTGAGTTGGAGTACCCCCTGTACTCTCCTCACCTCATCACGGTTGCCATCTCTGAACGCCCTCTTCTTCTCATTCAGGATGGCCTTGATGTCCTTAGTGATCCAAGGTTTATTGTTGGCGTAGCAGGTTACAGTCCGAGCTGGGACATTGCAGTCCACACAGAAGTTAATATAGTCTGTGATGCACTCTGTGAGCCCATCAATGTCTTCCCCACGGGGCTGACAGAGTGCAGGCCAGTCAGTGACTTCAAAGCAGGCCTGCAGTGTCTCATAAGCCTCCCCCGACCACCTCCTCACAGTCCTTGTGGTCGTAGGCTTCCTCTTCACCAGAGGCACATAGCAGGGTTTGAGGTGAACCAGGTTGTGATCTGACCTGCCCAGAGGGGGGAGAGAAGAGGAGATGTATGCATCCTTAATGTTAGCATACATCAGGTCCAGGGTCCTCTCCTCTTTGGTAGGACAGCTCAAGTATTGTTTGAAGGTCGGCAGAACTCTATCCATGGTGACGTGGTTAAAGTCTCCTGACATGATGATGAGGGCACTGGGGTGTTGAATCTATAGTTTGGAGATGGTGGTGTGTATGATGCTGCAGGCAGATGTTGGGTTTGCAGAGGGAGGGATGTACAGGACTGCAATGATGACGTGCGGGATCTCTCTAGGCAGATGGTATGGACGGAGTCCAACGGCCAGCAATTCAACATCCGGGCTACAGAGCTGTTCTTTAACGGTGATATGACCCGGGTTACACCATCTGCTGTTTACTAGAATGGCAAGCCCCCCTCCTTTCCGCTTACCACTCTTGGTATCCCGGTCCGCCCGGACGGTGTGGAAGCCATCCACGGAGACGATCTGATCCGTAATGTCCCTGTGCAGCCATGTCTCTGTGAAACACATCAGACTGCACTCACGGTACTCCGGGTGGCTCCGTGTCAGCGCCGTTAGCTCGTCCATTTTGTTGCTAAGGGACCGTACGTTTCCCATAACAACAGAGGGGAGACAACGCTTAAATCTTCTCCTCTCCATAAGCCTGTCCCGTCTCGACCCTCCTTTCATCCCCCGATGTTGTTTCCCTCCTTTGCAACCTCGGTGTGTTTTCCTCCAGAGTTCAGGTGGTATTTCAGCTGGTCTGGCCACTACGCCGGCCGGCATTAGTGCGATCAGCTGTTCTCCAGAGTAAACAAAGGCAGCGTGTCCCGGTGGAAGCGGCATGATAAAAACAACACGAAGAAAAGCACGAAAACTCTCTGAAAACAACCTCGTTAGACAGGACAAAACTTCACAGAGTTACAGTGAAGAAACAAGAACAGACAAAAGAAAATAAAAGTTAAGAAAGTTAAAAAAAAGCGAACTCAAAGGCTGGAGCAACGTAACAGGCAGCATGCAGCTTTCGCGCATGCGCACATATCAATATATCAACAACATATCATATCATATTATCATAGAGATTAGCATATCATAATCTGCTTTGCTTTAAAAAAAAAAAAGACCGACAGGTACCATGATAATGAGATTATCAGTGTTATTTACTTCACCTATTAGTGGCAGTTTCACATTGATTATTAAGTTGTCCATGACCAGCAATTAGCTAAAAAAAAATTCAATCGTATTTTTTCCTCTGTTGTAGTTATTATTCTATAATTGTTTTTGAACTATTTAATTTGTCCCTAAACTTCAATCTCTTTGGAAGTGTGACTCCACTTCTACAAGGAGTTCAAATTTCTATTATTTACACTATAGCTATTTAAGAAGCTAGTCTTTTATCAATTATCACTGTACATTGTACTATGGTTTCCATTTTAATTTTACTACTACTACATTTTTTTATTTATTATTTGCTTGACCTTGTTCTCCTTCTTGATAAAACGAATGCTATTTGTGTTTCTCAATAAGTATTATATTGGTTTAATTCGTATCCTAGTAACTTTATTTATGTGTTCAGTCTTCAGTTTCCTTTCATTGCAGTCAATCAGATGATCTCACTACTGAGAATTGTGAACCACAAGAATCGATTTTAGGGCTATTCATTTTATTAACAATTTTGCTAAAAGTTATTCTCATTGTTTAATGTTTCTGCAAAAATCCCAAAGGAACACAAAATATTCTGCCATCACTCATCTTCCTCAATACATATGGTTGTTGTTTATGTACGTTTATTTCTCTATCCATGATTGTGTGTTACCTTTTGAGGTCTGCGGCTACGAACCGTAGTTGGAAGACCAGTTTTGTTACAGTCCAGAGGGAACTTAGACTCATAGCAAAGCTCTATATTTGTTCTATGTACAGCCAGCCCTCACCTATATTAAAGTTTAGGGTAGTGCCCCACTGAATGTGATCAAAAGAGGCTGAATTGAGTTTCCTTCAAAGGCTAGCCTCACCCTTACCTGCAAATTCCATCAGGCACGGCCACAATATGTTCCAGCTCTGCTGTGTTCACTGGAGCTGATCATGCCCATTCTTGAGGAAATTCAACCAGAAGCGCCCCGTGTTGCAGATGTGATGTCATAAAGCCGTGCCTGCTGGAATTTTGGGGTTGGACATAGGGCGAGGAACTCAGTCATCTGGAGCTCAGAGTAGAGCTTCTGTTCCTTGGTGTTGAAAAGAGCCATAGTAGTTGAGGTGGTTAAGGCATCTGATCAAGATACTTCCTGGACACCTTTCTTAAGAGGTTTGCACATCACAGACTCGGAGGGATTAGATTATATGTCATCTAATCTATAAACATCAAGGGCTATTCCAGGAGGAGTTGATGGATGGATGGATGGAAAGACTTATTAACATGATGCTACTTCCTCCTTTGCTTCTTAGAGACAACAGTCATTATTCACAAGGGTACTATAGGGTTGTTTTTCAGTGTCAGTGCTGTTGTTTTACTGTTGAGGACAGTCTACAAAACTAATGCCCCAAAAGTCATTTAAGATTCATGCTACATACAAAAATGAAATTCTGGCATCAGGTACGATCACGTCTCTGCCCAAAGGAAGTGACAAATAGTGAAATGTCAACTGTTTCCATAAAAACTGTATGCAAGCAGTTTGTCCAGAGATAACTTGACTCACCAACATAGTTAATCACCCTGTTTTCTTTGATAAGACTGCTAACCCATATTAATGTACTGTATTAATAATTACAAATCATATTTTATGATGCAGAGAAAGAATATATAAAGGCTAATGAAATGTATGTAGCATCATACAAGAGAAGGTAGTATTTATAGAATAACATAAAATAAACCAATATATACAGTTATTTATACACCGATCAGCCATAACATTATGAGCACTGACAGGTGAAGTGAATAACACTGATTATCTGGTTATCATGGCACCTGTCAGTGGGTGGGATATATTAGGCAGCAAGTGAACATATGTCCTCAGAGTTAATGTAAGTAAGTCAGAAGTAAAAAAAATAGGCAGCGTGAAGATTGAGTGACTTTGACAAGGGCCAAATTGTGATGGCTAGACAAAATGTTAAATGGACTGTACTTATATAGCACCTTTCTAGTCTTCTGACCACTTAATCACTGAAACTAAGCATTCCCACACACAGGCATACACCGATGCACAGCATTGGGAGCAATTTGGGTTTCAGTATCTTGCTCAAAGATGTTTCGACATGCAGCAAGAGGAGCCGGGGATCAAACCAACAACCTTCTGATTAGTGGACGACCCACTCTGCTTCTGAGCCACAGCCGCCCCCAGCTGTTGCAAAATCCGAGATCCAGCCGATTCAGTTTAGCTTATCGCTTTTAAAATCAAACCCATACAGACATCATCCAATAAATATTTCAGTATTAAAGCTGAAATAAATACAGATTAAAACAAAAATTCAAGTTTGTTGCACAACAAACCACCTTCACATGCAACCTGCAGTTTTTGAACACCTTGCACAAAGTTATTATATTATTTGGTTGTTAGCTAAATAAATAAATATATTTGAGGAGTATAATGGCAATAGAATACAATTCAAGCAAGAATCTGGTATTAACCACACCTACTTCCAATACAATCTGAGTACAAATACGAATACAAATGTTTTTGTGACATGAACAGATACAGACAGTAGCTTTGTGTTACATCGTTACCATCCCTGCTCTCACCACACTTTGACAGGCTGGAGGTGGCCTCATTAATATTAATGGTCTTTGGAAGCCGTCTCTCTCCAACAGCCCCCATCATACCTGACCAGAAACAACATGGCAAAACTGTGTCTGACAGATGTTAAGAATAGAATCCCTCCTCTCTCGGGCCCAGTATTAGTAGAGAACAGAGGCGATATATGAGGCAGGAATAATAATAAGCTGTCAGCAGTGCTAGACTTGACTGTCCTTCACCGGGTGTTTAATTTTCTTTTGTGGAAGGATTTTCCACTGTTTGTCCTGAGTTCTTTTCCAACCAAGATAAAATGAGCTGTAATCCCTAAGCAAGTGACTCTTTTTTTCAGTGCATGGATTGAAATTAATGTCTGGCCTGATTAGTTCTGACAGAATGAAGGATGTTCTATTTTTTGTAATGTTTTCTAATAACATTTGCTTTGTTTTTTTGTTGGCTTTTTTTGTTGCACAAATGTATCCAAAACATAGATTTAGGAAGATTTATTTTACAACAATGTTAATTTTTTGTATTTGAGACACAGATTTTACACATAAAGGTCAGTTTGGTTTGCACTAATAATTTATGGCTGGAGTTCAATAGCATTTTATCAAATCTGAATGCAGTTTCAAATGTGCTTATCAAACACAAATCCATTTAAACTCCGGATGAATCCAGTTTAGCACTCAATACTTTTAACAAAAGTTAAATATTAGAATTTGAGAGAAATGTACTTGTTCCTTAGATGAAAAAGCAAGAACAGTTTCAGTGGTAGCCCAGATATATTCACAACCTGTAACTATACAGCTTAAAAATGAGCAGAGCTGTAGAAGATATGGAATGTAAATATGTAGTAAATATGTATCTGATGTATTTAAATAACAGCTGTAACCTGCTGACTTATTTGTAATAATTAAATAATTGATTCTGTTTGTGTCTCAGGTGAGGTTTCACTTTTTCTTGCTGATGTACAGCTGGTGGTGGCAATACACCTAGAAACATAGCAATAGTAGGGAAAAGACTGCTTGTACACAAACAAGAAAAATGGCATTGCAATGTTTTTATAAAGAATGAAATGCATTCAACACATTGGTGAGGTTTCTAGCACACAGTGTGCTTGTAAACTGAACTGTGTTTACAAGAAACCTCCACAGGGCACCTACTGGCAACTGAAACTGATATGATGTCAACTAGATTGTTTTAATAGAGATCTGGTCCACCTATTAGGTGTCAGCCTGTTTAAAGTGAAGGGGCAGAAAAACAAATAAAAAGGGCACCAGTGCTCAGATAGTTGTGATGCATTTATGGGGGCGGCTGTGGCTCAGAGGTAGAGCTAAAGTGGCCATTTCCTTCACATCAAAAAGGAGGACACTTTGCATACACGGGGACACGCAAGCAGATATTTTTTTTGGTATGATCCGGTTTTAAATTTGAATGTTTTTCCACCAGATTACATAAAGGTGCATAGACATACCACATAGCTAATAATAAATATACAAGATACAGCTCATGACAACGTGCCCTTCCAATTCAGATTACATAGGTCTAATAAACATCATACAGAAACTGTTCTTAATGTTTTTATCTGGATAGATAAAGGGTAAACAAAATGCAGCACCTTCTGTTTTAGATATGAGTATGAGCATTTTCAGAATTTCAGTCCAACAACCAACGTTAGCTCACACGTTCTCTGTCTGAGAGCTTGATTGACAGCCTGGTGGTAGCAGTTATTTTCTCAAAAGGAGGACAAATGAGTGTCCGGCTTAAGGCTGCGCCTGCAGCCGGACAGGGCATTTAAAAGCTGGACTGTCCGGCCTAAAGCCGGACGAATGGCCACCCTAGGTAGAGCAGCCACTAATTGGAAGGTTGTTGGTTCGGTCCCTAGAAGTATCTTTGAGCTAGATACTGAACCCCAAATTGCTCCCGATGCTGTGTCATCGGTGTGTGAACGTGAATGAAAGTGTTTCTGTTCGATGGCCTGTGTGTGTATGTGTGAAAGGGTGAATGTGGCACGTAGTGTAAAAACGCTTTGAGTGGTCGGAAGACTAGAAAGGCACTATACAAATACAGGACAATTTATCATTACCATTTATGGTGAAACAGCTTAGTCAGGGTTAGAATGAGCACCCTGTTTTGTCAACTGGAATGGCACTTTATTGTGTTTAGTCTGTTTAGTCCACTGGAGGGGCGCCGTAGAGGGCACTTTATTGTTTGTTGTGCACTGTAGTGGCACTCTAGAAGGCACTTTCTTACATTTTATCCACCGGAAGGACACCTTAGAGAGCACTTTATTGTGTTTTGTCCACTGGAAGGGCAACCTAGGGGAAACATGATCAGGAACCTTGATAATGTTTTATCTACCATAGGGGCATTCAAGAGGGCACTTTTTATCTATAAAATATCACAATATCCTAGAATACCAACGGTCTTCAGATGTCTTGTTTTGCCCATCTGTCCAAACCCCCAAAACATTCAGTTTACTAGAAACTTGACCTATGGGGACTAAAAGTCAGGATATCTCTGCAACTGCTGAACTTTTATGATACTTTTTAAATTTTTCTTTTCTGAGTTCCCATCTGAATAAATTGTTACTCAGCAGTCACCACTCACTCTGTGTAGTACATGTAATCATGAGTTTGATGTATATGGACAGACGCAAGACATTGTGGAATATCAGCTTGTCGGACAGTGTCAAGCATACAGACATGAGCTAAATTAGAAATGTGTGGGGCCGTCTTACTGAAATCTGCTAAGAAAGGAAAGATTGATCGCAAATACATTACCTCTCTAGGATCTGATTAATTAAGATTGTGGACTGTGCTCCTATGTAATAAAATATACAAGATGAAGTTCAAAGCCCTGTTAGCCGTCCCTACAGGTTGCAATTCTAGTTAAATTGAATCACAGGTGGGTGCACTGCCCAGTTAGCTCAGTTGGTGGAGCTGGCGTCCCATGTACCATGGCTGAGTCCTCGCTGCAGCGGCCCGAATCCGACCTCCGGCCCTTTGCTGCGTGTCATCCTCTCTCTCTGCCCCCCTTTCTGGTCTATCTTCAGCTGTCACTATCATATAAAGGCAATAAAAGCGCCAAAAAAAAAAAACAAAATTAATCACAGGTGAAATTAGAACTTTACCAGTAGTTGGGCAAAAAAAACTTGTTTATCCTTCAAAATGTAAATGGGTCATCCCATGGGGAATATGAATCATTCAGTAAATTCTAGGGATGTCCAAATAAAATTGTTCAAATCATGATCTGACTCTTTTATGGGTATCTGCCAATACCAAGTCCAATCAAATGCTTAAATTTATATAAATGGTACAACGTTCCAGTGCACACTCAAGCTACTATCTGAAAATGAATCCATAGCAAAACATATTTCTGTGCTAAAGATGTTTACTATACCCTCCTGAGATCCGAGCTTTTGTTTGATGTGCATTTTAATTTCTCCTAGCTATTAGGGATTAGTAGGACCTGATAAACATAAAAACCATTATCGTTCGTCCTGACTTTTATCAAACTGCTGAACTCTAATTCTAAATCATAGAGCAATGTGTAATAAACAAACCAGCACCGTAGCACTTTAATTCTTATAGTTTCTTAATTTTTTTTCAGTCTTTTTTTAAGGTGCCATATTGCCAGTGTTAAAATGTATTATTAGTGTCTTTCATGTTTTAAGATTTTTGGTGTTGATTTTGTAATAGTTTTTTTATGTGCGTCTGTTGTTGAGATATGTTTGTTTCTGTGAAGCAACAAATTGTAGCACTGTGCCCAAGACAAGTTTATTCTATTCTATTCTAAACAAAGCATTGTCTTTGAACAATTACTAGTTCACAAAAAATTATGTCCTCATATGAGAACATCAGGATTTGATTTACTATAAAACTTTGTCCCCATATGAGGACGCAGGGTTGCAAGAGGTTTAATAGCGAAAATGTATATACATAGCTGAAGATGTGCAAATATTGATCCAAATTCTGAAGCTTCTGAAGTTGATAAGCTTATATTATTGATATAATATGAATACGAGTTTAATTGGGAGATTCTCATTTCAAATTATGTGATCAGCTAGATTGTTTTAGTAAGGCGGCTGTGGCTCAGAGGCAGAGCGGATCGTCCACTAATTGGAAGGTTGTGGTTCGATCCCCGGCTCCTCCCGCCACATGTCGAAGTATCCTTGAGCAAGATACTGAACCCCAAATTGCTCCCGAAGCTGTGTATCAGTGTGTGAATGTGTATGAATGAGTTAGTTTCTGTTTGATGGGCTTTGCCATCACTGTGTGAATGTGTGTGAAAGGGCGAATGTGGCATATATTGTAAAAGCGCTTTGAGTGGTCAGAAGACTAGAAAGGCACTATACAAGTACAGGTCCAGTTACCATTTAGTGGATAGATACCATTCTGTTGGACTGAAACCACAGAAAAACTTGTTGTACAGTGGCAGTACCGAGTGAAGTTTCTTCGTTAAATCCCATGTATGGGAGAAATGTTCACACTGTTGAGCCTGGCTGTTGTAAAGGAGAGCAGAGTTGCAACACTAGCAGGCTGGGGTGTGTCAAGTAAGTTGAGATCCCTGATCCGCTAAAACCACAATGGAGCATTAGGGACTCCATCTGAATAACGCAATGCACAGAGATTATAATAACCAAAAGCTGTATAATGATTGAAGTTGATTCTATATTACAAAATGAAATATGTAACAATGAAAGGAAACATGATTATATGATTGTAACTGATTATTTGATAATTAATGAGTATAAATGCATAGTAGTAAGATAGAACTATGGAAAGTAAGGTCAAGAGAGCAAATCATGTTGAAGTGTTGAGTAACTAGGTAAAAAGGTACGTATTGCAACCGGACATGCAACATCTGGTGCGGAGAGAAAGGGGAACAAAGGGTCAAATCAGGATAATGTTGAGTAACGAGTAAGAAGGCACAGCGGATACATCTTGTGAAGATGAGCGCACACAGCGGATACATCTTGTAAAGTTAAGCGCACACACAGGACTGTCTTGTGAGGAGCAAAAGAGGAAGTGGCACGGCCCTGAACCGAACACCCTAGGGGGTTAAAAGGGGCTACACAAGGGGGATTGTGGTTAGTCCTCAGCCGGCTCTCGGGTTCAAGACTTGCTGATCGATCGACCACATTTGGGCAACTCATCTTTGAACTTAGAATTTCAACTCAAGAGACAGAGCAACAAACAAGCCATCATCACAGAAAGAGAATTCCAACAACCTACAGCCGAGACGGGAGCGGCGGGCAGAAGAGGATTTACCATCTCCACCCGGCTGCAGGTTCCAATTGATCACCAAGGATCACTCTTTCGTTCACCCTTCCATCAGAGAACTGCACTGGTCAGAGACTTTGCGGACTTTGGACAAAGTCGGGAGTTTCAACAGCAACCAACAGTATGGCAGGCGAGGAAGAACTGTATCGGCCAGTACACCTCTTCCCTCTCTCTCTACAAGCTGGACATTCGACCATTCAGCTACAAGCCTTTTCATCAGGGGTTTGAATTTTAAACAATTACTTACTTAATTTTGGAAACCTAGTTAATCATTATTAGTGAATGTGAACAATCAGTTTTTGAACCAGTTTATGCTGTATGCTGGCCCTTGCTAAATCTTGCAATAAAAATAACCATTGAAGTTAAAGAATAAACTGTGGACATTGGATTTATGATATCTCATCAGGCAGTAATTGTTAGGTAGAGTGATCATCAACTTAACGGTTCTAACAGGTTACTCTAGCCCAAGAAATTAAACAGACCCTTAGGGCTTACTGTCCAAGCCCCTAAAACAATCCTAGCAACTAACAAGTGCACAGGTCAGTAAGAGGAGAGCTGCTGTTAACAAACGTGACTACACTGAAAAAAGTGAAACTGCCGTGTCGTTTATTTGAAGTGCATTTTTACATTGGACTAAGTGAAAATCGTGCTTTCTGTTTCAAACCTGTTTTGTCTAGTTTGCCTTAAAGTAGATAATGAACCCCCTAGAACAAATTAAAAGAACAATTTTACTTCAGTCATATTTTTACTTCAGACCAGAAGAAAAAGGAAAAAAAAAAAGTTTTCATGTCATGTGACCACTCGACGTCACATCTGCTACATCCAGCCAGCGTTTTTACTGTCCGCCATTACTTCGCTTCGAATGTGAAGACTCCGTCACGTCGTGGCCCAGGAGGAGGAAATCTCTTTTTGATAGGGTAAGCTTTCGAAAACTGTGTTATTTTAACGAGAACAAGTGTTTTTCATTCACATTTATGATTAGTGGTAAACTAAGCTACATTAGAGAACTGTGTTTAGGCACGTGTTGCCTAAAGCTAACGTTAGCTAAACCAGGCTATCGCAATGCACCTGTTGGTCAAATGCAAAGTCAAGTTCGTTGTTAATATTGTTTTACTTTGATGTAACGGAAATATTATGGGAGTGTCGTGTGATAATGTACGTTTGTCTTTAGTGAATATGCTTTAGCAACCAATCAACTTTTATTTTTCTTTTCTTGTAAGCGTTAACTAGTCTAGACATTCGAGGTTTCTGTATATGAGAAGGCAAATAAATGTCCGAATCAGTTGGAACAGGGTGCATGTAATGTCCGATTGAGCCCGTGTGTGATTAGAGCCGTCCACTGGGTCAGCACAACTCAGAAAAGTAATTCAGGCGGCTGAAGAGGGGCGTTCTGTGTTTTCCTGAGGGCGGGGCTGCGCTGCCCACACACACACACAGGGCTGGCTGCAGAGCAGAGCACAGCGCGGACACAGTTTAAAGAAGTGACAACTGAAATGCTCCCGACTGTAAGTGGCATAAACAACCGGAAAAAACAACAACATTTATTAAAACTTAATTTGACATGGGTGGCACTGGTTCGCCTGCCGTGTCTCTCCGCCATTGCCGATATGTGTAGTCACCGTTTGTTTACTGCATGTAAACATTCAGTTTAAAGCCATTTCAGAAATGCACTCCTTTATTATAATCCGACACACTCCAAACAGTGAATCCATTCAGATAAGCAATAGAGGGTGTGATTAATAGTACAGTATGTGATTCATTAAATACATTACATTTTAGACAAAGAATTCTGATTGAAGAGGAAGATGTCATATTCCATTGTTTCATCTGTCAGTTTAAAATGCAGTATAGTACAATATTACCAGTATGATTTAGGTCTAATTAATGATTTACAGCTTGTAGTGTGGATAGTGGTAACTGCCCCAACAAAAAAACAAAATGTGAATTCTCAGCTTTTCCTTTGTGTTTACAGGTTTGACGCTTCCTGGAAATTTCACGATTTTGGCCTTATTGCTGATCTGGTGAGTCCCAAAGTAAACAACGGTGAACATTATTTGCATACATGTTTAAATAGGAATGACTAACAATAGAGAATAGCTTCAAAATGTCCACAGATGTGTCCTTGCTAATAGAAATTACATGACAGCTTGAAAATCTAATTTTCATATAACTTCATGTCGGTATTTCATTTTTTTCAAATCTAATATCATATTTACAAAATTTAAAATACAAATAACCCCCAAATCAAAGCTAATACAAGTAGTTTAAACAAACAAAAAAATAAAGTTTAATAGAACACCTTATAAATACCACAAAAGTTAATGAAAAATATCTTCTGCACTTAAACAAATTAGTACTTCTGCATGTGAAATCAATCGTCAAAGGCCTTCCTGTATAGTGTACAAAAGCTATTTGTTGCCATTTTAATTCCTGCTATGCATATCAATAATGAAAAATACATTTGCTGTCCTTTTTTCTATGTAAAAAGAAAACGCTAAGATAGCATAGGGCCTTTGCAGTTTGATTTAAACAAATATTAAGAATTTCCAAATCCATTAATTTGTGAATATGAATTTATTGTAAGTTATTTTGTAACTAACAATTTTGTACTACAACTAATACTGCCGTTTCTTTTCTTGTTTTGACTAGATAATTTTGGATGGGAAGACATGACAGGCAAAAGGCCAGCCAAGGTATTCTGAACCCTGATGACACCTGGAAGCTTATTCTGCCTGATGGAATTCCAGAGTCAATGGAGCAGCTTATGGATGAAATCAGGAAAGTGTCTGGGCTAAATGGAATTTTAAGACTGCAGTACCAAGACAAAGACTTTGGAGATGCTCTTGTGAACTTGACATCTACTGCAGAGCTTGAGGATTTGGCAACTGTCAAGGTCATCCCAATACCTGATGATGGCCAAGTAATTACTCTCTCTTTCTGTAATGATATAGTGTCTACTCAATCAGATGATACTGAGCTCCTGTCATCACCCTCCAGTTCTGTCTCTACAAGAACTCAGATGTGGCCACGTGCATTTCCGGTACCAACATTCTCCTGTCACACTGAACTACAGCTAGAAAAGGGAAATGCTGTGTTTAGGTCAAACAACACAAGGTTGACACTGGGTTGGAAAACAAAGTCAGATATTTTGGAAAAGTTAGCAGAAGAGATATTCAAGTTCAAAGCCTACCCAATAGATGCTGACTTTAGTGACGTTGCTTAAGCACTAATCCAGAAACACCCCTGCCTCTCTGAACCTGGCTCATACAATGGATGCTACGGGTGGAAGCAGCGGCTAAAGACAAAAATGGGTAACTACCGAACTCAGCTGAAGGGCCTTGGGTGTTCTGAAATACTTGCAAATTCACTTAAGTCTAAAGCTCCAGAGTTTAAATGTAATTACGTTCACCTTTGCTATTCTTTTTTTGTTTTTTGTTTTAGATCAATGCTGAATTTATGAGAATTATAACTGTTCCACTTGAACCGCAATTCCTGGCTTCCTTGTCAAGCACTACAACAAGCTGATAGAGATCATCAGAAACATGGGAGGAGTTGTCAGAGAGAAGACCCGGAGTATACCGAATCTTCTTAATCAGGTATGTACTTGCTCAAAATGCATTACTCATATCACATAAAGAGTTACATTGTAAATAGAAGAAATGGTGTTAATTTTGTCAACAAGTTTGATTGTGGAGTTAGAGTAGGCCTTTTAACTGTTTGAGCACATGAGTGTGTGAATGGTGTATTGTTTGCATAAGTGGAAGAGAGTAATGCATTATGGGTGTGTTTGTGCACCTACAGCATCGAGGTGAATCAAAAAAGGGAGTGTCTGCTAAAATGCCTCATTGTGTATGAGTGTGTCATTCAGAGCAGCAGCAGTACAGATGGAGCAGTGTGTAAGACTGGTCATTAAAATGGCAATCTTATCCAAATTTTGCATTGTGTAAAGTGTCAGTCTGTGGGTATTTTTCTGAAATTAATGAAAATATGAGTACACAAGGCAGTTGTATCTTTTAATCTTGGTTGAAGTGATACATATACTACTTTATATACCTTCATATTTTTGTCACAGCATGTTACTTTTTGAAGATAGGTGTAATATAATACTTGTACCAGTGTTTCACTAGATAAAGTCTGGTCAAGTTGCTATGAGAAAAATATTTTGAAGAGTCAACATTTAGTATCTCTTGGACTTTTGCAAGGCATTACATTTTCTTATCACTAGGCCTCCAATTTGTCTTGTTTTTAGTTTTGAATCGTTTGTGCACATATAGGAACAACAGACACGGATTTCATCAAAATAACTTAGTAATAAATGTCTTGTCTCTTTCTTTTATCAGGTTGTTCAGAAGGAGGAAGCTGAAACGGAGCTTGAGAGATGTACAATGGCCGTGTATGTCATCAAGGAAGAGGAGGATCCTCTCCAGCCACCACATGACATTGGGGTTGTTATTGAAGGAGTGCAGGTCCTGCTCAGTGAGTTGCCATCAGTCCCACACACCTGTGCCATGTTGTTCGGCCTCATCTATGCTCTTAACTTAAGCTATACAAGTGAGCCCAAATACACCTTTGATGCATTGCAGAAACTATTCATGGAGATAGAACCCAAGAAAATGACACGCAGAGTGTGCAGTCTGAGTGTCAAGCTCTAAATATTGGATTCATCAAAGAGACATTGGATACCGGATGTGTTTTATTTTGTGTTATTGCTTGTATTCAAATATATTCTATGATATAGGAAGGGGCCACTGTTAAATGTTAATAAGAGAAACAGACTTTAATTAAAAACTGGCCTTCAATTCTGATTTTCTGTGTTCACGGAACAGTTTCTGTGATATAAATATTGTGGCACTGATATCAACACTGAAGTTCGAATAATGCAAAGTTCATAATTGCAGCAATAGTAATGGTAATGTTTTTTTCTTAAACTGAAGATCAACCTTTTGTTATGGATTGCATCCACAGCAATTAAACTGGGGGTACCCCTTAGTTGAAAAAAGTGTTGTCTCAATTTCCGATGGGGAGGTTTACATACATCCTGGTCATTTTGTCGAAGGAAAGCCAAGGTTTTTGACAGTTAAACACTATTTGTACACTTCTTTTTTGCTATTTTATACCACTTTAAGCTTTTCATACCACATTAATGTGGTCATAGATACGGAAATGTTGATATTGCATTTGTAATGGTTCATCTTGATCATTTTGTCCCAAGGATGGTAAGTTTTAAGACTATTAGACTTAATGGTTATTATATTACATATCTCAAGTTTTAATGGAGAGGCGTACAAAAAAGTTTTACATTAGTGTGGTTAATGTTACAGAAAGGTTACAGAAGTTTTAAAAAAAAGTATTGAAAAGACCATGATTTTCTTTAATTTATTCTTGTGTTTTTTCTCAAATGTGCTGTAATGTGTAAAGTACATACCGGCTAGCCTAACAGCCAGCAAAATTTAGGGTTTTATTTATTTTTTTGTATTTTTTTGTTTGTTTTTTTGACAACAGAGAATGCGATTTTTTTTTTTTTTAAACAAAGACAATGCCATCATAATAAACATCAAGGTCTTTTGATGAAAATATTCCTGTCTTAATTCATAGCAAGTCAACTAAATGAAGCATTTACTGATAATTCTTCTTTATATTAAAGCAAATGTAGCTTTTGTTAATGGTAAAAGTTAAGTTGTATTGAAGCAAAACATTTTATTATATTGACCTACATTAAGTTAAGTTTAGTATTGTGACCAAAGAAAATGTATTGATATGGTATAACTTAAAAACATAGTTTGTACTGAATCATAAATTTAACTTGAATAAAAGTAATAAAATTGCTTGTAACAAATTACAGCATTTTAATTACTTTAGTTCAACATAAAAATTATACTTGGATTTTATGAAAAAAGTAGGGTTTTCCAACGTACAAATGTAAGTTTTACTAAAGTAAAAAAAATGATTTATGGTCTCTATAATAAACACTATTTTTACTTTGCGTGAATGTAATATTTTTTCTTGGACTGAAGGATTATTTTGATTTAAACAAAATTAAACTTTTCAGTTTCAGTCAAGTCATAAATATACTTTGACAAAAACTAATAAAATTAGCTGTAACAAATTACTGTAATTGTTTTAGGTTGGTTCAAAGTATCATTTTTATCAGTCCCCCAACCACCTAAATGTCCCCCAACCACCTAAATTATTTAAAGAAATAAAAACAAGAGGAGTTAAACATAAAAATCTAATAAAAATTAAAACCAACTCCTCAGTAGCACAAAATAAGAGAATGAAATGTGGGCTGTTAAATATCAGGTCTCTGTCTTCAAAAGCTGTTTTAGTGAATGAATTAATATCAGATTATGATATTGATTTACTTTGTCTTACTGAGACCTGGTTGTCCCATGAGGAGTATGTTAGCCTAAATGAGGTGTTTAATTCAATGCCATGTCTAAATTTAACAGAATCCTATAACAACTTTAGTCCCTCTGAAATTGATAATCTTGTCGATAGTGCTGCGGGCTCACTACTAAGAACATTAGACTCTATCGCTCCTATAAAAAGGAAATTATTAAAACATAGGAGACTAGCACCGTGGTACAATCACCAAACCCGGCAGTTAAAGCAAATAGCTAGGAAATCTGAAAGGAAATGGCGCTCTTCCAAATTATCAGAATATCGCTCAATTTGGCAAGATACTCTTAAAACTCATAAAAAGACCCTCCCTAATGCCAGAGGAGCCTATTACTCAGCACTAATAGAAGAAAATAAGAATAACCCTAGGTTCCTCTTCAGCACTGTAGCCAGGTTGACAGAGAGCCACAGCTCTATTGAGCCACATATCCCCATAAACTTAAGTAGCAATGACTTCATGAGCTTCTTCTATAATAAAATTATTACTATTAGAGAGAAAATTAATCACCAACTGCCATCAACAGTTATCAGTGGCTCTCCAAGTTCAGGGACTTTTGCTAATGTAAACTTAGATATATATTTAGACTGTTTTTCTGCTATCGATCTTCATCAGTTAACTTCAATCATTTCTTCATCGAAGCCATCAACCTGTCTATTAGACCCGATCCCAACTAGACTGCTTAAAGAAGTTGTTCCCTTAACTGGCACTTCTTTACTGGATATGATTAATCTTTCTTTATTATCAGGATATGTACCACAGTCCTTTAAAGTAGCTGTAATTAAACCCCTTCTTAAAAAGCCCACTCTTGACCCAGGGGTTTTAGCTAACTATAGACCAATCTCTAACCTCCCCTTCCTCTCTAAGATTCTGGAGAAGGTAGTCGCCAAAGAGTTGTGTGACTTTCTACATAACAATAGTTTATTTGAGGATTTTCAGTCAGGATTTAGAGTTCATCATAGCACAGAGACAGCTCTGGTTAAAGTTAATAATGACCTTCTGATTGCTTCTGACAATGGACTTGTCTCTGTACTTGTATTATTAGATCTTAGTGCTGCATTTGACACCATTGATCATAATATTCTTTTACAGAGACTTGAGCATCAAATTGGCATTAAAGTAACCGCACTAAGCTGGTTTAAGTCATATTTATCAGATCGTTCGCAGTTTGTACATGTTAACGATGAATCTTCAATAAATACTACAGTTAGTCATGGAGTTCCACAAAGTTCTGTACTTGGACCAATATTATTTACTTTATATATGCTCCCTTTAGGCAACATTATTAAGAATCACTCCATTAACTTTCACTGTTATGCAGATGATACGCAGTTATATCTATCGATCAAGCCCGATGAAATTAATCAATTATCTAAATTACAAACATGTCTTAAGGACATAAAATCCTGGATGAGCTGCAATTTTCTGATGTTAAACTCAGAAGAAAACAAATTCTTGTTCTTGGCCCCAAAAACCTTAGAGACTCAGTGTCTAAAGATATAGTTACTCTAGATGGCATTACCTTGGCCTCTAGCACCACTGTCAGGAATCTTCGAGTTATCCTTGATCAGGATTTGTCTTTTAACTCCCCCATGAAGCAGACCTCTAGGACTGCCTTCTTTCATTTTACGTAATATTACAAAAATTAGACACATACTATCACAGACAGATGCAGAAAAACTAATCCATGCATTTGTTACTTCAAGGCTGGATTACTGCAACTTTTTATTATCAGGTTGCCCCAATAAGTCCATTAAAACGCTCCAATTAATTCAGAACGAGAAAAAAAAAAAGAGATCACATCTCTCCTGTACTAGCTTCTCTGCACTGGCTCCCTGTAAAATGTAGAATAGAATTTAAAATCCTCCTCCTCACCTATAAAGCTCTTCATGGTCAGGCCCCTTCATATCTTAAAGAGCTCATAGTACCCTATTACCCCTCTAGAACACTACGTTCTCTGAATGCTGGGCTACTTGTGGTTCCTGTAGTCTCTAAAAGTAGAACAGGAGCCAGAGCCTTCAGTTACCAAGCTCCTCTCCTGTGGAACCAGCTTCCAGTTGTGGTTCGGGAGGCAGACACCCTCACCACATTCAAGAGTAGGCTTAAGACGTTCCTCTTTGATAAAGCTTATAGTTAGGGCTGGATCAGGTGAGTCCTGAACCATCCCTTAGTTATGCTGCTATAGGCCTAGACTATCGAGGGATTTCCCATGGTGCACTGAGCTCCTCTCCTCCTCTCTCTTTCTGCACTCATTCATGTCCCATTAATGCATGTTACTAACTTCACTTCTTCCCCGGAGTTCTTGTGCTTTCTTGTCTCGCAGGTTATTTTCGATCCTGGTGGAGCCTCCTGCCATGGTCCTGCTAGATTGCCATTGCCAATACTGTTGTTACTGTACACCTGTCTGTCTCTCTCTGTCTCTGTGTGTGTCTCTCTCTCTCTGTCTCTGTCTGTCTGTATGTCTCTCTCTCTCTCTCTCCCTCTCTCTCTCTCTCTCACCCCAACTGGTTGAGACAGACGACCACCCACCTAGAGCCGGAGGATCTGTCCTAGGTTTCTGCCTTTTAACAGGCAGTTTTTCCTTGCCCTTGTCGCCAAGTGCTTGCTCATGGTGGTACTGTTG
This sequence comes from Dicentrarchus labrax, assembly GCF_905237075.1. Lineage (NCBI taxonomy): Eukaryota > Metazoa > Chordata > Actinopteri > Moronidae > Dicentrarchus > Dicentrarchus labrax. Next base: position 36,610,527 of record NW_026136719.1, read on the forward strand.
GGTCTCTGTAAATAATGTTATAAAGAGTTCGGTCTAGACCTGCTCTATTTGAAAAGTGTCCTGAGATAACTTCTGTTATGAATTGGCGCCATACAAATAAAATTGAATTGAATTGAATTGAATCAGTGTAGTGCAGTATTCGGCCCTAGGGCTATTCGGTCGGGTGCTGCACTAGAGTGAGCAGGGTAGGTGTTCGGACAAAGGCAGTTAGAAGCTAGGCGTGTCTCCTCGCCACCAGCTTAAATAGGCTTTTTAGCCTAATAGGGTAATACTCATAGGCAAGAGGCTCGGACACTTTATAACAGAGAGCTGGTCCGGTACCACCTATCCCGGTAACTCGGGATCTAACAGGTGGACAAAACAGAGTAGAGTGTAGTAAAGAAAGGATTGCTGTTTTATGAATAGTACCCTATAGCTCCAAGGATTGGATCAGGGAATGTCATTCCACTTCAACCTGCCCAGTTGTCCTTATGAAAGTGCTAATGGCCGTTTGAATTATGATGATTATGATTATATAAGGAGTCAGGAGAAAAGAAGGAGTATTCATATCCCAGCTCTGGATGTTCCTGTATCTCATGCAAGTAGGACAGAGATGATTATCTGGTATTTGTAGCCCTATTAGAGCATAGTGAGTTGCACATGTCCTCTCCTCATGTCCTCTCCAATGAAAAAACGTATGTCCAAATCGAAATAGTCACTCAATAATAACAAAAGACACTTTGCTTAATAATATAATGCATTGTACATATAGTTTTCATGCATATTTATGCATGTAATGTCTGAGGGAAAAGGCACCGATTTGTTGGAATGGCCCTGTCATGATTTGGCAAATTCTTATCAAATCAGACATTATTCCGTATTATCACTGGCACATCCCTGCTTTGGTTTATGGCCGAATACCTACACAACTACGGACATTCCCATCTTTCTCATCTCTAAATATGCTTATTGGCTTTTTCACTTGAAAAGAGTGGAAATGGAAGAGCAAATGAAAGTTTGAACTCTAGGTTACTCTATGCTCAATGGGAAAATGGGCTAAAATTATTGCTTGAAACACATCATTGTGATGCTGCTCTAGAATGTATGGCCTCTCAAACACTTTAAATAAGTAAAATAAGTATTTTTTTCAAGGCTTTCATATAAAATTGGGCCTGATCACCCTTGACTCCAGCCCAAACTTAGGAAAGACAGTTCTTTGTTTTACTGTGTACTCCTCTAAGACTAACTTATTACAAAAAATCTCATATAATGATGATCATTTCATACAAAATAAACCACCTTACACTCACTAAAAAAAAAAAAAAGTTTTAGGGTTGTGTTTTTTTCTTTTTTTTTTTTTTATTTTTTTTTTGTTTTTTTTTTTTTTTTTTTTTTTTTTTTTTAGTTATTTATTTAATTAATAATTAATTTTTTTTTTTTTTTTTTTTTTTTTTATAAAAAGTTTAAAGGTGTTTTTTTTTTTAAAAAAAGTTTTGGTTTATTTAATTTAATTAGTATTTTTTTTTTTTTTTTTTTGAGGTTTTTTTTGGGTAATTTTTTTGGTTAAATTTTTTAAAATTAAAAAAAGGGGTGAAAATAATTTGTTACTAACTTTCTTTTTCCAAGTAAGTTGGATTGAACATATTATTTGTGAAACTCTAAGAGATGTTGGTGAATTTATTTAGCAGTTCATACAACTGTGAATCAAGTTGGCTCAACATGGAATACATAATATACAACTCGCATTTGTTGACTCAAATTTCTGTATCAAGTAACGTGGACTGGAAAACATTACTTAAGAGACCTAAAAAAGATGTTGGTTGAACTTATTTTATCAAGTTAGGGCAACATTTTTTTTTTCTCATGCTCTATTGCCAAGTTAATTGAGTTTACAGAAATTGCTAGATTAAAAAAATTTAAGCAAACTAATATCTACAAAGAATCTACATGAGAATTAGCCAGTCAAACTTAAATATTAAGGACCTTTATTAAAACCCCAACAAGTCCAACTTCAACCAGCCTTGCTTCAAAATAAGTGTCAATGGATGTCGAGACATCAAAACAGACCTTCCTTGGGACATGTTAAAAAAATAGCCTTTACACCCTCTAACACACTTTTGCTTGGGGCTGCTCACAAACTAAAATTACACTGTCCCACACATAAATAATAATATAATACATAAAAAGAAGAGCACCCTTCCTTTGGGGAAAAACAGTAACTCTCAGTTCAACTGAGTCCATTCTGAGTGAATGTTCAGAGTTGCTACAGTAAATTGCAGAAAGAGATTCGTAAAAACAAACAAAAAATGTATCTCTGAGAAACTTGCTCAAAATGTTGAAAATGAAAACATTCAAACATTACTGAAATGTCCACTCTCTTGACAATGTCTCCGTAACATCACATGGATTAGTGTTCCTCCAAACAGAGCAATAGAAATAAGTCAGAACATGAAAACAAGCTGGTGTGACCCTCAGAAGGGTGATACATTTCATCTCCTCTTACTAAATAGTGTAAAAAATTTGAATTCTTCCTCTGGGACATGCAGAAAAAAAAAGCTTTCGCACCCTCTTAAACCTCCATGCTCTTCCAACTCTTTTAAGGCTGGTCAAAAACTCAAATTACACTGTGTCCCGCTTGTAAGAAAGAAAAAAAAAAGAGCATCCTTCCTTTGAGGGGAAAAAAAAACAACTCTCTAAGTGACTTGATCAACATCTACATCTTGATCCATTCTAAGTGAGTGTTCAGCATTGTTGCAGTAAAATGCAACAAGATATACATATAAAATTGTATCTCTCTGAGAAACTTGCTCAAATGTCAGCCAGAAAATGAACACGTTCAAACATTACTGAAATCTCCACTCTGTTCATGTTTGCTCTACAACATGAAATACAAATTAGTGTCTGCAAGAGACATTTCCTCCACAGAGAGCAATAGAGATCTGTTAGAACATGAAAACATATAAAAACTGTTGTGAGCCACAGAAGGGCTTTACATTTCTTTTCCTCTTACTACATAGTGCAATGGACAAATGGCAAAAAAATGAGAACACTTCCTCAGGGCCAAATGCAGAAACATCCTCCTGGGCCATCCCTCTAACTGAGCAGTTTACTCATTAGAGAATGGACCCTGGGAGTGCACATCTCGGACCCGATTCCCATGAACAGGCGCTGAATCACCTCAAAAGTATATTTCAAGTCTTTTGGATAGTCAAGGTTCAGCATGTACAGCAGGCCCATCAGGTTCACAAAAGTGTTGGGTACATCACCCAGATGACGCATGACAATCTTTTCCTCGATAACGATGGCAACATCTATAACAACTTTAGGAAACTGGAGGGGGCTCCTTCACATCTTAAATGACCAAAAGGATTCCAATCACCATTCCCTTGATGACGTCCTCCCCAGGATCTGTTGGCTTCATGCAACCAAAAAAAAAAGGTGCCTGTGCTTTAGACATGCTTTGCTATATAGTGTATCCACACAGAGGATGCCTGAAATGATGTGTGTAACCCTGCCCATTGTGAACTAGTTTTTGTATCATTGAACGACATTTTGCTGCTTACCTCACATCTCTTCATCAATGTAGAAGGATTTTCCTTCATGTACCATGTCAGTCCCTGCAAAGCTGCTGCTCTCTTCCTTTGGTTTGATGCCTGTAAAAACACGATACGTGAATACAGTTGATATCAGAACTCTGATTTTTGTCAACCCTCAAATGACGGAAACTGAGCTTTCAGTTCAAGAGAGGTAACTTAAACTCTGACCTTCTCACTGGCAGGTTTTATTCAACAAACCCAGAGTTTCTCTCCATCTCCTCCATCTTACAGAGCCAGCTATGTTGTTTCATTTTCTTATTCATTCAGTCTGTATCAAAGTGCCTATCCAAGCACATTAATTAGAGGAGGTTTACTGTCTGTCATAATCTACATCCTGGTCCCTCTCCGCAGTGGGGTTGCACAATTAATGTGGACCACAACTACAACAAATATGCACTTATATCCTTGTCGAGACTCTCCATTAAGGATGTCATTTCTTGAACTTCCTTGAAGCGCTTCAACTGGAATAACTGAAGAAGTTTATGCAGATGGCTGTCCAGACCCTCATAGAACTTATTGATGTCCATTGACATGAGCCTGGTGAATTCCTTGATGATCTATGTGGAGAAGTAACATTACAGTTTTAGTTCAAGTTAAAAGTCACCAAAATTTTCACATTTCAGCACTACAACTGACATGTTGTCAGACATGTGACATACAGCGCAGACCTGTCTCAAGGTGCATATTTCATTAATATTAACTTCAACCTCAACGATTTGAGTCCTCAGACTGGCAGATTGGCTTGTGTGACAGGTTATTAAGTTTTATTAATGTTTAAATCAGACTGATATGTCAATGCTTTGTTATGTTGTCATGATAATTCATACATGCTAAGTAACAAGCCTGTAAGTTTAACAAATCAGTATGTACTACTATGATTTAAGTAGTTAAATAAAAATATGTCATTCATATCACTTCAAGCATTATTTAATATCATAATATATAGGAGTGGCCTACTGGAAAGATCAATTTATGTTTAATGTGTCAAATATTGTGTTAGTAATAACATAGAGCAAGTTATTGCTTGCGTCTGTTGATTAAAAAAGATGAAATATTTGTATTGGTTTGTATATTCTGGGTCACATCAGAAGTCATCAAATTACAGCTATAAGGTGAATTGTTGAGGGTGTTTTTACTGTTATCAAATGTAAAAATGGGTCACGTTTCACCCTCAATATTTCCGTAAACAAACAAACATGAAATATTCATCACGTTATGTTGACGGATCATTTGAGACGGAGAGACATTAGACGACTAATGCACATTACCAACAGATGAACTAAGCCAAAATAATTTTAAATGTACTTACTTGGACGGCTCGGCTCCAAAAAAAAGATGGCGGTCGGCTCGGATTTTCAGAGTTCAACACTGCGGGTGACGTCACATTGCAGGCACATGAGTGTTGGTTGAAATGCCCACCTTGACCTATTTTCTGAAGTGAACTGAAGGGATTACTATGGGTTTTTAATGAGTTTCCGCGCTTTTTTCAAGTTGAAGTTGTTGTAACTCTTCTTACTTTGTTGTAATGGGCAATGAGTTCTCTCAGCTTGACAACAATAGTCCTTCTGACTAAAAGCCCAAATCCCTTTTAACAGTGTACAAACAACAAGTAAACAGTAAAGAGTTTAACCATACCCAATCAAACAAACATAGGGAGCATGTAAATACAAACAAAGGAGGATAAAACAAGAGGGAAAGAATAAATTAAAAGAGACGAAAGATGAGGAAACAAACAAGGAGATCTATAAAAAGGCTTGCCTGTAGAGGTAGGTTTTGAGCAGCCGCTTAAAACAGTCCACATATTCAGTGAATCTGAGTGAATGGGGAAGACTATTCCACAATGTTGGGACTGAAACAGCAAATGCCTTTTAGTTTCACAGTTAGAGCGCGGAATGGACAAAAGGCCCAAATTTGTGGAGCGAAATGGCCGAGGAGTGGAATGTGGAACAAGGAGATCGGAATTCTGAATTCTGAATTTTACCGGAAGCCATTGAAGGGATGAGAGAACAGGAATAATGTGGGACCAACGGCTGGTTCTGAGGCAGGTGTAGAGGGAGTTACAGTAATCTAGACGGGAGAAAATGAGGCTGCAAATTAATTTTTCAAGTTCACTGGAGGACAGGACAAACTAGATTTTTGCTATGTTTCGTAGCTGCAGGAAAAAGGACTGGACAAGTTTTGTGACACGAAGGTCAAATGTCATATATTGGTCGAAGATGATACCCAGAATCTTAGCAGTGGGTTTGATATTAGTAATGGTCCAATAAACTGATCAACCGCAGTGACAAAGTTTTCAGGGCCAAATAAAATTATTTCAGTTTTGTCAGGATTTAAGTGGAGAAAATTAAGAGACATCCAGTCTTTGGTGGCAGCTAAGCACTCATGGAGAGAGGACAGTTGATTCAGGTTATTGGGTTTCGCAGAAAAGTAGGTCTGTGTATCATCCGCATAACAGTGGTATGACGTGTCATGGAAGCGGCTGAACAAATGACCTACAGGAAGCATGAACAGGGAGAACAGAACTGGACCAAGAACCGACCCCTAAGGGACACCACACAGCAGGGGAGCAGAGGAGGACAAATTATTATTAATGCAGACATTGAAGACTCTATTAGACAAATAGGAATGAAACCAGTTTAAGGCTGTACCAGAAAGGCCAACCGAGTTCTCAAAACTATCCAGTAAAATGGCATGATCGATGGTATCAAAGGCTGCAGTCAGATCGAGAAGAATAAGGATGGAGCTTTCACCTTTGTCAGCATGCATAAGCATGTCATTAGACACTCTCAGTAATGCTGTCTCGGTGCTATGCTTTTGGCGAAAGTTTCTATGACCCTCTACCAGTTTCAGAAGCTGGTCTGCAACAATCTTTTCAAGTATTTTAGATAAAAAGGGAAGTTTGGAGATAGGTCTATAAAAATCATATGCATAATCAGGGAACTAAGAGACAGATACAGAGTAAAAACTATGTCAAGGGTGTGCCCACGGTTATGTGTAGGGCCTGAGACGTATTGCACATGGTTAAAAGATTTACAAATGTTTAAGAAGTCTGTGGCAAATGGATTTGAAGTTTTATCGGTATGAATGTTTAAGTCACCAGCTATAATGGCCTTGTCAAATTTGAGCACAAGAGAGGACAGTAACTCAGAGAATTCAGTGAGGAAACCACTGCTGGAGTTGGAATTGGGGGGACGGTAAATTATTATAAAGCAGATGGGGTCTTCACGCACAAGATTTCAAAACTGTTAAGTGGAATACAAGAAAAATGTTTTTTAAAGACAACTGCAATACCCCCACCCCAGCCTGTTAGTCTTGGTGAATTTAAAAATGTGTAGCTGGGTGGGCAGAGCTCCACTAGAGAGGAGCACTCCCCAGGCTTAAGCCAGGTTTCAGTAAGGAACAGAAAATCAAGGTATGTAATTAGATCATTGAGAATGAAGGATTTATTAGCCATAGACTGTGCATTCAGAAGGGCACAGGCAAATGGGATAAGGGGTTGAGCTGGAGTGGAAATACCACAGTAAACCGTAACCAAATTATGAGATCTAACAGTAGAAGAGACAGAGTGCATAGAGTAGCAGGTTTGAAATCTAGGCATAATTCTGACAAGGATACTGTAAGAGCCTGGGGGGGTACAGTTAAATGGATTCATTGTAGGTCAAGATATACACGCTTTACAGGAGCGCAGAGTCAGTTCAATATTGGTGAATAAGAGGCGTGACCCTTCCTGTGAAGGATGGAGGCCAGCCAGCTTAAAAAATTAAAGGTGGCAAAATTGTCAAAACATGGAATATCTCTGTTCAGACAATAACCCTTGAGCCAGATGTGGAGTTGGCGTAGGCAACTAAACTTCACGTCACCAAAACGAGGTGAGGGGAGCGGACTGGAAGTAATTACCTGCTTCCTGGTGTCCAGACTGTCCACAAGATAGATGAACTCATCTTTGAGACTTTCCGACTGCTGGTATTTAATGTAATTTGTGCCAGCTTGGACGACGACTGCAGTGGTGAAGTTGTGGTTGTTAATCCGCTGTAGAGCGCTGGGTGTAATGTCCTTAAAGCAGGCACCAGGATAGCAGAAAGACCGGCCACCAGATACTGCTACGTATCGAACCATCGAGGTGCCAACAACAAACACCGACGGGGGGCGCTGAGCCTGGGCGTGGAGGTCTGACCTCCTGGAGGACTGGACTCAAGAGACAGCGGTTGATGCGCGGGCTGGGTTGCGCATAGAAGACAGTCGCCCATTTGCAGCGGCAGCAGGGGATACCTGAGGGGCCGTAGCAGCCAGTGGACGAGGGCAGTTGAGGTCCACCGGATGAGTGGCAGACGGATGAGCCAAGCTAGTGGGATTTGGTCGGTCCTGGCAAACAGGAGAAGTTAGTCGGTCCGGACTAGTACCAGTCGGGCCCTGGGAGGCAGGGAGACCCTCAGCAGTGTTGGAGGCAGAGCATTGCAGGACCAAGGCTGGATCTGTGGTGGTTGGGGAGCCCTTGTCGCCAAGTGCTTGCTCATGATGGTACTGTTGGGTCTCTATAAATAATGTTATAAGGAGTTCGGTCTAGACCTGCTCTATTTGAAAAGTGTCCTGAGATAACTTCTGTTATGAATTGGCGCTATACAAATAAAATTGAATTGAATTGAATTGAATTGAATCAGCCGCCACGTCAGGAGCGGGGGCCTGGCCAGAAGATGAGCACTCACTCAGCCGTAGTTCATCCCCATTTTCCAAAGTTTAATTTCAGTCCCACCCAATGGCTGATAAGGCCAAGTATCTTGGGAGCCATTTGCACATAATTTCCAGTTGTTGGGCTAAGTTTAATTTTTCTCGCTCCTTTCAGCTCACAACAATTGCTTGCCATAAGTAAAAAATGGTTTTGCTGGTGATGCATTAACTACGCTTCTCTGTGTGATTGCCTGTTCAGAAAAGCTCATGCATATAACAGGTTAATAGACCAATATCCAATACATTTGAACCTAAGTAGTAGTCTTTTTAAATATGTTAACCCTGACAGAGAGCCAATAGAAGGTGTGTCGCAAGAACAGGGACAGTAAGAAAGAGATATAAAAGTATTTTAATTAGTAGATGACCCATCTTGTCAGGTATTAGATTACAAGTTTGTCATCTTGACTCAAAAAGACATGGTTGGACGATATTCTTTCTACTGAACATCATGCGTATAACAGAATAGTTCGTAGAAATAGGCCAACATCAGACCTTATTACTTATTACCGGCCATGATGACTGTTTGGGTGTTTTGTGTTGTCTTGTGGTGTGTGTCATCTTCTGGCAGTGCTCTGGGGGCGTGTCTATCTCTGGCTGTTCACACACCTGGCTGAGGTCATCACCACACCTGCTCCTCATCAGTCTTCTGCAGTACTTAAGGAGCAGCCACACATCCAGTCAATGCTGGATTGTTGTGAAGTATTGTGAATCGTCCCTGGGACTCAGTCCCGGAACCCAGTCCACTCAACCCATGCTTCCTGAAAGCCAGCCACTGGATCCCCACACTACAAGCCTGCCAGCCAGCCACTCTCTGGATCTCCCCCACCTCTGGACTCCCACTCTCGGCTGCCAGCTCCCCCTTTTTCACTAATCCACTCTTTGTCAAATAAACTGTTTACACTCTACCCTTTTGTCCGATCTGCTTCTGGGTTCCCTTCAGAATCCTGACATTGAATTCTTTATAAGTTAAATATTTTGATGAGAGAAATAATGAAATAATAATTACTATGACTTGATTTTTAAAAACAAAAACCTATTTGTATTGTCAGTTGGACTGAAATGATACACTAAATTCAAAATACCCTGCATCTTGGAAATTTTTAACATAGTTCGGGGGAGGTCTGTTGCATTTTCTGTTGCAGAAAGTGACCTTTTCTGATTCTTCAACATGTCCTGAATGCAAAATAAGAGCAATCTAAGATACTAAACTAAAATACTTGTCCAGACTGTTCTGAAGTGTGAACCTATCATGACGTCACCCATTGGTTTGTGGAGAACCATTTTAAAGCCTCAAGGCATTATTGCTGTTGCTATGACAGTTTGTCAGAGCCAGTGGAGGTGACATACTGTGAGCTGAGCTGGTCTCATTGGCTGCGCAGTTTTGACCCACCCGTAGCAGGAAACGATGGCGGCTCGTCTGGTCACACACAATCTCGTATTACAAATAAACAGTACAGTAAATAGGTTCCTAAAACAATTTAAGGTGAGAAATAGGCAATGCAGTAACAGATTCTTGATTCATATTTGATCAGCACTGCCTAGTTTGACAGTTTGATCTGAGTTTGGTGCGTTGAGCTGGATGGACTCACTGAAAATGACTTATCAATCATAAGGTAGCCACGCCAAAAAAACACTAAATGAACAACATGCTTTATGGAAGAAGACTTGAAACTAGCAATTGAGACCATAAACTCATTAGGAAACTGTTTACTGAGCTAATAAATCAAGTAAGAAGTCAGCTCATTTCTCCATAAGACTGCATGGTATCTGTGTTTTAATGCCCCCTGCTGGCCATTACATAAAATGCAGGTTTAAGACACTTTCTTGTCAGGGTCTTCACAGACTGGGAAGCTCTGTCCATTACATATACTGTCAATGGTTCTGACTGATGATGGCATTGGTAGTTTGCTCAAACAGTTAAAATTATAGTCTGTTTTCATCTGCTGTGTAAGTTACACACATGCCTGAGGGCCTTCTAAATATCACATAAAGATGATTAATCTTTGTTTTGATTGACTCTGGTCCCATTTTAAAATCTGACATTCAGTCTCAAAGGTCAATAAGATGTTTAAAATCTGAACCCCCAGCCAGCTCCACATCTAACAACAAGGTACAACAAAGAGTTCACATGAGGTTTAGAGTCTCACTAGCTGCTATCAGCTTGTTGCACTGTCAGTCAAAACATTCAGTAAGCACGGAGGTGGAAGGATAAATTAAATTAAGATAAGATAAGATAATTCTTTTATTTATCCCCCTAAGGAGAAATTCATTTCGACACAGCAGCAATAGGCCAAAGCAGCGCAAAATCACAGTAAATATTATTAATATTAGAAGATATAAAAACTAATAATTAAAGTATATACACTAAAACTACTAAACTACTATGGTGGAAATCAAATATAAATAGTGCAAAAGGTTTGCACGTTGTAGGTAGGAGTTCTAAACCAGCCTTTATCTGCTGGGGTTTGAGGAACTGGGAGCTGTGGCGTTGTGGAGTCTGATGGCAGATGGTACAAATGAGCCTCCAAACCGCTTTGAGGCTCGGGGCTGGGTCAGCCTGTGGCTGAAGATGCTCCTGAGCTGCCTGAGCTCAGTGTAGAGAGGATGACAGGGGTTGTCCATGATGGCTTTCAGCTTCCCTCTCATCCTCTTCTCCGTCACAGTCTCCACACTGTCCAGCTCCATCAGAAGTCAGAGGTGTAGAGGGTGAACAGGAACGGTGACAGTACAGTTCCTTGGGGTGTACTAGTGCTGCTGGTTACCACATCTGACAAGCAGCTGTGCAGTCTGACGTATTGTGGTCTGTCAGTGAGGTAGTCAGTGATCCAGGCCACGAGGTCCTGATCCACCTGCATCACAAAGAGCTTTTCTGCCAGCCGGAGAGGTTTGATGGTTTGATGGTGTCGAAGGCACTGGAAAGAAGAACATGATCCTCACGTTGGTCTGTGACTTCTCCAGGAGGGTATAAGCTCTGTGAAGCAGGTAGATGATGGCATCATCCACGCTGATGTCGGCCTGGTACGCAAACTGCAGAGGGTCCAGGCAGTCGCGTACCAGGGGTCTGAGGTCTCTCAAAGGTCTTCATAACATGTGACGTTAAGGCTACAGGCCTGAAGTCTTTGAGAGAGTTGGGTCTTCCTTTTTTGGGAACAGGAACTTCTTCAACCTCAGGGAGAGGTCAAACAGATGCTCGAACACTCCTGCCAGTTGCTCTGCGCACACCTTAAGGACTCTCGGGTTGATGTCGTCTGGACCACTGGCCTTCTTTATCCGGGTCCTGGTGAGCTGCCGTCTCACCTGGCATCTTGTGATGACCGGGTTTGTTGTGGCAGTGATTGGGGGGTGACAGTTCCCAGCTGTGAGGTGATTGGTAGAGGGGGGAGGGGGGGAGGAGGGGAGGGGTGCAAGGGGGTGGGAGAGTTGGTTTAGTGGAGAGAGGTAGGTGGGGGGAGGAGGTGGAGGTTTGTGGGGTGGAGAAATTGAGAGGATGGGGGGATGGGAAAGGGGAGTGAGTAGAGGGGGGTTTAGGGCAGATGAGGGTGGTGGTGTTACAGTCATCAAGGGGAATACGGGCTGTGGAGGAGGAGGGTGGGGTATCCAGGGTGTGAAAGGGGGTACCTGAAGAGGTGGAGGGGGTTTGTGAGTCAAACCTATTGAAGAACAAGTTTAGCTCATTGGCACGTCCCTTTGTACCATCTACTGAACCTGCTGACCTTTTCATGCCAGTAATGCTCCTCAATGTCCTCACAGAACCTGATGTAGTCTGTGACGCTGGGTGAGACCCTTGATGTCATCTCTGTAGTCTTCCTGGAACACTTCCCAGTCGGTTGTCCTGTAACATTCCATCAAGGCCTCCTCTGCCTCCACCGACCACTGCTGCACAGTCCTGGTGGTGATGGACTGTTTCCTCCTAACAGCAGGCCTGTATGTAGGATTGAGATGTATCAGGCAGTGGTCAGATTTGCCGAGAGGGGGGAGGGCTGTGGAGCAGATCTAAGGTCTTTTCCCCTCTGGTGTTACAGGTGACATATTGGGTAAAGTCTGTCAGGGTCTTTGAGATTTTGGCATGGTTAAAATCTCCATTTATGATGATGAATGCACTGGGATGACGTGTCTGCAGGTCTGCAATGGTGGAGTGGATGACGTCACAGGTGTGCGCCGCTACTGCCGATGGAGGAATGTAAACAGTGATGACAATAGTGGCCGTAAAACTCACGGGGCAGATAGTATGGCCTTAACCCTATGGCCAGCAGTTCAATGTCAGGCATGGCGATTTCTGCGTTCTTGACAACATGTCCAGGGTTACACCATTTAGAGTTCACAAAGACAGCGAGCCCTCCTCCAGACTTTTTACCGCTTTTTCTACCTGTCTGCTCGAACTAGTGAAAAGCCAGCTAGTTCCACTTAACAGTCTGGTGTAATGTCATTCAGCCATATCTCCGTCAGACATAATATGTTGCACTCCCGATACTCTCGCTGTCCGTTGACCAGGGCCGAGAGCTTGTCCGTCTTGTTCAGCGAGCGTACGTTTCCCATGACAACCGAGGGAAGACATGGCTTTTATCTCCACCGCCTCTCTATCTTTTTGGTCCTCACCAACGTGCCTACTCTGGTTCCTCTCCTTCGTCTCCTTAACTCCACCGGGATCTCCCTCCGGCATGCGACACGTAAATCCCGATACCGTAGGAAGACCTCACGTGAATAACCTCCGGTGTTTTGTTGTGTGGTGGTTGTTGTGTCCACATTCCTACACATTGTTTATATTTAAAAAAACTAAGTTCAACTATGGCTAAAAAAGTAAAAAAAGAACTACCAACACTGGAGGTCTATTTACAACAATAAACACAGTGCTATTTAAGAAGGAATAAAGAACTAGTAAAATTTTAGGCGCAACAGCTCCCTCCAAGCTGCCACTCTCTGCGGCGCTCCTAGAATAAGAATTAATAATATCAATAGCTTAATGTTATCTTTTCCAGATGTATTATATGTGACTGCGCTGCTCCTTGATGCCAGACCTCATTCGTCGCTAATCCGTTATCAGTCCGCTCTGCTGGAAGGACAAATGAAATGTGAATGAGGTATCTCACTGTCGATGTCTGCCATCAGCCGATGGTTAATAAAGATACTCCACAGAAAAGCCAGAACCTGTCAGTATGTAGGGCTGTGTCCAAAATCACTCTCTATTTACTAGTGTAAATATATGTAATGCACTACATTTACTGTCCTCCATGTAAATGTATCCACATATAGTGACTTAAAAATTCTACAATGGGCTAATTATTACAGTATTAGTCAAATTATTGTATTGATGTATTATGGATTGCATTAATTTTGTTACAGCATACTTTTATCATAAATACAACATTAACGTCTTTTTCTCAGCCACACATGCAATACTCTTTACTTCATACACCAAATCCCAAATAGGCTACACACAGCCATGATACCCACACCTGTCTTTTATCTTATCAGGACATATATCATGGTAGCTGTCTCATGTTTTTGTCTTAATGTAAGTCCACTATGTATATATTTTTTTATATATATTTTTTTTTATGCGTGTCACTCTATTTCACCAATCGAAAAAGCATAATATAGATGCAAACATTAGTTAATACATACACATAAGTGGCATGACTGCGGCTGCAGTGACAATGTGTAATCATGATAGTTAAAGGTCCAGTGTTTAACATTTAGGAGGACCTATTGGTCGAAATGGAGTAAAATATCCGTAGATATGTTTTCATTAGTGTATAGTCACCGGAAAATAGAAATTATTATGTTTTTATTATTATTATTATGCGTTACCTAAGAATGGGCAGTTTTTTTATTTACAGACACAGTGGGTCACCTTCCTTCCTGGGTGTGATTTATTTTATATTGTTTAATAACTTTTGAATTCCTATTACTAGATTACAAGCCAGAATGTCTATCTGACAGTGCTGTAGCTAAATCTAACCCTAACCCATCAATGTTTAATTCAATGCCATGTCTGAATATAACAGAGGACTCCTATAATAACCTTAGTCCCTGCCAAATCGATCATCTTGTCAATAGTGCTGCAGGCTCACTGCGAACAACAATAGATTCTATTGCCCCTATAAAAAGGAAAATATTAAAACATAGGAGGCTAGCACAGTGGTACAACAACCAAACCAAGCCAATTAAAACAAAAAAGCGTGGAAATCTGAAAGGAAATGGCACTCTTCCAAACTATTAGAATGACGTTCAAGCTGGCAAGATAATCTTAAAACATATAGAAAGGACCTCCATAATGCCAGAGGAGCCTATTATTCAGCACTAATAGAAGAAAATAAGAACAACCCCAGGTTCCTCTTCAGCACTGAAGCCAGGCTGACAGAGTCACAGCATGTATCCCCAAAACCAGTGACGGGTGGTGGTGATTTTGGGTGGGTGGGCTAACGAATGCATTACACTCTCAATACATCACACAGCAGCAACAGCAGCATCACATCAAGTTACAGCAACAACATTGTATACTTTGTTATAGCAAGGGCTCTACAGCAACACTGGGGAGACATACCCAAAAGAATGGCCTGATGCCAAAAAACCCAGCAATGACAACTTTACGCTATTTCCAATGTGGCTCGTGCTGCATTCATGTTTACTAATTTTGTCGGATAAATATTTTAAATCCACAATTCCTTGTTGGGTCCAAACTGTGTCTCCTCCAAACCACAAACATGGAAACAGAAAAGTGAATTCCTAGCAGCACTTGCTGTTAGCCAGTCTGTTAGCTGAAACCACGTAACACAAAATTACGATTTTGTCGTTTGTCCTTTCGTGTTATTTTAACATCATTTGGATGATGTGTTCCCATTTTTACTCCAAAGACCAAAAATTGATTAGAAAGTAAATAATCCACCTCGTTCATGTTCATGCTAATGCCCACCATACTACGAACTAGCCTCACTGTACTGTAGCTACTGCACTGTGATTGGTCGAAGGTCACTGTACTGTAGCTACTGCGCTGTGATTGAATTCAGCCCAAATGGGCAGCATATGAAGGGGGCGTGTTAGGACACCTGTCAATGAAAGCTTATGCTACTGTGTTTGCCAGGAACACCTCCCTCGGGAGGCGCCCTGGAGGCATCCTCATCAGATGCCCGAACCATCTAAGCTGGCTCCTTCGACGCAAAGGAGAAGCGGCTCTACTCCTAGTCCCTCGCGGATGTCCGAGCTTCTCACCCTATCCCTAAGGGAGACGCCGGCCACCCTCTTGAGGAAACCCATTTTGGTTGCTTGTACACGGGATCTCGTTCTTTCGGTCACAACCCATCTCTCATGACCATAGGTCAGGGTAGGAACAAAGATCGACCGGTAGATCGAGAGTTTCGCCTTTCGGCTCAACTCTCTTTTCGTGACAACAGTGCGATACAGGGACCGCAATACCGCCCCTGCTGCCCTGATTTTCCGGCCAATCTCCTGCTCCATTCTTGAACTCCTTCACTTGGAGTAAGGACTCACTCCCTACCCGGAGTAGACAATCCATCGGTTTCCTGCTGAGAACCATGGCCTCCGATTTAGAGGTGCTGATCCTCAGCCCACCAAACTGCAACCCCTGCCCCCCCACGACTATGCCTCGATATCTTGTCCATGAAAGTTACAAACAGGATTGGTGACAAAGCGCAGCCCTGGCGGAGGCCAACACCCACTGGAAACGAGTTCGACTTACGACCAAGAATCCGGACACAACTCTCGCTTTGGAAATACAGGGCTTGGATGGCCCTGTGAACTGGCCCCCTCACCCCATACTCCCGCAGCACTTCCCACAGGATATCCTGGGGAACCCGGTCATATGCCATCTCCAAATCCACAAAGCACATGTAGACCGGATGGGCATACTCCCATCCCAGGACACCTGAGAGAGTAAAGAGTTGGTCTGTTGTTCCACGACCAGGACAAAACCCGCACTGTTCTTCTTCAATCAGAGGTTCAACAATCGTCCGGACCCTGCTTTCCAGCACCTTAGAGTAAACTTTCCCAGGGAGGCTGAGTAGTGTGATGCCTCTGTAATTTGCACACACCCTCTGGTCCCCCTGTTTAAATAGGGGAACCACCACCCCAGTCCGCCACTCCTTTGGCGCTGTCCCTGACTTCCACGCAATGTTGAAAAGGCATGTCAACCAAGACAGCCCCTCAACACCCAGAGCCTTCAGCATTTCTGGACGAATCTCATCAATCCCCAGGGCTTTGTCACTGTGGAGTTGTCTGACTACCTCAGTGACTTCCCGCAGGGAAATTGATGTAGATCCCCCATCACACTCCAGTCCTGCCTCTATCACAGAGGGTGGGTTTGTTAGTCTAGTTGGGTTCAGGAGTTCCCCAAAGTGTTCCTTCCACCGCCCAATTCGCTTGAATGGTTCCCCGCTTCCCCCTCCTGAGGTGTCGGACGGTTTTCCAGAAGCGCCTGGGTGCCGTCTGAAAGTCCTTCTCCATGACTTCTCTGAACTCCTCCCACACCCGCTGTTTTGCTTCCCTCACTGTTGCGGCTGCAGTGCTTCGGGCCTGCCGGTACCCTGCAACTGCCTCAGGAGTCCCCCGGGATAACATATCCCGGAAGGCCTCCTTCAGTTGGACGGCTTCCCTGACCACCAGTGTCCACCACCGTGTTCGAGGGTTACCGCCCCTTGAGGCACCAAAGATCTTAAGACCACAGCTCACAGCCACAGCTTCAGCAATAGAAGCTTTGAACATCAACCACTCCGGTTCGATGTCCTCCGCCTCCACAGGAATGTAGGAGAAGCTCCGCCAGAGGTGGGAGTTGAAGGTCTCTCAGACAGGGGCCTCCTCCAGACGTTCCCAGTTCACCCGTATTACACGTTTGGGTTTACCAGATCTGTCCAGTGGCTTCCCCCGCCACCTAACCCAACTCACCACCAGATGGTGATCAGTTGACAGCTCCGCCCCTATCTTTACCCGAGTGTCCAATACATGCGGCCTCAGTTCTGATGATACAATCATAAAATCGATCATAGACCTTTGGCCTAGGGTGCTCTGGTACCACGTACACTTATGAGCATCCCTATGTACGAACATGGTGTTCGTTATGGACAATCCATAACTAGCACATAAGTCCAGCAACAAAACACCGCTCTGGTTCAAATCGGGGAGGCCGTTCCTCCCAATCACGCCCCTCCAAGTATCTCCATCATTGCCCACATGTGCATTGAAGTCTCCCAGGAGAACGATGGAGTCCCGTACTGGAGCCCTATACAGGACTTCATTCAGGGTCTTCAAGAAGGCCGAATATTCTTCACTGCTGTTTGGTGCATAAGCACAGACAACAGTCATAGTTCCACCCCCCACAGATTGTAGGTGTAGGGAGGCTACCCTCTCGTCCACCAGGGTGAACTCCAACGTAGAGGTGCTCAGCCGGGGGCTTGTTAGTATCCCCACACCAGCCTGGCACTTCACACCTTGGGCAACTCCAGAGAAGAATAAAGTCCAACCCCTATCCAGGAGTAAGGATCCAGAGTCTCGACTGTGCGTAGAAGTAAGCCCCACCAGATCTAATTGATAGCGCTCCACCACCCGCACCAGTTCCGGCTCCTTCCCCCCCAGCGAAGTGACATTCCACGTCCCCAAAGCCAGCTTTTGCTGCCCGGGTCTGGTCTGTCTAGGCCCCCTGCCTTTACTGTTAGCCCATATATACCAGCCGTCCCTGCCCATAACCCTCAGTAGTAACGACTTTATGAGTTTCTTTAAGATAAAATTATTACTATTAGAGACAAAATTAATAACCAAATGCCCTCAACTCTGCCTCTCCGAATTCAGGAATTTTAACAAATGTAAAATCAGAAATACTCTTAGACTTTTTTTTTGCTATCAATCCGCATTGATTAACTTCAATCATTTCTTCATCGAAGCCATTAACCTGTCTTTTAGACCCCATCAACTAGGCTCCTTAAAGAAGTCTTACCCTTAGTTGGCACCTATTTACTGGATATGATCAATCTTAAGTTCTTGTACTTGGCTCCAAACTCCAAAACTCACTGTCTAAAGATGTCTAAGAGGTACTCTAGATGGTATGACCTTGGCCTCCAGTACCACCGTCAGGAATCTTGGAGTTAATTTTGATCAGGATATGTACTTCAAAATAAAGCAAACCTCAAGGACTGCCTTTTTTTTACTTAATAATAATCAGACACATCCTGTCACAGACAGATGCAGAAAAACTAGTTTATGCATTTCTTACTTTTAGGCTGGATTACTGCAACTCCCTATTATTAGGCTGCCCCAATTAGTCCATTAAGACGCTACAATTAATTCAGAACACTGCAGCACAAGTACTGACAGTACCTGACAGAAGTACATTAGCTTCTCTGCACTGGCTCCCTGTAAAATTCAGAATATAATTTAAAATCCTCCCTCACCTACAAAGCTCTTCATGGTCAGGCCCCTTCATATCTTAAAGAGCTCATAGTACCCTACTACCCAACTAGAACACTACGTTCTCTGAATGCAGGGCTACTTGTGGTTCCAATAGTCTCTAAAAGTAGAACAGGAGCAGGGGCTTTCAGTTACCAAGCTCCTCTCCTGTGGAACCAACTTCCAGTTTTGGTTTGGGAGGCAGACACCCTCACCACATTCAAGAGTAGGCTTAAGACGTTCCTCTTTGATAAAGCTTATAGTTAGTTATGCTGCTGTAGGCCTAGACTGCTGGGGGATTCCCCATGATGCATTGAGCTCCTCTCTTCCTCTCCCTCTCTTTCTGCACACATTCATGTCCCATTAATGTATGTTACTAACTTTACTTCTTCTTCACCTAGAGCCGGGGTCTGTCTGAGGTTCCTGCCTCTTAAAGGTTTTTCCTTGCCAAGTGCTTGCTCATTGGTGGGAACTGTTGGATTTCTGTAAATAATTTTATAAGAAGCACAGTCTAGACCTGCTCTTTTGTTAGGAATTGGCGCTATACAAATAAAACTGAATTAAATTGAATTGAATCCCAGACAGGGTCTGGAGTTTGCATGCCGCTGTGTTTGCATGTGTTCCGATTACCCGCACCATCAATTCTCAAGTCAGTGGCCTTGACTCATATGACTGGGGTTGGTCCCCACTGCTTCTAGTACTTTGTAGGGGTCAAATGCAGACTGAATTTCCCTACAGGGATCAACAATGGATAACTTAACTTCCACTAAGTTCACCATGTTGAACTGCCATGTTTCTACAGTATCCCAGAATGGACAAAGCAAACTGGCTCTAGATTGGGGCGTTTGCATTTTGCGGCCACCATAGTTTCTCCTTTACACTTGAAAGGGGAGGGTGATGTGAAGGAGTTGTAATCTGAAACTACATCACTAGATGTCACTAAATCCTACACACTGGACCTGTAAGTTAGGCTTAATCTTTCTTTTTACACATACGTGACGCGCCACGAGAAAACCAGTAGCAAGCCGGCTGGGAGGAATTCACATAAACAAAGAAACTATCGTTTTTTTCAAAATTAGTGATTTTCGTTTTTTTTACAGAATGTGCAAGTTGAGATCATGAAGAAGCCACTCCACGTTTCAGATAACAGTATTGGTTGCCTTAAAAGTATACATTTTGTGTTTGAAATTGGGTATAGTTTCAGGAAAGGCTGGTGCTTCGCTGGGCGTGTCCGGCGATACAGGTAATTTCCATACTGGCTACCTGTGACCATTCACGTGCTTTTGTTTTTTTTGGCGAATCAGGGGCACGTTACTAATGAACCACATGGCTACTTATGCAGCCCCCCCCCCACATAAGTTCTGCTACTTCTCGAAGCTGCATGTGATTTCATCATTGAATGAGGATGGACCAGGAAAAATGCATTGCAGAAGAGCTAAATCGTGACTTTAGCGAGATGCCGGATACTTCTGGTTATTCCGATGCCGATTTCACTTCTGATTCTGATGAGTGCACTGACGATGAAAGCGACTGTATTACACTGGAGAACATCCCTAATCTACAGCTGACCTTAGCTGAAGATGAAGACGAGGAAGAATCTCTTGGCCTCACACCAGAGGAGCTGGAGCGTAAGATATCAGACGCTATATCTACGGTAACATGTGAAGGGGATAAAGACAGCGAAATGGAGAAAATCTGTAACTTTGACTGCAAATGCTACGGAAGAAGAAAGGAAAACTCTCTCATTGGGACACATTCGTGCAGCGACAAACTTTCTCCAGAGCTTATGTACAGCATACGGTTGGATTATCTAGCTGCCGAAAGAGAGTGGCAGGAATCTCTGTATTTCAAAAACCCACGTGTTCTTTTAATGAAGCGATAGAAGGATTTTGGGGTATAAAAAAACAGCTTTATTTTAACACCAGTATATTGTACAAAAGTAACAGAGCTCTGGGTTCAACTACGGTTAACCTGACCTGCACAAGGTCTGCCAGTTCACGAAGTCTGAGCCACCTCCTGTTCCTAACATCAGTTCTTATATTTTTGAAGATAACACACATAGCATAAGATGGTATAATCTCCACCCCTTGTCCCCTTGGTATCTTGTCTCCAAGGATGGTGTTGATGGGGTAGCCACAACCTGGAACTCATCGAAGGGGAAAACAGCCTCTTTTTCTGACATTCAATGACATGTTATCTAAACCTATGCACATATTATTTAAACCTACGTATACACTTCGTACTCTCTCTTCCAGATATGAAGTTGTTTTTCACGACTGGAAGGAGTCCGTCATGTGTTCTATCATTGTTTTTACGAGCTCCTGACACTGACCTCGGAGGCCGTGTTTACTGCTACCTCTCCCAAACAACTACCCACACTCTTCTCCCTTATACTGTGCCTGCTATTCATATTCATTAGTAAGTTACAATTCTATAACACATCATACAAACATCTAATATTCATTACTTTATTTCGGTTATTAGTATTCCCTTAACAGCCCTTTATCAATGTAAGCATAATCAATGTAAGCACAAGTAAACATATTTCTATTCTAGTTAATAATCATACAGGCAAATATATAGAGTATAAATCACAGAATATCTCAACACCTTCTCAATAGGCGCATGACAGAATTCTGCTCATTAAGTGCCAGGCGCTCATATTAGGACCTGTGAAAACATCATCGTTATAGATTGTCAAGGTGGAAATCCAATAACTGCAGCAACTTTTTCAAAGCTCTCTTGGAAACATATGATGATTCAACGTCTGGCATGGTGTGTATGAGAGTATCAATGAGGAAAACAAAAGCAGCACTGAGAGACTTGAGATAATGCAGATATTAAAGCGAGCAAGCCTTGGAATACAAATCAGGTTACAAACGTAAGCAGACAGTATAGTGACATAAAGAACTGTCACATGTATTTTATGTTCCCACAAATAAAAAAATTGTTGCTATTAGCTCTCACTAATACGAAGAGAAAAATGTGGAGAAAACAAAAGTAGCTGCTCTTAATGATGCAGAGCCAGAGTCCCTTGAGTCATTACAAACAACAACAAGAAACAGCTAACTGCAAATTGTAGGTAAATAAAACAAGTTCCACACAGATGCATTGTTGATTTTTGTTTTTCGTTATTTGAAAAAAGGCAAATTCTGAATATACAAAAATCTGATCTTACCTCTCTCTGGGCTGTGTGGTCATCAACGGTCTCCAAGGAATCTTCATGCCTTTATTAGATAACAATAGTGGAGAGACAACAGGTCAGATTATAACCAGACACATGGTCAGTGCCTTAACCCCCAACCTTCCATGCTGTGTTATTTAGTTTCCACAAAAGAAAGTCTGTGGACCTGACACTAAGTGTTGCTTCAGTGTTATTATAGGATCCTATTGCTTTTCATGTCAAGATATGCCCTGCGTAACATTCAAGCACTAGGAATAGCCAGGCGATGTTGTATCCTAAACCTAACCAAGTGGTTTTGTTGCCTTTCACCTAAACAGGTGGTTTTGTTTCCTAAACCTAACCAAAAGGTTAAGATGTCTTAACATTTTAAAACTAACCACAGTGCGACTGAAAACTAAAGAAACTATTTTACTATACTAAGGAACATTATAAGTCAACTAAGTCTAAAACACTATCTTACTGGGAAGTCAAATGCCAGCCTCCCAGGTGCAGGTCCTGTACTTAACCCATTGGTCTACCACTACTTTCTTCCTATATTTGGACTTTGGCGCTATTATACTACATATAAAGTTTGAAGATGTGAGCTGTCTTTATGTGTCTATAATGCCATTGTAACAAATACATTGAAGAGAAATAATAAGTAATAAGTAATGTGTCTAATTTGTGAATAAACCCAATTGTTTCTTTTAACGGCACTGTGCTGGAGTACAGAGCCAACACAACAAAACTATCTTATGCTTATCGACTGCATGGTACATTCTGTTTTCAGAACAACAGAAACATCAAGTGAGCGCTCAGCCTGATCTCAGTAAACAAACAGCTGCTGCAGGCTCTCTGTTGTAGAATACAGTGCATCATTTCCCCGTGTGTCGGCCCTGCAGGCAACACACAGACGAGCGTTTTAACCACAGAGAGCACTTAAACCCTCCGTGACTGTCATCCAACAGCAGGCTTTTTTGTTGCCTATAGCAACATAAAGATGTTCAGCACTTGTGACAGCTGTTTGTTAAGTGCTCTCCCAGTCCATATGTATCAGACCACCTGGAGACAGTGATACACACTGAGCAATACCAGCTCCTTCAATAACACAGTGTGGCCATGTGGACTGATAGAGCCATTCTTTTACTCATTTGATGCATTAGATATAAGTGCTGTAGAAATAGATTTGCACTATGTGTAACCCTGAGAGAGAATACATACTTTATATAAAGTGTTCCTAGACTGGGAAGCATGGATGTAACATTGATGTTTTTGAACAACAATATTAGATTCAACAATATGCATGATTTTTGGTACACACAAAAGCATTTTCCATATCTACACAGATGCCAACTGAACCTAACACTAACCACAGAGGGTGGGGTGGTGCAATGGTAAACATAGTTCACCGGGGAATGGGCTTCAGCACCGGCATGCGACCCGCTGTTTTCTCAGCAAGTCCCACCACCTAGCATCGTATTTAAATCATATATTCACAGTTATATATATTCTACTGTATAGTCTATAGTCGCTAAATGTATGTCTTCTAATCCAGGGGTGACAAGAGACCCCCTTGTGACAGAAATTATATACTGTACATTTAGTGGTTTTTGATCCTAAACCTAACCTTAATTATGGTGGTGGAGGAAACGAATGATGATGAGTGATGACAAGGATGTCAGGAAGGACACATTTAGTTGTTTGTTGTTAAATGCAATGATAAAGTTCTTATTTTAACATTTAGTTCAGAGGGCTTATTGGGCAGCTTTAGCTAATCTCTACCATTGTCTGCTGTTCGATGCTGGGCAGGTAGTGGACTGTGGGTTTATCAAAACCTTTCACTGCAAGCAGCAGCCTGCTGATGACAGCAGAGTTGTGGATAATTCTGTTATGGGTGAGATCAGAAGCAGGCATAGGAAAGTGCACACTGATATAAACTTAGTTTAGAGTCGGTTTGGACATTTGTTAATCTTCTTAAAATTTACTGACATTACTGACCACAATATCTCTACTTTCAGTTTCCTGTCCATGTGAGGGTGCACTTGCCACCAAAATAACATAATAGGAATATTTCAGAAAGACATTGTAATAAATATTTACAGCAGCATATTCATACAGAGCTGTGGCAGTGATGAATGGGGAACTGGAGCAGGGCAGAAAATCAACAGAAATTATGTTGTAAATTCAGGTTATGTCCAGGGTAGGTGACTGAGGGGGCTGTTAAAAATTGCAAGGGGGAAATTTTTTCATAAATAAAAATCATATATTTAACCATGCAAGAGATTCAGAAAGTAACAAAAACAATTAAAGCTGCAAGCAGCGTTGGGCGGGACCTTGCACTCCACGCAACTCGGGGAGTGCTGCGGCCGCGTCACGTGCCGTCGTAACACGTGCGGACCACAACATGAAAATCTGCCGTTAATCAGCTCAAAATCGCCATGCAGCGCTTACTTCCTGTTGCCAGTAGGTGGCGCTATCACTATGTCTGAATATTGTCATGTACACGTGTTCAGGGCGGGACTGTTATCAAGCATTTGAAGTGTGGAGTCGATTGGACAATGTACACTCGAATTCGTGTTTTGTGGCGGTCCATCAAAATTTCCCGCCACCCCACAGACACGCCCCCTCACCACAGTCAACACATCATCAACAATGTGTTTTGCATTTTATGAGTAAATTTCAGCCGAATCTGATCATCCTGCGAGGAGTAGAACATGAAAGTATAAAACGTGATACTTCCTGTTACCAGTATGTGGCGCTATCACTGTCTGAATATTGTCATGTAGACGTGTTCAGGGTGGGACTGTTATCAAACACGTGAAGTTTCATTGAGATTGGATCATGTACGCTGAAGTTATGAGGACGTGTTCAGGGTGGGACTGTACACTGAAGATGAGTACTATCTGTTTGATGGCCAATCGGTGGAATTCCACACGTCGTCATGGGCACACGGTTAAACATACAGTCACAAATAGCACAACTTTTGATAACCAATGTGTGTAGATTGAAGTGATCAAATTTGAAGTCAACCTGATAAAATCTGTAGGAGGAGTTAGTTAAAACAGAAGCCCTTAAATGCCGGAAATAGCATCACAGTTTGACATTCGATTCAACCTGGCCAACTTTGAGGGAACGCCACGGACACGTCCTTTAACGTACAGTCACAAATAGCACAACTTTTAATCAGCACCATTTTTTGACTGTACTGACCAATTTTCAAGTAGGTCCGATAAATAAATAAAGGAGTTCGTTCAAATACAACGCGAAGAATTCACCGAAAATGCGCACGGAATTCACTATGGCCAACTTTGAGAGCACGCCACGGAAACGCCCTTCAACATACATGCACAAATAGCACACCTTTTAATCAGAACCATTTTTTGACTGTACTCACAAATTGTTCAGCTCCATTCACCGAACGCGTGGATACCAGGTTTATGACAAACTATGCAGAAGTTATTAGCCTAAACGCACTTTTTATGATAGTAGCGCCACCTAGTGGCCAACCCGAAAGCGACGCATAGAATATCCCCATTTCCACCAGGCCTGACAACTTTGCCAAATAAAATTGACTTTTCGTATATGTTCCCAGGGGCAAAAGTGCAGTCAAAGGGGGCTAAAAATAATAAGAAGAATAGGTAAGAAATCGAGCGGTCGCTGGCTCGGTCCCTAATAAAAAATAACAACCTAAGGCTACTGTTTACGCACCACTAGCAGAGTGCTAAATATCTTTTGAATTTATAAACAAAAATTTTCTTGGTCAAAATCAGCAGGGGGAAGCGCTTAGAAACCTGTTTGTGGCTTGCAGCTCCCTGACATGTTCTGTCCGTCTTTCTGTCTTTCTGTCTCACAATCTTCTCTGCTCTGTAACAGTTCTATGGACAGCACGACCCTAGCATACACCTATGCAAATAGTCTAAAATTATACTGGCAAAGTCATTCTCTGATACACCAAACCACCAGAATTCTTACAAAATAGCCCTGCATTCAGAGAGTTCAGTGTTCTAGTGGGATAGCAGAGTACTATGAGCTCTTAAAGATATGAAGATGGCTGACCACGAAGAGCTTTGTATGTGAGGAGGAGGATTTTAAATTCTATTCTGAATTTTCCAGTGCAGAGAAGCTAATACAGGATAAATATGATCTCTTCTCCTAGTTCCTGTCAGTACTTGTGCCCCAGCGTTCTGAATCAATTGTAGCGTCCTAATGGACTTATTGGGGCAGCCTGATAATAGGGAGTTTCAGTAATCCAGCCTAGAAGTAACAAATGCATGGACTCTTTTTTTGTATCTTTCTGTGACAGGATGTATCTGATTTTTGCAATGTTGTGAAAGTGAAAAAGGCAGTCTTACATGTTTGCTTTATGTAGGAGTTGAAAGACATCCTGATCAAAGATAACTCCAACATTCCTGACGATGGTGCTGGAGGCCAAGGTAAGTTGGTAGATTTCAAACTTCAGTTTTGACAGAGTTTAACATCAGAAAATTGCAGGTCATCCAAGTTTCTCCATAACAATGAAAGTTAATAGAGTGATTCCTAATAATGTTGCCTAAGGGAAGCATATATAAGGTGAATAGAATTGGTCCAGGCACAGAACCTTGAACTCAATGACTAACTTCAGTGTGCATGGAGGATTCATTGTTAACATTTACAAACTGAGATTGATCTGATAAATAGGACTCAAACAAGCTTAATGTGGTTCCTTTGCCAATTAGATGTTCATGTCTCTGTAATAGAATATGATGGTCAATGGCATCAAATGCAGCACTAAGATCTAACAAGACAAGTACAGAGACGAGTCCATTGTCTGATGCAATTAGAAGGTAACTTTCACCAGTGCTGTCTCTGTGCTTTGATGTACTCCTGACTGAAAATCCTCAAACAAGTTGTTGCTATGTAAAAAGTATGGGCTGATTTTTGTGTCAGTAGAAACTGAATTTTAATCATTTAGAACTGAATCTGAATTGCTCAACTTAAATAATTGCCTTAAAAACTGAATTTGAATTGCATAATTTGAATTTTTATTGTTTAACTTGAATAACTGTATTGAAAAAATGAATCTGAATAGCATAATTTGAATTTGAATTTATTAGTTTGAAACTGAATTGCTATACATTTGAAACTGTATTTGAGCCTCACTAAAAATTCAACTTTTTATGTACTTTCAGTTCCCGTCCTCTAAATTCAATTTCAGTTCTCTCAATTCAAATTCAGTTCTCTCAATTCAATTTCAAACCAAAACAAAATTCACTTTTAAGGTCACAGACGGGTCAAGGTCGTTCAGTAAGAGCAATCGAGTGCAGATGCACAAAGCTCCTTTTTGGCCAAGCGGCACGTTTGTTTTTGACCATTTCCTGGACCTGTAGACATTGGCTAGCAAGACATGCTTAAAGGAGACATATTATGCCCCTTTTCAGGTTCATAATTGTATTTTGTGGATTTCCTACAATAGGTTTAGATGTTTTAATGTTCAAAAAACACATTATTTTTCTCATACTGTCTATAGCTGAGCACCTCTTTTTAGCTTCTGTCTGAATCGATCGGTTTTAGCTTCTGTCTCTTTAAGGCTCCCCTTCCCGAAAAGCCCAGTCTGCTCTGATTGGTCGGCAATATGACGCGGATGACGTGGATGACGCTCTGGCCCCTCCCACTTCCGCCTCAGCGTTGCCGGCAGTTAGCTCCTCACTGCTACTGAGTTTATCTGCATTTCTACCATCAATATTAATTCAATAACTGCTTCTAAACCAAAAACTTACCACTGGACATCTTTTCGTGTTCCTTCTTTCTGATGTTGGCGTCTGCTGGTATGGCCACATCTATCACCACCGCCTTCTTCTGCTCCTTGTCTACCACCACTATGTCTAGTTGGTTGGCCAGGACCTGTTTGTCAGTCTGGAAGCTGAAGTCCCACAGCACCTTGGCCCTGTTTTTCTCAGCCACCTTCTGTGGTGCGGCCCATTGGGATTTGGGTACTTCTATTCTATACTGGGTACAGATGTTCCTGAACACTATTCCAGCTACTTGGTTGTGTCTCTCCATGTACGCTGACCCAGCTAGCATCTTATACCCTGCTACTATGTGCTGGACTGTCTCAGGGGCATCTTTGCATAGTCTGCACCTTGGATCAGATCTACTCTTGTAGATCTTGGCCTCTATGGCTCTTGTACCTATGGCCTGTTCTTGTGCTGCCATGATCAGTGCCTCTGTGCTGTCTCTGAGTCCAGCCTTTTCTAGCAATGGGTAGGTCTTCTCAATATCAGCCACTTCTTCAATTTGGTGGTGGTACGTGCCATGTAGGGGCTTGTCCCTCCAGGTTTTCTGCTCCTCTTCTTCTTCTGCACTCTTATTGGGTTTCTGTTGCCTGAGACATTCACTTAGCAGTTTGTCCATCTATGTCTTGTTCCAGTAGCCCATTTCTCATCAGGTTGCCCTGGTTCCCTAGCACCTGATGCGGACCTTGTTGACCCGGGCGACGTCCTTTATCTGTACTCTCATGTTGCTGCTCCCCCGACCGGGATTCGAACCCCGACATATATATATATATATATATATATATATATATATATTAACCTCTATCTATCATATAATGTTAGTGTTCATACCTTAATTATGAGAACCAACACTGTGTTTTATGCTTGTTTTTACAGGTACAGCAGTGAGCAGTGACCTACAGTCTACACAGCCCAGTGAAGTTAAACATATTATATATTACATAATATTAACAATATTAGTCAAGCAGTTGTTTCTAGTGAAGAAACAGCCAGTAAATGTACCAAAGTAATCAGAGTAATAGTAAGATGATTACTGTAACCTCCCATCTGTTATATTCTTTATACACATTAGTTTACTGAGACCATGGAAACTTGCCATAATGAGGCAGAAACCTGCCTGGAATACTTTATCCTGTACAACAATGTCAACATAACTGAAGCAATTACTCATCACTCATCTAATAAAGTAACATGTTTATGTGGTTTAAAAACTGCTAAGTAACCAACTGTACTTGTACTGTATCCATATTTGATAGTCTGATAATTTAACTTTAAAGTATTATTACCAAAGTTAACCTTTAGATATTTGTAAAAGCTGCAATTGTGTTTTACGTTTTATTTTATATATTATGATGTCATTTGTCTTCCAACATAATAAAGTTTGAATGTGAGACAGTAATGTATTGTGTTACAGGTTTAAATTTCACATTTTCATATTGATAGATGTTACACAAACCAGGTTTTCAACTCTTGTACATCCAGGAAATCTTCATAGCCTATGTGAAATAACATGTTATTTATATAAAACCACACTTATTACTGAATTTAAAAATGACCAAAACTCTTCTTAAAAGTAAAACACTTTATTTATGTTTCATTCATATTCCAGTTACACATGTTGTAAGTAACAAAGCTATAACTTTTATGTAAACTGTGCAGATTGTGTCCTTCATCAAGGTATCTTAGGTTTCCAGTATACTGAAGTGTGAGCTGGTAATGGAGCTCTGCAGTCAGTGTTCATCTTGATGAGTCTTCCTTTGGATACACAGGCTGTCCTGATGCTGCAGCTGTCTCTGTCCTCTGATGGGTCCAGGAACACCTGAGCTTCATCAGGTCACCTGTAAAACAAGGCAGATTCAGTGTTACTTGTAAGACAGCATATAATATACAGTATAATATAATACAGTATAATTACAACAGCTCATTGTGGCTCAAAGTTATAAACTAAAATAATAAAGCAGTGTCTTTGGTGGGTGCCTTGTTGCAGCTAACTGTAGTGATGTGTTGTTGAAACAGTCTGAGGTTACCAACAAAAATGTCTATCTAATGGCAGCAGATACACACACAGGACATTTACTGTGACTGTAACTGACGTTGTTCCCAGTGCAATAACAGACATTTAGCACTGAGCCTCAGTGTTGTTTATCATACAATAGGAGATGATATGAGTATGATATGTTACAGTGGACCTGCACCTAAGTACCAGTACTGCAGTAACGCTAAATATATAACTTTTATTAGTCGCGGTTTGACTCCACAAAACAGCCTTTTTACTTTTAGAAAACTGTCTCTCTTAAACCAAATGTCGTCATGTTATTTTAATGACACCAGTGTTTTTCCTGTTATGACAGGAACAAGATCTACAGTGCATCTGGAAAGTATTCAAATCACTTCACTTTTTCAACATTTTGTTACGTTTAAAAAGATTAAATCCATTTTTTCCTCAAAACTTTACACACAATACCCCATAATGACGACGTGAAAAAAGTTTGTTTGAAATTTTTGCAAATGTATTAAAAATAAAAAACGAAAAAATAACATGTATATAAGTATTCACAGCCTTTGCCATGACACTCAAAATTGAGCTCAGGTGCATTCAGTTTCCACTGATCATCCTTGAGATGTTTCTACATCAACTTGATTGGAGTCCACCTGTGGTAAATTCAGTTGATTGGACATGATTTGGAAAGACACACACCTGTCTATATAAGGTCCAACAGTTGACAGTGCATGTCAGAGCACAAATCAAGTCGTGAAATCCAAGGAATTGTCTGTATACCTTAGAGACAGGATTATATCTGCAGCATTGAAGGTCCCAATGACCACAGTGGTCTCCATCATCCGTAAATGAAAGAAGTTTGGAACCACCAGGACTCTTCCTAGAGCTGGCCGCCCAGCCAAACTGAGCGATCGGGGGAGAAGGGCTTTAGTCAGGGAGGTGACCAAGAACCCGATGGTCACTCTAGCATTGCTCTGTGGAGAAACAACCTTCCAGAAGGACAACCACCTTTGCAGTACTCCACCAAGCAGGCCTGTATGGTAGAGTAGCCAGACAGAAGCCACTCCTCAGTAAAAGGCACATGACAGCCCGCCTGGAGTTTACTTAAAGGCACCTGAAGGACTCTCAGACCATGAGAAACAAAATTCTCTGGTCTGAATGCCAAGCGTGATGTCTAGACGAAACCAGGCACTGCTCATAATCTGGACAATACCATCCCTACAGTGAAGCATGGTAGTGGCAACATCATGCTGTGGGGATGTTTTTCGGTGGCAGGAACTGGGAGACTAGTCAGGATCGAGGCAAAGATGAATGCAGCAATGTACAGAGACATCCTTGATGAAAACCTGCTCCAGAGGGATTTGGGCCTCAGACTGGGTCGAAGGTTCATCTTTCAACAGGACAACAACCCTAAGCACACAGCCAAGATAACAAAGTAGTGGCTTCGAGACAACTCTGTGAATGTCCTTGAGTGGCCCAGCCAGAATGCAGACTTGAACCTAATTGAAGATCTCTGGAGAGATCTGAAAATGGCTATTCACCGACACTCCCCATCCAACCTGATGGAGCTTGGGAGGTCCTGCAAAGAATGGGGAAAACTGCCCAAAAGTAGTAGCAGTTCTAACTTTTTAGTTTGTTCAGGTGTTGAAAACAGGACTTCATGCTGCTGCTTGTGGTGATTTTCTCCTTTAGCGTCTATTCAGGTCAGCTGCTCTCTATATTGGGTCTGTTTATCCTCAGGTCTATTCGGTTAGGTAGATTTTCCACAATTAGTTTCGGATCAGTTTATACATTTTGGCTCTGTGAGTACCTCTAGTAATTACGGCTGACATTTCACACTGAGAATCAATTCATCAAGACAGTCTTCCATTATCAGCGGACTCAACTGGACACTAAAGGAACTGCAATTTTTGTTACTTCAGTGTTGGCTTCATTTGCCAGCCACAGAGGTTGCTGCTTGTTGAAAACCCCAGGAAATGTATGCAGACATGCAGTTCTTCTTACCAAAAATCCATAGACATACTATAAGGCTGCTGCTTGCATGACAAATGGACAAATCTTTGTGATTTTTAAACCATTAATGTCATGCATTTAACATTTAGTACAACTTTATTATTTAGGGGGCGTCCGGATAGCTCACCTGGTAGAGCTCAGTAGTTACAGATTGCAATTCCCTCGCTTCACTTTCCCCTTCCAAAAAGAGAAACTACGGTGGTTGTGAAACGCAGGCCTATCTAGAGCTAGCGTTTGGTTTGTTTCCAGACTACTGTAAAAACACAGCGGTTCATGGCCGACTACATGGACGATGACCCTATTCTTATTTTAATTTATACACTAATGAAAACATACCTATGAATATTCTATTCCATTTCTGCCAATACATCCTCCTAAATGTTACACACTGAACCTTTAAAAATACGAAACGTTGATCACCTAATAATCCTAACCGACAACATGAAGATATATTGAGTTTCATCTACTGTGGAGTTGGATTATATTGGTTCTGTTAGAGTATTTTTGTTGAGTCCAGTGTGGCTTCCTCATGTATTGCCATTGAGTGAGAGAAACAGACCTCAGCAGGGGAAATATTCCCCCCTATCTAGAGCCAGTTTGTCCAAAAACAACAGGTTTTTTTTTTCTGTGCCCACAGATTCCGGTGATGACAGGCGCCTTCATGGACTCATCTCCCAATGATGACTACAGCACCGACCATTCTCTGTTCAACTCGTCCACCAGCGTCCACGCTGCCTCCATGGCAGTTCACAGCCAGCCTGAAGAGCCCCAGTCAATGTCTGGGGATGCCATTTGGCTCTGGATCGCCATCACTGCCACCATTGGGAACATAGTAGTTGTAGGCGTAGTGTACGCCTTCACATTCTAAGAGCTCTGAGCCAGGATGTTTGAAAGAACTTGGGGTATAGTGTCTGACTGTATGAGCAGCAATGGGCTGTGAGCACACTCTCTGTCAACCAGATGACTCACCAAATGGAAATTCGTCACAGAACACAGCAAAATTACCCAGCAGTCATCAGTCGCAAAGCACTTGAGTCATAATCTGCCAACGAAGTGTGGAAGAGTGGGGGGAAAAAAAGTGTGTGTGTGTGTGTATATATACATATATTATAGCAGACATAATGTAAATATGTCCTCTTTCTTCAGTGTGTTTATGTGCTTCAAAGTGTTTCTGTTTTCCTTTAATGGCGATATATACTTAAAATACTGAAAAATGTTTACTTACAGTATGTTGCAGGGACTTGTGTGAAGGCTTCAGGGTGGGGGTGATGGATCAGACAAGGGGCCCTTTAAAGGAGGCAGAAACCTGTTGGCCTTCTGAAAAAATTATGTAATACTGTAGGAAACATCAGGGTAGTGTGTGAGTTTGTGTGTTTGGCTGGCTGTGTAAGCTCAGCAGAAGAGGTGAGCAGATACTGTTTTGTTCCATTATTCCATTAGAAAAACGTTTATTCTGAAACAACAGATTCAAGGACAAACATTCCAACTTTTCAAACCCTTGAAATATTTAAATGTGGTGTTATTTTGTGTTTTTACTGTTAACCCTGTCTGTAAATTTCCCCATATGCAACAATATGAATGAATGTTTGGCCAAAGACACTTACTTTATTTGTAACTGTAACAGTACTTCAAGATTCAAGAGGTTTTTTATCATATGTACAGTAAGAAACACAAGGTTTGTATTTACAATGAAAATCTTACTTTGCCCGACTCCCTGAGGCAACACACAAGTAGAAGAGTAGAATATAAAATTAAAAATATAATTTTTTTTAAATATAACATAACTTACCACTTAAAGTACAGAACATTGTACAGTAAACAAAGAAACCTGAGTTGAATAAGCTGCTCTATGCCTCACAGTTACACTTAAGGTGCTGTGTGACATTATATCACAGTGGGAGTAAATTGGTGTGGGGGAGGGTGGTGTGTGCTGTACTGTTTTAGAGAGTTACTTGTAAATCAACCTAAACTGTGATTTCCTCTATGGCGTCAGAGTTATGTCATATGTCACAATAAAATGGAAGCAGAGCAGCCGAAGGACATCAGAGGACAAACCAGAAAATATTTACTCCATCAAATATGATCCAGTTTGACCAAAAACAGTGAATAAAGTTGTGAAAGTTGTACTGTATTTAGTTAGGCCCTAGGTCCCCTGAAACATTCCACTCCATGATATTTTCACAACTTGCCATCAGACCAGTGCCTGAAATAATATAAGATGAGGAAAAGAAAAGAAGATAAGATGACTTTATTGATTCCACACTTGATGGAGACAATCACTTGCTACAGCAGCTCCAGATACAATACAACAGATAAGAAAAGTACACAATAAATAAAACGCTATATACAGCTATTTATACAGTTTTTATACAGATGTGATAGATATGGAATATTGCACAGGTTGCAGCTGGAGGCAGTGGCATGGTATAAAAATAAATAATTGCAATAACATAAACAAACAAACCAAGCGGTAGACCAGCAACTCCCAAGGTAAAAGGACTCTTTTTATCAGAGGAGTCTGGTGGCTTTATATAACGACCTGAATCACGTCCAACATATGTTGAGATATTCTGTTTGGGGTCATCCCTATGTTCCCCGCTAAGGTTAGGGTTAGGGTTCCCCGGTCCCATACAAAGCGGGGAACATAGAACCCGGGGAACATAGGTACGCTCCCTTCTGTTTGTAGCTTTCCGTATAATTTAGTTTAAACTAGCACAGCACTAAGTTTACTTCCATCTCATCGCTTGAAAAAATTTTCAAATATTTCTTTTCAGTGCAAGGCGTGGAGTCACCCTGCTCATCAGTGTCCCACTGGACCTAGACAGCCAATCAAATCAAGCAAGAGATTAAATAAATAACTAGGTTAGCTAGCTGTTTGCTTGTTTTTTTTCTGTGTACAGTGTGTGAGAGAGCTACAGAGCTGGGGTGTAGTGGGGGGTTAACTCATGTAACCTCAGTTACACAAAAGCTTTGAAATGAAGCTAGAATTCACTCATCTAGAGCTCAACGTCTGCTTCAGTATTTTTTTCTGTTAATCACATTTGTTTGCCTGGGTGTGCACGCTGCCTCACTTCACAGATCCACCAACTGTTTTTTACCTGATGTGCTCTGTGTAACTGGCCGCAATCAGAAGCTGTCATCAAGGTATGCATGGAGGTCCATGTGGGTCATAAGAGGTTCAGTGCCTCCCAAAACTTTGCCATTCTTTGCCTCTCCCTTTGTTTTGTTTTTCTGGCTCGCTGCTGCCTGTACAACTCTCGGTTGTTGAATTTGTGTGTGAATGGCAGTTATTATCTGCACTTGTGAAATAGTATAATTTTCTTGTGAGCATTTGACATAAATCTGACACCATATGTGTCTTTCTGTTGTACAAAATGAGCCAGTATTACTATTTTATCTCCTCCATGCTGGTAGCTTGTTTTTCTTGAAATTAAAACATGAGTTCCCAAGTCACTGTAAAAATTTTTTAAATGTTTCCCCCATTATATCAAATTAAAAAAAGGATGTTGTGGGGCCAATATTATTACTATATTTCTTGCAAATGTTAATTGAGAGTTGTGAACCAGGGGCTGATTTTGCATCGTGCAAGATGAGATCATTACCACTGCTGTTCATTTTCAAAACCAACCATGAAAACATTTGTGTCAACATTGCTCACAAATTGCTTTCATGAAACAAATGCCACAATCTCAATCTTTAAGGATTGTACAGTAAAGTAAGGTATTGGTGGATGAGCACACAACACATTATGATTATTGGAGAAACAAACTAACAGAGGCTAACATATAGACGGATAAAAAACAACCTCCCTTCAAAATACTATGCAAAATCAATTTTTTTGGAAAAGGTAATGTCGAGCTTAATATAGCTTTACAATAACAGAACTTTTTCCTTTAATTATTTAATGTTTAGGGTGCCCACCCATAGCCCAGAGAGTTGTAGACACTCATGCGAAGAGGAGGAGAACTAGCCTGTGTGGACTTCTCATAAAAAGTCTTTATCAGTTAACCTGTTCTTGGCCTGATGCTTCAAACATTTAAACAAGTTACTGAGTAACTGTAATCAGTTACAGTTACTTCTCCCAAAATTAACTGAATTACTTTTCTAATTACTGCATAGAAAAGTATTTAGTTAATAGGGAAAGTAACTTTTACTTTCAAATGTTTGCCTCAATTCACTTATTAAAGCACACAGCTGTCAGTTATATCAGACATTTCTTTTTTGTAATTTTTTTGGTATACTTAAATAGGGATACAATCTGGGTGTAATCTTAAAGAAAAGGCATTTTTCATTTAAGCTGGACTTTAATAAACAAGCATTGCTGTTATGTGTGTCCTTAAATGCTTTGCCATTCAATAGTCCACTTTCTGCTTTTTTTTTTTGCATATGTGTTCAGGGAGTCCATCATTTAGCCATGTTTTTGTGTGTGTCCTATGTAAAAACAATTACAATGACACGCAAGATGATATAACACACAGTTAGTGTTACAGCTGATATTTATTTGTTGATTTAATCATAAGATTACACCTTTCTTTATCCAAGAGCACCAAGAGCATTTCTTTGTTGACTGCATCTCATTTAGCACAGCACTATCTTTTTATGCTTTGAATTAAGCTACAACATTGGGTCCATACATTTTGTGAGCTAGTAAACTCTCAAATTAGAGATTGTGGCCTCTTAAATAAAAAAGCAGCCCTTATCACACTCAGCCTCTCTCTGTTTAAAGCTGCACTAGGTATTTTTATTTAAAAAAATATCTTCATACTCTGAGCCACAGCTGCCCAACAGCAAATATGACAGAGGCAGAGCGGCTCGTCCACTAATCGGAAGGTTGATCCCCGGCTCCTCCGGCTACATGTCAGAGTATAAGGATACTCTGACATGTAGCTGGAGGAGCCGGAGCCTTAATACTGCCGTTCCCATAATCTCTGTCCTTGCTCTGCTCACTTGCAGCAGCCAAATTGCTTTCCAAGTAGAATATGCCGTAATGAGTTCTGGGGTGAAAGTTGTCTGTTGCCATAGTGATGCATTTCCCTGCTCCCACCCTCATGCTCCAACAGTGGCACACCTGCTTTATGTCTCCCAGCCCAACTGGTGACTGCAACATACACTAAACTAATGACACCACAACACACAAACACACACACACACACACACACACACACACACACACACACACACACACACACACACACACACACACACACACACTTCAGCAAATTACACCACAACACCTAATAGAGGACCATTTGAAATTGATTTTGAAAAAAAAAAACATTTTAGAAAATATGTATATTTTTTTTCTTTCAGAAAGAAAGGTGTAAATATCAAGCTGATGTGTTGCATTAAGTATGAAGCTGGAATAACATTAGTTTTAATTGCTGTGATGACAATACTTCCAGGATACTGCAAACAGTCACTGTGACCAGACAATTGTTCACAGAGGAATAATTTCTGCATGCTACTCTCGCCAAAAGCTATTTTGTTTTTATACTGTTTTTGGCATGTTTGCCTTTATTTTGACAGATGAGCAGTAGAGACTCAGAAAAAAGAGTGAGAAAGCAACAGGGATGACATACAGTTCAGGTTCAAAGCTTCAAAATTCAAATTCAAAATTCAAATTGATGTAGGGCACTAAGACACCCCACAAACTGTGATTTTTATATTTCCCTTTTTTCCTTTAAAAAGCACCCAGTTAGCTCAGCTGGTAGAGCTGGCGACCATGTCCTTGCTGTAGCGGCCCAGGGTTCGAATCTGACCTGTGGCCCTTTGCTTCGTGTCATCCCCTCTCTCTTTTCTTTTCTCTATTTCTTAAATAAAAGACTTAAAGCTGGAGTGCCGGACTTTTACAAAAAATAAACATCTGTGACATTCAACCCCTTGACAAATGATTTCACACAATACTGATTAAGCCTATCACCGCCAAGTAAATCTATTTCACAGTATACAAGAGTCTTTGAATCTGGTGTCAGAAGAGATTCCTGGTAGTGAAGTTTTTTACACAAGCTGTAACCTCTGCAAATGAGGCCAATGTGGAAGTAACAAAAACTGCAGTTCCTCTAACGGCTACTTGAAGCTGGCTCCAGCAGTGAGTCAATCTCCATAAGGCCCCATATATTTAATGCTCAACTTTACAGCAGAAATAAACATGTTTACAGTATGTTATTGGTCTCTATAGCAAAACTTTCCCGTTCATGACAACTGTATGGGGGATTAATTTTTGTTATATTATTTCACGCGTATAAATTATATTAATGCTTAAAGTTATGCTTAAAGTTATACTTAAAGTTATGCATAATTAGGTGTGTGCCCACTTTGAGTGAAAGGTTGGTGCCGTCACAGGTGGCTGTTTTCAGTAACCAAGCTTTTTTCAGCCCACCTCAGGACTGGAAAGGAGTCAGGGCTACCAAGATGGTGACGGTCAGAACCGACCACACTGAGCATCACAACAGCTCTTCAGAAACTACAGTGGGTGACATCACAGAGACAACGTCCATTATTAGTTATCGTCTTGGTTTTACATCAACCAGCAATGATTGGTTTGCCAGAGCTTTATGGGCAACTGTAGTGACGGTGTAGGCTGTTGCAACTAGGACTATGGTGGACGTATGTCTGTTGACAGTGTTTGTGTAATTACTCTCACTGCCACAAGAGGGAGACAAAAGTTCCACACTGCAGGTTTAAATAAGATTTAGATTTACTGACCTCTGCAAGAACATACATATATAATGATCCATTTTCTACTTTTTGCACTTTACAGTACTTCTAATCCATTTCCAAGTATGTCCATCAATCACTTTGCAAAAATAGCTCTCCTTTTCCTGCGGTGAATATCAAATATTGGAGCCTCGTGATTCATCTCAACCCAGAGGATCAGATAGATTTGAATGAATATTCTGCCTGTAGAGTGTGACGCCCCTTAACACATAGCCCAGACAGTGTCCTCCTCCCCTTCCGCCCCACAGACAGGACACACAAAGTCAGTCCCCAAACAGCAGCCGACAGCCAGCCTGCCCATTAGGTGTAATGCTGGGCCAGAGAGGCTAATGAAATGTCACAAGATCCCTGATGCATCTGTGCGAGATAGCCCAGCAGGAGCCTGGAGGTCACAGACAGTGCATTAACACAATCAGTGTTTTCTGAGTCTGCCTGTCACGACCACAGGATGATGAAGCCACACAGTACAGTGTCCTTTCAGAGGAACACGTGACATACACTATTATTAGTTTGTGTTATCAGATGGTTTGGCTAGGACTTTGATCAATAGTTTTTTTAACTAGGAGATTGATGACTCACAGAAATGGGGCTAATTGTATTCTAATTAGAGAAGCTCATCACGTATTCAGATGCACAGATATGCAGGTAGCTCACTTACTTTAGACTGAGGTAAAACCAGACAGATTTTGAGAAAACGGGCACTTGGGTACAGAGACAAGTCATTAGTCAAAGAAATGGTAAGTTTAACATCAAAATCTGTGCATTCAAACAAGAGGTTCCTGTTTCAGTATCAGAAGCACAATAATGTTATGTTCTATTTTTTTCCAGGACCTGCAAGCTAATCTAGCAAGAAAATACACTGATATATTATTTTAAAATTATTTTATATTTTAAAAATAATGTATATATTAAATGACCTGATTATATAAATTATTAAATATGCATCCCAGGATTTCCAACTCTTAAGTTTCAATACTGATTCCCCCCACCCCACTCACTGAGTAAGGCTAAAATTCCACCAGGCAGCATTTTGCCATGCCCATGTGCTAGACCCATATGGAAATTTTCACCACCACTGACATGTGTGACAGGTTTTATAACTTTTAGGGCACGTTGTGGCCGCCAACACTGCAATATATTTCTAGAAATAATAATAATCAGTAGGGTTCTTGCAGCTGTTTCCGCTGCTCGGGCCCAAATATTGTTAGCGTTTGTCCTCTATCCAGTACCTGAAAAGACCTATGGGCACAGCAGTCAAATGTACTAAATTCATCTCCTATCATGCCACAAATATCCCTTTAAAGACTCTGTGATGCCTCGGTAACTTACTGAGTTCATTATTAAGACGACATCTCACCAACCAACTGAGAGATCAATAGCACCGTGACCTCCTTTGCCAATGCAAGTAATTATGTTACATTGATGGAGACATTAGAGGGACCGATGTGACAAACAATTGTAAAAAGGGCTGACAAAGGCATGAATTTGTGTGAAACGGTGAAACAAAGGGCGTTACATAAAACATATAGAACAACAAAATATGCTCAAATGCCTAGAAGCTGGTTTAACAGTGTCCATTTAATAGCAAACAATAATAGGCACCTGATCATGTGCACCAAAGCTTCATTCCAAAAGTATCTTTACCTGCATTATGGTCTGGACTAAGAAGTTTTTAGACAGTATTTTTATTTTCAGCTTTAGACAAGCGTTAGGTCAAAGTTGGTTTGTATGGAAGCTCTGAGAGGAAGTAAGTAAAAAAAAGTTCTGGTAATAAATTTTCTAAGTCTGATCTAAACTGTTTTCACTCATTGTTTTCTCTCCTGGGTGTATGGTTTAAGAAGGTTTTTGCCAATCTTTCTAAATTTTTTCCAAGGTGAAAAAAAAAGTTTTGCCAGGATACATTTTCTAAATTACAGTTTGTGTATGTGAAAACAGGTGAAAAAAAGTTATTGTAAAACTAGTGCTGTCCATTTAAGGCGTTATTAACGGCGTTAACGAAACCCATTTTAATGGCGTACATTTTTTTTTATCACAAGATTAACGTTCTTTTTGGCCTAGCACACTTTGAAAGTTTTTTTCACATGCTGTTGCAACAACTAGTAACATTAGAAAAACTACAACACCATACCGGATCTAGCTAGACTGGAAACAAACAACAGGCATGCTGCACACTCTTGTTTAAGAGTAGTAGACGTTACGTTTTGAGTGGATGGCGAGCACGAGACGCCAAAATGGATGCCAATAATATTCTGAATGGAAAGTTTACTTTTAAAAAGTTGCCAAATGGTTCCATTGACAAGACCAAAGTCATCTGTGTGTTTTGTCGTTGTAAACTGAGCTATCATCGCAGCACGCCCAGTCTGAAATACCACTTGATGGCCAAGCACACAGCTGATGCGAATTCTCCGCCCCCTCGTCAAAGCCAGGCGACAATGGATGATTTTTCAATAAAAACGTTTTTGCACAAAGCAAGCCGATCCACTTTTCCATGTTGATAAGAGCATTAAAATGAGAAAAAATAATGGGACAAAAAGAAATCAAGGGACAGAATAGATAAAAATGTGTGATTAATTGAGAGTTAACTATGACATTAATGCCATTAATCGTGATTCAATATTTTAATCGTTTGACAGCACGTTGTAAAACTAATTTTAGCCACAACCCTAACCAGATACTTATGACGTACTGCCCAGCTGTATCACCTGTCAGGCTGGTACTAATGTCCACTGAATCCCTTATTTAACAACAATTTTAAAACCTCACAGTATTCATTTAGATATGTAAATTGCTTAACATTGCCCATTTTAGCAGTATTATAACTATTGCTAATAATTTAATACCAAATAATTAATTAACTAATATATGAAGAGATGAGTGTTATTTGTTAAGATAACTTTGGTTATGTATTTAGTTGCTTTTGTCTGCACAATAATACACCAAAGAGCTGCATAAGAATGTGTGTATGTCGACTGTGTGTAAAATACAAAATAAAATTAAAGCTGCAAGCAGCGATGAACGGGCCCTCGCACTCCACGCAACTCGGGGTGTGCTGCGGCCGCGTCACGTGCCGTTATAACGTGTGCGGACCACAAGATGAAAATTTCCCGAAAATCAGATCAAAATCACCACGCAGCACTTACTTCCTGTTGCCAGTAGGTGGCGCTCCAACTATTACTGAATATTATCAAATAGATGTGTTCAGGGCAGGACTCTTATCAGGCAAGTGAAGTTTGGAGACGATTGGACAATGTACACTCAAGTTATAGCAACTTTGTGTGTTCTAGCGGTCATCAAAATTTGACGCCACGCCACGGACACGTCCTTTGACAAAAACTCAACACAATCATGAAATATCATCAACAACATGTTTTGCATTTCCCAACTAAATTTCAGCTACATCTGATCATCCTGCTAGGAGTAGAACATGGAAGTATAAAACATAACATTTCCTTTCACCACTAGGTGGCACTCTCACTATTACTGAATATTATCACATAGATGTGTTCAGGGCAGGACTCTTATCAAACATGTGAAGTTTCATTGAGATCAGATCATGTCTGCAGAAGTTATGACATATCCCTCTTTCATGGCGAGTCGTTGAAATCCCACGCCACGCCACACGCACACAGTTCGACGGTCGTAAATAGCATAACTTTTAATCATGAATGTCTTTAGTTGGCTGTGTCCAAATCTGAAGACGATCCGATCAATTCCCTAGGAGGAGTTTGTTCAAATACAACATGTGCAAATCGCCAGAAATGGCCGCTAAATCCAAAATGGCTGACTTCCTGTTGGGTTTGGGATATGGCACCCACTGGATTTTTTGTTTGTCTAGATAAGATCTACACGTGTGCCGATTTTTATGCATATCGGTGAAAGGGGCCCCAGATGGCACAGTTTAGGGCCCCTGAGGGGCCATTTTGCCATGCTTATAGTGGGCCCCTAGAAAATAAAATTTTTTTTTCGCTACGACTGACATGTGTGCCGCGTTTCATGAGTTGTCTAGCATGGGAAAGCCTCCAAATATGTATTTGTCTAGGAGGAAAAAGAAATTCCTTCAATTACAATAGGGCCTTTGCATAGTCAGTGCTCGGGCCCTAATAAAAAATAAACCACTGCTTTGAGTGATGCCACAACACTGTGAGATTAAATGATCTAGTAAATTGTTATTTATCACACACAATATAATTCAATTCAATTCATAACAGAAGTTATCTCAGGACACTTTTCAAATAGAGCAGGTCTAGACCGAACTCCTTATAACATTATTTACAGAGACCCAACAGTACCACCATGAGCAAGCACTTGGAGACAAGGGCAAGGAAAAACTGCCTGTTAAAAGGCAGAAACCTAGGACAGATCCTTCGGCTCTAGGTGGGTGGTCGTCTGTCTCGACCAGTTGGGGTGAGAGAGAGAGAGAGAGAGAGAGAGAGAGAGAGAGAGAGAGAGAGAGACGGACAGGTGCACAGCAACAACAGTATTGGCAATGGCAATCTAGCAGGACCATGGCAGGAGGCTCCACCAGAATCGATAAGAACCTG
The DNA here is from genome assembly GCF_905237075.1 of Dicentrarchus labrax. Classification (NCBI taxonomy): domain Eukaryota; kingdom Metazoa; phylum Chordata; class Actinopteri; family Moronidae; genus Dicentrarchus; species Dicentrarchus labrax. The sequence continues at coordinate 36,653,423 of NW_026136719.1, forward strand.
CGAGACGAGACAGCACAAGAACTCCGGGGAAGAAGTGAAGTTAGTAACATGCATTAATGGAACATGAATGAGTGCAGAAAGAGAGAGGAAGGGAGGAGCTCAGTGCACCATGGGAAATCCCCCTATAGTCTAGGCCTATAGCAGCATAACTAAGGGATGGTTCAGGACTCACCTGATCCAGCCCTAACTATAAGCTTTATCAAAGAGGAACGTCTTAAGCCTACTCTTGAATGTGGTGAGGGTGTCTGCCTCCCGGACCACAACTGGAGCCCACAGCTTGGTAACTGAAGGCTCTGGCTCCTGTTCTACTTTTAGAGACTATAGGAACCACAAGTAGCCCAGCATTCAGAGAACGTAGTGTTCTAGTGGGGTAATAGGGTACTATGAGCTCTTTAAGATATGAAGGGGCCTGACCATGAAGAGCTTTATAGGTGAGGAGGAGGATTTTAAATTATATTCTACATTTTACAGGGAGCCAGTGCAGAGAAGCTAGTACAGGAGAGATGTGATCTCTTTTTATAGTTCCTGTCAGTACTCGTGCTGCAGCGTTCTGAATTAATTGGAGCGTTTTAATGGACTTATTGGGGCAACCTGATAACAAAGAGTTGCAGTAATCCAGCCTTGTAGTAACAAATGCATGGATTAGTTTTTCTGCATCTGTCTGTGATAGGATGTGTCTAATTTTTGTAATATTACGTAAATGAAAGAAGGCAGTCCTAGAGGTCTGCTTTATGTGGGAGTTAAATGACAAATCCTGATCAAAGATAACTCCAAGATTCCTGACAGTGGTGCTAGAGGCCAAGGTTAATGCCATCTAGAGTAACTATATCTTTAGACAGTGAGTCTCTAAGGTTTTTGGGGCCAAGAACAAGAATTTCGTTTTTTTCGAGTTTAACATCAGAAAATTGCAGGTCATCCAGGATTTTATGTCCTTAAGACATGTTTGTAATTTAGATAATTGATTAATTTCATCGGGCTTGATTGATAGATATAACTGCGTATCATCTGCATAACAGTGAAAGTTAATGGAGTGATTCCTAATAATGTTGCCTAAAGGGAGCATATATAAAGTAAATAGTATTGGTCCAAGTACAGAACCTTGTGGAACTCCATGACTAACTGTAGTATTTATTGAAGATTCGTGGTTAACATGTCAGTATATACATGTGACATAAACCAGCTTAGTGCGGCTCCAAGCCTGAAAAGAATCATGATAAATGGTGTCAAATGCAGCACTAAATCTAATAATACAAGTACAGAGACATTAGTAGCAACAGAAGTTCATTATTAACTTTAATGCCAATTTGATGCTCAAGTCTCTGTTTGTTATAATTTTTAAATTTTTATTAAAAAATTTAAAAAAAAATATTTTTTTTTAAAAAGTCACACAACTCTTTGGCGACTACTTTCTCCAGAATCTTGAGAGGAAGGAGGTTAATATGGCTAAAACCCTGGGTCAAGGTGGGCTTTTCAAATGGGTTTAATTCAGCTACTTAAAGGATGTGGAATATCCTAATAATACAAAGATCATACCAGTAGACAAGTCCATTAAGTCATGCCATGAAGCAATCTGAAGGTCATTAAAGAAGATCGATACAAAAAAACAGCTAAAAATCTAAGTTTACATTACCAGAAGATGTCATAACATAATTACATAACATACATAACAAAACATAACAAGATTATCAATTTCAGAGTGACTAAAGTCATTATAGGACTCGGTTAAATTCAGACATGCATTGAATTAAACACTGAAGGAATCCCTAAATTAGCACACACGCAAAAACAGTGTCAGATCTGTTTAGGAAGTCCAATGGCTTATAATCTAATAGTATGAATTCAAAAGTTATTAAATAATGGTCAGAAGGAAAGGATTAGAAGACTATTAAATGTTCAATATCAATGCCATATGACAGAACAAGGTCAAGAGTGTGATTAAAAAATAGTTGGCTATTATTTACCTCTGACAAACCATGTCTATTAATGATATAAAATTACTAAGGCACATTGTTAACATCTACATGAATATTAAAACACCTACAATAATTGCTTTATCTGATTTAAGGACTAAACTTGACAACAAGTATGCTAACATACTCCTCGTGGGACAACCAGGTCTCAGTAAGACAAAGTAAATCAATATCATAATCTGATATTAATTAATTCACTAAAACAGCTTTAGAGGACAGAGACCTGATATTTAACAGCCCACATTTCATTCTTTTATTTTGTGCTACTGAGGAGTTGGTTTTAATTTTTATTAGATTTTTATGTTGAACTCCTCTTGTTTTTATTTCTTTAAATAATTTAGGTGGTCGGGGGACAGACACAGTCTCTATGGGGCTTTGGGTGGGTGAGTTCTAAAGAAAGCGCAGAGAAGTGTGTAAGACAGCAGCTCTGCTTCCTGGTCCCAACTCTGGACTGTCAGGTTTTAGAAATAAACTTCGCCATGTTGCTAGATAAGAGAGCCGCTCCATCCAAAGTGGGATGGATGCCGTCTCTCCTAATCAGACCAGGTTTTCCCCAAAAAGGCTTCCAGTTATCAATGAAGCCCACATCGTTTGCTGGACACCCCCTCGACAGCCAGCAGTGGAATGACGACATGCGGCTATACATGTCATCACTGGTCACATTGGGCAGGGGTCCAGAGAAAACTACGGAGTCCGACATTGTTTTAGCATAATTACACACCGACTCCACATTAATTTTGGTGACCTCCGATAAGCGTAAACGGGTGTCTTATTACCGCCGACGTGGATAACAATCTTACCATATTTACGATTATCTTTAGCCATCAGTTTTAAATAGGATTCAATGTCGCCTGCTCTGGCCCCAGGGATGCATTTAACTATGGCCGCTGGCTTCTCTAACTTCACGTTTCTGACTATGAACCTGCCAATAACCAGAGTTGGTTCCTCAGCGGGTGTGTCGCTGAGTGGGGAAAATGTATTAGAAACATGAATGGGTTGAAGGTGAACTGTGGGCTTCGGTGTTTTAGTCTTCCTTCGCTCAGTCACCCAGCCTCCCTGTCTTCCCGCCTGCTCGGGAACTACCGGAGGAACTACCGGAGGACGGCTAACAGAAGCTACCTTCAGTCGGACCGCACCGGCTGCTGAGGGCTGGCTAACTATAGCGGCTAAAGATATCTCCGTGGTGCGGTACCGTTCCTCTAACTCACTAAGCCTCACCTCGAGCGCAGTAAATAAACTACACTTAATACAGGTACCATTATTATTAAAGGAGGCAGAGGAATAACTGAACATCTGACACACTGAGCAGGACAGAGCAGAGGGAGAGGAAGAAGCCATAGCTAACTGCTAATGTTACTGAAGCTAGCGTGTATGAAAAACTTTGAAAATAGCGAAAAGTCGCTAAAAGAAGGAGTAACTCCGAGTGCTTAGCTATAACTAGTCTACGTTTAAATGTTAAGCAGGAAAATAACCGCTGTAACGAGTAAAACAAATTTAGATTTAGCGTTCACCGACAGAGCTACAGCACCAAACAGTGTACACAGAGCAGGAAGTAAACCGGAAATGAGTCAGTACGCTTACCGTAGCACGTTAACCTAACAATATAACAGTGCCTTATGTTGCATCTCACCATGTAACCGTATTCTATTAGCCTATGTAATGTGTCACTGCAATCCCTGCAACACTACAGAGTAAGAGCTGTGAGAATAAACTGTGTGAATTAAGAGTGATCAAATTTAGTTTTTAATATTATCAATTAGGTTTTCAATCATACAAAAAAAATAGCACTCATGTTCCATATGTGAAGGTGCAGAATTTTTCACGCCCACGCCACTTGATAGAATGGTAAATGGACCTGTACTTGTATAACCAAGAAGCACGGCACTGGGAGCAATTTGTGGTTCACTATCTTCCGCAAGGGTACTTCGACATGTGACACCAGGAGCCGAGGATCGAACCCACAACCTTCCAATTAGGGAACGACCCGCTCTGCCTCTGCACCACAGCCGCCCCTGAAGAAGACTTTCGTGTAGGATAAACTGGTGTTTCCTTGCTCTCAGCTCCTCCAGAAGCCTCTTCTCTCCTCACTTCTGAAATGAAAAGCGTCCTATGTGCTGCGGCTTTGGCGCAGAGGCAGAGCAGGTCGTCCCCCAATCGGAAGGTTGTTGGTGCGATCCCCGGCTCCTGGTGCCACATGACATGTCGAAGTATCCTTGAGCAAGATACTGAACCCCGAATTGCTCCTGATGCCATGCATCGGTGTGTGAATGTGTATGAATGCATTAGTTTCTGTTCGATGGGCTTTGCCATCGCTGTGTAAAAGTGGTTTGAGTGGTCAGAAGACTCGAAAGGCGCTATACAAGTAAAGGTCCATTTACCATTTACCATCTAAACACAAGGTGTCTTAGTAACATTCTGTCATGTCTTCCCCTCACTGACACAGCCAACAATTGCAGAGTCGTCCGCAAACTCCTGCAGGTGGCAGGACTCAGAGAGGAACTGAAAGTCTGAGGTGTACAGGGTGAACAGAAAGGGGGAAAGAACAGTTCCTTGTGGAACCCCAGTGCTACTGACCACAGTGTCAGACACAGCATCCTGCAGTCTGACAAACTGTGGTCGACCCGTCAAATAGTCGGTAATCCAGGAAACCAGGGGAGGGTCCACCTGCATCGCTGTCAGTTTACCAGCAAAGCAGGCCAGATGGTGTTGAACGCACTGAACATGATTCTCACAGTGCTTCCCGGTCTGTCCAGGTACTGTCTGTACTAGGTCTGTACAGTAACAAAGCATTATTGTTAGTTACTTTTGCACTACGTGCCACATTCACCCTTTCACACACACTCACTCAGTGATGGCAAAGTCCATCGAATTCATACACCGATGCACAGCATCAGGCGCAATTTGGGGTTCAGTATCTTGCTCAAGGATACTTCAACATGTGGCACCAGGAGCTGGGGATCGAACCCACAACCTTCCGATTAAGGAACGACCCACTCTGCCTCTGAGCCACAGCCGCTCATTTCAAAGTCATGTCATTTCCTCTGCTGAGGTCTGTTTCTCTCACTCAATGGCAATACATGAGGGAGCCACACTGGACTCATCAGTTAACCGCATTTCACCCCGAACAAAAACACACTGACCCAGAATTATCTAGCTCCACAGTAGATGAAACTGGAAATATCTTGTTGTTTGATGTTTTTTATTTTCATTTTAAAAGGCATAATTAAACCTTTTCTTAGGTGTATGGGCTACAAATTGAGGTTATCAATTGTATCTTTAAAGGTGTGTAACATTTAGGAACATCTATTGTCAGAAATATAATATAACATTCAGAGGTATCTTTCATTACTGTATAATCACCTGAAAATAACAATCGGATTGAGTCCACCATGTTGAGCCGCCATGTCTCTAAAGTAGCCCAGAAGGGACAAACCAAACACTGGCTCTAGATAGGGCCATTCACATTTTTCGCGTTTCGCAGCCACTGTAGTTTCTCCCCCCTGATATCTATTTTCGTTATTGAAAATTGTTGACGGTCCCTGCGCACTCGTCTCACAGCCCGGTGTACATAGAGATCAATGTTATTCGAGCAGCGCAGAGGACGGCTTGTTTTAATGAAAATGAGGTTGTAGCTCGTTGTGTGCTTTACTACGATTGGAAAGAGGCATCGGCTGTGTTTTAAAAATGTCTCGATTATGAGTTATTGATGCGCGAAGTGCGCACGTCTTACCTCATATTAGCCTATGACTTTTTATCTCATAATTATGACTTTTTATCTCATAATTTCTACGTATTATCTCATAATTTCAACTTACTTTGAGGAAACTTTTATTATCAAGGCTAAGTTTTATCCGTCTTTTTTTCCATATAAACGCAAATATAGTAAGATTGCTATTCATGTCGGCGGTAATGACACCCGATTATACCAATCGGAGGTCACTAAAATTAATGTGGAGTCAGTGTGTAGATATGCAAAAACAATGTCGGACTCTGTAGTTTTCTCTGGACCCCTGCCCAATATGACCAGTGATGACATGTATAGCCGCATGTCGTCATTCCACTGCTGGCTGTCGAGGTGGTGTCCAGAAAACGATGTGGGCTTCATAGATAACTGGCAGCCTTTTTGGGGAAAACCTGGTCTGATTAGGAGAGACGGCATCCATCCCACTTTGGATGGAGTGGCTCTCTTATCTAGGAATGTGACAAAGTTTATTTCTAAAACCTGACAGTCCAGAGTTGGGACCAGGAAGCAGAGCTGCTGTCTTACACACTTCTCTGCTTCTACTAGAGCAGTTACCCACCCAAAATCCCATAGAGACTGTGTCTGTCCCAAGACCACCTAAATTATTTAAAGAAATAAAAAAAAGAGGAATTAAACATAAAAATTAATAAAAATTATTAAAATTAACTCCTCAGTAGCACAAAATAAGAGAAAAGCTGTAAAGCTGTTCTAGTTAATGAATTAATATCAGATTATAATATTAATTTACTTTGTCTTACTGAGACCTGGTTGTCCCATGAGGAGTATGTTAGCCTAAATGAATCCACCCCCCCAGTCATATTAATACTCCCATTCCTCCAGGCACCGGCCCAGGAGGTGGAGTAGCAGCCATATATAATTTGAGCGTTTTAATGGACCCTAAACCTAAACTAAATTATAATTCATTTGAAAGCCTAGTTCTGTTGTTACAGTGTACTGCGCTCCTGGCCCGTACTCATTTTATATCTGAATTCTCAGAGTTTTTATCAAGTTTAGTCCTTAAATCAGATAAAGTAATTATTGTAGGTGATTTTAATATCCATGTGGATGTTAACAATGACAGCCTTAGTAACACATTTATCTCATTAATAGACTCAATTGGCTTCCGTCAGAGTGTAAATAAACCAACTCATTGTTTTAATCACACTCTTGACCTTGTTCTATCATATGGCATTGATATTGAACATTTAATAGTCTTCCCACAAAATCCTTTTCTATCTGACCATTATTTAATAACTTTTGAATTCATATTACTAGATTACAAGCCATTAGGCAAAACTTCCTACAGCAGATGTCTATCTGACAGTACTGTAGCTAAATTTAAGGAGGAGATTCCATCAGTGTTTAATTCAATGCCATGACTGAATATAACAGTGTATATATATGTATATATATATATATATATATACACACACACAACAGAGTCCTATAACTCCTGTAGTCCTTTGAAATTATTAGAATATCGCTCAATTTGGCAAGATAATCTTAAAACATATAGAAAGGCCCTTTGAATGCCAGAGGAGCCTATTATTCAGCAATAATATAAGAAAATAAGAACAACCCTAGGTTCCTCTTCAGCACTATAGCCAGGCTGACAGAGAATCACAGCTCTGTTGAGCCACATATCCCCATAACCCTCAGTAGCAATGACTTTATGAGCTTCTTTTATAAGAAAAGTATTACTTTTAGAGACAAAATTAATAACCAAATGCCCTCAACAGGTATCACTGTCTCTCCAAGTTCAGGAACTTCCACTAATGTAAACTCAGATATATATTTAGACTGTTTTTCTGCTATCAATCTTCATCAGTTAACCTCAATAATTTCTACATCTAAGCCATCAACCTGTCTGTTAGACCCCATCCCAACTAGGCTGCTTAAAGAAGTCGTAACCTTAATTGGCACTTCTTTACTGGATATGATCAATCTTTCATTATTGTCAGGATATGTACCACAGTCCTTTTAAAGTAGCTGTAATTAAACCCCTTCTTAAAAAGCCCACTCTTGACCCAGGGGTTTTAGCCAACTATAGACCGATTTCTAACCTCCCCTTTCTCTCTAAGATTCATACATAGCAGTAGCTTATTTGAGGATTTTCAGTCAGGATTTAGAGTTCATCACAGCACAGAGACAGCTCTGTTTAAAGTTAATAATGACCTTTTGATTGCTTCCGACAATGGACTTGTCTCTGTACTTCTCTTCTTAGTGCTGCATTTGACACCATTGACCATAATATTCTTTTACAGGGACTTGAGCATCAAATTGGCATTACAGGAACCACACTAAGCTGGTTTAGGTCATACTTATCTGATCGTTCGCAGTTTGTACATGTTAACGATGAATCTTCAATAAATACTACAGTTAGTCATGGAGTTCCACAAGGTTCTGTACTTGGACCAATTCTATTCACTTTATATATGCTTCCCTTAGGCAACATTATTAGGAATCACTCCATTAACTTGTTATGCAGATGATACACAGTTACCCCTGTCGATCAAGCCTGATGAAATTAACCCATTATCTAAATTACAAATGATGTGTAATGTTAAACTAAAGAAAAAATGAAATTCTTGTACTTGGCCCCAAAAACCTCCAAGACTCACTGTCTAAATATATAGTTACTTTAGATGGCATTACCTTGGCCTCTAGCACCACTGTCAGGAATCTTGGAGTTAACTTTGATCAGAACATGTCATTTAATTCCTACATAAAGCAAACCTCTAGGACTGCCTTTTTCCATTTACGTAATATTACAAAAATTAGACCCATCCTGTCACAGACGGATGCAGAAACTAATCCATGCATTTGTTACTTCTAGGCCGGATTACTGCAATTCCTTATTATCAGGCTGCCCCAATAAGTCCATTAAGATGCTCCAATTAATCGAGAATGCTGCAGCACGAGTACTGACAGGAACTAGGAAAAGAGATAATATCTCCCCTGTACTAGCTTCTCTGCACTGGCTCCCTGTAAAATTTAGAATAGAATTTAAAATCCTCCTCCTCACCTACAAAGCTCTTCATGGTCAGGCCCCTTCTTATCTTAAAGAACTCATAATACCCTATTACCCCACTAGAACACTGCATTCTCTGAATGCTGGGCTACTTGTGGTTCCTATAGTCTCAGAGAGTAGCACAGGAGTCAGAGCCTTCAGCTACCAAGCTCCTCTCCTGTGGAACCAGCTTCCAGTTGTGGTTCGGGAGGCAGACACCCTCTCCACATTTAAGAGTATGCTTAAGACGTTCCTCTTTGATAAAGCTTATAGTTAGGGCTGGATCAGGTGAGTCCTGAACCATCCCTTAGTTATGCTGCTATAGGCCTAGACTATCTTTTCCTCTCCCTCTCTTTCTGCACTCATTCATGTCCCATTAATGCATGTTACTAACTTCACTTCTTCCCTGGAGTTCTTGTGCTTTCTCGTCTCGCAGGTTCTCATGGACCCTGGTGGAGCCTCCTGCCATAGTCCTGCTTGACTCCCATTGCTAATATTACAGAAATATTATTATTATTATTATTATTATTGTTGTTGTTTTTGTTGCTCCCCCATCATTGTTGTCTTCGTCATCATCTTCGTGTTCATCGTCATCAGTCACTACTATTAGGGTAGTTGTTGCTGTCTGTCTGTCTGTCTGTCTCTCTCTCTCTCTCTCTCCCTCTCCCTCTCTGAGTCTGTCCTAGGCCTCTTAAAAGGCAGTTTTTCTTTGCCCCTGTCGCCAAGTGCTTGCTCATGGTGGTTGTAGTGTATTGGGAATAATTTATATGTAGTGGGAATGATTTATAAGTTTATGTTGCCATCTACTGGCGAGTGTTGGGTGTATGTGTTGTGCTTCCACTGGGACCCTTTTTAACGTTGCACAGTAAAGGTACGGGAGTCTCATGGCACAAGTTGGTCTCCGTCTGATTATTATTTCCACCTCAAGATATTACAGTGGTACTGTTGGGTCTCTGTAAATGTTATAAGGAGTTCGGTCTAGACCTGCTCTATTTGAAAAGTGTCCTGAGATAACTTCTGTTATGAATTGGCGCTATACAAATAAAACTGAACTAAATTGAATTGAATTGACAACAACTGTCAGCTTCAACAGTTCACATTAGCACTAGATAAACAATGGTGTATGTAGGCTACCCACAGTTACAGCAACCAGGCTCAAACTCATAACGCTCAACTTCATTATACTGAACTTCAAACATTAGCTATATCTAGACAACAGTAGTGGCACCTCTTTTCACTCCAGTGTGCAGCCTGTGCTCCAAGACACACACCTGGAATTCAACACGTATATATATCCCCCCTGCTAACCCCGCTGTTCAGTGTTGCCCTCAGCGTGGCGTACTAATCCCACAAGCAAACTACATAACACTTTTTAAGGAGCCCAAAACCCACCTGGCTACATATATAAGATAAGCTATATGGGTATGTTGAACTTGCTTCCTGGTACAGGCCTCTGATGTCACTGGGCTTATTCAAAGAGTTAAAAAAAAAAATCACATTTGAAAAACTTGACAGCAATGTCTCTAGAAATGGAAATGGTTACTCAAGATAATCTACAGACCTTGTTGTGAGCAGTTTCATGTAGGAACTACTTTCTTACTGCCAAACCAACTGTAGCTGTCAAGTTCTGTGTGTTTTGTGATTGACCACAGCACTGCCCAAACTTGAAAAACTGCTTGATCTCTGATGGACGCAAAGGACAACTCAAATCTGTTCACTTTTTGGTTTTTTATTTTCTTGAAGATGGTTTGATAAATTGGGATGGAGCAGAATAGGTTGATGAACCTTTAAGATACAAACAAAATACATTAATTAGTTACAAATAAATCACTTTCTCAAAGTAATAATAAATTAATGTTACTGAATCCTCAAAACCCAACCAAACAAAGTAATTTAGATTAACCTAGGATCTCTACTAGTTAATAATTAAAGTACAAATCCCACAATTAAACTTATATAATAATTAAACAATATACATGCTTTGTGTAACATTACTTCTTCCAAGATCTGTTAACATAATAAAGTTTTCAACTATTTAACTTAAATTGCACATTTCACCAAGCAAAAGTCATATAGTCATAAGCATGACCTCAACACATTCAACCAAATTCTGTCCTACCAGTTGCGTCTCTAGATGATCAGGAGCTGTGGTCATAGTGCCTCTTCAGGAATGGGTGAGAGGGCCAACTGAGATTTTACCAAACATTTCAAATGCCATGCACTCCCTCTGGGTGCACAGGTGAATATGGTCCCAAGAGCACTTCCTGAGAAGTTAGTTCCACCAACTCTGTTGCATGGTTGCCCCCTGCAGGTTGGGAGTGCTCCTGGGTGAATCTAGGCTGGAGTGCTCAGTACAACTTTTAACCCTGAGTTGACACAACAGTAGCTGAACGTTAGCTATCTCAGTGGCGCTAGGTTAGCTAGCTAACATTGCAGCTCAGCTGAGGAGAACACCATTAATTTTTACATCCTACTCTGTCATAAGCACGAGCCTCTCATCCATGGGTAGATGCATTCCTCCTTCTGTGTGGTGATATGTATAAAGAAAACAGTTCTTGTATGCAGGTGTGTGGACCAATGTGGCGGTCATGCCCAAAGGGCAAAACACCACTGGCCGTACTTGAGCAATAATGAGTTCTCTGTGCTCACCTATCTGGATCCTGACATGAGTCCATCTGCTGAGCATTTACATCACACTGTCCCACCCTGCAATATTCAGCATTCTATAACCGCCCCAGTGCACTGCTCGCCTGGCTGAGCACGCACAGTGAATCGTGACAGGTCAACCCTCCATTTAGAGCTGCCACGCTGACACCGACATCCCCAAAGGCCTGATGTCAAAATCCTACAGGCACCTCCTGTGGGCTCTGCTGACAGTTTTCTGACATTCTGATGAGAATACAGCTCAGTTTGACTTGCCGAAGCCTGTTCATTGTGAATTTGCCAACTCCTTCACTAAGCAACACTAAGCACTAAGTGTTTCTTTTCTTTTGCAATGCTGCTGTTTTCTGACGTTCCTCTGTTAAAGTAATTTGCTTTTATCCTTAGTCTGAACAGACAATGTTTAGTATATTGTTATTCAAATGATTTTATCCTGGTAGACTGAATTGTGTACTTTCACTTTTTCAGCTTTTCTCATGTGTGAATAGATAGTCTTGCTAAGGAATCCTGTGGGTGAGGATGTCCCCGAAGAGTACAAGTCAGAAAATTCACTCAAGCACTGCACCTGGAGACAGCATGTCAACAAATTGGCTAGTTATATGACTGTGGGTGACTCAGGGATTTCTCCCTCTGGAAAACTGCATATTATTGAAGCAAAATTGATCAAACTTTCAGAAAAAAAGCTTTCGATATGCCTTAATTAATTTTGGGCATACTTACCTAATTATCTAGTACGATGGTGAGGAAACAGAGTAACAGTGTATGATGTAGCCTTGTGGTTCTCAGCCTTTTTCTTAAGGGGCTCCTTTTCTATCATTTAGTGAACTGAAAACCTGTGCTTAAGTGACATATTTCATAGATATTTCATATTATTTTCAGCACTGTACAATAAATCCAAATAGTGAACAGTAAAACAGTGATTTGGATTAATTTTGAGCAGATTATTTCCTGTTTAGGAAACTTTTATACAATTCTCTGTCTGTCTTGACAACAAGCATGTGATGAGTGACGATGTCAAGCAGTTGCGAGTGCACTGTGCCTGTGGGAGCACATTTTGTGCAGATGGCCGCCCACCTAGAGCAGGGGTCTGCTTTAGGTTTCTGCCTTCTAAAAAGAAGTTTTTCCTTGCCGCTGTTGCCAAGTGCTTGCTCATGGTTTGAACTGATGGGTTTCTGTCAAAAAAATTGTAGGGAATATGGTCTAGACCTGCAATATGTGTCTTGAGCAGAGTTGGAGTTACTTGCTACTTACTCACTACTCACAAATATTACTTTTGAAAAGTATTACTATTATTATTTCTTTACTTATTATTAGTATTACTCCCTGTCAAAAGTAATTAGTTACACTACTAGGCATATTACCCTTCTGCTACACCCCACGAAATTGTTCTCCCTAAAATTCAGACTTATGAAGATTAAAATCCAGTTTTGCATTCAGTCAGGATCTTTCAAAGATTAGATCTTTTTTTTCTGTTTTAACTAGACCTATATTATGAACTAAAAGTAAACTTTTATCTTTGACATTCTTTTGCAGATTCCCAAAGCTTTATGGTGCGACACAAAATCCTTGAAATACACTTTAAGGGTAATTTACATCCTTTGCTAAGGGCATTAAACAGTAGTTATGGTAACCACGTTCAGATTTTCTTGTTACAGATACTGAATCCTTACTTCCCTAACATTTCAGCCACAGTTTTGAATTCTGGGTCATATTATCTCTGACATATTGCAACACTAAATGTAGAACTAAATGTAATGTGCAAAATGCCACTTAGAAATGCAAATGGTATTCTACACAGCATAGAAACAAGATCCACGATGTTCTTAACCTTCACCAAGCTGACTGAATTCTAAACACTACCAGATGCCTTAATATTAGTTAATCATGCCTTGTATTCTGTCTCACACTCTGCTTATTACTTTGTTCCATCTCTGTCCTGTCTCATGTCTGAGGCAGATAAATGGTAAATTGACAGCACTTATATAACACCTTTCCAGTCCACTCAAAGAACATTACACTACATGTCACATTTACACAAATTAATACACTGATTGCAGAGGCTGCCATGCAAGGTGCCAACTGCTCATCAGAAACAGAAACTAATTCATTCACACACCAATGGCAAAACATTGGGAGAAACCTGGGGTTCAATATCTTGCTCAAGGACACCTCGTCATGCAGTGATCAAACCACCCACCTTCTGATTAGTAGACAACCTGCACTACCTCCTATGCCACAGCCACCCATATAGCACAATTTAATATCAATCAATACAGCAATTTTTGTTTTGTTTTTCAATCAAACATTAAAACTACTATTCAATGAAGAAATCTGGCCTTCTCGATTAGGGATTTCCAGAAGACAAATGTGATTAGATTGTGAGAAGTTTTCTATTACAGGAGCTGGGCCAATATTGTGTCATTGATTAATTTAGGCACTGATCAAGCGTTCTGCTGGTGCAGGAGATTGATGGCTCATTACTGGCTCCGGACATGGAAGATGAAATTCAGTCTATGCCTCCGTGATGGCCACACAGAGAATGAGACAGAGATGGCCTTCAGCATAAATAAGCCTATGCAGATGGATCTGCTCTGTAAAGCCAGGTTTCCTGTTTTATATTTTAGGTGCAGTTATAGTAATAAGAAACAGATTAAAAAACAGTTCAGGAATGAAAACTGCTTTGCTTCTCATTCCCAAAACAATTTGAATGTACAGACAGGATAATAGCATTATAGCTTCAGTGAAACCTATTTAGAGTACGCCATAAAGAGAGGCAGTGGGAGAGAAACAGTATAAAGCATGGCAGACTGAACCCACACAGCTGCAGGTCCATACTAGCACCCCAAATGTCACTGTTATCAAGCCATTGCCATAAATGGGCCAGTAAGGGAACCTCCTAGGACCTCAGGAGGCTGTTATCAGTCATCCATATCACTGATGGAGTGCAGTAGGCCGGTTATCAGCTAGTTGTTGTGATGTGCATTGTCAGATGTGGCCCGCAGGCTACCAGTTGAATACCCCTACCTAAGCTATTTGAAATTAAACACTGTCCAATCAGTAGATTGATTAAATTTGCATTAAAAAAAAAGAAAAGTTTATTGTTGTTAAATCAAAAAATGTTTGTAAATCAGTCTGTGTGCCCAGGGGCCTCTGCATTCTTCATCTGTGCTTGGTTCCTATGTGCACTGTTTAGTGCAGGAGCTGGGTGTGCAGCAAGAATATTAGTGATTCTTTCTTCAGGGGGCTGTGGCTCAGAGGCAGAGCGGGTCGTTCCTTAATCGGAAGGTTGTGGGCTCGATCCCCGGCTCCTGCTGCCACACGTCAAAGCATCCTTAAGCAAGATACTGAACCCCAAATTGCTCCCGATGCTGTGCATCAGTGTGTGAATGTGTATGAATGTTAGTTTCTGTTCACACATAGTGTAAAAGCACTTTGAGTAGTTGGAAGACCAGAAAGGCACTGTACAGGTCCATTTACCATTTCTGTCTCCCTTGCAGAAGCAGTATTTTTTGGCATTATTCCTGATTCCCAGTCAGTTGTAAATAAGTATCTTTTCAGAAGACATTGATCCAGCTGTGATCCAACGTTGCTATAAAATGCCTTTAACCTTACATTGAGTTTAATTAGTAATGTTTGCATGCTGTTTTTACAGTCTGGGTTTAAATTCAGTTCACTACTATTGTCTGGTGGACAAACAGTAGGTCTGCATCATCTGGTCTGTGATTTCTTCAACAGTGACATCTTTAGACTTTGTCCCAATCAATTGCAGACTTTTATATCATTGATCATGTCTTCTCTGTTGGTTACATTAGTATAGATTTCTATGTTTACAGCTGCAGTAGGTAACTAAAAAATAGCTTTTTGTCATATTTGCTAAAGCTGTCACATCTGGCTCCCCCTAGAGAATCCACCGGGCACTTACTATCTTTCTTTGCTTTGGCTGGTTGTATGATTTTTTTTCACAGATTATCTGTCTCATGTACTACTGTCAGGATATATTGAAAGTTTCAGCAAATATGAGGCTTGACTAAACCTTGGTTTCATTTTTATTTGTGTTAGTGAGCTGAGCTTAAAATAAACCTTTTTTTTGTCTTTGTATGCCATTTAATTAACCACTAATGATTTAAATTAACAAGTCACAATTAGGCTCAATGACTCAACAATGTAATAAGTGGTAGCAGTAGTCTTTGTCAGTGCTTTACATATAAGTGCACTTTTATCAGAAACTAGAAACTATGTGTTAAATAGGCTACTGTTTAATAATTAATTGATATAATCAAACAGCAGAGACAGTTGTTCTGAAAAAAGCCATAACTGAGGGGAGGTCTGCTCTGTGTGTTAACATGTAGATCATTTACGCTTGTTCAGGCAGAGGAACATGACAGGGCAGTGACACTGTGCTTCCTATTTACCTAATTAGGTCATGTGTCACTACTACGAGCAGCGAGGCAGCAGCCTGTGGGCCCGCCACTCACACTCTCACACCACTGTCAGACATCTCAATTGTTCACACTGGTATCAGCAGGAACTGATCTTTACAGGTTCAGCTCCATCAGACTCTGAAAATAAGAATTTGAGAATAAATAGATGAAGGATAATGAAAGACAAATACATTTTTTTTATTTTAACATAATCTTTGGTGCAAAGTGCTCATTGCTGATGTTTACCTCCACAGATTCATTGTCAATCAAACTTCCTTGGTAGAAAATAAATCAACTTTTTAATGACTCTTTAGTGGCCACTGCAAACAAAACACTGTTGTTGGAGACATTGCTTTCGCACTCTTGCATGAAAGTCTGGGTGGACAGTTGTGTCAGACATCTGAAATTAAATTGTTATTTTTATTTAAGATATAAACTTATAAAACATCTCACAGGATAAGGGCATGGTGATGACCTGAACACAAGCTATAGTCACAGAACCTATTGGGTGTTTCCTCCTCATTCTGCATTAGAAAAGTATGCAGTTAAAACAACCAAAACATGGGAACAATGGGAAGAAAACAATAAATTTGAAGCCTATGAACTATGTAAGGTTGCTAAAAACAAAACAAACATAACACAGACAGAGAATTGTATAAATAGTTCCTAAAACTCATCTCTGATTAAGATTAATAGGAAATAAGCTGCCTTAAAATGCCTCCAAACCTCCGGTTTTACACAAAATTCCTGCAGTTATTGTGTTCACTGTATGGGTTCATTGTACAGTTTATCAGTTGTTCTCTGCTGTTATTGTTATACACTGAAATATCCATAAAATATGTAATTTTGTCAGTTTACTCAATGATAGAAAAGTGGAAAGGTTGGGAACCAGTGGTTTAGGGTATTAATGTTTTCTGTTGCTGTTATGACTGCTAAATGTTTGTTTATGTCAGTCATGTCAGTACATACAATTACAATCAGATGAAAAACAAATTGTTATTGATTTCCATTTGAAAGTTATATTTATCTAACAAAAAACAAAACCTTGTTGGTCAAAATTACTTGCAGAAATACACATGAAGGTGATATCTTCATATCATGCATGCATCAGCACGACTCTGTCTTATAACATTCTGCAGCTTACCCTTTGCAACTTCTTGTGTTCATAGGGCTGCCACAGTGACATACAGATGTTCCGTCAGCCCACTTTGCACGCCCTCCCCCTCAAGGTCCTCAATACAGTGCAACTGTTAGAAGGTTTGACATACTACAGTAAACTTTGCATTAATGGTTAGGATTATTGAGGAGTCAGGACTTTGCACACTGTAAAAATAAATGCATAAATATAATAAAACAATATTAACATTTTCAAGGTAAAATACTGGCAGCTGTGGTGTATTAGGTCTATTAGAACTCCTCCAGCCAGCCTCCTTCAAAGAGCAACATGTTCCCCTTCTATATAACCAATATAACTAAAGTCATTGTCAATTTATAGCTAGCTGGGGCGCCCGGTTAGCTCAGTGGCGACCCATGTACTGAGGGATAGGGTTAAAGTTAGAGTCCTTGCTGCAGTGGCCCAGGGTTCGAATCCGACCTGTGGCCCTTTGCTCTGTGTCATCCCCTCTCTCTGCCCCCCTTTCCTGTCTGTTTTCAGCTGTCACTATCATAAAGGCAATAAAAGCCCCCCAAAATACTACTAGGACAGACCCTTTGGCTCTAGGTGGGTGGTTGTCTGCCTTGACCAGTTAGAGAGAGAGAGAGAGAGCAGTAGCATCAACTACACCAATAGTAGTGACTGATGATGATGAACATGAAGAAGATGATGACAACAGCAACGATGGGGGACAATATGCAGTGACAATAGTAATAATAATCTGTAGTAATACAGATATACAAATATAAAATAATAATAACACTAATATCAGTGATATTAGCAATGGAGGCTCCACCAGGATCCATGAGAACCTGCGAGACGAGAAAGCACAAGAACTCCGGGGAAGAAGTGAAGTTAGTAACATGCATTAATGGAACATGAATGAGTGCAGAAAGAGAGAGGAAGAGAGGAGCTCAGTGCACCATGGGAAATCCCCCGATAGTCTAGGCCTATAGCAGCATAACTAAGGGATGGTTCAGGACTCACCTGATCCAGCCCTAACTATAAGCTTTATCAAAGAGGAATGTCTTAAGCCTACTCTTGAATGTGGTGAGGGTGTCTGCCTCCCGAACCACAACTGGAAGTTGTTTTGTTTAACAAACAATATGTACACAGCATCTACAATATCCTGTTAACATGAAGGCTGGTACATGGGGATATAAGTAGATGCAGGGAATATTTGTATTTATTAGTTGTATTTAAATATATATTTTAGATTTTAAATTTTAGGTTGAAATATTTTTCTTTTTATATTATTTATTTAGTTTTCAGTATACATTAGTTATTTTATTATCTATTATTATATGTTGCTTTATTTACTATGGGCTGTTTTCTTTTTTTTTTCTTAAGGAAACAATTAAAACATAATTCAAGAAGAATGAACCCAACCTGCAGCTGCAGCCCTGAATTCCGGACAACTGACACTACTGTCTTATGTCCACTATATGGCAATGTTTAGCTGTATATCCAGGAGATACTGGTTACCAGCTGAGCCAGCAGGGGGCGCATCAAGCCTACAGTGGAGTTTACGTACAGTAGATCCCTCCTATTAGGATGCAAGGCAGAAGTCAGGTTGTGATAGCAGTGAATTCATGCCCAGCTCCTTGCCAGAGGCTGCAAAACGATTATGAGCTTTTAAGTATGTTTCTTTGAGCCAATGACATTTACTGCTCTTGTCTTTAACTGTATGATTGACCAGTCAGGAATCAATTATTCTTCTGAGGAGTTATGTATCTGTGGAATTTATACAACTCATAGTGGTTTTGTCCTAATTCATCAAATTGTCTAAAGTTAACTGCCGTGCCAGTAAAAGAGCAGTTTTACAACATGATGTTTCCAATGGACCAGCTTTAGTGTTTAACCTGGTCCATCTTAGATTTAAACACATATCCCGTAAATAAAGTACTTACACTTACACTTCAAATATTGGTTTCTGTGAAGGATAAAAGAAAATATCTGAGGATAACTGATAAAGCAAGGCGATAACAGAGTATTATGCAGAGGGAATACACACACACACACACACACACACACACACACACACACACACACCATAGGATGTGGCACAGAAGTGGTCACTGAGCCAAAGTCTTTGTTCTGAATTAACAATTAAAATCCTCCAAAGGAGACATAATGAGCTAGCTGGCTTCTGTCCACAATGCCCCAGGGAATGGGGAAAAAAAGCATACACAGACAAACACGGGCACACACTCTAGTGCTTTGAATGGTTAATGACCAACCAGATCTTTAGTGACAGTACAGTGCAGGGCCGAAATTAATGAAAGACGAGGACTTAGTATTTTTGTGTTTTTATTTGTTTGTAATTTATATTTTGAGAACCAGACTGGGAGCCAGATATGAGTAATATCAAGGAATGATATAAGGACACAGAGATGATGAATCACTCTCTGTGTGGACTGTAGTTCTCCCAGGCACGCAGCAATAAGACCTATTTTTCTTCATTGGGCCTTTCATGCCTTGAACAAAAGCAAAAAAAATACAGTGAACAAATTAGTGTGAATTATACATAAACTTCACTTCACTTTATGAAATTTCAGAGCTGCAGCAGCATGAAGTGAAGACGATAACCGGACTCTTCTCATCCTCTAGACATTCTCTGTAGGAGCGACACAATTGAGAATTGTGCATTTTTAAAACATTGTAGAGTATGTGTATTATTTGAGCCCAATTAAAATTCATTCAATTAATATTTTTGACCTTGTAAATTGCACATATTTTCATGCATATAATGGATTATCTTGAAATTGAATTAGATTAAAATCTGCATTTTGTGTTTGTCAGCTGTTCCTACATAGAAATATGGGCCTCAAGTTTCAGGTTAATTTACAGTTACAACTAAATAACAACATTACAACACCAAAACATTCAAAATGAAATAATGTTTCCACAAGACCAGAATAAAAACCCGTTGGAACATCAGAGAAAGCATAACACAACACACTGTAAAAAAGTTAAAAAGTTAATTGAACTGAAACATTTTTTTGAAACATCATCAAGTAACTAACTCAATTTTGAAAAAAATCCATCTTTGATCAAGTAGCTTTAGTCATTTTAAGTGATACTGACTTAATTTTGTAATTTTCATTTTTACTGCATACCGGTACATGAAATACCTAGTGAGACGTACTTAATCAAGAATGTTTCTGTAACTTACAAAACTAAGTTAGTGTCTCTTAAAATTGCTGGTAAAGCTACTTTATCAAGAATCTATGTTGTTAGATGTAATCCATTTCAACATTTTTTTAGTTAAGATAACATCGTATTATTGTGGCCAGCATTTTTCAGCATTAGCCTATTTACAATCTGTATATGCCTGTATTAATTTACTTATATAGTAATAATATTATTTATCCGACTCTTATACACACACCCAACAGCTATATTGTAAATATTGGCTTTTTATATTTGTACGTATTGTGTATTTTTATTCTCTTTATTTCATCTCATACTATGTTTATTGTTATGTACCAATATACCAAGGCAAATTGCTTGCAAGTGAAAACCTACTTGACAATAAAACCGATTCGGATTCGGATTTAGCAGTTTTCATTGTTGGTGGACTTCCTCAAATTTTGTTTCCAGACCATCTTTACAGGGAACAAACCATGCATTTGCTGGATGTGAACAAGACAGAAGATGATATTTCATTCTACTTTTGACTCCTATATGTGCTGAGGTAGAAGTACAGAAGTACAACCTTAACCAAGTGAGTGTTTGTTGTTGTTTTGTTGCTGTAATGTTTTTTGGCCTATTCTCAACCACAATCTTTCCCTTTACCTTTAACTTACTGTAGTTGCCGTGTGCAGATATTGTAGAGCATTGTTGAGCTAGTTACTCAAAAAAAATATCGTAGATTAACGATTAATATCTTTTATTTTGTAATAAGTAATAAGTTAAGTAATAATATTACTTTTGAAAAGATTATTTCAAAAGTAATATTATTACTTTATTTATTACTCAGTGCAAACAGTAATTAGTTATACTACTAGTTATATTACTTTTCTGCTACTCCCTAAGTGGTAATTGTGTTCCTTCTCCCCAAAATTCAAACTTACGACAATTGAAATCCAGTTTTGCTTGTATAAATCAGTAATGGAATATTTTCAGCTGTTTCCAACCTAGTTTCGTCCATTATTACAAAAAGGAATTCAAGGATGTGATTGGGTGGTTGGATTTAAAATCACTAGGGGGTGACAATAAAAGTAATGTTACTAATTTTTTTTATGTGGCAGGCAACTCTAATATTATTACGGAAATGTATTAGTAACTAGTTACACTACTAGGTACTGGGGAAGGTAATATTATTACTGTAATATTATAACTTGTAATGCCTTACTGCCCAACACTGTTGTAGAGCGAATGTCATTGAATGCATACTGGTGCTTTGCAGCACTGTCTAATATCAGTGTTCTTGTCTGGAAGTCGGGTCTCCTACAAATGACATTTATAAACAAGTAATTTGCAACAACAAATACATTTTGAGGGAAATGTGATGCAGACCAAATTACCCTTTACATAATAAGGAAATGTTGTTAATTAAGGTACCAGTCGCAAAAATGTTGATACTCAATGTATCAGCAAAATGTTGACTACTTATTTCATTTGTTTTCCGACAAAATACTATCCACACATAGTGACTACAGCATTATTCAATAGTCAGCAGTGATTGAAGACATTTGATTTTTTTTCCATTAAAGATCCCCTCCAGACACGGCAATATTATGTGTCTTATATGTTTTTTCCAAAAAAAGTATAATTTCTTCATTAAAATCCTTAAAAATGTATCTTCTCCTTCTACCTCATTAAAAATTCTATTCCTAAAGTCTATGAATATGCAAATGTTGTTCATTTTTAAAGTTTTCCTGCTGGACACAAGATGTCTTCTACTTCACTGTAAAGACCATTCTTTAACATTTAACCAAATTCATGATCTTTGCCTAACCTTAAAGAATGTGCTTTTGTTGCAGGACTGGGCACCTACCAATTTACCCCAAACACCTCCTTGCAATTCTGCTGCATTACATAAATGTAGTGTGTCAAAAAACGTTGTTGTCTCTGGACATAATCCAGGCATAATTACGTTGACACCACAACATAATTACCGTAAAACTTCAATTAAAAGCAGGGTCCCAATCAGAAGCACGTCTCCTTCACTAGCCTGTGTGGCTAAGCGTTTTGACAAATAAACACAGGTCTCAATTAGAGGCCAGGAAATTTTTGTAAAACCTCATAAAACCCACCAGGTAGCCCACTTGAGCGAGTTGTTAATTGATAGCCAATGTTTTACATGTTATATTCATACTGGTTTAAATAAACAATCTGATAGTATTTCATATCTTTGCTGAGCAAGACTTTTGAGTAAAATAATTAGGCCTGTCCCAAATAGAAGCCTGTTTCAAATAGTTCAGTGATTGAATTTTTATGGAATGAATATATTGATATACAAAAATAATTTCTAGGAGACAGGATTGTGTCTGGCTAGATGGTTGCATTTCCAGCAAATTTTTTGCAGTTGTATCATTTAAAAACACACTTGCTGTTACCCCTAGTGACCAGAGGTGTCGCCAAATGAACCCAGATGGAAATGTTACTTTCCAAGCAACAGGTAACATTGATAGATACTTTATTACTGCAATAAACATTAGCAGCATATCAGCCTCTCTTAAAAGACCTGTGATAGCGGGATTCATCAAAGAATGCCACACATTACTACTCTAAAGGGAGGCTCAACTACACATGTTTGTATGGAATCAGATCCGGCCATTATGCTGCCACTTCATGTAATCGGCATGCTTGTGAAGTTACTATTATTCCTTAGTTCTGTGAGTGTTTCTGTAGCTCCTGATAGGTAAGAAAGGTGAAAAGGCAGCGCTGCCTGTGATCTTTTGTTCAGGCGGCTCCGAGATCTCAGACCTCTGGCCCAGCATCAGGTGTGGTTAGTGATAGGTATCCCAGTGACTCATGGGGTTTTGTGGTCAGCGGTCCTGCTCCACCCTGTGTAAACCCTGTGGTTTTGTTGTGGTAACAGTGTTTATCCCTCCTCAGCTGATAGAGTGAAAAGGCAAACAGGCTGAGGTTTGTCCGAGTCTTTGAATGCAGTGGGTGTGTGTCTCTCTGTGTGTGTGTGTCTCTCATCCAATTTTTAGGATGTTAAATCATATTCAATTAGACAGGTCATTTTTTTCCTACCACCATGATAAGGCTTTTGAATGAATATGAGGTGATATTCTCTCTCGTCCAGTGATGCAGATTGGTTGGTGCTCCCCTGCTTTCTGAGTCTGACTGCTACAGGGTGATTAATGTGTTCATTTCCCATTATTAAAGACTAGAGCAGTGCTGCAGGCTACAGATATAGGGCCTCATCATAAATCTTAGCCAAATGAACAGTCAAATAATCGCTCATCGGAAATGAAATCTGGGCTCATTAATACTGACGCCCAGACTGGGGGAAGAGTACACACACACATGCACACGAGTCTCGGCACCTCATTCTCATGCAGCCACACACCCGCATGAATACACACACACAGAAGCACACAGAATGAGGACTTTAGGGGGCTCTGGTCTGGTCTGCCACCTTGGCGCACCACTCAACAATGACAGGCTAATCATTAGAGGAGAACATACACACACACACACACACACACACACACACACACACACAGGCTCATTGTGGGTCTTCTCTTGTGTCTTAGATCCCACACAGTGAGCAGTGACCCATAGGTGCAAGACAAAGCAATCACAGGCTCTGACTAGAGCAGTAAATAATAACCTCCGCACATGGTTTGACTTCTCACCTCTTATCACTCCCTTCACTGGTTTCAGCATGGATTCTTACTGATGGATTTATTGCTTATAATGTCCAAATAGGAGTTTATTTTTTCTGTTCACTGTCTGGTTTGAATATTAACATTGATTAATAGGTATTAATAATCACTTAATTGCATTTAAACTCATATACCATGCTAGGTGCTACAGTTTTGAAGACTGAACGTAAAAGAGATTTAAGGCGCTATACAAGTACAGGTCCATTTACCACTTACCATTTACCACTCTTCTTGGAAGGCTTTCCACAAGATTTTGGAATGTTTCTGTGGGAATTTGTGCCCATTCATTCTGTAGAGCATTTATGAGGTCAGGCACTGATGTTGGACGAGAAGGCCTGCCTTGCAATGTCCATTCCAGTTCATCGCAAAGGTGCTCGATGGGGTGGAGGTCAGGGCTCTGCGCCAGTCAAGTTCTTCTTCCACACCGAACTCATCAAACCATGTCTTTATGGACCTTGCTTTGTGCGCTTGGGCACAGTCATGTTGGAACAGAAAAGGGCATTCCTGCAAACTGTTGCCACAAAGTTGGAAGCATAACGTCCAAAATGTCTTGGTATGCTGAAGCATTAACATAGCCCTTCACTGGATGATAAGGGGCCTAGCCCAAACCCTGAAAGACAGCCCCATACCATTATCCCTCTTCCACCAAACTGCTCCACAGTCCAGTGACGGCGCGCTTTACACCCCTCCATCCGACGCTTGGCATTGGACTTAGGATGTAAGGCTTGCATGCAGCTGCTCAGCCATGGAAACCAATTCCTTGAAGCTCCCGCCGCACAGTTTTTGTGTTCACATTAATGCCAGTGGAAGTTCGGAACTCTTCAGCTATGGAATCAGCAGAGCGTTGGCGACTTTTAAGCACCATTTATACACCTGTGGCAAGGGGTCTGATTGGAAGAATTAACAGGTGTGTCCATATAGTGTAGGTTTGGTTGAAGTAAAACCAGTCTTAGTCAGCGGAGGTTGAAGGTACTGGGTGCTGTGCCCTTGTGGAGTCTGATGGTACAAACGAGCCTCCAAACCACTTTGAGGCTCGGAGCTGGGTCAGTCTGTGGCTGAGAGTGCTCCTGAGCTGCCTGAGCTCAGTGTAGAGAGGATGAGAAGGGTTGTCCATGATGGTTTTCAGCTTACCTCTCATCCTCTTCTCAGTCACAGCCTCCACACTGTCCAGCTCCATCCCCACCAACAGGTTGGCCTTCTTCACCAGCTTGCTCAGCTTGAGCTTGATGCCTCCTCCCCAGCACACTACAGCAAAGAAGATGACACTGGCCACTACACACTGGTAGAACATCCGTAGTAGCTGAGTGCACACGTTAGAGGACCTGAGCTTCCTCAGTGTCACCCCCAGGAACTTGTAGGTGTTCACCATCTCTACCTTCTCCCCCTAATAGCAACTGGGGAGGGGGACCTCTTGGTCGCTAGATGTCGCTAGATATCGCTAGATGTCGCTAGAAAAACACTACTTTATTTGACTAGCTTGCAAAATATCTTCACCATTATGTAATATGACTAATGGTGTTGATTTGAGCAAACAATAAATTATGTAACATTTACATGTATAAAGTTAAAGCTTTCTACTAGCCAAGAGCAATGCAAGGCAGGGGCATCCAACTAGCTAGGTTAACTGTAGCCTAAGCTGGGCCATCTGGCCATCTGGCTGTGTCCTGGTCGCGCTGTGTGGGTCTGGTTTTTGTTGCTTTGCGTTGGCTGACATGTAAGTGGAAAGCTAGTTGATATCATGGAGCAAATGGTAGGAACATTGCAGATAGTAACATTACTCTAAATATGACTTTTGTAATTTTTTTTCCAAGATTGCAGTGTATGTCATCTTTGGTTCCAGGATAATGCTTACTCACGCAGCAAAATGCAGTTCACTGTTGTCACTATTAACAATGGTTTTCTGAAAGTTACACATAGAACCCTTAATTGAATAAATGTACAGACAAACGTACATAGCAGGTTTATAGCTTGAAATCAAATTTTGTGTCAAAGCTTTGTTTAATGACAACAAAAACAACATAATAGACACATAGACTACACATACCTGTTAAGTTTTTAGGGGTGTAGACAGAATGTAGTCTAATGACTAATGACATACAGAGGACTGATTATCTGAAAGATTAATGGCATGTAGGGGCTGCATTAGCTGAGAGATTTATAAGTAAGCTTTGATTCATGGTTTATGGAAATGATGAAGACTACCTTTCTTCAAAGCTCAACGACTACTGCATTAAACTCTGTAAGAGGTGTGCACATGTACTGTAGGTGAAGGGTGTCAGGACCAGGGTACTGCTGCACATAGGGACCAGGGAGGACTGTCAGGTAGAGAGAGGCTACAGGGGGAGCATCAGAAAGATATGGTGCTGACTTTGATTTATCATGATCGAAGATACAGTGCCACATGTTCACAACTTTTCATGTAGATGGCAGGTTTAGTTATCCCTGTTTAGTATTAGTCATCATCCCAACTAGAGCAGAACAGACAATGGGGAAACCAATCTAACTAACCAACTTTATCCCAGTAGGATTCTCTTACATAACAGGACTGTCACCAAATGTGACAACCATGGCCAACACTACATCAGTGAAACAGCAAGGACCCTGGACAGGAGAAACAGACAACATCAGCTGTCTGTGAACACCACACCAAAACCACTCACAGAATCCACTGGGGAGAGTTCAAAGCCATCAACCAAGACTGATGTGGATGACCGGAGAAAGATCAAGGAAAACATTCACACGAAAGAAAACAGTGAACAGTAAAATTATTACCCGAACTCCCTGTCTGACTGGTCATGTTGTAAACATCTATCGCAGTTTACAGACCCACTTTCTGCCTTAACGTTATTATTAGTGACATTTCAGTTTTGCGAAGCAGCTAGGCTTACAAGATCTACTGGCAGGTACAGCATTAGCTACGGGCGTGGTGTGTGTGAAGTGACTGTTTGCTCAAAAACAACAATGGCTGCTGCCAAAGAGGTTAGTGTAGATGCTGATCAGAACTGGGGAGTATTTCTTTACTGAAAGAATAGCAATGAATGGCATTCAAGGCTTTTCTTTTGTTGCTGTTTTTATCTACAGAGGGAGTGGGTCCTCTTCTATGGAGTCCACCATGTTGAACCGTTGGCCTTTTGTGGGTTTGGTTTCACAGCCACCTTCTTCTACACACTTGGAAGGCTGAGCTGTATTTAAATGGTTGCAATCTGCAACTGCACCACTTGATGCCACTAAATTCTACACAGTGGCCCAACATTGGTTTGGCCTCAGTTGTTGGATATATTTGTTATAGTGATGTTACCATGTTCCCAGATGACTACAGTG
Source organism: Dicentrarchus labrax (assembly GCF_905237075.1). Taxonomy (NCBI): domain Eukaryota; kingdom Metazoa; phylum Chordata; class Actinopteri; family Moronidae; genus Dicentrarchus; species Dicentrarchus labrax. Next base: position 36,680,549 of record NW_026136719.1, read on the forward strand.
TTGTCAGAGCTGAAGAAAATGATGACAAAAACTAGGAAAACATCCTTTATTATTGTCATTTAAAACAGTGGTGTTCAACGTCTTGGTTGTTAAAGACCCCCAAATAGATCTATACATCATGCCATGGACCCATATTTGATAAGATGTAGTTTCAGGGATCCTTGTCTTATAAGACTGAATTATTCCATAATGTCTATACTGTAGACTGGCAGATTAACAATGAAGAGTGTGAAACATATGAACAGAATAGTTATTCGTATACATTCTTTCACTGGGCTAACTTCTAGTCAATGAAATAACACTGAAATTAAAATATTCCCCATTTTTCTGGCATTTTTAGCAATGATACATTCTAGCCTTGACTTAAACATCCACGAGCTGTAGTTTGGAAATTTTACCCATACACCATTTCTGCACATTTCATCAACACAGCTCAGCTAACACAGCGGCTCCTTTCAGGCGAACACCAAGACCTGCCACATGCATACTGTTTATCATTGATCAGCCGCCCTCACCAAGCCTTCCTCTATATGCATACATCACCAGCTCGCTGCTATTGCTCTACATCTTACACACATGCACACAAACACACACACATACACACACACACACACACACACACACACACACACACACACACACACACACAGTAAAACTCACTGACATGAAAACCTACACAAGAAAACACACACATATGTGCATAAAACTCGCAGCAGCACCTGCATGTAAATACACATTTATGCATACTTGCATGCTACCACACACTCATACCCCCCTCCCATGCCCCCCACACCTCCACCCAGGTCTCTGCTGGCCTCCTTTCCGAGCCAGTTCTGACAATGCTAATGATTCTCACTGGGGCACAGGATGACGGGTGACAGAGCCAGACCAGGGCTGGCTGACGATGGAGGGGAAGGGTGTGTAGACGGGGAATTGGAGGGCGAGGAGTGTATGTCTGTGTGTGTGTGTGTGTGTGTGTGTGTGTGTGTGTGTGTCTATGTGGAGGGATGGGGGGGGGAAGAGGAGGTCAAGGATGGTGGTGCACAGACCCCTTCTCTGGTGATGTGTCGGGAGCGATGCACCGTTCCCCAGCCCGATGGTAATTTATTACATTTAAGACAGGGCCTGACACCCTGAATCAGCCTCCATTCAGATCACATTGGCTGGGCCGGGTGGTGGGAGGGTGTGCGCGGAGGAGGGGAGGGAGGTAAACACAAAGGAGGAGGGAGAGGACGAAACAGAGAGAGACTACATGGAAATGATATGCGATGAGGAGAGATGTAGCCCCGGGGCATGGTGCATGTTTTGCCTGTTTCCTTATAGTTAGTGTATTTATAATTCAAATATATGCCTTTAATAATTCACTGACGGGGCATATCAAAGGAAAGTGTGTAAGATATTTCTGATGAAAAAATGCCTGAAATATTCAACTTTTTAAGCTGATGCTTCATCAGTGTGCATAAGGAAGAATCAGAGACAGCTGATGAAGACACAGGACACAACAACTAGACTGTAATTTACATGATTACATATTTTCATTTTATTACATATTTATATTTTTTCTTTTAATTATTTTCAGTGTGTAGACAAAATACAGAAAATAATTTGACTGCATTTATTCTGGAATAGAGGACACATTTTCCCATAACATTCTGTTACATTTGTTTATGTAATGTCTGTCAGAACACAGCATGTGATTTGATTTTGATTTGTTGAACTGCACTTTGTTGTCTTTCTATAATTAGAATACTTGCAGTTAGAATATATGAAGAAGTCTGGTGTTTTTCAATATATTTTTTCTAATCTCTTGAAAAATTCTTAGGGGAAAAAGTGAACAAACTCATAGTGACTATAAATCTTTAAACTGGACTGAAGTACTGAAGTAAATCACTTGAATCAGCAGAGTGATTACCACCTCTAGTGGCTGTAATGACCACAGAATCAAAGCAGTTGAATGAATATTTGTCTAGTAGCATCAACCAGAGATGAAAATGCGATCAGTCTTAACAGAGCTGTTCACTGTTCATATCTGCACATTATTAGTGAAAGAAGCATTTAAGAGTTAAGTTGAAGAATTTGGATGGCAATCAAATCAAAAAAACTACCAAAAAGTAGAAAATCTTTTAGGTGGAAATGGGTTTGGCCTTTTCTTGTACTATTGCAATTGATTTTAATTATCACTGATGAAGCCACTTGTAAATGAAAGGGTGATGCAACATGTAAAGCTTAACTTTGGTGTTTCCCAGTATTTTCTTTCTTCTACGTCTCAAAGTTATAAAAAGCAGTGGGCAATCCTTTATTGATCCCCCAGAGTGGAAATCCAGGTGTTACAACAGCACAGATTAATAGAGAAACTAAAATAAATAATTAGAAAGTGTATAAAATAAGAAGAGAATAAAATAGAAACTACACAAAAGCAGACGGTACAATGTTAGGTATATATATACACACCATATTTTAAATATGTAGTTTTCAAACTAGGTCGCAGGGACCAACAGGGTTCCTTGAATGGGTTGAATAGGGTCTCCAGCCATTTTTTGGAAGTTGGAACAAGAAGCGAATAAATAAGGGTGGTTGTTTTGATTGATTGTAATTTATAGTGATTCCAGTTTGTTTAATGATTGACTGTGACTTTTATTCTCAAACCTAAAAACATAATAATAATACTGAGGGGATTGCTTAGGACAAATCCCCCATCTATTGTGGGGGACCTTGACATGAGAAAGTTTGGGAATCCCTTAAATGGTTTATACAAAACCAGTTTATACAAAAAGAGTTTGCCCCACCAGCCTAGTGTCACACAATAAAGAGATGCAAATAACAGGGTGAACTGTGGCACCTGCAGAGATGTTTTGAAGATATTTTATTTGTTTTTACTGAAACTATAGACGTGAAGGTTTTGGAATTCCATTGTGAAGAATTGTTTTTCAAATTTCTAAAGAAGCTCATACACAGGGTTTCCAACCTCAGTCTGTCGCTGAAGATCTTCCAACCCTGTGTTACTTTGTTTGGACATTTTAATAAGGCGAGGGCGATCCCAAACAGATGTTGTTTTATGAAGTGGAGTTTAAAGGAACACTTTGGCACAAATTAAGTGAGATGATGAAGGTGGGTGGAGAGTCTCTGAATTCATAAACAAAGAATTAAATCTGTGAGAGACAGCAGACATGTAGCCCTCTGGGATTTCACAGGTCCATGATGTCCATGCACAGAATCAATATGACCTGTTTGGCAATTCCATGGCACTCAACTGTGTGCACAAAGAAAAGAAAAGTGACCAAAATTGACAATGAATTATGAAGTCATCACAAGCGACAATTCAGTGGCATTAGAGCAACACACACCCCACCAGCTCCAGAAAATGACCTTTGACCTCTGAAATTCCTGAAGGCATAAAGACCATAGAAAAATATCAAATTATATCAAATCATTATAGTGAAAGGTGTGGTGAAAGTAATCCTGTATACAAATAAGTTTAAGCTATAAGACTGTTTATGGATTTATTCATCACATTCATGTATTCTGACAGCTCATCTGTCACCAACCGCCTCATCCAATAGGAACCAGGCTGAAAGTTCACATGGTGGAAGTTGTCTTCAAAATAAAAGCATCAAGATTGTGATTTGTGGAGAGAATTAACATTGTGATGGACAGATACACTTTTGATCATACTGGCATTTTCCTATAAATTACACATGATGGAGATCCTGTTCTGATCACATAAAGAAACTGTCTGTAACTCAATTAATTTATCAGTAATGATTTCCTGAAAACCATTTCCTATCAGGATCATCCATGTTTGCTTGTTGTATAGTCTGCTTACACTTACATCTCTGCTATTGTTTTGTTTTGTATTAATTAGGGAAGTCAGCACTGCGTTATTCATGCAACACTTAACCATAAAAGTGACATGATATTCACTGTGATAATTAGCAAGTTTCAGGTTGCTGCAAATTGATTTCCATATGTACTATAGACACTTCAAGTAAACTCAAACCACTGTAGGAATGAAAGAAAAATGTTGTGTTCATCTACAATTGTCAGCAGTAATGCAAAATGTTCTGTAAATGAGCTATTGTTTATGCTGGCATCAGACAAGGATAAATGCTGTCAAATGACGAAAAACACCAATTCCACAGAATGTAAATCCCACCTTTTGAATGCATGTTACACTGTTACGAACATACCTGGTACGTGGTAACCAAGCCGACCCTGAAACTAGAGGTTCCTGGTCTGAGCCTTGCAACTCACAGCTGCAGTAGGTAACTTTTATTGAAAGAAAAACTAATAGTTTCATTATATAATGATAGTAGTACATGAGACAGATAATCTGTGAAAAATCAGGTTCCTCTGGCTCCTCCCAGTGTTCCTAATGGCATTTGCAAGAATCTGGGCTGGACTGAAACAACCAATCAGAGCCAAAAAACATATAACAACACTTTGGGTTGGAGGCTTGATGATAGTTGATTGTTGGGGTCCCAAAGCCCTGGGAATGAGACTCAATAGTCAACTATCTTTCTTGGCTTTGACTGGTTGCTTTTGTTCAGGCCCAGTGGATTAATGCAAATTCCATTACAAGCAATAGGAGGAGTTAGATGAACCAGCTTTTTTTTTCACAGATGATCTGTCTCATGTTCTACTGTCAGGATATAGTTAAAGTTTAGCAAATACGACAAAAGGTTATTTTGAGAAAAGCTACCTACTGCAGCTTTAACCCTACATGTTTACTCATTTGACATAATGCTGAATAAGCATAATTCATAAAATCACACTGTAAATTAATTAAAGTGAACATGACATATTTATTTTATAGCTTACTTCCCCCACTATCAATCAGCTCACAGCTGGGGACTGTCACCCCCCAATCACTGCCACAACCAACCCGGTCATCACAAGAAGCCAGGTGAGACGGCAGCTCACCAGGACCCAGATAAAGAAGGCCAGAGGTCCCGACGACGTCAACCCGAGAGTCCTTAAGGTGTGCGCAGAGCAACTGGCAGGAGTGTTCCAGCATCTGTTTGACTGCTCACTAAGGTTGAAGAAGGTGCCAGAGATCTGGAATACTTCCTGCTTAGTTCCTGTTCCCAAAAAAGGAAGACCCAGCGATCTCAAAGACTTCAGGCCTGTAGCCTTAACGTCACATGTTATGAAGACCTTTAAGAGACATGGTGACGAGATGACTTTTGCACTATTTATATTTAATTTCCACTTGTACAGTTTAGTTTTAGTTTTTTAGTTTTAGTCAAGTTTAATTTTCTGCTCATAGTTTGCACTCAATGTCCTACTTGAACAATACATAGTGTATATACTTTACTTTATAGTTTTTATGTCTTCTATTATATTTTGTATTTTGTGATATTTTTATTGTGATATTCTTTGTTCTCTCTTTGGCACTACTTTGCCCTATTGCTGCTGTGTCAACCTGAATTTCTCATTAGGGGGATAAATAAAGGAATATCTTATCTTATCTTATCTTATATTTATACAGACAGTACCCATCTCATCTCAGCTCATCTTCTGAAATCATTCAAATCCTCTGCAGTCAGAAATCAGTGCTTCTTCTTGTTCCTACAGTGCGCTGTTTGAATGCCGTCTGTGCAGAGTTTGACACTAGAAGGATGTTTTCACATTCATCTGCTGAAAGTGGAAAGTTTCTCTGTGCTCACTGGAAATCAGATTTTAAGGAGCGGGGCCTACCAGCATGATTTGTAACATGACCAATAGTTTGGAAGTCAGTCCTGGTTCAGTATGTAACTTGCACAGTGTGATGTAGAAACATAAAGCAACCAGTGCACATCCACTGAGAATGGACTTTACAGTGAAGTAGGAGACATCTTGTGTCCAGCTGGAAAACTTTAGAAATCAACAACATTAGCATATTCAGAGATTCTGGAATGTTTAATGAGGTAGAAGGAGTAGATGACTTTTAAAGGATTTGTGGAAATTAAAATGTTTGTGTAAAAACAAACATGGCATTTAGTGGTGTAGTTGCAACACCTTCGCCTCACCCTCCTTGCTGTTCCTAGCATACAGGAGGCCCTATCTAGAGCCAGTTTTTGGTTAAAAAAATGCTGATTATACACTAATGAAAACATCACCCACACACCTATGAATATTATATTCCATTTCTGACAACAGATCCTCCTAAACATTACACACTGGAGCTTTAATACATGAGAGTGGGGGGGATATTTAATCTCAGTGACTGTTCAAAGAAATATGCAGTCTGCAGGGAGCCTCAAACAAGAATATAAGAATTCCAAGTGTAATTCTTTGTTTATGATTTTATTTCTTGTCCAAAGTCAAGTATTTATTGGAATCATATCATCTCCTATAGACAGGAAGACAACGCTGCATGTTCATTAAGTGTAGGAATACACTGAATTCAGACAGTGTCCTATTTAAAATGCAGTGTTAAAGTTAACTTAAAGATCAGTTTGTCTATTTATCTGCACATTTTCACATTGCACACTGCTCAAACATAAATGCACTTATCTACCTTGAATGTTAGAGGGGGTAGGGGTGTGCTTAGGGCCCCAAAACAACCCTGACACAAGCTTCCAACTGTAAAATAACAGTCTACATTATTTTGTCTCTCCTTTTTATTCTTTTTTCATATTTCACCACATTTTCTATTCTGCTATCGCCCTGTAAAATGTTTACACGTTAGATGTATAATATAATATATAGAATTTCAATTTTACGACCCCTTTTTACGGGATCAAAACAGGTTTAGTGGTCCGGGTTTATTTTGAAAGTAATGACCGGAAGACAGCGTTTAAAGACACAGCACCTTGTCAGTAGGCATGGGGTGGTCTCACCCTCCCCACTCCTCCACGTTCCGTCATCAGCGTGTCCCGCAGATCACAGATCTCCTATAAGCGGCTCCCCGGCCGACGTGCGGACAGTGAGCGTGTCGGCGCGCAGAGACATGGACAGGAGGGCACACTGAGAGCAGCAGAGGACTTAAAGCCGCGGAGCGCATTCCTGTGAAAGGAACAACTCGGAACTAACATCAAACACTCACATCTGACATATTATCACTAATCCCCTTTGCTGAAGACCCGCGGGAAGCCAGTTTGCCGGTTGCCAGTGCGCGTTTTGGCACTTTGGATACGCGAGGACAGATGCTGTTTTTGTTCACTTCGCATTGATTTTGATCATTATTGACTTGCTCCATGCCAAAGAACAGGCCAGGATTATAATTCCCTGTTGGATTTAAAAGTCATCGATTTTACATCAGCACCAAACTTCTCTTTACGCGTCTGAAGTTTGCGCACGGAGATGGCGCAAAGGGTACGTCTGATTTGACAGATCATTTTTGAATTTTCATAATTGAAATGGTTTGCACAGGATTATTCATTTTCAGCATAGATCATTTTACATCCTTAAGGCGGATTCAAGTGATTAACTTCAGGTAAATGCATGCAGGAAAATATGAGGGGGACTTGTGAGAATTCAGAAAGTGTTTCTATAGTCTTATATAAATGTCTACGCTCTTTACAGTAATGCCTGTATTACGAACACAATAAACACATTATAGGAATATAACGGTGCCGGGTAAAGTTTGTTTTTTCCCTGCCCTAAATGTCATCTCCAACTTTAACCCTAGTACGATGAGCTGGCTCATTACGGCGGCGCGATGGACGGAGTCGGAGTCCCCACCTCCATGTACGGAGACCCGCACGCCCCCCGGCCCTTGCCCCAGGTCCACCACCTGAACCACGGGCCGCCCCCGCACCCGACGCAGCACTACGGAGCCCACGCGCCGCACAACATCATGCCTACCAGCATGGGCAGCGCCGTCAACGACGCACTGAAAAGGGACAAGGACCAAATCTACGGGTGTGGATATAATAAGAATATTACTGTGCACACAAATATTTGGTTCCTATTTAATATGCACAAAGCTTATTTAAAAATGCAGATATTTCACATACAGATATGTCACATAATATATAACTAATCATATTTTCTGCTCATGAGATGTCATTTTCGATGCATTTCTGCTGCTTGAAACAAGAGAGAATTACGCACATTATTCATGAGGATTGCTACCATTCTCTGAACAAGTTGTTTGCATTGGAAACAAATGAAATAATATCACTGCAGCGGCGCATTTCCTCCATCGCATTAAAGAGGAATAAACAAATATTAGCTTTCCTTTGTTACGCACTGTTAATGTGAAATGTTATCTGCCGCTGCCGATAGTTCATACGGGCCTAAACAATGGCTGCAGAACCAACCGGGCCTCGCTCTGTGTGTGTGTGTGTGTGTTGCAGCCACCCTTTATTCCCGCTGCTGGCTCTGGTGTTCGAGAAGTGCGAGCTGGCAACCTGCACGCCCAGAGAGCCCGGGGTGGCGGGAGGGGACGTCTGCTCCTCCGACTCGTTCAATGAAGACATAGCCGTGTTTGCCAAGCAGGTAGGAGCGCACAGGGGGATGATGAATGAGAAGGAAAAGGATCTTCAGCCAGAACTCAAACGCTTAATTTTGTGGAAACAAATGAAATGAAATGACTGTTTGGGTAATAATTTAGTCAGTTTAATGAATTGTTGAAAACCGCCTAATTTACTGTCTTTATTCTATTTTTGTTTAAAAGAAATCCGCTTGCAGCTGACGCCTCTCTTTTTCTCTCCCTCTTTAGATCCGCGCAGAGAAACCTTTATTTTCTTCCAACCCGGAGCTAGATAACTTGGTGAGCACTTCCTTTCATGCTCCCAGCCTTTTTATTACATACAATGAAAGAGAAATAATATTGGTATTATGTTGGTAATTAGAAAATGCACACATGTAGCCATATTATGGCACTCTATAAAACCATGTCTTGTTCTCTTATTATTATAAATAATATCCCAATCCCCCAAAACTGTTTTTCAGATGATTCAAGCGATTCAAGTCCTTCGATTCCATCTCCTGGAATTAGAAAAGGTAACTTCTTTTCTCTGATTCACACCTTTGACGAAGTGTTTTATTATTCTGTGGGAGAATCATAATGCCAGACGCGTATTATTTCGCAGGTCCACGAGCTGTGTGACAATTTCTGCCACCGGTACATCAGCTGCCTGAAGGGGAAAATGCCCATCGACCTGGTCATAGAAGAGCGAGACGTCTGCAAGTCGGACTTCGATGACCTCTCGGGATCCTCCACCAACCTCGCGGATCATGTGAGTCTTTCTTTCATCCATTCTTTCTATTTTCAAATTCAACAAACTACTACCCCCTTATATCCCCATATCATTTTCTAAAAATAGGAAATAATAACAACACAATGCATAATAACGAATAATAATAATTAAGCAGGGTACAGTAAGGGAAGACAAATAATAGTGTGCAAAAAAAAAACAACAGTTCAATAATTATTTAATTATTTTTTTCACCAGCAGCAACTCGATCTGATCGTTTCAGGATTGTTTTTATTAAAGAACTGTGCGGGTTGCAGGGGCGGATCTAGAGAAATATTTATGTGAGAGGGTGGCATGGGGACTTAAAGGGGTGTCAGAAATATGTGAAGATTTAATCACAAACAATCACATACATCAATATTTGCTTGGAAAACGAATATATAATAATATATATTTGAGCTCAAAAACATTATTGTGGCACATTAATAAAGCATTGAATATAAATATCTAAAGGTGGCATTATAAATCAATACATTGTTTAATTACCAAATCTTCAGACTATTCTAAATATTTGTCTTTTTTCATTGAACTTCAGACTATGACTGAGTCTAAATGTGGTCATAATATAATTTTTTAACATGTTATTTTTTAATTTAGTATCAAATGTGTTAAATTTGACAGCAGTTGACACTGAATTGGAGTGGAAAGGCGATTTTAGGGGTAGCAATCACCCCATGTCATTCTTCTAGATCCGTTCCTGGTGGGTTGCTCACAGAGGCTGCTTCTAATTGTTTCTAACTGTTGTTATTCTTATTATTATTAGCATCGGGGCTAGGGCTGCACGATATGGGAAAAATGTCACATTATTTTGACAGATACTACAATTGCAATATTATTCACGATAACAGTGGGAATGATCATTTTTGTATCACAAATTAAATTTTCACTAGAAAATCGCAATGATGATTGTTGTGGTCTGTACGAATCAAACATGTTTTCTTACACCAGAAAAACAGAATTATAAACCAGGGCATCTCTGCAGAGCTACCGTACTTCATTCTAATGCTGTTTGTCACACATTTTACCTTTATTTGAATAATAATCCAATTAACTGTGCTGCCCTAATTAGAGCTGCACAGTAAATCAAAATATTATTGGCCTGCAAATCTTGTTCTCCAGATGTTAGAAAACATGTTTGTTTGGTAACATGTTTGGTTGTTTTAAGTTTAGGTTTTTTATAGTAAAAATTTGTGATGCAAATATGACCATTGCTAGTAATCACATTTCAGTTGCAATATCTGTCAAAATAATCATAATGATTTTGCAGCCCTTGTTAGCATCATTGAAAAGTGAGCATACAGCTGCTGTAGACAAGTGGTTACCAAACTGGGGGTTGGGGCTCATCCAAGGGGACACACAATAAACTAGAGGGGTCTTGAGGTGATTATAAGGAAATAAAATGCGATTTTAAAAATCTCACAGATCTCATAAAGTGGTAAGACGTTTGTTGTGTTGTGTTTTGGTGAATTGTGTTAGAGACTGACATTTTAGATCATATCTCGCCTGTAAATGAGACTGTAAAAAGTGGTCAGACATGATGATCTCCAGCTGCCGGTGTCATGTTTGCTGTTGGGCTTCGGCCCCTCACAGCCCGGTGTTGCTCGGCCAACAGGATTATTATAGCAGGAGTAGAGGGGGTCTTTGTCAGACATCCCCCCTGCTGTGTGCTTTACAGAGCCTCTTCCTATTTCTGGCACCTGTGTTCATTTAAAAATTCAGATGTGGGCGTGATTGAGAGTTACAGTAGCAGCAGCAGAGTGACTGTATGGGTTTATTGACACCCTGCTACAACTATTGATTGCTGGGCTGGCTGACTCCTCCATGGACAGCTGTATTTTTACAGTCACCTGCTCAGCAGTGTCCCATGGATGACCTCCACTTTACTTCTAGCCACGTAGGAGCTTGTGGTTATTACAGACGGGCTCAAGAAAGATTTGTGAAATAGATGAATAGATTTTGGAGACACTTTATAAAAATGCTTAACTAATGCATGAATGAATGCAGGATGTATGACAATTACGGTTTCCCACCATTAATGATAAAATAACTTTTTGTGATTAGCTCAAGTTACTTCATACTTTATTTGATATGAAACCAGAGGCGTTTCCAGAGGTAGGGCTTCAGGTGGCAATGGCCCCTCCTTAAATCTGATTGGCCACCGCATTATCTTTCAGGGGTTGTACCCAGTCCAATTTTAAAGGTATGAAACTAGATGACCTAACGCATCTATTGGTACCAACCATGTCATGATAGCATGTTGGGGTTAAATAACACTACAAAGTTAAGTTAAATTTTGGCTATGGAAAAACTGGCATGGTCACTTTCAAAGAGATTCCTTGACATCTGACCTCAAGAAAATTCCATGCAGTTTTGGGCAAAACCATGCAGTTTTTTGCATGTGGTAGAAATGTTTATTTTCACTTAGTGTATTTGAATATTTCTGCATACTGGGGTCCATAGACAGTGTTGGAATTGCATCAATTGAGAATGAATGTAAAGCTCAGACACGTACTTCGTGCCACCCCTGCAGAACGGAAATGCCCTATGCCACTAATTAGATGGATTCTTCTTAAATAAAAGTTTTATTTTTAAGGACCATGCACTTTCTTAGCCTTTCTGATTTAAAAATACCCTCATATTTTTATGAGAATATACCCAATGGTATTTCTGACTCATTTACAACATAGTGGGTGGAACATTAATTGTTTTTGAAATTATACTTAGTATCAAAGAGGCTGAGAAAATGCTGAAATAAACCTTTATGTAACAAGAATCGATTTAACTGGTTGCACACCAATTAATGCATGAAGTAACATGATGATCTATTTAGTGTAAACTAATCACAAAAAGTTATAGTGACTTTATCGTTTGTTAGTGGTGTTTAAATCATCATGAGCCATGCATTAGTTAAGCATTACTTATGATTTGTACCCTTGTTACATAGATTTGAAGTGCATTTTTATATGAATATAAAATATAGAGGATGAAAATAAACCTTAATTTTACATCTCCCTTCACTCTCTTGAAAATACAGTACAATGAATAGTGGCACAGAATATCACCTCGCTGCAGCTTCAGTGAAAAACAGTGTTGACTTCAGTGACTCCATCATTCTCTTTGTTCTTAAGAGTGCAATTCTTAATATGCCTCCTTCTGCATCAAGCAGCTAAACACAATTTCCGTGTGTGTGTGTGTGTGTGTGTGTGTGTGTGTGTGAGTGTGAGAGAGAGAGAGAGAGAGAGAGAGAGAGAGAGAGAGAGAGAGAGAGAGAGAGGCCACCAGTTGATGTGACAGGACATTCTCCTGCTGTAATGCCTTCCTCCTAACGGCTGCTGCATAATAGATGTGCAGCTCTCGTCTGGGCACAAAGACATGCACAGCTGTGTAACGTACACACACTAAGCACAGAGTGTACAGCGAACTGTTTATCATTCACATGGGTTAAAAAACAGCGTGTGAATTTACAGGTCAGGTTTGTGTGTAAAACAATCATTTGATTCTATGTTTGGTTTGTTGGACTGGTTGAGTTTCTGTAGTGATCACCACTGGGCCATAAGCTCATACTGATAGTTCAAACTGATCTTTTGTTCCCTGCAAAAATATCTTAACATTACACAAATTTAAGTAGTGGTCTATGGAGTATGGACTTTATTTTTTGAAAGTGAGTGAATACCTGACCGTACAGTTTTTCTTCATCAGATTCCAGTCCACATTGACCTATTTAAAGAATTTTATTGTCATTTTCGTCAAACCTGTGTGCAAGATAGTCACTCATTTCTAGAAAATTCCACAATCACAGGAAACTGCACAGTGAGCAAATAGGCCAACCTATCTTTATTGGCATCATTTTTGAAAATAAAAATAAATCACACCTTACAATTAGGAGATAATTTGACACCAATTTGTTTTATTTTTGACCATTTCCTGATTAAAAAACTAAATAAAAAATAATGAATTATCAGTTTTATTCTTAAAGGATGAAATAGCATTTAGACTGTCACATTTCATATACATTACAAGCATGCTTCATTGACCCATTGAGAGTGTAGATGGTTGACAGGTGATATGAGACAAAGATCTGAATCGGTTCTAAAGGTCTGGATCGAAATGGGGATGTTAAATTACACGATTAGTGCTTCAAACAAGGGGCGGGGGCCTAACAGCATGATTTGTGACATCACAAATAGTTTGGAAGTCAAACCTGGTCAAGTATGCAACTTTACAGAGCGATGTAGAATTCTCCTTAAACTGGGCCGCTCTCTGGAAAAAACCTCTGGATCAGTTCGATAAATTAGTATTCAAGCATGTGTTATCTCCTGGAAACTCAGCCTTCACTCACTCCTTCTTTGATCTATACCTTAACTCAAGCCTTGCAGTGTCCCATGAGTCTGTAACAAAACGGCTTCTTCGTTACTGGAGCACAAGTGGCAGAGTTATACATCTATAATGTTATAATGCCCAGTGTGACCTGGTTGTGCTGAACAAACATCCCTCTGTGCAAAATATTGGCGAGAAACATAAAGCTTGTGTACATTTTGATTGCTGTCTTTACCTTCTGTTTGCTGCTGCAGGTCACTTCATGTAGGAAACTATACAGTGAGTCACCTGGATATCAGTGTGAGGCAACGAGCTACTGTATAAGGCAAACACAAGTGTCAGTGTTTGGTAGAAGGACTGTCCTCCGCTTCTGTTAATTGGGTTTTAACAGATGGGGCGTTAGGAAATAAGACCTTCATTAGCTTGATAAACGTGGAAACACATGGCGCCTCTTTGAGTAGCTGTGCGCACTGAGGAGTTGTAATTATTGTGTGGCTGGATAAGAAAAGAGGGGCCATCATTGAGAGGCCTCATTCACACTGCGCCATTGTCCCACGCTTCTTGTTGTCATCTGCCGAGCTCTTCATCTGATCACCATCCGGCAAACAGCTGACGCAGAGAGTCTGAAGAGGGAGATCTGCTGTTTGCTTTGGGCTTACGGCTGTCTGAGTGGCCTGGCCAGTCAGCCCCATAAATACAGGGTCTCTCCCCAGCACTGGTCACATAAACAGCCAGGACACAGGAGGGTCCACATGCTGCAGGGTTACTCACCTATCCTCTAAACTTTTTCTGCGACTATATTTAAACCTTCCTCTTGGACAGAATGGTAATGTCTAACATTTTTGCCTTCCTATGCTAACGCAACTGCTTTGTGTCTTGCATAATGGACCTCATACTGGACCTACTGGACCTTCCTCATCTATTTTTTCTCCCCTCTCCTCTCTTCTTCCTCTCCGATTCCCTATCTCCTGTCCCCTGGTGTGCGGACCTTTCCCTGACCTCTCAGAACCCGGCATCCTGGAGAGACATGGATGACGCCCACTCGACGCCCTCTGTGGGCACCCCGGGACCATCCAGCGGGGGACACGTCTCCCAGAGTGGAGACAACACCAGTGAACTCGGTAAGAGCACCCGCAGGCCTCCTGCGTCCTCTTTCATATCAAAGCTCTGACTTTCCTGTGACCTCTCTCTGAGGCAGGGACACTGCTGCCTGGGGTTCTTTCAAGAAAGTTTGTGCACTTTGTTTATCTTATCACTTTATCTTAATTTGCATTGATTAAAACAGATAATCTATGTTTAGTGAGGAGTGCTCTTGCAGGTATTTAGCCTAACTGTAACCCTAATGTGCAGCTGAAAATTGTTTCCAGCAAGTTTTCTCATTTGCTGTTTCCATCTGTTTTTTTCTTTTTAAATGAAACTAATTTAAAGATTTCCATTTACGGTATAATGGGCTATGGGCTGAGTGCAGACATAATACGGATGTCAAAGTATTGAGAGACTGTAGCTACCATTGAGGAGTGAGTTATGTTTTTTTCCTGGCAGTTTGGGAGTTTTTGCAACCGGGGGTTGTTCTATAGTTTTAAGAAATGCACATGGTGCTTACTGAATTGGGTGATTTACATGATTTCACATATCATTTTAGAATTTCTTTCTGACAGCGTCTTTTTAAACTAAATTTAGACATTTGTGATAGTAAATTTTATCTGTAGAAGATGTCATTAGTATGTCTAACATTGTTGGTTTTGGCCTTTTATGGAGCTGATAATGTTTAATGTGGTGTTTAAAGGACAAATTCTCCGAAAATAGTACTTTAACTTCAAATAATAAAAACAGCAAGTGGGCAGTTAATGTTGATTTTCCCATGTAATTGAGGCTCCATTTACAGTCAGTGTTGGTTCTCTATTTTGGGTCAGTTAGCGCTGGTGAAGAGATCTTGTGAATTGACTCTAGTTGTCTGCTGTTATTGTCCCTCTGATGCCATCCAGCCCTGCTCCTTCTTGTGTCGCCCTGGTGTTCCTGCACTTACTGTGATTTCTGATGTGCTAATTGGAGGCTATAAGGGTTTTATGGCTTGTTTTTGTTTTTCTCCCCTTTGGGCGCAGTAAAAATAGAATGGACTTTAAAGCAACTTTCCACCCTCTGCCCATCAGGCATCAAGGAGCAGAGCACTGAGGAGAACAATAGGAGGATGCTTTGCAAGACAAGAGAAACTTAGAGGATTAAGTGACAATCAGAAACAGATCAAGACTCTCCCTTTGATTTTACACCCGCCGCTTTTCAAAAATCATCTTAGCTTCTCAACTTCACCTAAGACCTAAGAGTGTGACACGTGTGTTTTGGTAAATCTTAATTCAGTATCTAGAGGTCGTATACAGAGGCGAGCTGAGAAAGGCCGCTGTGTGAATAGCTTCTTTCCTTTAGGCTTTTTTTAAACAACAGTGGGGGGAAAACCCAAGGTCCATGCCCTTTTGACCTGAGAGAGAATGCATAGAGGATGGGGGTGCAAAAAGCCCCCCCGTAGGGATGTAAGGACAGAGCACTTTATGTATGAGGAACAAAGGAAAAGAAGAGGGCAGAATGATCAGAGCTGTGTTTGCTGCTGCAGGATCTGTTGCATGCTACCTGCTGCTTCTCCGCGGGCCTCCCTGCCTTGTTTCCAGTCTATTCTCATGCCAGGGAAGAGTCAAACACACAACCTGAAAAGATAGAAAGGACAGTTAGAGGCGTATCATGCTAATGGGGCTCATTTGGAGCAGGTAGATGGCCTCTATACATATCAGATCATAACATGTTTGGAGTTCAGTGCTCGGAAAGGTACACTGATGTGAGTGTGAATGCAGAGAAGGGGTTAGGGTTATGTTCATATGTGCAATTACTCTGCATCATCACACGCTGGTCCACTATGGCAGTGTCATGTTTCAACAAGTGCTTGGTAAAAGTTTGGTTAGGTTAAGGCAACAAAACTGCTTTGTTAGGAAAAGATTGTTAGTCGAGTATGTTACCTAACTTAACTTTACTTACGAACGTTTACTTCTGGACACAAACAGCAGTCTCATGGGGGAAAGTCCTTTGTTTGTTTGAGCCATACATCCACCTCCTCTTATGTTGTGTCTAGGGTTAGGGTTGTGCTGAATTAGGGTACCGGCACCTTTTTTGGTCCAATTCAGGCACTGATTGGTGGGTCCATGACAGGCTTTGGCGTGAGACTGAGCAAATGATGTGCCTTCATCACCAGCCTGCTAGGTTTGTGTCCCTTATCCTTCTAGCAGTCACCCTGGCATTTTTTTGTACAGATGCACTGACTCCATAATCTTGTACCTTTGCCCAGTATCAGTTCCAAATCCAGAAAGTTTCCTCCCTCCTCACTAGCAAGGTCCATATATCGAGATATATACAATGTTGAGTAGGAAGGAACTTTAAAGAGACTGAGGTGATACTTGACATAAGAATACAATTAAACATAATTGTGAGAAACATAATTGCTCCATGGATTATGCTCACTGGCAATGATTTTTTCCAATTCGGAAAATCTGACGTACTTTTATAAGTCATGGAATGGTATTCAAGGAGAATAGCTGGACATACAAAGCTCAAGACTCTGGCTCTGGAAACCAGAGTTTACATCCTGTGTCGCACACGGTATTAGGTTTAGGCAACTGGTTAAAGTAAAGGAAAGATGGTGATTTCGGTCAAATTCGTCAAGTCAGTGTGCCCCATTTCATCCTTCAAGTCAGTGTGATGTTTTTCCCTTGGAAGGAATTCTTCTGGCACAAATTATGCCAAGAGCCAATGTTCAGTGGCAGTGCTGGAAGTACTGAAGTGGAAAGTACAGGTGGTGGATGGGCATGCAGCTGTAACTTTTGTGTCAAGACCAAATCAAACAAATCTCAGCAGTAAATGTTGAGGGACACATTCCTTAAAGTAAAAAGTAAACTGTTAACTGATGCACTGCAATTATTTTGATGGATATAATGTCATCATAAATAACGAAAAGGATTTTCTCAGTTACAAAGCTGTTTAAAGAAAATATCTTAAGCCTTTGTTGGTTACAAATGTATTCATTACATTCATTAATTTATCCCAAAACAGTGTCTAAAATGGGTACTGGCACTTTTGATTTGGTCCACATGAGTACCCTTACTTCTTACTAATTGCTAAAAATAACTACTTTGTTTGATGCATGCCCCAAAACAGAGAGGACACTATTCAGAGTCATTTAGAGACACTGTGATTGAGTGCAACAACAAAACAATCTAAATTCATACTTTTTCCAAAATGAAAGGGAATCCTGAGTGTTTAAAATTTAATGACATTCCAACAGAAGACAGGAAGTGATTGTGCTGTCGTCACTGTAGTGGGATGTCATTAGTCATGCCTCCACAGTCCGACAAAACCTTTTAAAATCCACGTCTTTTGGGAACACTAAAGTGGTGGCGATGTGGCTTCCAGCCCTGGCTAACCACAGGTAGATGATCCATCCACTGTGCAGCTGGTGGTTTGGTTCCTCTGTAAGCTCCCAGGTTTTGGTTGTTGCCTTGTAAGCTGTGTGATATGCAGAGAGGGCTCACTTTGATACCTCAACCCCCAGGGTGACTGCTGTTGACCACAGCTAAAGGGGCTGAGCTCTCTCAGGAATGTTTTGGAAGGGGTCTGGGGGAGGACAAGGAAGAGGCTTGAAATGTCCATCACAAAGACACAAATAAAACAAAAGGCGGTGGGAGTGACTCAAAAACAAACCCTGCACACTTGTGTTGAGAAATGGAATGTGAGGAACAGGATGTGTTGCATCTTTTTGTCACATCCAGAGCCCGGAGTCAGGAGGAAGGAATGTGGAGGTGCTGACATGCCAATGACATCACAGCTTCACTCAGACTGCAGGCTAATGTCCCTTTGGCATCTGTGACACTGTGGATCTCAGAAATGTTTTAAAAAGGGAAGGAAAGACAGCGACGCAAAAGAGGTGGACAAAGAAAGAGAGAAATACACCATGCACAGAGAAAGGAATTCATTGGGCCTGCTCTCACAAAAATAATTACTCGAAAAAAAAGTATTCTTGAAGGTTGAGTTCAATCGTCGCACTCTTGTGCTATGTAGTTATGTAACTTCAGCTGACCCGCTGACCCACTGCATACCTCTCAAAATCTGAAACGGCCTGAATGCAGTTTGTCAATTGCGAAAGGCTCCTTTTTGATGATTAGCTCCTGGTTTGTATGACCAGCAGTTGTAATTAGCTGGTGGTCACACACACAGCACAGGGAACACACTCTTGATGTTGCCTTATGTACATCCATTTTTACGGACACTTCCCCTACAATGTTATGAGTCACGAAATTCCACAGATATCCTCTCGCTGCCATTTGGCATCCAAACTGCTTGGCTTTAACAGCTTTAAACAGTTGCGTCTCCCCATCAACAGCTTCTAATGGCCACGTTCACCTTCTCACACAGAGGATTCCCCACATCTTGGAAACCTTCCAGACTACTCCATTTAGAGCTGTGTATCATGTCTAATAAGGGGAGGGGCTGCAAGGTGTCACTGATGATGGATCAGCGCCCTGCTGAGCTCATTAGACAGGCCACGCTGGCTTTGCATCACTGATGCAGCTGGGAGTACTGCAATCAGTTCTGCTGGCTGCTCCGCACTTTGTCTTATGGACACGTCAACCACTGGCTTCTTTGGACAGCATTAACAGCCACTGAGCTACGGAGCAAATAAAATATGTGAAAATCTACAATGCAAAAAAATCTTTATCTTGCCAAGTAATTTTTGTCTGTTATTAAAATAAGACTACAAGATTATGTTGTGTTTTTTCCAATACAGACCAACTTTTTCTGACTGGTACAGTATATTGAATTTGGCTCAGTTTAAATTTAACTTAAGAAAAGAAGAGCTTTTTAGGCCTCAAAAATAGAAACAATGACTTGGTAAGATATGGATTTCTTGATTAGTTTTTTGCAATAACTTTTTCCCAGGTTGATGCACAGCAGTCTACTTCAGTGCAATACATGAATACTGGTTTATAAACTGTATACATCACACTGTAATTGCAAATTACTTTCCTTACCCAATCTCGAAACCATCTAACATAACCTCCAGTGAAGAGAAGGAAACACTTAAACACATAAACATAATGCACACCCACATGTACATGCATGCAGTTCGTATACATTAATAGATTTTAAGTAACTTAAAAAAAATTAAGCTACAATCATCAGTATTTAATAAATAGCTAAATAAATGAATATAAAATAGTACAGTAGAAATAGAGCAGACTGAACAGTCTGGCATACAACATGATCAGACCTGTGGCAAAGCTATAATTTGTCTAAGCTGTTGTCTATTACTGAGTTAGAGACACCAGAGTAGGTCAAAGCTGTCATTCTTTAACAAACTTGTAATATGGAGCGCTCACAATATCTCAATGGCTAATAAATGTTCTAAATACAGCAAGGAGTTTGAACATCCTAAATAGTGTATAGAGGTATAAATCTATAACAACACAGGATGTATGTAGGGTGAGGATTTTTGCTTTTTATTTCACCAGAATAGGTCTCATTGAGATTAAAATGTGAGTCCTGGCTAAGAAATACTGTACACTGTATAAGAGCAGCAGAGGTATATGGGGGTAGAAAGGGGAGGAAGACTTCTCTTTATATCTTACGGTGCTGTTTTTTTTGGTGTTTTTCTTCTTAGCCCTGGGGCAATACTCCAGCCATCCCTGCGGTAATGCCCATTCCCTCCATCTACAGGCCCCCCCCCACCTACTCCCTCTGGGGTCACGCGTGCAGACACTGGCAGGCAGGGTGGAGCGGGGAGGGTTGGGGGGGCATGGGTGAGGGGGGACAAGGGGGGCATGGGAGACTTGCACGGGTGTACGACTTTGAGACTGCACCGTCACACACTGGTTAGATTGGCCGAGTTGCCGGGGAACAGTCAGAAGCGATTAGTGTAGCAGAGGATCTGCCCTGCGGCTTTCCCCTCTCTGGAGCAGAAGAAAGAGGGATGAGGAGAGGAGAGGAGGTGGACCAGGGTGGGGTGTCGAGGGTGGGTGGAGGGGAAAACAGCGTGCCTTCCTTAGATATAATTAGGCCGGACGAGTCCTGTTTGTTCTTTTCTTTCTTTCTTTCTTTCTTTCTTTCTTTCTTTCTTTCTTTCTTTCTTTCTTTCTTTCGTTCTTGACAAAGATGAACTGTATAAAGTATAGTTTTATAATCTAAATATGACAGTACCACTCAAATATAAAACTCAAGTCATCATTAGCCCACTGTTTATTATTGAGGCCACTCTTTGATTTAGGCCATCATATATCAAACTGACTATCCCTTTTTCTTTTAAGAGATAGACGTGCACCAGCTTCATGAGTTAACAACAAGTAGGTCTTAGAAATGAATCAATTTAATCCAATTAATCATCCATTTTCTTTTAAATTGAACATATTCATTTAGCTAGAATACTGTAGTAGTTGCTATTTTTTCCTGTTTATTCATTCAGCTCAACATTGTGTCAATTTCTTGAAGGGAGTTGAAAGAGAGTTATTTTGTTTTGTTTTCCCTAACCCAAGAGTACAGATTGACAGTTGCTAGAAATTCAAACAGATATGTCAATTTAAGAGATGCTAAATCAAGTTTCAGTTGTTTTTGTGTACATTGATGCAACTAGCTATCTAGTTGGGTATGTAAGAAGATGACATTCCCATTCTTCGTTGGGCTGGTTGGTAATTGGCCCACCTAGGCTGCAACTATCAGTGTTTTCTAGAGCTTTCCTTAGTTAACTGTCATAGAAACCCGAACATATTCTCATTTTAGAGGCTGAAATCAGAGAAAGATTTTTCCTGAATAAAAATGACTCATGATGATGAGAATGATTCCTAAATAATCAAAATAGTTGCAGATCAATTTAATAGATGACAACTAATCGATTAATCGAGTAATTGTAGCAGCTCTGGGCCAAACCAGTTAAAAAAACAGTAAATAAAACCTCCACCTGAGGCAACCTTTGCCCATAAAAAGTAACTTAACAGACAGGCTGTAGGAGAAGTGGAGGACAAAACAAAGTAAAGACTAGAGGACAGAGGCAGTGCGAACCCTGTACCCTGTCTGTGACTCATAGCTGGACGCCATCCGTCAAAGCTCCCACAACCCCCAGAGCCCCCGACCCTAGAACAGTTCCTTTTTAATGTCAATATTCATTAGCTGAAATATTTATGCATGAATATGGCTCATATAGGCGCATTTGATTGATGCATTTCTAAAAACAAAAAGACATGCTAGGGCAAATCTTAAGAAAAGTAGGGTTCCTGTCCCGCCTCGGGGGAGGAGTCTCTCAGATGCATTATTCACATGCCCTCCAGGCAGGCTTTCAAGGCTTCTCTGCCCCGAGGGCAAGAAAAATAACCACCACTGTTAAAAGTAAATCATCTCGGCTGATGCACAATTAATGGCAGAGAGAGAGAGCGAGCGAGTTGCCCCTTGTGTTGCAAGATGGAGAGAGTTAGCTAGCAGGGGCGGAAATCTCTGCTTAAAGGAAGCCTCCTGCCTCGATCCACGCCAGCTTCCTGCTGAAATCAAACAGGGATGCTGCTAATGGCAGGATCCAGAACTCGGCATGACGCTGCGCTGCAGACAATCCGACACAGACATTGTCAGTGAGGGTGGGGGAAGGGGGGGTCAGTGATCACATGGGAACGTAAGGATGATGGCTTCACGCCCTAACGACCTACCCACCCACACCCACCTCATTCTGCCTCAGTACCCCAAATGACCGCCTCACTTCTGACTTCAAACAGCACAGCGTTTGATGTTATTGGGTTCAGACTTCATTCACAGACTTTTGTTTTTGTTTTTGTTTGTTGTTCATTTTACTTATAAGGAAATCATTAGTCTTATTTCAAACAGAGGTCACAAGTAAGAGTGCATAGTACTGAGTCCGACTGCAATCTGAACGTTCATTATTTCATGTCAGGCACACAGCTCCTGCAGTCATTACCTCATGTCAAACGCATGGCTCAGATTGAATTAATAGCTCTCGGTTTTATTGAGCTCCCACACTACAAACTCCTCTTCGTTATCCAGTGGCCGGGGAGTCAAGCAGAGGTGAGAGGAAGGATCTTGGAGAAATGTAATCTTCCTCTTGCCTGCCCTTTCTCTGCACATTTTTCGTGGAGGAGGATGAAGGCGACAGGGCCAAATTAAAGATTTCTCGTAACGTGATTCCTCTTGTCTCTGATCGCAGGAGATGGCCTCGACAACAGCCTAGCGTCACCGGGCACGGGAGATGAAGATGATCAAGACAAGAAGAGGCAGAAGAAACGAGGCATCTTCCCTAAAGTGGCCACAAATATAATGAGAGCGTGGCTCTTCCAGCACCTTACGGTAAGGGAATCTGTGGCTCAGAGGCAGAGCGGGTCGTTCCTTAATCGGAAGGTTGTAGGTTCTGTCCCCGGCTCCTGGTGCCTCATGTCAAAGTCTCCTTGAGCAAGATACTGAACCCCAAATTGCTCCCAATGCCGTGCATCGGTGTGTGAATGTGTATGAAGGTTAGTTTCTGTTCGATGGACTTTGCCATCACTGAGTGAATGTGTGTAAAAGCGCTTTGAGTGGTCGGAAGACTAGAAAGGCGCTATACAAGTACAGGTCCATTTACCATTTACCCCAGATCCTGTTAAATTTCTTCTCTATACAAGCCACATCCAGCTGTAGCTTTATATAGATTTAAAACACAACACTCCCTTTTCTCTCTAATAGCAACCCTACATTGATTTAACTTAATGCTAGAAATGAATGTTGTCCAACCCCAGCCTCTCCATCAGGCAACAGTTGTTTGAAATAATGCCTCTTTGCCCAGGAATGAGCCCAGGCTAGATTTCTCAAAGGCAAGTTCATCTTTGTTCTATTGTAAGAGACAGAGTAAAGACATACTCACGTCTAAAGGTCCTTTTTGAAATACCAGTCCTGGGTTTGAACAGAAATCAACATCAGAGGCCTTCCGTTCAAAAGCAGCAGCACTGTTTCGGTGCTCTGTGAGAGGGGGTGAGCAAGTCCCCTCGAAGAGAACTTTACCTTTTATCCAAGGTCCAAAAGATAACAGTGCTGCTGCCTCCTCTGTTTTTCTACCTCTCCCACTCTCAGATGTGTTATAACCTCGCAGTTGTTTAATTTGTAAAAGGCCCGCACAGGTCCTGTACTTGGAGTAATCCCTTCCTTTCCAAAGCCCACCTTTAGATTTTCCAGATAAAAAAAGGAGGATAATTGAATTATCCCCTCTCTGTTCACCATCCCCTTTCAGGCCTAATTTGTTAAGCACAAGTGTTTGCCATGGCAGGATGTGCCTATGAAAAGTGTGCAAGGGGACTTTGGCCTCTGAAAGGCCTATTGCAACACCCAAGCGATCAAGCATTCAGCAGTCGTTGAGAGTGTGAAAGGAGCAGGATTATGTTTTGTCAGACGTTGCAGTGTGAGGCCCGCGGTTGGTAGGCCGTTGGTGGCGGGAGGAGGGGTGGGTATTTCTGTCCACCACTAGCTGTAGCCTCCTGCTTTTGTGGTCCATTCTGAAGACCCTTAAAAGATCCCCTTCTGAGGAAGCTATAGAGAAGGCAGCTGTGAAAGGTTTCGATTCATTATATTATTCATTATCGGCCCATTAGCCTGGCCGTAACTGTTAGTTTCCATGCAACCCTGTATTTATACTGAGTTTGGGGAGCAAACCTGGAATCCACTGAAGGTCATAAGTGTCAGAGTCAACTGAAATGTGACTGTTTTCAGTTGAGGTACAAGATTAAATTCCCTGGTATGCTATGACTATGACTATAATATGTCCAAATCCGCCAGAATATAATTAGAAAAACAGACCCCTGTCTCACCCCTTCTTTTAAGTATCTTACATATTGTACTGCAATCAGCACAACTTGCAGTTTTCTGCAGAAGAAGGTCTTTAAATCTGATCAGAAATCATATGCAAAAGACACACATTGCCTCATCAGTATCAAAGTGATGTACAGTAGTGTGCATTGGTGTGGGCAACTGGGCTGGTCATGTACAAGGTATTATTTGTATCCAAATAATAATAATAATAATAATAATAATAACAAAATTGATTCATCCATTTCTGCCAATAGATCCTCCTAAATGTTACACACTAAATATTCTATTCTTTGCAGAGTTATATCAGTGCACAATCTACATAGAAAGGGTCTATCTTCATTCCAGCTCAAGTAAATTGAAGCTGTGCAGTGCATGTGCTTGCATGTGTGCATTCATTTTTGTATTTATGTGTTTGAGCTTGTGTGTGTCTGTGGTGTAACGATATATGTGTGTGTGTGTGTGTGTGTGTGTGTGTGTGTGTGTGTGTGTGTGTGTGCGTGGACTTAGCCTGAAAGGCAGTTTCAAAATGAAGTGCTTGGAAGCTCATCCTTCACTGATGGCCACAGGAGGCGGCTGCTGACAGCAGCAGAATGGGGACAGGCCCGCGACCCTGCTCTCAGTGCACGGGTCACCTCTGTCTACCATCTGCCGCCCTCCTCCCACTGTCGCTCATACACACACACATACACAGAGCTAGCAGAGGGACCGGGGCCGGAGGACAGGGGGATGAAGCAAGGCGGGGAGGGTGTAACAGGGGTCCTAGTCTTATTGGGGCCCCAAACAAAAGCCATCATTGTGCCTGTTTATATCCCACCCAATCGTTTGTCAAGCAATGTCAAATAATGTCAAATACTGTCACACAATGGCACGCGCTTTTAGCCTGAAGTGTTCAGGGGCCAAACCTTGGTCAGCCTCTGATTTTTCCAAAATGCACACTGCCAGGAATTACTGTGCATGGGCGAGACTGGCAAAGAATATGATTACACTTCCTGAGTGGGAGTTTTTCCTTGAAGTACAAGAGCCTGCACACTTAAACCGTCTCTACATCATATATGCTATATCTTTTTGTCATTCACAGCATCCATACCCCTCAGAGGAACAGAAAAAGCAGCTAGCACAAGACACAGGTCTCACCATCCTTCAAGTCAACAACTGGTAGGTCACTCTAAAAGCACATGCATCTGCCCTCATGTCTACTCACACACATGCACAATATGTGTGTTTGGTTTTTAAAATGCATTTATAAATTTGACTTGACTTTAGAGAGCTATCTTCATCTCAGTCTTGTCTACTTTATCCTTCATTTGTGCTTCCTTGCCGACAAATTTGAAATTTTTTAATGTTCAGCTGGCCTGTTGTGCACCGACATAAAGGCTACCAACTAAATATTTTGTGTATTTCCCTATAATTTGTATTAAATGACACTTTTAACTGTCCTAGAACATGTGTAGTACATATACATATAGTACAGTATGTAATAAATAATAATATTTAAAAAAGGCCTACCTTATCTTAAAAATAACAAAATATGCCATGCCTGGCTAAGTGACTATATGCCTGTGAATAAAGGTGATGACAACTGTGAGGGTTCAAGGGGTTAAAGACGAGATATCCAATCTCTTCCTCACAGCTTCATTTTACATGTATGACATGAAGGATTAAAACTGTTAGGGCCAAGCTGCCTTTGTAGGCAGTTTATAGCTAGAGACAGGTCCAATCAAACAATCAACCATTCTGCATTTAGTTTCAGACGATACAGTTCCACACGTCTTCAGTTTACTGGTAGCCTACAGAAGGTTCAAATTCGGATTAACTGAGATGACATTGCTTCTAATCCTCTGAAACCCACCAAAGAGTTTAAGTGTATCAGGTTTCCAACAGACCTAATTACACAGCCGCCCACCTCTAATCCAGGGGTAAAGACGACTAGTCAAGGCTCTATCCAATACAAATATCAAAGCATGCAAACTCACCCTGCTGTCTGTTTGCTGGATGTATCAATGGCAAAACATTGTCAAAGCAGTTAGCCTTATCACAGCCTGAGGCTACACGGCTAAACCTAAATCAATACATTTTTTAAGCTATGTGACTTTCTCCTAATGCCCCAGATTATGTCAATAGGAATAAACTAGATTATTAGTCAAATCCCTGGAGAGTCACAGTAGGACTGCAGTTCTTCAAAAGCTGCCGAATGAAATTGACAGTTTTTATAAATACTGGATATATCATTCCTTTTAAATAATTATAATGAGACTGGTGAGGGATAGGGCAGAGCAAGTTTTTTTTTCTTCTGTTTTTAGTATTTCTACTATTTTTACTAATGATGAAGATCAGTGGTTCCCAACCGTTATCAATATGATATATATATAATCTGTACAAATAACCCAAACAGTGAACACAATAACTGCAGGAAGTTTGTGTAAAACCAGAGATTTGGATCAATTTTGAGCAGTTATTATTTCCTGTTCCAGTTTTCCTGATATTTTTTAAGGAACTTTTATACAATTCTCTGAGTTTATTATGTATATTCTTATAATTATGATTATATAATTATTTGATTACAATTACTAGGCTTCCTTTTTGACAAATCCCATCTTCTCATTATTCTATAAGCTCTGGATGTTTTAACTTATGCAGGACAAGGCTTTTTAGTAGAAAGTTGAGGCTTAGTGAATATAGCTTGTGTTCAGGTCTTCAAAGTTTAGATCTAAGTTTAAATCTAAACTTTAAAAATAACACTTGAAAGCAATGCTGAGATATAGGCCAGAGCTTTTCATCATTTCTCATGGCCTTCTTTGATAAATGTAATTTGAATGTAATAGGTTCCATTCTTAGGTCACAGGATGACACCTGTAGTCCATTCACTGAAAAATCCTGTTGGATACTCAAAAAAATTCCTCAAAAGCCTGGAAAAAGCAAGAAAGTGACACTTGAGTGACTCTTTTTTCTCATCAGAGAGTTCACAATTTGTTCTTCTTCTCCAGGTTTATCAATGCAAGGAGGCGAATAGTGCAACCAATGATTGACCAGTCCAACAGAGCAGGTAAAGCTGCAGTTCATTCAGTGTTCAGTGTACTAAATACTTCATCATGGATCAGGTGAATCCAAATACAAACTGTGATGTCTTACTGATATCACTTGTCAAATCCATTGCAGCTACAAGGTGGAGGAGACGAGTTAAAGACAGTATTAAAAGTGAGACAGATTATGTGTCCTCCGTAGACCTTTGGAGAATGGATTGCATGAAGGAGGTGCAGAATTAGGATGTGTTTGGGTGCAGCATGTCTGGGTCTGATAGTAGCTCACTCTGATAGTCTCATGTCTTTTCAACTGTCACAGTAAATCAGGGTACAGCTTACAGTCCAGATGGCCAGCCAATGGGAGGCTTCGTTCTTGACGGGCAGCAGCACATGGGTCTCCGACCTGGAGGTGAGCAATCTCCCATACATTTATCAAAGCATCAAACCATCAAGGGCAAAAGTTTGCCTCCTGTTATAGACCATCCATTAATACCTTTGCTGAAACTTAACCATACTGTAGCTGTGAGAGCAAAGTAATGGATGTATAAAAAAAGCTATATAATTTGAATTATTCCAGGGTTTTGTGGAAATAATCCAATATCACCAGTCTTGGCAACAATAGGGTTGGTTCATTTGTTCAAGACATAGAACAATTGTTTTTAAAGCATTAAAGAAGAAGCACAATATTTAGAAGATTCCTCTGAAGGCAGAAATAACCACACTGGCCGAGTTCGTCTTTTGTAGGCAAGACAGAAAACCTGAGTAATAACTGACTTAAACAAAAGGCAGAAAAGAAAAATCTAATGTTAGGCAAAGAGTGTAACCTAGCCATAAGCCAGTTAGCCTAGCTTGACAGCCCAACTAATCATCAGGTAGCAATTGCAGACTAACCATGTTCTGTGCAGTAAGTGCATGGCAACAGTCATCCCTCTGTTGTGTGCAATCACTCTGAGTTATGCTTTGGCTGATGGGTTTTTGCTCAGTAGTCTTTGAGAAAAGTGGACTGAAGGTCAAAGACAAAACAGAAACCAGCTACAGTGTTTCATGTAGAGCAACTGACTTAAATTTAGCAGTGAAACTGCACATTAAATATGCTATACAAATGAGTACACATCTGATCAAGTTATTTATTTTCATTCAAGAGAGGTTGCTACTGAATGACCTACAAAGACTTTGTACCAGACTTTGTGCCACAGTTTCAAAGTTGCAAGAGTCTCTGATGATAGAGCATGTTTTATGCAGGCTAATAGGATTTTTCTGCTTTCACAGACACCATCATACATCATGCCTGTTGTCTGTATAAAACGTACATTATTTACAGATACTTCCGCTGGCCAGCAGCTGTACAGAATATTGGTCTCTTTGAAACCAGAGTGCTACCATGTTCTGAGCGTTCTGTCATTCTGTTGGTCTTGTTTTACTCCTCATTTCAGGACCAATGGGTGGCATGGGTATGAATATGGGCATGGATGGGCAGTGGCACTACATGTAAATCCACTCCACTGAGGCGAGCCTGAAGAACAGGGTGAAGTAAGTAGTGCAGTCTTTGTCTCTCTTCATAGCAAAGAACCAATTTATTTTTTCCTTCCTTGCTTTCACTCCCACTCCACTCTTCCCCTTCCTCACCAATCTTGTTAGATTGGAAACATGACTTTGCAACCAGGATGTTTGCTGGACTGATTTTCATGTTAGTATAAGAACCGATTCACGGAAATGTTTTTTTCACAATATCATTGTCTTTCTGTTTTGATTTCAAGGCAACATAGCCTGTGAGCATGCTGCTTTTTAACATTTGAAACAGCAGCAGAACCTTCACGATCTGTTTTGTGCATTTAGTCTTTTTTTGGTATCTCAGTGGAATTTACTTTGGGGGAGGGGGTGGAATTTGGGGACCTCTCTAGCGTTCTTAAACCATTGCTATGGTGCTGCTACAGTTTTATTGCAACTGATATAAATGGCGGACAAAACTAATAAAAGTAAACAATTAGTAATAAACTGTAAGTATCCTTTAAAGGACCAGTGTTTAGGATTCAACACGGTGGCCTCTGAAAAAGAGGACCTGCTCCCTCTGTACATAAAAACGGCTCATTCTACAGTAACAAAAACCCAGTTATTCCTATATCCAGGTAATCACCTAATCACATTAGTGTATAATCATACACTAATGAAAACATACCTACCTTGAAAACATACCTATGAATATTCTATCCGATTTCTGACAATTGATCCCACCTAAACGTAGTATGCGATATCAGACGATTTGTGATCTCAGCGCCTACCAATCATCTGGGGATTTCTAAATACAAAATAGTTCAAGCAAAAAAAGTAAGCTAATAAACATTACTTCAAGGACAAGCCTTACCTGAGGCAATGCTCTCACTCCATTCTTCTCCGTAGTGAAACAAACTGAATAACTTTTTATGTCCCGAGCAATGTACATAGTACGACAGTGTTAACAAGCACACAACTTCCGCATGCCGCGTGTCACTGCCCTAAAGACTTTAGATTGGGTCCATTCCAGACTAAAGACGAAACAAAACAGTGTTACTTAACGCTATACAAATAACACTGAATTGAATTGAATTTAATTTAATTGTTAGAACATTGCAGGGAAAAGTTCCGGCAGTGGGAACTGGTTGTTTGAGCTCAACTCAAGCTGGCTGATGGCGTTACGTGCAGCTCAGAGTTTGCATCATTTTATCAATAAATTGCAACTGTAGCAAGTAACTCACTACCAGTAATCTCATTTCATAATTTAGGAAACTAAAAATTATATCTGACTACAAAAAAAAGCCTGAAAAGAGTTGTTACTATGGAGACAATACACTGTCTAGTCTAGTTGCATTGAACTGGCAGGGTTTCAGAATGTTGCAGACCAGGGCAAGTAATCTTTGGTCTGAACTGGACTCTCCACCCACAAAACCTGAGATGAAGTATCTACCGAGTGAAGAATTTAAGAAACTGGCTTGTGAGTCTACCCTCAATGTTACACACTGGACCTTCAAGTCTCTGTCTGAGATAAGACACTCACTAAAGTACCACTCTAGCTTTATAGCATCACCATAGTGCTATAAACAATGTTCAGAGCAGTGAGAAAATAAATGTGTGATTTTAGCAATTTAGAATAGAGGTAAGATTATGCTACCTGCTCTGTGAAACGAGTTTACAGTCAGCTGTTAGCAACTTTGACTTTGGACAGAAAATATTAATAAATAGAATAATATAAATAAATCTTTGAAATCTGTCTGCATAAATTTGGCATTTGGGAAACACATTCCTCTCTGCCACTTTATCTCCACACCACTTCCTCTTTTCCTCTCCATCCCCCTTTTCCTCCATTTTTCTTTTCCTCCATCCTCTCGCCCCCAACAATCTGATTAAGAACCGGGGTAATACTCCCCCTCCTCCGACCCCCCCCTCCTCCGGCCTCTATCAGCTCCCACCACTGCTGACAGTTCTCAAATCAAGACGTATCGCCTGCCGGAGGCACCCGAGCACACAGAATTTTATTTAACACCCACTCTCCACTGCTCAATGAGCCACGCTGTAATGACACTTACCTTGATTAATAGAGCTCTTTATATGTAAATAGGAGCTACATTTGCTTCATTTTTTTTTCACAGGGGCCAATTTTCGCCAGCACAGCCCCCTCTCCCCTCTCCCCTGTCTGATCATTTCCCCGGTTTTGCTAATGAAGTTCAAACAACAGATAGTGACGCTTCACGTAACAAATAAAGAAATAAATACATCTAGATCTGCATAGAGACATCAGCTCTCAACCTGAATGAATGCTGCCTATATATTTTTGGAGAGTTTAACTAATTATTTATCATTGAATGATCATTTAGTTACAGTACAGTAACTGTCCAGTAATAGCTCAGTGGAGCCGGGTGTTTTTGCTTTCCCTAATTTGATCTGTGGCGAGAGCGTATGCTGACTGCGGCAGTAAATCTCCTCCCGGACTGCAGGAAGTAAGAGAGCCGTGTTTGGAGTGATGTGAGGGTTTTCCATGGACGATAAAGCCCGAGCCATAACATTTAACCATTATGGAATACATGACTAAATCTGCACTACTTTACTCTCCTCTCTGCTGCACAATACAGTCGGCTCCTCCAGATGCTCTGTGATACACTGCACATCTCAAGTTTATATGTTTGTGAGGGTATCTAGAAGAGTTCATTTCAAGTGCAATATGACGGAAGAGGGATTAGACCTAAATCAGATTAACTGTAATAGTAAAACAAATATTCTGAGATTCAATTCAATTCAGTTCAATTCAATTTTATTTGTATAGCGCCAATTCATAACAGAAGTTATCTCAGGACACTTTTTAAATAGAGCAGATCTAGACCGAATTTCTTATAACATTTACAGAGACCCAACAGTACCACCATGAGCAAGCACTGGGGTGAGAGAGAGTGTGAAAGAGAGAGAGAGAGAGAGAGAGAGAGAGAGAGAGAGAGACAGAGACAGACAGACAGACAGACAGACAGACAGAGACAGACAGGTGCACAGCAACAACAGTAGCAACAACTACACTAATAGTAGTGACTGATGATGATGAACATGACAACAGCAACGATGGGGGACAATGAGCAGTGACAACAGCAACAACAGTAACCGTAGCAATAATAATACTTATAAAAATAATAACACTAATATCAGTGATATTGGCAATGGCAGTCAAGCAGGACCATGGCAGGAGGCTCCACCAGGATCCATGAGAACCTGTGAGACGAGAAAGCACAAGAACTCTGGGGAAGAAGTGAAGTTAGTAACATGCATTAATGGGACATAAATGAGTGCAGAAAGAGAGAAGAAGAGAGGAGCTCTGCCAATGCAGAGAAGCTAGTACAGGAGAGATGTGATCTCTCTTCCTAGTTCTGATAATAAAGAGTTGCAGTAATCCAGCCTAGAAGTAACAAATGCATGGATTAGTTTTCCTGCCATCTGTCTGTGATAGGATGTGTCTAATTTTTGTAATATTACATAAATGAAAGCAGGCAGTCCTAGAGGTCTGCTTTATGTGGGAATTAAATGACAAATCCTGATCAAAGATAACTCCAAGATTCCTGACAGTGGTGCTAGAGGCCAAGGTAATGCCATCTAGAGTAACTATATCTTTAGACACTGAGTCTCTAAGGTTTTTGGGGCCAAGTAAAAGAATTTTGTTTTTTTCTGAGTTTAACATCAGAAAATTGCAGCTCATCAGGGATTTTATGTCCTTAAGACATGTTTGTAATTTAGATAATTGATTAATTTCATCGGGCTTGATTGATCAATATAACTGCGTATCATCTGCATAACAGTGGAAGTTAATGGAGTGATTCCTAATAATGTTGCCTAAAGGGAGCATATATAAAGAAAATAGTATTGGTCCAAGTACAGAACCTTGTGGAACTCCATGACTAACTTTAGTATTTATGGAGGATTCATTGTTAACGTGTACAAACTGAGAATGATCTGATAAGTATGACCTAAACCAGCTTAGGGGGGTTCCTTTAATGCCAATTTGATGCTCAGGTCTCTGTAAAAGAATATCATGGTCAATGGTGTCAAATGCAGCACTAAGATCTTATAATACAAGTACAGAGACAAGTCCATTGTCGGAAGCAATCAGAAGGTCATTATTAACTTTAACCAGAGCTGTCTCTGTGCTGTGATGAACTCTAAATCCTGACTGAAAATCCTCAAATAAACTATCGTTATGTAGAAAGTCACACAACTCTTTGGCGACTACTTTCTCCAGAATCTTAGAGAGGAAGGGGAGGTTAGAAATCGGTCTATAGTTAGCTAAAACCCCTGGGTCAAGAGTGGGCTTTTTAAGAAGGGGTTTAATTACAGCTACTTTAAAGGACTGTGGTACATATCCTGATAATAAAGAAAGGTGGATCATATCCAGTAAAGAAGTGCCAATTAAGGGTACGACTTCTTTAAGCAGCCTAGTTGGGATCGGGTCTAATAGACAGGTTGATGGCTTTGATGTAGAAATTATTGAAGTTAACTGATAAAGATCGATAGCAGAAAAACAGTCTAAATATATATCTCAGTTTACATTAGTTGAAGTTCCTGAACTTGGAGAGCCACTGATAGCTGTTGATGGCAGTTGGTGATTAATTTTCTCTCTAATAGTAATAATTGTATTATAAAAGACGCTCATGAAGTCATTGCTACTTAGGTCAATAGAGCTGTGACTCTCTGTCAGCCTGGCTACAGTGCTGAAGAGGAACCTTGGGTTATTCTTATTTTCTTCTGTTAGTGCTGAATAATAGGCTCCTCTGGCATTACGGAGGGCCTTTCTATAGGTTTTATGATTATCTTGCCAAATTGAGCGATATTCTAATAATGTCTATGTTTTAATAATTTCCTTTTTATAGGAGCAATAGAGTCTCATGTTGATCGTAGTGAGCCTGCAGCACTATTAACAAGTTTATCAATTTGGGAGGGACTACAGTTATTTTAGGACTCTGTTATATTCAGACATGGCATTGAATTAAACACTGAAGGAATCTCCTCCTTAAATTTAGCTACAGCACTGTCAGATAGACATCTGCTGTAGGAAGTTTTGCCTAATGGCTTATAATCTAATAATATGAATTCAAAAGTTATTAAATAATGGTCAGATAGAAATGTTCAATATCAATGCCATATGATAGAATGAGGTCAAGAGTGTGATTAAAACAATGAGTTGGTTTATTTACACTCTGACAGAAGCCAATTGAGTCTATTAATGATATAAATGCGTTATTAAGGCTGTCATTTTCAACATCCACATGAATATTAAAATCACCTACAATAATTACTTTATCTGATTTAAGGACTAAACTTGAGAAAAAAAAAATCAGAGTACGGTCCAGGAGCGCGGTACACTATAACAAATAGAACTGGCTGCAGTGTTTTCCAGTTTGGGTGAGAAAGACTAAGAACAAGGCTTTCAAATGAATTATAATTTAGTTTAGGTTTAGGGTCCATTACAACTCTTGAATAAGGTCATACATCAACAAACTCCTCCCACCAGAGAAGACAGTAGCTGAAAGCTCCGGAAAAAGTTTGTAAGTGAGTAAAGATTATTTTGTGAAATTGAAAACAAAGATAGTTTTAATTACATATCACCAACAAAGAGCACATAGGGACATTTTTATCAACCCCCACCTCACCCATTGAACAAAGGACAAATAATTCCATTAACATCATAAATAAATAAGACAAACAATTGCATTAAGGGTTTTATCTGCTTCCATATTTTAAATAAAGGTAAAAAGTAACCATTCCTCTAATGACCCAAATGTTCAAACCCCATTCCCCAACTACTTTAATTCTCCCAAAAAAGACAGTGGAGGACCCACACACATTTTTTACCAAAGCAAATCATTATGGCTGCAGTTCTAAACAAATAACTTTTCTGACTATAACTTTCACTATATCCTGATAGTAGTGCATGAGACAGATAATCTGTAAAAATCAGGTGCCTCTGGCTCCTCCCAGTGCTCCTAATGGTATTTGCAAGAATCCATCGGGCCTGATTGTTGCATTTCATTCCCAGGGCGTCAAATATAACACTTTGAGTTTATGGTTTGAAGATAGTTGGTTGTTAAGTCTTAACCATCTTTCTTGGCTCTGATTGGTTGTTTTTGTTTAGGCGCAGTAGATTTTTGCAAATACCATTTGCAAAGCCCACAATAGGAGAACTAGGAGGAGCCAGAGGAACTGGATGTTTTCACAGATTATCTGTCTCATGTACTACTGTCAGGATATAATGAAAGTTTCAGCAAATATGACAAAACTCCATAAAACATAAAACAAAAAGTTATTTGTATAAAAGTTACCTACTGCAGATTTAAATATTTAAAATATAAAATTAATTGATTAATTTGCTAACTAGAAAATGTTAAGTAAATGTAACTTTAAAATAATTTCCTATCTTCTCATGACGCCTCAGTCTTGCAACCCCCAGTGGCATCATGAGAAGATAGGATAGAACATTATGTTTGTAATTTTAGAATTTACTCTAATCTTTTTTCAGGTGAAGAATAGATCATTTTACCCAGGGGCAGCTGTAAAGGGTTGGATGGGAGGCAGCAACAAATGCCTGGACACCCAAGCTGCCACTCTAGTTTGGTGTCAAACACATTAATTTGGATTGATTTTGAAACGTGTTTAAAATTGTATTTATTTAACAATATATTATTATTTTAGACTCACTGATATGCTTAAGCTCAATGAAAAAAGACATATTCGGAAAAATGTCCGTTTGGAAATAAAACAATTGTGCCACAATAAAGTTTTTGAGCAAATATTGAAAGGATTGTTTTCAATTAAATCAGCATATTCTGCCAACCTCGCCCACCCAACCACTCACCCATTAACACACATAACCTGTGTCCTCTGTGTGTGTTCAGGCCTCCATGGTTGGCTCAGGGATCTTCTTCCATCTGGCTGTGGAGCTCAGTACCGGGACCTGTCTCTGCAGCCGTTACGCCAAAACCCCCACCTGAACCTTCACCATTCCCACCTCTCACCTTGGCCCGCACGGTGCAGCGCGCGCAGAAGGATCACCATGAAAACGCCTAACCTCTGCACCGGAGGCCGCCTGTAGAAAAAAAACTTTCAAACTGTGAGCTGAGGAGCGTGACGGCTGCACGCAAACGGAGACGAGCGAAAAGGGACTTCACAGTGAAGCAGTCTGACACATTCTCCTTTCCCTTTTAAATTATTTATTTATTTTTATACAACTGGCGGACCAAGGGGATGACGACTTTTTTCCTCTTTGTTCTTTTTTTTAAGTAAAGCTTTGCCCCCAAGACCCCCTAAAATCTGCCCGTCCGCTCCGAATGAAATTGTACAAAGAACACAAACATACACACACACACACACACACACACACACACACACACACACACACACACACACACTCTCTCCTTTATAGGACTGAACAAAAAACACTGTGGAATATCTTTGAGAAATATGAGGTTTTAACTGTCGTGCTGTATAGATTTGTGCTCTTTATTTGGCTGTTTCTATCCATGTTTGCGCTTGTGATCACTAGACGTTAGAGTGAGCTTTCACCACTGAAATGTTTCTTTTTTTTAACTAAAAAACAAGATTTTTAAAGAAAAAAAAATCTCTGAATACTTATTTCTGTTCTTTTCTCTTTCTTCTGTTTTACTCGTTTTTTTATTTTATTCTTTTTGGACAATGTTTGAAATAATTTTATAGCACCAAAACACAGAAAAGAGGTCTGCACTAAAAATAAAGACTTGATTGAGGGAGATGAACGCAGGCGCAGGAGAGTGTTTTAATCGTTTAGTTCTTTTCCTGCGGGCTCATTTCAGAAACTCGGAGAGGAGAAAGGTCAGTGTAGGCGTTTGGAGAAAACGCTTTAAGCAACAACATTAGTTGGTGGAGCAGGTCACGTAGAGCCCGCTCCGGTTCGATATGAGACGGGATTGCAGTTGTCTCGCGTTATTCGATTGATGGTGACAGGGATGATGGATGACCCGGCTGCGAAATTCAAGAAAACCAAGAGAGCGGAGGCTGCAGCTTTTACTAAATGTTGTTTCTATACAGCCTGTTCTGCTGAGATGCTTGGATGCGTGTAAGTGTTTGTGTGTGTGTGTGTGTGTGTGTGTGTGTGTGAGTGAGAGAGAGAGAGAGAGAGAGAGAGAGAGAGAGAGAGAGAGAGAGATGTAGAGAAATGAAAAGAAAATGTGGATAAACGGTGGTTGAGTCACATTGTTTCCTAAAAAATGAATAAATTCCTTTGTTTTCAAAGAAACTGATTTTTTTTTTTTACATTTTTAAAGTCTTTTCCAAAGTATCTTTGGTATATTTTCTACATCTGCATCACGGGAGGAAATAAATAAACACAGACACTACAAGTAATAAATAAATAACAGAAACCGAGGCGCTCATTTATCACTGTCAGCTTGTAACGATCCTCTGTGGTTGGTATTGACGAGGGGAGCGGCGGCCAGAGCGCACTGCTGGAGAGCTGGAGGAGGCCCAAATGCGCCTTCATCATTATTGATAAATATTAATTTTAATCGGCAATACACAGAAATTATCACCCACTTTAGACGTTATTTTGCTATATAAAATTTAGCAAAATAACTATATTATTATTATTATTATTATTATTATTATTATTATTATAATAATAATGTAATAAGCATTACACTTTAACAGAATATTTCAATTTGTGCGACAAAATGTACTCCCTCTCTGCACTGTCCCCAAATCAAACAACCTCTTTTTTCAGACATATTCCTTTTTATGTTCCACTTGGAGCAAAGCATGAATTTATTATTTATTAAATGTATTACTATATGGGCATAATGTGGCACCGGACCTGCTTATGTCTGACTGCCTGTCATGTTCTTTAGATCGTAAGCCTATAATAGGCTAAAAAACGGAATACTTAAAAATATATTTACTTCGGCCGTTTTCAGAGTGGAAATAAATTGGAAACGTGGAGCAATCGAACGCAACGCCATATTGAACGGAGAATACACTTTAATCTCAAGAAACAGACTATTTAGGCCTGCTGCGGGGTTATGGGATTGCACAGCAATGAGATCTGTTTCAAATGACTTTCCAGGTCATAATCAGTGTATAAAAACTGCAAAGTTCCCTCAGAATTCCCCTCTCTGTGTCCCCAAATGTGCCCGTCTAACGAACAATTTGGAAACGGCCTCTATCTCGCTCCGCACAGAGGTGGATTGGAGAGAAAGCGTGCAGCGAGAAGACAAATACAGAGTGGAATGATTTCCCTCTCTTGCAGCGCATATGAGCGCCGCTCTAACAGGCCTAATTCATTCAGCCCTGCCGACTGTGCCGCTGAAGATAAATGCGTTCTGAAGGCTGCCGGAAACAAGCGCGTATCCCTGTGAAATATGGGTCAGAGCTCCCGCAGAAAGCTGCATCTCATGATGCACAAACTCCGAATGCCCCCTCACAACAACAGAGTGCAGCCTATCATTCAGTGGAATATTACCAATACAGTCCGTTCAAATACACTATGTATAGGTTACTATGGGATATTATAGAGGTATTGTAATATGAATAAGGTCACTGTAAACTACACAAAATACGATAATGTAGAAATATTATAGTGGGAGGCTCAGCATAGCACCATGGACCACAGATACACAGATGACCGAAATTTTAAAAACATCATAAAACTGTGATACCATTGGATTAAAGAAAATGTGACTCAATCTCACTACTGAACCCCATACACCCCAATGTTTCTTATACATATACTACAAAAGGAACTACAGCCAAAGTCTGTGGTTACATTACGTTTATACTAGGGTATATTGTTTCATTGTTCATCATTTTGACATGTATATATATATATGTATATATATTAAATCACCCTTTGAATGATATATGAACAAAGTCCTCTGTAAAAACCTTCAGAATATAGAAAATAATAAAACTGAAAGATTTGGTGTATGTAAGTGCTACTATATTGGAGATTTCTGACTCAGATGGTGAGAAAAAAAATCATGTTGTTCTTCTATTCTATTCATTTTGTATGACACAAAAAAGTTCAAATAATAGATATCACCATGAAACATCCCCAGTGCATTACTTACAGTAAGACAATTTTGTTTTCTAAATTGTAATGTTTACATTTTTAAATGAGGCAGTTAATGCTTAACTTTAAATTTACAGAAAAAAAGCTACATGTAGTAAAATAAACACCTCAATGTGTATTTTTATTTCCACTTGTCCAAAAGAATACAGCAGAATAGCCCACAATCTTAAAATCTGACCATTGCATGAATATTATATAGACATAATTACAAGGACTACAGTGATGTATGATTTCAGTAGAGTTCCATTCACTCCAGGTATATGGTGACATTAGAAATGTTATACATATAGCATAAAAAGAACTACAACGATCTGTAATTATTCAGAATGACAGCAATAGGGGCGGCTGTGGCTTGTCCTCTAATCGGAATGTTGTCGGTTCGATCCCCGACTCCTGCTGCCACATGTTGAAGCATCCTTGAGCAAGATACTGAACCCCGAATTGCTCCCAATGCTGTGTATGAATGCATTAGTTTCTGTTTGATGGAATGTGTGTGAAAGGGTGAATGTGGCATGTAGCGTAAAAGCACTTTGAGTGGTCGGAATACCAGTAAACGGCATACATAATTAATCTCGCAACTATAACTGGGTAACGTCATAAGAATAATTGTGGCCTATACAATAAGGTCAAGTACCAGAAACATTAGTTTTAACAAGGATCAAATCATTATAAACTCATTATAGTCCATTCTTTATAGGAATATTACATCAGTTCTCCATGTTTTATTAAGGCTACACTGTAATCATGTATTCTCACAGAGGATCATAATCTACAATTGAATGTGATACTCAAAGTCCACGTAAAAAGCACTGGTTCATTTCAAATTATTAATTACCTTACTAATTTGTCTCTCATTTTGATC
Organism: Dicentrarchus labrax; assembly: GCF_905237075.1. NCBI lineage: Eukaryota > Metazoa > Chordata > Actinopteri > Moronidae > Dicentrarchus > Dicentrarchus labrax. Next base: position 36,720,395 of record NW_026136719.1, read on the forward strand.
ATAAAAACAGTGCACAATGCCACAAAAGTGCCCTCTTGGATGCCCCTATTGTAGATAAAACATGATAAAGTTCCCTCTTGGGCGATAACCCTCCCTGACGAAGTTGTTTCACCATCAATGCATCACAACTTTATTTCAAGCGGCAACCTCCATGGCTGCAAATAAAGCCAACACAAAAGCCTCTAACGGCCACTTGAGGCTGGCTCCAGAAGTGAGTCAATCTTCATAAGGCCCCATATTAAAATGCCAAACAGCAGAAATAAACATGTTTACAACTTGGTACAAAAAACACTTTTGATCTCTAAAGCTAATTTCCCCAGTCATAACAACTGTACTGTGAATTTTTATATAACTCAGCTGTTTAAATTATATGAAGGCTTAAAGCTATACATAATTAAGGGTGTGGCTATTTTTAGTAACAGGAGGGTGCCATCATAGGTGTCTGTTTTCAGTAACCAGGCTTCATTCAGCCCACTCAACTCCACCCACTACCCAACTCTTTGTCCATTTTGGATTAGCCGGGAGCAAGCAGAGTCAGGACTGCCAAAATAGCGTCAACCAGAGCTGACCACACTGAGCTTCACAATAGCTCTTCAGAAACGTTCCTTAATTGGAAGGTTGTGGGTTCGATCCCCAGCTCCTGGTGCCACATGTCGAAAAATCAGGATACTGAACCCCAAATTGCTCCTGACGCTATGCATCGGTGTGTGAATGTGTATGAATGTTACTTTCTGTTCGATGGGCTTTGCCATCACTGTGTGTGAAAGGGTGAATGTGGCACGTAGTGTAAAAGCACTTTGAGTGGTTTGAAGACTAGAAAGGCGCTATACAAGTACAGGTCCATTTACCATTTACCATTGTAGTAATAAACAGGAATTATTGCTTAGGTAAACACTGATTCTTAAGTGATAATCCCTCCCAGTTGTTCACAATCACTAACACACACAGAGACATACAATAATCAATCGAACAAATAAAGTACACCTGAACGTGTTTCAAGAAAGTCTTACAGATCTCCTCAGGGTCCGGTGTTTTTTTCAGTACAAGCAGAGAGACGTAACTGCAGAGTAGATGTCCTTAATGGAAGACAGAGAAGCAGAGAGTTGGTGACATTGATGGCTCAGTCCTCTCCCAGAACACTCATCTTCTCAATCATGTCTTCATCCTGTCAGCAAGCTGCAGCAGTAGAGGGAGAAGTACTCTTATCCTTTACTCATGAAACTTTTCCATTTGATTAATTAAAGGTTGAGTGTGTTACATTTAAGAAACAGAATATAATATTCATAGCTATGTTTTTATTAGTGTATAATCAAAAATATCCAGAAGGGACAAACCAAATCCAACTGGTTCTAGATAGCCTTTTACTTTTCACAAGTTTCATGACCACTGTAGTTTCACCCAGCCCCTTCTCATTCCTAATCTGCAACTTCACTGCTAGATGCCACTAAATCCTTCACACTGGTGCTTTAAATTAAGAGTTTATATTTTTTGTTTTCTGAAATTGTATGTTTAAACATTTAAAGGAGATATTATCTAATATTAACTTTGGTGAAATTGACAGGTGGAAACAGATAAAGTGTAGTGAAATAAACACCTGTATTTTGGGCGTTTTCACTACACTAGTATGGAAAAAGTAACCCAATATCTCAAAACTGAAAATCAAAAGTAAAAGTATTCACTGTGCACTATAATGAACTAATCTATGTAGTGTTGCATAGTTTAATCTATAGCACTGGATCACACTGGATGTATGGATGTTGTTGTTCCCGTAAGAAGTGTGTGCTGCTATGCAAACAACAAGCCCTGGATTACAAGTCACGTCAAGGGCCTTCTTAACCAGAAGAAGAGGGCCTTTAAAGACGGTGATCAGCAGGAGCTTAGACACGTACAGAGGGAACTCAGAGTCCAGCTCAGGGAAGCGAAGGAGCAGTACAGAGGGAAGCTGGAGTAGAAACTGCAGAACAACAGCATGAAGGAGGTGTGGGATGGGATGAAGACCATCACCGGCTGCCGCTCAAAGTGGGGGGCCCACATGGAGGCAGATGCAGAGAAAGCGAACCCGATGAACCAGTCCCTCAGCAGGTTCGACCACCCCATCCCGTTCACATCTCAGTTCACCATACCCCCTTCTGCTGCTGTCTCTCTCTCGCTCTCGCTCCCCTCAGGAGCCAAGGAGGAGCTGGTTGTCCCACCCACTATTACGGCAGCCCAGGTGTGTGGAGAGCTGAGGAGGCATCGTCCCAGCAAAGCAGCAGGTCCAGATGGAGTATCCCCTCGACTTCTGAAGGCCTGTGCGTTGGAGCTGGGACTCCCCCTACAGCACATCTTCAACCTGAGCTTGGAACAGGGGAGGGTCCCTAGACAGTGGAAGACATCCTGCATCATCCCAATCCCAAAGAGACCACATCCTGGTGAGCTAAATGACTTCAGACCGGTCACCACGCCCTTGACCCACTGCAGTTTGCATACCAGGAGAAGGTGGGAGTAGAGGATGCCATTGTGTACTTGCTGCACAGATCCCTTTCTCACCTGGATAGGGGAAACGGTGCTGTGAGTATTACATTTCTGGACTTTTCCAGCGCCTTCAATACCATCCAGCCTCAATTCAATTCAATTCAATTCAGTTCAATTTTATTTGTATAGCACCAATTCATAACAGAAGTTATTTCAGGACACTTTTCAAATAGAGCAGGTCTAGACCGAACCGTCCTGTCACATGCAAAAGTTGGCCGACGACACGGCTATCGTGGGCTGTATCAGGAGTGACCGGGAGGAGGAGTACAGGAAACCCATCCAGGACTTTGTCACATGGTGTGACTCCAACCACCTGTGCCTCAACACCAGCAAGACCAAGGAGATGGTGGTGGACCTCAGAAGGCCCAGGGCTCACCCAGAACCTGTGACCATCAACCGTGACCGTGTGGAGTTGGTACAGATAAACAAATACCTGGGAGTACACCTGGATGATAGGCTGGACTGGACTGCCAACACAGACGCCCTGTGCAGAAGAGGTCAGAGCCAATTATACTTCCTCAGAAGGCTGGCGCCTATCCGTCTGGACAAACTAGAGAGGAAGGTGGGCTCTGTGTTGGGCACAGAGCTTTATTTTATTGGTTCTTTTGCATTTTGCCTCCTGTTGTTGTTGTTATTATTGTTATTGTTATTATTATCAGTCTGTGGATACCGCTGGAAACTGAATTTCCCCTTGGGGATGAATAAAGTATCTATCTATCTATCTATCTATCTATCTATCTATCTATCTATCTATCTATCTATCTATCTATCTATCTATCTATCTATCTATCTATCTATCTACCTCCTGTCTTCTTTCTTTCTTTCTTTCTTTCTTTCTTTCTTTCTTTCCATACCTCTTCAATCATTGCCTTCAGAGCTAAAATCAATAAAAGGACTTTTTGTCACTATTTAATGACAAAAACTTTCTCTGACAGTGAAAAAAAAAACTGTGATTTGATCAGTGATTTAAATGTCCTCAGTTCCTCCAACTAATTCCCTTATACACTAATGGCAGTAAATGTTCAAGTGGAAAGTGTTGAGTTACACATGCTCCCTGATCACTTCACTATGCATTTGGTGGCAAGAATAAGGAATGGGGGTAAATGGAGGAGACGAGGCGTAACCGAACCTCTGGCTCGACTCTGTCAAACACAGTTTGAAATATGTACATCTTCCCCCTCTGAATTACCTGCTCCACTGTTTGAGCCTTCATGGATGTGGATGGACGTTTACTCCTAGGATGGATCGTGGGTCTGAATGTGCTCACTATTTAAATTTGGAATAAGAAAAATCAGGTGCAGAGAGAGGCCTTCATGTCAGATTGATTTCAGAGCAATACATGGTAAATGTACCTATACTTGTATAGCGCCTTTCTAGTCTTCCGACCACTCAAAGCGCTTTTACACTACATGGCACATACGCCCTTTCATACACATTCACTCAGTGATGGTAAAGCCCATTGAACCGAAACTAACTCATTCATACACATTCACACACCAATGCATGACATCGGGAGCAATTTGGGGTTCAGTATCTTGCTCAAGGATGCTTCGACATGTGGCACCAGGAGCCGGGGATCGAACCAACAACCTTCCGATTAGGGGACGAGTTGCTCTTCCTTTGAGCCACAGCCGCCCCTGCTGCTGTCATCACATGATTACAGATCGTTGTAGTTCTTTTTATGCTATATGTATAACATTTCTAATGTCACCATATACCTGGAGTGAATGGAACTCTACTGAGATCATACATCACTGTAGTCCTTGTAATTATGTCTATATAATATTCATGCAATGGTCAGATTTTAAGATTTTGGGCTATTCTGCTGTATTCTTTTGGACAAGTGGAAATAAAAATACACATTGAGGTGGGGGATGACCCGCTCTGCCTCTGCACCACAGCCGCCCATGCAATAGGTCAAAGGTTAGAGTTGAGAAAGTGGGCAAGAGGACATGTTTGATGTGTCAGATTCTTTCTACACTCACCCTGCTATCATCTTTAAAATGTCTCTTGGAATTGCATTACATCACTCATATCAAATGGTGACCTCATCATCTCAAGGAGACCTCTCATTTTGGGTGAACACAACATAAAAAGTATCTCGTCAGCCAGAAACTTACTTTTGGCCTGAAGATTATATACATATACAACTAATGTGTGTTAGCAAATACATTTGTAAGAAATACCATAGGATGTACCGTATATATCATTGCCTATGCAGTGTGTTTATACTGACGTTAAAGTATTGGTCTTTGTTATTTCCCTTCCATATGCTCTCATGGAAACTACAAAATAGTTTCATTTTCATGTTTATGTTCGGGATACTTAAAGCAATTACATAAAGCTGCAGTAGGTAACTTTTTTGAAAATTTTAAACTTAACTATATCCTAAGAGTAGTACATGAGACAGATCATTTGTGAAAAAATGTAGTACCTCTGGCTCATTTTAGTGCTCCTAATGGAATTTGCATCCACTGGGCCTGGATGAAATAGAAAGCATTGGGTTGGAGGCTTGAGGATAGTTTATTGTTAAGACTCATTCCCAGTACATAATGTGCAATGTTTTTTCTAATGTATAATCACAAAAAATAAGAATTGCAGGGTTCATCTGCAAACACCACGGGTCACCTTGCATGGAGTCTGCCATGTTGAACCACCATGTTTCTACAGTAGACCAGAAGGAACAAACCAAACACTGGCTGTAGATACGGGCACTCACATTTTTCGCATGTTTCGAAGGGAAGGGTGCAAGCAAGGGAGGTTTGATCGGCCACTAAATCCTACACACTGTGGCTGTAGCTCAGGACGTAGAAAGAGTGAAAAGAGTGAAAGAGTGAATGTGGCATGTAGTGCAAAAGTGCTTTGAGTGGTCGGAAACCTAGAAATACACACAAGTACAATACAAGTTCAGTCTATTTACCATTTACTTTAAGTCACATTCTTCATACATTATTTATTGTCTGTTTCAAGTGCACTTTATCATATTTTGATTTAATTGATAAACAGACGTTTCCAACTCACCAGGCGTAAAACTACATTTACATATTTAAAGATATTTTTTTATGTTCTGTGTTTCCAAAATGTGCATTATAACAACTGGCTGGAAACCCATCTACTGTCCCACTCTCTTAGTTTTACAAAGAAATCAGTATTTTCTGTCAGCCAGGCCCTTCTTCCCCTGCAGCTCTGTCCATTTGGCTCTGGATATAAGTGTTTTCCTTCAGATTAGGGGGAGACAGAGGAGGATTCAGACAGGCACGCTGGACACTGAACTTGCAGCACTGGCCTCTGCTCTGGAATCAAAGTGACACATGTCGTCCCAGGTTTTTCACCTGACATTTTTGTTGCCACTGTTGTCCAGCCTGTGTGACAGCCCCTTACACTAAAGTTAGCAGATCTCTGCCACCCCAGATGCCACTGCCCCCACCAACCAACCTGACTCTTCTCCTCCTCCTCAAGTAGCAGGAATTAATTTCTAGTTGTATTGTCTAGTCTGCAAACAAGCCAAAGAAGTCCATTAAATTCCATTCAAATGCCTTTATTCTTTCTTTATTTGACTTTTATTGATCCAGCTCCACTGAGGAGGCTGGAGAAGCAGCTTACAGACAAAACAACAATAAACATGTTGAAGTTTCTCCAGAGTGTTGTTGATGTGTTTGATGTCTTAATGTAAAGGATCATGTGTTCAAGTAAGTGTTGCACCACTGTGTTTTATACTATGGACTGCTCAGAATGGGTCATCCGCTCTGTTGAATTATACAAAAACAAGAGTGGGTGAGATGTGTCGTTGGCCTACTTTGACTATGCACCAGCCCACATCCTCCTCGAGATCCTCAATTAAGTTCTGAAGCCATAAGACAGCAGACACTAGGGAGATAACCAAGGTTTGGGTTTGGCTAGCTGGATATTTAGCTGTATCTGGAGCCTTTGGCTGAAACATTGATACGATTGCCAATGTCACTTTTCACGAACTGACCAATCACAGCCTGGCTGGGGCAGTGCATTAACAAAGGTTGACATGCTGACCTGTATATGGAAAGATGCAATGGTATACAAGTGTATGGATGTGTATGCAGATTTGTATATCATATCATTATAAAATTAAAATCTGCCAAAGGTCTAGTCTGTAATCCTCTGCATAATGTCCATATCTTTGACAAATACAGACATATCATCACCTTGGATAATACCATACTTTTGTGCATTTATTCCAGTGAAACTGTTGAACTCACTGTTATGTGTTAATGGCTTTGAGTATTGACAAGTCAGGAAGAAACTTCTAAATGGTGGTTGTTGGTGGGCAAGTCTGAGTAAAACAGTCTAGGGCCATTTTTAATTTCAAGTTCCTGACTGTGTGATGTCATTATGTCATGCCTCCTGAGGAGGAGCACCAAGATTGAAATGCGTTGCAATCCAAAAATAGCTGTCAGTTAGTTGCTTGTAACTGTGCCAAAATTTAGCAGATTAAATACTTTTGTGAATTTCTTTTTAAAAATCTACAATTAGTAGTACATAGTTGACTCTCCCTCTCTAACCAAGTTGAGATAGAAGGAGTACGGTCTAGACCTACTCTATTTGAAAAGTGACCTGAGATAACTTATCTAACTAATAGATAATGAATTGTTATGAATTGAAATAATAATAAACAAATAAAATTGAATCAAATTGAGTAATCCACTATGTTTTAAAGAAAAAGAATGACAACCAAATTATTCTATAAGCTTTAAGGGGGAATTTAATTGCTTTAAGAGATGCTGGGAGAGTGGCATATAGTAGAAGAAGAAATTACTTAGTTGATGGTTTAAAGTACAAAGTGATCAGGGTTGGTGCCACGGTATCAAAGTCCTGCCCATACACCCAGCTGACTCAATTGCAAGCAGGATTCAGCCTTTTTATAGCTTCACATAACTAACGTTTCAGTTCATTTAAACTGATCAGAAAAATGTACAATTAAACAAACATCAGTATGATAAGAACTACCTAAGATAACAAAAACCATCTCGGGAAAAATGTATGTGATGTGTACTGCAGTCAGCCACCAGGGGGGGATTAGTGATTGGCTTCACTATTGGAGAGCTGTCATGTCATCCATCTTAATTTATATTAATGGCTGAGTCTCACCGGGACTCTTTCTCTTTCTTTCTTGGCTCTGATTGGTTGTTTCAGTTCAGGCACTATGATTACAGTTTTTTCATAAAATAATTCCTGCTATAATTGTAGATTGCTACAATGGGAGAATTAAAAAGTTCTGTTTATAACCACAAAAAGCAAGCAGGTGAAGAAAGCACTGATATGTTCTGTGTGTCTGTTGATCTCCTCTGCTCAGCTTCAGTACTATGGACAGCACAGCCAGATAGTAACACGTTCAACAGCCATTTATTTATCTGTTTAAGCTATTTTTTCTTTAGATACATCATTCTTTACAGCAGTCCACTAATTGGAAGGTTGTTGGTTAAATCTCCTCCTCCCCAAATTGTGTGAATGAGTTAGTTTTTTTTTTTTCAATGGGCTTTGCCATCACTGCTATAAAAGCGCTTTGAGTGGTCGGTAGACTAGAAGGATAGTCCATTTACCAACAACAAAAATACAACTGAGGGGGCTAAGCCCCCTTTAGTTCTTTATAATGGTTCATAACTGATCTATGCATTAGTAAATCATTCATTATTCACTATCAAAGACAACAATGTGACTTGATTGGGTACAGTATTCACAAATAAAAGCTACATGGAAATGTGAATGTGCACAAACAAATTCAAAAAATGTATCAACTCAGGTTTTGAATAATATACTCAACATACTCTAGCTTGAATTGGGTTTGGAATTAGCTTCTAACATGTTACTTAATAACTCCAACATGTGGAATGCTGAGCTTCGACTTAGTGCTGACAAATTAGATATCCTATGTCAGCAAAAATTAATGAGAAATTAAAGGTCAGAGTTGAAAAGCAAACTCTCAGAACACACATGCGACTTTGATTAGTGGGCCACTGTGTTTGGCTGTATATGTCACAAACTGTCAGGCTGTCAGGCCAGTCACAGGGAGGCTGAGGGACCCGAATGTGAGGCTTGTTTAGGCACAGTGTCGCCTGCTCCATGATGAAAAGACGGAATATCTAAAGGGTTCAAGGTGGATGTGTTCTTACAACTCAGAGGCTTTTAGAATTGTTATATGAATATTTGAACACTCTTAAATTAATCACACCAACCAAGATTCTCCACATTTTACAATTTATGCCAATAGTGCCCAACGTTTTTCCTTAGGAGGGCAAAAACGGAATCTTAATGGTGGGTCATGGCCCAAAAGCAAAAACTTGTATTGCTAAGATGTAAAATGGAAGTAGGATTCCAAATTCTGATTTCCTGTGCAAAGTGTCACTCTTCCCAAGGTGCTTAGATCATGAAAAATAATTAATAATTAGGGAAGCTACATATTTAAAGGGAATTTTTACCTACAAAAATAAAACAGAATAAACAGCAATTCAAGAAAGAAACCCTTTTATCCATCCGTCTCCTGATACTTTACACTTTCATAACACTACACTAATATTACACATTCTGAAAAGGTTGAATGTACTTCACCGTCAAGGATGGAGTCAAGAAAGTTACCTCAACAACGACCATGCCAGTGTTTTGTATGTTTTAGCACACATACATTACATTAAATCTGACTGTTTTATTAAAGCATGGTGTATTCTCATTTCTGAGGCCATTTTGCATGTAATCGTTATCATGTGTTACATTATTGTTAAACGGAATAACATTTAAAAAGGGAAAACAGGTAATTTCTCACAGCCTTCCAAAATCTGGCACACTAACCAGCAGCACAACATCGTTTGTCACTATCTTACATAAAAAACAAGTCATTGGTTAAGGTTTGGGAATTGTGCTCATGAATAATGGAACAGCTCTAGGGAAGGCTGTGGCTCAGAGGCAGAGTGGGTTGTCCACTGATCAGAAGGTTGTCAGTTTGATCCCCGGTTTGATAGTGGCATAAAAGTGCTTTGAGTGGTCGGAAGACTAGAAAGGCACTATACAAGTACAGGTCCATTTACTATTAATCACAAATACAGTGTCAGTTTTGAAAATATCAGCTGTAGAGATGTTTGCCTTTTCTCCAATATAATGGAACCAGATACTCTAAGTGCCAAAGACATACATTTAAAAAACTGAACAGAAATGCCTCTTTCCAGAAATCATGATCCGGTTACTCAAGATAATCATTATTTGTGTCCTCCCTGGCTTCACTGGAACATTAGTAAGCTCACCTAACACCACTGAGACAGCTAACGTTCAGCTACAGTTGGCAGGTGTAGTTTGGTAGAAAGAAACAAGTTCATACATAAAACTGCTCACAATAAAGTCTGTGAATTATCTTGAGTAAACCGGTCATGATTTTTGGAAAGAGACATTGCTGTTCAGTTTTTTCAAATGTATTTTTTTGCCGCTTTGAGCACCACAAATCGAGTGTCATCTGGTTCCATTACATTGGAGAGAAGGCAGACATCTCTCAAAACTCAACAACTCACACCAAAACTATCTAGATAGGTAAAGAGGAAGAATGTGTATTTTTGATTTGGAGGGAACTGTCCCTTTAAAAGAGCCCAAGCGCAGAGATATTTGATCCCAGCTCAGACCCCCTCAGCACGATCCACCCTCAGGTCAAATGCCTTTGAGGGAGAGGAGAGTGAGGGACCTGACGGAGCTCATCTGGTCCATTACAGCAGCGCAGTGTAGGTCTGGTCTGACGGATGGTTGGGGCAGACAGAGGTAACATGTGCAGGGCCTCCGTTGAGATGAAGGAACAGGGGTTGAGACAGGGGACACGACTCTGAGTCGTTTGGAAACTCTCAGCCATACCTTTCCATCCTCAGATAACAGAAGTACCCTGTCGCTCGTATATGCAGCGCTGACGTCAGCAGTCCTGGGTCAGCGTGATAGCATTTGAAGTGAAGTGTTACCAAATCCTCAGCTCTTATTAGATTAGATTTTGGATGGTTCTGCAACAGTGAGTGGTGTGTGTGTGCTGTGATTTTGACATGTAGAAACCAATTTTTCCTCAGAGCTGCTCAGGCTTCAACTCACAGATTCAAGGGTGGAAAATTAGGCTCCACAACGAATCCTCTTTCGGATGGAATGAGCTTCCTCAGTGAGAATCTCTCACGGGTGGCAAATGCCTCTGCCCTTTGCCTGAAATGAGAGCTGACAGGGTCATCGCAAAGAGGAAGTGCGCCATGGCCACTCGCATCACATAAATCTTACAGGCAGGTCAGAGAAAGCCAGGACAGTGTTATCGCCTTGCCATAACAAAACAGAAATCTTTTCCAAAGGCACATTCTGCCTTTAACAGGCCTCTTTAAGTGTCTTTGTGATGGATCTGTTCACATTTGTATGCTGTGATTAACAGCTGGAGTTTTTGTGCACTTCACAGCCACTGTAGTTTCTTGCTTTTGTGCTTGGAACAGGAGGGTGAAGCGAGGGAGTTGCTGTCTGCAACTACACTGCTAGATACTACTAAATACTACACACTGGTCCCCGCTGGTTCCCTCCTGCCTCCTGAAAACCTCCTCCTACTGGCGGTCCAAAGCTCCTGTGCCACAGGTGTTAACACCAATATTGCCCTGGTTCCCAGATGAGCTCCCAGTCTGGCTAACTGAGCTAACTAGCAAACAGCAGCAAAGTCTGTAAATTACAGAGAGTTTATGCTGAGCAGCCATGAAATATGATGCAGTTTCAGTGACATAGTTGGTTGTGGTAGATGTTAAACACTTCTCACGGGAGATTACCCTCTCAACCAAAGTTTCATTGTGCAAGTGGAAATGACAGAGGCACCATTCTCCCTATTACAGGTCAATGTAGTATCAAAATGATTTTGAAGCTGTTATTTTAAGGTAAAATAGTTGGATAATGTTGCTTTAAATGTCTTTTTTTTTTCAATTAAAATATTATGCGACAAGCACACCGAACTCCTTCTGGGGTTAACCAGGTATTTAACTTGTATCTCAAAAAAGTAAAAGGATTTCTTTACAGGTAGGAAGACTGCCTGTGAGTTTATGAAGGGAACGACGTGACCTTTCCTCCACAGCTGCTGAAAGAGAAAGCAAAATAAACCAGTGGAGTTAATGGGTGTGCTCCAGAGTGCACAGGCTGTATATTTGGTCTTGTCAGGTGAGGCCATTTGATGCTGATTACATCTATCACTGTGAGCCAGTGCAATTACTCCCAAACATAAACATGTCAGCCAGTCCACTTGGCATTATTGCTTGTCAGAACATTTGATCCCGGCCATTGATATTTCATCACATAAACATCTGCTCCTATCAAAAATAACATTCATACAATGAATGAGTCTTATCTTTGTAAATGAAGAAAGAAATGGCTCTTACACAAAATTACAATTTTACAGTTCCAGCAGTAATGTGAAGGTGGGAGGACACATTTTAATTGAAACAAATCAAAAATCACAGAAACCGTTAAATTATTGAAACAGCACACAAACACCAGTCAGCAGGTGATGAATGAGTGGGCCGCGGCCGGGCTCATCCATCACCTCACCGGTGCGCCTGGCAGCACCAACGTGACAGGAACGGTCAAATAACGTTTAGCACACTGGAAACCCTGTGTTTGGGGGGAGATTATTACTGTCACAGCTTTAATGGATTAGCTTGGACCAGTGCAGGTTCAGCCAATGGGGTGTGAGGACTGTGCATTAGCATAGTTATCAGAGGTCCAGCCAGGCAGCAGCAGGTTGGTGATTGACAGATGGAGGTGGCTGCCCAGCAGACATGTAGCCAGTCTAAGGCCAAACAGCGAGGAGCCAATTATGTGGGGAGAAACAGGGTCATTCATCATTCAGTTAGACACCTGTCCAGCCACACAAAGGAGACTTGAGAGCCTCTGCCAGCATCCCTAGACAGAGATGATGCTCATTAGATTGAACTGGGAGAAATAAAGCAAACCCAGGGTTCACATTTAGAGTACACAGCACAAAGACAATACACATGATGGAAACGTGAGGAGCGTGCAGTTTGCAAGTGCAAGTAGAGAAGCAGAGCTTTTCTGTTCTTGTCCTGTGTACCTCAGGAGGCAGAGCGAGGCACTGACACTGCCAGAGGGAGGGCTCCTAATTCCCACTAGTGCTAAGGATGTATGCACTAGTGTTGTTGCAGGTTCTTTGGATAAAATGATCTAGAAGTGTTGTGTCATAGCTTTTAACACGATGTTACAGGAAGTGTTTGACAGAAACATGATTATCCAGATTCAGATTAGACCAGTGGTTCCCAACCTTTTTCCTTAAGGGACCCCTTTTCTGTCACTGAGTAAACTGAAGACCCCTATTATCCCTATTATTATTATTTTTAGCGCCTTTGATTGCGTTTTTGCCCCCCTGAACATACATGAAAAGTCAATTTTATTTGGCAAAGTTGTCAGGCCTGGCGAAAAATTTTATATTCTATGCGTCACTTTCGGGTTGGCACTAAGTGGCGCTATTATCATAAATAATGCATTTAGGCTAATAACTTATGCATAGTTTGTCACACATTCAAAAAACGTATATCCACGCGTTTGGTGAATGGAGCTGAATCTCTCCATATAGGCCCCACCCACTTCTGCCTATAATTTTTTTCCTTAGAGCGCAAAATGTCCTTAAAGTACTTTTTCGTGGTCCTCCTACACGCTATGTCCGATTCGCACAACAGTTTTCACCTAGCACCTGGGGACAGCCCTGAAAAAAAAAAAGTAATTTGAACATTTTTGAAATTTAAAAAAATGAGCACGCTATAAAATTAAGACTTCTTGTAGATTTTTTGTAAAAAAGGAAGAGGACCATTTCTCAACACTGGTATGTCCGATTGACACCAAACTTGGGTCCATAGTTCCTCATGTCTTCCTTAGGCACCGTGCACAATTTCAGACCATCACCACCAGGTGGCGCTCTTTAAAATGAAGAAGTTTATATCTCCGCATCGGCACATGTGATTTAATTGAAACTTGGTACGATGCTTGCCCATGGCTCCCTGAGGCTCAATTGAAAAAGGACAAAAAAAAACACGCCACTGGGTGGCACTTTGGTGGCAGCGTAAACTTTTTGCCTTGTATCTGAACGAACTCCTCCTAGGGAATTTCTCGGATCTACTTCAAAAATGGTCAGTACAGTCAAAAAATGGTGTTGATTAAAATTTGTGCTATTTCAGACTGTACGTTGAACAGTCTGTGGCGTGAGATCAAAGTTGGCCACTTTGAATTCTGTCGTCATACAAACTGATTGAAAAGTTGAGCTATTTGTGACTGTACATCAAACCGCGTGCCAGTGACAACTTGTCGATTTCAGCAGATTCGCCATAAAATAGTGCTCATAACTCCAGTGTGCAATGTACAATCTCCAATAAACTTAATATATTCTGAAACAGTTTTGCCCTGAACATGTCCTCATAACTTCAGCATACGTGGTCCAATCTCAATGAAACTTCAAGTGTTTGATAACAGTCTCGCCTTGAACATGTCTACATGACAACATTCAGACATAGTAATAGCGCCACCTACTGGCAACAGGAAGTAAGCGCTGCTTGGCGATTTTGAGCTGATTTTTTCTTCTGAATTCTTTGTATTCTGACCATCCATGCAGGATAACACAGGTGCACAGTCTACATACTGTACATACTGGCCATGTTCATAATTGTCATGACAGACTACTGTAAACCATTTATCGTCCAATGTGCTTTTGGCATTTTTACTGTTTCTAAGAGGACAGCAATTAAAAAAACTAAACTAAACATTGCATTGGTGAATCATCTTCTATTTCTTGTTGTCCCAGGCTAAATGTTCTCTAAAAGCAGCATGTTTTACCTTTGGGGGCCAAAACCAGGGGTGGACTGGCCATCTGTGTGATCTGGAGAGTCAAACGTTTGACCCGCCCACTGCCCAACTCATTTAATATGGTGTCCGAAGAGGGACAAGAAACCATAATGAATGTGGCGAAATGCAGGGATTTAAACACAATGAACTTAATCTTTGGTTTTACTAATTATGAAATACAATATTGACACATTTGACAAAATAACAGATTAACTACCTATCAAAACATAAAATTACCTTAATTATTCATTAAATGATGAAAAAAGTAATATATTTTAATGTGTATTTATCATAATCAAATGTAACCTGAGAAATTATCTTAATGTTATCAAAATTAAAGGGATCACTAGACTGTTTTTTTTTATTATTGAACAACAAATTATTTAACAACAAACATTAACATAAAACAAGCAGACAAACAGTAAAAATGTTAATGAAATACTAAAATGATATTAATGATGATCATAATGACTAAAATGATAATAATAATAATAATAATAATAATAATAATGACAATAATTATGATGTTGATAATGATAATAATAACAATGATGACAATAATGATGACATTAATGATGATAATGATATAATAATGATGATAATAATACTAATAACACCAATAATTATGAAAATAATAATAATAATAATAATAATAATAATAACAACATTATAATGACAATAAGAACTATAACAATCATCATAATAATAATTTTGAAATTGGGTGGACATGTACTGGTTTGGGTCTGAGGTACGGATCATATGATATCAGACTCTTAGAGGAACATGGCATTGATTTTCAAGTTTTCTTCATCTACACAAAGTTTGAAGAAAGTTTCCCATATCCGCCTTATCAGTGCCTGAGTGGGAGCCCGGTCCAAAGCACTTTCACACACTATGAACACTATGAGAGATACATTGTTTACACCAAGGCATGCAAAGAGTACAGGTTTTCTTTCAAAAGACTAAAGTGGATATGAAACTATAATGAATATTATTTCTCGACTACACCCCCCCCCTTGTTCATTTAATGAACAAATAATACAATCAAAATACAATCAATATACAATAGTCAAACATTAAAGACATAAAACGCATCAATCTGTTTTGCAGACACAAATGTGAAATTGGTTCATGTAAGTTACTCATAGTTCAGAGAAATATAGGCTGAATATATGCATAAGGAACTTTAAGTAAAACTGAAAAGAAAACATGCATAATGACTTTATTATAATACCATATTATATAAATACATGTAGAAAAATAACAAACTATGACCAGAGACTCATAAAGCATCCTATCTCTGAGTTGTATACAAGTGATTTTAAAAATCAAAAAGACAAGATATGTTCTTAATAACAAAAAAATGTCACTGTTATATTCATAGAGCATATTTACTGTACATGTTAATATAAAGTATGAACGATGAGGGCAGTGGGGGTCATATCGCGCAGCCCTTAATTACAGTGTATTCAATAACTACATTTCAAAAGTACTACCTTTGTGCCTCATTGAGGCATGGCCCTTAATGTTGTCCACTTGATATTTTGCAGATGCACTGTACTTGCAAAATGGACATGACAGGTCGCTGCTTTTTGTGGATTTGGGAAGGTCATCCCCACATATCACTGTAATGTGTCTCTATACAAAAAAAAAACAAAGTCACAAAATACTGACTATGCATTACATTTTTTTCTTGTACTCTGATTAGTCTAATTACAGTGCATATACCACCGAATGCACTCTGATATTAGTATTACGTTAGTTTAAATATAACATTAGCTCATGTGCAGCTAATTCACATAACCTAATGATACCAAAGCGGCAGTCAGAAGCATGGAAGGAGACAGGAGGAATAGACCGAACAGGAAGCATCACGGTGACGGCGGAGTCAAATGTTGGAGAGTGGGCGGGGTTAAACATTTAACTCCGCCCACATTGAGGTCTGCGGGTCTGCAGTCACTCTTGCATGGGTTAAGACCTTCGCGTATAGATAAGGTTGAAAAAAGGCGAAAGGAATGTCTCAAAATTATGTAAGCGGAAGCAGGGACGAATTTGCGTGTTGGATGATCTGCAAACGTAGATTCAACACTTCACACACGGAGCGTAGGAGTCGCAAATGAAATTTCAAGACAGATGCACATGCGCGACGTGATATATTTTTACAAATTGGTATGATTTAATTTGTAAGTTTCCAAACATTTGAATAAATCATTACACCTTTGTGCAAATACCAATTTACAAGTCACGAATTTTGACTTTGCGCTTGCAAATTATATCATACGCGTGGATTGCGTTTGCATATACAAATAATATTGAGACATATCTCTCTCCATAGCAATGCACCTTTAAGTTGGATGCCAGCTGCCCCAGCCCCCCAATTAAGGAGAAGAAGAAGAGGAAGTGGAAGAAGAAGAAGAAGTAGTAGCAGCAGCAAAGATGTTCAAGACCATAGAAACCATAGACATATATACATAGACGCCACATCGACTGTGGAGTGGCGTGCCTACAGGGTGGCCATTTTGGAACAGGGCTAGCAGAGGCAGCTATTGATTTGTTAAAAACGTCACACATGTAGCTATGATACAGAGTGCTTGGATATTTTAAAAATGCTGGTTTTACTACCCAAATACAAATTCTACTTAATGTTATCAGCAGACGAGCTTCTGACAGAAGATTTGTGAATGAAAAGATGCCGGACTTCTGTGCCGCGTATGGATGCTTTAATGAGCGGAGCATACAAACCAGATCTCGTTGGAGACAGCAGATCCTATGTCTACAACAATAATAATAATAATAATGATGATGATAGTGATCAGAGAGATGAGCTGGACAGAGAGAGACTGGTTCCACAGACAGAAACAGGGCAAGTAAGTATGGAAAATGAGAGAGGAAGAAAGAGAGTTACTTGCTAGGGCTGATGTTAGGAAATGTTATTCAGGTTGCTACATTTTTATCTATACCCAGTTTGTGTTGCTCAGTACAATGCAAAAAATTAAATGAAATAATGATTACAGAAGCTAAAACAGCTAAACTTAAACATTTTAGCTGTAAAATGCCACATGCAGTAGTAGCTAATATTAAGAAATATGTTGTGCTTTTACTTTTTAAAGTTTTGGTAACGTTACAGTTAATGCTTACAAACTTTGAAGACTTTGAATACAGAACTTACATTTGTAATGGTGTATTTTCATTAAAATGTGGTAATATTATTTGTGCGGTAAGATTAATTACTGCATAAATTAATTAAGATTATTTAGTAATAAATTCATTTTAAGATAGCATGGAATAGATTATTATTTTAATTGATTTATTTATTTTTAATATTAATATATTATTGTGACACTCATGCCAGGCGTTATTGTTGTTGTTGTTGAGTTTCCACGCGCCGATTGCTTTTGGCCAGGCCTAGTCAATTCAATTTTCAATTCAATTCAATTCAATTTTATTTGTATAGCGCCAATTCATAACAGAAGTTATCTCAGGACACTTTTCAAATAGAGCAGGTCTAGACCGAACTCTTTAACATTAATTACAGAGACCCAACAGTACCACCATGAGCAAGCACTTGGCGACAAGGGCAAGGAAAAACTGCCTGTTAAAAGGCAGAAACCTAGGACAGATCCTCCGGCTCTAGGTGGGTGGTCGTCTGTCTCGACCAGTTGGGGTGAGAGAGAGAGAGAGAGAGAGAGAGAGAGAGAGAGAGAGAGCGACAGACAGACAGACAGGTGCACAGCAACAACAGTATTGGCAATGGCAGTCAAGCAGGACCATGGCAGGAGGCTCCACCAGGATCCATAAGAACCTGCGAGACGAGAAAGCACAAGAACTCCGGGGAAGAAGTGGAGTTAGTAACATGCATTAAAGGGACATGAATGAGTGCAGAAAGAGAGAGGAAGAGAGTAGCTCAGTGCACCATGGGAAATCCCCCGATAGTCTAGGCCTATAGCAGCATAACTAAGGGATGGTTCAGGACTCACCTGATCCAGCCCTAACAATAAGCTTTATCAAAGAGGAATGTCTTAAGCCTACTCTTGAATGTGGTGAGGGTGTCTGCCTCCCGAACCACAACTGGAAGCTGGTTCCACAGGAGAGGAACTTGGTAACTGAAGGCTCTGGCTCCTGTTCTACTTTTAGAGACTATAGGAACCACAAGTAGCCCAGCATTCAGAGAACGTAGTGTTCTAGTGGGGTAATAGGGTACTATGAGCTCTTTAAGATATGAAGGGGCCTGACCATGAAGAGCTTTATAGGTGAGGAGGAGGATTTTAAATTCAATTCTACATTTTATAGGGAGCCAATGCAGAGTAGCTAGTACAGGAGAGATGTGATCTCTTTTTCTAGTTCCTGTCAGTACTCGTGCTGCAGCGTTCTGAATTAATTGGAGCGTTTTAATGGACTTATTGGGGCAACCTGATAATAAAGAGTTGCAGTAATCCAGCCTTGAAGTAACAAATGCATGGATTAGTTTTTCTGCATCTGTCTGTGATAGTATGTGTCTAATTTTTCTAATATTACGTAAATGAAAGAAGGCAGTCCTAGAGGTCTGCTTTATGTGGGAGTTAAATGACAAATCCTGATCAAAGATAACTCCAAGATTCCTGACAGTGGTGCTAGAGGCCAAGTTAATGCCATCTAGAGTGACTATATCTTTAGACAATGAGTCTCTAAGGTTTTTGGGGCCAAGAACAAGAATTTCGGTTTTTTCTGAGTTTAACATCAGAAAATTGCAGGTCATCCAGGATTTTATGTCCTTAAGACATGTTTGTAATTTAGATAATTGATTAATTTCATCGGGCTTGATTGATAGATATAACTGCGTATCATCTGCATAACAGTGAAAGTTGATGGAGTGATTCCTAATAATGTTGCCTAAAGGGAGCATATATAAAGTAAATAGTATTGGTCCAAGTACAGAACCTTGTGGAACTCCATGACTAACTTTAGTATTTATGGAGGATTCATCGTTAACATGTACAAACTGAGAACGATCTGATAAGTATGACTTAAACCAGGTTAGGGCAGTTCCTTTAATGCCAATTTGATGCTCAAGTCTCTGTAAAAGAATATCATGGTCAATGGTGTCAAATGCAGCACTAAGATCTAATAATACAAGTACAGAGACAAGTCCATTGTCAGAAGCAGTCAGAAGGTCATTATTAACTTTAACCAGAGCTGTCTCTGTGCTATGATGAACTCTAAATCCTGACTGAAAATCCTCAAATAAACTATTGTTATGTAGAAAGTCACACAACTCTTTGGCGACTACTTTCTCCAGAATCTTAGAGAGGAACGGGAGGTTAGAAATCGGTCTATAGTTGGCTAAAACCCCTGGGTCAAGAGTGGACTTTTTAAGAAGGGGTTTAATTACAGCTACTTTAAAGGACTGTGGTACATATCCTGATAATAAAGAAAGATTAATCATATCCAGTAAAGAAGTGCCAATTAAGGGAACAACTTCTTTAAGCAGCCTAGTTGGGATCGGGTCTAACAGACAGGTTGATGGCTTCGATGAAGAAATGATTGAAGTTAACTGATGAAGATCGATAGCAGAAAAACAGTCTAAATATACATCTAAGTTTACATTGACAGAAGTCCCTGAACTTGGAGAGCCACTGATAACTGTTGATGGCAGTTGGTGATTAATTTTTTCTCTAATAGTAATAATTTTATTATAGAAGAAGCTCATGAAGTCATTGCTACTTAAGTTTATGGGGATATGTGGCTCAATAGAGCTGTGACTCTCTGTCAGCCTGGCTACAGTGCTGAAGAGGAACCTAGGGTTGTTCTTATTTTCTTCTATTAGTGCTGAGTAATAGGCTCCTCTGGCATTACGGAGGGCCTTTCTATAAATCTTAAGATCATCTTGCCAATTTGAGCGATATTCTGATAATTTGGAAGAGCGCCATTTCCTTTCAGATTTCCTAGCTATTTGCTTTAACTGGCGGGTTTGGTGGTTATACCAAGGTGCTAGTCTCCTATGTTTTAATAATTTCCTTTTTATAGGAGCGATAGAGTCTAATGTTGATCGTAGTGAGCCTGTAGCACTATCGACAAGATTATCAATTTAAGAGGGACTAAAGTTGTTATAGGACTCTGTTAAATTCAGACATGGCATTGAATTAAACACTGAAGGAATCTCCTCCTTAAATTTAGCTACAGCACTGTCAGATAGACATCTGCTGTAGGAAGTTTTGCCTAATGGCTTATAATCTAATAGTATGAATTCAAAAGTTACTAAATAATGGTCAGACAGGAAAGGATTATGTGGGAAGACTATTAAATGTTCAATATCAATGCCATATGATAAAACAAGGTCAAGAGTGTGATTAAAACAATGAGTTGGTTTATTTACACTCTGACAGAAGCCAATTGAGTCTATTAATGATATAAATGCATTACTAAGGCTGTCATTGTCAACATCCACATGAATATTAAAATCACCTACAATAATTACTTTATCTGATTTAAGGACTAAGCTTGATAGAAACTCTGAAAATTCAGATATAAAATCAGACTACGGTCCAGGAGCGCGGTACACTATAACAAATAGAACTGGCTGCAGTGTTTTCCAGTTTGGGTGAGAAAGACTAAGAACAAGGCTTTCAAATGAATTATAATTTAGTTTAGGTTTAGGGTCCATTAAAACGCTCGAATCATATATAGCTGCTACTCCACCTCCTCGGCCTGTGCCTCGAGGAATGTGAGTATTAATATGACTGGGGGGGGTGGATTCATTTAGGCTAACATACTCCTCGTGGGACAACCAGGTCTCAGTAAGACAAAGTAAATCAATATCATAATCTGATATTAATTCATTCACTAAAACAGCTTTAGAGGACAGAGACCTGATATTTAACAGTCCACATTTCATTCTCTTATTTTGTGCTACTGAGGAGTTGGTTTTAATTTTTATTAGATTTTTATGTTGAACTCCTCTTGTTTTTATTTCTTTAAATAGTTTAGGTGGTCGGGGGACAGACACAGTCTCTATGGGGTTTTGGGTGGGTGACTGTTCTAAAGAAAGCGCAGAGAAGTGTGTAAGACAGCAGCTCTGCTTCCTGGTCCTAACTCTGGACTGTCAGGTTTTAGAAATAAACTTCGCCATATTTCTAGATAAGAGAGCTGTCCATCCAAAGTGGGATGGATGCCGTCTCTCCTAATCAGACCAGGTTTTCCCCAAAAAGGCTTCCAGTTATCAATGAAGCCCACATCGTTTGCTGGACACCACCTCAAAGTCCAGGGCCGTTTTTTAGTCCCAGTCCGTCCCTGGCCAAAACTGACACTTAATGGTGGGCCACGGGCCAAAAGCAAATACCACAATGTCACTCGCTCACCAGATTATAAAAATATGTATATCTACATATTTAAAAATCATTGTGAGCAGATTATTTCCTGTGAACATTACATCAGAGATGGGTTTTCCTGATAATTTTAGGAACTTTTTATAGAATCCTATGTCTGTGTTATGTATTTATAACATTTTATCATCCACGCTTAATAGGCTTCTTTTTTTTGACAAATTCTGTGTTTTCTCCTCATTGTTCTATTATCTCCTTTGTTGTTTTAACTCTAGATCTTGAAAAAATTATCTAAACTTTAAAAATAACATTTTGATTTAGTGTCTTCAGAGAAATGAACAAAATCCTGAGACCGTGTTTTCGCTTTTTTCGCAAACCTCACATGAAGCTTTGGCGAGTGGGCGGTTTAGATCCCAAGGCTGGGAACCACTGGATTAGAAGATCTTTATCATCCTCATCTTTAGTACAATGATAGGTCCTGGTTCTAGTTCAATACAACATTGTTTACTAATTTAACAAAAATGGAAACAGGAGTAAACTGAGCAAAAAAAAGGTCCAATTTACTTTTATCCAAAACTATTCTAATGTTAATACTTGTAACTGAGAGCTATTTAAAACAAAAACTAAGCAGACCTTGCATGAAAACTTTTTTTCCAAAGCTATGACCTATGTTTACATTTTCCAGAAAAGCAACCTCTAGTGACTATGTGGCAGGAGCACAAGTGAAAGGACGATGACGTTATGGAGCCACAAAGTCCACATAGTGAGGGGGTCTGGTGGATGGATGCTTCAACACCGCGTGTGACTTTAACACTGGAGACTTTCCTACCAACAGTAAAATGTGGTTTTATTTTAACCACGATTTCTCCCTAACAAACTAGTTCTCCTTTAATGGTGATGTCAATAATTCCCTAACCTTTACAGAGTGCCTTTTTTAATCCAAACAATACAATACATAGGCACTAACTAACTGATTGGAAGCCAGTTTCTTTGCCTGTTACCATGGAGAAGGTCTTTTTCACAATCACATTTCACACAGTTTGACCAGTGGTGGGCAACCTGTGGCTCTTTAGCCCCTCTCCAGTATCTCTCTGTGGCTTTGATAAAAAAATGAAATGGAAAAATGTAACTGTTTTTAATATTTTAATTTATCATTGTTGTAGTCCTACAGTGATTCTTACATTCTCCAATTGTAAAAATGCGTAGCCATTACACATTTAATTTAAAAAAAGTTCAACATTTTATCAACTAAAATGTTTGTCATACGTTACATCCTGACCTGGTCATCCTTTATATTTTGCAGAACCCCAATAGTGGTGGCTAGTAGTCTTGAGTCTCCCTAGCTAGATTAGCTATGGATTGCCTTCACCACCAACGCTGCAAGCTCAAAGGTATCTTTATCGAAAAAACTAGCATCATAAGGCTTGAATGTGTTTTGTAAAGTTTTGATAGTAAAGTTTTTCTTTTTGTTAATTTTAATGACCCAGACTGGCAACCTGTTCTCATCCCTGGACATCAAATACTGACATTTTGTCACACATGTCATGTCACACAGTATCTTATACAGATGCACAGAATATCCTTTACTGCCTGTATGAGAGGCTGCTGCAAAGCCTTCCTACCAGAAAATCTTTTTAACACGTGAAATGGTTGTCACAGTTTGTTTGTTTGGTTTAGGCACTAAAACTACTTGAATACATTCTGGAAAAGAGAAAAAGAACCCTGGTCTTCTGGATCGAAGTCCTGTTCAGGAGTCATCCTTCACCACACACCACCACCTCCATATGACCTTTTAACTCTTTACACTACATCACCCGACTTGGATGGGTTTATGTTAAAGCCCTGTGCGTCTTATACAGATGCTAAAGGGCACACTGTGTGTCTGTATGAGGCACAGGGGGGCGTGATAAAACGTCGGTATTTGATGATCTGGGAATAAGAACAGATTGGGACTAGCCATCAGGAGCAACGGGGGAATTCCTGGCCTGGCAAGCTGATTAGCCTGGAGTGTTAACAGGCCAGTGTTAAATGAAATTGGCAAATCAAACAGCTACAGTACCTCTGAACTGTAGTTCATCTGCCCCCCCCCGCATTTAACCTGATGTCAAGCACAATTGGTTGCACGCATACACATATCAACACAATGTTCAGCATGGAGTGTGTGGCTGAGCATTGTGGAAACAAAATGGACAAACTGGAGATAACAGCTGGGAGGGAGCGCACTTGAAGGACGAAGTGCCACTAACTGCTATAAAATTACAGATATCTTATGAGCAAGGGATGGGTGTGGAGTCATTTTAGTTTAAAACTCCATTAATTATTTAAGTTCCTTTAGCGTCCAGGCTGTCTAAACTGTAACACTTAAGCATGGAGATGTACCAGGCCTGGTCAAGTCCTAGTATCGTTATATAGTATTGCATTTTTAATGACCAAGGACACAGAAGTTTGCCTTTTAAAAACCAGGGTGTTTGTCAGGCCCTTCAACCCTCAACTTCCCGGTCATGCCTCATCAGCCCTCAGCCCAGCTCCCTCCAGTGATCCCAGACCATAAACCCCTGCATAACGCTGAAATTAACAAACGCTTGACATTTGCTCCACGTCCAATTACTCAATATCCAAGGCTGAGCACATGTTTAATCAACATTCATATCCCCTAGGGACGGAGAAGGAGCTCTCTGCTCCACCACCCCGGCCACATTAGGCACATTCCCCTGGGCCCTCTTGGCAGGCGTTTCTGTTTACCTTCTTCCAAACTCGGCTGGAGACGTTGTCACCCCCCCTCCTCCTCCTGTGTCCTGCAGTGCACATGGTGGTGCCAAATCAACCAGACAGGGAATGATGGCTGGGGAGCAAGAGATCGATCCACCTACCACAAAGGGGTCAAGAATACTAAGCAAACCCAGCCCACCCCACTGTCATGCCCTGATGGAGTTCAGCCAGCCCTCTGTGAGGGTCAAGAGCAGGTTGGATGTAACAGATCCAGAGCGGGTGACTGGTTGAAAGCAGTCTTTTTTCTTAAATGGACTGCACTTACATAGTGCTTTACAATTGGCCTCTCATTCACACAAACTTACACACGGATGGTGACAGAGTGCCTGTCCATCGGGAGCAGCCAGGGTTCACTTTGACGCGTGGACAGGAGCCTGGAATCGCAAACCTAGAAATAAGTGGATGACCCACTCTACTTGCTGAGCCTTAGGATTAAGGATTTCTAACAAAGATGTTGGTTGTTAAATGTATTACTGAGAAGAAGAGGAATACATAAGGGTAAGAGGAATCCAAGGATGAGTTTTGTATCATTAAAAATCCAAGCTAAGGGGCAAGCTTTCTTTTGTGTGATAGCAGCATGGAGACCTGGTTCTCCTCACAGCAGGGGAGGCGTGCAGGGCAGATGACTCCACAGCATCTGGGATGTGCTGGACACATGCATGAGAGATTTCCAAATATGATAATGAGTTCTTCATGCATGCAGCAGCAGTGTGTTCCACCCTCATCTCACATCACAATTTTGTTGGAAAAAAAAAAAATAAGTAAACTAAACTATTAAAGGGTCAGTTCACCCAAAAACAAAACAAAACAAACAAAGAACATGTAACATTACATTTAAATTACCTCTTCTAAATGTGTTTACTGGGACACTGTTTCTGGAAGAGGGTGAAATCTCAGCCACAGATATCGCAGAATCTGGACATATAAATGATAATGCTAAATAATCTGGGTTTTTTTTATTTGACAAGAGACAAGGAGGTTTATGTAACCAAATATGTTTTGAGTAACACTTTGTGTTTTTAGGAGAACTGACCCTTTAAGAGTTAAATGTGAGCAATTATCTGCACTTAATGGACTGTCTAATTTAAATGAACTACACATTCTCTGTGACAGCAGGCACATACATGTTTTTTTTTCTATTATTTGGGTGAACTAACCCTTCAACTGTAACTAAAGCTCTTTTTGGTGTAAATTCCCAGTAATGATCATAAAAAAGTGCCATTAGTAAGTAGTATGAAAAGTTGAAGTAATTATAGAAGAAACAGCATTCTATTAGTGCACTTTTAATCATTTTTAATTTCTGATGAATTGCTAGTGTTATCTAGAGTCTGTCAGTCAGTGCACAGTAGGTCAGATAACAGTAAATAAATATAAACATACAATTTAACATATATGGAGAAAAGTTTGCTACTGCTGACTTTTTCTTGGTTTTAAATTGATATACACGCTTATTTCCAATTTCCTGGGAAATGATTATGGAAAGTTGCACATGTCCAATTTCTGTTAGCGAGACAAAGTTTATACACTAAAACTAATTATATTGTTCTTGTTTTGTTTGTTTTTTTTGCAAGTCAAAGCAAAGTTTGGATTGCTTTAAAAAATGAAAAATAAATCCTATGTTTTTTTTGTGTAAATAACTTCCCTGTAACCCTTAACGGAAAAGTTTGACATCTTTTTTTAAATTACTGTACATACTGTGTGTAGGTTCGATAATGTATAATGTTCTGTGCATTGTGGTCAAATAGCCTACAGGGAACCATGTGCAAAGTAATTAAAAGTGTGATGAATGAATGCCCTGTTGTCTTATTTCACTATATTATGTGCAGTTTCAGGCTCAGTGATACTTACTTTACTGCTGAAGAGTTACTTCAGTAAATATACATCAGCAAAATTAAGTATTCAGCTCATACAGAAAATGGCCCCTGTCAGTGTGTTATTAATCTTTTTAGATTTTTTTTACCAATGCATTGCTGTTTGAACAGCGTTTTAATGTTGCCCTTGGTTAAAATAACTGATCATGTTCAGTGTGACATCGTTTTACGTAAGACGTAAGAGTTCAATGTTGCTTCTTGATATTGGATATCGGCTACTACTGCAGCCAGTTGGAATGTTACGTGGACGCTGTAGCCATCCCTTCTAACATTGTTACTTAAAGTCCTTTATTCTTTCTTCAAATTAACAATCCTGAAGACTTCAACTATGAAACATTCGACTCTAAAGCAGTAAACTTAATTAATATGAGTTGAATAACTGCTAAGGCAATGGCTGCACATGGAGATGCAACAGCTGGTAACTTATTCAATTACCTATCTAACCTACAGCCATCTGAAAAGGAAGCGTGAGGTTTGGATTAAAAACCAGAAGTCTTTGAGACGATGCACCCAGCCAGATCAGCGGGACCAGCCCACCTCTGCAGATGCTGTCACCCCAAGAGGAGAGGTAGAGAGCCGGAATAAATTTGAAGCCATGCTGGCCCAGTTTGGCCCAGGCTGCTCCTGGCTAATGTCCGGTCTGGATGAAATAGGACTCAGGCTGCCCAAACAACAGGATATCCCAGATCCTGGAGGGTTCTGAGCTGCCAGAGTGCAGGATGAGAGGAGATGGACTCTGTGTTTGTCTTTGTCTTTTTATGTGAAGATGAAACAATATTATCATCAGTATCTTGTTGCTGCTGTTTACATTCCCCCAGACGCAAATTTAAAAACTGCAATATAATTTTCTAGGTGTATATTTGTATTTATATATGCATATACATAACTGTATATATTGTGTTATTTAATATTATTCTAATATACATTTTTATATTTAAATGATTGTGTTTAAATGGTGGTTGCAGACAGAATACAGACAGATTCGGGGACAAACCGGGGTGGATCGTGCGTTTTGTAGAAATTGCTAGATTGCTGATCAAACAGAGGATTACATCTGTATGTATGTGCAGTGCAGATTTAAGTGGATGTGTCAGCGAATGATGGATGACCAGGGGAATGTGCTGCATCCCTGCAGTCTTATACAACCGGCCCAATCCCCCATCCATCTGAGCCTGCCCCGGCTACCTCATCTGTCAGGGAAAAGCCATTTTCTGTGCAGCGGTGCATGGTGCTTAAGGTTATTCCATTTCTTTATTACAAACCAGGATGTGTTCCTCCCAGTATACTGTACACCACTCCAAATCCTCACCAGCTGCTCCATAAAACACCTTTAATCAAGATTTGAGTGGAGACTGTATGTTTATAATTTGTTTTCTTTCTGTGTTTTCATTCTAAGAATATCATTCAGCCATAATTGCCAGACTGAAATCAGATATTTCTTAATGAAATGAGCTGTCTGAATGAATTTATTAAAACCAACAACTCCCCTTCACCATTCACCCACAATTAATATGAAAGAAAGTAATGCGATAGGAGCCAATATTTACATGTCAGGGTGCATGTTGTGTCTCCGATCTGTGTGGGGTTAATATGAAACGGGTCATGTTTGGAGACTGTGTTGTGCTCAGGGAAGCCAAACAGGGAGACAAAGACAGGGCCACCGTCATCATTAATCTTAGTCAGTGGGCAAGGCTGGCCCAATCTGCATGACCAGGGCAGTGACAAATGCCACTATTGGACTGGGGCGTCGCATCTCCCTGGCTTCATTTCCCGTTAATGTCACATCCATCACGGCCAGCCCTGTCCTGCCATGTCGTCGGAGATGAGAGTGGTCATGGGTAAGAATTAATTGGAAGGACAAGAGCAAGTTTATAGGGTGGAGTCAGAGTCTGAATGCAGGAACTGTCCCCAACTTGGAGAGGAGTGAAGTTTTTTTGGGTGTTTGCAAGTAGAAATCCCCCCACAAATGATTTTAAAAGATAAGCCATTTTAGAGTCACTCTTGGATAGTGGCAGAAATATCTTTAATAGTACAATCAATTCTCTAAATGTTGCAATTGAGAGGTTGTAAAGTAATAAGACTTTTTCTTTTCTTCTCCAGTATTGATAACATCTTTGTGTGATTTATTGTGGATGGTTAGTTCAGGCAGCACTTAGTGACGTACTACTGCCCTCTGGTGATAAATCCTGTCTCGACAAACCCAACACAGGTTCATCACTATCACTGTGTGTTTCCATTCCTGCGCTGAAAGCTAAAGGATCATGTAAGTAAATGGAAGACAACCCTAATGGAAAGTCCCATTATTCATTTCACTTACAGTATTAAATAAATATTATAAAAATGATCATAATGAATCACAGATATATCTAAATAATTAAATGCTCCTTAAAAAGGACAATGTGAACATTCTTTATTGTGGTACATCAAAATGAATAACCTTATATTGCCAGAAAACAGTGATATTGAACACCAGATTATGTCCAGTGACAATGTTATTTAATGTCCAATATAATATCTTAAAAAAAGTATTCAAAGATAATCCTTCTAAATCATAATTTATGACCCACTAGAAATGTTTAGCAGTGTCTGTATCCGAAGAGACCCTGAAGACCTCTGCCTGTATCTTCTTATTTTGCTGTGTATAGGACGTTTTTGGGCATCAGCCTTTGGGCAGTGGGTGTTAACACCCAGCCAGTAACAAGGCACAGACTGTGAGGGTGGGACTCTATGAAAGCGTATCATGCTTGGAATGGTGGATTTGGATAATGTAATTGCTGGACACAACCTAAATTTCATTAATGTAAAGGTGTAGGGGAAGGAGGTTTCTAAGGTTGTTTAACTCTACAACAAGCATTTCCGTTGACACCATTTATCAACTAAAACACTTTTGACAGGTCCTGACACCGGATCGGTATTGGGTCGGTTTGGGCTGTTTTTTGATTG
Organism: Dicentrarchus labrax; assembly: GCF_905237075.1. Classification (NCBI taxonomy): domain Eukaryota; kingdom Metazoa; phylum Chordata; class Actinopteri; family Moronidae; genus Dicentrarchus; species Dicentrarchus labrax. The sequence continues at coordinate 36,749,643 of NW_026136719.1, forward strand.
TAAAGTTTAAATTAAGTGTCTCTCTCTCTCCCTCTCACTCAATTTGTTGCTACTGTACTTTGTCTCTGTCCTTCTGTCCTTCTGTCGTGTTCTCTCTCGCTCTCTCTCTCTCGCTCTCTCGTTCTCTCTCTCTCTCTCTCTCTAACGATTGGTAGATGTGTCATGTGTTGCAAGACAATACACAATGCCCTCTGGAAAGTGGGAAGAGTGTAGCCAATTTACTGCATTACTCTGGTGAGCTAGAAGTCAGTAATGGATGAAATAAACTAAAAACTTTTAACAGATCCCAAATGATACTGGGAAAGTCATTGGATTGCAGTGTGGAAACATTATGAAAATAGAACTGATTAAACTGGTTACATACAGTGTAGACAATGCTATGCAGACATACAATAGCAAAACAACAAAAAACTATAAAACTCCAGCACACCCTCTTTGCAGAGATGTGGATGTCTAAGGAGTGGGTGAATGTGGCAGTGAATTAAGGTGGGGATAGCATTTAAAAAACTGCCTGCAGTGCAATCAGCATTCCTGCAACTGCAGCACATGTCAAACGAACTTCATTGTAGCATTCATTTGGGTTGACCAGAGAAGGAAGTTCATCTGGAAAGATGTTTTGAGTTTAAAAACAAACCGATAATTGATTACTTTGAGATGCTGGTAGTTCAATTCAATTAAATTTTATTTGTATAGCGCCAATTCATAAAAGTTATCTCAGGACACTTTTCAAATAGAGCAGGTCTAGACCGAACTCCTTATAACATTTACAGAGACCCAACAGTACCACCATGAGCAAGCACTTGGCGACGGGGGCAAGGAAAAACTGCCTTTTAAGAGGCAGAAACCTAGGACAGACCCCTCGGCTCTAGGTGGGTGGTCGTCTGCCTCAACCAGTTGTGGTGAGAGAGAGAGAGAGAGACAGAGAGAGAGACAGACAGACAGACAGACAGACAGACAGACAGACAGACAGACAGACAGGTGCCCAGCAACAACAGTATTGGTAATGGCAATCTAGCAGGACCATGGCAGGAGGCTCCACCAGGATCAATAAGAACCTGCGAGACGAGAAAGCACAAGAACTCCGGGGAAGAAGTGAAGTTAGTAACATGCATTAATGGAACATGAATGAGTGCAGAAAGAGAGAGGAAGAGAGGAGCTCAGTGCACCATGGGAAATCCCCCGATAGTCTAGGCCTATAGCAGCATAACTAAGGGATGGTTCAGGACTCACCTGATCCAGCCCTAACTATAAGCTTTATCAAAGAGGACTGTCTTAAGCCTCTTGAATGTGGTGAGGGTGTCTGCCTCCCGAACCACAACTGGAAGATGGTTCCACAGGAGAGGAGCTTGGTAACTGAAGGCTCTGGCTCCTGTTCTACTTTTAGAGACTATAGGAACCACAAGTAGCCCAGCATTCAGAGAACGTAGTGTTCTAGAGGGGTAATAGGGTACTATGAGCTCTTTAAGATATGAAGGGGCCTGATGAAGAGCTTTATAGGTGAGGAGGAGAATTTTAAATTCTATTCTAAATTTTACAGGGAGCCAGTGCAGAGAAGCTAGTACAGGAGAGATGTGATCTCTTTTTCTAGTTCCTGTCAGTACTCGTGCTGCAGCGTTCTGAATTAATTGGAGCGTTTTAATGGACTTATTGGGGCAACCTGATAATAAAGAGTTGCAGTAATCCAGCCTTGAAGTAACAAATGCATGGATTAGTTTTTCTGCATCTGTCTGTGATAGGATGTGTCTAATTTTTTTAATATTACGTAAATGAAAGAAGGCAGTCCTAGAGGTCTGATTTATGTGGGAATTAAATGACAAATTCTGATCAAAGATAACTCCAAGATTCCTGACAGTGGTGCTAGAGGCCAAGGTAATGCCATCTAGAGTAACTATATCTTTAGGCAGTGAGTTTAACATCAGAAGATTGCAGCTCATCCAGGATTTTATGTCCTTAAGACAGGATACCTCCTGTCTTGGGATATTTAAAACAAACCCAGACCCTCAAGATTCCCAAATATGGTCATGACTTACACAGTTAAGTATGTGTAATGATCTAATTCGAGAATGGTTCAAAACAAGGTTTAAGCTCACCTACCTCCCCCTGAAGCACACAAGATGCCACCTAGAACCTTGCACTACTTCTATGAGGGGACACAGCCAGTCTGACCCTGGGCAATATCTCTAATCTCATCCTTCAGGGAAAATGTGGTACAGCTTGACAGCATAAACAAGAATCCCTGGGACCCAGAATATTAACTGACTCTAGCCACTACTGGACCTGGATGCCTACCATGAAAGGGCGGTAGCTGATAGCGTGGCCATGCTCTGTATTGTTGGTGTCAATTTTGTTGCAGAAGTTGTTTGTTGCATCTCAAAGTGCTTTGAGTGGTCAGAAGACTAGAAAGGCGCTATACAAGTACAGGTCCATTTACCATTTACCATTTTACACTACATGCCACATTCGCCCTTTCACACACATTCACTCAATGATGGCAAAGTAAAAAACTATAACCTTAGCAGCAGTGCCACAGTGTTTTATAACAGCAACTGTGGTCAGTAACAATGCTATCTTAACTGTAAGACTTTAATAGACATATTGACATGACCAGAATAAAGACCAGAGACCAGACCTGTTGTGACACAGATCTTACAAAACCTCTCAGCTATCTCCCAATACAAAAATAGCTAGTAGCCTTGACATTGGGGGCTAGCTAGTCTGTACCGGTGAATCATATAGGACTTGCAATCACCTTACATGGTTGGATTGAGAATTTTCAAATTATGTAATACAGTAGAAATCATGCAGAAGTAATAACCTTTCCTACAGAAATTTCCTTTTAGGTCCAGCACCATCAAGATCCGCAGCTCCCTCGGACTGAAAGCTCCAATGTTCACTCAAGTTTTATCATGTTATTCTGCATATATATTTACAAAAAATTTTAAACAGCACAAGTAGCTATATAGTTACCATCGCAAGGATACTATATAATGTACAGCTGAAGCAAACATAAAACATGACAAATTCTTACAGGGTTAATATAGTGATCTTTTAAAGTGTTGACTTCCCCCCCCCCCCTCTCTCTCTCTCTCTCTCTCTCTCTCTCCCTCCAACCCCAACTGGTCAAGGCGGACGGCCACCCACCAAGAGCCGGGGTCTGTCTGAGGTTTCTGGCTCTCAAAAGGAAGTTTTTCCTTGCCGCCGTCACCAAGTGCTTGCCTCAGTCTAGACCTGCTCTATTTGAAAAGTGTCCTGAGATAACTTCTGTTATTAATTGGTACTATACAAATAAAATGAATGAATTGAACTGAATTGAATTATATATGATTATGAGATATAAAGTCAGTGATGCAGACACTCTTCAGGTCCATGTAGAGATATTATGGGAATATTAAAGTGATATTTTTAGGTTAGGGACATAAAAGTGACATCAGACTGTCTTCTAGCCACAGAAACATCAAATGCACAGTCCTCTGCCAGACATTGACACGCGTAGGATCTGAAAAGAATTGACACGCAAATGGGAATAATGTGCTTCCATCATCACACACGCTGCAGAAGAGAGAGGTGAGCGCCGCTTCTGAATGCGAGTGAGTGGAGGCCCTGGCCAGAGGAGAGGGCTGAGCGTCCTGACAGCAGTCTGATAACAGGCCACTTCTGAATGATTCAATCAGGCAGCTTAGCCCTTCAGCCAAGTGCCAAGACGTGCCCATCCCTGTGTGTTACACCGATTAGCTGCACACGCATGATGAGGGATGAAGGAATTTGTCATCATTTGCATCATTTCACAGAGATGGAGCCGCAGCCAGTGATGGGTCCAGGGTTTGTCATGTCCCATGGGCAGTTTGCAGAGGAAGTGTGGAAGGATCTTTTTTTTTCTCCACTGTAAACAAAAATCTCACTTTCAATTAGTCAGAAAACAAATGAAATGAGACTGTTGAGGATCATCATTTGTGCCACCACACAATGTTTTGGTTGCTTGCTGTAGAATATTCCAACATTTAAGTTCACCAGCGTGTTGTTTAAGAAAAGGAACTGCACACTGTTAAGCCACAATGCCAAATACGAGTAATATGGTACTATAAAAACCCAACAAAATGTATGAATTTCATCATACTAGAAACGTTAACATAAATACTGACGGACTGTATGTACATTCTGTGTGTTAGAAAAGGGTTATTTTCTTTTTGATGAACTTTCTGGAAGAGCAGCGGACGTTTTTGGCTTTTTTTTTGTGTAGTACATCTATCTATCTATCTATACATGAAAATCTGGCTTTTGTGTGGTGGTGTGACTGGGAACCAGCCGAATATGCTCTGGCCCCCCTCATATTCAAATTAAACTTTTACCAGTCCTGGATCTGGTCGGGCCAATCAGAGCCATTGTTATCTAATATGGGGCAGGTTTTATATGATGACTGTACAGAGGAGGGACCTTATTGGCCATTGAGGCATTGAGGTACACAACCAATATGGCTGCTGATGGCTGATGTGATGCTAAGTTAATGCAGAAACCTCTATCATGTCAATGAATGAACCGGACAGTATATTTTCTCTCAAAGAACATAATATAAATTTTTTCTTGAGAAGAAAGATGTGCTTGCCGTACTTCCAACAAGATTTGGTTCACTGTAAAATCTGATGAGTTAGTTCAACTCAAACAGTTTCAGGGAACCAATTGCATTTACATTTATTAACTCTAACAATTTAAGCATCACTCCAAACTAGTAAGTATATTCTTATGCAGCATTTCTCCAAACTTATTATAAATGTGCTATCTTTATCTGAAAAGTAAGACTAACTTCACTAAATGCATCTTTTTTATACAGATTTTATCACCTAAATGGAATTTAAATTAAACTGAGCTTTCTTCTATTACATTTAGCTGAGGTAAGATAAAAAAAACAATTTCCAATTAACTGATTATCAAAATGGCCAATTCATTTTGGGGCTTACCTTTTGTAACGATATAAAGTCAACAAAATGGAATTATAAGTGCACTCCATTATTACTTAAACGATTAATTTTTGAGTTGGGTTTAATTTGTAGGAATGAGTGACTCAAAAAGTTTTGTAGGATGTAGATGTTAGCTTACTCCTTTTATTAAGATATGTTGTTATGGGATTTACAGTGTAAGGTAAAGTTATCGGGTTGCTTAATCGCGCATTTTTTTTTGCTCCAATTGCGTCCATTTTGGTAAATGGTAAATGGACCTGTACTTGTATAGTGCCTTTCTAGTCTTCCGACCACTCAAAGCGCTTTTACATTACGTGCCACATTCACCCTTTCACACACATTCACTCATGGCAAAGCCCATCGAACAGAAACTAACGCATTTATACACATTCACACACTGAGCAATTCGGGGTTCAGTATCTTGCTCAAGGATACTTCGACATGTGGCAACAGGAGCCGGGGATCGAACCATCAACCTTCCCATTAGGGGCGACCCCCTCTGCCTCTGTGCCACAGCCGCCATGCAAGAAACAAATTGAACATTATCTCTCTAAAGAGCTCCTCATTTTATGTTGACCTGCCGCACCTTGCATAAAGCAGAATTATCACATATATTTTATTTAAACTTAATCATTTAAAATAAAGGTATCCTATAAAAATGGATTTATAGTTGTGCATCATTGGGTTGTGACACTGGCTTCACATCAAGGCCTGTGGTATCTACCATCGACATATATAAAGATGGACAACTTGACAGGTCTCCAAAAGTTGAGCCAGAACATCTCTCTCGCCCCCTGGTGGCGGACTGCAGTATAGGTCATGAAGACTGCTGCCTCAATGTACAGTAATGTTTTTTCCCAAACATGCCATTTTAGGTAGTTCTCACGCTGATGTATGTGTTTTTCAGATAAGTTTGGTTTTAATTAGCTATTTGTAGCTATAAAAAGGGAGTTTCATGTCATAACTGACAGCAGAGCCCTGCTCACGATTGAGTCAGCCGGGCGTATGGGACAAAAATAAATAAGCAAACACTATGACCAACCAGACTCCACTGACAACAACCTTGGATGTCATGAAACAGACTTCATTCAAACTTGACAGAAATAAAACTCACCAAAAGAGTCTTTGTTAGTCTTTCCACTGTTCCAACAACAATCACCAAGTCTGGTTTATGTGAAAAAAATGATATATAAATGAAAACACAGGTATGATGGGCATGTATGCAGTCTGTGTCTGTAGTAGAATATACAGTGCTTTGTTTTCTATTAGACATTCTGTGCCTTTGCAGTTTGACCACAAGGTGGAACCATTTTCCTGCTGTGGGATTTACTCACTCACTCAGGACAGAGTCCTGAGAATATGAAGGTGCCTCAGGGTGACTTTAAGAAAACAAAATTTGTGTGTTGATGATGATGCACCTGTATGAGCATTATATGTGTTGTTACTTTAAATCTACACTTTATTCTGACTTTGCAAAGATAAGTCAGCTTTTACTCTCTATATACACTGTGTGAACACTGGGAGGGTGTTCTTTGATAGCACAGAGGCTGTACATGCTGCCTGACTGCTCTGTCTCTAATCATAGTGGCCCCCTGCTATGACACCACAGAGATATAAGGATTGAGCAGGGATTCATTCTGGTCATTATGAACATCTAAATTAAAATCTCTCTAAATTTTAAGTTTGATCTTTGTAGGAACCCTCAAACATTAAACTGCTTTATAATTTCAGCATCACACTCATGCTGAGAACTATTTTTAGTCTCATCTGTAATCAAGGTTAAAATTAGTATGTTCCTCATCTGTCTGTCTGCCCTTGTGTCTGTTTTGTATGTGTGGCTGTCTAATATATTAATACAGTAAATAATCATCACCTTTAGGAAATTCATTCCTCAGTTTGCCCTTGATATTTCTTACCTCAGTGAGGGATTTTGCCCTGACTATGAGTCTGAGCTCCTCCACTCATCACAACTGCAGATGTTATAGGTCAGTGGATGATTACAGGGTAATTTAATCTGTCACATTGCTTTGGTGCATGTAGACATGAGACCTAATATTAGGAGCACCTTCCCTGACCTGTGCACCTCGTTCTTTGATTGGGTTAGATAGCCATGGATACACACCACACCTGTCACATTGCAGTTTGGTTGGTGGCCCTCTGCACCAAACATGATGCTGTTTGCATCCTTTGTGTGTCATTTATGGACTTTCAGGGCTCTGCAGTCAAGTTGGCAAAAAAATAAATATGCAACGTCTGGCTACACTTTCAAAATAAAGCTTGCATTGTGAGAGGGACACAGGTTGGTTAGGCATAAAAAGTGCTTGGTTAGGGTCAGGAAAATATTGCAAACTACATTATTTAACGTTAGTTACGTTACTTCAAAGAATTTGTTTACTTTGGGGTTCACACAAGACATGAACAGTGTTCTCCTAGGTTAAAGTTGCAGTAGGTAACTTTTTATGAAAATAACTTTTTGTCATATTTGCTAAAGCTGTCACTATATCCTGACAGTAGTACATGAGACAGATAATTTGTAAAAAAAAAAAAAAAAAAACTCCTTCCTTTGTCTCCCCCTAGTGCTCCTAATGGCATCTTGCAAGAATCCACCGGGCCGGAACAAAAACAACCAATCAGATTTTGTACTCAAAGTAGATGTGTTAGAAGCATGAAAAATGGACAGTGTGAGGATTTGAGCAACTTTCACAAGGGCCAAATTGTGATGGCTAGACGACTGGGTCAGAGCATCTCCAAACCCGCAGCTCTTGTGGGGTGTTGCCGGTCTGCAGTGTTTGGTTGGTTCTCAACCTGGGTGTCAGACTCCTAAGGGCGTCAAAAGATAATTTCTGGGGGTCGCCAAATGGTTGTGGAGTGTACAATAAAATAACATATTGCGGCAAGCAGTTCAGAATGAAAGATGGGAAGCAGCTCTCAGCTGACATTCAACACAGGAGACAAGAACATATATACTGTATATACCATAGGCTATATACTTTATTTTTATATATGTTAAAATGCCCAGTTACCTCAGAATGTATATATATATCTATTACTGTGCTTTTAGGCCTAACTCAGACATATTGTTGTTGTAGTTGTTCTATCTGTGGTCAAATGAATGGTCTTCGTGTGTGAGTTTGATAGCTTTTACGTGTTACACATGGGCTGTGAGGGTAGCTAACACCAACCTGATTTAAGGTAACACTGTTCTAAACAGTTCCTCACAGCAGTGGAGCAGCAGTGCATGCAGCAATCTGAACAGACAGAATAATTCTCAAAACATTTATTCACTGACTATGATAAGGCAACTGGAATGCTGTCTTACCTATTTTGGTGCATGTTTAATTACATTACTAACTAAATATAGCTTTAATTGAACTAATGCATTCATATTAATAAACTGTCACACAAACAGGAGAACAAGAACAATCATTATGAGGAGACAGAATTATATCAGAACACATATCAATGCACATGTACGACTAACAATTTAAGGACCTGTTTATGTCGGGCACTAAGAAAAAGGCCAGAAAATTCTGGAGGACTATAAATAGCATATCTGTGGTTTTTAAAGGCAGCACTTTAAATAGAATTATTGAATTTGTTTTCACTGTCACTACAGTTTATCATGTTCATCATCATCAGTCACTACTATTAGTGTAGTTGTTGCTGCTGTTGTTGCTGTGCACCTGTCTGTCTGTCTATCTGTCTGTCTCTCTCTCTGTCTCTCTCTCTCTCTTTCACCCACCTAGAGCCGAAGGATCTGTCCTAGGTTTCTGCCTTTTAACGGGCAGTTTTTCCTTGCCCTTGTCGCCAAGTGCTTGCTCATGGTGGTACTGTTGGGTCTATCTGCTCTATTTGAAAAGTGTCCTGAGATAACTTCTGTTATGAATTGGCGCTCTACAAATAAAATGTAATTAAATTGAATTGAATTTGTGTCTTCGACAAAAGCACTTTGGGTTGTGGTTCCCAACCTTTTTCCTTAGAGACCCTTTTCTGAGTAAACTACTAAGTGACATATTTTATGGATATTACATAATAATAATCCATCCATTTGTGGATCTGTGCCCATCTATCCAGATAAAAGTATTGTAGTATTTGTAGAGTGTGGAACCTCTCATTGCAAGGCACAGTACAGAGACAATATGAACAATATTGAGACCCCCCCCCCACCACCACATAGCCTAACAAATGGACAGGCACCACTGTTGTGCATGGACGCACCGTGACTGTTGCAGTTGAAAGAGTGAACACTAACGCTGGTCCCAGCGCTACACTCACCACCCCCGCTACTTCTACCACATCCATTAGCTCCCCTACTGATACTACGAGTTTGTGTATCATTTCCACTCTCACCTATGTTGGGCAAAGGGTCGTGTGTTTGTGCTTGTGTGTTTTCCTCACTTTGCCTGGCAGCACCATTGCAAAGACGCACCGTGACTAGCACGCTAACTAATTGACTGGCCGTCATCTCCCAAAGGTAGATTTTCCCCTTCAGAATCAGGATCAGCAAATAGGAGACCCATCACTTCCCTACATGTCAACTTTTTGCTTGTCATTTTCGTTTATTTCTTCTCAATAACTCCTAAATCCAGCAATACCGCTTCAGTATAAATAGCGCCGTGGCACGGTTTCTCACCCAACACTTTGGATGGGACTTCCTCGAACATTTTGCATTGAAGCATGACGTATTTCTGAGCTATGGTCTAAGTACGGGATGTCTGCCAACTAGTGGAGGGGAGTATGAATGAGATATAACACTCTAATAGGAGAAAACAGCTTTTTGATTTCCATTACCGCGTCCTGTCGCAATTTTGCGACTTTGGCGCTTAAAGGGTTAAGTCTTAAAGCTGAGGGTTTTGGGCCTAAAGCTTTCTGCATTCTCCGGATGGATGCATCTTATTTACTTCATGAGTTGGATGAGTTCTCTGTATGTTTACTCAGGTGTTGACCTAGTTGTCAGGTGACATTTTGAATTTAGCTTCATGCAGACAGGAGGAGCAGCACTCAGGCTCCTGTACCGGTTAGCCATTAGTCGTGCTACCCTGCAAGATGCTTCTAAAATAAGCTCAGACTGTTGGGCAAAACACAGGCTTATGTTTTTATTATGAGCTCAGTAAAAATGTCACTCAACCATCGGTGGGTAGCTGTGTGAGTTCAAATGAAGTGCACTTCTCAGCAGGTCTCAACTGTGTCTCTTTTGGTTTAGACTGGCAGTAATGTCACCACCCCCTGTGGTGAATAAATATTAAAAGTCTAGATTAAATTAAAAATGCCTTTTAACTCTTTAAGATTACTTCCCCAGTCACATTTAACAATATATGCCAAAAATGTAGAAAATTCAGTCGTGGTGAAGGCTAAGGTATTGTCTCGGTCCCGTAGATGGGTGTCGCATAATGGCTTAGCCACGCCCCCCAGAATCAGCCCCTCAGACATGTATGACCGACATGTATGAAAATTTGCACGCATGTGTATCATAATCGGACAGGCAAAAAAGCCTCTTGGACCCATAACCCAAACCCAACCTGCAGTCGGCCATTTTGAATTCCATGGTCATTTTCAGCGATTTTTTCGCGCTGTATTTGAACGAACTCCTCCGAGGGAATTTATTGGATCATCTTCAAAATATGTCAGTACAGTTCAAATATGTTGCTGATTAAAAGTTGTGCTATTTGTGCATGTACATTGAAGGGCGTGTGCGTCGAAGTTGCCCATTTTGAATTTTGTGGTCATTTTTGGCCATTGCATTGCATTTGAACTAACTTCTCCTAGGGAATATATCAGATCAATTTCAAAATTGATCGGTATAGTCAAAAAAACATTGCTGATTAAAAGTTGTGCAATTTGTCCATGGCATGGTGTAAAATTTCAACGATTCGCCACAAAATTGACACTACTCAACTTCAGTGTACAATGTCCAATCTCCACTAAACTTCACGTCTGATAAGAGTCCCACCCTGAACACATCTACATGACAATATTCAGCTATAGTGATAGCGGCACGTGACATGGCTGCAGCACACCCCGAGTTGCGTGGAGTGTGAGGGCCCGTTCATTGCTGCTTGCAGCTTTAATTATTATTAGGGACCGAGCCACTGTCAACACTGGGAGGTCTCTATTGTTTTTGCTAAAGTTATTATTATTTGCGGGCCCCTTTGACTGCTAATTTGCCCCCCTCAAATTTTATTTGGCAAAGTGGTCAGGCCTGGTGTAACTTAGATATTCTATACATCCTTTCGGGTCAGCCACTAGGTGGCGCTACTATTAAGAAAAGTAGGTTTAGGCTAATAACTCCTGCATCCTGTCTCACATTCAAAAACATTATATCCACATGTTCAGTGAATGGAGCTGCATCTACCCATATAGGACACGCCCATTTCTGCCTGAATTTTTTTTTGCTACAGCGCAAAAAGTCCATAAACTACGTTTTCGTGTTCCATCCATGCGCTTTTGTCCGATTTGCACAAAACTTGTAACGTAGCATCTGGAGACCGTCCTGGCAAAAAAAAGTAATTTAAAGTATTTTGATATTTCAAAAAATAAGCATTTATAAAATTAGCACTTTCTGTAGATTATGGTCAGAACAGGAAGTGGAGGATTTCTCCACATTTGTATGTCCAATTGACACCAAGCTTGGGTCCATAGTTCCACATGTCTTCCTTAGGCATCGTGTACAATGTCAGGTCATCGCCACAAGGTGGCGCTCTTTATAATGAAGAAGTTTTTATCTCCACATCGGCACGTATGATTAAAACAAAACTTGGTACGATGGTTGCTCATGGCTCCCTGAGGCTCGCTAAAAATTGTGTCAACAATCTGCCACTAGGTGGCGCTCTGGTGGCAGTTTAAATAACAAAGTGGTACTGTGCGTAGACCATAATAGTTATGAATATGAAATTCACATTGCACGTGTAGACTGGTGCCTGTAGCTCATGAACTACTCATAGGGGACTTATCGGATCTACTTAAAGAGTACGGTCTAGACCTGCTCTATTTGAAAAGTGTCCTGAGATAACTTCTGTTATGAATTGGCGCTATACAAATAAAATTTAATTGAAAAATTGAACTTCCAAATTGGACAGTACAGTAAGAAAATGTTGCTGATTAAAAGTTGTGCTATTTATGCATGTACATTAAAGGGCGTGAGCGTGGCGTGGCATCAAAGTCGGCCATTTTGATTTTTTTTCCAAGAGGATTTCTGTGATTTTTTCGTGTTGTATTTGAACGAACTCCTCTTAGGGAATTTATCAAATCTACTACAAAATTGGACAGTACAATCAATATGTTGCTGATTAAAAGTTGTGCGATTTGTGACTGTACGTTGATGTGGCGTGCCATCAAAGTTGGCCATTTTGAATTCCATGGTAATTTTCTGTGAATTTCTCGCCTTTCACTCAGTGATGGCAAAGCCCATGGAAAAGAACGCATTTATACACATTCACACAAGGGGAGGAGCATGAGCTCATGAGTTTTTGCACGGTCAAGATTCATTCTTGTGGAGCTTGACATAGCCTCAGTAGATTGGTTGATGCAGGCAGATGGACAGCTGCGGTTGTAGCTGCACCAATCTTATGTAGTGAAGGGAATAGTGTTCGTGTTAGGCCGCTAAGACTGAATGTGTGCATTTCATGAGAGCTGGAACTACTGATGTTCCCAATCCTATCTATGCTCTTCTATGCTCTAAATGAGGATCTAATGTATACAGTATGAAAATATAAATACTTAAGAATTTGGTCAAACAGCAGATTGTCTTACATACTGAACATATTGCTCTATAAATTTCAAATTCTTGCACTGACACAGAGTTTGTTTCTCCCTTGACAATAGAAAAAGCATTATATAATCTACAATACTGGTGACACTGGATCACAGAGATCCTCCATGTTCATGCTGCCTCTACCCTTAAACGATTGGACATTGTCTATTCAATTAATCGAATAGATTCATTACACAAGACAGCTCTCACATTTACCACTGTTGGTAGAATGGTCAATACTGTCATATAGAAAGCATCAGCATACCTGTGTCTTCATAGAACCTTGTAAACTGCTGCCAAGATATTTGACAGCTTTAGATGAGTTCATAGCTAATTACTTGCATTCATGTAGCTGACGCTTTTCTCGTAAGCGACTTACAAAAAGAGCATTTAACCTGTGGATGCAACCCAAAGTTTGCAAGAATTTTGCAAGTACATCAGCGTCATCAAATATCGGCCTCCACTGCCTGTAGCTCTCTGGCAGCACTCCACTTCCTGCCTGTGCGGACTTCGATGCCAGCTGTTGCCACCTTGGGGTCCCTGGAGTCCCTGTACTGCATGACCTCTCTCGTCTGTGTCACCACAAACTCTTCTGAGAGGCCGCTGAAGGGGAGTTGTAGGGCATTGGTGGACCCGTACAGGGCAGCACTGCTTAGGCTCCTCTGCAAGCCAAGCCACCTTCGCAAGTAACTGCTGATCTTCTTCTCCAGAGCTTCCACAGTTGACATTGGGACATCATACAATAGGAGCGGCCACAGAACCCTGGGAAGAATGGCATGCTGGTACATCCAAGCCTTGAAACGACCAGGCAACCCAGATTTGTAAACCTTGGTGGGTCAGGCTCCGAGGTTACCACAGGTTTTGTGGATGGCAGCTGTGTCCTTCAAGCTGCAGTCAAAGAGCTTCCCCAAGCTCTTGACCGGCTGTTCTGACAGTGTTGGAATGGTGGACTCTGAGATCTTGAAGCGGAACTTGTCCACGACTTTTCCCTTCTTCAGGACCAGGGACCTTGACTTAGATGGTTTAAAGCTCATCCTTGCCCATGAGATGAGCTTCTCAAGCCCTTGTAAAATCCACCTGCTGCCAAGGACCGATGATGTAGTAACAGTCAGGTCGTCCATGTAAGCTCTGATTGGTGGCTGCCGCACGACAGACTTGGTCAGTGCCTGCGACACTCCACCTCTGCAGATTTCACCACCATGTTCATGGCAAGGGCGAAGAGGGTTACTGAAATGGTGCAGCCCGTTATAATTCCCTTCTCTAGCCTATGCCACTGAGATGTTATGGACCCAGAGGTAACTCTCATCTGGAAATTGTTGTAGTAATCCAATATGAGGTTGTTGATCTTGTTGGGAACATGGTGTCTGCAGAGAATCTCCTCGACGAGCTTGTGTGGTATGGACCCATAAGCACTGGCGAGGTCCAGCCACAGGACCACCAGGTCGCCCTTGCCTTCCTTTGCTTCCCTAAGGAGCTGTGTGATAACCCCTGTGTATTCCATGCAGCCAGATGTTCCAGAGATCCCGCCTTTCTGTACTGAGGTACTGAACTTCTTCAAGTGTTACATTTAGAAACAATAAGAGACAAAGATAGTAACAGGTAGTAACACAGCTATCTGTGTCCACGTGCCTGAGATGGCCGTAAGCTGTGCATCTCATGTCCTTAGGTCCTCTACTTGAGTTGCCTCTCACTCTGCTGTTATGTTATTTCACTATGTGGATAACATAACAGACTTAAGCTGCCAGTTTGCTTCTTCAGAACAGCTTGTTGAGAGGTTGAATACCTTTTGTTTGTCATTTAGACATGAAACTGGGCCAAAATAAAAAGCAAATTAAAATCGCTCCAAAAAATATACAGAGAGACAAATATATATACCTGAAAAAACAATGTGGTTGGTTGGTTCTCGTTTGAATCTCGATTCTTTCTGGAACCCTAAGTGGGCAATTAGTTCTACTTAAAAGATATTTCTGCCTTGAGGGCAACTCTGCTACCAGGAAATGTAAGGAGAAAAGGGCCTCTAAATCTTTTCCACGTGTTCACCCGTGCCTGTTCTTGTCTGTATATGTAAGGATATGGCAGCAACTCCACATTTAATAAGCATTAAGAGCTTTAATATGCTACACAGACACGTAACAACAAATATTTTATTTTGAGTGGCAAGCCCTTTAGTCATGGTGTAAAATAATGGCGATGTCAAGGTGGTTAAATTGTTCAACAAAATGTCTGACATGGTAGTCAACTGTTAGCTCCTTGTTTCCTACTGTTTCTTTTAAACTGACCGCCATTGTCATCATTTATTTTTTTCAATGTGATGTATTGCAATTTAGGAAGGCATTGACAAACAATGATAGGGGGCAAGCAATGAATTGCATTACTGTACTGCAGTTGTTACTGTAACAAAGTCTTTTTGTGTACTTATATAAGTAGGTAATTTTACTTTTTAAGTAATTCACTACATTCCAAGTCGTGACTGTTACAGAGTAAAAACAAAAGTCACGTGAAAAAGTCCAATAATAAACCACATGAGAATGGAACAGAAGAAAGGAGCCAAATCAGCAGCTGCAGCAGAGAAGAATTAGTTGCTGGCTGCAGGAGGGAAGAGCTCCATAGAGCTCTATGTCCAGAGAGGAGACACTTGAATGTGCACATTGACTGGCCAAGTGGCAGAGTGGTCTCTCTCTCTCTCTCTCTCTCTCTCCCCAACTGTCGAGAAGACGACCACCCACCTAGAGCCGGAGGATCTGTCCCTTTCTTCGCCAAGTGCTTGCTCATGGTGGTACTGTTGGGTCTCTGTAATTAATGTTAAAGAGTTCGGTCTAGACCTGCTCTATTTGAAAAGTGTCCTGAGATAACTTCTGTTATGAATTGGCGCTATACAAATAAATTAATTGAATTGAATTGGTGTGGTTGCAGTTAGTGCACAGTACATAGTGGGTCATTTTTCTATTTTCTATTCATGCTTCTTCACTTCTTCTTGATGTTCATTGTTATGCATCAATATATCAAGGCAAATTCATGGTATGTAAACACCTACTTGGCCATAAACCTGATACTGATCCTGATCCATACAATAAAATGAAATAGGACGCCATTTTGGGTTATGCATTATCTCGCCTCAAAAATAGCAATTAAATAAGAATGAATAATTATTCATAGTAAAAAAGGTAATTAATCAGTGGTTTAATGCACCACCCAGCAAGCACGCTAAATGACCCAAATCAAACACACCCATGATGTTGCGCAACCAACAGGTGCTGGGTCCTGGGTGCTGGCTCCGGCTACATGCTAAATGCTAAAACGCTAATAGTGGATCCTCCAGCACTGATTTCTGCATTTACTAAAGAACTTATTTATTGATCTTTGTGTGAGGCTTTCTGCTGTTTCCGACAATAACGGCCCATCACAGTGGCTGGCTGTGGCTCAGAAGGTAGAGTGGGTCATCCATGTATGACCTTTGATTGCATAATGACCTTTTGATTACTTCCAACAATGGACTTGTATTATTAGATCTTAGTGCTGCATTTGACACCATTGACCATGATATTCTTTTACAGAGACTTGAGCATCAAATGGGCATTAAAGGAACCGCACTAAGCTGGTTTAGGTCATACTTATCAGATTGTTCTCAGTTTGTACACATTAATGATGAATATTCCATAAATACTACAGTTAGTCATGGAGTTCCACAAGGTTCTGTACTTGGACCAATACTATTTACTTTATATATGCTACCTTTAGGCAACATTATTAGGAATCACTCCATTAACTTTCATTGCTATGCAGATGATATGCAGTTATATCTATCAATCAAGCCCGATGAATTTGATCAATTATCTAAATTACAAACATGTCTTAAGGACATAAAATCCTGGATGAGCTGCCACCTTCTGATGTTAAAAAACGAAATTCTTCTACTTCTTCTACTTGTTGCTACTATTGTTGCTGTGCACCTGTCTGTCTCTCTCTCTCTCTTTCTCTCTCTCTCTGTCTCTCTCTCTCTCACCCCAACTGGTCGAGGCAGACGACCACCCACCTAGAGCCGAAGGGTCTGTCCTAGGTTTCTGCCTCTTATAAAGGCAGTTTTTCCTTGCCCCCGTCGCCAAGTGCTTGCTCATGGTGGTACTGTTGGGTCTCTGTAAATGTTTATGGAGTTCGGTCTAGACCTGCTCTATTTGAAAAGTGTCCTGAGATAACTTCTGTTATGAATTGGTGCTATACAAATAAAATTGAATTGAATTGAATTGAATTAATCAGAAGGTTGGCGGTTTGATCTCTGGCTCCTCCCACTGCATGTCAAAGTGTCCTTGAGCAAGATACTGAACCCCAAATGTGCCATCTGATTGCAATGGCAGTGTCACATATTCAGGACAGATGTTCCTAAATACCTATAGAAAAGCCAACCATCATGAGAGTTTGGTAGATAGAAGATTGTGGGATCTATGTGTACATTACCTTTGAATATCAAATATTGGGCAGGTTGCTGTTCTGTGACAAAAAACATTTAAGGATACACCAATGCTGAAATGGCCTATAAATTATGCAGTTCTGTTCACTGAAAAAGAGCATCCAATATTTATATCTTTGTGCCAAATTCATTCATCTGTGGCTGTTGTGGCTCTTTTAAAAACACATGCTCACATATCCTGCAGGGTTCTCTACACTAAATGGAGGAACACTCAGTTGAAAAGGAATTGTGAGAAGTCTAACATGACTGAAAGTAGCATTTGAAACAAAACTATTATACTTATAATTATACTTGACAAACAGCCTTGTAGGGCTGATGGGTAAATGGATGGTTAAAAATGCATGTGAATAGACTGATCTTCATAGTTTCTATTAAAGGTCACATGTGTATTATTTAGTGGCATCTAGGGCCATAGTTGCAGATTGCAACTACCTCGCTTCAGTCTCCCCTTCCAAGTGTAAAGGAGAAACTATGGTGGCCTCAATACATGCAAAAAATTTGAAAAGTCCTATTTACAGACAACAGACATCTTGTCGAACCGGTCTCCATCTTCCTGGATTTCCAGCTCGTATTCAAGCCACTCCACAAAGTCCATTAAAGACAGGATTCCCGCCTTCCAGGAGTGAAGATGGCACCGGAAGGTGGCGCGGAGATCCTGGGGAAGCTTCCTCATTAATCTGGCCACATGATACCCACACTTTAACTCTTTGCGTCCATCTTCACCAAGCTGCTCCAACATCCCGACTAGAGCTCGGACTCTCAGAGCAAACCTCCTGAATGCTACTGTTTCGCCAGCTCGGATAGCGGGCTCTTCCATGAGCTCTGCAATCCGCTGTAGAGACAGCTAGTGGGGCTGACCATAGTGTTTGGTCAAGGAAGTCATAGTGTCGGAGTAGGGAAATAAGGAGTTGCTATAGGAATCAGCTATCAGGAGAGCCTCTTCAAACTTGAGGTGGTCACAGAGCACTTGGTACTTGAACATCTCTGTCGCATCAGCAGGAAGAATATTATCGAGTGCAAGCTTCAGTCTGGGGAACTCTCTGGGGTCACCACGTGTGAACTTAGGCATAGACGGCACCGGGCCCCTGTATGTCCTCTCGTTGCTGTTCAGCAGTGGCACTGCTGAGGTTAGCCGTTGTGGGGGTCGTGGGGGTGCAACTGACGGCGGCACACTATTATATTGTGGTTCTGACAGCATGGTGACAGTCGTGCTTCCAACTGCTGCAGACGTTCTCTAAGGTTCTCCACAACATCAGCAGGTTGCCCTAAGGGTGCAGGCTGGTCTCTTGGTGGCTCATAATCATCATCGGAGAAGGCTACTGGTGGGGGAGGCAGCGGCCAATCACTGTCGGCTATATTTCTGTCCGGTACTGCGGGCGGACGGTGCAGCTCCCTTGTTGGAGGCGGTGGTGCTGGTCTCCTAACTGTGGATGACGTGTTTCAGGTGGTGAATGCAGCATGGGCCGTTGTGATGGTGGGGACCTGGTGCCCTCTCGTCTGGCAGGGGAGTGACTCTCTTGTGGATGGTACAGCCGTGCAGGCTGTGAACTGGGAGGTGCTGCACCACTCCTGTCCATCTGCCGTCTCATATCCATCACCATCAGCTGCAACCTTCTATTCTCCATCTCGGTATCATCTCGGCATTTCCCTCTCTACTTCTGCTCCAGTCAGTCTCCTCTAACGCAGTGGAGGTGCATGGTGGGTAGCTCATAGCCTGTGGGATGGTGTACCATTCATAATCATCCATCCATCTTGGTTGGCACGTTCGCCGGCGTGGACGTACATCTTCACTTGGGGGAACCTGAGCCATTTTCACTTCGTAATTACCTTATCCGGCTCGAAGGGCCATATGTGGCGGAGGCTCAAAGATAGTAGACTGGCTTCTTTGATTCGTAATCGCGAAGTGTGCATCTGCTAGAACGGACCTACAGTTCCCCCAAGACTTAGATAAAAATGATGAAGGAGACAGTCAATCCCTTTATGGCGCTTTAATCCAGTGTGGTTCTGGAATAACCCAAAACAATAACAGCCATCAATAAACAGCTCACAATATGCTTGACTATAGCACACAAATGAAAAAATAATATAATTATCCTTAGCATGAAAATATATGAACATCATATAGAGAAGGAATATACATGATATGATATATCCCATATTTAACTGACAACAAAGGAAATGGTCGGTGGCATAAATATAACATAAATGACCATTTAAACCATCAGAGGTAATAGTTAACACTAGTGGAAATATGCATTGTAGCACCAGATATAATCTCAACCAGCAGACATATAAACAGATAAAATTAGGGATGCACCGATCCACATTTTTTCACTTCCGATCCGATCCCGATACCTGAATTTGGATATCGGCCGATACCGATACTATTCCGATACCAGAGCTCTGTTTTCTTTAATATTATTATTATCATTATTGTTGATTTTATATGAGATAATATGAATAAACTCCTCAACAGGCAAGTATGATATGTACGTATGTCTGCATGTATGTCCCAAAAGGCAACTTGAGGCAAGTATAAGGTCAGAAAAGGAAGTCAGAAAAACAGGAAATCCTTTTAACAGGAAAAATCCCATTCTGAAAACAAATATGCAACTGTAAGGGTTTCAAATTGATTGTCATGTCAATATTTATTAAATTCCCAAAATGTCAAATATTTGAGTCTTGAAATATAATAAAAGTGCAATAAGTGTAAACATCTTACACACACACACTATCAATAAAACAGTGTGCATCTGAACAACACAAATCAAGTACATTGGCTCTTGTAGTATCAATACATCAAGGTTTTAAATGTCAATTATCTGAAATACACACACACACACACACACACACTCAGTAATCCCTTTAGCTTTCACGTTGTCTGTCTGGAGTTTACCTTGGTTTTGGAATGACTCCAAAAGTGATTCCTGACAGCTCGCCTAAAAAATCCTCGTGCTGTTTCGTGTGGTGCTTTTTTGAAATGTTTGATTGTGTTCGTAGTGTTGTACGAAGCGAGGGAGCTTCTGCGTCTCTGCATTAAGGCTTTGCAAACATTGCATTTTGCTGTCTTGCTCTGCGGTGTTTCCAGTGTAAAGTATTTCCACACAGCGGACATGTTGGCTAGCCACAATGCAATGCTATCCTGCTAGCTGGCTGCAAACTGCGAAATGGATTTCCTGAGCGGGGGCGTGTCTCATAACTCTGTGTCTCATTGAGCCGCGCCTCCGTTCAGGAAATCCATTCCACAGTTTGCAGCCAGCTAGCAGACTAGCCGGCAGGAATCACCTGTGGGGTCATCTCAGCAGACAACGTTAAAGCGCAGACATGGCTCATGGATATCGGAAATCTGCGCAGGTTGGATGGGGAAATTCCGATACCGATACGGGATCGGATCGGCCCCATCCCTAGATAAAATATACAACAATGAAATTACATCCAGCAAATAAACAACATAACTTACGTTTCTCTGGACGCACACTGAACCATAAACGGCAGATCAACCGATACAAAGTAGTAAACACAACTTCTTCTGCCTGCCATACACACGTCTCACCCTCGTCAGTCTCTAATTCTCTCCCTAACAATTGCTATCGCCCAATTGAGCGCGACAGTGCCCCTAGTGGCTGGATCTGGCCAAGTCGCCTGCTCTGTAGTGCAGCCTTCAGAACGCCAGCCAAAATGAGTTGACGTATTCTAGCTATTTATGGACAAAAGGAAAAAAGCATCTTTTGCGTTCTTTCTTTTCTTTTGATGTTTTTTACCATTCTGCCCTCATGCATGTCGATATTCTCTACAGCATTCTTCAGAAATGGACCACAGATTCTCTCAAAACGAGACAGGGCCTGGAGAATTTTTCGGGCTCCATATCTGAACTGCTGACCACAGATGACAATCAGCCACATCCAGATGCGGACACAGCTGCAGCCGCTGCAACTCTGCGCAGGATGCGGCGCTCTGATAATGTGTCAGTAGCCGCACAGTGCTGTGACAAGTGTGAAAGCCAGGCACTTGGTGTCTCCTGAACTTATTGACCCTGAACTCTTTCTGCTGTTTAAGAGCACTTTCCAGCAGAAGCAGCTGGACATTGCATGTGAACATTATCCAATGATCTGCAGAGAGAAACTGAAAGGTGAGCTGATGGTGATGTACGGCAGTGTGGAGTTTGCGGGCCTGACGTCCGCAGTGTCACTGTTGAGGATGCTGACTGAGAACAATCTTCAGAGAACTTTTTCTGAAACTGAAAGTATCGCAAATCGCCATCACAACCCCCATGACATCTGCAGAGTCACAGAGGTGTTTCAGTACACTGAAGGATCAAATCCTTTCTTAGAAGCACAATGGGACAGGACAGGCTAAACGCACTGGCTATGCTGTCCATTGAGTGGGACATCATCCAAAAATCTGCAGACTTTAATGACATGGTGATTAACCTGTTTGCATCACAGGAAGGCTGTCGTTGTGAGCTTTTGGTATATGGTGTTGCAAATTGTTGCTGGTACTTTACTCTAATGTTATTGTAGCGCAATTTGCATGTGCTGATGTGTACAGAGGAGAGAGAAAGAGTGAGAGAGATTTTTCTTTTGGGTATGTGACAAAAGAATGGCCTGATGCCCCCCAAAAATAATAATTATTATTAATAACAATAATAAGTTATTATCATTAATTTTTAAACAAGAAAATAATATGTGTACTGTAACTACTGATATTATTAATATTCAGAACCACCACAAGCTGTGTGTGCGGATATGAGATAAAAAACACTTGTTGAGTGTGTCACTATTTGCAGCGCAGCACATCACCACCGTCTCACCCACCGGAGGGCAGCGTTCGATGGCTGGATATGCTACTCTGACTGGGCGTGCTTCCCCGGCCTCTCCAACACACCAACCGTTGTGCGTGTGACGCAAAGAAGTCTACTTAAAGCGGGATTAGCATTGAGCGCCACACTGAGCTCCACACTGCGCTCAGTCACACTCAACCCGCCTTCCGTGCTCACACTCTACCAATCAGCGCGTGGAGAGCGGGGAGGAGAGGAGCGCTCAGGCTGCCCACACAGCTGCTGCACAGCGGGACACACACACACACACATCCATGCATTCACTGGATATGGAGCTCTCAGACTCTTAGAAGGGGAATAATAAGATCCTCCGCTTTCTTTCCGCACAGCGTGTGATCCGAATGAACAATCATGGGGGAGTGGACCATATTAGAGCGTCTCTTGGAGGCGGCTGTCCAGCAGCACTCCACTATGATCGGAAGGTAAGAGTTGTGGAAAAGAAAAAGAAAAGAAACGTGTCGTCCTCTCTTATTGACCAAGAGTTTTAGAGTCGAGGTCAGAATTCAGCACAGTGTCAACAGAGTGTGCAGCTGGGAGGAAGCACACAACGTCCAGAAGAAGAATCCCGAAAAGCCGGTTGGTTATTCAAACTAAACATTCATGAGTTTAATGTTGAGGGAAATAAATTAACGTTAGTATTTACATTATGATGAATTAGACCACCACGGGAGACTGGGGCTGGAAGAGAGCGCTTATTTCAGCACTGGACAGCTCCAGTAACAGTACCATGGTAACATAACCTCGTACCTACCTGATGGTCTGCCTGTGGAAACACTGCGAGCGCCTTCCAAAGGGTTTATAGTGCCTTTATTAATGGATGAAGCATCATTAATGACTCTGAGATCAGTCATTAATGATACAGTGTTAATAATCCCTTTACCTCCTTAAACTCTCTATGAATGAACTGAAAACCAAATGGATTCTTCAAAACCTGGATCTGAAGGGGTGAGATGGGCTGCCAACCTGTCCACGCCAGCTGCCCTCACAGTGGTGTCAAATGTTGTCAGATTTAAGACATTAATTTCGATTCATTTTTAAATGAAAGTTAACATTTAAAGAAGATTTAAAAATAAAATAGTGTATTCATTTCTAATGCCGTCTTTAGATATTTATATCCAGTGCTTTATGTGTCACAATAATGTAATGTTTTTTAGTTAAAAAATCTTAATATATATTTATATACATATATGTGATTGTTTGTGATTAAATCAGCATATATTTCTGCAACACTCGGACCACCCCATGAATATTTCATATTTATTTTTTTCAGGGCCAATACAGATTATTAGCAATCAATGCAACCATAACAGATACATTTGCAGTAAAATTTAAAATCTCAGTGTCAAAATGTGTAGTAAACAGTGGTGGAATGTAACTAAGTATGTTTAGTCAGGTACTATGTAAGTACAATTGTGAGGTATTTTTATTTCAATTTATTGTTACTGTTACTGTTCACAAACTTTTGGAGGCAGATATTGTACTTTTTACTCCACTAAATTTATTTGATAACTTTAGTTACTTTGCAGAAACACATTCTTATGAATTTATGAATATTGTTATTATGAAATCTGATTATGAGCCAATTATTTTTACCTCTTCCACTGGAACTGTCTTTCAGAGGCTGTAGTGGGCTCTCTTTTAAAGCTATCTGATATCATATGAAACTAGATCACGCATCCATTTGTACCATCTATATCATGCTAGCATGAGCTGAATACTGCTCCAAAGTTATGCTAAATCTTGGTGATGGAAAAACTGGCATGGCCATTTTCCAAGGGATCCCTTGACCTTTGACCTCAAGATATCTGAATTAAAAAGGAGTTCTATGTGTACCCATGAGTCTCCCGTTTGTAAACATGCCCACTTTATGTTAACCTCATGCAGTTATTTGCATGAGGTATAAATGTGTTATTTCCACCTAGTGTATTGGATATTTCTGCATACTGGGGTCCAGGAACAGTACTAGAATTGGATGAATTGGGAATGACTGGAAAACTGAGACACACACTTCATGCAACCCCTGTATAAGTCAGTGCCCAACTTGTGCCACCCCAATCAAAAAGTCTGGAAACGCCTCTGTTTAAGTCTATTTTGATACTAATACTTTTGTACTTAGTACTGTTAGTACCTTAGTAGGTTTCAAATGCAGGACTTTTACTTTGAACAAATTATATTATTTGTGGTATTGCTTTTTTTATTTATGTTAAAGAGTACTTAAACCATATATTCAGTTAAATTCTGGTTAAAACACTTTAAAAACATAATTACTGTACTAATCCTCATGATGTGTAATCAACCACATAGTGCTGTGGGCGGAACATTGAGCAAGTATACAGACAGGCAGCTGCATCAGAGCCAAAGTAGCACATTTGAAATGAATTTATTTTATTGGCAAGCGGATAAAAAAAAAAATTGTACAGATAATTGGAAGGCCGATAACCGGTCTATCCCTTAATGGTTTATTACGCATTGCTCAGGATAGACCATAGATTCCTGCTGCAGTTTCTTTTCTTAAATTGTTTTTTGTATAAATGTAATGTAAATTTACTTTTACAGTCTCTGTTTAATACAGGTTTTAATTCTCTTTCTTATAGATTTTTTTTTTTTTAAACCAATGCTGCCTGGAGGGTAGGAAAAACATGTAGCATTTAAACTATTCTGGTATGCTTTGAATAATGGTAAGGAGAAAAGTAAATGTAAAATAAATAGCAGGCAAAAAAAAAAAAACAACAGCTGCAGTTTTTCATTCATTAAACCTGTTAACACAAAACAGCCCCAACATGGGTAAACGGACACAGCACCACACCTCCTTACACTAGTCAACCCAGACAAAGACTGGCCACACACAAAACCTTGGTTTGGCCTTTTGGCTAGAACCTATAACTAACTATAACACAGCCACTAAAAATGTTTATGTATTTCTGTTGCTGATTTTCCCTCAGGATCTTACTGACCGTGGTGGTGATTTTCCGGATTCTGATCGTGGCAATTGTTGGAGAGACTGTGTACAACGATGAGCAGTCCATGTTCGTGTGTAACACCTTACAGCCAGGCTGCAACCAGGCCTGCTACGATAAGGCTTTCCCCATCTCACACATCAGGTATTGGGTGTTCCAGATCATCATGGTGTGTTGCCCCAGCCTCTGCTTTATCACCTACTCTGTGCACCAGTCTGCCAAGCAGAAGGAGCAGCGCTACTCCACAGTGTACCTCTCCCTGGACAAAGACCCAGACTCAATGAAGAGAGATGACGGCAAAAAGATCAAGAACACCATTGTGAATGGAGTGCTGCAGAACACGGAAAACTCCAACAAGGAGGCAGAGCCAGACTGCTTGGAGTTCAAGGACATCCCCAACTCAGCCCTGCGAACTACAAAGTCAAAAATGAGAAGGCAAGAGGGCATCTCCAGGTTCTATATCATCCAGGTGGTGTTCAGAAATGCATTAGAGATAGGGTTTCTTGTGGGTCAATACTTCCTGTATGGATTCAACGTCCCTGCAGTGTATGAGTGTGATCGATACCCTTGCATAAAAGATGTAGAGTGCTACGTTTCCAGACCAACGGAGAAGACAGTTTTTTTGGTCTTCATGTCTGCGGTCAGTGGCATCTGCGTGGTGCTGAACTTGGCAGAGCTTAACCACCTTGGGTGGAGGAAGATCAAAACTGCTGTGAGAGGTGTGCAGGCCAGGAGAAAGTCCATTTATGAGATCCGGAACAAAGACGTGCCCAGGATGAGTATGCCCAACTTTGGGCGCACTCAGTCCAGTGACTCTGCATATGTGTAACTGCTGTTACACATCAACCTGGAATCAAGCCTGAGCATATAATACACCCACTAGTCCACTGGGCAGTGTCACACTTTGCCTCACCTAGGCAGGAAATGTTAATATGTTCTCAATCCGTGAAACGGTAATATTCCAGCAGCTTGGACACCAAAAAAGAAAAAAACGTGAAGCAACAGAAAATAACTGACTCATAACATTTTTTTATAAAGTAATCAGTACAGTTTAATTTAATTTTATGTTTAATATTTAATTAAAGATATTTACACATCAAACAATTAAATTACCTATAAATATAGGCGAACACTGCTGCTACAGAAGAGTGCAGATATTATTATTATTTTCTTATTTTAATCTCAATTTTAAAAATTACAGAAGTGTAAATAAAAAAATTCTTTAAATATGCATTAATTTTCTGATTATTTGCAGTTACATATTTTTCATGTTATTTTACATTAGACATGTAAATCCACAGGGTATTTTTTAAATTGTATTAATATTTCCATGTATCAAAAAAAAGATACAGTGTCTGTAACGTCCAGGTAGACTTTCAAATTAAAGCATGTTGACAAACATTTCAGGTTACAGTCGCAATTTTGGTTAGGTTTGGACAGGCGAAAAAAAAAAAACCACGGTATCTTCTAGTGGATCGACAGGTGTATACACACTTTGGCCTGATACTGGACTGCACACATGAGGAGGCTGCAGGACAGCTGTGTAGAAACTAGTTATCGAAATCAGCGTAACAAGTCATTTATTAGTATTTAGTCTTAAAATTAAACAAATAAACATTGTGGAACTAAGGTGACGAGAAGTCAACATGTTTTAAAGATCTTCTGTTTCTCTGAAACAAAGACTTCATCAAGACTGGACATTTTCCACAAGACAGACTATTTATCTGGATGACATCATGTTGAATTTGCCAGGGTTTTGATTTTATGTGTCTTTAATGGAGAGAGACAGATGGACCACACGTGTTTGTCTAATTACTGAGGAGAAGGCCCTGATGAGAAGTGCTTCTCTAAAGCCTAAACTGATACACTGCATGGTCAAATATATATGAACATTCTTTGACATTTCGGCTATAAATACTTTTACATTCTTGAGCAGCAAGTAAGACATATTGAAATTTTCGGAAAATTCCAGTTTCCCAGAGTTTGCCAGTCACAGCCACAACTTAGACCTGGGGTCTCCAACCTTTTTTTAGAGTGAGGGCTACTTAAGGAGAGAGAATGGACCAAAGGCGAATGCAGAGGGGCAGAATAGAGAAGAATTGTTTCAGCTCAGAACATGTAATAAAGGCTGGTCTCAATATATATTTTTATTATATTATTAATTATAAAAGCATATCTTGATTAATAAAAACATATCAGTAATGTACAAAAAAATCAGGATTAAGATTGAGTTTACAGAACATGCTCTAAGCACCTCATAGACCAGTCGCAGGCTATCAGGTGCCCGTGGGCGCCACATTGGAGACCCCTAACTTGGGGGCCGATCACACATTGACACATTGCTAGAAACACGTTGCCTGCACGTTTTCCTATGGAATTATCTTCAACTTGTACTTGTGCTGCGTGTTGTGGTTTTCTAGTGTTTTTTAGATGTGCATAAAAGTTTAAATATTTGAAACTTTGTAATGCAAGGCACAAAGTTGCACCGCTCATCAATGTCACACTTGACCCAGGCAGCTCAGCTTTACTACTTTACCACTTCCTTCCTGTTCTGATGCGGTTTTTGATGCCGGTAAATAGGTTAGCTAGCTGTTTGCCTGTGAGAGAACTACAGAGCAGGGGTGTAGTGGTGGGTTAACTCAGTTATCCACCTTTTTGAATTAAAGTTAGAGTTTAATTCAATTCAATTCAATTCAATTCAATTTTATTTGTATAGCGCCAATTCATAACAGAAGTTATCTCAGGACACTTTTCAAATAGAGCAGGTCTAGACCGAACTCTTTAACATTAATTACAGAGACCCAACAGTACCACCATGAGCAAGCACTTGGCGACAAGGGCAAGGAAAAACTGCCTGTTAAAAGGCAGAAACCTAGGACAGATCCTCCGGCTCTAGGTGGGTGGTCGTCTGTCTCGACCAGTTGGGGTGAGAGAGAGAGAGAGGCAGAGAGAGAGAGCGAGAGACAGACAGACAGACAGACAGACAGACAGACAGACAGGTGCACAGCAACAACAGTATTGGCAATGGCAGTCAAGCAGGACCATAGCAGGAGGCTCCACCAGGATCCATGAGAACCTGCGAGACGAGAAAGCACAAGAACTCTGGGGAAGAAGTGGAGTTAGTAACATGCATTAATGGAACATGAATGAGTGCAGAAAGAGAGAGGAAGAGAGTAGCTCAGTGCACCATGGGAAATCCCCCGATAGTCTAGGCCTATAGCAGCATAACTAAGGGATGGTTCAGGACTCACCTGATCCAGCCCTAACTATAAGCTTTATCAAAGAGGAATGTCTTAAGCCTACTCTTGAATGTGGTGAGGGTGTCTGCCTCCCGAAACACAACTGGAAGCTGGTTCCACAGGAGAGGAGCTTGGTAACTGAAGGCTCTGGCTCCTGTTCTACTTTTAGAGACTATAGGAACCACAAGTAGCCCAGCATTCAGAGAACGTAGTGTTCTAGTGGGGTAATAGGGTACTATGAGCTCTTTAAGATATGAAGGGGCCTGACCATGAAGAGCTTTATAGGTGAGGAGGAGGATTTTAAATTCAATTCTACAGTTTACTCATCTAGAGCTCGACGCCTGCTTCAGTAAATTTTTCTGGTAATCATATTTGATTGCCTGAATGTGCACACTGCCTCGCTCCACAGTTGCACCAACACTTTTTGCCAAGGCCTTCTTGAAGCAGCCGTGAATGTAGTGACTCATCTCTATGTGATCGGCACCGTATATTAATGCAAATGCTATTTAAAAGTTATAAATGGGTAATTGCAGTCATTTCACTGACTGCATAGAGTTCCTTGTGATGGGTAAACACATTTTCATGTGTAAAATTGCTGGGGTCTTCTTTAAGTTGGAACATTGCAAAACATGTTGTGTATCAGATTTTAGTAGTTTGATGTCCATGTGGACACTGAGTATATTGTTACACTAATAAGCCAAATGAACACAGGTATAGGCTCTGACATTCCAATGGTTCCAAACACCACTTTTATACACAATCGCTGGCAGTTGAAAGGGCACGGCTATTTTTTCGACATTACATTACACATCAACTGTATATCTTTAATCTCAAATATCTATTAATCTCATTGTTTTGGATGCCTATACTCACACCACTGACCTTAACCTAACTGATTACTCCTTTGCTTTAGCTTGAGGAAGGTGACACCTGGAAACCTGTCACCAGTTTTTTTGTTTGTTTGTTTGTTTTTGTTTTTTCTGGTACACCCAAGCGCCCATTTCTTTCATTTGTGATGTTTCTTGTTTTCATGTCATCAAGTGCCATACATGTACATAGAGTAACCTTTATCCAGAGATGTACAAAAACAAGAAATCCCCCTTTTGATTATCATAACCATCCTCTGTCCTGTGAAGAGCTGTGTGGAGATGATGTGCTGTTGTCATCGTTGATTTTGATTTGCAACAAAAACCAACCAATCATTGCATATTCCAGGGTTATCTATCTGATTTCAATCTGGACTGACAATTTAATCAAGTGAAGTATATATTTGAATTTCAGTTTGAAAACAGGCAACGTGTTACTGCCGCTGGTGCTGCCATTTCCAAGTGTAATCTAAAGTATGCCACTGTTAAACAAATATGAAAGCACCTGTAATAAAATATAAGTCATAAGAATAAGATAAGTGTGGTGTGTGTTGTTCAGGTTTCCAGTACAGCTGTCTACAAGGTCATCACCAGCTGCATGATACACGGAGAGATGGGAAATTGAGATTTTGACATTCTGAATTTAAGTGGATGGCTCTATGTTTCTCTTTGTAATGAAAACCCAACAATGTGTTAGTCCATCTTTTAGTACTTTTTGACTTCCCTTCCTCTGTATTTATCTCAGCCCAAACCCACTGGTTCCCACTGAAGATATAAACCCTAAAAAACACCTCACAATTTAAAAAAAAGTCAAAGTCACTGTAGTAGTAGTTTTCGGCAAACGTTACTCAAATAAGAGGAAATGGCCCATTTGCTGAACTATTTTAAGTGGTGGATTAATAGACATTTTGGGTAGCAGGATGTATGTTGGATTGACACTAAAAAAAATAATTAGTGTGTGTTAATGGGGATGAAGGAACATGTCACCCAGTGCAAGATGGTAGGGTTGGTTGCTTGACTGATCTGTTTTTGATTGTTTCTGGTCTATGGCCTAAGATATATCAGATTTACATACACAAAATTAAATTAAATATTCTTTGTTAGTCTTTCCACAGTCTTTCCAACACTCACCAGCACCAGCTGATTTGGTCAAAATAAACTATAATTGACTGAGTTAGATGTGAAAGTATACGTGAAAAGGGCTGCAATGTAAGCTAACGTTAATCCTTCGGGGCAAAGTACGTCCACTAAAAGTTGTTGTTTTTGCCACTGAAAGGCTCAGATGCAGAAGCAGCCCTTTTCACGTATATTTTCAATTATAGTTATTGTTATACTTATAGTCATTGTTCTTGGTGTGGACAGTCCTTAACAAAGACAGTTTTGGTGAGTTTCATTTTATTCATTTTTTTTTTATTTTAAAGTTACAATGTTACGATGATGCAAGGTAAAATAACCTTATTCTGACAACATTATGGATCCCTACAGAGATGTTTGTTTAACGAGAAACAGCTGTAATATCACTATCCCTCTCCACTAGACTCCAATGATTATAATGATAGCAATGTAGCCTTCCACACTGAATGAACAATATCCTCCCTCCACCAGCTTGATGCGCTCAATAGCTGTGTTGGTAGTTTAACAGGAAAATGGATGAAGTTGCTGCAGACCTGTTACTGCTGTACATTGTGCAGAGAAACAAAAATAAAACCTGAAGGCTATGCGTTCACCCAAAGAAGGGGTGTTAAGAGAATCTAACGACAGATTTTAGTCATACAAAAATCATTATGGATTTCAGAGACCCCTTCAGCAGTAAAGAACATTTGGCAGTATGTCCGATACAATGATGTGTTTTTATGTGTACTTTCATCCTTACATTACATAAGTGTTTAATAAGTTGTGTACCACAAATCAAATCAGCATGAATTTGATCCAAGCGATATCATTAGCCCCTGTCTTTGTCATTATAGTTGTAGTGAGTTTGAACTGTTTTTAGATATATTTATAGTAATGGTCACGTTTTCATTTTTGGTGTGGATGGCTCCTTCCGCTGTTTCAAAAATCATCAACTCTGGTTTGGTCCAAATAAATCCTTCATTCAGTGATGTAGATGATAAAAAAAACTGTTTTAGTCGCGCTACTCACTCTGCACACAGAGCAGAACTGCTATGTGAACAAACCAGAGTCTCATATATCTCACCTTAACTTTATGACCCTATTAAAGTCCATTCAGTTACATGTTGAATGATACAGCCATGAAGAGGTCCCAGTTTTGGCAAACATACTACTGCTGCATTTTAGATCTTACTCACACTAAAAATGTAACATTAACAGAGGCAGCATGGCGTATGATATTTGGTTTTGTATACAAAATACAAAATAATAGGTCTATCTGTTGACAGCATATCGTCAATGCAGTTCAAGGTCAACACGTGTGTTGAAGTGTAGTCACCTGCCAAGCTGCCAAGAAACCTGCACTGACTGTTGGAAAGATGAAGTGTCAATCATCCATTGACCACATCCCTAAGAGACTGACAGCTCGATAGACCACCTGACCACAAGAGGTCCTTGTGAGGAAATTGATACCACAGGACAGGTCTAACAATACTTCCTGCTAAAAATAGCTGCCGCCTCAACCCACACAACCAGTGTGTGTTCACATCCCCCCCCCCCCCTTCAACACAGCATCTTCTGTGTGTAGCAGCATAGAAATAGGGTTGCCTTGCTGCAGTTAATTGCGTCAGCTGACCACTAGGGCGGCAGTACATAAGTACAGCCCTCCTTCTCGCGCTCTCACTGATGCATCATTTCCAGCTCAGGTGTTTGCCCGTGCAGGTAATGCTCCGCGCCCTTGCTGCGGCTACTGCTTCGTTTCATTTATCACTGTGTCCTCATGCATAAAGCGGTGTGTTTTCACTGCAGAGCAGCGACTGCGTGCTCCGTGCTCCGTTTAGTCGCTGGTTCTCTCGAGCGGTAAGTGTCCTCTCTCTGTGTTACACCGAATGCTATCCTGTAGCTAATGCTAGTGTGGTCACAGGTAGATGTCCGCTGCCGTGTGGGTTTCTTTCTCCCTCCCTCTCCCTGTGCAGGTTTGACTTTGAAAACAGGTATGCTACCTTAAATCTAGCCCCCAAAAGCTTTGATAAATGTAGCTCAGCCATACTAATTTTATGTTTATTGACAGGGAACGCTCATCAGCTGGCCGAAATCTACAGGTGGCGATTTACGTGACTCCGCCACCAGCTGATTGGGGCCACTGCTGCTTTGTACACAGCTTTGTCTGCTGCTTTCTGCTGCTAATCAGTTTGTCTCTGCTGCTATATACGACATTGTCTCCAGCAGCCACTTATTCCTTGCTGCTTGGTGGTGCTGCTGTTGCTGGCTTTTGGCTACTGCCGGCTTGCATGGTGGACTGCCGACACCACACTTTTAACCTGTTTATCCCTTTAATTTTTGCTGAATGATTGTGAGTTAATCCCTTTAGTTTTGTATTACTTGTTTTGTTTTCTGTACTTTATTGTTTTGATTAAGTAAATTGTTTTGTTAAGTTTATTTTGTGAATTATTTCTTGCTTTATGGTGTGTATTGTTTTGTACATTTTGGGTTAATTATTTTCGTTGTAAACTTCCTTTTTGTTTCCTTCTCAGTGGCTGCAGGCTGCTGGTGGTGCTGGTGATGTGGGTGGTGGTGTCCCTCCTTCTTGTGTGCTGTGCTTCCTTGGATTTGGTGATACCACAGTGTGTGACTGCCACGTGTGTCTGGGTGAACCCTTTTCCTTTAATTTAGTTTTGTTGAGTCCCCTTCCCCTTCACCTGCTCTTTCCCCACCAGTGGGCCTCAGCCCCTGATTAGGCTCCTTGTTTATTATTTGGGATGAATGCTAAATTTTGTGATAATATATATATTATTAAAGTATTTCTGTAAACTGGGAACCACGTGTCTTGCCTGTCGAGTGGAACGAACCTGTGTTTTTGATCAATGTAAAATAATAATAATAATAATAATAATAATAATAATAATAATAATAATTATAATTATTATTCCTTGGGTGCAATTCTGAAGGTGGCGTTGTCGAGCAACCTAAGATTCACATTGAGAGCCTCCACGCCGCCACATGTGTGTGTAAAGTACTAAGACAGAAGAGAAGGGATACACGTGACAAGCCTCGATCTGATGTTAGAGCTTTGTTCTCACCAGCCTTTAACTTTTGCCTAAACATTTTAATATGTAGCAGTTCGCTGAGTTCACTGAGTGTAACAGACTTTTTTTAACCTAAATCAGGACAAGGCAAGATTTCACTGCTGAGGCTGTTACTTAGGATTTCCATCCTATTCTATTATGCTTAATGCTATTCTTTTCTATTTTCTTGTCTGTTACTCTTACTACTTTTCTCCCATTCCATTTTCTCATACTCAAAAATTTCTATTCTATTCTAAACCAGATTTTTTTTCCTAACTCAGGAGCATCCCAAGGTTTTGTGAGCTCACCTCTCCTACAGATGATTGTAAAACTAATGTTCCAAATACATTTTTTCATTTTTACAAGTTTTCAGATGATACTTCACTTTCGTATTTGCAAGGTACTAAATGTGATCCTGGTATTCTTCAGCAGTGTATGGATTGATTATTGGAGTGGTATGAAAATAATTCACTGTTCATTATTAACTTAGGTGTAATGCTATTCCCAGCTCCGACTTCGGACTTCCAAGGTAAATGGACCATAATTCTGCTCTACTCTATTCATTTATTCTGTTATACTTCACTCTCTTTTTTTATCTGGTTGTTTTTGACCCTCCTCTCATTCCACTTTTAGCTCAAACACCATCATATTTAAAATTGAAAAGCACCTGCTTTACTGGCTGCCATTTGTTTCTTGGCCTGTGTATATTTGTCTGCGTTCTTGTATGTGTGTGACTGTGTGCACGCTCTAGTTTTCCTTCTACTTTCCTCCAGAGAGCTTACAAATTATGAGGGGCCGTCAGGGACATTATTCAGCATTACCTCTCTCACACACACACACACACACACACACGTGAAATGCTCTTATACATACAAGTGAAATGCTCTCACACATTATAGTGAAATATTTTCACAGGGTTAGGTTTCAGTAGTTTATATAAGAGCGTTTCACTTGTATGTGTGAGAGCATTTCACTTGTATGTATGTGAGAGCATTTCAGTATTGTGTCTGAGAGCATTTCAGTAGTGTGTGCGAGAGCATTTCACTCACTTGTAGGTATGAGAGCTTTTCAGTAGTGCATATAAGAGCGTTTCACTTGTATGTGTGAGAGTGTTTCAGTAGTGTGTGCGAGCAAATAATTTTTCAGTTGTTTATGTGAGAGTGTTTCAGTAGTGTATGTAATAGCATTTCACATGTGTTTGTGAGAGGTAATTCTGAATAATGTCCCTGACGGCCCCTCATACAAACCAGCCAGAGCCACACAAAGCATAAATATTCATACCTCACAGCAGCTGTACTTATGATCAATGGCTATACCTGTCAGATACAGTGTGGCAGGGACCAAGGTGAGTGGCTGACTGGTTCTGAAAGAAATGGTTGACCCAGTTCTGTTTTCAGTTGAATTTATAAAGCTGAAATGATGAAATTGACTCAATGGGCATAAATTGTCCAGTAGAACAGGTCTGATTACAGGTCTACAAAGGCTGCTGTCTCTACAACATAGCTACTTATACAGTAGTAAGTATTTTGTACATACAATATGTTCCTTTCAGTGCCATAAGGGAGCAGACCTAACAACATGTCAATAAAGAAAAATGTGTTCACTACATGAAGAAAATTCACCTTTAACACCAAATCATCATGGTAATTACTGAATCATCCTCTCTGACAAAGGCAGTTAGTTTTAGTAGTTTTTCCTGGTATCTGTACTTTTTATTTTTACACAAACATCTGTACTTCCTACTCCTTATATTTTCAAAAGAAGCTTGTTACTTTTTAGATTTAAAGCATTGGGGAGAATTATTGATTTCTTTATTTTTTGCATCACCACATGCCTTCCCAACACCCAGACAGGTGCATATCACACATGACAGACACAATATATTATTATATTATAATATTAATATTATTATTATTTAGCTTTTTATTCTACTTTATTTTATTAGTTCTTTTAAATTTGACCTTCTGTTGATGTTGTTGTTGTTATTATTATTATTATCAGTTTGTGGATACTGCTGGAAACTTTGAATTTCCCCTTGGGGATGAATAAAGTATCTATCTAACCTAACCTAATCTAATCTAATCTATAAAACGAAAAAGACCAGAGGGAGAGAGGGAGACTCGACCGTATTTGAAGTTTAAGTTGTTGTTCTTTTGGAGGGGGGGGCTTTTTATGTCTTTCATTTGATAGGACAAGTGAAGATAGAGACAAAAGGGGGGAGATAGAAATATGCAGCAAAGAGCTGCAGGTTGGATTTGAACTCAGGCTGCTGCAGTTAGGACTCAGCAGAGTGAGTTGAGTGAGTACATGGCTGAAATGAGTGTCCAGTACAGACAATGTCCTTTTTTTACGAGTGCGAGAGTCATCAGAGTAATACTATATATATATGTATATATTTTGGAGAGAATTTATACTGTACACTGAAAAAAGTGTAACATGCAGTTGTTCATACAAACTAATAACTGCCATTTAAAACAGGATAAAATTATTGATTTGATTGTGAAACCCATTCTTTTTGCATTTAGAGACATCAAGTTTGATTCATACTGAACTAAATATACGTCCAAAGGACCCAAAACTAAGTTTTTGATTTCTCTCAATTGTTTTTCTTTTTCTTCATGACCTGCAGGTAATATTTTTAGTTTGAGTCGAATGTGAATGGCGCATGCACATTGCACACTGCACAGTCAGAGCACATGTTAAGTCCTGTCGCTCTCTCTCGGCATGCTGGCCAGACGCACCATTTGACATCGTGGATATCGTTTACCTCCTGGGTGGATTTCGTCGAAAAATAAATTTAAGTAGCAAAGCAGTTGCTGATAATTAAAGTTTTAGTGTTTTGTGTTGTCAAAATTACAAAGAGTAGCCCAATTTAAGTACTTAAATGGGGCGATAGCTGGCATGATTGTAGCTGGCAGTAGCTGGCTAACTAGTTGGCAGTAGCAGGCTAGCTAGCTAGCATTTACCGGTAACGTTATGACCATGAATAATAATACATTTATTTGTGACGCGCTTTTACAAGTATTGGTAATGTAAGCTAGCCAAAAGCCATCGCTAGTCCAATTAGGCTACATTCAGGGCTAAACAGATATTGCGCCTGGAGATTTGTTCATTGCAGTTTGTAAACAAAACATTCAGACTGGGCCCGTCCTCTCGGGCTCAACTGTGTGGCCTCCTGCCCCTGACAGCAACAGTTGTCAGGACCGGAAAGGAAATACAGTCCGAGTGAAGCGCTGGAGACGTGGGCCGATAACAACGGGAGCCTCTTGGTTCTGTATTATGTGGTCTTCAGAGAGTAGTAATTGTTTAGTTTATTTTATGTTGTATGCTTTCAGAACCACAAGGCTGCTCTCTTCAGTTCCCTGGCTGTAGCCTATATCTTCATCCAACCTGAACAGGTAACATATTGCATCTACACTGCACATCGCCTTTTTAACCATTTCACAAATCACCCTGAATATTAGACCCTCACTCATCTATACATTTTCAAAGCAGCAAATGGACTACTGTATTTTTTTAGCTCTGTTGATTGAGCCAACACACATCAGTGTATCACCTGTAAGGGAATTCACTATTTCTTCCTTTGTTTTCTCAGTTATTGGATGTGGAAATGCAAAGACTGCAGCCTGTCATTTTCAGAACGGTCTGAGCTACTAAAACAAAAAAAGGCCGATTGCCTAATGTTAATATGTTGCATATTGTTCATATGTTAAAGATTAATAAATACATTTAACGTAATCTGTTGGCCAAGTGTCTTTTTTTATAGAGTTTATAAAGTGGGTTAGGATTATGTGTAATTAACTGGTGTCAATGCAAACATTAACTCATGTTAATTCAGTTAAAAGTGAATACGTTAGGTTGGTTCAATTTCAATTTATTAGTTTGGTTCAATAACTAAAATGTTAAGAAAATAATTTGGATCAAGGCAAAGAATTAAGGTTGAGTCAAGTGCATTATTATTGTTTACATCAACATAAAATAATCAGGTCATAAGAAGTTACTCAATTTAGATTCTGTGAAGTCAAATATTTTAGACGTGATATCTGGACATCATTTTTTTTTGTTTGAGCAAAGTTATACTTTTTTCAGTGTACTCCTTAACATTTTAGTTATTGAACCAAACTAATAAGACGGGCCCAGTCTGAATGTTTTGTTTACAATGAACAAATCTCCAGGCGCAATATCTGTTTAGCCCTGAATGTAGCCTAATTGGACTAGCGATGGCTTTTGGCTAGCTTACATTACCAATACTTGTAAAAGCGCGTCACAAATAAATGTATTATTATTCATGGTCATAACGTTACCGGTAAATGCTAGCTAGCTAGCCTGCTACTGCCAACTAGTTAGCCAGCTACTGCCAGCTACAATCATGCCAGCTATCGCCCCATTTAAGTACTTAAATTGGGCTACTCTTTGTAATTTTGACAACACAAAACACTAAAACTTTAATTATCAGCAACTGCTTTGCTACTTACGTTTATTTTTCGACGAAATCCACCCAGGAGGTAAACGATATCCACGATGTCAAATGGTGCGTCTGGCCAGCATGCCGAGAGAGAGCGACAGGACTTAACATGTGCTCTGACTGTGCAGTGTGCAATGTGCATGCGCCATTCTCATTCGACTCAAACTAAAAATATTACCTGCAGGTCATGAAGAAAAAGAAAAACAATTGAGAGAAATCAAAAACTTAGTTTTGGGTCCTTTGGACGTATATTTAGTTCAGTATAAATCAAACTTGATGTCTCTAAATGCAAAAAGAATGGGTTTCACAATCAAATCAATAATTTTATCCTGTTTTAAATGGCAGTTATTAGTTTGTATGAACAACTGCATGTTACACTTTTTTCAGTGTAGTTAGTTTTAAATTACTGTGTATGTATTCTGTTATTCCAGGCTATGTATGACCTACTGAGCAATTATCTGGACGGTTGTGAGAAATTTAGAGATAAATTATACCATTTTTTAATTACTGGGTAATTCTGTTATTAAAGGGTATGTAAGACAATACCAATAGCAAAAAAAAAATAAATTGAGACTAAAAAAAGTTTTGAGAGAAAGTATTTTCTCATAGAACATAAATATAAATTTTAAGAATTATTTCTGAGTAAAAAAATCTCTCTCTTAAAATACTTTTTTAAACTCTCAAATATATATTAATATATTTTTTTATATTTTTGCTATCAGTGTGAAAACATTTTCTCTCAAAAAAATGTGTTTCTCTCAAAACGTTTTTCTTCTCTCTCTCAAAAGCTAAGTCTTTGCTTGCGATGCAATTCGTGCTCTCAGGATTTTGCTCTCGCTGTGAAAATAATGTCATAGGCGGGGCCACGTTCCTATTGGCCAGTCGGGTGAGAATTGTCTTGGGAGTCGAACTGAATCATTACACCATTGCCGATTCACTGGCATAGATGCGCTGCCTTACTTGAGCGCGGAGACTCCAATGTTTGGGTAAGATGATGACACACACAACTCGATTGGTAGCTAGCTGAGCAAGTTAGTTAAAAAAAAGTATTTTGAGAGGGGTTTTTTTTCTCAGAAATAATAATTTAATAATAAATAAATAATAATATTTTTTTATGTTCTATGAGAAAATACTTTCTCTCAAAACTTTTTTTAGTTTCAAATATTATTAGTTTTTGCTATTGGTATGAAAACTTTTTCTCTCAAATATTTTTTTTCTCTCTTAAATGCTTTTTTGCTATCAGTGTAATAATTTTTTCTCTCAAAATTTTTCTTTTCTCTCAGATCATTTATTTTCTCGCATGTAATAAAGACACAAATCTAACTCCATGCAGTGTGACCGTTAATCTTCGTTAGAAGCTACCAAAATACCGGGAGTGAGTTATGGTGATTCTTTTCTGTTTGTGTAACTTGCTAACGTGCTAACCAGCTGGGGCTAGCTTCGTTGTTGTGAGTGTGTGTGTGTGTGTGTTACAGTGTGTAAATTAACTTGATCTACGTGCACCGAAGTTAACAATAGAGCTACTGTGAGAGAGAAATAGTCAAACTGCAGGGATTCATTAGTTTAGTAATACTGTGTAACTACGATGCTCACTAGGCTGTTTTGTGGAGTCAAACCGCGACTAATAAAAGTTATATATTTAGCGTTACTGCAGTACTGGTACTTAAGTGCAGGTCCACTGTAACATATCATACTCATATCATCTCCTATTGTATGATAAACAACACTGAGGCTCAGTGCTAAATGTCTGTTATTGCACTGGGAACTTGTCACAACATCAGTTACAGTCACAGTAAATGTCCTGTGTGTGTATCTGCTGCCATTAGATAGACATTTTTGTTGGTAACCTCAGACTGTTTCAACAACACATCACTACAGTTAGCTGCAACAAGGCACCCACCAAAGACACTGCTTTATTATTTTAGTTTATAACTTTGAGCCACAATGAGCTGTTGTAATTATACTGTATTATATTATACTGTATATTATATGCTGTCTTACAAGTAACACTGAATCTGCCTTGTTTTACAGGTGACCTGATGAAGCTCAGGTGTTCCTGGACCCATCAGAGGACAGAGACAGCTGCAGCATCAGGACAGCCTGTGTATCCAAAGGAAGACTCATCAAGATGAACACTGACTGCAGAGCTCCATTACCAGCTCACACTTCAGTATACTAGAAACCATAAACCTTGATGTAGGACATGATCTGCACAGTTTACATAAAAGTTATAGCTTTGTTACATAAAACATGTGTAACTGGAATATGAATGAAACATAAAGTGTTTTACTTTTAAGAAGAGTTTTGGTCTTTTAAATTCAGTAATAAGTGTGGTTTTATATAAATAACATGTTATTTCACAGAGGTTTTATGAAGATTTCCTGCATGTACAAGAGTTGAAAACCTGGTTCGTGTAACATCTATCAATATGAAAATGAGAAATTTAAACCTGTAACACAATACATTACTGTCTCACATTCAAACTTTATTATGTTGGAAGATAAATGGCATCATAATATATAATATAAATGATAGATTATTCAGTATATATACAGTATTTTTAAGGGGGTTCAAACATAATTGCAGCTTTTAAAAATATCTGAAAGGTTAACTTTGGTAATAATACTTTCAAGTTAAATTATCAGACTATGAAATATGGATACAGTGCAGTACAGTTGGTTACTTAGCAGTTTTAAACCACATAAACAAGTTACTTTATTATATGAGTAATTCCCTCAGTTATGTTGACATGTTGTACAGGATAAAGTATTCCAGGCAGGTTTCTGCCTCATTATGGTAAGTTTCCATGGTCTCAGTAAACTAATGTGTATAAAGAATATAACAGATGGGAGGTTACAGTAATCATTATACTATTACAATGATTACTTTGGTACATTTACTGGCTGTTTATTCACTAGAAACAACTGCTTGACTAATGTTGTTAATATTATGTAATATATAATATGTTTAACTTCACTGGGCTGTGTAGATTGTAGGTCACTGCTCACTGCTGTACCTGTTAAGACAAGCATAAAACACAGTGTTGGTTTTCATAGTTAAGGTATAAACACTAACATTATGTGATAGATAGAGGTTTTTATAGCAGTATTTACCTGAGGAAAACGTCACAGAAAGCTGTAATCCTGATTGTTGATGTTGTTCATTTCTCCGTGATTTCAGGTCAGACTCCCGCTCTAACATGTCCAGTGGTAAGTTTTTGGTTTAGAAGCAGTTATTGAAATAATATTGATGGTAGAAATACAGCTAAACTCTGTAGCAGTGAGAAGCTAACTGCCGAAAACAACGGCAATGCTGAGGCGGAAGTGGGAGGGGCCGGAATGTCATCCACGTCATAATGCTGACCAATCAGAGCAGACTGGGCTTTTCGGGAGGGGGGCCTTAAAGAGACAGGAGCTAAACCCGATCGTTTCAGACAGAGGCTGAAAAGAGCTGCTCAGCTATTCATGAATATCAGTTACGTGACCTTTTACGTCATCCGCTCTTTTCCAGCTTACTAGCGCCATCTTGAGCACCTACCGAGTACTGGCATAGACAGTACTGACAAGCATTAGCTAGCTTGCTACGATTTACGGATTCGTATGGATACAGTAAATGGCTACGAAAGACAACATTGCGCAAATCGACTGCCATGAAAAGAAACGCTACTTTAAAAAAATAGCATCGTTAGGCTGCCAACGTTATAGTGTAAACAGATTAGCTAACCACTTGCTAATATCACCAGTCTTAGGAGCACTTGAATAATATCTGTGGTAAATAACGTTACAGGACGGAGAGCAGAGGGGAGGCTATGGCATTAACTCATTTACACTAAAACCATTAAAAGCACACACACACTAAAAGAGATGGTGGTGTTTACGGGCTATAATCTTAAACTGGTTCTAAGCTTGAACAAATATCCTCAGCTAACGTAAATGACTGATGTGAATCTCTACCAGATATTGTAACACATTTTTATTAAACGATAAACTGACATTTGACGCTAGACTCATGCTGTTAGACACAGTATATAAACCAATTCACACTGATTGCTTAATTAATACTGTTTGGAAATATTTGTATGTTATCATCATCTCATTAAATTTGGCGATTAGTGATAGCGAGCAGCTAGCGTTAGCTCGCTAACAATATATTTACATCCACTCACCACAGACAAAATGAGCACTGCACAGACGAGTGTTTGCAGTTGGTGTCCAATGGTGTCACCACCCCTGCTCTCTCCCAGCAGCTGATGTGTGGCTGTCAGAAAGCCTGACACCACTGCACTTCATTCAACCAAATTGTAGTAACGCAAGTAACACGCCACTTTACATTCTCAGTAATGGTAACGGCGTTGCAACGGTGGGAAAAGTAATTAATTAGATTACTCCGTTACTGAAAAAATAACGCCGTTAGTAACGCCGTTATACTTAAACGCCATTACTCCCAACACTGTTCGCAACAGACTTAGCGATCTCGCCGAATCAGGTACTCAACATGGTGGCAGACAAGTTAGAATGTGAGTGACGTCAGGTGAGGCTACGTTTGTGACATCATCTGATATTCATGAATAGGCAGTATGAGAAACATAATGTGTTTTTTAACATTAAAACATCTAAATCTATTGTAGTAGAGCCACAAAATAGAATTATGAACCTGAAAAGGGGCATAATATGTCTCCTTTAATTAAATTAAATTAAATTCAATTCAATTTTATTTGTATAGCGCCAATTCATAACAGAAGTTATCTCAGGACACTTTCAAATAGAGCAGGTCGAACAGAGCAGGTCGAATAGAGCAGGCCGAACTCCTTATAACATTATTTACAGAGACCCAACAGTACCACCATGAGCAAGCACTTGGCGACGGGGGCAAGGAAAATCTGCCTTTTTAAGAGGCAGAAACCTAGGACAGACCCTTCAGCTCTAGGTGGGTGGTCGTCTGCCTCGATCAGTTGGGGTGAGAGAGAGAGAGAGAGACAGACAGACAGACAGAGGTGCACAGCAACAACAGTAGCAACAACTACACTAAAAGTAGTGACTGATGATGAGGAACATGATGGCGACGACAACAATGATTGGGATGGGGGACAACGAGCAGTGACCACAGCAATAACAGTAACTGTAGCAACAATACTACTACTACTACTACTAATAATAATAATAATAATAATATCAGTGATATTAGCAATGGCAGTCAAGCAGGACCATGGCAGAAGGCTTCACCAGGATCCATAAGAACCTGCGAGACGAGAAAGCACAAGAACTCCAGGGAAGAAGTGAAGTTAGTAACATACATTAATGGGACATGAATGAGTGCAGAAAGAGAGAGGAAGAGAGGAGCTCAGTGCATTGTGGGAAATACCCCGATAGTCTAGGCCTATAGCAGCATAACTAAGGGATGGTTCAGGACTCACCTGAGCCAGCCCTAACTATAAGCTTTAAGAGGAATGTCTTAAGCCTACTCTTAAATGTGGAGAGGGTGTCTGCCTCCCACACCACAACTGGAAGATGGTTCCACAGGAACGGAGCTTGGGAACTGAAGGCTCTGGCTCCTGTTCTACTTTTGAGACTACTACCACAAGTAGCCCTGCATTCAGAGAAGGCAGTGTTCTAGAGGGGTAAGAGGGTGCTATGAGCTCTTTAAGATATGAAGGGGCCCGACCATGAAGAGCTTTGTGGTGAGGAGGAGGATTTTACATTCTATTCTAAATTTTACAGGGAGCCAGTGCTGAAAAGCTAGTACAGGAGAGATGTGATCTCTTTTCCTAGTTCCTGTCAGTGCTCGTGCTGCAGCGTTCTGAATTAATTGGACTTATTGGGGCAACCTGATAATAAGGAATTGCAGTAATCTAGCCTAGAAGTAACAAATGCATGGATTAGTCTTTCTGCATCCGTCTGTGACAGTGTCTAATTTTTGTAATATTACGTAAATGAAAAAAGGCAGTCCTAGAGGTTTGCTTTATGTGGGAATTCAATGACATGTCCTGATCAAAGATAACTCCAAGATTCCTGACAGTGGTGCTACAGGCCAAGGTAATACCATCTAGAGTGATTATATCTTTAGACAGTGAGTCTCTGAGGTTTTTGGGGCCAAGTACAAGAATTTTGGTTTATTTAGCATCTGAAAATTGCAGCTCATCCAGGTTTTTATGTCCTTAAGACATGTTTGTAATTTAGATAATTGATTAATTTCATCCGGCTTGATCGATA
Source organism: Dicentrarchus labrax (assembly GCF_905237075.1). Lineage (NCBI taxonomy): Eukaryota > Metazoa > Chordata > Actinopteri > Moronidae > Dicentrarchus > Dicentrarchus labrax. The sequence continues at coordinate 36,793,558 of NW_026136719.1, forward strand.
GATATAACTGTGTATCATCTGCATAGCAATGAAAGTTAATAGATAGATAGATAGATAGATAGATAGATAGATAGATAGATAGATAGATAGACATACTTTATGGATCCCAAGCTGGGAAATTGCAGTATAGCAGCAGCATTACACACAGTAACAACGCAATAAAGTAAAGATATAAAATGCAATATAAAAGAATTTATAAAATGTATAAATAAGTGGTATAATTGTAGTGCAAAGTAAAAATAAAAATATAAGGTGCAGTGAACAGATTATGTAAAAACATATAAGGTGCTTGGTATGACCAGAGTTTTAGCTGTTATTGTACAGTGTGATGGCATGTGGCAGGAAAGATTTCCTGTATCTGTCCCTTTGACAGCGGAGCTGGAGCAGCCTGTGAGAAAAGGTGCTCCGCTGTCCGACCACTGTGTGATGGAGAGAGTGCTGATCATTGTCTATGATGGATAACAGTTTATTCAGTGTTCTCCTCTCCACCACAGACTCAAAAGACTCCAGCCTGAGACCAAGTACAGAGCCAGCCTTCTTGATGATTTTATCAAGTCTGTTGGTGTCGCTGGCTCTGATGCTGCTGCCCCAACACACAGCAGCAAAGAAAATGGTGCTCGCAACAACAGATTGGTAGAAGATCTCCAACATCTTGCAGCACACATTGAAGGATCTCAGCTTCCTCAGGAAATAGAGTCTGCTCCTCCCCTTCTTGTACACAGCCTCGGTGTTAGATTTCCAGTCCAGTCTGTTGCCGATCACCACTCCCAAGTATTTGTAGTCCTCCACCTAATCCATCACCTCCCCCCTGATCCATAGTGGCTGTGAAGGCATCCTCCTCCTCCTACCGAAGTCGATCACTATCTCTCTGGTCTTGTTGACATTCAGCCTCAGGTGATTCTGTTTGGACCACTCTACAAAGTTGTCTACCAGTGTCCTGTACTCACCCTCATCTCCCTCCCTTATACACCCAACAACAGCTGAGTCGTCAGAAAACTTCTGCAGGTGACATGACTCAGAGTTGTACTGAAAGTCAGTGGTGTATAAGGTGAAGAGGAAGGGAGAAGGCACAGTTCCCTGTGGAGCTCCTGTATCACTGACCACCACGTCAGACAGGAGACTGCCCAGACGGACAAACTGTGGCCTGCCTGTCAAGTAGTCAGTAATCCAGGAGATCATAATGTCGTCAACACCCACCACCCGCAGCTTCTCACCCATTAGCAGAGGCTGAATGGTGTTGAAAGCACTGGAGAAATCAAAGAATGTGATCCTCACAGTGCCTCCTAAATTGGGCTGAATTGTAAAGGGTCCAGAAACGTCCTCACCTGTGGCCTCAGCTGGGCTAAGAGCAGTCGCTCAAGGACCTTCATCACATGCGATGTTAGGGTGACTGGTCTGTAGTCTGCCGGGTCGGATGGCCTCGACTTCTTTGGGACTGGGACCAAGCAGGAGGTCTTCCACAGCAACGGGACTTTCTCCTGACTCAGGCTCAGGTTGTACAGATGTCCCAGTACAGGAGACAGCTGGCTGGCACAGATCTTCAGGATCCTGGGTGAGATGCCATCAGGGCCTGCAGCCTTTCGCTGATGCAGTCTTTCCAGCTGCCTCTTTACCTGGCCTGTAGTCACCGTTGGGCGGGGGTTGGTGCAGATGTCATCAGTGGAGAAGGAGGGGGCACAGATGGAGAGGTGTTGTACAGGAGAATGCTGGGGGGAGGGCCCAGCCATTTGGGACAGTGTGAGTGTGTGTCGGAGAGGTAGCAGGAGGTGAGCTAAACCGGTTGAAAAATTGGTAATACTGGTTGGCTCTATCCAGGCTCCCAGATGTCTGCCTGTCTTTCTCCTTCATCCCCATGATGTGCTTCATTCCCTTCAGGTCACTGGTAATCCAGGGCTTGTTATTAGAGAAGCAGTGAACGGTCCGGGCTGGCATGGTGGTGTCCTCGCAGAATCTGGTATAACTATAATTCAGTCGGTCATCTTATCGATATCCTCCCCATGTGGCTCACAGAGTACATCCCAGTCTGTCGACTCGAAGCAGTCCTGCAGTGCCTCAGAGGTCTCCTGTGTCCACCTCCTTACTGTCCTGGTGTGCACAGGCTGCCTTCTCACAAGAGGGACATACTGAAGTCATCATGACCAGAGATAAGAGAGCTGCTCCATCCAAAGTGGGATGGATGCCGTCTCTCTTAATCAGACCAGGTTTTCCCCAAAAAGGCTGCCAGTTATCAATGAAGCCCACATCGTTTTCTGGACACCACCTTGACAGCCAGCGGTTGAACATACGGCTATACATGTCATCACTGGTCCTATGGGGAATGGGTCCAGAGAAAACGTCCGACATTGTTTTTAGCAAATCTAAGTGAAAAAAAAAAAGTGATTGGCGTAATCAGGTGTCATTACCGCCGACGTGAATAACTATCTTACTATATGTACGCTTATCTTTAGCCAGCAGTTTTAAATATGATTTGATGTCGCCCGCTCTGGCCCCAGGGATACATTTAATTGTTGCCGCTGGCTTCGCTAACTTCAGAGTTGGTTCCTCAGCTGGTGTGTCGCTGAGTGGGGAAAATCTATTGGAAACATGAACCTGTTGGTGGTGAACTGTGGGCTTCTGCGGTTTGGATCTAGGCTTCCTCTGTTACATACTTTGGTTGTTGTTTTTTGGTTACAACTGGGAAACCAACTTTTTGGGTTCTGAACTAATTTATTTTTTGTGAAAATACTTGCTAAATGGTAAATGGACCTGTAATTGTGTAGCGCCTGAGTGAATGTGTGTGAAAGAGTGAATGTGGCACGTAGTGTAAAAGCACTTTGAGTGGTCGGAAGGCTAGAAAGGCGCTATGCAGGTACAGGTCCATTTATCATTTACCTTTACTACCCTGTTGGTAGACCACCTGAGAGAGAGGGATCTATACACTTCTTGTCAAACATAAAAAGTTACACCTCCTCCCTCTACCCCTCTCCCGCCTTTTAAAAGCTCAGGGTTGACCAGAGGACAGAGGTAGCCCCTACAGCAAAGAGTTCAACACCAGTTCACTCTGAAGTGAGGGGTAAGATTTGCTGAGTAACAGACAGATGACACTTCAAAGGTTTTTTTTAAAGGAGCTAATAGATTTTTATTACACATATTTTAGACACCCATCCAACCCTCCCTCCCTCCAGATGGTAAACTTTTTAAGATAAACACATAAATAATTTGTGCATAGTTGATTAACACACATATAGTGATAATTATTTTAAAACTTTAAAAATACTTTGTTCTTATATGGTACGATGATAAGTGACAGGGGGTAATAAAGTACTATAAAGTAATCAAACGTGTCTTAGATGGATACTTTCAGGACTCTGCCAATCTCTGAATATCTCAACTACTACAACTACAACTACAACTACTTTGCAACCGTATCAGCAGTCCGCAGCGGGTTGATTTTTAAAAACAAAAGTCGTCATAGAATTAAAACTTTGCCCTTTACAAGACTACTTTTTCACACACACACACACACACACACACACACACACACACACACACATACAAACACACACACACACACACAGACAGTGAAAATGTGGATAATGTTAAAACCATGTTTTACCAATCTCTGAAGTGAGGTGTTTTTAAAAGGTATAATAGTTAATAGATTGTCGTTACAGATGTCTTAGGCCCATCCACCCCTCCCTCCAGATGGTAAACTTTTTAACATAATTGCCTCAATAGTCTGTATATGGTTGCAACTTTTATAAGTATCCCCTCTTAAAAAGTTTATCTGGTGGGGGCCAAAAATAGAGGAGAGGATTTTTTTTAAAAAAATTTTTTCTCCGTTGAATTTTTTTTGTAATATTTCGTCTTTATTTAACATATTAAATACAACTTGTGTATTTTTGAAGATAACTATAACCAGGAGGACCCAAGACATGCACCCTGTTCTGGTAAGTAACCTATACTTGTTTATTATTCTTAAAACTTTTAACATAGTAGTAGCCTACTTTTTTATTAACTGTTTTTGTTTTTTTTAAATAGTAGCAGATGCTGGTTACAACCCCACACAGACTGTGTTAGGTACATTTTGTTTTATTTAAATTTAAATTGTTTAAATTCTATTTAAAAAACACGCTAATATGAACGATGAAAATCTACTTACAGATTTGGGTGACATTGTGGAGGACATTTGGGACGGAAATGCATTAGAATCCATTCAAGAAGCCGAAAACCAAGCCTTGCAGGGTTTCATTAACACCCCGGTGTCCATCACCCCAGCACGGGTTGAAGAAGGCCTGAGGACCGGCGCTGAATCTCTGCCGGTGCGGCAGAAAACACAGCTGAAAAGACAACATCTTTGTGTGTTTAGCGGGGAAATTGGTGGTATTAGTGAAGAGGATACCCTGGCAACATCGGCAACCCCGGTAGAGAAAAAAAGGAAAGACTGTCTCAGCTCCGGTAGTGTAGATCAGGCTCCTGCCGCTCCCGTGAATCCTTCGCCAGAGACCCCGCCGCAGAGGCGAGAACAACCGCAAAGTCAACCGCAGAACCCGGATCCTGAAGCCAACGGATCAACAGACGTGCCGGGTAAGAACTTTTAGTGTTTTACTATTTGATATACTGTAGGCCTTTTTGTGTGTTTTTTTAGCTTCATCTAATGGGTGGGTGTTGAACCTTGCCGCTCCAGCGTTCAAATGAATCAATCATTACGTTACCGTGTCTGTAGCGTCATCAGCTGTGATGACGTCTCGTATTCTTATATGTTGCGTGCTCTGCGTATTCACATGCGCATGCGTAGAAATAATTATGAATTACCTTAACAGACCCGTCACAACTGTGGCTGAGGTCCATGCGAGACCTGCATCCCGCTACCTATTAGCCACACCGAGATCTCAGGCTGTTCCATGCCAGTCTGTGACACCAACAGCCCGCACACCTCTCACGGTTCCTGAGACAACGTCACTCCCTAGTGTCCAAGGAAGACCACCACGTAACCCTCAAAGCCGGGAAGTGGACCACCACCAACCACTGACAATCAGCACATGAACACTATAGTTTTACTCTGCCAAGTTATGCAGACTTCTATTTCATCAGTTGTGGCTGTATGTGAAAAAATGTAAAGGCAAAAATAAATAAATTAAAAAAATGAATGAAGAATTGGCTCTAGCTGTCGCTCATTTAAACCAAACACCTGTTGAGAATGACCCTTTCTGGGCTTTAAACAATGCTCTCAGGGGTTTAAATCAAGTTCCTACAGAAACAGATGCTTCTGTAGATCAATCTGGACAAAAACAACAATATTATGACCCCCTTGAAGCCATAGACAACGCACTCCATCTTTTTAACCAAAATCTGTCGCCATCTTTTTCGAATCAAAATGAATCCACCCAGGATGAGCCACTTGCAGATTCAGACTTACAGATTCCATCCGCTCAGCAACAGGGTGGTGGTCTGAATGAGGCGGGTCCTTCCGTTGAAGACAGGGGTGTGTCTAGAGAGGACAGAGGGATGAGAGCTGCCACGCACGAATGTTTTAACACGCATAGATTTAGACGCACCTTCGCGGTGCCATCTCAGGGGAACGTACCTAATATAGCAGCGTTTTATAGAGATGTGATAGGGGTAATTAGAGAACTGTCTGACAATGCTTTACAGTTGGCTAACCGTAATGATGTGATACAGGTGGAGGTGGTGGGTGAAAATGTACAACATGTCTCAGTAGTTGGAGATGATGATGGTGATAATGTTCTACCAGTCTTTGAAGGGGTGCTTGACCAGTTAGTGCAATCTAACAATAACATTGTTCATGATGAGAATCTTGAATTAATCGTGCAGGTTGTACAGAACCCATCAGGGGGTACTAAACGTAACCTGGAGAAAACTTTAGATTGTGAAATAGTTGACAAGAAAAGAGGACACCTGTATGTTGTAGACAACAGGGGTGATCGGCTCTGTTTTATCATAAGCCTAGATCATATATTCGAACCCGTTTTCACAGATAGCCAGTGTGTGAAAATGGCTAGGTATTTGCAGCATCAGGTTGTGTAGAAAAGGCCCCAAAGTTGGGACATATTGTGTTTAGTGTGTGATGTTTCATAGATGTAGTGTTGGTCAGCTCATATAGGAGCGCCCCCCCCCCCGCTGGTTATGTAGTGTAACTGACGGTGCTTGGTCACAGAGGTGTGTGCTCCGGTGAGACGGCAGAGTGAGGGATTAACAGTTAATTAACGTCACGGCAAGTGGTCTGTGCGTGATATATTGTTGATGTACTGTATTTACTTTGCTGCAGCTATAGATTATTTCTGTTGTTTTGATGTGTAGCTTCCACACTTGCCATGTGATCATTGTTCAAGCTAGTTGTAGCATTTAGCTCACCTGCCTCTGATCGAGTGTACGTCACGTCACTTGTTATGTTATTGTTATCGCTCCGACTCGCTAGTGTAATGTTTACAGTGAGCGTTATGTAGGGCCTTGTCCTCGTCTTTCTCTACAAGAGACGCTTTATCCGTCTCTAAATTCAACAATCATTATATTATTTTGATTTTGTTCCACCAGGAGAGGTTTCAAGGCCTTCTTTCCCTTTGACCTTTTTGACCCAGGAGGGGAGGTGAGACTGTGGCGCCGACAGTCTCCTGCACAGAGAGCCTGGTTCTTTTCAGATTCTCAGACGGGATCTCTAGGTGTCAATTTGTTTTATCCTCTTTAACAGAACACTGACTCCTCCACAGATCAGAACGACACCCTACACCTAAAGTGGATCGTGTGTGATAATTTAAATGCCTTTTTGATTGTAAATCAGGGTTAGATATCCCTGAAATGTGTTTACATCTCTTTTAGTCTGACAGGTCCACCTCCAGAGAGAAACTCCTCTGGAATCCACATCTGGCATTCTGACACCCCTTGCTCTAAAGTGTGAATTACGATGTTTTCTTTTGATAGTGGACATTCCAATCTAGGAAGCAGAAACAGCATTTGGACTGATATAGATTTAGTTCTTATTTAGTACTATTGTAAAATTTCATCTTCTCAAAATTAACAGATTGCCATCCAGCATGAGAAGGTCGCAAATGTAATGTTTGTCTAATGTTTCTGTCTTCAGATTGGACTAAGTTACAAAATCATGTGTAAAATGTGTGAATGTTTGATGGAGCCACAGTGCCACCTTTTGGTAAGATTCTGGTATAGTTGTAAGAGGACTTTCAAAACGAACGTTGTTTTATAATTGTGTAGTATTCCAAATAGTAAATGCCTGAAACATAATTTTTGTAGCAAGGATTAAGCTAGCACTATACGAAACATGTACAATCCCTCAGTGCCACTTTATATGCAGGTTGATGATTAATGATTTAATGATTTTAATCAGTTCTACCTTTCCTTTACATTAAGTAATTTCGGTTATGTTACGTGAAAACATGTGAACTATGTATTAAGTCATGGTGGGTTCTGTGAACAGTGAATTATGATCTCGAAACTTTAAAACACGATAGGAGTAAGTTGATAAAGTTACGAATATCAAAATATCACCAGAGGAAGTGACACACGCGGTCAGCTCCTCTCGTCCAGTTCCGCCTCCAGAATAAAAGATATAAGAGATAGACTCCGGTCACTCCCTCTCTCTCTTACTCTTCTGATCTTGTCTTCCTTCTAAGAGTGTTGGATCCACTCGTTATTTATTCTCGTTCTTACTTTTAATTTCCGTACTTTATTTTACTTTGTTTGCGACACGTGTTGAATTTTTCCTCAAGTAATAACTTCCGGTGTTGAAGTACTTTCCTAAGTACTTTCATTTTGAAAGCTCAAGACACAAACGAATTTCTTCTTTTATATTTTTGTAGTCTTATCGTCAAGTATTGTCGCCTGATTCACAGAAAGTGAATTTAATCTAATTCTTGGACTTAGTGACGATGGAGAATTCGCCTGGCCAGCGTTTCATCCTCCAGTTAATTTCAAACAAGAAGCTGAATTAGTTTACAATCAAAGCTGAAGACCAACCACACTAAGACATTTATCATCAGCCAGAAGGATGTCGCAGTAGTTGACTGCTCAAGAAGACGTATAAACGTTTCCAGCCGAACAAAGACATTATTATCCAGCCACCTTGCCCCCAACGCTCACTAGCGCACACGCCACGCTGGGCCTTTTGGAGAGATTGCCACTGGTACCAGGGACGAGACGCAACTTCTTTCGGCCTGTTGGATCAGAGATGCAAAGCCGCAGTTGAGCTAGGAGTAAAGTCGAGGACCTGGAATCCTTCCAAGTTCTATCTACAAACAAAGTAGGCTGACTCTCCGTCTGTCTGTGAGCTTTGATTCCCATCTTTTAAGTTTAAGCTTAGAAGAATTTTCGATTAGGGCCTCGTAGTTTTAAAAGTTACTCCCGTAATATTTTAAAGTTACTGCCGTATCGCATAATCCACCATCGCTCCTGAATCACCTAATAGTAATAATTAATATATTGTCCACATATTCTGTTACTTGTTGTCATTTGTTTGCATTATCATTTCATACTATTTACTCTGCATTAGTTTAGTTAATAAACATATATAACCATATGTCCTTGTCGGTGCAGGTTTGATTTGATGCGGGGAAATCGATGAATCGTGTAAAAGAAATCACTACTTCAGAAATATGAGATTGAAGTTAGATTTTGAAATTTAATAAATTGATTTGAAATTGATTTGATTAAATCTGTGGAATAATTTCCTCCGGATTATTCCAGTAGCTAAACAACGGAGGTGGTGCCCCATTTACGAGTGTATTATTAATATTCAGTGATTAATTACCTTTCTAATTAAATAGTAGTGTAACCCCTACAGTTACGTAAATATTACCATGTGATGTTGTTTATATGTGTGTTAATATGCTAGTAAATCAGGTGAAGTGTGTTTCAGGACTGTTATAGTGATAATTAGAGGCAAATGGGGATGTAGTAATTTCAGTACTCCTTTATTATGTTTATTAGTGATTAAGAGCTTTATTCCTTGTTCATTTGTGTATTTGTTGTGAACATTTAATAGTCTTCCCACATAATCCTTTCCTATCTGACCATTATTTAATAACTTTTGAATTTATATTATTAGATTATAAGCCATTAGGCAAAACCTCCTACAGCAGATGTCTATCTGACAGTGCTGTAGCTAAATTTAAGGAGGAGATTCCTTCAGTGTTTAATTCAATGCCATGTCTGAATTTAACAGAGTCCTATAACGACTTCAGTCCCTCTGAAATTGATAATCTTGTCGATAGTGCTACAGGCTCACTACGATCAACATTAGACTCTATCGCGCCTATAAAAAGGAAATTATTAAAACATAGGACACTCGCACCCTGGTATAACCACCAAACCCGCCAGTTAAAACAAGTAGCTAGGAAATCTGAAAGGAAATGGCGCTCTTCCAAATTATCAGAATATCGCTCAATTTGGCATGATAATCTTAAAACTTATAGAAAGGCCCTCCGTAATGCCAGAGGAGCCTATTACTCAGCACTAATAGAAGAAAATAAGAATAACCCTAGGTTCCTCTTCAGCACTGTAGCCAGGTTGACAGAGAGTCACAACTCTATTGAGCCACATATCCCCATAAACATAAGTAGCAATGACTTATATAATAAAATTATTACTATTAGAGAGAAAATTAATCACCAACTGCCATCAATAGTTATCAGTGGCTCTCCAAGTTCAGGGACTTCTGCCAATGTAAACTTAGATATATATTTAGACTGTTTTTCTGCTATCGATCTTCATCAGTTAACTTCAATCATTTCTTCATCGAAGCCATCAACCTGTTTACTAGACCCGATCCCAACTAGGCTGCTTAAAGAAATTGTTCCCTTAATTGGCACTTCTTTACTGGATATGATTAATCTATCTTTATTATCAGGATATGTACCACAGTCCTTTAAAGTAGCTGTAATTAAACCCCTTCTTAAAAAGCCCACTCTTGACCCAGGGGTTTTAGCCAACTATAGACCGATTTCTAACCTCCCCTTCCTCTCTAAGATTCTGGAGAAAGTAGTCGCCAAAGAGTTGTGTGACTTTCTACATAACAATAGTTTATTTGAGGATTTTCAGTCAGGATTTAGAGTTCATCACAGCACAGAGACAGCTCTGGTTAAAGTTAATAATGACCTTCTGATTGCTTCTGACAATGGACTTGTCTCTGTACTTGTATTATTAGATCTTAGTGCTGCATTTGACACCATTGACCATAATATTATTTTACAGAGACTTGAGCATCAAATTGGCATTAAAGGAACCGCACTAAGCTGGTTAAAGTCATATTTATCAGATCGCTCGCAGTTTGTACATGTTAACGATGAATCTTCAATAAATACTACAGTTAGTCATGGAGTTCCACAAGGTTCTGTACTTGGACCAATACTATTTACTTTATATATGCTCCCTTTAGGCAACATTATTAGGAATCACTCCATTAACTTTCACTGTTATGCAGATGATACGCAGTTATATCTATCAATCAAGCCCGATGAAATTAATCAATTATCTAAATTACAAACATGTCTTAAGGACATAAAATCCTGGATGACCTGCAATTTTCTGATGTTAAACTCAGAAAAAAACGAAATTCTTGTTCTTGGCCCCAAAAACCTTAGAGACTCACTGTCTAAAGATATAGTTACTCTAGATGGCATTAACTTGGCCTCTAGCACCACTGTCAGGAATCTTGGAGTTATCTTTGATCAGGATTTGTCATTTAACTCCCACATAAAGCAGACCTCTAGGACTGCCTTCTTTCATTTACGTAATATTACAAAAATTAGACACATACTATCACAGACAGATGCAGAAAAACTAATCCATGCATTTGTTACTTCAAGGCTGGATTACTGCAACTCTTTATTATCAGGTTGCCCCAATAAGTCCATTAAAACACTCCAATTAATTCAGAACGCTGCAGCACGAGTACTGACAGGAACTAGAAAAAGAGATCACATCTCTCCTGTACTAGCTTCTCTGCATTGGCTCCCTGTAAAATGTAGAATAGAATTTAAAATCCTCCTCCTCACCTATAAAGCTCTTCATGGTCAGGCCCCTTCATATCTTAAAGAGCTCATAGTACCTTATTACCCCACTAGAACACTATGTTCTCTGAATGCTGGGCTACTTGTGGTTCCTATAGTCTCTAAAAGTAGAACAGGAGCCAGAGCCTTCAGTTACCAAGCTCCTCTCCTGTGGAACCAGCTTCCAGTTGTGGTTCGGGAGGCAGACACCCTCACCACATTCAAGAGTAGGCTTAAGACATTCCTCTTTGATAAAGCTTATAGTTAGGGCTGGATCAGGTGAGTCCTGAACCATCCCTTAGTTATGCTGCTATAGGCCTAGACTATCGGGGGATTTCCCATGGTGCACTGAGCTCCTCCCTTCCTCTCTCTTTCTGCACTCATTCATGTTCCATTAATGCATGTTACTAACTTCACTTCTTCCCCGGAGTTCTTGTGCTCGTCTTGCAGGTTCTTGTCGATCCTGGTGGAGCCTCCTGCCATGGTCCTGCTAGATTGCCATTGCCAATACTGTTGTTGCTGTGCACCTGTCTCTCGCTCTCTCTCTCTCTCTCTCTCTCACCCCAACTGGTCAAGACAGACGACCACCCACCTAGAGCAGAAGGATCTGTCCTAGGTTTCTGCCTTTTAACAGGCAGTTTTTCCTTGCCCTTGTCGCCAAGTGCTTGCTTATGGTGGTACTGTTGGGTCTCTGTAATTAATGTTTGAAAGAGTTTGGTCTAGACCTGCTCTATTTGAAAAGTGTCCTGAGATAACTTCTGTTATGAATTGGCGCTATACAAATAAAATTGAATTGAAATTGAATTGAACATAAAGAGGTAAAGTCGGGCGTTATGAACACACGACCGATAAGCCTATGTGATCAGGTGAAAAAATGTCAAAAGTGCCAGCTGTGTTACTACATCAACATGACCAGTGGTAAGAAGGTGCATTGCTGTGGCACACCAAAGTGCAAAATCTGTGGGGGTAAGTTACTGACTGACACTAAAACACATTTATGCTACATTCACCCCCTTCTCAAGGAGACAGAGCATCCTGATCTGGTCTTTTATGACTTTGAAACCTTTGTAGGTAAGAAAGGTGAGCATGTACCCTTTCTAGTGTGTGCAAAGACATTGGAGGGTGTGGAGAAAGTGTTTTACGGGGCAGAGTGTGTTAAACATTTTCTTTTGCATTTCAGGAGCAATAAATACAGGGGAAATGTTTTTATATAATAATTCTAGAGGCTTTGACAGTTACCTGATCCTACAGGGTATGCTGAAAGAGGGTGTAACACCGCAGCAGATTCTCATGACGGGGAGTAAAATTCTCAGTTTTGAGGAGCCTGATTATCAACTTAAATTCATAGACTCCCTCTCTTTTCTGCCTATGCGTCTTAGCGCTATGCCCAAAGCCTTAGGCTTTACTGACCAGTCCAAGGGGTATTTCCCGCACAAATTCAGCTCAGAGACACAGCTTAGGTATGTTGGGCCCTACCTGCCCCCCTCTGCCTATGGTGTGGAACGAATGGGGGCGCGTGAGCAGGAAGAGTTTCACAGGTGGTACACAGAAGCCTGTCAGGGTACCTTTAACTTTAGGGAGGAAGCTCCTAGAGGCCGAGTACAACGTACGTCCTACTGTCATGAGAGAGCATGATTGGGAGGAGATGAAAAAATCAAAAGATGCAGTAAAAAAACATTCTGTGTGATTTTCAACTCCCAGAGCCTCTCAGCCCACGCAAAGCTCTTTATGGCGGTAGAATGAGCGCTTTGAAGTTGAGATACACTGTGGGGCCTGGTGAAAATGTGGACTTCACTTCTCTGTAACCCTATGTAAATAGCACATGTTCTTACCCCCTAGGTCACCCCACCATCATCTACAGAGATTTTGGGGACCCCAGAGACTACTTTGGGTTAAACAAGGCCACCGTCTACCCCCCTCACGGTCACTTTTTCCCTGTTTTACCTTACAAAAGTTTAGGAGGTAAATTAACCTTTCCTCTCTGTCGCACCTGTGCAGAAACCAACAATCAGAGTGGTACCTGTACACACTGTGATGAGGAGAGATCCTTGACGGGTGTGTGGGTCACTGTAGAGTTTAACAAGGCCCTGGAGCTAGCTCAACAGTCTTTGGGGAAAGTTTGTGCAGAAGTTTGTATCGTACCAGCATCATCTCTGATCCTGATGAATTTTTCAGCTTCTTGTTTTCATGGTTATATGAAGTTGACTACTTTAATGTGCTTGCTGACAAAAAGGCTTTAATGTGATGGAGATACCGCGATAGCTGTGTACATCCCCCCGGTAAGCAGAGTAACATATTTGTTGCAGCATTCACCACCGCACATGCACGTCTCAAGCTGTACGAATGTTTGGAGAAGTTGCAAGAGAGAGTTCTCTACATTGACACAGACAGCTTAATATATGTAGTGAAGGAGGGTGAGACGCCTCTGGAAGTGGGTAACTATTTGGGGGATTTGACCGATGAATTGGATGGTGACAGTATTCAGGAGTTTGTAGCTGCGGGCCCCAAGAGTTACGCCTACCAAACTAGATCCAAGAGAAAGGTAGTGATGCGTGTAAAGGGCATTATGCAAACTCAGGAGTGTTGTGAGTTGGTAAACTTTGACAGCGTCAGAGAACTGGTGGAGTTGTACATCCAAAATTCACGACAAGGTGTGATTGAAGTTCCGCAGCACACAATCACTTGTGATAAAAGAGGCTTTGTGTTAAAAAAACTTGTCATTCCGGAAAAAGTTTAGGGTGGTGTCTGACAAAAGGCGTCTCTTTGCTGACGGTACAACTTTACCTTTTGGTCATTAAAACTAGATTTTTTTTATTTTAATTTTTTTCAGACGTTGTTATAGAGGAAATTGATTTTGAACCCCGATTCATATTCATTTTTTCCTGTATGATTGTATGTCCCAGTGGTTGTGGGAAAACCTACTTTGTAAAAAATGTATTACAAAACTGTGAACATGTGATGAATGTTGTACCTGAAAATATTGTATGGATTTATACCTCCTTTCAGCCTTTGTACAGTGAATTGCAAAGGATGAATAAAAAGATTAAATTTGTTCAAGGACTACCTGATTCTTTTGAAGATGAAAGCCTGTTTCCTCCCAATCAAACACATCTGATTATTTTGGACAATGTTATTTTTCAAGCCTCCAACCATCCTGAAGTGGTCAAGATTTTTACACAGTACAGGCATCACAGAAACATGAGCGTCATGATGTTGACACAAAATGTTTTTCATCAGGGCAAACACAGTCGCACCATTAGTTTGAACAGCAATTATTTGGTGATGTTTAAAAATCCCCGGGATAAATTACAAATGAATATATTAGCGCATCAAATCTTTCCATCCCAAAAGGCATATTTTGAAGTTTTGAAGATGCTACCAAAGATCCTCATGGGTATTTAATAGTAGATCTCACGGTCACCTCAGAACGTACAGACAGCGGTACTTCCTATCAACAGTCAACAGTGTGCAAAGTCATCAGCCAGACCATCATGTTGGCGCTATAAAGAAATGCCCCACACGGCTCGTCACGCACACCCAAGAAAGAAAACATTCAAACCCGGTCTCAGACTTTATTGAGGTTGCTCAAATCTTAAGGGTAACATTCCCTGTCCCGTCTCAGTTAAAAAAGAAAAGCAGAAAAGGCCATCAGACCCTGGCTAATAAGAATGCCAGTTTGAAAAGCAAACGCCAAACTCAAAAGAAGCAGTCCGACGGTTTCATTTTACCACTCCTGGCAGCCGTTGTACAAAATGTCTTTGAAGAAGGCGCAGTTTCTCGCCTCACCCCATCAGTTAAAACGTCTCACTCAACCGTCTGCATCTATCAGAGAAACGGCAGAGGAGGATTTGGATGCTAGAATGAGGGATGTATTAAATGAACGGGGATTGAGTTCTTATGAAAAAATTAAAAAGTACAACGCTTTACTGCCAAGATATTTGGCCTTCTCCAAGCAGGATCATAGAGAAGCAGCGGGTGACTGACTCTACAGCGGGGGCAGGAGAATGATCAGTCTTTAGACGCTGGCGTACATCCGTCTCAAGGTGTTCAGGTATCCGACGGCGTGGATCACACGGTCGATGAGGTTTTGAAAAGTCTACCACCGCGAGACTGCAAGAAAGCGGAATATGTCTTAAAGAAATTATCCCAAAGTGCAGATGGATGGAGTTCAAAGGGTGAATTTGTTTATAGGGGAAAGACAGTGAAAGGATCTCATATGATTGATTTATTCAAACATCTTTTGTTACCTTATAAAAAAACAAAACCCCAAACACCACCACCCGCAGGCTGGTTAGATTTTCTAAATACTCTGTCAGAACTGAACATCCCTTTAACCTCTGTGAATAATCCTCATGCTCGTGAACAGTACCGTAACATCAAAACGTACACGGACGGCTCTCAAAATATCAGTTTTGAAACTCCTCAAGACACAGCTCACGTTAAACAGACGAGGAAGAAGAAGAAGAAGAAATACACTACGAGCCCACCGAGGATTACAACCCCGGATAAAGATGAGGAGACAGAATTACTCGGCGCTAAAATGGATGGAAGGAAATTTCATAAATAATTGTAACGCAAAACATTTTTGTCTTTCATCAATAAAGTTTTTATTGAAACATTTTTCATAGTCTACAGTCTATTTTTTTTCTCAAAAACAAAAAGCACAAGAGTAAGCAAAATAATCTGTATCAAAATCTGTAACAATCCTTAAACAATTGTAAAGAACAACTATCCTGTTTAGAGGTAGTGTGGTCTTTACTTTTGACACAACGTTGATATTTTCTCACAAAGTTGAACACCATATCGTCATTTTTCAGAACATCATCGTTGTACAAAGATAGTACACCGTCGAGAGCTAATCCGCAGGCCCTATGGCAGAGATAAAAGATGCAGTGATGGCCGCAGACGTTTGACAGGATGTGTTGCAATTGTCTATCATGGTACATGATGTTTTCAGAGCGTTTTTCCAAAAACTGTAAGATACTTGAAGGGTATCGATCAGTGTCTGGTGAAAAACCATAAAAATCAAAAAAGGTAGCTCCGCCGTTCTTTTCCAGCGTTAAAGCTAACCAGTGCTCCCCAGGCATATGGGCCGGATGTGTGTTGACTAGGAAGTAGGGGGGACGCATAAAGGATGAATTCAACAAGGGAAGTTGATCAGATGCCCACACGCCACAAAATCCATATCCCAGCAAACAGTGTAAAATATTTTCTATTTGAAAAGTATCCATGTTTTTTTTTTTTTTATAATAATCCACCAGAACCTGTCTTTTAGAGTCGATCTCTAGAACAGAATCGCTTGAGACGGGGGAGATTAAACACAAACAACGTATACCCTGCATTAAATTCTTCACGGTTGATGCTCAGGGGTAAATCTTTAAAAAATTAAGATGTCTTCCGGTGGACAAAAACATGTTGTAAAACTCTCTGACGGCTTGTCCGTTGTTAAATTGAGGTTGGAGAGCCTTAGCAGGAATCTGTCTGCCATTCTGACAGAGAGCCAGATATTCTACATCATTGTGGATGAAATTGAAGGGGGACATGTCTCTTCTGCCGGTGAAAGCCTCGTGGTATACCATGGCCAAGACTATATATTTAGGCATGACACCCAGAAAGAGATTATCCTGGTTGCATATCCGAGAGTTCTCTGGGATATAGTAAGTTTTCACGTTAACTCGTGAAAGTGGATAGAGCGCACTGCCTTTCATTAAGGCTGCTGCATGGCCTAAACAGACGGCTGGAGCCACGGTGACTTTTTTAACAAACACAGAGGCCCCCATTATTTTCAGTTGGAAGGTAGAGTCGCGAGCCCCTGTGAGACAGAAAGCATCGCTGGCTCGGGTCAGCTTGATTCTCAAGTCAACAGAGTTTAACAAAAGTCTCTCGCAGAAAAATATGTCCCCATGCAGAGGACCCAGCAGTTGTACCTCTCTGGAAACTGCTGTGAAACCAGCTCTCTTTTTCAAACCTTCATTAGGGCCGTCATCGACGACTATGGAGTTCATAGCCCCCGCAGTATCTTTGTAAAATAGACCCGCGGTGAACTGACTCTTGAGAGTATCGTCTGAAAAGTTGAGCAGAGTCTCAATCATGGCTCTGTAGGGGTGTGTGGCGCTAGATTGTGAAATTAATCTATCCCCAGAATAACGTCGCATTGGCTGAAAAATGTATTTAGAGGGTAATTGATGGGGCCCACAGCCACATCGTTAGCCAGGTTTGAGCCATCAGCGTTGGTGATTTTCACACGGAGATGCAAAAGGGTGTCGTTTGGATCCAGGTATTTTTCACCATCTCCGGGTATGAAAAACTCTATAAGACTCCCCTCCGTGATGGCTGCCACTGGAGAAATTTCTGTATAGATTTTATCCTCGATAGAAAGCTGCGTCATAGGGGCTGAAAATAAATCCAGAGTGTACTCTGGAGATTTCTGATGCAAAAGCCATGTTTTGTTTTTTGAAATGTAATATTGTATTGATTATTCAAATAGATCAGAGCTCCGACCAGGGCTCCTCTTCAACGGTCTGCCACTCAAGACTGATCTTTTCTTATTAGAGCCTGTGTGTTTATTAGAACCGGAACGTGCCCCCGGGGGTCGCATCCTCTTCCTGCGTGACAATACCATAATACAGCCTGACCCCTCTTGCGTCTGATCGTTGGACGTCGCTCTCCCCACAGCACAGATAAACACATTCGTAGCAATGCTACCTGCAGCCGCCTTAAGATGAGGTTTAGCTATAGAAAAACCTCTTTTTACCAGAGGGTCCACAAAGCGAAACAATTTGGAGAATAGAGACTCTCATAATAATTTACAAAACGGTGAGGATCCTCTCTCATGCTTACCAATGCCATTTTTTAATGTGTGTAATGCGTCTTATTACTTGACACTATTACTGTCGCTGCTTGGACAATACTGAATGATGTACATGTAAACACTGCCTTTTTAAGTTTTTGGTCTAAAGTGAAGCGTCACGATAGTCTTCCCGTACATAAATCTTACTGGCTTGTTTTGATCCGTTTTTAGCTCAATCTGAAAGTTTTCAATGTGTTGCCTGGACACCGGTAAATAATAAGCACGGTTGAAGCGCTCTGTGATCATACCGTAAGACCCCTTGATATCTACCACTCTGAGGAGCGGAGCATAAGCATCACCGACCAGCTGGGGGCGTACAACATCGCTATAACAGTACATGTGGTAAAATCCTGCGTTCACATCCGCAGGCAGAGGTGGTTTTTATATATTTTTTAAAACGGAATCCTTGACCCAGCTGTTGAATTTTTCTGGCCAGTTTTTCCAGCGTACAAAAGCTTGTTCTTCACCTCTGACGGTATGTCGTTTCAATATCTCCTCTACAGTGTAGACTTTATACAATTTTACTTTTTGCAACTCTGCCTCGTAAAAGGAACCTTGTATGATCTGATCATCATAATCTTTTAGTTTGTAAACAGGTGGTTCACGAGGAATGCATTCGTGTATTGTGAACACTTCCTCCGTAAAACTCTGTTCATATTTTTTATCAAACACCCCTCACTTTTGATATTCTGACTTGATCCCCCTTTTTAAAATTCATTTTCAATTCACTTCTCTGAGTGGCTGAGGATGTACCGTACAAGTTTTGAAACACTTGGGAGGCATTCTCTGAGGTCACTTGCATAGGCCTCATTTTAATACTGCTGTGATAGCTGTGATTATAGCTGTTCAACAAGTCTTGTAAGACATCGAGGTAGCGCATGGTGTTGTTTGCCATAAAGTATCTCCACATTCTACTTTTCATCATTATATTCTGACAGAGCTTGCATATCACACAGATCTGCTTGAAATTGGTTTTAAAGGGCACTGTACAAAAACTCTGTTTCTAATAAAATGTACTCTAGCTGGTTTGTGTAGAGTGTAAGCATCCTGCTCAGATAAAAAGTCTTTGACATTTTCAACTCCTACCCTCTCACATGTTTCATCTTGAACACTTTTACGTAGCCGTTCTACACCTCCAAAGCTCCCCGGATGGCTAGGATTGTAATACACTTTTTTCATGAAACATCAGTTCTAATAACAAGTATAAAAATTTAAAGAGTAGTAAAAACATGCTATAAAAGTACAAGTTAAACTTTTCCAGTTCTAATAACAAGTATGAAAAATAAGTATATAAAAGTACAAGATCCATGAGAGTGCACACTACTTGTGGAGGAATCCTCCTTTTTTTTTTTTTTTTTTTTTTTTTATTTTTTTTGTTTTCATTTTGAAAATATTCAATTATATATCAGAATCAGTATCAGAAATACTTTAATAATCCCGGGGGTAAATTATTTAAAATCACCAACCCCAAAATCTGGTGACCGAATCGAGCTGCTTGCATATCACTTTGGTACATAAATGATCAAACATGCTGTCAGAGATCTCATCCGCAGCTTTCAGATGGTGTAGAATCATCTCTGCAGCGGTCCTGACTCTAACTTCATCTGATGGAAGGTTGCGCATATTCAACAGACACTGAATTACAGGGATAAATTTAGGCTTGTAAAGCATCTTCCCTTGAAAGCTGGTGTTGTAGTAGGTGTCTAATGACTCCAAACACTGATGCTCTTTCTGGCTGGGGTGGCTGATTTGACATCCGTAGCAGTTGGCAGTGGGGTACTTGCTGACGGTGAAGGCGAGCAGATGCAGCACAGCCGTTTTTACAGTGCCGTAGAAAGCCCTAGATAGCCAGCCGTTGTGATTCTCTCTCCTATTTCATACATATTTTCTAGCCAAGCAGCTAGCAGGATGGCTATCAGAGGCTGACACCGCAGTCTGTATTAAAATACTCTAGGACAAAATCCTCCTCAAGAGGCTTCTCCCTAGATGTTTGGATAGTGGCGCGTATTCCATTGACTGGAACCAGATATCTTCGCCTGCCAGATAGCCCTAGAAACAACAGCGGACGCTGGTACATTGGTGGAAGGGTCTGTTCTCACTTGTTTACAGGGTACCTCCTCATCCGAGGGTCATTCAGACATCACTAGCCTCAACACAGCCCAGTCGCCGGAGGTCAGCGTCAGTACATTTTTCATCAAATTCAATTTTTCAAGATCACCCAGCTGGTACAACCAGAGCTCGCCCTCTTCATCCTTGAACACATACCCCAAGCTTCCAGACAATCCATGCGGCACTAAAGACCATTCTTCTCTCAGAGATTCCTTTGGAGGAGCCTGTGTACGCTGTACATACACCATACTTTTCCTCTGTGCTGACGGAGGATGGTGACAGGTGGCTCGCAAATCACAGACATCTCATCTTCTGGTATATTCTCTTTTTCACAATCGTAAAACTTTTCTTGTAGCATTGTGAACTGGTGGTGAACTCTTTGCTGTCTCTGTACTTAGACACACCTCGTCCCTGGTCAACCCGAGAGGGGTAGGCGGAGGTTCAATTAACCGTGTATAATCTATTGAGGATTTTAAAAAGTTTAACATCTAGAGGGAGGGAGGGGTGGATGGGGGCTAAGACATCTGTAATATCAATCTATTAGACCCCTTAAAAAAAGTGTAGACTTGAAGTGTCAGATTTTGATTGATTGATTTGACCTTTTTGACCTGACACAGCAGGGGAGGCGGGGAAAGGGGCGTGGTACCTGTCACTTTTTATGTTTGACAAGAAGTGTATAGATCCCTCTCTCTTACCTGGCCCTTACTCTCAATTTTTAGAAGAGTTTAAGGTTGTTATTACTAATTCTGATTTTAATATTCACTGTAATAAGTCTTCCTGCTAACACTGGAGAATCAGTCGTATGCTTTTCATTTGCTGTTCCCCCTAGTCTTTCTTGGGATATCGTCTAACCTGGTTTTAGCTTTAAAACCAACATTCCCAAAAAGCTTCCCCCTTTTTCCCTCCTCATGAAACAAAGCTGTTCAGGTTGACCTTTTATGAGTATAGTGTTCCTAACTGAAGTCTTGATCATGACCTGGGCACAGAGTCCACATTATCGAATGGCAGTACGGACAGAGGAGCAATGTTGATTCATGCAACCTCAAGGAAATTAAACCCTGAGTTATTTCAGTCCACCTGACATCAACATGCCATCTTGGCTGCCACATACTTTGACAAGGCTGAATGGTCTGTACGATAACGAAATGTGTTTTGCAGCACTCACGTCTCAGAATAAGCAGTGTCAGGATTCTGAGGGGAACCCAAAAGCAGATCGGACAAGAGGTAGAGTGTAAACAGTTTATTAGACAAAGAGTGAATTAGTGAAAAGGGGGGAGCTGGCAGGTGAGAGTGGGAGTCCAGAGGTGGGGGTGATCCAGAGAGTGGCTGGCTGGCAAGCTTGGAGTGTGGGGATCCAGTGGCTGGCTTACTGGAGGCTTGGGCTGAGTGGACTGGGTTCCAGGGCTGAGTTCCAGGAATGATTCCTGAGGCAGAGAGACACGGTTAGTTACGGACAAAAAAAGACGACAATAGATTGGCTCAGGCAGGCAGAAGCAGACAGGCAACAAATGGTAGCAACGATAAATAACTGGCTGAAAAGCGGTGTAGACTGATTCTTTAGTACTAATACTTTTTTTGAGTGTGTATATACGACAGGTCTGGATCACTCATAAATTTAGCTCATACCCAAGAGAAAGTTCTAAAGACAAGGAAATGCCACAAATTATTTTAAATTGCTCGTGTCTCACTTGCCTGTGTTGCTATCGCAGCCTCTCTGTGGTTTGTTTCCATAGCCAGTTTGCTCCATGTGCAGCTGAGTACAGCGATGAAACAATACGATATGTATCACGATACAGAGGTTACACTTGAATATATTGCAATGTATTTGTAATACTGTAAGCAAGTATATTGCAATTGCATTTCTAAAAATCCCATTTTAAGAAAACTGTCATAGTATAAAGAACACACCACCATATGAATATGTTCACATGTAAATCTGGGAATTAAGGATTTATTTATTTTATTGTTGGAGAGACTAACGAATTTAATTTTTTTTTTGTTTTATTTTCTTTGGGTCCCATTCTTTTGGCCTGAGATGTATGGAGCCAGAACGGTGACTTTAAAATTTGGCATCCAAAAAAAATTGTCATTGAAAACAAAACCAGTACTGAAAAAGGAAACATTGGCATTGAAACATTTGTATTGAAAACAGTTGTATTGGCATTGAAACATTTGTATTGAAAACAGTTGTATTGGCATTGAAACAAGTATTGGCACTGAAAAAAGAAACTAATTAAAATAATTAAAATCTTAAAATCTTATTATTTTATTTTATTGGGAATCTTCAGATTTTTTCTTCATGTCACTTTTCTTTCAGTGACAGATTTTTTTACAATGTCAGTTTGTTTTCAGTGTCACTGATTTTCAGTTTCAACTTTCTGTCACTGTTTTGGCGTTGAGAGGGAGGGGTCTGAGGGGAGGGGCAAGTAGAGCGTGGTTTGCATATAGTTTGCATATTGGCATACTCAGTGGCGGACAGGCCATCGGGAGCACCGGGACATTTCCCGGTGGCCTGGCCGCCGAACTGGCCCGCTCGGCGATTGCCGATGGTCGGGACCAAAGGCTCGGTTCGGGTCGCGCTTGATTTTGAAATAAACAATCCGTCGTCCGGCTCATTAGGGTATCTGCCTCACTAAAGCTCACACAGACTGAGCAGCAACGTTAGGCACAAACACACCTCCTCTTTTTCTGAGGCTCTCTGTCACAGCACAGGCACACACACACACACACACACACACCAAGTTGTGTGTAACTAACATAGACACAACATAATACATTATATGAATATTGAAATCCTTGTATTATATTATTTAATTTAATCTTTATTTAACCCAGTAAAATCCCATTGAGATTAAGAACATATTTATTGTTATATGAACATAGCCAGTGCATATAAAAATGGTCAATTAGTGAACAGAAGCATTTATTTTGTAGGGGAAAGAAACAGAAAAAGCTGTGTGTGGGCGCATTTGGAGCCTTTGCTTTATTATTTTACACTCTTACATCAGTAGGCGCCCAACCTAACTCACTCTTGGTGTTTTGCGTTAATCGGGTGGTGGTGGCCTGGGATGGTGTCAAATTCCCGGCCTGAATCATTAACCCAGTCCGCCCCACTGAAGAAGTACGTCTCTTTTCCGGAACCCGCCGTCCGCTCTGAAGCCTCTGGAATGGTGGCATTGCTAAAATGTCCTGTTCACCGGGAACTTCCAAACGCTCTACTTGCCCCTCCCCTTAGACCCCTCCCCTCAAAAAAGTGAAAGAAAGTTGAAACTGAAAATCAGTGACACTGAAAAAAAACTGACATTGTAAAAAAATCTGTCACTGAAAAAAAATGACATGAAGAAAGAAATCTGAAGATTGTCATTGAAAAATACAAAAAAATCCCAATAAAATAGAATAATAAGATTTTAAGATTTTAATTATTTTAATTAGTTTCTTTTTTCAGTGCCAATACTTGTTTCAATGCCAATACAACTGTTTTCAATACAAATGTTTCAATGCCAATGTTTCCTTTTTCAGTACTGGTTTTGTTATCAATGCCAATTTTTTTTTTCACTTTTTTTTTTGGATGCCAAATTGTCACCGTTCTGGCTTCATAGAGATGCTGGTGTGCTTGTGTGACATTTAGTGGTAAGGATAGGGTGAATAAGAACCTTTAAGAATTAATCTGTTCATACATCTGATTCTTGCATGAAGCCCATAGTTCCATGATAAAATAATATACATTTGTGCGTTGCAAAAAAAGACAGAGAGTTGGGCCCATACAGGGGGAGAAATAATCTTACAGGATTTACATACATGTGTCAGACTTAAATTAAGAGGACCATCAAGCAGTAACAGATAAACATTTTGGCAAGAGCTTTGAGACAAAAATGCAACATTGTCTCTCACATAGACATGACACATTATTAAAAAAAAACAGAAAGGCAAACCGGCAATTGGAAAGGAATTCAATCTGCTAATTTTTGCAGGTTTTGTTGTGAAAAAAAGGTATACCCATTTGCAAAGATGGTCAGGAAGACACGACAAGACAAGAGAAGAAACAACAAAAAATAGTCTTGACGATCTGCATAAAATTCTTATTGTTTTTCACATATGGCCTCATGTGGTTTTTGGACAGTTCACATGTTGAAAACTCCTATAAAATGGCACAAAGGCAGATGTATAAGATTTTAAAGATACAGGCATATGTGTTTTTTAGTGTCAGTTTTAATATAGTCATGATTAATTATCAAAACCACAGTCACAATACAGAGCTGATCGATAATGACAGTTTTACCATCTTGGTTTTATGGTTATTCCTCCCTGTCCAATTATCAGTATAGAAGACATAAACTGAATTAGGTTGTATAGGTGTTGAGATCCCCAGTTAAGGAGTAATAAGGCCATGTGTGCTGACAGCAAATACCCAGATGTTATTTTTAGCCCTGATCCCTACCTTCTTCCATCTCTTTTTCATATCCTCTCTTTTTTTCTGCTCTATCCCTCACCCTTATTTCCTTATACTATAATCCCCACAGAAGCCAGCATAATGTCCCATCATCCCACCTGTCACTCCCACCTCTGCTGCTCAGGCCAATTCATGAGCTATTCAGATGATGCATCTGTGTGGCTGAATCATACTCTTTTTACTCCATGAGCCCTCCAAGGGCCTATGTGAACATGTACTTTCTCATTTCTTTATACTTACTTTATCTAAATCCACATATAGTTTCATAAATATCCATTCCTGTATAGTCCACATGAAGTCTGTTTCTTTTTCATATTACAGTTCAGGAACTGTTGGGTCTCTCTATAAATAGAGAGTATGGTCTAGACCTGCTCTATTTGAAAAGGTTCCTGATATAACTTTGGTTATGATTTGGAGCTATACAAATAAAATTGAATTGAATTGAATTGAATTTAAAGGGCCTTTTGACAGTACATGAAAATCAGTTTCTAGAACAGAAAATAATACTGAAAATCATTTCTTCACAATATTATCAATATGACATTCAAATTAAAGTTCAGAGTCAAGCCTTTTTTCCCTCATGCATATCATGCATACCCATTCTACTCTGCCTCTGATTGGCTGGTTGGTTAGGTTTAGACATGAGGATGGTTAGAGTTACCCCAAAATTCCACCGGGCATGGCTTAATGATGTGTTTCTGTGACCCAGACATTTTCAAATCCCACCAAAAGCATTTCAGAAGTCATCTTGCCTGCCCAACATGTTGTTCACTTGTGTACATGTTATAGCTATATGGTATGATATACACAGAGTAGGTAATATAAGCCCTGCCCAAAGCATTTGAGCAAACTTACAAGGTCAGATAAAAGTCAAAACTCCTAGGGTGACAGTAGCTCAGTTCAAGAAGACTTGGCTCGGGAAACAGAGTGTTGGCGGTTAAGTCCAGCTTGAGAAGGTGCCAGTTTTACCTCCTGGGCACTGCTGAAGTGTCCTTGAGCAAGGCCCTCGGTTAGGCTGAACCCATAACTTCTCGCAGAGTGCCGCTACGTGGCAGTATCAAAAGTCTGAAAAAGAAACTTTTGATGTTCTGTACCAAATTTGGTGCTCAAAATGTGTAGGAGGAAAAACAAAAAAATAGATTTGGATTAAATTCAAAATGTATGAAAAATTAACCTGAACCCACACAATCCAGGTCAAAATTGTTGTTGAGACTTTTGGTTTAAAATTTACAGACCAAAATGTAAAATGTGTTGATATAGCACCTCCATCTGGCCAAATTGCATATAGTGCACTCCCTTGGTTCCTCAACAATACACCTGGCAAGTGTAAACTCAATCGGATGTACGGTTCTGGAGATATGCAAAGGACAGACACACAGACAGGGATTCCTTGCATTATAGATGATTGCATCCAAATCACCATATGCAAATTCCCTTCTTATATATCTCTGATTGATCATGATTATTGTCTTTGCTATCTTTTTGATTTATTGAACTTCATATACATATTAAACTGTTAATGCATGGTGTGGTGGACAGTTTTTTCAGTTTGACTGTGAAGGTATATGTGTGTGATGTATTGTGTGGCCTCCTGTCATGTCGTCTCCATCAGGGCAGGACAGTGGCCTCCACAGCAGCACGGGGGGACTCATGATACGACTGAGCTCAGAGCTTCACACCAGGAGTCACAGAGTGTACATGCTGTGACCTTTACTGCACCTCCAACCATGTAGGAAACATGAGAGAAGCGATGAGGATCCTTCTGCATTATTATATTTACTCATCTGTGGCTGTGGAGCAAAGATGAGATGATACTGTGACTGCAGGAATAGAATATTTATGTCTGTGTTAAACTCTGAAAGCTCTATCTTATGGACATGCATGCCCTTCACTGTACAACACATTGAGAAGCTGTTTGAGTGAAAACAAGCAGGGAGTTTCTCAGAAGGTCAGATTATTCAGGGAACTTAATCCTTATTGGGCTGTACAGTCTAAGTGGATTAGTAAACACTGCATCACTATCACTACATATAGTAGCCATGCACTCTACCACTAATCGTGGTTGCTTTCCTAACTGCACACAGGCCACAGCAAGTTCATTTGTGCCTGTGTGTGTGTGTGTGTGTGTGGAGAGAGGAAGTATCAGCAGACAAAGACAGACTGTAGGACAGTTTCACCTGAGACTTCTCTGTATAAGTCTCATCAGCAGGTAACAGTCCAATTTCAGCTTCAGGGGCCCACCCTGCACTCTGGTTTGTGGAAAAGGATTAAAGTAGCAATAGAGGGACTTCCTTTGCTACATTGAGGTTCGAAAGATCCTTTTGTGGAGAATCCTCAAGTTTGGCATTATGGCCATCACCATGTGAGCCAGCGGAGGTGGGTATTGTGAGTTAAGCTGCTCTCATTGGCTGCGCAGTTTTAACTTGTCTGCAGCAGACAAAAATGGCAGCTCGCCTGTTAAAGAGAAAAGCCTTAGTGACTTTACGAAGGAAATATATGTTGGGTGATGTGGGAAAACGATGGGAACCTATCCTTTAAAGTAATCCTAAAACATGTATATGCAAATTCATAACATTTTACAGTATGAATGGTGCCGCATACCCTGAAAATAGCAATATAAAGGCATTCAGTTAAAATATGATGAATTTGCTAAAAGTCTGTAAATAAATTAAGCACAAAAATGAGTAAAGCTTTAAATTTAATTAAACTAAACTTTAAATTCAACAAATAAATCTACAAAAAGCACCGTAATGATATTTATGTTATCAGAGGAACCGGTAATCTCTAACTGGATCTGGTCTATTATGTAAAGTGTGTGTGGTTGAAATGCTGGGTATATGCTGGTGTATTTGATGTCATTGTTGGATGCTTTCCTCAGCCCTTTCATATGCGGTTCCACATTACTCATTCACCGTTTCACCCAAGCTGCTATCATCCTCATGTTCCATTTTGGTCCTTGTTTATCTCCTCTGTACTGCAAATAACTGGTTGACTAGTCTTTTCTTATTTCAAGAGCTTTAGCAATAAATCTGACGTGTCTGTCCTGAGGTCGCTGCCAAGGCCCCAAGCCTGGAGATACCAGAAGGCAAGTCCTGGCTTCTCACATTGACTTACTGTATTACCCACGGGTACTTTTGCAGAAATGTATAGCTTATTTCCAAGGTCCCTGTCAGAGTGGGGTCTTGATGAGACTTGTGCAATCAATAACAGAATAGCCAGTGCCGCAGGCAGGGTGGAATTTATTGAGGCACTGTACTGTATTTCCTGTGATCCTTTATTGAACACATCAGAAGTTTTCTATTAACACTTAAACAACCACACTGGTGCATCTGTGGTCTACAAGTGATGTGTGTGCATGAATACAAAACCATCAAAGAATGATACAATGATACACATTTTTAATCTCCAATTGCTGCAGTAATGCTGCATTCATTATCCAGCTCCACTAATCCTTCCATGTCGTTCTAATCTGATATATGGAAGAGTGAGGGTCTTCCTATTGAGGAATTAATGTTAAACACAGCAAACACACAGTGTGGACAATATTAAAACCATAGAGTCCTCCTCCCCTCCCCCAGTGTACTGGACCTTTCCGGCAAAGAGACATCATCCATGACAAACCACATGGCCGTCACATCAGTTCAACCCCCACCTCTGTATATAACCCTGTTGATGATGTTGCTAAAGGACAGCAGCCGCTCAGTGGATGTGGAAATAAGAGATAGAGGGCTGCATTGACAGCAGCAGAGGAGTGCAGGAGCACTTCTGTGGTGGCAATTTGTTTAATAAAGCATACAAAGTATGATCTTGTCTTTCTGTAAGGTTTTATTCAAGTCATCCATGAATGGTCTCAACGCAACCGTTACACACTCTTGTATGTGAAAGTCCGAAAGAGCCAAGATTGTAAGAAGCAGTATGGTTTTATCCCTGTTGGAGCGTCACTCTAACACAGTTACACATTCCTGAGTTCTGGGACAGTAAACAGACAGATACTGTGGTGAGATGATCATGTCCTTGGCTTTTTAGTGAAGTCTCAACATCCCGCTGTTTACTTGGACATAGAGTGCAGTTGGAAACAGGGCTAAAGGTTGAATGCATATAATAGCCTCTTTAACAGTTGTGTATGGTTTTACCATGACCAGGTCAAAGGATTGTATAGGTTCTTAAAAATTGCCATTACACTTCTAATCATATTTGTCTGAGAATAACTGAAAAGTCCAAACACCAGATTCAGATAAATCCCCCAGTTTTCTGTGCAGTTTCTCTTGTCTTTGTTTCCAAAAGTAAACGGTTATTGGCCAATTTTAAGGTGAAATACTGAATAAACTGACTTGATAAGTGGATATTTTTGCAGCACAGACAGTTGAGGCGAAGATTAATGTCTGGGCCAGCTGGTGATCCATCACAGGCTATAGGTCTCCATGGAGATATGGGCAACATGCTCAGTACTGTTCTGTCCCACCTCTGACAGATGATCCTTGAGAGTTCAGGGTCCCACTTGACAGGCCCTTTTGGAGCCTGGCCTCAGTGCTGGAAGACATATATTGCTGCGTTAACTAAGGTGCCACATGGCAGGCATGACAGGTACGACTGGCGACATCTTCACACATAACAAAATGTTTTGACCACACAAATATGCACCCAACTGTACCATCACTTTATTTCACTGTTAGATGTGCTGCAAGTCATTGCAGGGCCTTATCGGCTGGTGAACCCATGAAACAAGACAAAGGTTAACCACACAAACACACCTTTTATTCTTTTCAAGTTGATTCATGCACTGTTACTGCTATATGTCCTTGCCATCTGTGCTGAGTGGCTGTTGTTCCTTGATTTTATTTTACTTGGTGCTGATCAGTTCGTAATTGATCTTAAATGTGCCTTGATTACCTCATGTTGGATCTATCCTGAACCTTCCATTTCCTCCAGTCTGTCCAGCTTGGAAACAGATTTGTGGCATTGGGGAAGCTGTAGCAACATCAGTCTATTGACAACCTGGATCCAGTGAGCTACACTTGATTTCCTCTTCCACAGTAACTAGCTCCAATTTCACAAGTCTATGACAATTCACGAGCTTGGTTATAGTTCACTCTATTACCAGAAACCCTCTCACTCCTACCCTCTCACTATGTCCAGAAATGATGGGAGAGGGGTACCTACCACATCACATTTTGTTGTAGAGGGCCACTGATCAGGCACTAATATTTGAAAGGTTGAGAGACAGAGCATATTGTTTCGCAGGTGCCACTGTCTGTGATATAGCCAATAAAGTCCTTGAGATCCTAGCAAATGAACATGATATTACTATTGATATGGTCATTGGCACATTTATAACTTGTGGTAGCAATATTGGGTGGTTGAGCAAGCTATAGTCAGTGCATAACTGGCTCACGTCAACCCAATCAGCCCATAGTGTCTCCTGAATTGAAAACTTAATGTAACACAGTAAAATGTTTATCTCTAGAAGTTTCATTTTATTCTCATTCTTACTTTCTGTTTGCTAAAAAGCGTGTCAGACAAAGTAAGGTTGCTTAGCTTTGGTCCTTATTGACTGTATCAGTCAATACAGACATCTGATTGGAGAGGCAAATTAAGTCCCACCCCTCCAAGTTGAAGTTTGGCAATGCAGTTAAAGCGACAACACGAGCAGACAAGTGTTACTGGAGTTATAAACTAGTTAAGCTGAAACAAGTGAAAGTGGATAACTTAAATTAAGGCAACCTTGAGATGACACGTAGGTGAAGTGGAAGAGGTGATTCGATCTGTGCCAGGAGTTAACTGCTTTGGCAGAGTCTTTCAGAGATTTAAGCGAGTTTTGCTAATGCGGCTAACTATAGTAGCCAGTGCTGTCGGTCTTTTTTTTTTCTTATTGCTGATATGTTAAATTGACATTGTATTTACTGCTTTGATTTTGAGAGTATCAAAATATTAATATTACTGACAGTTAATGCAGTATATCTCTGCTAGAAGATATATAAAATTATGAGTGCAGCAGTCTTTTACTTTGATGGTGTATAAGATAACTTTTGTACTTTTGTTACAGTTAGCTGTTTACACTTGAAGCGTGGCTGCCAAGTTATGCACTAGTTATGCTAGTGCTAATAATAATATGTAGTGTTTGCATTTGCATGTGGGCGGCTGGGCTCAGAGGCAGAGGGGGTCGTCCACTAATTGGAAGGTTGTTAGTTAGATCCCCGGCTCCTCCCACCATGTGTCGAAGTATCCTTGAGCAAGATACTGAACCCCTAATTGCTCGCGATGCTGTGCATCTGTGTGTGAATGTGTGTGAAAGGGTGAATGTGGCATGTAGTGTAAAAGCACTTTGAGTGGTCGGAAGACTAGAAAGGCGCTATACAAGTACAGGTCCATTTACCATTTACTATTAGGCAAAACTTCCTACAGCAGATGTCTATCTGACAGTGCTGTAGCTAAATTTAAGGAGGAGATTCCATCAGTGTTTAATTCAATGCCATGTCTGAATTTAACAGAGTCCTAAAATAACTGTAGTCCTTCCCAAATTGATCATCTTGTTAACAGTGCTGAAGGCTCACCGCAAACAACATTAGATTCTATCGCCCCTATAAAGAGGAAAATATTAAAACATAGGAGACTAGCACTGTGGTACAACCACTAAACCCGCCAGTTAAAGCAAAAAGCTAGGAAATCTGAAAGGAAATGGTGCTCTTCCAGAAATTAGAATATCGCTCAATTTGGCAAGATCTTAAAACCTATAGAAAGGCCCTCCCTAATGCCAGAGGAGCCTATTATTCAGCACTAATAGAAGAAAATAAGAACAACCCTAGGTTCCTCTTCAGCAGTCACAGTTCTATTGAGCCACATATCCCCATAACCCTCAGTAGCAGCGACTTTATGAGCTTCTTTTATGATAAAAATGATTACTATTAGAGACAAAATGCCCTCAACCGGTATCGCTGTCTCTCCAAGTTCAGGAACTTTAACAAATGTAAAATCAGATATATATCTAGACTGTTTTTCTGCTATCGATCTTCATCACCTAACTTCAATAATTTCTACACCAATTCAATTAAATTTTATTTGTATAGCGACAATTCATAACAGAAGTTATCTCAGGACACTTTTCAAATAGAGCAGGTCTAGACCGAACTCCTTATAGCACTTTGATATTCTTTTATGAAAAGTGCTTTACAAATAAAATGTATTATTATTATTATTATTATTATTATTATTATTATTATTATTATTATTATTATTATAGCATTATTTACAGAGACCCTACAATTCCCACCATGGCGACGGGGGCAAGGAAAAACTTCCTTTTAAGAGGCAGAAACCTAGGACAGACCCTTCGGCTCTAGGTGGGTGGTCGTCTGTCTCGACTAGTTGGGGTGAGAGAGAGAGACAGACAGACAGACAGACAGAAAGAGGTGCACAGCAACAACAGTAGCAACAACTACACTAATAGTAGTGACTGATAATGATGAACATGAAGAAGATGATCACAGCGACGACAACAACGATGGGGGACAATGAGCAGTGACTATAGTAATAAAAAGAAAAGCACAGGAACTCTGGGGAAGAAGTGAAGTTAGTAACATGCATTAATGGGACATGAATGAGTGCAGAAAGAGAGAAAGAGGAAGAGAGAAGCTCAGTGCATCATGGAAAATCCCCCTCCTTATTCCAAGGAGTTGGAACAAGACCATTTTTAACAGAGGAGGAGACCCTCCCGCCCTTCATTCCCCATTACTTGAGTAATCTCTCTCTCTCTCTCTCTCTCTCTCTCTCTCTCTCTCTCTCTCTCTCTCACCCCAACTGGTCGAGACAGACGACCACCCACCTAGAGCCGGAGGATCTGTCCTAGGTTTCTGCCTTTTAACAGGCAGTTTTTCCTTGCCCTTGTCGCCAAGTGCTTGCTCATGGTGGTACTGTTGGGTCTCTGTAATTAATGTTAAAGAGTTCGGTCTAGACCTGCTCTATTTGAAAAGTGTCCTGAGATAACTTCTGTTATGAATTGGCGCTATACAAATAAAATTGAATTGAATTGAATTGAATTGAATATAACAGAGCATGGTAGGACTGTTGTAGGACACCTTACCATATGACTTTTGACAGAACTAAAGCACTTTGAAACTGACTATCTGACTAAAGCTAGCTGAATGGACGACAACTAAGGAATAAACTTGAACTTGAGTGGATGAAAGGAATCCTAAACTCTATTAATCCTGAACTCTTTTCCATATAAAAGACATTTCCTGTTGTTGTTGTTGTTGTTGTTGTTGTTGTTGTGAACTGTGTTGAGTACTGCCCTTCTCAGGTGTTTTATGTTCATTTGTACCCTAAAACACTGTAAAACTATATTTTTGTTCCAGAGTGCTGGGTTAGAAAAGAACTTCTGTTATAATACAACTTTCAATACATTCACATTTGAAGTTAAAGTACCCTGTGGTTCCAGTTGCTTATTGTGTCTGTCATTGTCTTCAACTCCTCCTACAAACCTAGACACTGGTCCTAAATATATTTGAGTATTCTGTTCACTATACGTGGTTTACATTAAGCAGTAAAGAGGCAATATCAGTCTATTTTACAGACATAATACCACAAAATAATCCCAAGGTCTTATTTAAGGTGATCATTCTTCTCAATGGACCAACCTATTGAATCTGGTAATGATTTTAGAGAGATTCACTGCTCCTTTTATTGGGAAGAGGCCATTTGGTTTCAAATTTCACCTGATCCTAATCTTGTTTCCCCTCAAAAACTGTTAACAGAAATAAAGTCCTGTGCACAGTATTTGTATGACTTTTATTAAAACTGGACCTCATTGTTGCTGTTGGAGGTGGTTTGGACACAAATTATCTGAATTGTGTGCATTCTGCCTTGAGGTCAGGTTTTATGTTTGTGCTGGTCCTCTGTCAGGTCCGTGGTTTGGTGTGACAGCATTCCCAGCCACCTAAAAGATTAGACACAAATAGCAAAACAAACAAACAAAGAGAGAGCAGTGTTTGTTGTTATGGTTGATCTGTGCATTCTTGAGTTGCAGTGTCAAAGATGTCATCGTGTTCCATTTAACTGACAAATGTCTGCTTTCGATGATTAACAACCTAAAAGGGTTTTGCTGGAACTCCTCTCTAACAGACTCTGTCCTTGTTACATCGGCTCCATCCCTCAATGGAGAGACCATTAAGAATATTTGGGATTGGTGTTATTGAGAGCAGAGAGTATGATTGTGTCTGGCCTCTTTAATCATCCAGCAGCGCAGCAGCATGTGTGGATTATGGGATTTGCAGCTGCCTCTCTGTCTCATTGTTTTTCAGGTGAAGTAGGCCAGTGGTTTGGAACACTGGGACTAAAGCTGGTCTGGCTGCCACAGCCCAGACTGAACTCAGCAGAGTTCTATGCAAAAAATATTGCAACAAATGTTACCACTCAGTCCTTACTTGGCTTCTGTGAGTCTGTAGCCTTTTTATTTGGATCAGTGTCCTCTCTCTATGACTGACATTGTAATGTCTAACAAAAACTCAAAACTAACACAATGTTTGACTGAAAGATGAGCTCATACTACTGACCACTAGGCACCAAAGATAGAGACAAAATATCAGTGATGTTGGTGTTGACATGTCAGAATACTTGGATCCAACCTTTTTTGGATCCAAGCATGCAGACCTGTTTTATTCTGCATTAGCATTTTATTTTGTAATCTCAGTAACAAACAAATTAAATTAATAGTTTGCAATCACCTTTCAAAGGGTTGGATGCTCCAGGCGCAGTTTGGGTAAGGTGCCTAGCTCAACGGCGCCTCGGCAGTGCACATGAATTGGAACTGATACCTCTATAGCTACCAGTCCACCCTCTATACTGTGGTCCCTGCAGGACTTGAACTGGCAACACATTCTGGCCAAGCCAAGTCCCTACAGAGTGAGCTACTGCTGCCCATTTTATTAATGGTATTGTTATTGTTTATTGCTTAGCATAAAGACTAGCGGCAGGGGAGGAAACAGTAGCAGCAGGCAGACACAGCTCAGTCCAAACACATTAAACTCCACGTCGGTCCACTCCATCAATCTGTCTTCCCCTATGTCCTCTCTTACGGAGCCTACAAAGTGACTTGAAGACCTGCAAGCACATTTTGCGTAGCAGGAACACATTTTGACATCATAGTACTCTGGTACGATATGTCACTTTAAACTACGCGAAAAGGCGACATCTAACCAAAACAACATGACCTCATGTCATAAAGGCCTAATTTTTAGACTTTCTTTTTAGACTTTCTAATATTTTATCTTTATGTGTTATTATTATCACTATACTGTCATAAATGGTTGGCTGTCATGAGATCATTATAATTGTGTCATGAATATTCACCACTACTATACCATGCCATTAGGAAGTCATTAAGTGTCATTACATTGCCAGATGCTTTTAAAACGGTGCCATGAATAATAATCTGATCTGAGCTGCAGTGCAGTGCAGTGAACTGTAAAAGTAAGAAACAAGGCTTTCCCCATTACCTACATTAAAATCGCTTTAGGAAGGAATCTTTTGTGTCCAGTCAGGACAGGATCAACAATTAAAGTGATCAGTGACCCGGTCAATGTACACACTATATGGCTTGAAATACCCAAAACCAATGCATAAAGAAGTTAGGATTAGAGCAGCCTTACATGGACCTTCTATACCACCACCTCCAGTTTTTATTTGTATTGCTCTCTAACCCCTATGTCTTACTGCACTAGTTGGGTCCTTTCACAGTGATAGTGTACATTTAGAGACATTGCTGTAAATGTGCCGACTCCTCCTTTCACTTCATTTTTTTTTTCTGCTTTTACTTTTTATTAACTTTATTAAATTTTACTTATTAAACATTATATATTATAAAACATTACATGACCATTTTCGAATGAAGTGTGTCTGAGAATAAAGTGCACCAGTAAACATTTTTAAAGTGCATACATTCTGAGAGTCCAAAGGAGTTCAATGTCTATAAAGTGCTGTATTATAAGCCAGAATGTCCCATGGGAGGCGCTGATTTTTGCCCAGGGTTTTCCTCCTCCAGAGTTCAGTGATTATTTGTTTAATTAGTGTAGGCCAAACTCCTTCAATCTGTCCCAGACTTCCCGAGCTCTGTAATAATCCATTAAAAGATGCTGTTGTGTCTCATTATCATTGCAGTTAATCATTGGACATTTTTTTGTTGTTACATAACAACTCCAAGACACAACAGCTCTAACAGGAAGTCTTCGTATCAGCCACTGAACATCCCGAATGCTCTCTGACAGGTTTCCTTTATCACCTCAGTGCTTTCAATAAGAGTTACATTTTTATATGTAATTAATCATTAATTATTTTATAGATCATTTTGGTTGGTAGACCTCCCCAGTCTATGTGTAAATGTGGATATTGGGTGATAAAATCTACATATATTAACTTATAATATGAACCAGTCCTTTTTTTTCCTCTTCTTTTTCTCCACATTAAAAGGTCTCCTATCCAGAGAGCACTCCTGCTGATAGCTGCAGATATGTTTTTTAACAAAAAGCATTTTTTTATTTGTCACCAAGCTCTACAGAACCTAAACCTCCATATTCTTTGCTTTTCTATTTTAGTGACCTCTCGGGTTGTTCCCCAGATTAAATTCACACACTGTTTGTTGAGTTGGATTATTGGTTTGTTGGTCAGAGGAAAGATGCTTGCTAGGAAAAGGAGTTTGGATAGGATGAAGGTTTTTGACAATATTTACTCTTGATTTATAATTAGTATTCTTATTTGCCCATTTCTTTTCCTATTCTTTAATTTCACACAGTTTGTTTCCCCAGTTTCTGTCATTATATTCACTGTTACAGATTACCGAGTATTTGAATTTCCTTTTTAACTTCAATATTAATGTTTTGTCTGTCTCTCTCCGCTCTGATCCAAACTCCTTCACTTTTGTTGTGGTTTAATTTAGCTCCAGATGCATTTTCACATAAAATTAAATGATTAGTTAAGACATCGATCTCAATCTGATTCTTTATAATAACTGTAATGTCATCAGCGTAAGCCACAGCAGTGACTTTATGAGCCTGGCCTACACATGTACCAGATAATAGATTGTCATTATTGATGCGTTTAATTAGAGGGCTGATTGCTAAAATAGGACAGCCCTTTTTCACACCTCTCTCAACTTCAAAAGACTCAGATAAATAACCATTAACATTAACACACACGGTCCGATTCGCACAAAATTTTTCACGTAGCATCTTGGGACCGTCCTGATAATAAAGTAATTCAAAGAATTTTGATATTTCAAAAAATAAGCACGTTATAAAATTAGCACCTCCTGTGGATTTTTCGTCAAAAAGGAAGTGGACGATTTCTCCACATTGGTATGTCTGATTGACACCAAGC
Source organism: Dicentrarchus labrax (assembly GCF_905237075.1). Lineage (NCBI taxonomy): Eukaryota > Metazoa > Chordata > Actinopteri > Moronidae > Dicentrarchus > Dicentrarchus labrax. The sequence goes on from NW_026136719.1 coordinate 36,830,333, forward strand.
TTGGTTCCATAGTTCCCCATGTCTTCCTTAGGCATCGTGCACAATCTCAGGCCTTTGCCACAAGGTGGCGCTCTTTAAAATGAAGAAGTTTATATCTCTACAACGGCACGTGTGATTTAAATGAAACTTGGTACGATGCTTGCCCATGGCTCCCTGAGGCTCGCTAATAAATGTGTCAACAATCTGCCAACAGGTGGCGCTCTGGTGGCATGATAAATCACTGTGCAGAGACCGTAATGCTATGAATATGAAATTCACAGGGCACGTGTAGAGTAGTGCCTATAGCTCACACACATTGGATTTTAAATACATACATCTTACCATGTAAATAAAAACTGCTGGAAAGCCGTATGCTTCCCTCTCCGTCACATTTGTATCTTACTCTTTTGTTCACATTTTTCTTTCTTCTCTTTCCCCTTACTCGCATTTATTTCCTCTTCTCCCTATTGTCTTCCTCGACTGTCTCCCATTTCTTTCTCCTGTGACTCTTTCTTCTTTTTCTGTCTCTCTTCCCTTAGTTTACTCTTTCTTTCTCTGTATCCTTTTCTATCTTCCCTCCCTTTCCCTCCTTGGTCTTGGCCTCAGGGTAAACTGCTGCTGACCCAAAACCACAGAGCTAAGCACTGCCCCCTGCTATCTGCTAAGGAAAATATATGCGCTGTGTGTTTGTGCGTGTGTGCTCTCTGTATCTCCACATGTGGTTGGTCTATTTTTGGTGGCAGTAGCAGGCTGGTGTTATTCTTCATCCAAATGTAAAGATAAAGCCAAGACCCGAGCACAATCTGTTACAGTAGCCAACTAGAGCAAACCTCTAACTGCAAGTCCTTTCTGAAGCACACATGAACTTATAGCAAGTAGTACATGAAGGGATACCCGGTTAGCTCCGTTGGTAGAGCTAGCATCTCATGTACTGAGGCTGAGTCCTTGCTGCAGCGGCCGAGGGTGCGAATCCAACCAGCGGCCATTTGCTGCGTGTCATCCCCTCTCTCTCTGCCCCCTTTCACTATCTTAAAGGCAATAAAAAGCCCCAAAAATACTTTTTTTTTTAATAAAAAGTGGAACATGAAGTAGTAATTACATCGGAAAAAACTAATAATTTGAATATATTTTTAACAGGATGGTTTTTAACACTAGTCATGTTTAAGTGTTTTGAATCTTTAAATAAAAGTGTCAGAACTCCACATTTAAAGCTGCAGTAGGTCATTTTTACTTTCACTATATCCTGACAGTAGCACACAAGACTTTAAAGTATTTCTGATTCTGAGACAGATGATCAGTGAAAAAATTAAAACAACCAATCAGTGCTACATTCTTTTCTGCCACAGGTGGCTCACACACACTGTGTTTTATTGTTTTAAGGATCAAGAGAACTTTAGTTCAATTCAATTCAATTTTATTTGTATAGCGCCAATTCATAACAGAAGTTATCTCAGGACACTTTTCAAAGAGAGACCGAACTCTTTAAAACATTATTTACAGAGACCCAACAGTACCACTATGAGCAAGCACTTGGCAACAAGGGCAAGGAAAAACTGCCTGTTAAAAGGCAGAAACCTAGGCTTTAGGTGGGTGGTCGTCTGTCTCGACCAGTTGGGGTGAGAGAGAGAGAGAGAGAGAGACAGACAGAGACAGAGACAGAGAGAGAGACAGACAGACCGACAGGTGCACAGCAACAACAGTATTGGCAATGGCAATCTAGCAGGACCATGGCAGGAGGCTCCACCAGGATCGATAAGAACCTGCGAGACGAGAAAGCACAAGAACTCCGGGGAAGAAGTGACGTTAGTAACATGTATTAATGGAACATGAATGAGTGCAGAAAGAGAGAGGAAGGGAGGAGCTCAGTGCACCATGGGAAATCCCCCGATAGTCTAGGCCTATAGCAGCATAACTAAGGGATGGTTCAGGACTCACCTGATCCAGCCCTAACTATAAGCTTTATCAAAGAGGAATGTCTTAAGCCTACTCTTGAATGTGGTGAGGGTGTCTGCCTCCCGAACCACAACTGGAAGCTGGTTCCACAGGAGAGGAGCTTGGTAACTGAAGGCTCTGGCTCCTGTTCTACTTTTAGAGACTATAGGAACCACAAGTAGCCCAGCATTCAGAGAACGTAGTGTTCTAGTGGGGTAATAGGGTACTATGAGCTCTTTAAGATATGAAGGGGCCTGACCATGAAGAGCTATATAGGTGAGGAGGAGGATTTTAAATTCTATTCTACATTTTACAGGGAGCCAATGCAGAGAAGCTAGTACAGGAGAGATATGATCTCTTTTTCTAGTTCCTGTCAGTACTCGTGCTGCAGCGTTCTGAATTAATTGGAGCGTTTTAATGGACTTATTGGGGCAACCTGATAATAAAGAGTTGCAGTAATGTTTTTTTTTTTTTTTTTTTTTTTTTTTTTTTTTTTTACCTAGGTTCTTCATGTGGGAGTTAAATGACAAATCCTGATCAAAGATAACTCCAAGATTCCTGACAGTGGTGCTAGAGGCCAAGGTAATGCCATCTAGAGTAACTATATCTTTAGACAGTGAGTCTCTAAGGTTTTTGGGGCTAGATTTTTTAGTTAAAGCAGGAATTGCAAACTTCCAGGCCAGGGGCCATTTCCGGCCCTCCATCCCCTTCTTTATTGCCCACAACATGATGTCAGAATATTGTATAATCCAGCTACTTATTTTTTATTTTTAGGGATCGAGCACTGAAAGTGCAAGACCCTATTATTCCTGTAGGAATTATTATTATTATTTTTCTGCCCCTAGAAAAGCATATTTGGAGGCTTACCCGTGCTCAAAAACTCATGAAACGTGGCACACATGTCAGGCTTGGCGAAAAATTCGATATTTTATGCGTCAATTTTGGGTTGGCCACTAGGTGGCGCTACTATCATGAAAAGTGCGTTTGGGCTAATAACTTTTGCATAGTTTGTCGCACATTCAAAAACCTTATATCCACGTGTTCGGTGAATGGAGCTGAATCTCGCCATATAGGCCACGCCCATTTCCGCCTAGCCTTTTTTTTTTCTAGAGCGTGAAATGTCCATAAACTACTTTTTTGTGTTACTCCTACACGCTTTGTCCGATTCGCACAGATTTTTTCACGTAGCATCTTGGGACCGTCCTGATAATAAAGTAATTCAAAGAATTTTGATATTTCAAAAAATAAGCACATTATAAAATTAGCACTTCCTGTGGATTTTTCGTCAAAAAGGAAGTGGACGATTTCTCCACATTGGTATGTCCGATTGACACCAAGCTTGGTTCCATAGTCCCCCATGTCTTCCTTAGGCATCGTGCACAATCTCAGGCCTTTGCCACAAGGTGGCGCTCTTTAAAATGAAGAAGTTTATATCTCTACAACGGCAAGTGTGATTTAAATGAAACTTGGTACGATGCTTGCCCATGGCTCCTTGAGGCTCGCTAATAAATGTGTCAACAATCTGCCAACAGGTGGCGTTGTGGTGGCATGATAAATCACGGTGCAGAGACCGTAATAGTTATGAATATGAAATTCACAGGGCACGTGTAGAGTTGTGCCTGTAGCTCACATACCAAAAGTCCTGTTTGTCGTGTTTGCAGCGCCCCCTACAGGATTTTAAAAAAGCAGCCCCGGCGCCACGTTTCACCGATATGTACGAAACTCAGTAGGCACGTTTAAAATGCCGGGTTGCACAAAAAAGCCTCTTAGACCTATACCCCAAATCCCACAGGAAGTCGGCCATTTCGATTTTTAATTTTCATCATTTTGTGGTCATTTTGACTTTTTGGGCTTGTATTTGAACGAACTCCTCCTAGGGAATTTCTGGGATCTGCTTCAAAATTGGTCAGTACAGTCACAAAATGGTGCTGAATGAACGTTGTTCATTTTTTCACTGTACGTTGTCAAAGTTGGCCATTTTGAACGAATGTCACACTGTGATGTCATTTTTGGCATTTCAGGGCTTCTATTTTAACTAACTCCTCCTACAGGTTTTATTGGATGTCCTTCAAAATTGGTCAGTCAGTTTTTTTCGTCCAACATTGTGCCCGTGGCGTCCCATGGCATCCAATTTCAAACCTTCGCCATGAAAGAGGGATTCGTCATAACTTCTGCGTACATGATCCGACTGCAACGAAACTTCACATGTTCGATAAGAGTCCCGCCCTGAACACGTCTACATGACAATATTACGTAAAAGTGAGAGCACCACCTAGTGGTCAAAGGAAGTGTCATTTTTTTATACTTTCATGTTCTACTCCTAGCAGGATGATCAGATCAAGCTGAAATTTACTTATGAAATGCAAAACACATTGTTGATGATATGTGATGAATGTGGTGAGTGGGCGTGTCTGTGGCGTGGTGGGAAGTTTTGATGTACTGCCACAAAACACGAATTCGCTATAACTTGAGTGTACATTGTCCAATCGGCTCCACACTTCACTTGTCTGATTCCTGAACACATCTACATGACAATATTCAGACATAGTGACAGCGCCACCTACTGGCAACAGGAAGCAACCGCTGCGTGGCCATTTTGAGCTGATTTACGTGAGATTTTCATGTTGTGGTCCGCATGTGTTACGACAGCACGTGACGCGGCCGCAACACGCCCCGAGTTGCGTGGATTGAGAGGTCCCGTCCATCGCTGCTTGCAGCTTTAATTTTTAATTGTTGCTTGTGGATTTAAACTACACCTTGATATACAATTAAAATAAAAAACAATTCTAATTTTAAAAATGTGTTTCACTTGGCACAAAATAATGGCAAAGGTCGCAGTTGCAAACAACAAAAATTATATAAAATAATGCTATAATAATTGTACAGAAACAGCAGTTTCTAAGGTGTAGTTCGGGATAGATACAGGTTCATGGGTTAAAAATCAATTGAGTGTGGATGAATGAATGTAAATATGTCTGTAAAGATGAAACTGGATGGATATAAGGGATTAAAAAAAACACAAGCATGCTAAAAGATATACAGCTAGTCATATCTTAATTTTCTTTCTTAAATATATTTTCTGTCCAAAAAAAGTATGAGACTGCAAAATGATTGATGGATATGTGAATGTATTTTACAATAAAAATTGAATTAAAAAAAGAAAAAAAATTGTGTGGCTCTCTTATGAGTTGATCCTAAATCAATCTGGGTTTGAGACCCCCGGGTTATATCCTGTCTCCTGTTTCAAGTTACCGCAGGATTTGCAGACCACCATCTTTTCTTAAAGTGTTGTGAGTCCTGAAACTCAATGAGAAAAGTTGCTGCAGGCAGATACTACTATACAGTACATTATTTGACTTTACTTAGTAATGTTTCCTAATTATGTAAACAATATTACATAATAACATAATCTGGTGCGGCATTACAATTCATTCAAAACATATTTGCTTTAAATTAGTTATATATAACGAAATGATAATTTGTGTTTTTTTCAAAATAGCTGATTTTTTCCTCCCACCCCATGCAGGACACCATCACTACACTGAGCAGCTCCTTCAGCGACAGACTCCTTCACCCCAAATGTGTGAAGGAGAGATATCGTAGGTCCTTCCTTCCTGCTGCTGTCAGACTGTTTAACAACCAGCACTGCTCCCAGTAGAACCTTTTATTACTAAAATAGTTCACCAAAATGTGTAATAGTAATAGTAACAGTACTTTCAACTTGTGTGCAGTTTCTGGCTTTTACTCTGCAGTACATGGTCAGTAGAGAGTGGGGTAAGATGAGCCAGTGGGTAAGTTGACCCACCTACTGTTTCTGGGAAACTGTGCACGTTAAAAGTTTCTGAACAATAAACTTTACTTTGTTGCTGTTAAAAGAAATTAATAAGACCATGTATTATTACATTTGTAAAAAGAGGTGAATTTTTTCATGAAACTTTGTCATATTTGAGATGGATAATCTGTGGAAAAAATCAGGTTCCTCTGGCTCTTGCTAGTGCTCCTAATGGCATTGCTAAAAATCCACTGGGCCAAACAAAAACAACCAATCAGACAAAAGAAAGACAGCTGATTGTTGAGTCTCATTCCCAGTATGTCAAATAACGCTTTGGGTTGGTGGCTTTAAGCTTTGGGACCCAAAGCATTGGTATCTTTTTATTTCAAGAACAATGTACTGACTGATAACCCATCATACCTTGGCTTAATTGCACTTTGATTGTTGAAATATATTTTCTGCTGTTAGCTACATTGTGGCTGCTGGTAGGAAATTAAACATCAGTCAATGTCAAGCAGATGTGACCAGAGCTTCCAGTCCATGACCAGCACACATGAGTGGACATGCTGTCTGCCTGCTCCTATACAAGTCATCCTTAAATATTTGATGACACAGCAGACGGTTCAGATAATGATTATACCACAGATATCCATAGACCAAGAGGAAGCACAATACAGTAAGTGTGACATATGATGAATTGCAAGATGGAGGTCTCAGTGCATGTTTGTGTGTTGTGTTTGTGAGTGTGAGTGTACGCGAGAGAGAGAGAGAGAGAGAGAGAGCGAGAGAGCTTGCATTCCTGTCATTGAAAGGAAAATAGAAAGCGAGCAAATGAACAAGGCACCTGTCATCAACTGTATTTATAATTACTTATTTTTCAGTCAGCACTGGGTTCAACCTCTTCTGAATAAATCCCCTGTGTTCTGTGAGCTGATTGTTTTTTCCTAGGATGGTGAATGCAAGACATAGTTGGATAGACTACAGAATAAGGAATACTTCACTCAAAATGCATAATTATATAGCTGTCTCACCCTTGTCACAGTAAGTCAGTCCTCATAATTTGCTTTTTTGTAAAGTTTCATTTTGTGTGCGTTTCCTGTTTTATTTTGTATTTACCTCTCCCTCTTGTTTCAGATCCCTTCACTTCCTGCCCTTGTGTGTTTTCTCGCCAGTTGTAATTGTTTTGCCCCACACTGAACCCTCACAATATTCAAGAGTAGGCTAAAGACGTTCCTCTTTGATAAAGCTTATAGTTAGGGCTGGATCAGGTGAGTCCTGAACCATCCCTTAGTTATGCTGCTATAGGCCTAGACTATCGGGGGATTTCCCATGGTGCACTGAGCTCCTCTCTTCCTCTCTCTTTTTGCACTCATTCATGTTCCATTAATGCATGTTACTAACTTCACTTCTTCCCCGGAGTTCTTGTGCTTTCTCGTCTCGCAGGTTCTTATCGATCCTGGTGGAGCCTCCTGCCATGGTCCTGCTAGATTGCCATTGCCAATACTGTTGTTGCTGTGCACCTGTCTGTCTGTCTGTCTGTCTGTCTGTCTGTCTGTCTGTCTGTCAGTCTGTCTGTCGGTCTCTCTCTCTGTCTCTGTCTGTCTCTCTCTCTCTCTCTCTCTCTCTCTCTATCTATCTATCTGTCTCTCTGTCTCTCTCTCTCTCACCCCAACTGGTCGAGACAGACGACCACCCACCTAGAGCCGGAGGATCTGTCCTAGGTTTCTGCCTTTTAACAGGCAGTTTTTCCTTGCCCTTGTCGCCAAGTGCTTGCTCATGGTGGTACTGTTGGGTCTCTGTAAATAATGTTATAAAGAGTTCGGTCTAGACCTGCTCTATTTGAAAAGTGTCCTGAGATAACTTCTGTTATGAATTGGCGCTATACAAATAAAATTGAATTGAATTGAATTGAATTGAATTGATCACCTGCACCTGATAACCCCACACCTGTTTAGTATATAGAAACTGTGTTTCCTCCCTTCTGTGCCAGTTCGTGTTTGGTTTTCTAGTCAGGTGTTCCAGCATTCCCTTGTGTTTCATGTGCCTTAGTTTTGGGATTTTTGCCTGCCTTTTGACTTTGCCCATTTGGATTTGTTTGATTAATGGATTTTATGCGTACAGGACTTTGCTAATAAAGGAACTGTTCATTCAACTAAATCCCTGTGTTGTGAGTTGTACGTTTGAGTCCTGTTTCTTGGTGCAGTTACAACAACTGTAGTCTATGGGCCAGTAGTGATGTAAAATATGCACCTCTTCTGAAGCTAATGTTTATTTCATAATGTTCTTTACTGTCTGAAGTCAAGCAGCAGAAGTGACAATTTGTAAATACTACTGGCCCATTTTTGGGTGAACTAAATATACAAGAGTAATCTTACATGACAATCCCACATGTTTATTACACAGGGGGTTATCATGTGTTTGACAGACTAACAAAAAAAAACAAAAAACAAGACAAAAAAATTTGTTGATGTATTGGAAAAAACAAACACCACCCAACCCTAGCACAGACTGACTGATGCTGATGTGGCAAGGATTTTACGCCTCTGTCTGGTGGGGGTAGGAGTGCAACATTGGTCCCCAATCCAAAGTCAAAACACTGAATGTAATTGTAATTTATTACCACAAACTGTATAAAAAGTGTAACAAACTAGAAGTGATGACATTAGGGTGAACCAAGGCCAAAAACAAAAGAGGTAACTATTGTTATAAGGAGTTCGGTGTAGACCTGCTCTATTTGAAAAGTGTCCTGAGATAACTTCTGTTATGAATTGACGCTATACAAATAAAATTGAATTGAATTGAATTGAATGGAATTGAATTGAACTATCTCCTCAAAGAAGCACTGCCAACCTAGGTGAAAATAAAACAAAAGACATTTACTAAACCTGGCTTCCTAAGATAAAGCAAAACAGGTCAATAAACACAGGGAAGAACTAGACAAAGGTCAGCAATATGGCCAGAGCCCTAACAGGAATGCAAACAAAGTAAATGGACCTGTACTTGTATAGCGCCTTTCTAGTCTTCTGACCACTCAAAGCGCTTTTACACTGCATGCAACATTCGCCGTTTCACACACATTCACACAGTGATGGCAAAGTCCATCAAACAGAAACTAACACATTCATAGACATACACACACTGATGCACAGCATCAGGAGCAATTCAGGGTTCAGTATCTTCCTCAAGGATACTTTGACATGTGGTGGGAGGAGCCAGGGATCGAACCAACAACCTTCCAATTGGTGGACGACCTGCTCTTCCTCTGAGCCACAGCCCCCCAAGTGGAAGTGTGGACAAACAAGATGTCATGAGAAAAGTTAGATTCAGCTTTAAAGTGTACCACAGTTACAACACAGTATCTGAACCCAACAATATTACAACATCTGCCTGTGAAGGTTCATCTATAGCCCCATCTATTTATCTTGATTCACCTCATTAGTGGAGAGAACCAAAGGAAAATAAAAACTGTACATCCGTTGCAATGTCGTACTCATGTATCATTTTTCAAAGAATTTTAAAGCAAATAGCCGTGCCCTAGTTGAGTCGGCAGTACCTGCCAAATAGCTTGCAGGGAATTTGTTAAAGAGCAGATGCATAGTTTGCCAGGTAATGAAGCAGAGAGCCTGACCTCGAGCCCATATGGCCTTCTCTGGACTGTCCATTTTTCAACAGCCTGTTTTTCTCTTAGTCCTGTCCATGAACCAACACTCCTCAAATAACCCCCCTCTGACACACACACACACACACACACACACACACACACACACACACACACACACACACACACACACGCACACACACCGCACACACAGAGTGAGATACCAGTTTCACAAATCAGCTCCTGTTAGATTGGGGATGTTCTCTGTAAAGCTGCTTAACACATCGTTATTTACCTCAACCATCCCAGTGCCAAACACCTGGACCTGGACCTAGAAACAAGTTGCCAAAGAAGTCCAGAGATGGTTGGCGTGTAATAATTTACTAAAGAGGCAGAAATGTGGAAAGAAAGATATATCAAAATCCTCACTGAGCTCCCTTTGGCATGAGAAGTATGCTGTATCCATGATATTTTCATTTCTGAATTTCTTGTGTAGAATTTAGATGATGGCCTTTGCTTTGTTCTATTGGTGCTCTGAGATGTTTGTGGTCTCTTATAGATCTGAAGCTCTTTATGACAGCTCAAGGTCAGATTGATTGAAAGGTTGGTAAATAAAGTAATATACAGCATGGATCTAAGTGTATGTAAATCTTTACTATCAGACTATCATTTTCCTCAGGCACCAGTCTATTTTGTTTTAAGTCTGTGTATGTTTTTTGTAACAGAGGTGTTCCTATCTTTTACAGCAAATCTTTAAACGGAACAGATTGTACTGAATCATCATGGTCACTTGATAAGTTGCTTTTAGCAGTGAAGTTCCTCATTACTGAATGAGTACCTTATACCTCCTTGTTAAAGTCTAATAAAAGATCATGTAAGCCACAGAATAAATCATAATTTCATAACTCTTTGCAAATAATAGGCTGCTGATTGATTGATATGCAGTGCTAGTATAGGCTGGTTTAGTACCAGGGAGGGAGCTAGAGGGGTGGCCGGGGTAGCACTGGCCACTGGGTATTTTTAATTTTCTGAATGAATGACGGTGCGCCGGTTTAATTGCTGCGCCAGAAACTGAAAGTACAACTTAGGTCCATTTCCTTCAGCCACTTTCCATTCGTCATAAAGCTATTTTTCCTGAGCTGGTGACCCATGTACCGAGTTGCTGCAGTGGCCCAGGTTCGAATCCGACCTGTGGTATCCCAGGATTTTCCTTTATTAGGCCTAGTATATGGCCCCCCTCATAAAGCCTTGACCACCCTCTGGCCACCCCTTGTATAAAAGTCTAGTTCCGCCACTGTTTAGTACTGAACTGAAAATGACAGGTTAGACCACAAATTGTTATGAGTTATTTTAATGCGTCACTTATGTTACCAAGATCATCACTAATTTTTCTTAACTCGTTACACGTGTTTCATTGTATTTACAGTGTCTTTCTGTGACTCCAGCACAGTGTCTGTGAGGACACGGCCAGACTGCTCTACTCTGGATCTGTCTCTATACAAATTGTGCTGTGTTTGTTTTCTCTTGGAATTTTAGAGGTGAAGCCTCTCTATGAATGGTAGGTGAAACTCACTTTCTCACTCATTCACCCACAGGATTTGGGTTTGCAGTCAGTTGAAATTCAGAATGAGGCAGGAAGTGAAAGGCAGAATGGAGGAGATGGAAAACTGAAAGCCTGTACTGTGCTACTTATTGTTTACATGTGTATAGTCAACATGTGTTTGAAATCTGGAATCCATTCTTACATTTTGGCTAAAAACCTATTTTGAGGTCCCAGTGACCTTTGACCTTTAAGTCAAAAGTGTCACCAATTCAGTGTCTGGCCAACTTTGAAATCTGGTCACAATGTGCCCTTCTGTTCCTGTGTTATGGTATTGGGAAAAAAATCCTTTTTCAGGACATTATGATGTCACAGTGAAGTTGACCTTTGACCTTTTGGTAAAAAAATCACTTCATCTTTGTATCTTATTAAACGTCTGTGAAATGTCATCATAATTACAGCAGTCAGTTCTTGACCTGTTTGTCAAGGTCATTATGAGGTCACATTGACCTTTGACCTTTGATCCAAAGTGTCACCAATTCCTTGTGGACGAACGACCCAAAGACACAACTGTGGCCAAAGAAATGACAGTTCAGTCTTATTATTGGATATTTTTGGTGGTGAGTCCAACCTGTATTGGGCTTTGTGGTAGAGGAATTTGGACCTCAGTGTATATAAAATCCTGACTATTGCAACTGCAGAGTTGGTAATAATTCTCTCTGTGAAACGCAATGGAGCCACAGTCATTTGATCCATTGTTGACATATAAAAAGTAATACAAATAATAATTTTGAGATTTGTTTCATTTAAATCAACTCCCTTGTGTTATTTATTTGAAATGAAACCTTCAATAACTGTCTTTTTGCCACTTGGGGCCAGTGGAAATTAGTTGTGAACACAAAATTGACTTGTGATCACCTCCACCATCTCCTGAGGAAAACTAGCTAGTCTCTAACTGTGTTCTGCCCTTTTTCACAGTGAGTTTTTTAAGCCTTTTTCTCTGAAAACAGCTGCCAGCTGTGGCCGAAAATTATGCTATGAGAGCAGTTAGAGTGAACCAAAACAGTAAAGCTGTGGCCGAACAAACATTCTATGAGGGGAGGTGCAAATTCAGCTGATTATTTTCTTTCTATGCTGTACAGATTGTAAAGCCCCCTGAGAATTATACATCATTACTGCCATTTGGATCATGTTCTCCATTTCTTGTCTTTTTAGCTGACTAAAACAGGTGGTGCTACCAGTCCGCAACCACAAAGACCTAATGCATGTGTACCGTTAACAGCACGAACTGTGGCTTTAAGCTAAGAAAAAAATAATTCTGGAGACGGCACATGCTACTAGAACTCATTCTGTCCTGAACCACAGTACATAAACACAAACACACACTTTCCTGCCTGTCCCACTTTCATCAGCTCCCAATAGTAATGTACATGTGTCCTTAATCCTCCTCCACAGTCACAGCACAGACCCCCACGTGTGTCCTTTTTACAATGAACTGCTTTTTCTGTCTCTCCTTGCACAATGGACCTCAGTCATAAACCTGCTCTCTGTCTGACAATTTTTTTTAACAAACTTGTAAGTTTCTTGTCTTGTTTGTTCCAAAAAGAGAATTTAAAGTTTCCTTCATCTCCTTGTTAGACAACAATGCAAAATAGATGGCCATCCAGATGTTCGATGACAGATGTTACTGTCATGCAAGAATGAACACGTTACTACAATGCAAATAAATGTTCTCTGCTTTAAAGAGATGTCTTTGGTGAGTGTGCGTGCATGTGTGTTACTGTGCCCCTGTGAACCTTATCTACAAGTGCGGGTAACCCAGACAACTGCAGCCCAGATGAAAATGTTGAGTTGTGGTCCTGAGAGGAAGACTCAGTTTTCTTTTGTGACCCACGGACCATTCCTCTAATCCCACAATCTAAAAGAAAATCACAGATATATTCAAATCTAATGGGCCGGTTTTTATTTATACCTGCTACCAAATCACTAATAAAGTTGTGTTATTGTACAGTAATCAACACTCAGAAACGCTCATGCTGCATCTGTGTTTAGAATGTAAGCAAGACTGTGTGTATCCTTGACAAATGTCTCCTTTCACTTGTCACTGACTAACTAGCTATAATGGACAAGAGAAGACAGGCGTTCAATTTTAACTTCAACGTTAGCGTTGAGTAAGGGAGACACTAGGAACACACTGAACTACTGTCACAACCAAAACATGTTACGTACAGACCTAACAACAGTAGTGTTGCCATTTTTGGCAGTTATTTTCTGTGGGTTGTAGAGGGCCTGACAGTTTTTGGAAGTTGGACTAACAAGAGAAAAATCCATGGTTTGATTATTGATTGTCTTTACTTTGTAATCTTGAAATCTAAAAATAATCAATTTATGATGTGCATCTACTGTGGGGGTCTTTGAAACAGTTTGGGATCCTGTGAATTAAGAGTTCCAAACTTAAGACATTTTTCAGTTAGAACAGATCGGTAACAACTAAATTAGGATTTGCAGTAAGTAAATAAGTTTCTTTAATATCAAAAATCCAAAATTTTATCCTCAAATCAGATAAGATGTATTTCTGACTTATGACGTTTTTGTAATGAGCCCTGATCATTCATGTAAGCATGAGCCATGATGAGTGATGAGCGTCGAGGTCAAACCTTCCAGGTCACACTCAGGCTCAGAGATTTGATAATGTTGGTCCGGCAGAGGATGGATACAGGTCTGATGCTTTCACTTTAGCTGTTCCGCCCCTCTGTCAATACGACACACTCCACACAGATGTGACCATGAATGTTAAAATGTATCAACTGGTCTCAAAGTGCAGTCGACGAGAATGTTACAGTACAGTGAGCAGTGCGACAAAGGGGTTTTTGTACTGATACTTCAATATTGCACCCCCCACTTCACCTGTCAGTCAAACCTTGTGGGCAGTATTTTAATTCCTGAATTTCTGTTTCTGTCATGGCCCCAGACATGGTAGTCATACTAACTATTCAGTTCTAGATTTATTAGCTTTATTAAAGAAAACAAAAGCAAATGTGAACCAATATGTAGCTGAATGGTTTCCTCATGTAAAAACTTTCCATGCCTGGGTTTAATCACTGTTGGTGATGACACTGCAAACAATTCCACATGCTTACAGTTTTTCCCAATTGTTTACACACAATTACTGGTACTTGAGACACAATGACCACAACATGTAACTAATGCACCAACACCCTGAACCAATCTGCTAAACCACAAACACAATTCCTGCTTTACACTCAATTTGCAGTTCTAAAACACACTTTTTTTTCAAAACACTAAACACAATTCTCTGCATTTGACACAATTATCTTCTGTCTCCTGAACAGGAAACTGAAATCATGAACATGGTCCTAGAAAATAACACCATAACATTAAGGCAAATACAAAGAAAAATAATAGAAAACAATCAGATATTTCAAAATATTGATAGGGTAAGCTTATCAACACTGGACCGTGTCTTGCGCAGAAATAATCTGAGGACGGAGCAGGTCTACAGGGTGCCATTTGAACGCAATTCAGAAAGAGTCAAAGAATTGAGATATAACTATGTGCAAGTGAGTCCTATACAAGCCCACAATTGATGCATACTCTCAACACTGTATAAATTATTCATATTTCAGTATTGTAATCATAATGATTGTGCTTCACAATAGTGACCACCACTGGTTCGTAACTGGTTCACTGCCCACCCACACTTTTTAGTTGATTATCTCCCTCCATATTCTCCATTCCTCAATCCTATTGAGGAATTTTTTTCTGCCTGGAGATGGAAAGTGTATGACCAAAATCCACAAAAGCATATACCCCTTCTCCAAGCTGTGGAAGACGCATGTGGCGTTATAGCAGTTGATACTTTTCATGGCTGGATTCGCCATGCTAGGCGATATTTCCCCCGCTGCTTGGCCAGGGAAAACATTGCTTGCTATGTGGATGAGGTGCTGTGGCCAGACCAAAATAGAAGAGAGGATGCAGCATAGTTTTTTTTTATTGTTTTACTGTAACTGTATACAGTAAATTCTTTTGTTTTGTATGTGCAAGTTTGTGTTGGTTGGGATGTAAGGTGTAAATTGTTTTTGTGGGAAAAATAAATATATTTGATCGTGTATTTGTGTGTTCTGAGTATAAAAACAATATTCTCAAATATTTTACAACACACTTATGTATGTACTGTCTGTACTAAGTGTAACACTGAACAAAAAAAGGCCTAAGCCATTATGATGAATGAAGAAGAAGTGTTTTCCATTCATCATAGTGTTTTACATTGAGCACATCAGTGTTCAACTGGTTCTTATAAATGTCTATTTATATGATGGTTTGTGTGTGTCATTTGAAAACAAAATACCATTTTGAGAAGAAAATACATTATTTTGAATGTAAAGTTTAATTTTGCAGGAGAATTGAGGGGTTTGGCCCATTGTGCGTGTTATTATGGATTTGTGTGTAGAGTTCTAAGAGTATGAGGCATGCTTTCAGAAAATGTGTGTAAACAATCGAGAAAAACTGTAATACAGTGTTGCGCTTGCTAACTAAAACTAACAACAATTGCATTGTTTAATTCAATGTTCTAGTGTTGTAATTATCTACGAGGTTTTGCAACATGGCCCACCCATCAAAATAAATGCTTTTATTCTTTAGTAAGTCGCAACGTTGTACTACATACTGAACGGAAAAACCAAGGTGATAATTTCCTTCTGTGATTTGACAAATAACACGCTGTAATTCAAGTCCTGGAATGGAATTTGTCAAACCAAATAAACGTCCATATCCAAGATCACTGTGATTGTTTTCTGACTTCAATTACGTCTATTAAATCTACTTCACTCGAAATAGACAGATGAAGTCCGCGTTTCTTGCCCGCCAGGTATCCAGGGTAACCACGTGACTGCAAAGTATGAATTGCGATTGGTCGATGAAACGCTACCAGGAACGCCCAATAGGCGTTCTTGTGTCATGACAGGAACGCCCAAGCCGCAGCTGGACCCTTCTTGATAAAGTGCCCTCAAGTGTGTTAATCCTAACTCTGACTAAGTTGTTTCACCTGAAATGCATCTGCGCGTTGGTGCCCTTTTATTTGTCCACCACCTCTCAATTCAATTAATGGTTGTCAAATACAGATGCTGGGAATGAGCCTCAACAATCAACTATCTTCAATTCAATTCAATTCAATTCAATTTTATTTGTATAGCGCCAATTCATAACAGAAGTTATCTCAGGACACTTTTCAAATAGAGCAGGTCTCAAGGTCTTCAAGCCTCTAACACAAAAGCTTCTTTATATCTTTTTGAGTTCTGATTGGTTGTTTTCATTCAGGCCTGGTGGATTCTTGCAAATACCATTAGGATCACTAGGAGGAGCCAGAGGAGCCAGATATTTTCACAGATTGTGTCTCATGTACTGTCAGGGTATTGTGAAAGTTTCAGCAAATGTGGAAAGTTCTTTTAATAAATATTACCTACTGCAGCTTTAAGGTTGCTCAATGTCCACTGGTATGAACTTTTAATTCTGAATAAATAGATTCCTATTCAGCCTGACTTCAGTGTTTGTCAACCTGATATTTATTTCTTAAAACAAATCTAAATTTCATCAGTTGTGTTTGTGTGGACTGTAATGGTGCTGAAGTGAGTCTCTTTTTTTTGCTCTGCGACTGCCATCTAGTGGTCAAAAGCTGAACTGCTGACATCCTGGATGAGTGTAAAAATAAGGCACAGCTCCGCATTCAGGTCCAGGCTTATTTAATTGGTTGAAAGACTTGATGGGATGGGAGCAAGTAATTGGGTTACATATATTATCCTGTACGCAAAAGCAATAAAAAAGTTTAAATCAGCTTACATAAAATTACTGAAAGATGACGCAAACATGAAGGGTTTCAACTAAAGTCAACATTTCCACCTTCTGAAGCAGTCCTGACATTTCTACACAGACCAGCTTCACTTGGGTTGCTCACTGTGGAACTCCTCAAAGAAAAAATACTCCAACTTACCCAGTCCACCTGATCCACCTTCACTCATCTCTTAAAGACAAAACCTCTAACACAGACTTAAAAACCACAATGACATACACAGAGCAGGAGACATGGTACAGAACACAACACATAAAGTGACATTTAGATGAAGGTCCAGGACACACTGATACAAGATAACACAAATATGATGACATGACACACATCAGGAACACATAATGGTGAAAACACATAGTGTTAACAAACTGCAGAGTAATGTCAGATCAAAGATTTAGTGTGATTAAATTCAAACCAAAAAAATACTATCCAACAATGTAATGAGTGCTGGGTAAAACAATTCATTGACTGTTACAGGAAGGTTGTCAGTGGCTTCAAAATAATTGTAACGAATTATACAAAATATAGTGTTAAACACCTGCAGCTTAAAAAAAATGTCTTTCTCCAAGTCATTTCGGAGAAAGAAAGTTGATTGTTGAGTTTTATTCCCAGGTCATGCAGTGGTATCTGACCACCTGGGAATAAGACTTAACAATCAACTCTCTTTCTCCAGAGTAACTGACACTACCTTTAAATCTACAAACCCAGCTTTCTTTCTCTCATAAAGTACAGGAGATTTATGTGACAACAGGCAAACCGTCAAACTGAACAAAGTGCAGATCATCCTTAGACCTTAACAGAGAGGTGTTTTTGACAAGAAAAGCACAGATCTAAATCAAGTAGTGGAATATTTAGCCATCGCAGTTATAAAAGAAGCACCTCAGCAATGCCTGAGAGTCACTCCTCTTTAGTCTTCTTCCCACAAACAGGCTTTCATGAGTTAGCTTTAATTAGTGTCCAGGTTACACTATTCATCCATTCATCTTCCAACAGATTCTACTTTGAATACTTCAGGGCCAGCTGCATGGGAAATAAAACAATGTCAAATATGGTTATTGTGAAGAAAAAAAACAAATGCATATTTAAATGTGCACTGTATTATCTTGTTTATATCTTTATTACACATATTTTAGTCCTTCCAGGATAAAATGTCACCACAGCTTTTTTTTTTTTTTAACTGTAATGTAAGTTGAGTGAAAATTGTTAAAATAGTTGTGTTTTTTTGTATATAATTCATTAAAAATCATGGCAACTGCACATAGCTTAGTGGCATATGGCTCTACATTTTGCGCAGGTGACTGCGATGATTGGTTAGACTCACAGGAAACTACCAGGATGAAATTTGCAGAAGGTTGCGGTGATTGGACAAAATGCAAGGCTGAACAGAATTCACAGGGATTGGTTGAATTTGTGTTAATTGTTATGATTGCAACATCGGAACTTCCTGGAGGGACTGTTATTATCAATTATTTATCTTGTAGAAAAGGTGTATGTTATAATAACAGCTGTATGTCACCTTGTGAGCAGTGTCTGCAAACTGCTGGGCTTTGTGCAACAGCTCCACAGTCTTGTCCTCGGCACGAGTCAGTCTGTCTCCACGTTCCCCTAGAGATACATTCACCCTCTGAACTACATTACCCATAGGGCTCCCTGTGACACGGTGCCCAGACTGACCTGTCCATACACACAGAAAAAATTAGAGAAAGCATGTAAAGAGAAATGTATTCAAGTGAGCAGTCAGCATAATGAAAGTAGGGAAATACTGTATACAGAACAGAAGCTCTACTGATACATACATTTTCCTCAAAGTATCAAAGGGAACGTTGTCCTGAAAGGTCAGGCTGACTGCAAATAGGTTAGCATTCATCCTCTGGTAATCATCAGTATCCACAGTAAGCACTCTGACCTGGTGGTGTGTCATGTGGACACAGCATTGGAAGCAGAGTTCCATTAATTCCTATGGAAGTAGCACATGAAGCCAAAAAAGAGCACCAGAAACATCTGCCGGCCAAGTGCAGCCGGACTGCTAACTTCTGGTTTAACCCTTTACTTACATGAATGGGGGTAAAATAAATTAATCGTGGTGCTCTTCTATACTTTCCAAAAGTTATCAGACTAAATGGATCAAATTCGGTTTTGTCATTTCACAGTTATAGTGATGCTCAAAAAATGTATCCACCGTTTAACAGCCACTTCTTTCTTCATGTAAGCTTATAAGATAAAGTCTTTAGGAACCCCTCTTTATCATGTGATATAATATTTCTATGTGGTGGTACTGTATGGTATGTTTCTACAGTAGCCCAGAACAGACAAATGGACACACCAAAAACTGGCTCTATAGGGGTGTCTGCGGTTTTCACACATTTTGTGGCCACTGTATTTCCTCCCTCATGCTTGGAAGGGGACGGTGAAGCAATTTGCAACTACACCACTAGATGCCACTAAACCCTCCACACTGGTCCTTTAACTGAAAAACCACCTGTTCAAGCCTTTTAGCATCACCCTGCTGAAGTGCCTGTAAGAAAGAACCCAGGCCCCAGAACTCTAAAGACAATTCACTGGAGCATCATTCTCAGCAGCACCACATGTCACAGGTTGACTGAGGTTAAGCATAAAGTGCTGTTGAACTGTAACTTGGTGACTTGCTGCAGCCTGGCACGTCTCCCACCCATTACACTGCCCCTTAAGTGGGTTCAATGGGGCGCCATGCTCCCTGTCAGTCACAGAGCCCCGGACTTCTTAAAGACCGGCTATTGTACGGGCCTCCCCGAAAATGAACAATGTCTCCTCTCATCTGACCGCTAAATCACAGAGAGGCCTTTCTGCTGCAGAGAGAGGTGCAGGACAGTGAGGACAATGGACAAAAAGACAGAGAGGAAAATAACCCGGAGAGACACAACAAGCCCAGGATGATATGACCTGAGGAGTCATGATGGTATACAGTGAGGGTAGAGAGGAAACCTGTGACAGGAAGTATGTTGTTTAGAATCCCAGGATATATTAGGAAATAGAGGAAGTTTTCTTTTAAAGCTCTAAATGTCCGAGAGAAGAAAGCAGAGACCAAATCAGTCTACCTGTTTAGTGAAGAAAAATGACCATTGACTCCACTGTGTATCTCCTTTCAGGAGTTAATTAATGGATTGGAGATGCTAAAGCACTATGATAGCTCCTCTTCTGCTAAACATCCCTTCCGGAGTGCTGCTAACAATTCTGAGCACCCTGAGAGAAAGAAAGTGTTTCAGCCGTGTTTTTCAATCATCCATCTCACACGTCTGACAGAACAACCTGGCCTCACTCCCTGTTCATGAAATACTAATGCTTTGTCAGTGGCACTTGCTTCCAAATATGATGTTGTAGGTGCCCCTCTAGTGTAATTTCTGGATGCACCGGGCCCTGCTAGACTTTCAAAATAAAGCTTGCATGCTTTACATTTTGAAACAGTCATGGTTTGGTTTAGTTAGGATTAGGAAAATATCATTACGTAACATACCTGACATATCTTAAGTAAGTTAAGAGAAAAGAGAAAGAAGTAAAACAAAACAAAACAAAACGTAAAAGACATGGGACAGAAACAGACGTCTCCTGTATTTGTTTGAGCCATCCATCATCCCCACCTCCATTTCACACTTTTTACACTGTGTCACCTGACTTTGATGGCGATGCATTAGGGATACCAACAGCATTGAAGAAAAAAGCGCTATACCAAGCAACATTATTTGATGACTTGGGAGTGAGACTGGGTGGACAGAACAGACGTTTCTATTTTAATCAGTACAGATCTCTACACAGGCCGTATAATGGCTCACAGTTCACTCGTGCTTCACACTCTAAAAAGTGACTAAAGGGGTATTGTTGTGCTGCAAGTCTATTTTTGTGCATTTCATGCATACAGTTGTATTACAGTGATTGTATGTGGGACTCATCAGTATCTCAGTACAGTCATTGCTCTCTGCTAACATGCTGTTATACACTGCCTGTGTGAACAAAAGGTGCAGCCATAATGCAATGAACTAACAAAAAACCGAACTCATCTGAATGAACTAAAAAAAGGTTATGGATCACATTACTTTTTTTCCCAGGCCTACAAACATTAACATTAAACCCCTCACTACCTGGTGAGTACCCACATATTTCAGTCTCCACACCTCCAGTTTATCACATATATAAATACCTAATATCCCAACCCAATTGGAGATAATCATGACGACACCATCAGGGTTATTTTCTCAGACTTAACAAAGCTCCCCCAGACTTAGACTGTTTTTACAGTCTAAGTTGTACTAACCGTGACTAATACATTTATGATCATGATTAGATGGTGTATTACGAATGTGGCTGTGGCTCAGAGGCAAAGCTCCTCCTGCCACATGTCGAAGTATCCTTGAACAAGATACTGAACCCCAAATTGCTCCCGATATTGTGCATCTGTGTGTGAATGTGTATGAAAGGGCGAATGTGGCATGTAGTGTAAAAGAGCTTTGAGTGGTTAGAAGACTAGAAAGGTGCTATACAAGTATAGGTCCATTTACCATTACCATTTTCCAATACTGTTTTTGAAAATAATTTGACCATAGGGACATATTAAACTAAGGTGTGTCCTGTAATTAGCATCACAGGTGTCTTCAAACTTGTAATCATAGGGACATATTAAACTAAGGTGTGTCCTGTAATTAGCATCACAGGTGTCTTCAAACTTGTAATCAGTCAGTCTGCCTATTTAAAGGGTGAAACGTAGTCACTGTTCTGATTGGTGTCATGGTGTGTACCACACTGAACATGGACCACAGAAAGGTAGGAGAGAGTTGTCTCAGGACATTAGAAAGAAAATTATAGACAAGCATGTTGAAGGTGAAGGCTATAAGACCATCTCTAAGCAGCTTGATGTTTCCTGTGACTACAGTTGCACATATTATTCAGAAGTTTAAGGTCCACAGGACTGTAGCCAACCTCCCTGTATGTGGCCTCAAGAGGACAATGATGACAAATTGAAGAGACTGATAATACGAATAGTAACCAAAGAGCCCAGAACTACTTCCAAAGAGATCAGAGGTGAACTCCAAGGTCAAGGTACATCAGTGTCAGATCGCACCATCTGTCACTGTTTGAGCCAAAGTGGACTGAATGGAAGACGACAAATCATAAAAAAGCGAGACTGGAATTTACCAAAATGCATATTGACAAGCCACAAGGCTTCTGGGAGAATATCCTTTGGACAGATGAGACAAAACTGGAGCTTTTTGGCAAGTCACATGAGCTCTATGTTCACAGACGCAAAAATGAAGCATACAAAGAAAAGAACACTGTACCTACTGTGAAACATGGAGGAGGCTTGGTTATCTTTTGGGGCTGCTTTGCCGCATCTGGCACAGGGTGTTTTGAATCTGTGCAGGGTACAATGAAATCTCAAGACTCAAGGCATTCTGGAGCGAAATGTGCTGCCCAGTGTCAGAAAGCTTGGTCTCAGTTGCAGGTCATGGGTCCTCCAACAGGATAATGACCCAAAACACACAGCTAAAATTACCCAAGAATGGCTAAGAGCAAAACATTGGACTATTCTGAAGTGGCCTTCTATGAGCCCTGATCTAAATCCTATTGAACATCTGTGGAAGGAGCTGAAACATGCAGTCTGGAGAAGGCACCCTTCAAACCTGAGACAGTTGGAGCAGTTTGCTCACGAGGAGTGGGCCAAAATACCTGTTGACAGGTGCAGAAGTCTCATTGAGAGTTACAGAAATCGCTTGATTGCAGTGATTGGCTCAAAAGGTTGTGCAACAAAATATTAAGTTCAGGGCACCATCATTTTTGTCCATGCCAGTTTCATTACTCTTTTTTTTTAAATGATTCTGTTGAACCACAATTCAAAAGCAATGTTTGATTTTCATTAGTTAATTTTCAGTACATTTTTATTTATTATTACTTTTGTCAGTTATTTCAGTGACCATTGTGGGTTTTTCTTTCTTTGATGGAAGGGTACCAACAATTTTGTCCATGTGTGTAGAGACAGTGATTGGCTCGTTATGTTTTTATAGAGTCCTGACCTCAGACCCTGCACCCTGACAAAGGTCGATGCCCTGAAATGTCCCGTACACTTTAAGTGGCTCATAAGTGATAATTGAGATGATTTAATCACTGCCTTACCTCGACCTGCTGATCTTTTGTTTGCGACCATCATATTCTTCATACGGTTCAAGAAGGCTTTGCAGCGGTAGATGATCAGATTCATTGTGCAGGCATCTGAAAGGACAACACATTACAACTGGGTTCATTCACATGAACTCAATGATTTCCAGAGTATCATAAACCTCAGTAATGATGTGACACTACCTCCTGTGAGTTTGGATTGGCAGTTGATGAACTCTGCCTTTTTGGGAGGAACGTAGCTCTTTCTCCGGGCCTGCAGGGTTCTGGATGCAGATCCTGGCAGGGAGTCACTGGAGCCAGGTCCGACTTTGTGAGGACTTGCTCTCCCCTGGCGGCCCACCTTGTCCAGCTTCCCAGGCTTTCCCAGACTCCCTGCTTTTCCCTCCCAGTAGGTCTGGCAGGCGTGGTACAGGATCTGGACAAAGATACACTTCTCTGCTGATGAGCTGGCCACCCACTGGTCCACAGTGTTGTCAAACACTAGGTCAAACTCTGGGGAGTCCTTCAAGAGCGGAGCAGAGGAGAACAAAGTTACAAACTGTTACATTTGCTTAGCTGTCGCTTTTATCCAAAGCGACTTACAATAACTACATTCAACAATGTGGTGACAACCCAAAGAATGCAAGAATCATCAACTACTTCAGATAAAATGGACTGTTTCAAGTGCTACATTTAAAAACAATAAAGAAGGGCCCAGAAAACTTTTGACTGAAAACTGCAGTCTGTGATAGATGTGCAGAGTTTCTGCAGTCCAGATGTCAAAGGGGAGGTCGTTCTACCATTGTGGAGCCATGACAGCAAATAGTCACCCTGTATATGACTTATTATTATCATAGAGCTGCTGATAGACCACTATGGGTAAAAAAAGAACATCAGAATTTTGCTGACCTTGTTTGGGTTGATACCATTGACCTGTCTGAGCTGCTCCACCGTCCACTGGGACCTCCTGGTGAAGGAGGAGGAGCCACCGAACCGCTTCACCTTTGTAATGAGGAGCTGATGGGGCCTTGTGTTGGTTACTAGGTAAACAAATCATTCATAAAAAATTACTATAGCAAACTAACAAAGCATTTATATTTGCACTCGGGAAACCCTGAGATGTATTGTGATGAATTTCCTTTATGGTAACAATCGTGAATATCCTCACATGCTCATCTTTGACATCTTTCCAGTCATTCCAAAATCCTAAGCCTGTCATGGCTGAAGGCTGTTGTATCCCCCCCCAAAAAAGTTAAACCAGATGAGTGGAAATAGTAGATTTCAAAAGGAAAGTTGATTATATCACATATAGCAATTATGTGAGATAATTGTGACATCAGATTTTCATATTGTCCCATGCCTAATTTCCACTATATTTTATAACACTCATATTATACATATCAGTGAACCTCCAGCCACCTAAGCCCTTTCTTACCAGATGAAAGTGGCCAATTAGAGCTTCAATCACTGATCTGAGGGTTGGACCTCCTCCTCTGTAAATGACAGGATGGGAGTGCTTCACCAAATAAAGAAAGCCAGATTTAACCTGAAACACAGATGAATGTGGCGTAGTCTGCTTTGGCTCCAGTAGGCAGGAAAGACATCCTCTTCCTCTTCCTCCTCCGTACCTCCACTGCCACCAGCATCCGCTCATTACGAGGGATGAAGACCTCTTTGTTGATGGCAGACTGAATGTTCATTGTAATCCTGAGACCTACAGGTGATAGATGGATGGAACTGTGCTTGGTACAAGTCCTGTGCAAACACTGGGCTAGGCTGTGTAGACGAACAAAGAGACTGAAAGAGCTGCAAGCTCAAAAGTCTGTGTGATTAAAACAACTGTAGGAGAAACCAAAGCTGACTCTGGATCAGAGCCCTCACAATATAGAAAAAGTCAATGAATTATCCTGTAAGGGTCACAGTATGCATGAGCTGACAATGATTTATCATACTGTACTTCATATGTTTGTTTTTCACATATAGTGACTTAATTTGTAAAAAAAACATTTTTCTGTTAGTATTTTCATGTGTGATAAGAAATATTAGTCAGTAACAACACATGACTTCCTTCTAGTATAAAATCTAGTGCTGAAATAATTTGTCGATTGATTGATTTGTCAACAAACGTTCATTCATTTTGGGAATAATAATTTAACAAAAATATGTTACAAGATTAGTAATGCTGTTCAGCCACGAGTGAAATTTAGTCATCCTAGGATGTTGGCTTTAGAGCATGATTTTTTCCAGGCAACAATTATGTTTTTCCGAAATGATATACAGATTTGTAGGCATTATATTATCTCACCTGTCTCAAAAAATGGTGCATATAACAAAAAAAAGCAGTGGTTTGGGTTAAGCACTGAATGTTTACAACATCTGGCTCCGCCCGTCTCACTCACTACCTAACCATCGCATTCTAGCTCCTAACTAATCATGGATGTATGTGCACACTACGTGCACAAACGTGACCAAGTAACAGGATGATATTGAAACTAAAAAACTTAGGGAACGCATACGTTTTTTAAAATCAGTTTTCAGTGATCTTCAAGTTAACACTTTTAAACAGTATTATGTTTTTAAATAAATGTATTTAATCTCTTAAAAATATTTCAGATTTCTCATCATACCACTGGTTTAAGTCACTTGTCAAGAACGAACAGCAATCTTTTCGAGCTGCAGCTTCTCCTTTTCTCTGTTTATATCTCAGTAAACATAATGTCTTTGCGCTTTGTTCTGTTGGTCAGAGGAAATAAAACGTGAGGATGCCATCTTGGGCTCAGAATGGCATCCTTTTGATTACTTTTCAGCATTAATCAAATATATATGATGAATTACAAAACTGGCCATAAAATCCCTAAAATGTAAATCTTTCTCCTCAGTAGAAGTAGCAACACCAGCATCTACAAATCTCCATGAAAAGTCCTGTGCTTAAAACATTTTCTACTAAAAATGTTGTCTCTGATTAATTTATTTTTTACTTTTTGTAGAGGGTATATTCCAGAAGTTGCTGCTAGGCAGAGCCAAGTGATAGGCTAAAACACACATTTCAGTACTTAAAGAGGCTAAAAAGAAGCTAATGATGTATTAATCTAGTAAATTAATGATTACAATAACAATTATAATGATAAGGATAGTGATCTACCTGTTTTTGTCCTCTTCTCCTCCCAAAAGCTTGACTCTTGTAGCACACTCTAGTTAGGTTGCAGAGACTGTATTGTTAGTTTAAAACTTGAATTAGTAGGCTGTTAAATTTATGAAATATTTCCCAGAATCCCGTCATGGATTTATACCCCCGCACACCAAACGGCGTGCCTTGCTGTGAAGGCGCAAGTAAACCACAGTCCATCCCATTTCAAAAGGCTTACATGCACGTGGTTACAGTCAGAGAACAGTCAGCAGCTGTCTCACAGGCAGAGCAGTGGCAGGGGCAGACCCAGAGGGTTGGCATGGGGTGGCACCTGCCACCCTAAAAAATGCCTGGCCACATTTAAGACTGAGTGATAGGCTTAAGTTCAATGAAAAAAGACATCTATTTGAAAAAATGTCTGAAGATTTGGAAATAAAAGATGTCTTAGAAATATACAGTATGCATCTCAGCATTTAGAAACTGCATATGTTGGACAATTAGCATAATTATCATTATTAATCATAATCACCTATGAACAATATTTCAGCAACTGCTTGGTTGATTTGGAAAGTGGTTTTGAGGGTTATTGAGGATGCTGTATCAGTTTCTGACATTTTCAAAGTATAAAATGGAAGTATCCATATGTTTAAAAATATATGCTTATTACACTGGACCTGTATTTTAGAATGAAGAGGGCTCATTTATTTCTGATATTTATTTATATTCCGCTCACGTGTTCTTGCTGCACAACATTGAGTCCGCTAGTTACTGCTACGGGAAGAATAGCGGCTACATGGAAAGACAGAGGAAACACAGCTCCTTACATACAGTTTACTGTCTCAGTGCAAGTGAGTTGATAAAAAAATAAAGTAAATTAAGTAAAATACAAAGCAAAACCTAATCCACATTAATTAATAAATCAACAATTAGTTTAACTACCAAGAGTTAGAAAATATGGTGAAATTTTAAATATCTTTTGATAGGTTACGTAAAAAGAAACCTGTTAACAACAAACAACAAAAATGCCATGGTGAATCAGCAGCTCATACTGGATTTGCTTATTAAGGGTTATATCCAGGGGAATTTAGAGCTTCTTTTGGTGAGATACAATGTTTTTCTCAAAATGACACTGTATCAGCCACGTGTCTTATTATTAAACAAAGTACAAAATCAAAAATGTGCTGGATTGATTTTGACAATGAGGTTCCAGAGAATGTTCTAACAGAGATGGAAACTAAATCAGACACCAAATGTATTATTTAGATTTGAAATATAAAAATAAAATTAAAAAAAAAAAAAAAAAAAAGATTAAATCTAAATGATTCAAAATCCACAGTGCTGCAGGACAGCGGAAATACTGAAATCTTTCTAGTTTGAATTTATTTTCCAGTCTCAAGATCATTACTGAACCGCAACGGTGCAACTGGCATCTGCATATTTTGGGAACGTGTTTTTCTTTGGGGCCTGTGCAGTCTCCTCACAGATCAGATTGAACAGGTTTCAACTATAAAACTGTACTTGTATAGCACCTTTCTAGTCTTCTTACCACTCAAAGCACGACATGCCTTGTTCACCCATTCACATACATCCATACACCAATGCACAGCATTAGTGGACAAGCTGTTCTACCTTCTGAGCACACAGCCACCCCTGTAGTGTGTTCAGTTTATATTCAAAAGTGTTAATCCTACACCAAACTTCTATTTCTATTTTGACCTCTCATAACATTCCATATAAATTACAAAAAACAAATCAATTAATCATTATGTGATTTGTAGTAAAATGAATAGTATACATTGAATAAATAATGCATTGCGAAGTTTGTAATCACAGTTATTGCCCAACTTGTTGATTGGCAGGTGTTTTTCTTGTTTAAAAATCAATGCAGAGGCAAGGGAGGTTTATATTAAGTATCTGATATCTTGAGTGTCTCATAACAAGAGGGTTCATTTTCATATTATAGACCCCCAGGACTTTGTCCTAAGTATTTTTTAAAAATAAAATAAAATAGGTTTGAAGACAATAGTCTTCATAGTCAATCAATAATCAAAGTAGGTTCACTATAAATTATCAATCAAAACAGTCAACCCTATTTCTTCCCTTGTTATTTCTCCTCCCAAAAAATTGCTAAGATTTTTTATATTTGAATCCTCCTTTTGCTGAGGACCCCCTACCACCTACTCAAGGACCCCTGTTGGTCCCTGGACCCCAATTTGAAAGTTACTGTCATAAACCAGGCTCATGAACAGGCCTGCTGTGACACACTGAACCTGAGTTAAAGTGTTTTATGAAGCCAACTTCGAGCTGATGAGATCAGACTGAATGAATGAATGGAGACCAGAAGGGAGGTGTAGATCCCCTTTATTTTAAAGAAAAATCAAAGATCTATGAAGGTAAAGCAACACATTATCCTGGATGGAACAGTACAACCAGGGTACAAAGGATAAGCGTGACGACAGAGTGACAGTGTCCTTGTGTGCAGTTGGACTCATTTAAGGAAGTGGACCTTTCTCCAAAAAAATGAAAAAAATGGCACAAAATGTAAACAGTATATTGTCATGTCTAATCACAGTATCTAATTAGGATTGGTGAATTCTATATGGAAACCCTTTTTCTGTCCAGAATAAATTGCTTAATACGTATTTAAGGTAGTGAAGAGAGTGACCTCCAGCCACAGTTCAAGGCAATACACATCACAGCACTACCTCTGTTCTCACAGGGCACACTACTCTGACCTAACAATGGATCTCTAGAGCATGCATTCATGTTGCTTTGATACAGCAGTGAAAATCCTACTGCAACCCAGTCTCAATGATTTAAAGTCATAAGCAACATTATGCATCATTAATTTATGTTTAGGAAGAACCGTTATCCCACTCATTATATATATATTTGGAAAGGCTATGCAAAAAGTAATGAGACTATCATACAGTGCAGCAAAGAGTGCTATGTGGCTTCTCTTTCCATCTCATAATAGTATCCCAGAATTGACATTTTACTATTTAACTAAACATCCAGCCTTTTTTCTACTGTTACCAAAAAGCTAGCTAACGATTGGTGAAGATTAGCTAGCTAGTTACATCTTAAAGGTAAAGTTAGAAAAACTTACATTAACTAACGTGCTAACTAATTGACATATTATTGGTATATAGGCATTATGTTTCCCCTAAAACTGCTACTGCACAATGGTGCAGTGGTTTTGTAGTTAAACAACCAGTCAAGCTTTGGAGATCCACTGTTGTTCCAGTAGCTGTCCATTAGAACAAAATGAAGACTGTGAGTGCAGTTGGTGGCCAGAGGGGAAGAATTAGACTATCACAGAATTCTTGGAGGCAGAGCTGACTGAATTGAACCTCACTGTGGAAAGCCAAGATCTCTATTCTTTCCATATTTCTGTGTCCAGACGCACTACCTCCAACAGACAGATGTGTTTATGCCTCCTCAAGAGATGTGAAAAACAGAACTGTAAATATGTATAACAACAAAACAATGAACATACAGGTCAAAATATAAAAGCTTCATTCATGGCAGGTTTGAATGTTTCTCAGTTTGTCAATGAAGTTATTTAATTGTAGAATCAGCAAGTTCTAAATGTTGGTCTGCATGCTCGTGTCTCCATGTCTCAGTTAAATCAAAACAAATCAAAGCCCATAATCTATGTACATGGCACATAACCGTATCATGCTTTGTTTGAGCCTTAAGTGTGGCTTTAATTCCTTAAAGAAATTCAAAATGCTTAAAGTTCACTTAATGAATGTGAAAAATATATTCTCAGATGATCCTTTATGGATACCCAGCCAGTATTCACAAACACTAAGAAATACTAGAAACTAGGTGTTGCTGTATTACACAATTTTAATCTGACTGTTTGACTCTGATCTGAGATATGAGTGATCATTTAAGTTGCATCAGTAAAAAGTGCAGTAAATTGTAGTATGATATTTTAGTTTTGGAGCACTGTGTGTCCAATGTTGGACTGAGATGGCAGTCAGCATCATGCCCTCATCTTGTCTTGCAATGAGTAAGAACTGTAACAGCTACAAGAACAACTGGTCTGTTGGCAAATCACAAATATTTGGCCACCTGAACGTCAGTATTGTCCTTTACTGCTGACAGGAACAACAATTCAGTTCATGTAAACATGATGATATGGGATGATATGAATAGAGTTAGAGTATCTCGGTAAAGTGATTTTGCTTATATTAAAGGAGAGTTTCTAGTTCTCATTCCTTCTGTCCTTAACGGCCAATGAGGTGGTCTAATCCTGAAGCCACTCCTCATACAACATCAATGCTGCAATGCTCTTGTATCTTATAGTGCTAGCTGAGCCTTTCTTACTCCCGCTCTTTTTTGCTCTGTGCTCAAATAACAGTTAAGGAAAGCCTTGGTAATGACCTCAGTCAACTTTATCATTTCCTGCACTTATGCTATGTGCTAGGCTAATCTGTGTTGAGAACACAACCGCATTTTGTAGATGGTTAAAAGATAAAAGTTAGACAATTAACTAGGGCTGGGCGATATGGCTTGAAAATAAAATCGCAGATTTTTTCACACCAAACCCGATTTACGATTTACATCGATTTTTTTGTACTGTTTTTTTAGCGGGTGTTTGTGGGCTGCGGTCCTGTATATCTCGCAGAGAGCAACATTTCTCCCACTCGGCTGCATGCCCTCTGCTTGAGGTGCTGGAATAAATTGGTCGTACTGCTACCTTTGGTTGCAACAGCTTTCAAACTAACTTTGCAGTGGGTCGTGGTTTGTTCGCTGTCAGACGCCACAAAACCAAACCAGTTCCAAACAACCGACAACACTGTGCCTTTTTTGGGGAGGAGCTCATCCTGGCTTGCTGCCATGTTGTGTGTATCTGTGGAGAGGCGGGGGGAGGGGTCAGCACACTCTGACCTACGGGAGCCCAAAGGGAGCGCCGGTGTTGTGGAAGTTCAAGAGAAAACCGATTTTAACTAAAAATAAATTGTGTTTAACAACAAATTTGAATTAATCGATAAAATCGATTTATCGCCCAGCCATACAGTTAACTAGTGTTTTGCCAAAATTAGCTTTCAGATATAACTAGCTAGTTAACGATTGATGTAGATTAGCTAGCTAGTATCTAGCATTTTTCTAACATTAGCTAGCTAACTTAAGCTAAAAGATATATATATATATATATATATATATATATATATATATATATATATATAGATACACAGACATATAGAAAAGGAGGAAGTTGACTGAAGTTCTGACTAAGGCTTGCTCAACTGTTATTGGAGCAGAGCAAAAAGGGGCAATGCTTCTGTCTTTTCCTCCATGTAGCATTACTCTATTACACAGCTGGTTATATTTTGTGCAACAAGTACCAGACAGTACAAAAAGCTCTATGTGTGTGTGCACATCTTTTGTCTTGTTATGATCAATTATACAGTCTCGACACAACTGTTCACAACTGGCTCTTCAACATGTTCGGAAAAGTGAATTCAACTTAAAAATGTGGTCATGAAGGGGAGAGCCCTGTAGTATAACGTGACTGCCTGTGATTGGCCCAGCCTCTAACATGTAATGTATGATATCCTTTCTGCTCCCACCTCCAACACACTGGACAGGGAAATGACAGCCCTTTGTCTTAGTTTCAGTCAGACGTTGGATTGAATTGATCCCTCCTGAGCTCAGCCCCTTTTTTCTCTGTGCTCAGACAGTTGAGTCTATGTTGAAAAGACAAACACATTGAAGATGGTTAACAGATAAAAGCCACATACATACATGGTCACATCTTACATACATAGGCACTAGCTAGCTGTTGTTAGAAAAGCGCTAGCTAACTAACTAGCTAATCCATATAATATGTATAAAAATACATTATTAAGAAGCTAGTTAGCTAGTGTTTGACTACAGAGCAAAACACTAGTTAACTAGCTAACTAATCTACATTTGTTAGCTGGGTAGTTACATCAGATAGCTAATGTTAGCAACATGTCCTTTGTCTGCAAACAGCATCGGAGAAACAGTGATTTTTATGGTGAAACTGCTTTATTCAGTGTTTTTACTGGTTTTAATCAGCGGGTCTGTTTGTTTTGGAGAAAAGAAGACCTCTGAGGAGGAGAAACTGAACTGAATGATGAACACAGAAGGAATCCTAACCAGGAGAAGAGGACTACAATGACAGCAATGGTGGTGAAGATAACAACTTCACCACGTGATCAAACTTCATCTTTTGTCATTTCTTTAATGTGAGAGAGCCCCTAGCAGCAGAATTTACATATTGTATGAAGATGTATATATACTATATATATATATGTCTCTTTTGTCTTTTTGTCATCTTCAAAATTTGGTTGTCTTTTCAACATGGATGAGCCTAGCACATTACAGGAAGTACAGGAAGGAAAGAGTTGGCTATAGTTCCAAAAGGGGCGGGACTTAGGAAGGGTTTGAAAACAAGGATGCTCCTTGTAACGATCCCTCCTTTCATCCAGCTGCACTACTGTCAAACCCACACTTGTTGTCATGTTAACCCGGCGTACACATTCCAGATATCATTTACTTGCAGTATACGCCCATAAATGCAGCATATTTTTATGCTTTAAGTCTATTTTCTTCCGTTTTACGCATGTAACCACAGTGACTGTGTGTTGGGCACTGAGTTCAGCCAAAACATGGGCAGCCTATATTAAATATTGGGCCTTAAAGGAGGACTGAAGCTGCTGCTGCTCACACTAGGCATCCTGGGTAGACAGTGTTAGGGTTAGGCCTAATGGTATATCAAGGCTCTGTTGCAGGGAGTTTGTTCTTTCTGCCCTCCACTGGTCAAAATAACTTAATGCTACTTACAGATACTGTTTCTGATAATCTGTATCTGGTTTTAAGATTTAATGTCTGTGTAGTGCATTGCGTTGGAAAAGAATTCCCTTCAGCCATCTCTATAAAATGACCTACTATGATCGCTTGTTCTCATCTGAACCATGAGATTATAAAGATTATTGAACATATTTCTCACGAGCACTGGCAACAGTTTCACCAGCACACAGCCAGTCACGGACCAACACAGCTTTTTGGTGAGTACAACCTTCAGCAGGACTTCACTGACATGGTCGAACACAGCAGGGTGCTTTGCACAGTAAACAGCTGCTGTTGAGAGAAGACCAGGAACCCTCTGAGGGCAGGGTCTGGGCACAGTGTCCACGAAGTCTGGGGCACATTGAGGTTTGTGTGTGTAAAGTGGGAGGAGTTTAAATGTTGTGTAAAACAGGTAAATGCTTTGTCTGTTGTTGTGTCTGTTGGGTCAGTTCATTTTCAATTCACTCAGTTATAACAGTCATATTAGTTAGATTGCTCTGCCAGTGGCATATGGAAGTCACCAAGACCAATTTTAAAATGATCAAATTTCAATCAGATTGAAATATAATTTGCCATTTGTGGGTGCAAATGAATAAAATTGTGTCACAAGTGTCACAATGTATTACAGCCAAAAGTAAAATTAAAACGCTTTAGATTACGGACCTCTTTTCTAAAGTCAAAATACTAATATAGGTATTTAGGAACTATGTAGTTATATCATATATGATTTTGTTATCATCTGTACTCGTCCATTGTTGGTAAGTTACTGAAAATTAGTAATTAGTTACAGTTACTTACAAAAGTAATTGTATTACCAATTACTGCATATGAAAGTAATTAGTTTTCTAGGGAAAGTAACTTTTGTGTTACTTTTAAATGCCTGATTTATTTTACTTATTAATGCACACAGATACTACTTTAGTGTTGCTGTGGGACAAGACAAATGTATTCAGTTATTAATACTCCTGACCACCAGAGGGCAGCAACAACTCGCATTCCCTCCTATGTCCACTTTATATATTACTTCATGTTGTTTACAAGGTTCATTATTAGAAGGTAGGTTAGCTCAGATAATGTGAATTGTTAAGGTTAAAATACCCTCTGCTCTACACTGTTGAACCAAACTCTATTCTAAAAGCAGCTGTTTTATGGTAGGGCCATATTTTTTACAATAAAAACTTTATTTACACCATCACTAAGATTCTTTTCTTATCGGCTTCGATCTACAAGCAAAATCAGCACACATGTAATTTACTCACTTAACATCATTAACTAACCTGTGATGAAGTGTTTTCCACAGATGGACACATACTGAGGTATGGTCCCACAGTTTACCCCTTTCATATTGAAACCACAGATCTCTTCTTTTACTGTCCTTCGCTAAACTGTTTTTTTTCAACTGTTTGATATACAAAATGTGACACTGCTGGGGGCAGCACTTCTACACAGCTTGTTTTCACCCATAAGGGGTTGTGGTTGATCTGAAGACACAAAAGTTAGGTATGCATGCTCTCATCTATTGCCTGACCCTTGGTCACTGTGAGGTCGGGTGACGTTAGATCATAAACCAGAAAATCAAGGGATAGGCTCCGATGAGCTGCGTTTTTCTGCCATCTTCTGCAGTTTCAGTAATACTGATTGCATTATTTAATTGTTAATCAGTATCCGTTATGGCCAAAAGTAGTGGAATTACACTAACATTATTTCCAACAAGTAAGTAGTATATGGTAATTTATAAGTCACTGCAGTTTCATAAAATCCTACACTGAGTTTATTATGTCTGTCATCTTCCCCCAGGTACCTGTTAAAAAATACTACAATATAAATTATTTTGAAAGGTCCAGTGTGTAACATTACTGAGGATCTATTGGCAGAAATGTAATATAATATTCATAGGTATATTTTCATTAGTGTATAATCACCTGAATATAAGAATCATTGTACTACCTTAGAATTAGCTGTTTTTATCTACATGTTAAAGCGCGATGTTTCTCCAGTAGCTAAGAACGGACAAACCAAACACTGGCTCTAACTAGGGCATTTATTTTGTGAGTTTTGCGGCCACCGTAGCTTCTCCTACATACTTTAAAGACGAGTGGTATTCAGTTGGTTGAATCCTACACACTAGTCCTTTAATTTCCCACACTTCACATGTTCTCTTGTACCTATGTACCTACCTTGTACGTATCTGTGCATACAGTACTAGTACACCATCAGTACAAATAATTACAAGAATATTGCTGTACGGTGAAGGTCGTAATCTAAAGCGTTGCCTCAAACATGAACATTGCAGCATTCAGGATACTAGCAGGACTTTAAGTGTAGCCTTTAAGTAACCTTTCTTCCAATCAAATCAACTAATAGTAAAAGAGAATTAGGTTGCATTAATCATGATTTGATCAAACAATATCTGACATTTCCAAAATGTATAATTAATAATATATTAAATAATCTTTTTATACTCTGTATTTCACGCGGACATTTTGTGAAGCAGGAAACCGTTTTATCTGAATTAAGAAATCAGAAAATGAAGAATGAAGTATGTTTCAGAAATGTAGCTTTCAGTTTGTATTTCAGAAGGTGTGAATAGAGAGTGAAGTGACCCCAGCTGTGATATGTCAGGTTGCACTTATGTTACGAGGTGTCAGGGTTGTCGTCTGCAGGTTCAGGCAGTTCCTGTGGTCTGTACATGAAGGTGAGGAGGAACAAAGCCACATCATAAGAGCACCAATAGGCCGTGTGTGACGTCACTGCTGACCAATAGCGGCTCTCCACCAAGCCCTCCCGCAGCTCAAAGTCAATGCGCCTCTCCAGTTCCACTGGAAGAGAGAAAGTGACGGGTCAGTAACACGCAAGCTGCCTCTAGTGGTACACAGAGGAATCTCGGAAATATCTTTTTGACATGTAAAAAATTAAAAAACAAAATACTATAAAAAAAATTTAATGAAAATACTATAACACTGAAATACAATTTCATATAGGTTTTGCATTTCCTGTCAAATTTGTTTCAATATCAGCCTGCTGTGGGCATACATCCATAATTTGTTGGGAGCTAAAATGTGATGTAAGATAGTAAGCAGAGGTAAAATGAATAGTTTGAGAAAAACACTGTCATTTACAGTGCTGTGAAAAAGTATTTGCCCCCTTCCTGAGTTCTTATTTTTTTGCATTTGTCACACTTAAATGTTTCAGATCATCAAACAAATTTTTATATTAGACAAAGACAACCTGAGTAAATACAAAATGCTGTTTTTAAATGATCATTTCATTTATTAAGGGAAAAAAGCTATCCAAACCCACCTGCCCCTATGTGAAAAAAAAAAGTATTTGCCACCTAATAACTGGTTGTGCCACCCTTAGCAGCAACAACTGCAATCAAGCGATTGTGATAACTGGCAATGAGTCTTTCACTTCGCTGTGGAGGAACTTTGGCTCTCTTCTTTGCAGGATTGTTTTAGTTCAGCCACATTGGAAGGTTTGAGCATTAACGGCCTGTTTAAGGCCATGCCACAGCATCTCAATCGGATTTAAGTCCGAACTTTGTCACTCCAAAACCTTAATTTTGTTTTTTTCAAGCCATTCAGAGGTGGACTTGCTGGTGTGTTTTGGATCATTGTCCTGCTGCATAACCCAAGTGCGCTTGAACTTGAGGTCACAAACTAATTTTGTATTTACTCGGGTTATCTTTGTCTAATATTTAAATTTGTTTGATGATCTGAAACATTTAAGTGTGACAAATATGCAAAAAAATAAGAAATCAGGACGGGTGCAAATACTTTTTCAAAGCACTGTATTAGTATGATTGATATCTAGTTTCAGGTGAATTTGGTAAATGATAAATGGACTGTACTTATATATACCTTTCTAGTCTTCCAACCACTCAAAGCACTGTACACTACAAGTCACATTCACCCTTTCACACACATTCATACACTGATGGCAGCAGCTGCCATGCAAGGTGCCAACAGCTCATCAGAAACAGAAACAATTTCTCACCAAAAGCACGGTACTTACACGAGGTATTGTCCATGACAGCTGAGGTGGACTGGGACATGGCAGGCTCCACCTCCCCCCTCTCCTCCTCTATCTGTTTGTCCTTGTCTTCGCTCTCTGTCACCGTTACCCCTTCCTCTCCTGATGCCACATTTTCCACCTCGGAGGCTCCGCTCTCTGAATCTGAAGGCTCCTCCTCCACTCCCCCTACCTGGCCACTGGAACGGGAAAAGCGGGAAAACAGGATTCCTCCGATTCCCTTTCCAAGGCTTGCAGCACCTGAGGGGCAGAAAGATTCATGCATCAATATGTGATTCATTCACTTCAGTTATCAATACTCTCCTATCACTATCAATGCATTCCTATTGAAGCCTAGTATTCATGTTAAATTAGGTTTTGACCTATCTCTTGGCCCTGCAGTGGGTATCAGGCTGTGCTGTCAGAAATCGACTGAGACCTCTGACAGACGACACCATCCTTTAGCCCTGAC
Source organism: Dicentrarchus labrax (assembly GCF_905237075.1). Lineage (NCBI taxonomy): Eukaryota > Metazoa > Chordata > Actinopteri > Moronidae > Dicentrarchus > Dicentrarchus labrax. The sequence continues at coordinate 36,867,578 of NW_026136719.1, forward strand.
CTGAACCTTTAAGCCACCTTTAACTCCTACTGTCACCCAAGCAAAGACTGTGGCATGACCCGGCCTTATATCTACATTGTATCTGCTCAGGTTAAACTTCAGTGGCCTGATAGGCAACTTCAGCTCAGTTGTCCATCCACCATCTGTGTTTAACTGGTTACACGAGTCCAGGGATGTCAAACTGTCGGCCCGTTGGCCATTTCAGGCCCTTCATCCCTCTCCCTCCTGACATGATGTCCAAAATATAATATGCTATATAAGATTTTTATTATTATATGACAGCAGGTAGGTTTGGTAGACGGCTGTGGTTTACAAACGTAAATATAGTAAGATTGTTATCCACGTCGGCGGTAATGACACCCGTTTAACAATTAAAACCAACTCCTCAGTAGCACAAAATAAGAGAATGAAATGTGTCATGTCCAGGAAACTTTGTTAAGTTTATTTATTCTGTTTTGTCACGTGCCTATGTTGTCTTGTAATTTCCTGTTTTATTTTGGTTCTACTTCCTGTCTGTCTCTTGTCACCAGCTTTACTTTCTCCCTTTGTCTCTTTTCCTGCTCCTGGGATTACCTGTCTCCGCCCTGATTGTTTCCACCTGTGCCCTTACCTTGTGTGTGTATATATAGTCCGTGTCTCCCTTTGTCCTGTGCCAGTTTGTCTTGTCCCATGCACCAGAGAACCAGCGCTTTATTGATCCATGTCCAATTGTCAGGTCTTGTTGTTTTGTTACTTTGTTTGCTCGTGATCTTCTGTTTGTTGTCTTAGTCTTAGCATTTCCTCGCAAGAGTGATTTTCTGTTTGTTTTAGTCCTAGTATTTCCTCGCAAGAGTGTTTATTGTTTTGTTAATAAAACTTTATTTTGATACTTTTGTCTGAGTTGTGCAATTGGGTTCTAGTCCATAGTTCGGTCGTGACAGAACGAACTGGCCAGCATGAACCCAGCCAGCTCAGACCACCTGTCGGCAGCCATACGCTCACAAGGCGCCCGCCTTAATCTGCAGGAGGACCAGATGTCCGCCCTGCAACAAGGAGTGAGAATGCTGGGAGGCAGTCAAGAAGAATTTAGGTCTGGCATGACTGCCCAAGTGACTATCTTGACTACCCAGATTGAGCAGGTGCTTGCTCACCTGACCAAGAACCCCTCAGCCACGCCTTCCCCGGCGACCGCCGCAGCACCACCAGTTCCGGCTACCCACGCCCTGACTCCTCATCTTGCTCCACCCGAAAAAATTTCTGGTGAGTCTGGAGAATGCCGTTCATTCATTGTGGACTGTGAAATGCACTATGAACAATTGCCATCAGCCTTCCCCACAGAAAAATCCAAGGTGGCTTTCATGATCTCCCATCTCACTGGGAGAGCACGGGATTGGGCTACGGCAGAATGGTCCCGTGGATCACCGATCTGTCAATCCGGGGATTGGTTCATAGAGGCGTTGAGAGTTTTCGACCCTACCACGTCAGGCAGAGAAACGGCACGCAAGCTGAGCAGCATCAGGCAAGGCAAGGACTCTGTTTCTGATTATGCCATCCGCTTCCGCACCTTAGCCACAGATAGCGGATGGAATTCCACAGCACTGTATGATGCTTTTATCAAAGGACTTGCTGAGTCCATACAAGATTTGTTGGTTCCTCTCGATCTGCCTGAGGATCTTGACTCTCTGATCGCATTAGCGGTCAGAACTGACCATCGCCTGACAGAGCGGAAGAGAGACAAGTCCCAAGCTACAGTTTTCCTGGACCACGCCAGAGGTCGTCCTTCGCCTGCCTCACACGGATGGAGGGATTCTATCCGTTCGTCATCGCCAGTCCCGAGGAGAGCAACACCCCCCAGCTACTCGGAGGAGCCCATGCAGCTAGGAAGGGCCAAGTTGTCTGCAGAGGAGCGACGACGACGTCGCCTACAGGAAGGGAGGTGCTTCTATTGTGGACAGGGACATCTGCTGGCAGCATGCCCAGTCAAAGGGAGAGCCCACCAGCTGGAGAAGGGATTCTGGGTGAGTCACTCCTCCACCTCTGACAGCCCCTCCCACTCCCTGACTGACATCCAGGTAAAACACCATGACATTACGGTTTCTCTGGGAGTATTAATTGACTCTGGGGCAGATGAAAGCTTCATGGATTGGGATTTTGCTCAAAAGCTAAATGTTAAGACTGAACCTTTATCGCTGCCCTTGGAGGCTAGTGCCTTAGATGGCAGCTTCATTTTTAAAGTAACCCATGTAACTGAGCCAGTAGAAGTGACCATTGAGGATCACCATGAACTGATGTCTTTTCACCTGATGCACTCTGCCCAACACCCTCTGATCCTGGGGTTCCCCTGGCTCAAGAGACATAACCCCCACATTGACTGGTGTTCAGGGAAAGTTATGGGATGGGGAAGGCCTGGGGTAGGAGCAGGGCTTGACCTGAACAAAAAGGTGGAAATTGGGGTGGTTGCTGACCTTAACTCTGCTTCTGTTCTGCCCCACACAGACTTAAAGGTTGACCGGCCTGACCTGACCTCCATTCCCAGTTGCTACCATGATCTCGGGGAGGTATTCCTTAAGAGTAAGGCCATGTCTCTACCACCCCATCGACCTTATGACTGTCCTATTGAACTTATCCCAGGGGCATCGATTCCAAAGGGAGGTTATATTCCATTTCGGGCCCTGAGAAGGTAGCTATGACTATATTGAGCCCTCATCCTCCCCAGCAGGGGCAGGGTTTTTCTTTGTGGGTTAAAAAGATGGTTCCCTGAGACCCTGTATTGACTATGGACCTCTACATGACATTACCATTAAGAATCGGTACCCTCTGCCTCTCATGTCATCTGCCTTTGAACAACTGCAACAGGCCAAGATTTTTACAAAGCTTGACCTGAGAAACGCGTATCACCTGGTCCACATTAGAGAGGGGGATGAGTGGAAGACTGGTTTTAACACTCCTTCAGGGCATTATGAATACCTGGTAATGCCATTTGGACTGACCAATGCTCCTGCAGTATTTCAGGCCCTAATCAATGACGTACTGAGGGAATTCCTCAACCAGTTTGTTTGTCTATGTGGATGACATCCTGATCTTCTCCCCAGATAAAGATTCTCATGTTGATCATGTCCGCCAGGTTCTCCAGCGCCTGCTGCAGAACCAGCTTTATGTTAAAGCAGAAAAAAGTGAATTTCATGCCAAATCTGTCTTTCCTGGGCTTCATCATAGCCCCTGGTCAGATACAAATGGACCCGGCTAAAGTTAGCGCTGTGGCTCAGTGGCCTACACCTGATAATCGCAAGAACGTCCAGCAAATTTCTGGGCTTTGCTAACTTCTACAGGCGGTTTATCAGAAACTTCAGCGCAATAGCTTCTCCTCTTCATGTTCTCACGTCTCCTCAAGCTCCATTCCTGTGGTCTCCTCAAGCTGAGGAGGCCTTCACCCGGCTCAAGGAGATGTTCACCACCGCTCCCGTTCTCACGGTTCCAGACCCCAGTCGGCAGTTTGTGGTGGAGGTGGATGCCTCCAACGAAGGAGTAGGGCCGGTTCTCTCGCAGCGCTCTGCCAAGGACCACAAGCTGCATCCATGTGCCTTTCTGTCCAGGAAGCTTTCACCAGCAGAGCGGAACTATGATGTCGGTAACCATGAGTTACTTGCTGTGAAGATAGCATTGGAAGAATGGAGACATTGGTTAGAGGGGGCCCAACATCCATTTGTGGTCTGAACCGATCATAAGAACCTTGAGTATATTCGCAAGGCCAAGCGTTTGAATTCCCGCCAAGCCAGATGGACTTTTAACCGTTTTGATTTTACCTTGTCTTACAGGCCGGGTCCCGGAACACCAAGCCTGATGCCTTGTCTCGTCTGTTTGACCCCGAGCCTGCTGCCAAGGAACCTGAGCCCATCCTACCACGACACCGTGTGGTAGGAGCTGTAACATGGCAGATAGAATCAGAGGTGAAGCGGGCTAATGGTGAGAACCCTACACCTAGTGGTTGTCCGGCAAATCGCCTGTTTGTCCCTGTTGCTTTGCGTCCACAGGTGATTCACTGGGCTCACACCTCTCGGCTTACCTGCCATCCGGGAATCAAGAGAACGATGTACGCCATCCAACAAAGGTTCTGGTGGCCCTCCATGGAACGTGAGGTCCGGGAGTATGTGGAGGCGTGTCCTGTCTGTGCCAGGAACAAGACCTCCTCCCATGCTCGGATGGGACTGCTGCAACCTCTCCCAATACCCAGTCGACCATGGGCTGAGATTTCATTGGACTTTGTCACAGGGCTCCCAGTCTCCCAAGGTAACACCACTGTTCTTACAGTGGTGGACAGATTCTCTAAGATGACTCTTTGGCTACCAACCTCCCTTGTTTCCAGAGACAGAGAAAGAGGTCATCGTCCCGTCTGCCCATGCCATGGTCCGGCGTTGCCACCGCATCTGGACAGCTGCTCGTAGGGTCCTCCTGCATAGTGCGGACCGCATGAAGAAGGCTGCAGATCGGAGGCGCCGACCTGCTCCTGCATACCAGCCAGGCCAGAAAGTCTGGCTTTCAACACGGGATTTGCCACTCCATGTCGTCTCCCGGAAGTTAGCTCCCAGGTTTCTGGGTCCATTCCCTGTGTCCAAAGTGATTAATCCTGTCTCTGTCCGTCTGCGCCTTCCCAGGTCCCTGAGGGTGCATCCTACTTTTCATGTTGGCAAGCTCAAACCGGTTAAGGAGAGTCCCATGGTTCCCGCAGCCGTACCTCCTCCACCCCCCCGAATGGTCGACGGTGGTCCAGTCTTCTCAGTTAAGAGACTCTTAGCAGTTCGTAACCACGGAAGAGGACGCCAGTATCTGGTGGACTGGCCGGGCTATGGCCCGGAAGAACGCTCGTGGGTACGCTCAAGCTTTATTATGGACCCAGCCCTCATCAGAGACTTCCACAACCGTCATCCTCAGGTTCCTGGTCCGTCAGGAGACGTCCCTAGAGGGGGGGGGTACTGTCATGTCCAGGAAACTTTAAGTTTATTTATTCTGTTTTGTCACATGTCTATGTTGTCTTGTAATTTCCTGTTTTATTTTGGTTCTACTTCCTGTCTGTCTCTTGTCACCAGCTTTACTTTCTGCCTTTGTCTCTTTTCCTGCTCCTGGGATTACCTGTCTCTGCCCTGATTGTTTCCACCTGTGTGTGTGTGTGTGTGTGTGTGTGTGTGTGTGTGTGTGTGTGTGTGTGTGTGTGTGTGTGTGTGTGTGTGTGTGTGTGTGTGTGTGTGTGTGTGTGTGTGTGTGTGTGTGTGTGTGTGTGTGTGTGTGTGTGTGTGTGTGTGTGTGTGTGTGTGTGTGTGTGTGTGTGTGTGTGTGTGTGTGTGTGTGTGTGTGTGTGTGTGTGTAAAAATTAGTCCGTGTCTCCCTGTGCCAGTTCGTCTTGTCCCATGCACCAGAGAACCAGCGCTTTATTGATCCATGTCCAATTGTCAGGTCTTGTTGTTTTGTTACTTTGTTTGCTCGTGATCTTCTGTTTGTTTTCTTAGCCATAGCATTTCCTCGCAAGAGTGTTTATTTTGTTAATAAAACTTTATTTTGATACTTTTGTCTGAGTTGTGCAATTGGGTTCTAGTCCATAGTTCGGTCGTGACAGAAATGTGGACTGTTAAATATCAGGTCTCTGTCCTCTAAAGCTGTTTTAGTGAATGAATTAATATCAGATTATAATATTGATTTACTTTGTCTTACTGAGACCTGGTTGTCCCATAAGGAGTATGTTAGCCTTAATGAATGTGGATGTTAACAATGACAGCCTTAGTAACACATTTATATCATTAATAGACTCAATTGGCTTCTGTCAGAGTGTAAATAAACCAACTCATTGTTTTAATCACTCTTGACCTTGTATCATATGGCATTGATATTGAACATTTAATAGTCTTCCCACATAATCCTTTCCTATCTGACCATTATTTAATAACTTTTGAATTCATACTATAATCTTAAAACTTATAGAAAGGCCCTCCGTAATGCCAGAGGAGCCTATTACTCAGCACTAATAGAAGAAAATAAGAATAACCCTAGGTTCCTCTTCAGCACTGTAGCCAGGCTGACAGAGAGTCACAGCTCTATTGAGCCACATATCCCCATGAACTTGGGTAGCAATGACTTCATGAGCTTCTTCTATAATAAAATATTACTATTTTTTTTTAGAAAAAATTAATCACCAACCGCCATCAACAATTATCAGTGGCTCTCCAAGTTCAGGGACTTCTGTCAGTGTAAACTTAGATATATATTTAGACTGTTTTTCTGCTATCGATCTTCATCAGTTATCTTCAATCATTTCTTCATCGAAGCCATCAACCTGTCTATTAGACCCGATCCCAACTAGGCTGCTTAAAGAAGTTGTTCCCTTAATTGGCACTTCTTTACTGGATATGATTAATCTTTCCTTATTATCAGGATATGTACCACAGTCCTTTAAAGTAGCTGTAATTAAACCCCTTCTTAAAAAGTCCACTCTTGACCCAGGGGTTTTAGCCAACTATAGACCGATTTCTAACCTCCCCTTCCTCTCTAAGATTCTGAAGAAAGTAGTCGCCAAAGAATTGTGACTTTCTACATAACAATAGTTTATTTGAGGATTTTCAGTCAGGATTTAGAGTTCATCATAGCACAGAGACAGCTCTGGTTAAAGTTAATAATGACCTTCTGACTGCTTCTGACAATGGACTTGTCTCTGTACTTGTATTATTAGATCTTAGTGCTGCATTTGACACTATTGACCATAATATTCTTTTACAGAGACTTGAGCATCAAATTGGCATTAAAGGAACCGCACTAAGCTGGTTTAACTCATATTTATCAGATCGCTCGCAGTTTGTACACGTTAACGATGAATCTTCAATAAATACTACAGTTAGTCATGGAGTTCCACAAGGTTCTGTACTTGGACCAATACTATTTACTTTATATATGCTCCCTTTAGGCAACATTATTAGGAATCACTCCATCAACTTTCACTGTTATGCAGATGATACGCAGTTATATCTATCAATCAAGCCCGATGAAATTAATCAATTATCTAAATTACAAACATGTCTTAAGGACATAAAATCCTGGATGAGCTGCAATTTTCTGATGTTAAACTCAGAAAAAAACTAAATTCTTGTTCTTGGCCCCAAAAACCTTAGAGACTCACTGTCTAAAGATATAGTTACTCTAGATGGCATTACCTTGGCCTCTAGCACCACTGTCAGGAATCTTGGAGTTATCTTTGATCAGGATTTGTCATTTAACTCCCACATAAAGCAGACCTCCAGGACTGCCTTCTTTCATTTACGTAATATTACAAAAGTTAGACACATCCTGTCACAGACAGATGCAGAAAAACTAATCCATGCATTTGTTACTACAAGGCTGGATTACTGCAACTCTTTATTATCAGGTTGCCCCAATAAGTCCATTAAAACGCCCCAATTAATTCAGAACGCTGCAGCACGAGGGAACAGGAACTAGAAAAAGAGATCACATCTCTCCTGTACTAGCTTCTCTGCATTGGCTCCCTGTAAAATGTAGAATAGAATTTAAAATCCTCCTCCTCACCTATAAAGCTCTTCATGGTCAGGCCCCTTCATATCTTAAAGAGCTCATAGTACCCTGTTACCACACTAGAACACTACGTACTCTGAATGCTGGGCTACTTGTGGTTCCTATAGTCTCTAAAAGTAGAACAGGAGCCAGAGCCTTCAGTTACCAAGCTCCTCTCCTGCGGAACCAGCTTCCAGTTGTGGTTCGGGAGGCAGACACCCTCTCCACATTCAAGAGTAGGCTTAAGACATTCCTCTTTGATAAAGCTTATAGTTAGGGCTGGATCAGGTGAGTCCTGAACCATCCCTTAGTTATGCTGCTATAGGCCTAGACTATCGGGGGATTTCCCATGGTGCACTGAGCTCCTGTCTTCCTCTCTCTTTCTGCACTCATTCATGTCCCATTAATGCATGTTACTAACTTCACTTCTTCCCTGGAGTTCTTGTGCTTTCTCGTCTCGTAGGTTCTTATTGATCCTGGTGGAGCCTCCTGCCATGGTCCTGCTAGATTGCCATTGCCAATACTTTTGTTGCTGTGCACCTGTCTTTCTGTCTGTCTCTCTGTCTCTCTCTGTCTCTCTCTCTCTCTCTCACCCCAACTGGTCGAGGCAGACGACCACCCACCTAGAGCCGAAGGATCTGTCCTAGGTTTTTGTATATAATGTGCTTTTAGTCTTCACTCTACATTTGTTGCATAAAGGGAACGTAACATCATGCTGCCAGTCCAGGAGACAGGAGCTAATTGCTTCTATTGATCTGTTTAGACCGTGCTTAGTGTCCACTGCTTGCCTTGCTACAATATCAGCAGCGCAAGCAGCTCCTATTTCCCTCAGCTAGGATCAGCTACACAGGGAGTTTGTGGCTGTTGTTAAAAAAAAAAAAAAGAAATGCCACTTATATTCCACTGGGCATGGCATTATGATGTTGCAACAGGGTTTGACTCCATCATCCACATGTCTTTAAATCCCACCAAGAGCATTTCAGAAGCCCAATGGCCCGAAGTTGTTGACTAGTGTATTTTGTCTCTGTTTATTGTGTTTTTTTACTTTTTTGATGCAGGGTGAAATATGAACCGTAGTCCACACAAGGTATTTTTATTTTGAAAATCAACTGGATTCTCTATGACATCCCTGTGCCTGACTTCCTGACAATGGAAACTGCTCTGTGCTGCTTCAGTCAAAAATAGACCAGCCTCGTAGTCTCTGTGAAGCAGAGCGGAGAGATGCTTCTAGGATGCATTGCAGCACTTCTGGTGGAATTAGAGGCATTGTCTAAAGCGCAGCCGGAACGTGTCATGCCCACACTCACCCATGATGCTGGCCTTGCCCAGGCTGGTGATGGACTCTCCGTAGTGCCGTCGGGCCTGGGGCGGGGAGGTGCAGGGGCTGGGGATGCTCTCTGAGTCTGAGACTGATGTGGTGTCCTTCAGCAGGTTGAGCAGTGTGGGCCGGATCTGATTGTACGGAGTTGGGCTGGTGGTGTTATACCTGCACATCACAACCATATCAACATCAGCTCACTGAAACATCATTCAGTGAATATGCCCAGTTTAGGATACTGTATCTTCAGTCAAAACTGGGTTTTATAATAACAGACATGATACATGGTACACTGATACATGGTACACTGATACATGGTACACTGATACATGGTACACTGATACATGATAATTATCTCCACCATGTAGGTTATGTTTACGGTGCTGTTTGTTTGTTTGTCAGCATGACCATGGAAAAACTATTGGCCCTTTTTCCATGAAACTTGGTGGAAGGAAGAACCCATTAAATTCACAGCAGGATGTTTTAATAGTTGTACATATGACTTGTCTTACCAGTGGATTTGAACAGGCGTAATGTTACTGTAGTGCTTCAAGATCAGGGGCTCCAATCTGTACGCCTGAAACACAAACAAATACAAATTCTTAGTCTCCCTTGCAAAATTACTTCTTACAACTGTTTTATCTGGATGTAACTGCCAGCTTGTCATTTCATTTTCATTATTTTGCCTGACAGCAGGCTGATCGAGGCTGCTCACCACGGGGTCTGTGGGGTGGAATAAGTTGAAGAGGCGTTTGCAGATAGACGTGGGGAGGATGTGGTCCTGCACACCGTTGTTTCCAGGTCGGATCCCTCGCAATGCCAAGAAAACAGCCAGAGGAGAGCCCATACAGAAGAAGTTTTCTACCTGAAATACAGACAACAGGCTGAATACAGCATGTAAATACAGCATGAGAGAATTAAAAAGAATGCTCCTACAAGGCTCTCATTGGCCAGTTCCAAAGTCACTACTGAATGCTTTGACAACAATATGCTCAATATAAAGGTCAACAATAAGGATGTTCCCACTTGCTAGTAAGTCTAGCAACTCACTTGCCCAAAGAATTAAAGATTTTTTCCGGAGTGGATGATGAAAGTAGCTAAGGAGTGAGCCATCTCTCTTCCTTCTCATCTCTGTTGAGAGCTGCACATGCTCAGTACAAATGGTTGAGCTGAAGCGAAAGTGAGCGTTTCAATTACCCTGGAAACGGCAGTTTAGTTGGCTGGTGTTAGAAGATGCACACGGCAAGTTTGAAAAAAGGGCTCCAGTAACAAGAACAGACAGCATCTTGCTTTCATGTCAGCCAAGAGATTCTTTGTTGTATTCTGATGACTGCTTATTAATAAATAAATTTTAGAGGGGCAAGTAAAAATTGACTTTGGGCAAGTAGATTGCTAATGCACTTGCCCAACCGGGCAGAAACATTAACATTGAACCATGCTTTGAAAGTGTTAAACAGTAATAACTAAGTTCAAACCTATACATCATACCCTGCTAGATACCCTGTACCAGTTTGTGTTCATCTTACTGTATGCTTGTGATGCTCCAAGAGATAGGTTTGTACAGTCTAACACTTCTGAACTTTACCTTGAACTTCAAGGCTGGCACTGCCACACAAGACAAGGTCTGCAGACCCTGGAACTGATCCTCCAAGTCCCTCAACCTGGGATGACATTATACAGGTAAAAATTATTCCAGTGCAAGGCAGCTGCATGCTAGTTTGGACGTTTCACCAAGGTTCAGAAAAAGTATGTTTACTAGTGAATATTACCTCTGCTTAAACATTAGAGAAGCCCTGAAATCTTCATTACCTTTAGGTACAACAGGTGGAATGAAAACTATTGACCTGTTCCTGAACAATAACCTGTGCGGTACCTGAGGCGTGTGAGTCTTAGCTGCTCCTGAAGGTGGCGTTCCTCATCACTTGGCCAGCGGACCTTTGTCTCCTCCGGGTCTGGCGCTTCTTGGTGATGAAAGCGAACGGGGTCCCAGCCCGTCATGATATCGAAGGTGATGACGCAGCCCAATGAATGCGACACGATGGACACTTTCCCGTTCTTCTCAAAGTCAGGATTCCGTGAGCAGAAGAGTGAGTAGAGACGATTCAGCTCCAGAGTCAAACCCCTGGTAATCTACATACAAGAACCACACATGTGCACATTTGTAAGGTATTGGCCGCGGCCACTGTTTTCAGTTGTGTCAATAAGATTCTAACAGGTTAGGTTATGTTTGATGCATTACAGTCTTGGTTAATCATGGCAGGCAGTAATGCATAATGCAGTGCTACATATACAGCCATGTTGGATTAAATCAGCTTAGCCAGGATTTAGTTGTGCCTGAGGGGAGATGATTCGGACTCATGGGACTAACGCTCCCAAACTGCCAGCAGGGTGTCAAAGTGCAGCAACACAGCTGTGAGGAGACAGAATGAGGCTGAACTTCAGGGTGGATGTGTATCGCAAAAGGAACTGGAAAGCTGTAGTGCAACATGGTCTCAGTCTCACCTCATCTCTGTACAGAGGGCTGGTGTAGTACATGATGTCCATGGCGCTGCTGTTCAGCATGTCTCTGAGACCTCGAACTTTGTCTGGAGTAATGGAGTCCACCGTGTCTGCAGGACCAACACACAAACACATCCAACACAGCTGCAACACACTCCCAGGGGAAAATAACTTATTTCTTTATACAGTTCCATGTTCTTTTTTTTGATAAGTGGACAGAAGTTCTGGGTCTGTGAAGTAAAGCCAAGTCAAGTGTCTTAAAGGTCAAGTGTGTAATGTTTGGGAGGATCTATTTTCAGAAATGCGATATAATATCTATAGGTATGTTTTCATTAGTGTATAATCACCTGAAAATTAATGAGAATAAGCCGATTTCATCTATAGAGGGAGCAGGTCCTCTTGTACAGAGTCCGCTAATTTGTACCGGCATGTTCTCTTACATACTTTTCAACACTAGATGCCACTAAGCTACCTACCAATGCTACGCACGAAATTCAGATCGAACTGTCAAACTAGGCAGTGCTAATCAAATATGAATCAAGATTCTGTTACCGCATTGACTGTATTTCTTTTTACAAATATATTTTAGTGTGCTGTATATTTGTCATTTAACTCCCACATCAAGTAGACCTCCAGGACTGCCTTCTTTCATTTACGTAATATTACAAAAATTAGACACATCCTATCACAGACAGATGCAGAAAAACTAATCCATGCATTTGTTACTTCAAGGCTGGATTACTGCAACTCTTTATTATCAGGTTGCCCCAATAAGTCCATTAAAACGCTCCAATTAATTCAGAACGCTGCAGCACGAGTACTGACAGGAACTAGAAAAAGAGATCACATCTCTCCTGTACTAGCTTCTCTGCACTGGCTCCCTGTAAAATGTAGAATAGAATTTAAAATCCTCCTCCTCACCTATAAAGCTCTTCATGGTCAGGCCCCTTCATATCTTAAAGAGCTCATAGTACCTTATTACCCCACTAGAACACTATGTTCTCTGAATGCTGGGCTACTTGTGGTTCCTATAGTCTCTAAAAGTAGAACAGGAGCCAGAGCCTTCAGTTACCAAGCTCCTCTCCTGTGGAACCAGCTTCCAGTTGTGGTTCGGGAGGCAGACACCCTCACCACATTCAAGAGTAGGCTTAAGACATTCCTCTTTGATAAAGCTTATAGTTAGGGCTGGATCAGGTGAGTCCTGAACCATCCCTTAGTTATGTTGCTATAGGCCTAGACTATCGGGGGATTTCCCATGGTGCACTGAGCTCCTCCCTTCCTCTCTTTCTGCACTCATTCTTCCCCAGAGTTCTTGTGCTTTCTCGTCTCGCAGGTTCTTATCTATCCTGGTGGAGCCTCCTGCCATGGTCCTGCTAGATTGCCATTGCCAATACTGTTGTTGCTGTGCACCTGTCTGTCTGTCTGATAACTTCTGTTATGAATTGGCGCTAAACAAATAAAATTTTATTGAATTGAATTATATCTGGAATACTAGACAGTGTCTGACCAGGCGTCGATGCTGGCTGCAAAAGCACAACATGGCGACAACCATAATGCAAAACTCGAGGCTTCAAAACTGTATTCCACAAACTAATGGTAAATGGTAAATGGACCTGGACTTGACCACTACATGCCACATTCACCCTTTCACACACATTCACTCAGTGATGGCAAAGTCTATCGAACAGACACATTCACACAGGATCAATTTGGGGTTCAGTATTTTGCTCAAGCATACTTCGACATGTGTGCAGGAGCTCGAACCAACAACCTTCGCATTAGGGGACAACCCGCTCTGCCTCTGCACCACAGCCGCCCGTAATAATTATTTATTAACAATAATAATGGGCGACTTCACGATTCTCACGCGATATATAAACATATAAACACATATATTTTCGTTTTTTTTTTTTTTAATGACCATGAACAGATGTTGATGATCAACACTGGTCTATGTCTTGATAACTACTGGCCATGAAATATTGAACTGACATTTAATAGTCACAGAGGTTGAGATATCCCCTCTGTTCAGTCACCTTGATCAACCTGTTGGTCAATGAAAAGGTAAAAGAAAATGAGCAAATTTCAGTGGAATCAGAGGTGAATATTCATGGATCAGTGTTTTTGGTGATCCTCTAACACTTCACAGATTTACCAGCATACTGGATTAATCCCATGTGGGTCAGTATAGAATAGTGTTACCAGGCTTTACCACATATTACAGCACCTGCATAATGCTACTGCAGCTTTCCTGTGTAATGGTTGTGTAATGTAATGTGTATTGATGAGCTAAATTGAAGCGCACCTCCATCCAGAGCCAGTTTCGATCTCCACTCCACAGGAAGAAACTCTACATGCTCCGTGGTGCGATCAGAGAAGTGCTTCTCCTCCATCTTCCTTGCAGCATCTCTCATCCTGCACACCAGCCGAGACAAAACAATTACTTTAAGAATGAGTCTGATTCCACTATCAATCTTTTGCACTCCTACTGGAAACCTCCCCATATCTCACATGCAGGTGTTCCTGATGATGCGACCCTGGTCCATCTTCTGCCCAATGCCATGCACCACGAAGACGATGTGTGTGGTTTCGGGTGGGGTGTCCTCGGGTGCTGCCTCCTCCACGTATCCCCGATGGAGACGTGTCCCGCTGCTAGAGGCTGAGGACATGAGAGGGGACATGAGGTGATGTGTTTTACAGTAGTGTGTGTAGTCACTTTTCTGACACTGCCTGCTACAACAAGGCACACTTAACCTTTTTTTGGAAACCCCTCTACATCACCTCTTGAGATGGGCCATTTATGCAGGTCACATTGACAGATTAGGCTCCTTGGGGCGCGGTGTCTTCGGTAACGGGACCACACAGGAGGTCTTCCATAGGGCTGGGACTTCCTCCAGAAAGTTTTTTGTGCCACATTAGCGAACATAAAATATGACTATATATAGGGTATGTCACTTTTATCTTTTAACCATCTTCAAAATGAGGTTGTCTTTTCAACATAGCCTAGCACATAGCATATCTAGGTACAGGAAAGGAAGAAAGTGATGGAGGAAGGGGCGGGGCTCAGGAAGGGTTAATTGTGGTGAGAGAGAGTGTGTGTGTGTGTGTGTGTGTGTGTGTGTGTGTGTGTGTGTGTGTGTGTGTGCATCACTGTAGTGTAGCAGTGGTGGGTAATCAATATACCCAGTGCAGCTTCTTATTATCAATTTTGTTAGTGACAGAGAGCAAGTGAATAGTGCCATTTTCTGTTGACCACTATTTTTTGTCCAGGTTTGCTGCAATATCGCATCATGCAGAGCATCCTCTAAGGAAAAGGTGATTTTTTTGTTTGTTTCTACAGTAAACAACCACATCACAGTTACAAAGTCTCTGAGAGGGAGAGCCCTCCTCACATTTATCCTCTCAGTGGCTAAAAACCAGCAGAATCATCAATCGGGAACACTGATGTTACAAAACTATTTACGGCAAATGTGCCCTTGCATTGATTTGATTGGCCAACACAGTGTTGCGACAAACATATTGGAAAAGGATGTGTTTTTTTTGCTGCATTATTGAAGTCTGTCTGCACACAGCCGTACTCGGAATAGTCGACAGTTTTAATAGAGACTATTTCATTCAAAAGTAGATTCAATAACGACTGTTTACAGTGACAAGGATGCTGTTTCTGGAAAGAGATGTTGCTGTTGAGTTTTACAAGTGTAGATTTTTTAATGTTGTGAGAACCACAGTTTGTTTAAGCCCGTTTTCAGCTCAGAAAGACACCTGTAGCCAAACTAGTTTCAACAGCCACTAGGCTCGCAATGGTAGAAAGGCTACAATGTAAAATAGAAATCACTGTCTAAGGTAATTAATATGTGAAAATACAATACATTCTGGTTTATTCCTGTACAGGGACACATTTTTAAAGTCCCCTCCAGTCAGAAACCGGTGTTTCTTGTTCCTACAGTGTGATTTTTGAATAATGTATATGCAGAGTTTGACACTAGATGAATGTTTTCACATTTATCTGCTGAAAGTGGAAAGTTCCAGTATGCAACCGCTACAGTGTGATGAAGAGACTTGAAGTCACCAGTGCACATACACTGAAAATGGACTTTACAGTGAAGTAGGAGACATCTTGTGTCCTGCAGGAAAACTTAATAATTTTAGTCCCTTGGTAACCTTGGACCTTGTGTTTGACTGCTGCTGTATGAGACATGTAACACTGTTCACTGTTATTGATAGTGTAGCTCATGGGATTGTTGGGCCAAACAAGACATCTCATCAGAGCTCCCCTCTTTTCCGTTACCTTTAGAGAATCCCAATTTCTGCGTGACTGTGCGTGCAATCTTGGAGGTGGTGGCATCGCTGTACAGGTACACCTCGTCCACACTGTGCCAGTCCACGTGACTCCTGCTCAGCTTCAGACTGTGGATAGCTGGGAGACAGTCACACAGTTATTAACATCACGTGACACACTTCATACAGCATAATTAATTTACCATTCCCCACCTGGGGGTGTAGAATGTGTGTGTGTGGATATGGGTGTGTGTGTGTGTGTGTGTGTGTGTGTGTGTGTGTGTGTGTGTGTGTGTGTGTGTGTGTGTGTCTGTCTGCGTGTGAAACTCCATTGCATTGAAGTCCATTTGCAAAAGTCATGATATAGTCTGTACACATACTCAGTGCCGCCTCCTCCTCTCTCAGGTGAGCTTCCTACTGGTTCAGCTGAAGTCAGCTAAAATAATCAAAAATCACCTGACTTGTTTTGTGGTCTGCTCTGAATGGCAGAGTTAACCCCCCACACACCACACACACAAGGTTGCCCTTTCACAGCACTTGCAGCCTCTATTCACACTCAACACACCACTCAGTTGGATTTCCATCACTTCAGAGAACATTACATTGACTAACATTAATTTCTTGGAGACTTACACCTAACCCACTACTTGGTAAATGGTAAATGGACCTGTACTTGTATAGCCTTCCAACCACTCAAAGCGCTTTTACACTACGTGCCACATTCACCCTTTCACACACATTCACTCAGTGATGGCAAAGTCCATCGAACAGAAACTAACATTCATACAGATTCACACACTGATGCACGGCATTGGGAGTAATTTGGGATTCAGTATCTTGCTCAAGGATACTTCGACATGTGGCATCAGGAGCCGGGGATCAAACCCACAACCTTCCGATTAAGGAACGACCTGCTCTGCCTCTGAGCCACACCCGTCCCCCTAACCCTAACCTTAAAGCTGCTGTAGGTAAGTTTTATGAAAGTAACTTTTTGTCATAATGGCTGAAACTTTCACTATATCCTGACAGTAGTACATGAGACAATCTCTGAAAAAATTCTTGGCTCCTCCTATGCTAATAATAATAAAATGTTAATTATAATTAACATTTGCAAGAATCCACCGTGGCTGAACGAAAACAACCAATCAGAGTGGAGGAAGATAGAAAGACGCTTTTGGTTGGTGGCTTGAAGGTAGTTGACAGTTGAGGCTCATTCCCAGAATCTGTATTTGACAACCTGGGAATGAGACTCAACTATCTTTCTCAGCTCTGATTGGTTGTTTACGTTAGAGCCTGGTAGATTCTTGCAAATGCCATCAGTAGCTCTAGGAGGAGCCAGATGAACCTGATTTTTCAGTACTACTGTCAGGAAATAGTGAAAGTTTAAGCAAATATGACAAAAAGATATTTTTGTAAAAGTTGCCTACTGCAGCTTTAAACCAAGTCATCACCCAAAATTGAATGATTTACCTTATCAGGATTTGCATTGTCCCCAAAAGCAAATTTACGTCCCCACTAGTGATGTGTCGGTCGCGAACTAGCTGGTTCAAAGAGCCGACTCCTTTAAGTGAACGATGGGAGCTGGCTCTCGACCATGCCATTCCTTTTTTTCTTATTTTTGTAAAGTAATACAAGGCAGAATGATAAGATGATCTCCGCACTACGGGTGCTCCATGCATGCAGTTGGTTTTATTTGTCCAGATGTCAGTGGTGGACATTAACAAAGCACATTTACTCGAGTCCTGTATTCAATTTACTTTTTACTTTTAGTACTTTACTTGTTTTGTTAGCAGTGTGTGATTAAATAAAACTTGAAAATGTCAATAGCTGTCCTAAATTTCTATGCTTCAGTTTTTATAGGTGTTTCCATCTGCTTCGTGTAGCAGAGTGGTTTACTTTTGAATACTTCAGTACAAAGCATATTTTGAATAATTTAAGTGATATATGTTACATTAATTCAAAACGCTGCAGCACGAGTACTGACAGGAACTAGAAAAAGAGATCACATCTCTCCTGTACTAGCTTCTCTGCACTGGCTCCCTGTAAAATGTAGAATAGAATTTAAAATCCTCCTCCTCAACTATAAAGCTCTTCATGGTCAGTCCCCTTCATATCTTAAAGAGCTCATAGTACCCTATTACCCCTCTAGAACACTACGTTCTCTGAATGCTGGGCTACTTGTGGTTCCTAAAGTCTCAAAAAGTAGAACAGGAGTCAGAGCCATGGTGGTACTGTTGGGTCTCTGTAAATAATGTTTTAAAGAGTTCAGTCTAGACCTGCTCTATTTGAAAAGTGTCCTGAGATAACTTCTGTTATGAATTGGTGCTATACAAATAAAATTGAATTGAATTGAATTGAATATGTGTACACATACAAATCATAAGTCAAAACAGCACTAAATTTGGCTGATTTATAAAAGGTATAGGTGGTAAAATGAAGAGTCGTTTGGAAGCTCTTCTTGGTGAGCTGAGCCAATTGATCTGGCTCACTAAAAAATAACCGTAATTCCCATCACTAGTCCCCACAATATGAGTACACACACACACACACCTTTATCTTCGATCTGTCACACACAAATACTGTTATCTTTCTTTAAGTATACCCTCATCCCAGAGCTTACATTGCTTACCATCCTTGCTGTCCACTGTGGTGGTCACCACCTCCATCTCGTAAGTGTCCTTCATCTGTTGCCCCCGGAAACGGGCGAGGTGCTCCATCTCGATGAGGTCACTCTCGTCCTCCTCTAGAGGAAGCCACGTTCCGTCGATGAACCACTGGCCCCTCATCACAGGAATACGGTCTTGCTCTGGAGGACACCACATAATGTTTACCACACTATGTGAGGGCCTGTGAAGACTATGCTGGATTAATTTACTGCCCTATCTTTAACAAAGTACACAAACACTCTTTCTCACTCTTTTTAAGAAATAATTTTCCAGGAAATTTTCCAGGAGTTTTTATTGACAATACAGGACAGAGCCTAGTACTGACTTCTAAGTCTTTTTTACTCTGTGTGAAATCTAGTGCAAATTGACTACAGTTTTCCTCTCAACATAACATTATGGCCACAGCCTGTAAGTCACCGGTCAAATCAAATTGGATAAATCTTGTTTTACAGAAACTTGGCGATGTGAGGGAGGAGTTAAAATACAATTAAAACTTTCCAGGACAATATAAATTATTATTATTATTTTTTTAAAATGTAATCAAAGTCATCCCCTCTCTCCCCTCCCCCCTTTCCTGTCACTCTTCAGCTGTCACTTTCAATTAAATGCAATGAAAGCCTTAAAATACATTAGAAAAATAAATAAAAAAGAAAGAAAGAACAAGATCATTGCATTTGCCATTTTACGTTGAAACAACTTCACAAATGAATTCATTACAATTAAGTAAATACAACCAAATTTTTTGTAAACTTAATGAGTACATATGACTTAAACACAATTATAGATAATAGATATAAGACTAATAGCTATTTCTATTTACTTTAATCGGTTTCCTACATTTGTTTAATCCACTTTTCTGATTTTAAAGTGAATGGAACATCGACTTTATTGGTCAGCTATCTTTTCAGTGGAATACGGAATCTATATTCCATATTACCAATAAAATATTAATAAATTGTGTACATGATTCATCGATTAGTCAGTCGACAAATAAATAATTGGCAACCATAATAACTAATTGTTTAAGTCATTTTTAAACTCAAAAATCTTCTGGCTGCAGCTTCTCCAGTCTGAGGATTCTGAACTGAAATCTTTGGACAAAACAAGACATTTGAACATGTGCACCTTGAGCTCTGAGAAATGTAGATTTTTGTCAATTTGATGACAATTATTAGACTATTAATTGAACAAGCAGATTACTTTCATTAATTTAATTCATTCTGGTCAGTGTTTACATTCTACCGAAGGCCAACATGCAGGGGACACGCTTGCCGACCAGATACTGTATGTGGAGTGGACTATCCCGGACTCTTTAGTTATTGTCCTTGGTGACTACAGCCACAAACTCCCCAAATACAAACAGTTTACTAAATGCCCGACCAGAGAGGAGAACACACTGGATCAATGTTACACTACTGTCAGCAGAGCTTATCACGCTGTCCCCTGTACCGCACTAGGTCTCTCTGATCACATCATGGTCCACCTGATTCCTACATACAGGCATAAATTAAAGCTCTGTAAACCTGTTGTGAGAACATCAAAGCAGTGGACCAGTGAAGCTACAGAGGATCTTCAGGCGTGTTTGGACTCTACTGACTGGGATGTTTTCAGGACTGCTACCAACAGTCTGGACGAGTTCACAGAGGTTGTGACATCGTATCACTTATCAGCTTCTATGAGGACTGCTGTATACCATCACGCACCAGGGTGAGTTATAACAATGACAAACCCTGGTTCACAGCCAAACTCAGACAGTTACGGTTGCAGAAGGAAGAAGCGTTCAGGAGTGGGAACAGGGACAGATTTAAGGAGTCGAAATACAAGTTTAGCAAGGCGGTGAGAGAAGCTAAACGTCGGTACTCTGCAAAACTTCAACACCAGTTCTAAGCCAACAACTCTGGTTCTGTCAAGAAAGGGCTCAGACAGATAACCAACTATAAACCTAAAACCCCCCACTCCATCAACGACTTGTGCCTAGCAAATGACCTGAATGAGTTCTACTGTTGCTTTGACAGACACAACTCTCTGCCTCCAAGAGAGAGACGTCAACAGAGTCTTTAAGAGGCAGAACCCCTCTAGGACTGCCTTTTTTCATTAACGTAATATTAGAAAAATTAGATACATCCTATCACAGACAGATGCAGAAAAACTAATCCATGCATTTGTTACTTCAAGGCTGGATTACTGCAACTCTTTATTATCAGGTTGCCCCAATAAGTCCATTAAAACGCTCCAATTAATTCAGAACGCTGCAGCACGAGTACTGACAGGAACTAGAAAAAGAGATCACATCTCTCCTGTACTAGCTTCTCTGCACTGGCTCCCTGTAAAATGTAGAATAGAATTTAAAATCCTCCTCCTCACCTATAAAGCTCTTCATGGTCAGGCCCCTTCATATCTTAAAGAACTCATAGTACCCTATTACCCCACTAGAACACTACGTTCTCTGAATGCTGGGCTACTTGTGGTTCCTATAGTCTCTAAAAGTAGAACAGGAGCCAGAGCCTTCAGTTACCAAGCTCCTCTCCTGTGGAACCAGCTTCCAGTTGTGGTTCGGGAGGCAGACACCCTCACCACATTCAAGAGTAGGCTTAAGACATTCCTCTTTGATAAAGCTTATAGTTAGGGCTGGATCAGGTGAGTCCTGAACCATCCCTTAGTTATGCTGCTATAGGCCTAGACTATCGGGGGATTTCCCATGGTGCACTGAGCTCCTCTCTTCCTCTCTCTTTCTGCACTCATTCATGTCCCTTTAATGCATGTTACTAACTTCACTTCTTCCCCGGAGTTTTTGTGCTTTCTCGTCTCGCAGGTTCTCATGGATCCTGGTGGAGCCTCCTGCCATGGTCCTGCTTGACTCCCACTGCTAATATCACTGATATTATCAATATTATTATTATTATTATTATTAATATTAATATTTATATTATTATTGGCCATTGTCCCCCATCGTTGTGGCTGTTGTCATCATCATCAGTCATTTCTATTAGTATTATTGTTGTTGTGCACCTTTGTCTCTGTCTCTGTCCTTCTCTCTTTAGCCCCCCCCCCCCATTCCCCTCTCTCTCCCACTCTCTCTTTCTCTCTCCCTCCTTTCCCAACTTGTCGAGGCAGACGACCACCGGGGTCTGTCCTAGGTTTCTGCCTCTTAAAAGGAAGTTTTTCCTTGCCGCCGTCTCCAAGGTCTTGCTCATGGTGGTACTGTTGGGTCTCTGTAAATAATGTTATAAGGAGTTCGGTCTAGACCTGCTCTATTTGAAAAGTGTCCTGAGATATTTTGTGTTGTTAATTGGCGCTATACAAAAGAAATGGAATTGAATTGAATAAAAAATGCCTCATAGAAATGTTTGGTCATACCGCCCAGCATTAGGGTTGTTTCTAATAGTGGTAATAGTAATTCTGGCAGTACAAGGTGGTGTTGCTAATAGCAGCCTAATACAGACCTAATTAAATGGTAGCACTATATTGTGACAGCTTTATTATTAAACATAAACCACTGACTCACGGTTCCAGTAAACAGGGTAGCATTCCTTCTCCCGGATATCCACTTCATACAGCCCCCCTCTGACACACACTGCCTCCACGGTGATGCTGATGTCGTCCGGGTCCTTCGTCTCCTCCGACACCGAGCGCCGCTGCCCTTCTCCCCGCTGCACCTCCGACTCTGCCAGGACACCTCCACCGTCCGCCGCCCCGCTCTCCGGCTGCACCTCGCCGGTCCTGACCGCATCCTTCCCCTCGGCCTCGGCAGGATCGGTGGGGCGTTTGACCTTGTCGGGGTTCTGCTCACAGAACCTTCGATAGACGATCTCGATTTTTAAAGAGTCGTGTCCCACGAAAGGCTTCCACGTCCGCTTGTCCTCTTTGTAGAACCACCTGACCTCCTCCGGTCCCAGCTCCGTGACGATCTCGCCGCGGTGCCTGGAGCTGTTGGACCGTATGCGCTTCTTGGTTGTGACATTCCCGTCACTTTCGGTATAGTTTGGGTCGATGGAAAGATACGACGAGTCCGAATATTCTTCCCCAGCCAGGCCCAGCATCATGCCATCCTGTGATAACGAGTCCGCCCGTAACAGCGGCAGGTGTCTGTCCAAGCCGGGCTGCGCTGGGTCTGGGTCCCCAGCGGCGACACTGTCTCCCATCGGATTGTCGTCGTAGCCGGACACAAACACATCATTTGCCATATCCCACTCACTACTGCTGACAGAGTTATTCTCCGAGCTCTGCTGGCGGATAGTGGCTTTATCCTGCATATTGCTCATGGTTCAGTCGGGATTTATTGGACTCAATACATAAAATAGTCTAATACAAAACACAGACAATGATACCAGACTGAGATACCAGATCAACGGGTTCTTTCTCCTCAACTACGTTAGGAACATCTGTATGCCGAGCTGTTCTGACCCCGACAATATTTCTGAACATTATACAAATTTAAAAACATTTGCCCGGACTGTTTAAACGACACACAAACCTCCTGCTTTCCTGTCTGTATGCGCTCCCGTTCATGTCCCCGTTTTTTCGTGATAAATGCTGGAATAAATCCATGAACGGTACCAACTAGGATGACTGTAATCTCAGTCGCCCACAATGTCAAGCACACGACGACAAGTTTAACTTCCTGTTCCTAAAATTCATAATAAACTTCACGAAAATGAATAAGCGGATTTTCAAAAATGTAATAATACAACGCAAAGTAAAAATATAAATGTAATACATATTAAACGAAAATGAAACTGTGCAAGTAGTCTTTAGTGTTGTTCAATGCGTAATTTTCAAAACATTGTTTGCAGTCTGCTCTTTCAATTGTATTTTTATATATGCGCTTTTAATTTGAAGGGAAATTTGCCATATAACTAGCTTTGTTCTACGTTAGCTTTCTTGGCTTGCTACCTTAAAACACCAAACATAAAGAGCAAATTTCTATAAAGTTAACGTTAGTGAGTACAATATTTAAAATAAAGAAATTGTTATGAAGTTACTATCAAGTTGATGTGCGGTTTAAATAAAAACGTTAAACATTGTGAAATATTTGGTGTATGCTTTGTATACCTTTTAGGCCACCGTAGGTCTAGCCTAGGAGTTCCTGTCATGGCCGTCATGGGAAGTGTTTATCCAAGGATCTTCTCATAACCTGGCATATTCTCTGCCATTTCACACATGATATGAAATGGCAGCGGTTTTCCTTGTGACGTTGTACGAGTACTCCCCGCTGTTTTACATCAGTGTGGTGTCTCTGTGCTTCCTGGTCACCGCCGCCATGGTGCTCGGCTGGTGAGTAAAGTGTAGTTAACGGTAGCTTAGCCACTGTCATGGCAGCCAGCCTGATACTTTATTTTCACATATGAACTTAACGTTACCGCCACACGAGAAGAAATGAGCATACTTTACTTTATAGGTTTATCTTAATGAGTTGACACGCAGACTTTATCAGCTCGAATGGAACCATACCATAATAATAATCAATGTAATACCACAGCAAGTCTTTGCCATTGGTTCTGTTTACAAGCTTTCCCCACCAATATGATGGTATGATATGATATATATAATATGATAATTAACAAGTATCAAATCATTGAAAAGTACTCATACGCCTAAAAGTATAGGTAAAAACTAGGGATGCTCGATATTGGCTTTTCTGCCGATATCCGATATTCCGATATTGTCCAACTCTCAATATCCGATACCGATATCACCCGATACCGATATATGCAGGCTTTTTCCACCAAAACTGTTAGGTAACAACATAACATATCTCCTATTGTGGAATTAACACATTATGCCTCATTTTATTGTGATGCCCCACTGGATGCATACATAAATGCAACATGGCTTTCCGAGTGTAAACACTGTCTGTGCAAAATAAGAGAACAACTTCAACTTTCATTGTATTAATACTGAAAAGCACTAGCTTTTGTTAATGTGTTTAATTGTATTATGCACCTGAAGGAGTGCTAATGTAAATTCTAACCAATTGTTAGTTTGGTTAAGGAACAGCTCATAGCAGGGTCAAATATTTAAGGTGCATTGCACTTATTTTGTGTTAATATTAAAATCATTCAGCTTTAAATTGTTTGCTTGTTATCCACGGTTAGCAACCAACCAGTCTAGCGTAGTTGTTGTTGTTATACGTCATCTAGCGCGCGCCGGTAAACGTTCCATGCTGCGTTCATGCAGGCTCGGGAATGCTGAAGCCTACAGAACAAACATCGGTTATAAAAACCCGATACCGATAATTCCCAATATTACATTTTTTAGTGAATATTGGCCGATAATATCGGAGGGCCCATATTATTAAACATCCCTAGTAAAAATGTAAATGTATATGAAACAGCAACATACAAAGTCTGCATACAAGTCCAGTGTTTCTGTAAACTGTAAACAATACAAATGGTGCAAAGGAAAGGAATGGGAATATGTAATGTAACAGATTACTTTATTCCGTAAGGGTTGCAGACATACTGATTCCATGGAATATTGTGATATGAAAATTGACAGTTATCGTACCATGTACATTTATTTATCTACTTTATTTAATTCTACTTTATTAGTGTTATTAAAAAATATAGGACATCATATTTTGTGAAATTAAAATAGTTTGTTCAACCAAAAAAGCCCTTCTGTTTTCATTCCTTTAACAGTGGTTTTCAACCATCTTTGTGGGGGGGGAGGGGTCATGAGGCCTTCTTGATTTTAAGGGGTGTAAGAAAACTTTAAAAATATGCAATAGGCCTTTATCTCAGCATCTGGTAAATGTAAAGTAAGTAAATTCTAAAAGAACAATGGCCAAGCTTTAGGGACAAAGAAGCTTATTAAGTATCTATAGTTGTTAAAAATTAAAAAAAATACATCATACCAACAGGATTTTATAAAAAGTTCCCTAAACAGGAAATAATCTGCTCAAAATTCATCCAAATCACTCCTTTTACGCAAACTGTCTGCAGTTACTGATTTCTCTGGATTCATTGTACAGTTTTGAATATAATATGAAATATCCATGAAATATGTAACTTAGTTAGGGGTCATCAGTTTACTAAATGATAGAAAGGGGGTCCCTTAAGAAAAATGGTTGTGAACCACTGCTTTAGGAGTCATTGTAACTGGTCATGATAATAATAATTGTGTGATATTTTTTGAGACCGTTGCAACCCTACAGCATAAAACAGGATATGTTTAAAACGTTGTTAAAAGTGTGTATTTTAAACTGCAAATATATTATTTATAATTTGGAGTTAAGCAGATGTTTTTGTGTAAGAGGGTTATTGACAATGTATATATATTCAGCTTTTGTCTTTAAGCCTCTCACTGTCATATAGACTGATAATTGAGAGTTGATTATGGGCGATGGAGAAAATATTCACTTTTCGCTCTTTCACTTTGCCCACTCCTCCTCCTGTCCTTCAGGTTTGGCTTTGATGTCCCAGTGATCCTTCGCAGCTCTGATGAGACTGAGTCCATCCTGCCCACCCCTGAAAAGCTCATGGTTCAGGTGACCAATCCCTTTGCCCTGGAGATGGGCTCTGGGCCAGCATCTGTCACTGGTGAGGACACCCACTGTCAGTAATATAACACAGTGACCCCTCCTGTCCCAGCCTGTATGTACCAACCTCACCAAGATGGAGCACCCTTATCTTTTGTGTCCCTGCCATGATAACATTAGCGAACCCTCCCTTGCAGATGGTGTGTCAGTAAGGCCCTGCTGTCTGGAGCCCTGCGTCTTGAGCTTTTTCTGGGGCTGCAAGGTTCGTGACCTGAAGGGAGCGCTGCAGGCCCACCACCATGGCCCAAGGCTCAGCACCCCCCAACATTTCCAGCAGGCCCTGCAATTCTGCTACCGCCACTACCAGAGCTTCCAGTATCCTTTCCAGTATTTAATTGTATTGTGCAGGTTAATATCACATGGTCTGACTCGCATTCTCAACCTAACCTTCCAAGCCCCTTTCTTTTTAATGGATGGAATCTTGGATTTTTGGCCCTAAAATATAATAGTCGTGACTTATTGAGTTACTGAGTTGAGTGATGAAGTTTCACTTTTGCTCCGGTCAGATGTTGGAGTTCCCTGATTGGCTGTTGCTCTTTCAAAATGAATAGGCGCAAATGAGCTTTGCTGCTTTTCTAATCACACATACAGCTGAACTTTACCTCAGAAGTTCTAGGTGGTAATGGATAAGTGTGCTGTTACAAGGACAGGCTTGTGATGATTAATATGTGGAATAAGTATGGACTTTAAACTTTTTTTTTTCGGGGGGTGGGGGGCTACAGTAGCACCTGATGTTATATTCTTTGACCCCACCCTCCCAGTATTGGCAATGAAGACAGAGAGGAACGACACACACAGATCCCTGCTGAACAGGGGATCACAGATTTTGGGCCGTTGCCGAGGGAACGCTACCCTCTTGTGGCGGTGTTGACGCTGGCAGAGCCAGAAGCCAGAGACACGTACAACATCGTGAGTCCATCTCACATTCACAGTTTGCAGTTGTGCTTGTTTTTGACTCACATCCTCTGTATTTTCGGCGTAAAAAAGGAGAAACTTTAAGAGAAGAAATTCAAAAAAAGTTGCTGTCTTTCCTCTTTCAGGTGGCCAGTGTGACTGTTATTCATGTTCCTGATGACAAATACAGCCTTTCTGAGAGGGTTCTCTTTCAGTACCTTCTCACCTCACAGGGGAACATGTACGAGTTAAAGGTAAGTCACCTGTTCCAGCCGGTCTTTTTCTCTCTTTAGGGTGCTTTCACCTTTGACCAGTTTGGTTCAGTTTACCTGATTAGTGCGGTTCTGAACTGAATGCTGTCAGATTAATGTAGACCACAACACTAAGATCACTGTCATAAATGTATTATTTCTATCGAATTGCTGATCATTATAGGCCAAGTCAATAAAAACAAGAAAGCCAAAACTGTTGCATTTCAATATGGACATCACTATGACCATACCATGATTATGTTTGAGTAGTAGTCCATGTGAACAGTGAACATATCTTGATGTGTACAGTTGTGATGTCTGCATTCCATTTAGGGTCCTGGTATTGCCAATTGGGCTCCCTGTTATGGCAGGGGGTCATCAAAACTTCACGGTGGGTTGTGAGGCCTTCTTGATTTGAAGGGGTTTAAGAAAACGTTAAAAGACATACAGTTGGCCTCTGCAGGGTACCTTTCTAGGAGTTTTTATTGACAATACAGGACAGCGATTGCTCCCGAACAGTCATATCATTTAGCAGTAGGCCTAGTATTGACTTATGTCTGGGGGCTCAGGGTTTTATGTGGGACACACGTTAGCGCGCACCTGGCTTTTCTTACCAAAGCCAATTTTTTCCATGTGAGCTCTGCTGAATTGACTACAGTTAACTACAGTTTTCCTTTCAACATAACATCATGGCCACAGCCCAGAAGTAACAGGTCAAATCCAGTAGAATGTATCTGGTATTACAGAAAATTTGGAAATGTGTGTAAGGAGCTGAAGTACAAATTACGAAGTAAAATTTCTAGGACAACATATATTATTTCCAGGATTTTTGGTAGTTTTAATCAAATTACAGGCATTTCCATGACTGGAAAGCTAGTCCCTAAATTTTGTCTCCAGAGGTTATCCAGGATGTGTGGCAACCCTGCTGTATCTCAGGAATGTATGAGTGACATTGTTATTTTTAAAGTTAAGATAATTTTTTTTACACTCACAGGATAAGGGCAGACCTGAAAACAAGTTATATTCACAGAGCCTTCAGTCTGATAAACAGCCTCATACTGCATTAGAAAAGATCAAACAACCAAATAGCTAATGGAATAATGAGCGGAAACACTGAATCTGTCAGAAACAAGCCTATTAAGTATGTATGATTGTTTGAAAGTATGAAGGTGGATTTACACAGACCTCCCACAGGTAGTGTTCACTGTACAGTTTATCAGTTGTTATACATTGACTATAATATGAAAAATCCATAAAATATCTAAGTTCAGTCAGTTTAGTGATAGAAATGGAATGGAGCCATCGTAAGTCTAAAAAAACGTACCTCCTGTCTCCTGCAGCCTCTCTTCATGTCAGCCGACAGCGGGGTGGCGTCTGTTTGCCCCGACTCAGAGCAGTGTACCCAACCCAGCGAACCCAACGTTGAGGCCAGCAGAGTGGAGCAGGGTCCAGTGCAGGAGGAGGACTGGTCCGAGGGGAGGGGCAGAGACTGCGTGGTGTGTCAGAACGCAGCGGTGAACAAGGTGCTGCTGCCCTGCAGACATGCCTGTGTGTGCGACAGCTGCGTGTTGCACTTCCAGCACTGCCCCATCTGCAGGGCCTTCGTCCTGGAGTCCTTCACCCTGACACAGGAACCGGCTGCAGAGCAGTGACTGTGCACTGAACCACAGGGTGTTATCGAAGAACTAATATGCAGCAAGATAAAATAATGCAAATAATGATACATAATATCATTAATTGCACTGTAGGGGGCGCTAACAGCAGAGATATCATTGAATGTGATACACTGACATGAGCCATATGCTGTTACCCAGTTCATTCTACAGACTAACTGCTGCATGATTTCCAGTCATTTAAACCTCTGTGAAATTAGTCACAACACCGCTCATCAGTTTGAGATCATGGAGGAAGAAAAGAAGTTTCCATGTTTGGAAGGATGTAAAGATTTTGGGATATTTTCATGTACAGATTATTTATGTTTACACCATTTTTGTGTGTATTTGTTTTACAATGTGACCTCTTTTACAGCGCAGTATTTATTGACCACAGCCAATCAATTCCTCAGCTTTAACAGACAACCATTAACTATGAACTAAAATGAAGAATTAAAAAGATTGATTGTGTGTGCACGTGTTCCTGTTTTTATGGGCAGCGGACAGCAGCAGCAGAGGATGCCGAGCCGTCACACAGGAGATCAGGGTTTGATGATCCATGTGGGTTTTTAAAGGCTCACAAATATTTAAGTTTTATATTTCAAAAGATTTGTTATTGAATTGTGATCCTGATCTGCCTTAGGGTAACAATATCAGGGTAACCCAGTCAGAGTAGGGTGGGTCATGCCCTCACCATTCAAAGGGCAAAAATTGTGTTCTCTTGGCTCAATAAAAGTTTGGTTAATTAGCTGTTAGCAGCTCCTGTTTGCAGTGTACCAAATAAATAACCACCACTGGATCTTTGATACTGAAGAAAGCTTAAAGCTGATGATTCTAAGGCAAACTTGTAAACATGTTTTGTCCACAACCATAATCACAAATAATGCAATGAGTATTATTTCTGTTGATGTTACATTAACTACTATTATTGTTTTCTTTCTTTCTCTCATGAGAACTTCCAAGTTCAGTACAAGATTTATTTAGTTTTTCCAAAATGATTTTCAAGGTCATGAACAAACAAACTCAGAATGTGTTAAATCAGTTTTTTGACAATGCAGTAACTGAGAGTCCATCACACTCACTTTCAGGTAATGAGAGAAAATGAATGGTCATAAATTGACATATAGTATATTTCAGTACATGAAGATAGAAGTGTATTTTACATGTGGGATGCCAGGCTGATCAACCTTCGATCAGGAGTTACTAAGTGAAAGTCACTTTGTTGGCAACTGTGAGGAAAGTTGACTTTTTCTGTTGCTTCCCACAAACATAAACAAACTTTTTTTTCTGGCCTTGAAGCATAGAACACAGCAAATCCATGAGAATGCAATGAAAAAGATCAGAAAAGGACTATGACACAGAGGATTTATACAGGCTTGTAGTCCAGCTTGGACTCCAGCTTCTTTGAATCTGCCACCTTCCTCACAGCTTTCATGAAGTCTTCCTGAGTGACGTACTCACGGTCGGAGCGGATGGCAAACAAACCTGCAAACACACATGAGTGAAGAGAGCTGTCCATGGACAATATGGAGTGAGGACATGTAAGTAATGAGGATAGTGAATGAGTTTGTCCAACCTGCTTCCGTGCACACATTTCTCAGATCAGCTCCGTTGAAACCATCAGACAGCTTCACAATGGCTTCATAATCTGAAAGAAAGCAAAGGCAACACAGCTTGAGCCCAAACCTTTGATGAATAACAACAATGTAATGATTCTTTTTCCAATTTATCATTGACTATGAAATATCCCCCCCAAAAAAAGTTGTGAGAGTTTTAAGTGTCTATTACAAATCTTTTTCTGTCAACCGACTAATCTAATTATCTAATTATTAATCTAATTATTTTCCAAACATTCAATGTCTTGCTCAAGGACACTTTGACATGTAGACAGGAGGACTTAAGGATAGGACCGCCAAACTGGCAACAAGTGAACGAGCCACTCTAGCAGGGTTTCTACAGCTTGGAGAAAAAGGTACACTGTGTAGGGTTTAGGGGCATCTAGGTGGACTTGCAGATTGCAACTTGCTTGCTTCACCTTCCCACTCTTAGTGTGTAGGAGAAACTATGGGGGCAACGAAACAGGCGAAAAATGCCAATGGCCCTATCTAGAGCCAGTGTTTGGTTTGTCCCTTCTGGGCTACTGTAGAAACATAGTAGACTCTGCAACATCTTTATGTAAAAAGGGCTCATTATAACACTGGACCTTTTTAAGACAATTATGAATGCAATTTAAGACCTATTTTCATGTCCATCACATTTTAAGAACTGATCTGATCAAAATCCTATTTAAGACCTGAAGTTGAGATTATGGCATTTTAGACTTTAAGACCCTGAACCCTGTCTACCTCCTAATACATACACAGCAGTATGTGTGCAACTAGGAGCCAAGACTGGCCAGCACGGACAGGTTGGAGTGTCGAGGGGATGAAGACAATATCTGGATTGTATTCATTTGAGGAGAATTGATTCAGTAATTGGAAGGCACTTTTTACACTGCTCTCAGGTAGTGAGTTCACACATGATGGACTTCAGAGAGTGCAATGCTAGGATAAAGCTGTAGAGTCCCTACATGACAAAGTTCCAACCAACCAACCAGTATCACAACTACTACACTCTGATCTTCTGAACCACCTCTGTGACCTCGTGCTGGTGAGCTGGTTGCACATTGTGCAAACAGGAGCACAGCAGAGCTTCCCTGAGGATCAGTTGTGCTCACTGACCTATCTCTCCGTGCTTGGTGATGGGACTGGAGTGGATCTTAAGGATGTCCAGACGAGCCTGTTCATTGGGCAGTTCGATGTCTGAGGAATAGAAGAGGACATTAGATTTGCTGTGTGCCGTCTCACAGAGCTGACACGCAGGAGACGTACAGGAAGAGAGGATATCTTACGGATTTTACGGTCCAGTCTGCCAGGCCGCAGCAGGGCCGGGTCCAGAGTGTCAGGTCTGTTGGTGGCCATGATCATCTTGACTCTGTGCAGTGTGTCGAAGCCGTCCATTTGGTTCAGCAGCTGACAGGACACACATTAAACAACTCAGTGGCTGCTTTTAATCCTCTATCCACTGTGCTGACTTACAGTCACACTGCAGGCACACAGGACCACAATGGGATTTTTTTTTTACTTTTTTGGCCACTTTCATATCCAAATCAGATACAGTTCGGATTTTTTTTCAGTGCGGCCAGTCGCCAGAATTCATGTGATTTTACATCATTTGTCACAATTGTGTGCTGGCGGGAGTCGCTCAGCTGTGATGGAGGTAGTCAGTGGAGGGACAGTGACAGTGGGGTGACACTTCAAGTAAAACTTGAGGTTAGTGTGTGCTCAGACTCCACATCCACACACACCTGCACATAGAAGCAGCAGCTGTTGCTACACAAAAAGACTAAATAAAAAATGTGTCTCTTTCTCCATCCTCATTATTGCTGCTTCCACTGCACATCTACTTATAATGAGCCACAAAAAATGATGTATATGTAATATAAAATTAATATACTGGTCATGCTTTGCAGTTATAAAGTGTGTACATTCAACCTTTCTTCAGTGAGTAACAATAAATCAAGTGATGATAGGATCATAGGACATTCAGCCCTGACCACTTCTACAAGTGAAAAAAACCCTAAACTATCATTTTAGCATTTCAATTTGTTTGAAATGAAAAATTGTGACCAGGAGATGTAGTGTATGGGAGATTTGTTTGAAAATCAAACATCAAAACTAAGAGAATTTAGCACAGAATATAGTAAATATTATGCAGTTAACTAGGGTGCAGTATTAGAGCAACCAAATCTGACATTTTGGAAATAAAATCCAAATACTCGGGGTCAGGGCACAGAATTAGCACCAGCCAAATGCTGGCAAATATGTAGGTGCCTGTAGATTTGCTTCACTCACCAGGTGAAACACAATGGTAATGTATTGAGTGGCTGGTAAAATGTGAACATTCATTAGCCATTTGGCTGGTGGACAAATATATCATTTTGCAACATGTTCAGGATTCAATGTAGACGCTTTTTATTCCCCGATCAGGCAAGTGGGCCAGAAATCTAAATAACGTCTTCTTTGTTCAAAATATTTCCACTTCATTCTCAGAATTGTATTTTGGCCTGTGTATTTTGCCAGTGACCCTAATAAGGTGTTGTACAATACAAGAAAACAATTAAATACGTGACAAATGCAGCATATGAAAGTTGAAGAACTCTAACTGCATTATAACAAACATATGATAAAGAAGTGTGTGGTGTTATGAACATTAAATACCTTTTTGATTATAATGAAATATACATTTACATCATAGAAAAGTAGAAGGGCACTCAGACTTCTGCCAGGCTGTTCTGTCTGTACTGTGATGTTTGAGGTGGCTGTTATGTTTTAATTAGAGTGAATGGTGTGCTGCGAACATACAACGGGTTCAAGCGTCTTCCTTGCCGCATCTTTCCGAGTTTCATTAAAGTAAAGTAGTCTCTGTCTCTCTCTCTGTATCTGTCTCTCTCTCACACTCTGTGGCTGTTGTGTGTTTGTGTATTGGTCCTAGGAGCCTAGGATACAGTGACTCAGTTACCTCCATCAGAGTCCTCTGGATCTCTCGGTCAGCAGAGGTTCCCTCCGAGAATCGACGGCCACCTACAGGGAACAACACACAAACATGGCAGAGGAAATACAGTGAGGACTCGCACTGGGTGGCAGGACCCAACGCAAGACTTGAGTGGGGAATCTGAAATAGAGGACTGCATTGAGATTGGGATCCTGCAACGGGTGGTTTTGACATTGCTGCAGGTGGTCAAAATTTAAAGACCGTTTGTAATCATAAAAAAACATGTTTATTGGTGCATATTGGGGTAATATAACTAACTCCAATATGCATTTTTGATATTGATACTTTTGATAATTTATATTTTTTTCAAGCACAGTACTGGAGGGGGCAACAAAGCATTTCCCTGTACAATGCAGATATGTTGAGTATGACAAATAAAAACTAGGGCTGGGACTTTATCGCATTAATTACTTTTTAATCGCAATTAATTTTTGCACTCCAAACAGCGCAGAACGTTGCTCGTTGCACAAGTTCCCGGCAAACCCGTAATACTGATGCACAGTACACAACACAAGAAATGGAAACCGATGAGAAGTTGTTGTTGGGTTCGGTGGGCGGACAATTAAGTTTTAAAAAACTACCGGGTGGAAACCTGGATAAAAGCACAGTTGTGTGCAAATTGTGCAAGAAAGAATTTGCCTATCACCGGAGCACTTCCAGCCTCCGCTACCACCTCAATGCCAAACATGTTCTGGAATGTACTGTACTAAGTGCTGTTTTTTATTTTATTAAACAAAAACAAATGTGTTTAAGACAGAAAGTTTACAAAAAGTCCTGAAAAAGCTTGAATATAGCTAACTTGAATTTAAGTTTGTGCCTTGTGAACAATGCAATCATAATATTCTTTATTCATATTGCACTTTAAGTTAACACTCAGTGATGAAAATAAACACGATTTTGTTTGTTTAAGCTCATTTGTGTCTATTCATTGATTCAGTCATATACCAAAATCCATTTAAATTGAAAAATGTTGCTTCTCGTGTCAAATATTGATATGCGATTAATTGACATTAATGAATGACAAAGCCTCTAATTAATTAGATTAATTTTTTTAATCGAGTCCCACCACTAATAAAAACGTGAAACTTGACTCTTCTAAGAGAAAAAATGAAACAATATTTATAATCTAAACATTTTGAAATAAAGGTTTTCAAAAGTAGAACATGATTATGGAAAATTTCCAAAAATATATCTATTTTCCTACAGAAAGATGGAAAGTGTACATACAGTATCTTTATTAGTCAGGGCTACAAAAAGCTTCATAATAAAAGCTTTACATCCGTTTGTAGATATCTAAAGCTTTGACTGCAGCTTCAAGCAGAGTACATGAGAAAATGCACTTTAAAAATCTAAAGCCCTAGGAAACCACCCCACATCCTCAGTGTCACTCACCGATTGCGTCAATCTCATCCATAAAGATTATGCATGGCTGGTGGTCCCGAGCATAGTTGAACATCTCTCTGATCAGCCTGGCACTCTCACCGATGTACTTGTCCACAATGGAGCTGGACACCACCTGCAACACACGCACACGCGCACACGCACACGCGCACACACACACACACACACACACACATACATACATCAGCTGACTGACTGACTGACTGACTGACTGACTGACTGACTGACTGACTGACTGACTGACTGACTGACTGACTGACTGACTGACTGACTGACTGACTGCAGTGTCAGAACACCCTGACATCCGAGCAAACGCTCACCTTGAGGAAGTTGCAGTCCAGCTGACTGGCAACTGCTCTGGCTAGAAGAGTCTTCCCAGTGCCTGTTACAGAAGGAATCTCATCAATACCAAAAGTGATCCAACCACACTGAATTTACAAACTTACATATGTGTATCATGAAATTAATATGGATCCTACATAAATAAGATTCACAAATAATGTCTCACAACCAAACCTGCTTCAATATGTCTTTGTACTCAAATGTGACATGTATGCATGGATTCCAACCTGGAGGTCCGTAAAGCAGACAGCCTTTAGGGGGGATGATGCCCACTCTCTGGAAGAGCTCAGGGTTGGTCAGCGGCAGCTCAATCACCTGCCACAAAATAACAGCGTCACTGTTTTTGCAGCACGGACAGAAAGTAAATGTATCATTTGGTCTTAATGCTTAGGTCTTAGTCCATTCAATCAAAGCCCAACCATACTAATGTCATCTCATAAAAACACATCGCAGCCTCTATCTTTATTAGAATGTGAGTAACATAATCCACAGAACAGGCAAAAATGAGAGTCTGTCTGCTATGATTTCTGAGTGGTTGTTGAGCTTTGTTGTACCTCTCTCAGCTCACGGATCTGTTCAGACAAGCCTCCAATCTCAGAGTAGGAGACGCTGCCAGGGTCCTCGTGGGACATGTTGTACACCAGAGGGTCCACCTCTCTGGGCAGGTACCTTTGAAAGAACATAAAAGATGCTGAGCACACACCCAGCTGGATATATTTTTTGCTCTTTATCAAACCTCTATACACTTCCATATTTTGTGGCACATTTATAGCTTGAGGGGTGTAACACTACACAAAGTTCACATTTTTAATACATGCTGCATTCATTCAATCACTGCTTGATATGTTTCTTTCTTATACACATAAACACTAAAAAGTGGTATCGTGTAAATCTGCAAGAAGACACTACTTTTTCATACAATTTCATATGGAGAGGACATGTGCCAAGACCACAAGTTTAGTGTTCATGTGTACTGTTAGATCCTTATTAGTCTGACACATTTTGGCCAATTCTAAGTGATGACTATATCCAGCCTACCTCATTATAGTGAGTGTAGTCATGTCCAAAGCCACTCTGGTGCCTGGCTTCAGCTGCGACTTGTCCAACTGGGATAGAAAATATTGGAGATTAGGGTTCACATCTAAACACTGAGGTCAACATTTACTGCACAGAGTACATTGAGTTGGCAAATATAGAATAAATATGTTTCTGCCCTAAATCAACTATTTTGTAGCTTGAAACACATAATAATAAAAACAAGATATATTTACTCCATTGATACAAATATCTATGAAGCATTAACAAATGTAGTGTGTACATAAATAATAAATGAACAAATGAGTATGGACCAGAAAGGGAAAAAAGAGACGCTAATACATCACAGGATGCCTGACACATCTGTTCAGCACCCACCTGTCTGCGGCATCCAACCACATATCGGGGGCCGTTGGTGGCCTTGACAATGACTGAAATCAAACAAAAAACACATTTCTGTCACCTGTCTGAGCTAAGCACAGTTTAACATGTGTCACAAGTTGTCAGTCATTTCTCATTCATAGCCATGCTTCAAGAGGTTGTTGGGAGAGAAGCAAGAGCAGAGGAAAGAGAGGACAGTATCCATATGTTACAGTATTAAGGCACCACATAAAATGAATCAATGTAAACTCAACGTGGAGAGCAAAACTAACTAAATTACTTTTCCCAGATCTAATGGTTGTTGTTGGTCCCCAGTAGACTTCTCTGGCAGCTTTTGTCTTTAAGCTTTTTTGTTGTTTATGTGTTATCTGTTATAGGGTTCCAACTTTCCAACTACTGATTTGAATCATCAACTTTTCAGGGGCAGTCCTACAGCTGGGCTCACCAGGTAAATTCCTGACACTTGTAAATGGGAGACATCTGCCAATGAACTTACATTTCTCCTCTGTCAGCTGTTTGAGCACTTCTCCAACAATCTGCAGGGTATGAGGCACAGATTTAGTTAGTAAAGACAAAATAAAATCAAAGTGATTGTATATCAATTATGCATTTAATACTATCCTCACCATTGTCAGAAATTTTATAAAACCAATTTGTTTCTCCCCCAAGGACAATGTACAATCATAAAGGATTTGCTTTGAATCTTAAATAGCACTATTACTTCAAAAATACATACCTGTAGCTTCATTTCATTGTAAACTACAGTTACAGATGATAAAGTCAAAAGAAATAACACATTATGAGATGTCTTTTTTTTTTAATGGGCAGCTGTGGCTCAGAGGAAGAGCAGGTCGTCCTTTAATCGGAAGGTTGTTGGTTCGATCCCCGGCTCCTACCACATGTCGAAGTATCCTTGAGCAAGATACTGAACCCTAAATTGCTCCTGATGCTGTGCATCGGTGTGTGAATGTGTATGAATGAGTCAGTTTCTGTTCGATCACTTTGCCATCACTGAGTGAATGTGTGTGAAAGGGTGAATGTGCCATGTAGTGTAAAAGCGATTTGAGTGGTCGGAAGACTAGAAAGGCGCTATACAAGTACAGGTCCAGTTACCATTTTGTTGTTTTACTTTACTTAATAAATACAATAATAGTAGTTTCTTTATTATATAAAGAAATATAATCAATGCAATATTATCAAAATTGCAATGTGGCCAATTGCAAAATCCAAACTGTATAAGCATATTGTTTTCCTGGCCTTTTTGTCCAGGCCAGTTTCATTCGTTTGTTTTTTAAATGATTCTGTTGAACCACATTTCAAAAACAATGTTTGTTTTTCATTAGTTCATTTTCAGTACATTTTTATTCATTATTACTTTACGTTATTTCAGTGACCATTGTGGGTTTTTCTTTCTTTAACGGAAGGGTACCAACAATTTTGTAAGTGTATATAAACACATACACATATATACATATACGCATATACACATACACATACATATAATTATACATATATATATATATATATATATATATAAAACAACTGAGAAATGTCTCAAAATGCCAGACTCGCCTCGCTTTGCTGTTGTTTTGTAAAAAAACCCACTTTAATCTTCATTAAAACTTCAGTTGCTGACTCACAAGCCTGCTGATGGGCACAAGATAAAGTCCGGCACTCACAGGTTTTTTATAAAAATCCCAATCCCAATGCAGCCCTCTACTACTGAGGGTCTCTGGCATCAAATACTTGTCCTCCAGATGTAAGAAAACATGTATTTGGACAAAGACCACAATTGTGATTGCAAAAATGATCATTACCACTCATTGTAAATCATATCGCAATGACAGTATCTGTCAAAATAATCACAATATAATCGTTTTACCGTATCATGTAGCCCTAAGCATTAACCTACTTACATGGTCACTTTTACTCTGTGAGCAATCAGCTCTTTCTCTTCACTGCCTGTACTTGTGTTGATCTACAAAATTCAACTTCAGTTTACAGTTGCAGCCACTTGATTTCATCCACAAGAGCCCCAAAGAGCTCAAATATAAATAAGTAAGACAGTATTCTTACCTGACCAACACTTTGCAGAGCCTTGAGGTCATTCTCTGATTTCTCGTACTGTTTAGTTTGTTCTCTCAGCTGCTCTCTCACTGGAAAACAAGCAAGAAACAGATCCACAATATAACGGTGCTGTTTCTTTTCCTCATCAAACACAGCCAAGAAGATATTTGTTAACACAAAGTTTACAAGCTCACAGTGTTAAATCCTTTTTTAATGTAACGTTAGCTGTCAGTTAGCTACCGATACGGTTAGCATAAGACAAAAATACAATATGTAATATAGCTATATGCTAAAGTGATGGTTACACTGGTAAAGCGAACGTTAGTTGACGTTTAGAAGTTATCAAACAACTTACTGTAAGACATAGCATTACCTTATTGTATGTTTACTAACTACTCCTTCGTTAAGATAGCACTGCTAGCTAACCGGTTGACTTCCATTCATTTCAACGAGAACGGTAACTGCATGACAAAGCACTAGGTAGCTGGCCAGCTAGCTAGCTAGCCAGCTGGTGCAGGTTATCCAATAATATGTATCTACTTAAAAAAACAACATGTATTTCAGCCACACCACAAACGTCCACTTTAAATAGTCTCTTACGTTCTTTTAACCGCCCGTCAACTTCTTTGTGTTCGAGTAATTTTTTCCTGTAGTCCTGCAGCGCTTTCTCCCTGGTGTCCGCCATGATGCACTACTGAATGCTGGGAAACTGCAGCGTCACTACAGTGTTTACCACGGCGTTCTGACAGCGGACACACAATGTGTACATTTTCATTACATAGTGATTTTAAAATGTACATTTTCAAAAGATATTTAGTCCCTTTCTCAACAATATAGTTTCAACCATTTAGTTAATGGGAAAAGTATCTTGCTAACAGTAAAACTACTGCAACATGTTTGTTTTCCTGTCAAATTTGTAATTACAAAAAAATCTTAAACAAAGATATCAGGTCAAACAGAAATAGTTTTCCTAACTTGTGAAAATAGTTATTTTTTATACACTGATACCAAAGTTTATTGTCATAAAGAAAAGTGTTGTTTGGTAAGATGCTTCATAATTTGATTAAATCACATTATTTACTCATTGTGTATAATGTAAAGATGTGTAATAACACTGTGTACACTAGTGCTCAAAGGTTTGGGGTCACCTGTGATGTCGTAGGGGAGGAGCTGGACACCCTGACGACCGTGGCAGAGAGGAGGATGCTGTCCAGGCTTCAGTCCATCTTGAACAATGTCTCTCACCCTCTCTACGACACACTGGCCCAGCAGAGGAGCACCTTCAGCAGAAGACTCCTCTCACCCAGATGCACCACAGAGCGCCACAGGAAATCATTCCTGCCTGTGGTCATTAAACTCTACAACGCCTCCCTCAGAGAGTCAGACTCTGTAATCTGACCTCAAACACAGATAATCAGAAACTGCACAAGGTCTATGTAACTTTAAACTGTACATTTTATTTTTCAACCCTCATATTCTTAATATATTGTATGTCTATTACATCTGGAGTATATGTAACAAAAGTAATTCCCCCCTGAAGTATTTCTGATTCTGATTCTGATTCTGACCTGTTACATTGGTGTTTTTCTTCTTTCCTTTAATAATATTTGAACAGAGATAGAAACAGTACAATTCACCCCCAAATGTATTATTTACATTTGAAATAGTTTTGGCCCCCAAAAAGAATAATAAAAAGATTAAAACTTCCATTTAGTCGATGTCCCAAAAGTGCTGCGTGACAGGGAAGAATACTGTTGTAAGCAATTTTGAATTTATTTTCCAGCCAATATACCAAGGAAAATTCCTTGTATATGAAAACCTACTTGACAATAAAACCGATTCTGATTCTGGTTCTGATCTGTCAGTAAAGTATGTTCAGCTGATATTCAATAGTGCTACACCAACCTACTGTTTTCTACTGTGCACAGATTTTGATGCCATACCTCCAATCTCTTCAGTGACTGCTTATTTCTTATATTCTTATTTCTACGTACTTCTCTTTCTGCCCTTTCAGTTGTCAATCTGGTTGAACCATTTTACAGAGTTTTGTTCTCTATGTACAAAATATTATTGTATATATAATATAATATTGTGTTCGTGCAAATACGACAATATTTAAGTCCCATAAGTGAAGTATTTTGTGCTTTTAGGTTGTAGAAAGTCCTTTTAACACATATATGTTATTTTGTATTATAGGTTTGCAAAAAGCTCAGTTTGATGTCTTCATTCACCCCCTGGTCCTTCAGCCTCTGTTTGAGCTGAGATACAAAACATTTATCTCACTCACAGAAGGCGAAACCTCTTTGCTGTCACAAATACCAGTGTGCACATGTAAATCCCAAAGGACAAAGTCAGTTTAAACATTTTATTGAACGAATGGTTTTCATTATGCCAGATTTTAGGGAGTGCTGCAACCTCGTCAGCACCCCAACTTCCAGCACCCATACTCTAAGTCCTTTCTGGACGCCTCAGAACGGACAACATTAACTTAGCTTTATTTTGACAGTCTTTTGGAGCCCTGCGCTTCCAGAAGTGATGCTAGCATCATCTTTTGAAGCCACTGACCAAACTGCTTTTAAATTTTTATAGTAATATTTAACTAAAGGTGTGTAGGATGTAGTGGCATCTAGTGGTGAAGTTGAAGATTGCAACCACTTCCAAGCATGTATGAGAAACTACGGAGGCCATGAAACTCGTAAAAAACATCAAAGGCCCTATAGTCAGTGTTTGGTTTGTCCAAGTCGTTCTGGGCTATTGTAGAAACATGGCAGTCTCCATGAAAGATTACTCGCTTCCTCTGTAGATATAAAGGGTTATTCTAAGTTAATGAAAAAACAATTCTTATTTTCAGGTGATTATACACTAATGAAAACATAGCAATGAATATCATATTCCATAGCTGACAATAGATCCTTCTAAATATTACACATTGTACTTTTAATCATCACTGCTTTATTGTTTACTTTCAGCTAAATCAGCTACCTTCAGCACTTGCTTTGAAACAGCCATGCCTTTAAAAAACATTATCAGTTACAACATTACTGGTTGGATCATAATTGTGATATTTTTCCAAATTTCACACAGGAAAGAGAAAAATATGGTAGTACATTTTCAATCAGCTTTATCTTCAAAAAATACCTTAGCTTAGCTTAGCATGGACCTCTACTGCTACTGTTTTATTGCTGGTTACTGTTGGTCTTGAATGAGGCTGCTGCATATTAAATGGTGAATGGTAAATGTACTTGTACTTGTATAGCGCCTTTCTAGTCTGCCAACCACTCAAAGCTCTTTTACACTACGTGCCACATTCACCCTTTCACACACATTCACTCAGTGATGGCAAAGCCCATCGAACAGAAACTAACGCATTCATACACAATCACACACCGATGCACAGCATTGGGAGAAATTTGGGGTTCAGTATCTTGCTCAAGGATACTTCGAAATGTGGCAGGAGGAGCCATGGATCAAACCACACAATCCCTGGGCAAGATACAGAACCCCAAATTGTGTGTGTGAATGATTAGTTAATGTATGATGTCCAGTTCGCATCACTGTATGAATGTGTGGTACTGGGTGAACGTGACATGTAGTGTGAAGCGCTGTGATTGATCCGAAGACTAGAAAATCACTATAGAAGTACAGTTAATTTACCATTATGGATGTTAAAATTAATTTTCTATCCATGTTTATGGATCGCAAGTGCCCAAGAAATGCAGTTTGTTCAAGTATCTTTGTTTTTCTTCTTTTGAGAGGTGATATATATTCATGGCTTGAAATAAATGGATTGTTCGCATGCCTCTTTGTGTCCAGTGTATGTAAATTGCCATACTGGAACATTGTTTTGCCCTCCAGGGTTCTGTGCCAGTCACTTAACTGAAAACTATGAATCAGAGCTAAGAAAGAAAATTGATTGTTGAGTCTCATTCCCAGGTTGTAAAATGCAGATGCTTTCGGTTATTGGCTTGAAGATATGGGACCCAAAGCTCGTTATTTGAAATATTGAGAAAGTTATAGCAAATATGACAGAAAGTTGTTTTCTTAAAAGTTACCTGCTGCAGCTTTAACTTGTAAGTATTTTGTTGTATACAGCTCATTTCTTTAATCAATGTGCATTGGAATTGCTGTCAGCCTTATAGTATTAATCATTTAGTAGGCTGGGAAAGAGGAGTATGTTGTTGATATAAATGAATGTAGTAAGGGTTCTCACCACTGACATCAAAGCAGACTGATTGAATGGTGTTTTCACAATGGTCATCGTACCAAAGTCCACTATCCAATATGGCAGCACAATATTCGCTCTCTCTGACATTATCTGGTCGCCCAACCTCCCAGTTCTTGAACTCTGCCTCCCCGTCTTTGTTGAATACTTGATCTGTCAGTGACCAGCTCCAGCTGTGTGCGCCGTACAGCCCAATCCAAGCTCGCTGAAAGCCACAGCATAATGCATAGCCTTGAAAAGACCTTAGACTTAGACTTAGACTTCGACTTCTCTTTATTGATCCCTTTGGGATGACTCCCGCAAGGAAACTGGATTTCCAGCAGCTTACAAAACACTTAAAGAGGTATAAAAAATACAGTATAAGATAAACAATAAACTCTTAGCTAAATATAGAAAGTAAATAGGGATGTCTGATAATATCGGCCCTCCGAAATTATCGGCCAATATTCACTAAAAAATGTAATATCGGGAATTATAGGTATCAGGTTTTTATGAGCTGTTCCTTAACCAAACTAACAATTGGCTTAGAATTTACATTAGCACTCCTTCAGGTGCATAATACAATTACAGCTTTTCTCAGTCGCTTTGGTGCATTTCTCACATCACTATTAACATTTGCACAACAGTTAGTTCAACCTCCACAACATTTAGTCTTTTGTGCACATCATAGTAGCAGTTTCTCATTCCTTCCAACAAACTGCAAATGCCTTTGGACATGCATCAATTGCTTTCATACAACTCTCTGCTGTTTTATAACATTATCATTTGCTTATGTCATGTCAGTCAAAAACTATACTTGTGAATGCTGAATAGTCATTCCATATAAAACTAATAGTCCTCATTTCATTGCTTGAGTCATTACATACAAAAATGTTGAACTAGTTGTCAAAATCTGTCAAGCAAATTTTATAAAAATTTTTAAATCTTTTTTTTCCTGAAAATGTCACCTAAATTGAACAATTTCTCTCAGGTGAACCTCAGCTTTCACTGATGAGAAGGGGTGTGTGAAGCATTAGTTGCAACCAATGATAAGCCACTTCTCTACAATCACTCAGAGCTGAATCCCATAAACCCCCACTTCACAAGCATATATGAACCAAGCAGGACATAGTGTGTACCATTTCTACAATACTGTGACACAAAAATGGAAGGTCAGCCTCGTGGAAGAGGGGTGAGGGTGTGGGGAGGAAGGGGAAGGGGACAAAACAGGGGAAGAGGAAAAAGAGGCCAAGTACATATGCGGATTCCTAATGAAATCAGGGCTACAATTGTGGATCATGTTGTTAATCACGGCCTCACAATGGCTGAGGCTGGTCGAAGGGTGCAGCCAAATGTTGGGAGAACCACTGTAAATTCAATGATTCAAACATTTCGTCGGGAGAACAGGTGTGTATAAACGGACAGTAATTCAGCACCAAACAATCTGCACTGTGCTACTGTCATTGTGTCATACATGAAGCTTGCAGTGGGACAAGAACTTGTCACTTTTTACATTTTACATTTAGACTTACAACTTTACTGCATCACAGATTTAGTGTATTGTAGTGTAAAGTAGTGTTACAGTAAAGATTTGCCATATTTACTGTAATTTTACTCTGCACCACATAGGATTGCAAGACAACCTTGCAGAGGTGGAAGGGGGCCCCTTTTTACTCCGCAGCAAGAGGAAGCCATTTGTGCAATGGTGATTGCAAACAAT
This sequence comes from Dicentrarchus labrax, assembly GCF_905237075.1. Classification (NCBI taxonomy): domain Eukaryota; kingdom Metazoa; phylum Chordata; class Actinopteri; family Moronidae; genus Dicentrarchus; species Dicentrarchus labrax. The sequence continues at coordinate 36,911,943 of NW_026136719.1, forward strand.
GCCATAAGGTTTAGAGAGATACAAAGTGCTGTTATAGAGGATGACAACATCTTTGGGAATATTGAATCTGTTTCAATCGCTACAGTTGACAGAGTGCTCAGGAGAAATGAAATGCGCATGAAACAATTGTACAATGTGCCATTTGATCCGTCACCAGTATGTACAGGTAAAACATGTATGTGTTCTATGCATACTCTAATGTTCAGTGCTGTAAACTGTTTACTTTGTGTAAATGCACTACACTTACATGACAGTTCTATACAGTGTATTCACAGTGCATACTGTACAATATGTTGTCCAAAATGCATTATGTTACACAGGAAAAGTTGTTATAGTTTTTCTCGCTCCCTCTTCTGTAATAAAGCGTGTACTGGAGCTGGATTCCAGGGAACCGCTGCACACATTCATATACCTTGATGAGGCGGGTTTCAGTCTGGCAAAAGGTAGAAGACGTGGAAGGAATCGCATTGGACAGAGAGCAACCATTGATGTCCCAGGCCAACGAGGAGGGAATATTACTATGTGTGCAGCCATCTCAGAAAACGGCGTCCTCACCCATATCCCCCGTCTTGGTCCATACAACACTCAACATCTGCTGACTTTTTTAGACACTCTTTACAGGGACATAATCCCTGAGAATGAGAGGGGTCTAACTGGAGACCATCTGAATAAGCATGTTGTTGTTTGGGATAATGTGCGTTTTCACCACTCAGATGTCGTCAGACAGTGGTTTGCAGCACATGATAGGATGCTGGTGGAATATCTCCCTCCCTACTCACCATTCCTAAATCCAATAGAGGAATTTTTCTCTTCCTGGAGGTGGAAGGTGGAAGGTATATGACCGGCATCCACATACCCAAATGGCCCTGCTAGTGGCCATGGATGCAGCATGTGATGACATCACAGGATTCGCCACTCGAGGAGATACTTTCCTCGCTGCATTGCAAGAGATGATATTCGCTGTGCTGTAGATGAAACTATGTGGCCAGACAGAGAGGAACGTCTGGATGTGCATGAATGATTTACAGTACTATGTATGTTGTATGTTCAGTTCCAATATGTACTGCGATATTGTTTACAGTTGTGCACAGCTCTATCCAAAGGGAGTTTATGTTTGTTGTAAATAAGGGTGTATTTTTTCTTTTGCACAATGCTGTGAACAAATTAGAATTGCAAAGAGCATATGCAGTAAAAATGTGAAACATACATATTCAGTGTCTTGTACTCAGTTACCTCACTAAATACAGTAATGTCTAACTTTACTGTAGTTTTCAAATGGCTGTGCAAATAGTATATAGTGCTGTCATGAGCATTTTCAGGTAGTGTGACCAAGATCTGACTTTTTTGCATTGGAAAACATTTACAGAGTAAACTGTCATAATGAGAACATGACAAACCCATTTGACTATCTTGTTCATAAACAATGGTGTCAGGATTTTTCATCTTGATGACACTGACACTTTCATTGACATGAATACATGCTTTTGAGGAATGAGCTATCCATTTTGAGCAAGTGACACGCTTTTGCAGGTTATCAACTAGGTTTTGCAGTTTGTACTAATTGTTTTGAGGAATGCATTACCTGTTGTGCAAATGTAAATAGTGATGTGAGAAATGCACCAAAGCGACTGAGAAAAACTGTAAACACATTAACCAAAGCTAGCGCTTAGCTAGCAATTAGCACGTAGCTAGTGATTAGCGTTAGCGCTCTTTTCAGTATTAATACAATGAAAGTTGAAGTTGTTCTCTTATTTTGCACAGACAGTGTTTACATTTGGAAAGCCATGTTGCATTTATGTATGCGTCCAGTGGGGCATCACAATAAAGAGGCATAATGTGTTAATTCCACAATAGGAGATATGTTATGTTGTTACCTAACAGTTTTGGTGTAAAAAGCCTGCATATATCGGTATCGGGTGATATCGGTATCGGAAATTGAGAGTTGGACAATATCGGAATAGTGGATATCGGCAGAAAAGCCAATATCGAGCATCCCTAAAAGTAAACAATAAACAGTAAAACAATAAACTCTTAGCTAAATATATAAAATATAGATAAGAATAAAAGTAAAATAAAATTCACAGAAAATAAAATCAAATAAGATAAATGTAGAGAACTGTACAGAGGATAAATATAGATAAATAAAGATGTTAAATTAAATTATTGCACTTAAGTGGTGGATTAAGTTATTGCACAAAAAAAGAAGAAGAAGAGTGTCCAGGTATGTATGAGTAGATTATTAATTGCACAGTGAGTGGCTACCACTCCTTCCCTTCTCTCCTCTTTACCCTATTTATTATTTACCCTAAACTTAAAGCTGCTCAAGATGATCCATCTTTTTTTTGTTTGTTTTTTGATCACTTTTTCTACGGTGACCCTCAGGGTTCAACACTTGCAACTAAAGGAAATAAATGCAAATAGACCAGGGTTGGGTGATATGTTCAAATTTGCCAACTGCCTTAATTACTTTTACAGGGCCATATTTTTAGGGGTATTATTATTATCATTTTATTCCCCAACAATTCACATTTTTGGCAACCACAACATGCTCTAAAACTCATGAAAGGCAACACAAAATTTGGTGGTGGTTTGACATACTCACCAAAACCCTCTTTCCACTGTACCATCAGTCACCAATTCTGGTGTCTAATTGAGTTAGATGTTAGTAATACCAACAAGTTAGCAGCTGATATCAGTTCCACAATTTGTGATTGTCTCCAGGGAATTTCTGCATTCTGAATGAACTGTATTCTGCTAAATGTTTATTTTCCTCATATTTTATGCGGATTACATGAATAAATTACTCTTATTTCCTTCTTGTTTGCAGGGCTTTCTTTTGCACTTACAGTGACATGGTGAGCGTCTCTTAATTGTGATCTGTGCAACATGCAACACATTTCTGTACTTGGTTGTGTTTTCTCATTTTGATTTTGATTTTGAACTCTCAAGGCCACAGTACTTAAGTCTGACTACAATCATTTAAAGTAGCTGAAATTGAGAATAATTCTGCTTTAAACATCTACTTATCATTAAGATAGCTATAATAAAAGAAACAATTGTTTGCCAAGTATGCTTTGTTAGGAAGGAGTCTGACTATTCTCTGTATTAGTTACATAATAATAAAAGTGGTTTTGATCAAATTGTAGTGAAAAGTGAACTCACATAGCTGTATTTAGGGTAGATCATTTTGCTTAAATTTGCCATGTTTATCAGGATGTCCATGTCCTCCATGTTGTCTATAGTGGCCAGATCTGTGTATTTTTCTCTGCAGTAACTCTGGGCTTCAGTCATGTTCTTTGGGTCATAAACAAAATGGTACCGACATCCAACATGTGCTGGGACAGCACACAGCCCTGTAGAGACACACATATTGATCAGATAGGGGATAAAAAATATTTTGAATATATACCAATCAGCCATAACATTATGAGCACTGACAGGTGAAGTGAATAACAGTGATTATCTGGTTATCATGGCACCTGTCAGTGGTTGGGATAAAGCGGTGAACAGAGACAGGATCATGGGCGACCAAGGCTCATTGATGCATGTGGGGAGCGAAGGCTGGCCTGTGTGGTCCGATCCAACAGACAAGCTACTGTAGCTCAAACTGCTGAAACAGTTAATGCTGGTTCGTATAGAAAGGTGTCAGAACACAGTGCATCAGTTTGTTGTGTATGGGGCTATAGGTAGTCATAATGTTATGACTGATCAATGTATCTTGAAAGCACTTCCAATATGGATGCCATTAGGGATGTAGGACAATATCGACAAATGTCATATTGTGATATTGTATCGATTCTCAGACACACTATATACATTTTTATACTTACTACCCCAACAGCTAGATAGCTGTTCGATAGAATTTTAATTTTTTTATTGTATCTTGTATTATATATGCTGTAACAAGTGAATTTCCCCAGTGTGGGATCAATAAAGTCTATCATATCTATTATCTTATCTTATAAAGCAATTGAATGGCGTTACTTCTGACATATTGTACCCTGCTCTCCATTAAAAACCGCCACCACAATCCATCTAAAACAACACTAAGACAACCATGTATATTACTATGTATAATGTGCATGGAATAATGACTTTTGATTTTGGTTTGCGGTTATTGAAAACCCCATATTGGTAAACCGCTACTGATAACATAATATATATTTATATATATATATATATATATATATATATATATATATATATATATATATATATAACAAAAATAATTGAATGACATGATAAAAAAATTAATGACAAGTATACATTGTATCAATCAAGGACAAAGTATTGTACAACCAAAATAATAGTGTTCTCACAAGTTCAAGTCTCAAGTTCTCACAGTGCTGTCACAATGAAACCACAATTCATAAGATTAAATCATAAAAGAATAAATCATTTTAAGACTTGCCTGATGCTACAGCAAGGATGCTCAGAAGAACATTCTCCATCCTTGTCTGTTCCGTTTCTCTCTTTTAGTCTGTGGCTGTAGATATGCAGCTTTTGAACTTACTCATTAGGTTATACATTAACTTCTGCATTGTGTCGTACTTCTGCTTTTTGCAAAGGGGCACAGTGGAGCAATCATTTGTCTATCAGGCTTTTCAGATTCGTAATTTTTGCTGATACTGATACTGGCGTTTTGTTTTACGTAAAAATAGTAATAGCACAATATACATATAAATACTCAGTTACTAGAGTAAGTCCTGCATTTTGTTATGCAGAATGTGGCCCATGTCAGAAACATTTATATGACCGGATAATCATTGATGTGTAAGTATTACTTCCAGCTAGTAAAAGTGGGGCTTATTTTAATAATTTATTCATTAATTTAATTTTTTAACACTTCAGATGAAGGTACACATATTCACTATAAACTAGTTGCTCATTAGCATGCATATTAATAGCATATTGACTCTTTATTAGTCATTATGAAGCACATTAATGCCATATTCTGCATGACCTAATGCTATAACTTTTAGTTGAATACAAGTTTTTCCTCAATAACCTCCTAATTACTGCTTGTTGATAATAAGTTAGGAAGTTGTTGTGAATTATATGTCATGCAGAATGCAGCATCAATAAGTGCCTTATAATGACTAAGAGCCAATATGCTACTAATATGCATGCTCATAAACAACTTGTTAATGGTTAATATGTGTGCCAAAAGATCTGAGTCCTTAACTGTCAAGAAAAATACTTTGAACTCAAACTACTAATAATTCATACTTAATTACTTTTCTTCTTGAAACTTGAATCTTTACGTTTTGGAAACATTTGGAGAAATATGTACTTAAAAAAATTGTTAAAGTGTTTCATATTTTCAATTGCAACTTTTTTTTAATTTATTGCCCTCCTCCTAGTGCTCCTAATGGCATTTTATCTGTAGTGAAAGGATATAGTGAAAGTTTCAGCAAATATGACAAAAAATTATTTTCATAAAAGTTGTGTCTGTCTAAAGGTGAGAGAAGCATACCAACAGATAAAATAAAAGGCAAGAAATGACTCTGTAACTGACATGAAACTGGGCCAACCCTCTCAGAGAAGAAGCTGCTGGTGGTGTATATCAGTCTGTAGAGCAGAGGGGTAGGCCAGTGAATCTGGAATGATGGAATCAGTTTCTGATATTGTTTCTCTCTTGATAGCTCATGCCCTAAAATAAAGTTTGTGTTAAGAAGCACAAGTTTATATTTCCCCCCACAATGTCTCCGCTCTGAGTGCATGGTAATAGCCTGTCTTGGATGACTGCCCTGCTCCTCTTGCTTCAAGTAGTGTGTAAACTTAAACTGGCAAAAAGCTCAGAGTCAAAGGGACATGTAAACACTGGTCTGGAATCAGCGGTTTGCGTATCAGATGATCTGAGATGTGGTCATCTCTGGGGCCTTGCTCTCATCACATCCTGTTACTGAGCATGGGAAATGACTTCATAAAATATGAACAAGACATTGCTGTGTTCACGATCGCTCATCTGCTTGTTTCTCTGTTTAGAAACATTCACTCATTTGACTTTCTGTTATGATAACACCACAGACACACTGCCAACAGCTTGTGTTAAAGGATAACTTTACTATTTGGACCTCATTATTGGAGCAAGGTAGGCAGCAGAGGAGTTATGGGACTGAGCAGCTGTTAAAAGTTGTGCATGCAATGTAAAAAAAAAAAAAAGAAAGTTCGAAAAACTCATAATTTCTGTCTTCATTTTTAGTTTTAGTAATTTAAAAGTTTAGTTTTGAAATAAACTAATAATACTTAATACTAATTCACTTTTCTGTTAGAAAAACTTGAATCTTTAAGCTTTAGAAACAAATAAATCTGTATTTCAAGAACTGTGTCAAGAAAAGTAAATTAGCAAAACTTTCTTTAATTTATTTCAAAACTTGAAAGTTTGAGTTTGACTGAAATTTTGTGATTCTACCCTTCTGTTGAGGTAGCTAGCATACTAAATGGGACACAGTGAGATGGAGCTAGAAACACTGCAGACCACTGAGTTGCCTCGTCATCTGTGGTCTGATGATTTCCCACACTGCCTGCAGCCTTTTCTCACAAAAAGCTTGTATACTGTATGTATATAGTCTAAATTTGAAAAGTGTCCTGAGATAACTTCTGTTATGAATTGGCGCTATACAAATAAAATTGAATTGAATTGAATTGAATTAATAAACAACCACATACCGTATGTGCAAAGAGCGATTAAGGCAGACCGAGGAGCGAGTGAGTTAGAGTGGTTCTCTACCTTTTTCCCTTTTCTACCATTGACTAAACTGACATAATTTTATGGATATTTCATATTATATTTAATGTGTAGATAACAGTAGAGAACAGCTGATAAACTGTACTATGAACTCAAACAGTGAACACAATAACTGCAGGAAGTTTGGGTAAAATTTTAGATTTAAATGAATTTGGAGCAGATTATTTCCTGTGAATACTGATCAGAGATAAGTTCATTCATTCATAATTTTTAGTACCTTTTTATACAATTCTTTGTCTGTGTTATATATAGTTTCAACTTTTTTAACAATCATACTTACATTCGTATTTAATGGTGTTCTTTTTTTGACAATTTCAGTGCTGATTGTTTGAAATTTTGGCAGAGTGAAGGCTCTGTAAATATAGCTTTCCAAAGTTTAGATCTTAAATAATGATCTAAACTTTGAAAATAACAATTAATTTAGTTTACAGGGTGCATTAATACGTTTCTCTGGTTCACCACTTTTTCTTCTTTCTTTCCTCCTTTGGACCACTTTTGATAGGTACTGACCACTGCCATTGCTAATATCACTGATATTATTATTATTAATATTATTATTACTACAGTTACTATTATTACTATTGTCACTGCTCATTGTCCCCCATCGTTGTTGTCGTCGTCGTCATCATCTTCTTCATGTTCATCATCATCATCATCAGTCACTACTATTAGTGTAGTTGTTCTGTCTGTCTGTCTGTCTGTCTGTCTGTCTGTCTGTTATGTTCTAATGTTATAAGGAGTTTGGTCTAGACCTGCTCTATTTGAAAAGTGTCCTGAGATAACTTCTGTTGTGAATTGGTGCTATACAAATAAAACTGAATTGAATTGAATTGAATTGACCCAGTCGTCTAGCCATCACAACATGGCCCTTGTCAAAGTTTCAAATTTTCCTGTTTCTTACACATCAACTTTGAGGAAAATGTTCACTTGCTGCATAATATATCCCACCCACTGACAGGTGCCATGATAACCAGGTAATCAGTGTTATTCACTTTACCTGTCAGTGCTCATAATGTTATGGCTGATCGGTGTACGCTCTAAGTTTAGCCAGAGGGAGGCAGAATTGAGTGATTTGTGGTCTGCTAATATGCCAGTACCCTCTCTAATTTTTATATACTGACCCAGAACTCCAAACTGAGTGGGCCTGAACAAATGCTTTTTGATAATCTGTGTTTTTCATAACCTCAAATAGATAGATAGATAGAGATAGACAGACAGACAGACAGACAGACAGACAGACAGACAGACAGACAGATAGATAGATAGATAGATAGATAGATAGATAGATAGATAGATAGATAGAAAGATAGATAGATAGATAGATAGATAGATAGATAGATAGATAGATAGATAGATAGATTGACAAAGGGCTGCTGAAAAGCCTGCCACTCGCTGCGATTTAGTCAATTTAGTTAACTTTTTTGTAACCAATGATTTTACTGAAAGTAGATAAATTGCTAAAGATAAGGAACACCCACTTCAGGATTCATTAAAGCTGCAGTAGGTAACTTTTATGAAAATAACTTTTTGTCATATTTGCTGGAACTTTTATTATATCCTGACAGTAGTACATGAGACAGATAATCTGTGAACAAAATAGAGTTGCTCTGGCTCCTCCTATTTTTCTTCATGGAAAATCCACCATGCCTGAACAAAAACAACCAATCAGATCGTAGAAAGATAATTGAGTGTTGAGTGTCATTCCCAGTTTGTCAAATACCAATGCTACTGTCTGGCTATAGTGACGGCAGTTAAGTTATTATTAAGCAGGCTACTAGGAATCTTATATTTATATATATAATATATAATATTTCCTGCAAATCTCTGCTTTGCAAACCAAGTCAAAATGTTGTTCAGTCATGTTTTATCCAGTTTAAGACTATTGCCAAAATTAGGTCAGTTTTATCCTCTGGTGATCTGCAAAAAGTGGTAAATGCTTTTATTTATTCTAGACTTAATTACTGTAATGGACTTTACCCAAGTATCACCCTGGGCTCCCTCCACCATCTCCTGCTGGTACTAGGACAAGGAAATTCTAACGGATCATTCCAGTGCTGGCCTCCCTACATTGGCTCCCTTTAGTTAATTAGTATTTTTATTATAAAATTATATTACTAACTTTTAAAGCCTTAAACGGACTTGCACCCACGTATAACTGTGATTTATTATCATTGTATGTGCCCCCACGACCCCTGAGATCTGCAGATGCAGCCCTGCTGGTCACTCCCAGGTCACGCTGTGTGACAGACGACAATCTGGCTGCTGCCATTAGAGCAACCACACTATGGAACTCACTGTCTAGTCAGCTGAGACACACTACATCTCTTGGTTCTTCTAAATCTCTTCTTAAAACTCTAAACCTTTCTGCTTTGCACGTTTTTTTCCCCTTTGGACAGCACCATGTAACATTGTTAAGAAAAGTGCTACATGAATAATGTTCAATATTATTATTGCTGTTGTTGTTGTTGTTGTTGTTGTTGTTGATACATTACATTTGATATAGTTCTATCAGTTTTAGTATGAAAAAAGTAAACAGTTGAAAACATTCAGGTTACATCCTGCTACATTAGAAGACTATGACACTTGCTGTTGTAACTTGCACTGGGCAGTAATAGCAAAGGATTATTTATCATCGATTTAGATCTGCTGTTACCACACGCCTGACCAGCTCTGGGAGATTGATGTGCCGCAGTGCAATGCCTCCTGTCTGTGCTAGGAGCGCCGCTTGTGTGTTTTAGCGACTCATTCGTGTAGCACACTATAAAGCTGGTGAGTAATGTATTATGGTGACAGTGACAGAAATGCTGGCCTATACTCTGACTCAGCAATATTCCCTATACATTATGCATTTACTTGTGTGAGCTTACAACATTTCTGAAGGGCACTTATCAGAGATACCAGCCACCCTTAAACTCAGACCTCACAGATAGAGCACATCTGCCGGTTGTTTCTGGATGAGTGGCCTGCCTCAGACAATGTCATTGTCTATTTGCCATCATTAAATGGAACTTCAGAAGTGGCAGGAAGTTCCCCTCTGTACCACATCTGACAGCTATTCTTATTGTTGCACCATAACCTACTATATCCCAGCCCCACGTAACACAACAGGAAGTGACCTTTTATTGTTTACATGCCTCTAGTGTGACAGTTCACTATCTGCTTTTCTTTTATAGCAAAGAATATATCTCTGCAGCTGGTAAACATCCCATTTAAGTTCTAAAACTAAAGCCAATTTCAAGTCAAGTTTGGGCTTTTATAAATTTACAAAAGCAACATTTCCCAACTTTGCAAAGCTCTCAGGGAGGGTTGAACAGTAGAGCAAATCTTTAGACCTGCACAAGATCAAAAATTACCTTCGGTAATTGATAATAACTTGGCATGGATGAGCAAGTACACCATCATCCATCTACTGTAGGTAATAAATATGGATAAGTATCTCATAGAAGCCCACTTCAAAACTATCCCTGTCCCTGCCTGCCGCTCTTAAAGCTACAATAGGTAACTTTTATAAAAAATAACATGTCATATTTGCTGAAACTTTCACTATATCCTGACAGTAGTACACCAGACGGATAATCTGTAACAACAGGTACCTCTGGCTGCTCCTAGTGCTCCTAATTTGCAGGAATCTACCGGGCCTGAACAAAAACAACCAATCAGAGCCAAGAAAGATAGCTAATTGTTGAGCCTCATTCCCAGGTCATCAAATATTGATGCTGGGAATGAAACTCAACAATCCATTATCGTCAAGGCACCAGCCTGGATTCTTGCAATTGCCATTAGGAGCACTAGGAGGAGCCAGAGAAACCTGCATCCAGCATCGATGACCTGGGAATGAGGGAATGAGTTTTTTCTTGTGCAAATAACACAACTTTACACTTCCCGTTAACGATCCAGTGTATAACATTTAGGACGGTCAATGTCAGAAATAGAATATAATACTCAAAGCTATGTTTTAATTAGTGGAAATCACCTGAAAATAAGAATCAGTGTGTTTTCTTTACCTTAGAATGAGCTGTTTTCTACATAGTCCTCAATGTTGAAGCACCATGTTTCTACAGTATCCCAGAACAGACAAAACAAACACTGGCTCTACAATGGGCTGTGAGTTTCCAGGTCACAGTAGTTTCTCTTACACTCTTGGAAGGCTGAGCTGTATTCAGATGGTTGCAATAATTGCAAGTTGCCACTGAATCCTACTCACTGGTCCTTTAACTTGTGTATTTTGGTTAGGCAGTCATGAGACCTTCGTCGTCACAATAACATGAAACAGCCACAGCTTAGGCACCAAAACTACTTGGTTAGGATTAGGAAAAGATGTCAATGGGAAGGACTGGTCTAACACCTGCATACAAACTTGGACTTGGAATTTGGAAGTCTAAAGTTATGTTATTTATGCGCCATTTTGGTGAGGCTGGGCTGGAGACCAAGGGTGACATAGTTAAGTGAAGATTACAACTAAAGGTCCTATCATCCATTTTGTTTTTTACTTATTGTATTCTAAACTTTTAACTGTTTGCAGACTTTTTTCTTTTGATCCCTATGCCAAGGCCAACCACCAGCATCGGCAAACAAGAGAAGCACTCGTCGACGTCTCCAAATTCGGTTGAATAATCCGCCATCTCTTTAGGTTGTATCCTGTGGAAGCACTAGTCTCTGTTGCGTTCAGTGCTTCTCTTATGCGCTCAGTGCTTTCTTCCGGCAACAACGTTTCACGCGAGATTCACTTCGCATCTCAGAGAGTTCGAAAGGTCGCGGGACTGCTTTCCCAAGATAGCGCCCGCCTGTATACGTGAACGCTACTGTTGTTCTAAACTATCTTTTTAATAAACTGTCTGTGCACTTACAAAGTTCTCAATGCTTCGGTTTACAGGTAGGGGCCCTCATATGCTACCGTGTAAGTGTGGTGCTATTTTGAGCCTCGTTAGTGGTATAGAAATAGCGATTTCTTTTCACTTTACTCTGTGCCCCATTGACTAGCGTTATAAGGTAATTAGCAGTTTGTGCTAAAACTGGTCCCGTTCGATTAGCAGAGAACGGACGAACTCGGTACACATGTGTTATTAACCCCAGGTTCATTTTGCGCCGGAATTGTCCTTTAAGTATGACCAAAATTTGTGCTCTATAACAGGTTCATCATGCTCAAGGTCTTTACCCTCTGACATCAGCTGAATTATATCAGCACTATTAAACAAAATTCAATTCAATTTAATTTTTTTATTTTCTATTTTTTTATAACAAAAGTTATGTCAGGACAGAGCAGGGAGACGGAACTCCTTATGAAATTATTTACAGAGACCCAACAGTACCACCATGAACAAGCACTTGGCGACAGCGGCAAGGAAAAACTGCCTGTTAAAAGGCAGAAACCTAGGACAGATCCTCCGGCTCTAGGTGGGTGGTCGGGTGAGAGAGAGAGAGAGAGAGAGAGAGAGAGAGAGAGAGAGAGAGAGAGAGAGACAGGGAGAGACAAAGGTGCACAGTAACAACACTAACAACTACACTAATAGTAGTGACTGATGCTGATCATGATGATGAACATGAAGAAGAACGAAGAATAATATCAGTGACATTAGCAATGGCAATCAGGCAGGACCATGGCAGGAGGCTCCACCAGGATCCATGAGAACTTGCAAGACGAGAAAGTACAAGAACTCCAGGGAAGAAGTGAAGTTAGTAACATGCATTAATGGAACATGGATGAGTGCAGAAAGAGAGAGGAAGAGAGGAGCTCAGTGCATCATGGGAAATCCCCCGATAGTTTAGGCCTATAGCAGCATAACTAAGGGAATGTGGACTTCTGAGGTTTCGGTTTACCCAACTTCCTCCAGATGATTTTCAGAGTGGAGGGGCGGAGAATGATGAAGACCCAAGGGTTGATGATGGAGTGGAACGACAGAAAACGGAGAGCGTAGAGGTCAGCTGCATGGTGCTCTTCATGGAAGCCTGTGATATTTATGTACACTCTGAGCTGGGGGTCGGGGGGTAATAAAAGAGGAACCAAATATAGTCAGCAGAGGCCTTAGAGATGCAGCACAAAGTAAGACATCATATACACTAACATCAACAAGGTTCAGTTGAGAATGTTACGAGTTGTAATGGAAATACTCAGATCTTCTGATTTATTAAGAGAATAGCACAAAGCAAAGTTCTGCATTTAAAATGTTACTGAAATAGTAACTAAACCCCAAAACCATTTATTTGAGCTTAAACCCTGTGTATATAGGTATTTTGTAGTGTTGTTGATGCAATAAGATGTGTGAATGTGTATGAATGAGTTAGTTTCCATTTGATGGGCTTTGCCATCACTGAGTGTGTGAAAGGGGGAATGTGGCACATAGTGTAAAAGACTAGAAAGGCGCTATACGAGTACAGGTCCATTTACCATTTAGCATTACCAATCAGTACCTATCAAATGCGGTTCAAGGAAGGGAAAGCAGTGAACCAAGGACAGGGTGAAGAGTGAAGGCTGGCCTGTGTGGTCCGATCCAACAGACGAGCTACTGTACCTCAAATTGCTGAAAAGGTTATTGCTGGTTCTGATAGAAAGGTGTGAGGGGGAGAAAAAAAATCCTGTAGAGCCTTGGAAATGAAGCACCTCTTTGCAGTGCTGGTTATAAACAAATCATTGACATATTCTTGAATGTTATTTTTAGTGGAAGCCTGCTTCTCCTTTACCCCCTTTATCCTGTTTACTCACATTCCCTGTATGTCTGCACAGACCTGGCCAATGAAAGTGATTCAGATTGTAAGTTTGTGTAGCGGATCTATAACTAAAAAGCATGACCATACTAAGACATGGATAGTAGACTCTTTAAAATACTAATTGTGAAAAAAATGGTTGGTCCTTAAAAAAATCCTGTTTACTTGCTAGAAAAGAGGCAGAGGGAGTGTCCTGTTCTGTGGTAATGCACTCTGATAAAGTCTTTTGGGAAACACAGGGGTAGGTTCTGGGCGTTTTTGCCCAGAGAAACTTTAAGAGTTGTATAATAAAGTAAATCAGTAGAATCTGGATTGAGAGTACAGACAAATACAGGCCAGGAGAATGATGTTTCAGAAACATGGGTTTTTTCAGATGTCCCCCACTGAGAGGCAGGGCTCTTACCACTAAGGGGAAGGTGCAGCAGATGAAGACCGCAGTGATAATAGTCAGCGGCAGGAGATGCTCCACTTCCTCCGACATGGACAGTGACCTGCGGTACCGGGGGTGCGCAGACACCCCGCTGCGACGCGCTTTGTGCCTCCTGTACATCACCACCAAGTGGAAAATGACAGATATGTTACACAGCACCGTGCTGGAGGTGACGATGAGGATGAAAGATGCGTAAAATCCAAGGTAAATGCTATCTTTTCCATCCCCGTGGCTCATCTCCAGGAAGCACCAGGTCCCCGGGCAGTACTGCACGTATTTACCAAAACCCAGAAAGGGAAAGACGCAGAAAAGTATGCTGCCCGTGTAGACCAGAGCAATAGTGGTGTAACCCCCGCGCTTGAGCATGTGCCTCTCGTAAAAGTAAGGGTGACCTATGGAGATGTAGCGCTCCATAGCCAGTACGCACAGGAAGGTCAGCGTGGAAAGGCTCAGGAAGGTCATGCTGAACCCAAAGTACGAGCACACCTCTCCTCCTGCACTCATCCCCACCAAAGTCTTCCTCCCAGCATAAGCTGTAATTACCAGAGGACTGACGGAGATGGAGCCCAGCAGGTCCGTCATGAGGAGCGCTGTCACCAGAACCCGGTACAGGGACGGACTGGTTATCCTGCGCCGGACCTCCAGCAGGACCAGCGCCACGATGTTTCCCACGACCCCGGCCGAGAACATGACCGCAGAGGTGATGGGCTGTCCAGACTCCACGACAACAATGTCGTGGCATTTGGAGTGATTTGAAGAATTAAATGCCATAGATACCCCGGATCAAAGCCAGTCCACTTCTGTCTGCTCAGCTGCAGCTGTCTAACAGCGCGTTACAACCACAGCATGGGTTTGCGCCCCACCCACCGCTTCTCATCTGATCTGTTCATCTGATCAGGTTTCTGGGGAAGCACAGACACTCCATACCAGACACACACACACACACACACACACACACACACACACACACTGAATCAGATATGTTGATGTTGTCCAATAAAACGGAAAACAAAGCTGTATTTGCTTCTGCATATTTACTTGCTTGCCCACCCAGTACACTAAAATATGTTAGTGAAATGATTTTAGGTGAGAAATAGGCAACACGGTAACAGAATCTTGATTCATATTTGATCAGCACTGCCTGAACATAATTTACATACGAACTTTATGCTGTATGGAATAAGACTTGAAACTAGTGATTGAGACCATTAACTCATTATGAAACTGTTTACCGAGCTCATAAATGAAGAGAGAGGTTGGCTCATTTCTCTATTAGAGTGCCTGGTATCGTTTTTATTGCAGCTAATGGAGCTCTCCCTGCTGGCCTTTACATAGAATGCAGGTTTAAGACACTTCCATGTTGGCTTCACTTTACAGACCTGCAAGCTCTGTCCATCATACTCAATGGTTGCCAGTCACCCCCTGTAGTGCAGGATTATACCTTGTTGAAGAAGCAATGCAAGGGCAGAGGACACAGCAGGACATGTTATTTTAACATTTTGCCTATATGATCTGATGTTTTAAGATGGAACTTACTGTCATCAACACTTTATTTCCTTTATGTTCATGTTGAGAGTAGCAGAGAACTGAAATTACAATCAGAATCAGAAATACTTTATTGATCCCCAGGGGGAAATTTGTTCGTTACAGTTGTTCTACTCACACAACGTTAAAGAAATAGTACTAGCTACTACTGTACATATATGCACTCACAGAAATATTTAGGCCTAATTCATAAGATTTATGTTTTTCAATTGCATATAAAATTTCCATCCATTTGAATTACTTAGATTTAACATGCAACAGGCCAATAAACTTTATGTGCTGCATATTTGTCAAATGTAAATGAAACAATTAAGGATGAGATTTATGTAATAATACTAATAAACCCAATGTGTTTTGAAAAAACAATGACAGATTTATGTATTCATCATTAATAAAGCCAATTTGTTTCAAATACTTAAGAACGAGTGTATGTATTCAATATGAATTACTCCAATGTATTTGAAATGCTTAGAAAAAGGTTTATGCACTTTATGCAATTTAAATGAAATGCATAAAGTTTATGTACTTGAAATAATAAACCCAATTCAAACCCAATTTTAACCAGATATTTTGTTTTGTTTTTCATTCAGCCTGTACCTACAGTAATATCTACAATAACAATATTATAAACAGTCAGATCAGCTTGTTGATCACCAACATTTTATTTATTAAGCTTCTCAAGGCATGTGGCAAGTTAGGGCACTGAAAAAACTCAAAGGCAGCAACACATCACACTTATCATTCAGTATGATAGAAGAGGAGCTGGCAAGACATACTTGGACACAGAACCAGTGCTCATTCACATGTGTTGAAAAGAAGAAAAACAAACACCAAAAGGAAATGCCCTCATTTCAGCAGGCACAAAATACAAACAAAAATAAACCAAAAACATAAAAATAAAATGTACTCATTTGTGTACATTTAGGCAGAGAAATTTTACTTATTTTGCCACACAATAGCCTAACAAATGCAAACATTTAAACTAAGTCAAGGGAAGGCTGAACTTGCTTCTAGCTTCCTGGGATGCAAAACAATTTCACAAGGCTCAGGTGAACAGCTGTGCCTTATTGGAAGCAACACTAATACACAAATACATACTGTAAACAGTACACCAATAAGAAACTCCCTCAACAACTGTACAAGTGTGGAATACTTGAGTAGACCGGTAAATCAACCTGAATAACAGTAATATACAGTACACCATCACTTCAAGGAATCCCTAACATATGTTTACATGACAATCCAAATAATTGATTTAAGGCTCAGTGTCTGGGTGGCTTTGCACAACCAGAAGTATGCATATTAAATTTTGATAAATAAAAGTGCAGGAATATACAAGTACAAAAATGTGGGGAAAAGCTAACTCACAAGTACTGAAAATTGCAGCAAGTCAACCACTTTGCTGCACTGTATTCTCCAGAGGGCAACATCAGTGCATCAGGTGAATTACACAGTCACATATTAACTTTTAGTTTTTGGACTTTTGGTCTCTGAATCAGCATAAGTACAATTGCTTTTATCATTTTAAATGTTAAACATTTGGAGACAGAAAGTCTGTTTCCAAATGGTCTGCAGTAAAGCAGAGTTCTGAACTCTGCTTAACTGTATGAAACTTCAGGGCAGGTAAATCAAGCAGGATAACTGTATGCTTACAGTACACCAACATTTCAAGGATTCCCAGACATTAATTTTTTGAAATTTGAGCCATTACCTGATCAATCCAAGACACTGCCATAAAGCTAAGTGGTTGAGTGGCTTTGCACCACCCCACTGACATGTTTAATTACAAGTGCATGGAGATATTCTGCAGCAATAACAACCAAGAACTGTAAACACATTGCAAAATTTGCAAACACTCAAACAAGCACTGAAAATTGCAGTTGCTTTGCTATACATTTTCCAGAGGGAAACATCTTCATATCAGGTATCAGGCCCATCACTGGAACATCTTCATTTTCAGTGCTTGGAGTTTTGGTGAAAGCTTGATCGTGTCCAGTTCCATTAGGATTTTCTGGAACACTTCAAATGTGCTCTTGAGGTCCTTAGGGTAGCTTAAGGTAAGTGCATAAATCAGTCCGAAAAGCATCACACATCCAAGGGTGACACTTCGTAGGTTTTGCAGAACTTCCACACCTTCAAGTACAACACCAACATCTGCATAGATCTCTTCTCCTGGATCAGCACCATCCACCCGAATGATGTAGATGCCCATTCTCATTTGGCTTATAAGTTCCATCATGCTCCACACTAACAGCTGCATAGGTTAATCTCTACAGTGCACACTACACACACATAGATTGTGATGAATATGTGAAAATTAATGCAACTACCAATGTAAATATATCTGTAACATATTTTGATATAAAGAAAGCAGGTTGACATACACTTACTTGGTATTCTTTGATGAGTGTCTCCATGTCTTCATAGAGGTAGACACTGAGGCTCCTCAGGATACAGTCACGCTTGACATTTATGTCTTCCTTCTGAAACAAACATACCAACAAGATCACAAAGCAAATTACATTAGCTACTGCATTGATTTACAGTTTAAGTAAAGTTGAAAAACTGCCGTACTTGAATTAGTTTGATGGAGTCACTAAAAAAATAAATATAAAAAATTAGAATATGCACTTTCTTATTGTATAATAAATGTTTTACATGAGAGAAAAAATGTTGATTGTGTGTATTAAGCTTCTTTAATACAAAGATCATTAAAGGTCTCCAAGAACCAGAAGGTGGTGAATGTTTGGCTATGAAATCACAAACCCATATTTGCTACATTAAATTAATATAAATTGCAAATCAGTTTAACTATTAAAAAAAGAAAGGAGGGAACAAGGATGAAGAGAGAGAAAGTAAGAATGACAGAAACACACTTACTTTAGCTGTCAATGCCATTATGGCACGAATTTTCTGTCCTGCAGATCCTCCTTTGGCACGGAAAACCTTAATCAGGTCATCAGTGTATCTGTCCAGTTGTCCTATGAATTTTGATATCAGAGGGACAGTTGTTATACGCATGAAATCCATATTGACCTGAAAGAGAGGAGAAAAGACAGGATATCCTGACTGTAATAAAGATTTTAAACACTGAATGCAAGTTGCATCAATGTTTGTGTTTGTTGCAAATGGGTTCCTACAATTACTTCACCAACTTCAGACAGTGCTGGCCATCTGTTTCGGACCTCTGTAATCATTGGCTCCTGAAGAATTTCTTGTCGTCTGTATGAGAAGGTACGCTGCATTTTTTCCTTGATCACTGCCTTGTTGTTCTTTTTCTTTACCTCAGTCAATAGAGCAACCCTTTCCACCTCTAGGCTTTCAGTCGTTTCACCTCTTGGATGGCTTGGACAGAAATTAACCTCTGCCTTCCTGGGCTTCTTTATGTTCGCAGCTGGTTTCCCCTGACCTTTCCGTTTGTTCTTAAGTGAGTTGACAATGACTTCTGGGTGTCCAGCTCGGCCAAGCTTGGTGCAGAAGTTCATCATCTTGATCTTAATGTAGTGTTTCCATCCACAATAACCATTGCGAGTTCCTTTCTCACGCAAACACGAGTGAGTCCCTTGGATATGCTGTGTACCTGATCATTTCTTCTGCACGGCCGTCAAGAATATCAGATCTGACTTTCGGGGTAAGAGAAAGAAGAGTTCCATTTGCATTGAAATCATCATTTCCCTTCTGGAGCACCCTCTCAGCACAATATGAAAACCGTGGCACGACAAAGACTTGAGGCCAAAACCAGCACCGAGACTCAGGAGATGACAAAATGATGGTATGGTGTCGCTGGTATTGTGGACCAGATGTTTGTAGTGGGTGAATCTGAGGAGATCACTGAGCTGGTAGCCTCACACGGCAAGCATACCACTTTCAAAGTACTTTGATCTTGAATGTCAGAAATTGACACAAGGTTCATAAAATCATTTCCAAAGTCTACATCTTTGTATTGAAGCCTGAACTGCTCCATCACACCAAAGAAAGTCTTAATTTCAAGAGCCAATTCATCCACAGATGTCGGCATTCCAGACTGAATGATTAGTTTTCTTGCATCGTCGTCACCTCAAAAAAGAACTCTGAAGCTAACTGGTTCTGCCATCCTGCTTTATCAGTCTAGAGTGAAGACACAAACACACAAAGATGACAATTATTAGTGAGTAAAATTTTAACATGGTTAAGTTCTTATCCCCCACAAGTGTTATAAAATAAAGAGCATACCTGGTAGATAATGAAATGTTACACACATTCACATATCTGTGAACAAAGACAAAAAACAGTGTATTAGTTGTAGAGTCATCAACAACTGTCTTTCAGCTGGATGGTTAAACACAGCCAGCACACCCTTTAGACAAAGGGTCATGTAACTCAGCTATGGATTTTTATGCTTTTTATATTGATTCATCTGAACATCAAAATGAGTTTCACTGTAATATGTTGAGTTTTCTATTTTCTATATCTTTGTAGCCTCTATACTTACAAAAACAAAGAGGTTGCCCCAGCATACACTTGATGTAAGAGGATGGTTCTTAGAATTATGTACTTGTAAAAGACAAGAAGTTCTAATTAGAAACAAAATGCATTTAATCAATTCTACAACTCCTTCCTTGCTCATGAAATCACAAAGTATCAGTTTTTACATATTTTTAGTAACAGTAGTCCTCCATTAGACCAAAATTGTATGCATTTACTTACTACATCAGCTTATGTTTTTGATCATGTAAAGTTTTTATAGTATAGTAGTATTTTGAATAGTTTTTATAGTCACAGTTGCCCATATTTGTTTTACATTATTCGAAATGGATTATGTTAACCTGCTCTAAAATTGTGAGGCAGTGACCACACAATGAATTTCACAACCAATAACAAACGTTTATTAACACTGAATCATTTGCACATGTAGTTTTTAATAACTTGAAAGTAAGACTTTGTTATGACACAACAGTGTGGCTGCTCTAATCCATTCGCGCAAAATTAATAAAAACAACATACTCCACCATGCACAGTCACACGCGCTGCAACCTTCCCACCGACTGACCACCGGCACCGTTAAAATTCAACCGGACGTGTTGCGCTAGTGAGTGGAGCAACACTGTCTGAACATGAAGCAGGCGGTCAAGTCCGCTGTGGCTGCCTTGAGCCATCTTTGGCTGAGAGTCACCTGAAGTCTGCGGTGCAAGGCTAATATATAATAATAGAATTAACTGCCCACATGCTTGTGAGAATATCTCATTAAGCACAAGAGTCAGTCGCTCATTTTAAATGAACTAATGAGTCATTTTAATTTCTAAACTTAGCTGTGTTGGCTAAACAAAAATAGCTCACTAGCTAGGTTGAAGTTAGCAAGCTACTAGACTACACGGGAATGTTTACAATGATGTAGGCTAAATTTGATATATTTATATTAGTGTGATATGATGTGAATTGCACTAATAACATACAAACACTGATAACTGGCAGGTTATACTAAGACAAATGCACATGTAACTGACAGTCAGTGCAAGACGCATAAAGTAGTTGCTTCAACTAGCTTGAGCGAAGGTGTGAGCAGAGCAGACCATGGATGTATTGGTGCAGACGGCGGGAAAAAGTCCTTCTTCTTCTCCAGTGAGTGACTCTGAATTTGAATTTCAAAGGCGGTTGACAAACCAGTTGCATTATTGGTTTCGGAATTAACAGATTTATGTTGATTTTAAGGAATCTGAATAAATAAATTCTTAAAATTGTATTATTTAAATAAAATCAAATAGATGCAAATACTTAAAAATAAACTATGCCATGATGAATTTTTCTGAGTGTGTATACTATACAATATCTAACACACTATATAGAATAACAATGAATATATAGGTATATACAGTCAAAATTATTCACAAAATTATTCATACCTCTGGCAAATTTGGACTTAAAGTTACTTTTATTCAACCAGCAAGTTTTTTTCTTGATTGGAAATGACACAGGCATCTCCCAGAAGATAATAAGATGACGTACAAGAGGCATCATTGTGGAAAAAAATATTTCTCAGCTTTTATTTACATTTGAACATAAAGTGGCATGTCCAAAATTATTCATACCCTTCTCAATAATCAATAGAAAAGCCTTTATTAGCTATTACAGCAATCAAATGCTTCCTATAACTGATGACCAGCTTTTTGCATGTCACATCAGGTTGCAGGGTCTCCTTGCCATCGCCCTGATCTTTAGCTCCCTCCACAGATTCTCAAATGGATTCAAGTCAGGACTCTGGCTGGGCCACTGCAAAACGTTAATATTTTTGTCCGCTAACCATTTCTTCATCACTTTTGCTGTGTGTTTTGGGTCGTTGTCGTGCTGAAATGTCCACTGGTGCCCAAGGCCAAGTTTCTCTGCAGACTACCTGATGTTGTTGTGCCAAACTTGCTGGTTGAATAAAAGTAACTTTAAGTCAAAATTTGCCAGGGGTATGAATAATTTCGGGCTTGACTGTACATATAGCAAAAAGTAAAAGTAAAAATAAAAATGGAAAATAAAACTATAATAAGAGCCTAAGAGATATAATAAGATAATTAGAGCCTATATACAAAGTAAATGTAAATGTAAACATATTTAACAGTATGTGCTGACAGAAATTAAATAAATACTAATGCATTTAAGACTGGGGATTGCAGAAGTTATAGATAATTACAAAAAATTACATAATAATCAAGTGAATTGCACATTGACCCAGGTATTGCACCTCCAACTTATTGCACATTAACAGCACCAGTTTAATGACTGATTGACTCAGAGTTTTGACACGCTGAGGAAGGAGTTAAAGAGTTTGATGGCCACAGGCAGGAATGACTTCCTGTGCCGCTCTGTGGAGCATCTCGGGAAGGAGTCTTGGACAGCATCCACCTCTCTGACACCGCCATCAAAGAGTCTAGCTCCACTCCCACAATGTCACTGGCCTTGCGGATCAGGTTATTGAGTCTCTTAGTGTCCGCTACCCTCAGCCTGCTGCCCCAGCAGACAACAGCAAACAGGATAGCACTGGCCACCACAGACTCATAGAACATGCTCAGCACTGTCTGTCAGATGTTGAAGGACCTCAGCCGGCTTTGTCCCTTCCTGTAGAGGGCTTGAGTGTTCTTAGCTTAGTTTAGTCTTAGTTTATTATCAATGTGAACTAGTGATGGGTCGGTCGCGAACGATCCGGGTCTAAGAGCCGGCTCTTTGAAGTGAACGACGGGAGCCAGATCCGGATTTTTTTTTCCAGATTTTCCCGTTTTTTCCTGTTAAAGCCACGTGATTGGTCAAGATGTGTGGCGGCATCTGTGTATCTACACTGAGCAGGAGGGGGAGGGAGGGGTTACAGACACACACGGCACAGTGAGCACGTGAACCGGTGGGAGGGAGATGTGAGAGCGAGAAACCTTGGCGCTACATAGACAGAGACTAAACACTGGAAAGGGCGAGGAAAATGAGTGACAGGAAACGTAGTAAAGTTTGGACACATTTTAATGTGATAGTTCAAAGGCAGAGTGTACACTGTGCAAAGTTAAACATTTCATATCAAGCAGCTTTTTGTCTAATTAAGATGGGTCTTTGTTTTTGTGTTTAATAATTTATTTTTGTAGCACTGTTCCATGTTTAGTATATTAATAAATCCATATAAATACTAAACATTTGATATAATGCATGTATTTACATTAGATATTCATTTTACACATAATTTGGTAATAAATTAATTTAAGCAAAAAAAAATATGAGGAGCCACTTGGGAGCCGAAAGAGCCGGCTCTTTTTAGTGAGCCGAGCCAAAGGAACCGGTTCTCTAAAAAGAGCCGGAATTCCCATCACTAATGTGAACTCCTAGGTACTTGTATTCCTCCACAGTGTCTACACTGACACCCTGGATGGAAACAGCTAAGTGAAGCCTTGGCTTTCCTCAGGTCCACAACCAGCTCCTTAGTCTTAGTCACATTGAGCTGTAGATCTGCTCACACGCGACAAAGTCACCCAGTCTCATCACCCCTGCTGATACACCCCACCACAGCAGAGTCATCAGAAAACTTCTGAAGATGGCAGGACTCTGTGTTCTGTTGAAGTCCATGGTGCAGTGGGTGAAGAGGAAGGAAGAGAAGACAGTTCCCTGGGGGGTCCGGTGTTGCTTACCACTCTATCTGACACACAGTGTTGCAGGCGCACATACTGTGGTCTACCAGTCAGGTAGTTGAAAACCCAGGTCACAAGTGGGGCATCCACCTCCATTGCTGTCAGCTTCTAACCCAGCAGAGCTGGCTGGATGGTGTTGAAAGCACTGGAGAAGTAAAAAACATGACCCTCACAGTGCTCGCCAGCTTGTCCAGGTGGGTGTAGATGTGTTTGAGCAGGAAGATGATGGCGTCCTCAACTCCCAGACGGGGCTGGTAGGCGAACTGGAGTGGGTTCATGTGAGGTTTGACCATGGGCCGCAGTGGTTCTAGAACCAGTCTCTCCAGGGTCTTCATGATGTGGGCGGTCATTTAAGTCTAAACTAATGTACTCTTGAACCCTAACTTATATGCAATGTTATGTGTGTTCATGTTTTCTATTTTTTTTTATTTATTTTGATGAACAGAAAGGGTAAGTTGGTCAGTGATGTCACTTCTGTTACACTGCCTGTAGGGGGAGCTCCTGGTCTGTGTCACAGTCATTAAATACCCAGACTTAAGAGTTGAACAATTACTCAATTTATGTCTATTTTGGGGTGTAACAGCAGCAGAGTAATGTTTGCCACAAACTTTAAAAATGCATTATTTTATTGGCAAACAAGTTTTTAAAGTTGAAAATATACAGAGTAGGAGGGAAAAGGGACTCTAGCCTACTGATTGATCTGCAGCTGTTAATAAAACAAACAGACCAAAGTTTGGACACTCATCATCCTGCCAAAGTGGCTTCTGCAGGGTACAGTTTTAACAAAAACTTGATGTTCTGTGGCTGGCCGCCTGGATACAGAATAATTGCAGTGTGTGTTTCAGACAAAGCTGCAACACTTGAAGGAAATACCACAGTGAGGAAATGATGTAAGAGAAACCGAGATGAAATGAAAACAATGTGCCTTTCCTGGTCTCTAGCAGCTTTTGCTGGTAAAACTCTTGTTATCTCATGACAGGGGCATGTGTTCGATAACACTGCTCATCCTCTGTTGTCTCAGGCATTGCAGCACGTGGGGTCAAAGGTTTGTGTTGCAGATATTTCTACATTCTTGTGCATGCACACAGATAAGAGTTTTATAGAGCTCCTGAGCAATTCCAGACACCACACGGCTTTCTGACAACAAACAACATCATGCTCTGAGTAACCTTTAAACAACAACCAGCATTTCTCATATTAAAGGAGGTGAATGGGCAGTGTTGAGTCCTCTGGTCAGCAGTGATGTCACTCTTGGCTCAGTTCCCTGTCTGTTTCCTGACATGAATGACATAATGTTTATCTGATTGCTGCTATCAGACAGGACTGTTCTTTTCCTGACTGACCTTGGAATGCAGCGGTTCCTTAATTTGCTTAAGACACAACATCATTGGTTCATATCACCAGCAGCAGCTGTTGGTGGCAGGGTTTGCTCCACTGACCTGGTTTGTCCTCTGACTTTCTTGGGTTTACTCATCTAACTTTGTCTTAATAAGACATTACAGCTAATACTGAGCTAAATTTAACCAATAAGGTAATAAGTTACAACAATGGTTTGCATGTTATCCAAGCAGAGGAACAAGATTATTTTCCTTATTTTAAGAGTAAGATCACTTGCACAACTTTTCAGTTTAAGAGAAAGTAGTCTTGTCCCAGTGTTGTAAATGAAGCAGCTGTTTAGTTTTTAATTGTTTAATAAAAAAAAATTTATCTAAAAATAAGAATGCTTCTGGTGCCTTCATTAAAAACTAGTCACTTATTTTTATTATGCTGTTTGAAGAAATTGTGTCTTGTCTAGATTAAGGTACACATTCTTAAAGGAGACATATTATGCCCCTTTTCAGGTTCATAATTGTATTTTGTGGCTCTACAACAATAGGTTTAGATGTTTTAATCTTCAAAAAACACATTATTTTACTTATAATGTCTATAGCTGAGCACCTCTTCTGATCGTCTGAATCGATCGGTTTTAGCTCCTGTCTCTACAAGGCCCCCCTCCCGAAAAAGCCCAGTCTGCTCTGATTGGTCGGCATTATAACGCGTTTCACGCGGATGACGCTCCGGCCCCTCCCACAATCAATATTAATTCAATAACTGCTTCTAAACCAAAAACTTCACCACCGGAAAGGTTAGAGCGGGAGTCTGACCTGAAATCACGGAGAAATGATCATCAACAACAATCAGGATTACAGCTTTCTGTGACGTTTTCCTCAGGTAAATACTGCTATAAAAACATCACATAATGTTAGTGTTTATACCTTAACTATGAGAACTAACTGTGTTTTATGCTTGTCTTTACAGGTACAGCAGTGAGCAGTGACCTACAGTCTACACAGCCCAGTGAAGTTAAACATATTATATGCCTGCAATACTTTATCCTGCACATGTCAACATAACTGAAGGAATCACTCATCTAATAAAGTAACTTGTTGATGTGGTTTAAAAACTGCTAAGTAACCAACTGTAAACTGTACTGTATTCATATTTCATAGTCTGATAATTTAACTTTAAGGTATTATTACCAAAGTTAACCTTCAGATATGTGTAAAAGCTGCAATTATGTTTGAACCCCATTAAACATACCGTATACTGAATATTCTATCATTATATATTGGCATGTCATTTATCTTCCAACGTAATAAAGTTTGAATGTGAGACAGTAATGTATTGTGTTGCTTACAGTCATTAATGTGACTGTGCACCTGTCTGTCTGTTTGTCTCTCTCTCTCTGTCTCTCACCCCAACTGGTCGAGACAGACGACCACCCACCTAGAGCCGAAGGATCTGTCCTAGGTTTCTGCCTTTTAACAGGCAGTTTTTCCTTGCCCTTGTCGCCAAGTGCTTGCTCATGGTGGTACTGTTGGGTCTCTGTAAATAATGTTATAAAGAGTTCGGTCTAGACCTGCTCTATTTGAAAAGTGTCCTGAGATAACTTCTGTTATGAATTGGCGCTATACTAATAAAATTGAATTGAACTGAATTTAATTAATACAGGTTTAACATTTTCATATTGATAGATGTTACACGAACCAGGTTTTCAACTCTTGTACATCCAGGAAATCTTCGTAAAACCTTTGTGAAATAACATGTTATTTATATAAAACCACACTTATTACTGAATTAAAAAATGACCAAAACTCTTCCTAAAAGTAAAACACTTTATTTATGATTAATTCATATTCTAGTTACACATGTTGTAAGTAACAAAGCTATAACTTTTATGTAAACTGTGCAGATCGTGTCCTTCATCAAGGTATCTTAGGTTTCTAGTATACTGAAGTGTGAGCTGGTAATGGAGCTCTGCAGGCAGTGTTCATCTTGATGAGTCTTCCTTTGGATACCCAGGCTGTCCTGATGCTACAGCTGTCTCTGTCCTCTGATGGGTCCAGGGACACCTGAGCTTCATCAGGTCACCTGTAAAACAAGGCAGATTCAGTGTTACTAGTAAGGCAGCAATATACAGTATAATATAATACAATACAGTATAATATAATACAAGTACAACAGCTCGTTGTGGCTCAAAGTAGTCCTAAGTTATAAAATAAAATAATAAAGCAGTGTTGGACTGCACAAAACAGCCTAGTGAGCGTCGTAGTTACACAGTTTTACTAAACTAATGAATCCCTGCAGTTTGACTATTTCTCTCTCACAGTAGCTCTATTGTTAACTCCGGTGCAGGTAGATCAAGTTAATTTACACACCGTAACACACACACACCGTAACACAGAAAACCACGCAGCTAGCCCCAGCTGTTTAGCACATTAGCAAGTTACACAAACAGAAAAGAATCACCATAACTCACTCCCGGTATTTTGGTAGCTTCTAATAGTAGTAATAGAGTAGTAATGGGAATTCCGGCTCTTTTTAGAAAACCGTTTCCTTTGGCTCGGCTCACTAAAAAGAGCCGTCTCTTTCGGCTCCCAGGTGGCTCCTCAGATTTTCTGTTGCTTAAATTAATTTATTACCAAATTATGTGTAAAATGAATATCTAATGTAAATACATACATTATATCAAATGTTTATTATTTATATGGATTTATTAATATACTCAACATGGAACAGAGTGCTTAAAAAATAAATACAAAAACAATAAAATACAAAAACAAAGACCCATCTCAATTAGACAAAAAGCTGCTCAATATGAAATTTTTAACTTTGCACTTTCTACACTTTGCCTTTGAACCGTCTATCACATATATATACATATATGTCCAAACTGTACTACATTTTCTGTCACTCATTTTCCTCACCTTTCCAGTGTGTAGTCTCTGTCTATGTAGCAAGTTCTCTCGCTCTGTCAAGCCTCCCTCCCACCTGTTCACATGCTCACTGTGCATCTGTAACCAAAATCATGCGGCTTTAACAGAAAAAAATTCGGATCTGGCTCCCAATCAGGAGCCGGCTCCCATCGTTCACTTCAAAGAGCCGGATCGTTCGTGACCAACCCATCACTAGAAGGTCCACCCCCAGGAAATTTTGGATTAAGTAGATGTGATTTCCTGCATTCTAGTGGATTTTTGGGTGGTCTGCTAAAGATGTGCAATACCTGAACTTATTCTGAGTCATGTTCGGCATCATGACTTGTAGGGCCTTCTAGACTTGAACTGAACATTCAACCAGAAAACTATTGTTGTGCCTAAATGACTGCCTGTATCACAATAAAGCCTTATTCATAGACCAGTGTTTAAGATTGGACCTAGGTACCTGTAGGTTGATTGATATTTTGATTAGAATGGTATTAAACTAATTCTTAACTGAAACCTAACCTATGTTGTGAATAATTGTATTCTTAAGAGCACTTCATGATTTATGTTCAGCCAAAAACGGGTCTCCTGCTGCATGTTATGACAGCTTTCGCCACACTAAATAATGTTCACACACACAAACACAAACAAATAATTTATTTCAAGATTTAAAGTTTAAGAGAGTGAGTACTCAATTGGACGACATTTCATTGTTACATACCTAGTCTCAGCTCAGATTCTCATCAGACTTCTCAAGGTAGTTTATCCCGCTGTCTTTCTCAGTATCTCTTCTTCTGTCGCAAACTTCGGGGTGCCATAGACTGTATATATAGAACGGGGTGCAGCACATTGGGTTCAGTGGCGCTCATCAGCGCCATCTACCGTCGGGGAGTTTAAGAAGGAACGAACGAGTCTCGGCCAAAGCATGAGAGTTGGCAGCACTAGCGGCGCCAGGATTTTGATTGTGGGTGGGCCGCCAAAAAAACTGGATGGGCCAGTTAAAATATAGACCTATTCACACAGGACTAGTAGCCTATTACCTGGGGACTTCATGTGATTTAGTAATTACCCCACCACGTCTGTGTTTCGTGCGGCGCACTCGCACGGGATAAGCGAAGCCTGTGTTTTAATTCGAATTTACTGACATTATCCCCTGGATATGATGTCAAGGCTTTGCGTAACCTATGCGTAACAATAAAAAACCTAATAACTGGTGAGCCTGTTGAAAGATAGAAAAATGTTCCTTACCGCATGCTGCCATGCATGTAATCCATCTAATTATCTTTAGAGATTTCGCTCTTCTGATGGATTTGAGCTTGCTCTTTCTGCGAATGGGTCTCCATGCTGTGTACCTAGATGAGTCTCCTGAATTTGCACCCAAAATGCTGTCAAAACTTTCATTTATAATTGCCAACGCAGCCTCCATAATTCTCGACCGGGAAAAAGGCAGAAAAAAGGAGCGGAAAACACAAAAAACCTTAAAAAAAAACAAAACCACCCCAAATCACAGAGATGCCGATTCGCACGGGTCTAATATTATCACATGACCTCTGTGTTTGGCAAAATATGGTAGGTAATTTGCGGTGGAATTTTTACTTTACAAATTATAGACATGGCAGATTCGCACGGGATTAAGATCACAGACGACCTCCACAATTATTTCAAGTTACTAGAGGTCCCAGGTAATACTAGTCCTGTGCGAATAGGGCTAAAGCCAATAATCATCTCCGTTTCAGCGCTCTTCTGCGGCACTGAGGACAGCGACTCAGTAGCCTACCTGTGTGGCTCTTGTGTCGCTGTCCTCAGCTCAGTGCTGAAGCGGACAAAGACATAAATAAAACGCTATCATAAGTTACCTCTGCCTACTGCCAATATTATTTTTCCCTCCAGAAAATGTGCATACAGACAGCCAGGCACTAACGTTAACGTTAGCCTAACTGTTACTTGCCTTGCTGGTGTGAGGGGGTGGCTACGGGAGGACTTGATGGGGAGAGGGTGGCCGAGCTGGATCGTTACTCGTCACTCGTAACGTTACTTAAAATGGCAGGAGTTTCCTCCTCCTGCTCCTCGGAGTGTTTCTTGGTGAATTTAAATGAAAACAAGCTGCTTTGCTTTGCCATGTTGACATTTTCATATTAGCTAATAGCTACCGTCTGTGTCTGTCTCATTGAGCTTGCTTGAAAAGCTTGCGCGCCAACGTCATTCATTTCATTGGATCACTTGCTGGTGACGATGCAGCCTGTGGGCAGGCTTAAGAGTCCACATGTGGGGTAGAAGCCGTTGATTGGCTGAGAAGCTTTCAATTAAAGCTTTCCTCAGGCTGCTTATTGGATGAACAGCTAGAATGAAAATCACTCACTACTCACTATAGGCCTGGGTCAAAATAGGTGGGTCCGGGCCTAAAATGGGTGGGCCCAGGCCCAATAGTAGCGCCGCAGGTGGTTGGCAGCTCTGCATTAGGCTGGCAGGCTGCCGGCTGGGCTCGCTTGCTTGATCTCCGCTAGCTTGCCTTTTATAGTAACAATGGCGGAGCTCCGATAGTCAACAGGAAGTAAACTGCGGTAGGTGGCAACATGGAGGCGAAATGACGTCTAAAAGTCTGACTGTCTGAAACGGAGTGATTTATCTCCTGTATTTTGACTGAGGCAGCCCACAAAAACATGACTGAGTCATTTTTTTTCACACTTTGCCTGCTGATAGGCCCTCCAGATTCCCAAATGTACATAATCAAATGATTAATAAGTTGGTTTTGCATAATATGTCCCCTTTCAATTCAGCTCAAAAAGTGAAAAATATTTATTTTAATAAAGTGTTAGTGTACAGAATTCTCTTTGTAATAAATTAAATACATTACATGTTTGGCATATTTTCTAGTTTTAGGGCCCATTACAGTATTTCAATGGTTAGATTTTCATGCCAGTTTGAGGAATTCTAGGCAAGCAAAATTAGCTTACCACATTGGCAAATCTTTTTTCGCAATACAAGAACATTTGATTATAATTAAGAATATTTGGCTTGTTATGCATATAAGCCTGCGCTTAATTTTCCTTTCCATCCTTGCTGTCATTATCGGTGGCTGTCAATTGTGATATCAGCTGTTCTCATCAGCTTGATCTCATCTATCCAATTGCACAGTGACAACCTTCATTGTCAGCTAATCATCTTGCTGCTGCTTTTTAAATATGATTCTCTCTCTCTGCTTTCAGTATATGTTAATGTTACTGTACACAACCATCTCTGCCCAGTCTTCTGTGGAAAACAACATGAGGTTAAGGAAAGATATGAAGGACTCCTAAGAGAATCCAACTGCACTTACACTAGGCTATAGCAGCCAATAAGGCTAAAGACTCTGCAAATAAATGATGGTTCAGCATTGAAGCACCTTTCAAACCATTCTTATCATGGCTGCCACTGAAATACTTGAAGGTCACTTAACTCATTTAGGAACCTTCCAAAGCAAAAAAGACTTTTCATATGCAGCCATTATTTCATCAGCTTCAGCAGAGTCATCAGCCACCACTCCCATCGTCTGGACTCCATGGGCAGATTTATCTTGCTGCTGCTCAGTGCAGATGCCCCTTAATCACTAAAACCTCCCTGTAAAGTGTAAGCACTAAAGACTTTCTGTCAAGACTAAATCACATATGATGCTTAATAGGCTTCTTCTTTGACAAATTCAGTGTTTTCCTGCCATAGTTCTGTAAGTTCTTTGGTTGTTTTAACTTTTCTACGGCTAACAAGGATGAGAGAGTGAAGGCTCTGTGAAAATATCATGTGTTCAGGTTTTCACTGTGCGTTTTATTTTGGGAGATTTCTTTTTAACTTTCCCGCATTTCAGTCAACTCCTCTACATTTTAGGAGAAAAAGAAAACAGGATTCATGCAACAGAGACCAAGATAATGAAGCACATCTGACTCAGTAAACAGATTTGAGTGCACTGCTCTTATCTCACCATGGGTCTCTGCTGTAATAACATACCACAGTATATGAGGCCAAATAAATCAGATATCTGCTCTTCAAACACACAGCCATTCTGCTCATTCCTGCTGTGCTTTCTTTTTCGCCATCAAAGCACACAGACCTCAGTCCCCCATAACAAAAACAACAAGAGAAGGGAGTAAAGGAGTTGTGTCGTGGTAGCAAAGGTTTTTCAAAAATAAACCACAGTATATTTTGTATTGCAAAATACCTCCATATCAACAGTCAGGCGCCCAGCACTCGATGCCAAAGTCTCAGGGATCTCATGAAGCCCAGTGTGTTGATGGGAAGATTGCCACAGGAGAATTGACCCTGTAAGTAATTTCAGGCTTTTAGTAAAAAAAAAATAGTCCCAGTGCTTCAGTAAAATTGAATTACTGGAAATGAAAAAATGAAAAACATGCTAATGCTATGCTTTGGAAACAACGCAATGCAGCCAAGATCGCATTAAAACTGATGTGCCAATTTCATTTCAGACATTTTTTCCTGAGAAGAGCCATGGATCCTCATTTTGACCAGAGCTGTAATTCCTGTAAGAGTCTAAATGGAATGGAATCCCATTTCAATTCAATTCAATTCAATTCAATTTTATTTGTATAGCGCCAATTCATAACAGAAGTTATCTCAGGACACTTTTCAAATAGAGCAGGTCTAGACCAAACTCTTTAACATTAATTACAGAGACCCAACAGTACCACCATGAGCAAAAATTGACTCAAATAATGACTTAGTACCTCAAATAAATGAGAAACTTTTCTCAATATTTTGACTTAGCACCCCAGAATAATGAGAAACTTTTCTCAATTTGCGTCAAATTGGCGGAAATGGGCTTCCATACATTGCCCTTTGTCTCCACAGTTCGGCAAAAATATTGAAGCTGGGGTGGGAAAGATTGCTGAAACAGCTAGTGCAGTTGGAAATCACCTCCATATGCATATTGTTTGTGATGTGAGAAGCTGCATTTTGACAAGAAAAAGATTATTAACCCCTATTAAGGACTAGAAGTTTCTAGCAAAGCGTTTCCTCTTAGGAGCTGTTCATGAGCAACTTTTACTGGACTGAGAAAGCTTGCTTGCTAACACTGTTAAATTGCCAGCTAGCTAACATAGCAAAATACTGTCTTGAGTGGATAAGATCACCTAGCTTCATTGAGACTGGTCAGCTTGCCATTTGCAGGTTCATTTGATGGCTGCTATTGCGTGCAACTGGAGCCGCACATTATTCAGCATGGCTAGCTAACCTTTGCTTGCTTGCTCGCTAAAGCTATCACTGGCAAAGAACTATCTGAGTGGATATGCTATGCTAGGTACTTTACCAGCTAATGTGACCCTTGATAATGTTACTAACTTACTGTTGGCTACAACACAGTTTGTCATAATACATAAGTGACGTAATGTAGCCTAAACTAAACTGGGATTGGCCACCTAACTGCACGGTGTGGGTTCGGCATTGGTTGCCTTGTGGTGTTGGCTGATGGGGTAAACGGCAAGCTAGTTAGGAGTCAATGGTCCAAATAAAATATAGGAACATTGCAGATAGTAATGTTATTCTAAATATAATTTTAATTTATTTCCCAGCATTCAGTCTTGTGTACTTCACTTTTTGTCACTTTTGGCCGATGCCCAGGATGATGCTCATGCCTGCTACTACTGCACCAACAACAACAACAACAGGAAACTGACTGCAGTTCACTTATCGGCCAACAGTGTCATTATTAACAAGGTTTTCTAAAAGTTACAATGGGACCTTTAAAATCCAGTGTAGTTGCAGATTGCAACTCTGTCACTTCACCCTCCCCTTCCAAGCGTGAAGGAGGAAATATTGTTGCCATTGTTCTCTGATACATATGTAACGTTCAGCATGGCAGACTCCATGGAAGGAGACCTGTAAAGTCTTTAGATAAAAATTCTCAGGACAAAAAAACACAACAATTCTTATTTTCAGGTGATTTACACTAATGAAAGCATATGAATATCGTATTACATTTCTGACAATAGAGCCTCCTAAATGTTACACACTGGCCCTTTAAACAAAGTCAGATAACGAACTGAACAAATCTTCCTCCTTTGATGGTGTAATTCTGTATTTAACACATAGTTACATCCATTGTAAGCCATGAAATCAGCTTTATCTGTTTATTTCACTTGGTGATTTCCTGTAAGTGAATTGAATATTTCAAGAATGGTTAAACAAATGTGGATCTGAAGGTTGTTCGTTTGGTTTGATGAATAATTCTCACAGACATACGTGCTATGATCGAAATTACAATGGTAGCTGAAAGAAAAAGTCACAATTTTGTTTGTTAATTCAGTGGTTCCCAACCAGGTGGTCGGGACTCCAACTAGGGGTCGCCAAAGCTTCATAGGTGGTCACAGCACTCTTGATTTTAAGGGGTATAAGAAAACTTGAAAAGTTCCTTAAAGAACTACTGGGTTCATTGTACAGTTTATCAGTTGTTCTGTACCGGGTTGTCTAATAATCAGAAGGTTGGCGGTTCGATCCCGGCTTCTCTCGCTGCATGTTGAAGTGTCCTTGAGCAAGATACTGAACCGACAAATTGCTCCGCAATGTTCGTTTGATAAGCAGTTGGCACCTTGCATGGCAGCCACTACCCTCAGGGTATGAATGTGTGCAGATGGGTGAGTGTTGCATGTAGTGTACAGCGCTTTGAGTGTTTGAAAAGACTAGAAAGGCACTATGTAAGTACAGACAATTTACCATTTACCATGTACTTGTTATGCATATATGAATATAATATGAAATATCCATAAAATATGTCACTTAGTTTACTCAATGATAGGCTCCCTTAAGGAGAGGTTTTGGGAACCACTGTCCTAGAGTACTTGCAGGGTATATCTCAGCATTTCACTAATTTATTACAAAATTGTTACTTTTAAAGTTTAAATTATTGTTTAAACATCTAAACTTTGAAAACCTGAACACAAGTTATATTCACAGAGCCTTCAAGCTCTGATAAACAGCCTCATCCTGCATTAAAGAAGTTCAAACTACCAAAGAGCTAATGGAATAATGAGCGGAAACACTGAATCTGTCAGAAAGAAGCCTATTAAGTATGTATGATTGTTTAAATTACATACTACAGAAAGAGAATTGTAGTTCCTACAAATATTAGGAACACTCAACTCCGATATATTTCCAGGAAATAATCTGCTAAAAATTGATCCAAATATTTTGTTTTATTTTTCAAATATTGTGTTCACTATTTATTATACAATGTAGTTCTCTACTGTTATTGGACTGCATTGAATATAATATGAAATATCCATAAAATATGTCACTTAGTCAGGGGTCATCAGTTTACACAATAAAAAAGGTTGGGAACCACTGGGTTGGTTAACCAAAAAATAAAAACAATATAATGTCTTGGAGTAGTGTTTAGATCAATTTGCAGAGCAATTAGCCACAACTGGAGTCTCTCTGTCATACAGTGTTTACATAAAAATTCAGTTTATTTGGAAATGTAGGTGGCTCCCACACGGCTAACCCTGAACAGAGGTGTTGAGTGCAAAGTTAGCATGACCCATAGAATCATAATTACAACATTTATGGGAAATACATCAGCATTATCCTTCAAATCAGGTCCAATATCATACTGGTAACATTCACATTCACACCACTACTATTCAACAAAATACTACAATAACTCAATCCACAGGGGAAACCACACACTGGGCATTTAATCAGGGCGTTAAGAGATCAATGGGAACCATGGAGAGCATGACCCTCTTACACATGTAAAACCAAAAGAATAAAGAAGAAAAAAAGACGTGATGGGAGTAACAAAGATGACAAACAGAGTCTGTGCCAAACAACTAGAAATAAAGAACTAAAACATAATATGACACTAGTGTGACATGCTGTGCATACAGATGACAACCTCTCTACTGTTTCATAGTTCATAATAGTGCATGTCTGTCTGATAACTGCCCTTCAGTTCCACTGCTGCAAAAATAACTCTGGTTAAGTGAAGTTAATAACTGGTTAAGAGTTGGTTAGGTTTAAGCCAAAGCATATGGGTGGTTAGGGGAAACATAATGACAAAGACAAAATAAAACCAAGCAAAACAATACTAAAAGGCATTTAAATGTTCTGACACTCTGAGGGAGTTTGATAGACTAAGGCAGGGATGACTCCCCATGGCGCTCTGTGATGAGGAATGAGTCTATAATCAAAGTGTTCATCAAAACAGACAATTGTTTTCTACATGGCCTATGAAAGACCATCCTCTACGGAGAACTGAGGCAGTTATATGTTCGTCCGGCAGAGGCACTGTTTGCTGGCTGCGGCAGGTCAGTCTTAAGCCCGCCCACCGCGCAGCCATGGCCGCTGCTCCTTAAAATCAACTGCGCAGCGGCTCAACCCGGCAGAGGAGGGGGCTCTCCATGGGGCTGAAAACACCGAAATCTGGACTATCTCATACAACAGCAAACGTTTATTCCAATTCTTTACCAGCAAACATGACAACGACTATTTCTTCTCCTTTCTTCGAGTACAGAGAAGTCGCTAACAAGGTACATGGCGGCGAATCTCAGTCCTTCTGGAGGAAATATGCTAACCCCGAGCCTAGCCAACTGCAAGTTTGGTGTTAAGTTTTTGAGGGCACTAACTTAAAGCAGTCCCATGAGTGTTGAAATAGTTACAGTACATGTAACTCGTCAAGTTTAAACGCCTTTCAGCTTTTTAAAACCAATTACGATTGTTTAAAAGAGGTTTTGGCTGCTGGTGAACTTTGTGATGTTTGTTAACGTTAGGTTAGTTAACGTTAAAAGGTAATGTGAGCGTGACGCACACACGGAGCACTCTGTGTTTAATGTTGATTTTTTAACACTGAAATAAAGCAGCTAACGTTAAATGTACATTTGAATGTCGAGCAGTCTAAGCACCAGTTTACTATCAGTGTCTGAAGGTTGTCCTAAACAGTGTAAAATGAACGCTGGCGTTGTTGTTGTTAACTAGCGCGAACTGTGTGACTGTGCGTTAGCTTAGCTACTTCCTCGCCGTCTGTGTGAACTGTGTGTCACTTGACTAGTTGAGCGTCATTGTGTTTAAGTAGTTATAAAGTCATTACATTGCAACACATGGCTTTATCGCGTTAGCCATCTTTACCTTTTTACTTTTAATTTCCTGCATGTCCTCTGCAGTGTGCTGAGCTGTTTAAGCTTTAACAGTTTAAATATCTTCCTGCAAACCCACAGTCATTTACTAAACTGCTTATTTTCTACTGAGGCCGTAAGATTGACAGTCAGCTAATCCAGCCCAGCCTCAAAAGGGGATGCCTCAATGTCAAATCACAAGAGGAGTAGCAGGCAGTCAGATATTAAGCAATGAAGCCCGTCCGGCATAATACAAACGTTTATAAAAAGTTTTAAACTTACCCCTTTTTTATTTTTTCCACTAGGCTTTTCATTCATACAGTGGTATTTATGTAAGAAAAGAGATTGTGCCTTTTTTTTTTTTTTTAAATCGGTTTTGTCTGCCAAAAAGCAGTACAAGTTTTGTACAATTTTGTTAATATAAAATTACATAGGTTATAAATAACCCTGACTATTCCAATTAATGCAAAAAACTTTGATTATCATGCATTGCAATATTTAGCATGCCGTCTGACTGGCTTCCAGCATTGCTGACTCGGCGTACTCTCTTCTGCTGCCTGGTGACTCCCCACTCTTTACTTGATTGTCATTTCATTTTGTGCCTATCAGCCTATATGAGTCTTTCTTGTTTAAATGCCTTTTTGCCTCATCTGTAATGTGAAAACATCAGATTTCCACACAGTCTGTGTGTCCTGCTCATAATTCAGTTATAAAATCCCAGTGCGCAGTCTAGAGTCTTTGCTGCTGGGAAGCCGGACTGGAGTCACCCTGCCTTCTGTTTCTATCACCCCTTTTTCTGTTTCCATTAGAGTTAGTTCTGTGGTTTGTGGTCATTTTGAGACTTGGTTTGTCAACACAAAAACAGTCTTAACCCTAATCCATGTCAATTGAAAGTATTTAAATAATTAATAATAGGCTACATTGCCCCTTTTCTAGTAGAATATTACCTTATTTTCTTAAATCACAACTTGACCCTCAAACTATTTTAATCAACTCACCTTGCTTTTCCCTTCAATACCATTATCCACACACGTACATACCTCCCCTGATCTGGTCCGGATGGCCCTGCTCCACCTCTTTCTGTTTCTCTCTCCCTGTATGTGTCTCATGACTTGCTTCAGCAGAATGTTGTATGGTTTTGACCTTTTGGGATTTTTTTCACCTGCGCTTCCTTTTCCTATAACAGCAGTTGAGCTGCATGTAAAAGAGGCTTGCTGTTATTGACGTATTACATTAAAACTGTCAAAACCGTGGTAAGGAATGACATCGGCAGCAACCGGTGTGTTCACTGCGGTTTACTCTTGCTTGACCTGGTCGGTGCTTGTGAAATATCCACAGTATCTGCACCAGAGAGCGTCTGTCTGTGGTAATTGGTTCATGTGAGCTTGCTAGTTTCTACAGTATCCCAGAACAGACAAACAAAACACTGGCTATAGATATGGTTGTAAACAAGTTTGTGGCCGCTGTACATTCTCCTACACACTTGGAATGGGAGGGTGAGGCGAGGGTGTTCCAATCTGTAGTAACACCGCTAAATGCCACTAAATCCTACACATTGGAAGTGTACTACAGTACTGGTGGTGCAGCCTGGGGACAGAACGGGCCAAGTTTCTACTTGTTGAACAGGTGTATTGATACATTACTCTAATTTGGCTTTTTAGCGGTTTTATTGAACTTACAGTAAGGATAGGAAGAATAGTTGCCGTCACCTGGGTTCACTCTTGGTGGAGTTGAGGCTCGCCCTCATGCACCCTCACAGAGCAGAGGAAGACAGGCTGCATGCGTGATGCGTAGCTTTCAGGAAGAAATCATGCTTCTTTAATAAGTTGGCAGTTTTTATTAATCTAAAACCTTTTCACTTCATAACTGGTCTTCAGGTCCAACACCTGCTTGTGACAACTGACTATTTTGTAGTCAGTAACCATCTCAGGATATCAAGTTGGAACAAATTTGAAATGACACGCAATTCTTTGGAACAAATTTGCTCCTCTCGTCTGTGGTGCCTCCATTCCACTGTCTCACTCGAGTGGGAAGCTAATATTAGTGAGTGAGTTTGCAGATTTGACTTTGGGGTATAAATCAATCACATCAATTCTAATCACCAGGAATGAACTGCTGTGCTTATTGAATGGACTGTTTTCTAAATGACTTGTTTCTCTTTTCAGAACAATAAGATGTTGAACTACAGCAGCAACAACAACAGTCTTGGTGGACCTCAGCTGACCTCGGTCCCATGCTCCAGTGCCAACCTCTCCCCCTGCACCACCACTGGGTCCCTGCTGGACAGGAAGGTGGTGGGGGCCCCCTCTGCAGGAGGCCTGTTACAACGTCGTCACTCAGTCAGCCTCCCCAGTGCGAAGTTCAGCCAGAACCAGTTTGTCAACAGCCATAAAACAGATCCCACTGTGTTGCTGGGTGGCAGTTCTAACAGCAACAAGGAGAACCGTTTCCGTGAGCGCTCCTACTCAGAGCTGGGAGACAGGCTGCGACCCGGTAGTCAGGTGTGTGTAGGTGGAAGCAGCCAAGTCAACTCGAGCCGCTATAAGACAGAGCTGTGTCGGCCCTTTGAGGAGAACGGCACCTGTAAGTACGGCGACAAGTGCCAGTTTGCCCACGGCATGCACGAGTTGCGCAGCCTGAGCCGTCACCCAAAGTACAAGACTGAGCTGTGCCGCACCTTCCACACCATCGGCTTCTGCCCCTATGGACCCCGCTGCCACTTCATCCACAACGCAGAGGAGCGCCGCGGGCCCCCTCCCCTCTCTACCTTCAACAAGATGCAACGCCCTCGGCTGCAGCACAGTTTGAGCTTTGCAGGCTTCCCCAGCTGCGGCGGCCTGCAGGACAGCCCCACACCTCCGCCAATGTTCTCCACTGAAGACCTCACCAGCCCCTTCACCTATTCCAGCCAGGAGTTTGGCAGCCTGTTTGGCCCCAGCCTGGGGCCAACACTTGTGTCTGAGCCTCAGGCCCCACCTTCCCCAACTACCTTTTTCCAGCCCACATCAGAGGGCCCCCCTAGCCTCCCAGACTCTCTGTCTGACCAGGAGGGTTACCAGAGCAGTCAGAGTGGCTCTGAGTCACCCCTCCTGGATGCCTCCCGCCGCCTCCCCATCTTCAGCAGGCTCTCCATCTCTGATGATTAAGGTTTCTGCATCCCTGGGCCTGAGATAGGAGTGAGAAGGAGAGAGGAAGATGGGAACTCTCTTCCTCTTTTCAGCCCTGTTTGCAGGAGAAGCAGACTACTCTGCATTGTTGTAGTCAGTGAGTTACATCACAACCTGAGATGCCTTCTCTCTTTTGTCTTTTAAGCCCCCCCCAGATCAAGTCTCTTCAAAAAGTTGGTAAACCTGAATCATATTAATGTAAAGGCTCTGCACTGGTGCCACGCTGGAATGAATGTGAACAGTAGCTCAGAGATCACTGTATAAAGCAGTTTAATATTACTTATTATGGGCAGTAGGAGTGGAAGTGAGGTCAGTGTGTGTGTTCTGCACGGGGTGTGTCTACTGCACTAGTGTGTTGCTGGTGCTATGTGCCTTGATTATTGAACTGTTTGGTGGAGCTGCAGAGTGAAATGGTCTCACCAGAGATTTGAATGCACTATGAACAGGATTCAAAATGACCTGAATTTGGAGTCATTTCAGCCGAATTACTCAAATTCCAAGAAAGTATTCTCGCGCTTACCTCTTACACTCTCAGCCATGCAGACAGTTTGGGTTTTATTTATCTCTCTCTCCATCCCAATACTTGGTTGGTTGAATTTAGTTTATGCTCACAGCATTAAGGCATACACTTAAATCACTTCAACAGCAACATCTCTTCCAAATCAGTGTCCATTCACTCTGGATTGTCCACAGAACACTTTGAATACGGTTTTGGCCCTGTCTACACCTGCTATTAAAAAAGGTGTTGGGTGATCTGATCACAAGTGCACAGCTTTAAGTACATTGGTTCGCATAATGGTTCTCCACTTGTCTCCAGTGACCACCTGTGAATGGATCTCACTTGTCTCCAGTGACCACCTGTGAATGGATCTCACTTCCCCACACTTTATGCAAATAATCAGTGTAGGGCTCTACCCTACTCACATTGTCCATTATTACTGCCATTTTGACTGGTTTAAAACTAAGCTTTGATTATTCGTTCCTTTTTTTCAGTTCAGCGTCACTAAAGTCTGTGGTGATTTTATAACTTAACTTTATAACAGCTTAATACACACTTTTACTCTCTCTGATTGTGTGGCATTCTAAGTCATCTTTGATGTCACAGTCATAGAAAGTAAAAGCCAGCCAGCAAGCTGGGACAATCGGACACAATGTGTTTTTTACACAAAGAAAGAAATTGGGGGTAAATAAAGCAATGTATAATGTTTACCAACTCTACAAGAAGGCCCAAATAATTAAGGAGTTGTTGTAGACAACTTTTCACAGACATCTGCTGCTCATCTTGGCAGAGAGCTCTAACACAAACCCAATGGAAAGCATTCTTCATGCGTGTCTACAGGAGGTCAGTTGAGAAGGCGGCCACATTAGCGTTTACACTACAAAAGATGTGTGGACCACCTCAGCAATTGTCTGAGTGATCTGATTACCATGCGTCTGTATTTAGAGCTGTCCACTTGTGATCCGATCGCTCAGGATGCCCATTAATCCCAGGTTTAAACAGTGTGTCTTGGTAGTTTCAATGACAGCTGTTCACGCTGAGGTGACAATAGGTGTTGATTTTCAGCAGATGTTTACAAGCAGCTGCCAGGTTCCTGGTGTTAATTTGCCGCCTTTTGTTTTCATAATTAAACATCAGCAGTTTGCCGTCACACCTATCCAACCAGCATCAGTTCTGTCTGAAGAGACGTCTCAGCCAGCTGTCTGAAATTGAATGATTCCACCATGTTCAATAATATTATGTTGTTATTATTGTCTAGGTTATTTCCCAAAACCTTCAGGCATTGGCTTACTGCTTATTTATCAAAATGTATTTATTGTTGATCTTAAGCATTTTTATTTTATATTTAATGAAACAATAGAATATATATTTTCTTTTATGTTAAATTATGATCCTCCTTATTAATTGCAAGATTGTGACAAGCTGTTTTTTGTTATTTTTTCACAGTTAATATATTATGCTGCAATTACATTTTTTTGTAACACTTGATTTATTTTGAAAGCAAATCTTAATTTAAAACACAAAGGGTTAGCGTTTGTATTTATTGTTTGCTCCTCCCACATGTTTGACTGCAGGTCGAGGCTCTCTGTTGCAGTCTGAAGTGTCAAAGTCAACATCCCTGTCCTCCCAGTGAGGGGGTCAGGGGGTGAGTCTCTGCAGCTGCCATAATCAAGTTCAAATGATGAAAAAAGCTAATCATGTGATTGCAAACTAATCAGGTAACTAAGCTATTGGCATAAGTATTAATGCACTCAGGGTGCAGGTGGTGCTGGTTTAACAGGGTTCTTGCACAATGTACCTTCTTCTGAAGTACACTGCATGTTGCTGCAGCACAACTGCAGGAGAGAATTCGCTGCCTTTCTAGCCAGTGTGTCTGCTAGAAATGCAACGATGAGGTGACTGAAAGAAACTTTTTAGAAAATATTTTTAAAATTCCAACTTAAATGTGGGAAAAAAATCCTTACTTTGAGAAGCTAGAAGCATTTTCTTTTTTTTTGTCATTTATGATCTTTGAGTTTTGCAGTTTGTTGGACTAAAGAAGCAAAGAAGTCAATTTGGCCTCTGGGAAATTTTCTCTCTTGATTTTTAGGCATTTTATAGACTAAATAGTTAAATGATTAATGGATAATGAATATAATTGTTAGTTGCAGCCCTTGTGTTTGCGTCTAGAGCAGCTTCCCTGTAGCTCTGTTCCACACTGTTATCTGTGCACACAGGGTCTATGTAGTTTCTGAACTGTGAAATTCATTGTGTATATAAATGCCTATATTTATTGACAGTTCTTGTAAATTGCACTCAAATGTTTGGGAAAATATTTTTGTATTCTTCAATACATTCAGTGTGTTTATTTCTTATCCTTCAAGTATACCAGCGTCAGTGCAGAGCAGTTCTTTACAGAGCATCTGCATAAATAATTTGAACAGCACAATATTCAAAACGGACAGCATTAATATTGATCTATTGAATTTGATTGATCTCTTAGAACCCTGTTTAAATCTCCCACCTGCATCTTATTTACAGATTAACCATAGCTTCCATTAAGGCCTCTCGGGCATGCTGCAGTT
The DNA here is from genome assembly GCF_905237075.1 of Dicentrarchus labrax. Taxonomy (NCBI): domain Eukaryota; kingdom Metazoa; phylum Chordata; class Actinopteri; family Moronidae; genus Dicentrarchus; species Dicentrarchus labrax. The sequence goes on from NW_026136719.1 coordinate 36,955,060, forward strand.
TTGGGCAGCATCTTCTCTAGAATGTAGACCAGATCTGGAACAGTCCTGTCCTCATGTCGGTGTCTTTTACGGGGAGAAATTCTCATTGGATTATCAAAACCACTGATTCAGTTTTGCTCTAACAAAAACATTTTAAGCTATTATTTTGAAAAGACAATAGAAGCAGTATCAAGCACAGACTAACTAGCTAGCACTTTGAGTCATGATGATGATGTAAAGTTTATTTTCAACCACTTTTTCCCCACGAAGTGCCTTCAAATACATTCCATATATCTCAAATGTTGTGCCTTCATATTTGTCTGTGATAGCAGATAAATGCCTATAATGTCTTGTGTAGGTTAACAGGATTGACACATGAAAAGCAACTGTTGAATGTATTCTCCAGCAGCCGTTGCTGTTACTACAGTAATTACTTTGTTTGTGGTTCCTTCTGTAATGACAGATTACAGTTAAAGCCAATAAAAGTTGTATTTATATTGAATGTGTGACTTCCTGTCAATTAATTTTCTGATGTAGTACAAAGCAGGACACTGCAGAAGTTAGAAGTTAGGACCATACCAGAGTTTCAGCCCATTTACTACATACTTAAAAAGTCCAACTCCAATAATCTATATTTTAGGTCAAATATAATTTTGACAGGTCTTAATGAATTGGATTAAGTTAACTTCTAGTATCACTTTTAAATGTGTTTTGGGGCAGTATTTGTATCAGGGTGTAACAACTACAAAACCAACATGGAACCGCAATACAGTTTTCCCATAGTATTTTTGTTTTTGTTTTTTTGTGCCAGTGTAGGTATTAAATACTAGATCTTACATTAATAATATTCTTAAAAAGTCTCAAATTGAACCTGTTGAAACCCTGTACATATTATTGCTGTTCAATTTTTCCAAAGAATGGTGTAGTTCAGTGTTGTTTCAACTTGTCTATCTACTTTCCCCCTCATCACATCAGCCTCAGTGTGGAGGTGAACAATATGACCTAGTATTCTGCTCTAAAAAGCCTAACTACAGTAAGTATGCTAACAATGAAACAGTGCTTATGTGCTTATTAATAAATATGCAGCGGCTTGGTGTCTTCTTCCTGATAAAATCTAAAAGTAACTTGATTTCTCATGACATATCTTTATTTCCTATTGTTTGCATGTTCAGAATGTTGGAAGGAGTTAAGTAATTCTTAAGTATTATTTTGTGAGGTTAAGATGGCTTGACATTTATTTTAATTGTAAAACCTATGTAAACCTATTTGTAGAAGTAGATATATGCTCTCAGAAATATAATAAAGTTTCTGTCAACACAAACAGTACACCATGCTTATGAGTAATGAGTTCATACTCATAAATAATATTCCGCTTTCTGATCATTTACATTAGGTACTATTTATTTATTATCTTTTTGTTTTATCTGCTTTTGACTCTTTGATTTTAAGAATGTTTAATGGTATTATAACTTATCATTCAAAGCAGGGCATTTTAAACGTCTTAAACATATCTGTAGGGGATCTTTAATGAACTGAGCCTCCACCACTAATCCCAGCCTTATTTCCTCAGAGAAAAGTAGATGATTGGAGGCTCAGCTCCTGAGTGAACACGAGCTCAGAGGGGAGAGTTTCTGCTTCCCTTGTAGTGCTCCAACCCCTGAACCAAACATCTTGTGTTGCTTACTTTCGAGCCCATAATCCAGCTCAGAACCTGTGGACTCTCCCCCTGCTGTTTCTTTAACACTGTTAGCTGTTAGTAGAGCTGAGCAGAACATAAACAGGGAGAAATATCTGAAAACACTGGCAAGAAAATTGTACATTTAATAGCTGTTAAAGTTACTACAATTGTTTATCAAACATTCTCAGTTTAATACAGATGTCTATATATGACCTAAACAAGACCATCAGTGAGAAGAATATTTCTATACAGCCGTATTCTTACTGCCTGCAACCAGGTTGGATTCCCTGTAAAATTAAACAATTAGCACACAGACAGGATGAGTTTACATTTTCCCAGGCAAAGTTTGGCAGTGAGTAGCACCTTAGCCAAAATAAAAGGAAGCAGGAGGAAATGTTTCTTTAGAGAATTTTTTTTTGGGGGGATTATGGCTGATAATGGGGCCAGATCATCAAAGAGAAAAACAAAAGAATTGACAGGAAGAAAGAAGAAATGCTAAAAGGAACAGTAATAGATCACAGGCAAAAACAACTGCACCTTCGTCAGTGGCCCTCAACTTCAAAATATTCAATTCAATTCAATTCAATTCAATTCAATTTTATTTGTATAGCGCCAATTCATAACAGAAGTTATCTCAGGACACTTTTCAAATAGAGCAGGTCTAGACCGAACTCTTTAAAACATTATTTACAGAGACCCAACAGTACCACCATGAGCAAGCACTTGGCGACAAGGGCAAGGAAACACTGCCTGTTAAAAGGCAGAAACCTAGAACAGATCCTCCGGCTCTAGGTGGGTGGTCGTCTGTCTCGACCAGTTGGGGTGAGAGAGAGAGAGAGACAGAGAGAGAGAGAGCGAGAGACAGACAGACAGACAGGTGCACAGCAACAACAGTATTGGCAATGGCAGTCTAGCAGGACCATGGCAGGAGGCTCCACCAGGATCCATGAGAACCTGCGAGACGAGAAAGCACAAGAACTCCGGGGAAGAAGTGAAGTTAGTAACATGCATTAATGGAACATGAATGAGTGCAGAAAGAGAGAGGAAGGGAGGAGCTCAGTGCACCATGGGAAATCCCCCGATAGTCTAGACCTATAGCAGCATAACTAAGGGATGGTTCAGGACTCACCTGATCCAGCCCTAACTATAAGCTTTATCAAAGAGGAATGTCTTAAGCCTACTCTTGAATGTGATGAGGGTGTCTGCCTCCCGAACCACAACTGGAAGCTGGTTCCACAGGAGAGGAGCTATGATGCTGTAGGTATCTTTCTAGTTCAATTTAATTCAATTTTATTTGTATAGCGCCAATTCATTACAGGACACTTTTTAAATAGAGCAGGTCTAGACTGTACTTCCCACCATGAGCAAGCACTAGGCAGAATGTGGCCGTTGTTGAAGGCGCTTGACAAAGTATAAAGAGCAACAAAGTTGGAATATGGAGGAGGTGGGTTGGGAAAAAAACAAACAAACACAGGACTTGAAGCAAGGAGGACACTGTTTGTGTCTTGTGTTTCTTTGAAGTAATGTATGTAAGTAAGTTACATATGTTAACTTATGTAACATACATAAGTAACGTACATGACCTTAACATACAATCCTAACTAAGTAGTTTTTGTGCCTAAACTGAACCAAACTGCAACTGTTCTGGGCATTGCATATTTATTTATTTAACTTGACCGCAGAATTCAGAAGTGATGCAAAGGTGGTACCTACAGCGTAGTATGACATGACATGACAAAGTTTGGGAACTCCTGCTACGAATCACTGAGAATTTTTGCCAGTAAAGCCATGGGCACACTACATGACTTTAACAGTTGTTAGATCTCTGTACTGTTCACGCTACACAACTATCTGTCTTGTAATTGCTTGTAATTTCACACACTTATTTTACAAGGACTCTGGGTCTCGAAACTACGTTTCATCGAGTGATTATTAACACCAATAATAAAAGCTCACTGCACCAAACTCCCTTTAAGAAATATAACAGTTTAACTATTCCTTATGTGTCTGTACACATATTTCTAGAAACACGAGCTAAAGGGTGCCATATGTTGACAGTCTTCTTGTCAACAACAATATAATCCATAAAGATGAAGTTTATTTTGTACAAATATTACATTTTGTCTCCTCAACTGGCTTAGCCTCTGTTGTAGCTGTGCTCTTTCTCACTGTCTGTTGTGTGTGTGTGTGTGTGTGTGTGTGTGTGTGTGTGTGTGTGTGTGTGTGTGTGTGTGTGTGTGTGTGTGTGCGTGCGTGTGTGACATTATTGGAAACGTTTTTTTCTACCAAATTTGCTACCTCCTGTCTAGTGCTGGAGAGAAGGCTGTGTCTGCTCTCATTGGCTGTAGCTTGTTGCATCCCACATCACAAGGTATTTAGCCTGCTAGATGTTGGTGTCTTGGATCGTGATCCTCCTCACAAGCGCCAATTTGCCTCTGTCATTTGCAAATGTTTTGGTAAATCTGCAACAAATGCCCTCAGATCAAAGAGGCAGCATGTAGTTAAACCAGCCAGCAGAACAAAACCTGTCTCAACAGGTGGGTTCAGGTGCCAGAAGGGAAGTAAAAAAAAAAGAGTTAGTTTTTTAAAAAAAAGAGAAGAGTTGGGTAATTTTTTTGGCAAGTTTTTTTTTTATCCATGCATTGAATTAAAACTGATAGCAAACAGAGGCTACTGAACAGCCGACCTCCACTAACCAAATGGACGAGCACTGAGGCCATTTTAAAGATAGATGATTACAGGAAAAAAAAAGACAGCTTCCATTCTAATCAACAGCATATCCGCCCCCCCTTCCGGAACACTTGTCAGGATGGCAGATTACATCTGACAAATAACATGGAATGCCTAGAATAAATAAACACCCAAGTCAGTTTCCATCTATTAAAACTGATAGCTCAAGCAAACCCACTTTAAATGAAGTGTAAGTTTCAAAAGACAATTAATCAAACATATCCTTGACTGACAACGGAACTGACTTCATAGTTTCCACTAAACTACCAAGACTGTTTTCATAGGGCTTCCTTTATGATCCCAGCAGAGACATAAAGCAATGTTTGTAAATGTATTAAAAAAAACATTACAATCACAGTCCACAGGGCTGTTTCACAAAAGCAGAATTCAGAAATTTGGGATAACTGAACCTAGTCCACTCATAGCATCTTGGATTTATAAATGTCACATAGGCCAAGCCAGGCTGAGGAGATGTGACTAGCTGAAACCTGGTTTAAGTAATTTGGATAAATGCACGTTCATTGTTTTCTTCAACAAACACAGATTTACTGATGCAGTCCACGAGGTTGATCACAAGGTTGATCAGTAGCCAAAAAATATACATTAGGCCTAAAAATATACATTTAGACTACTAACCATTTTTTTTAAAGGTCTAATGCGTAGGATTTAGTGGCATCTAACAGTGAAGTTGCAGATTGTAACTAACTGAACACCGCGTCTGTATTTGACGACCTGGGAATGAGAAGCATGAAGTGTGTAGGAGAAAGTATGGTGGATGCAAAACCTGCGAAAAACGCCCTGCCTAGTGCCAGTGTTTGGTTTGTTTGTTCTGGTCTACTGTAGAAACGTGACAGTTCAACATAGCAGACTCCATGGAAAGAAACCTGTGGTGTAAATAAAAAATACCGGCTCATTCTAAGATAGCAAAAACACGGTGATTCTTGTTTTGAGGTGATTATACAGTAATGAAAACATACCTATGAATATTATATTCCATTTCTGACAATAGATCCTGCTGAATGTTACACACTGGACTTTTAACTGTATATAATATAATTATACCATAATATATATATACAGTATATAAGCATTACCAATAATTATATACAGTATATTACCATTCCTGACAATAGATCCTCCTAAATGTTACCAACTGGACCTTTAACTGTATATAATTATACCATAATAATTATATATTACTTGGCCACTAATCCACAGTGTGGTTGAGATACAGGATTTTTTATCACATTTAGAACAATGTTTTGGATATATATATAAATATACTGTATATGGCATGCCGTTTAGGAAATGAATCTGAATATATTGAATGAAACTTTGAATATATTGAATGAACCTTGAATATATGGAATGAACCTTGAATATATTCAATGAATTCTTGAATATATTCAATGAATCTTTGAATAAATTGAATGAATTCTTGAATATATGGAATGAATCTTTGAATATATGGAATGAAACTTGACTGACGTCATCAAGGCACTGCTGCCATCTTGTATTTTGCTGCTGCAAGAAGTGAGAATGAGTCAGTCAGCTCGGAACCTTGTGGCAGCAATACTAAGCAAGTGCTTGTATGGGCCAGAATCCTCCTGATAGTACCCGTGCCCAATACGGTTCTCCTGACGAAGAAGTTTGCTCCCTTTTTAATCATGGCAGGCCGACTACAACAGGCAATGTTTTGTTGAACATTATTACTCATAAGCACTATGAATGTCGCAATAATGGAAATATCATCCCCAAGGTGACGCGATATAGTCTCCAAACTGTCAGTGTCATTTGGAGTACAACCTGTAGCAAAAAAGTTTTCTAGTTCAAGAAAGTATTGGAATATTTCAACTGATGCCATTTTGTAAAACCAGCGAATTCAGATTGATGAAAAGGATACAACTAGGTTTTGAATTTCATTCAGTACTCTCAATTTTTTATCAGTATATCCAAGCTTCATTCCATATATTCAAGCTTCACTCCATATATTCAAAGATTCATTCAATATATTAAAAGATTAATTCAATATATTCAAGGTTCATTCAATATATTCAAAGATTCACTCAATATATTCAAGGATTCATTCAATATATTCAAAGATTAATTCAATATATTCAAAGCTCATTCAATATATTCAAGATTCATTCAATATATTCAAAGATTCATTCAATATACTCAAATAATTCATTTCCTGAACGGCACGCCATAACTGTATATGTGTGTATATAATATGGCCATTAGTCTGGAGCAGGTTAGCTGCAAAGAATACATCTTTATGGTGCGGCTGCTTTCATGAAAGTGATTTATGGTGAAATTTTGGGAAATCTCGGCTTAATCTGCTATCTTCTTAATATATTATATGTTGTATGTATATATGTTGTATGTATATCTGGAGTTGTAACGAAAGTAGTAGTTAGTATTTCTGATTCTGATTCTGATTCTGATCTGGGTTTTGTTAAATAGCCCTTAGTTCAACACCACTGGGACCTACAACCTCAGTTACTAATTCAATTGAATGTTCAATTAAATTTTATTTGTATAGCGCCAATTCATAACAGAAAATATCTCAGGACACTTTTCAAATAGAGCAGGTCCGAGCTGAACTCCTTATAACTAGGGATGCTCGATATTGGCTTTTCTGCCGATATCCGATATTCCGATATTGTCCAACTCTCAAATTTCCGATACCGATATCACCCGATACCAATATATGCAGGCTTTTTCCACCAAAACTGTTAGGTAACAACATAAGATATCTCCTATTGTGGAATTAACACATTATGCCTCATTTTATTGTGATGCCCCACTGGACGCATACATAAATGCAACATGTCTTTCCGAGTGTAAACACTGTCTGTGCAAAATAAGAGAACAACTTCAACTTTCATTGTATTAATACTGAAAAGAGCGCTAACGCTAATCACTAGCTACGCGCTAATCGCTAGCTAAGCACTAGCTTTGGTTAATGTGTTTAATTGTATTTTGCACCTGAAGGAGTGCTAATGTAAATTCTAAGCCAATTGTTAGTTTGGTTAAGGAACAGCTCATAGAAGGGTAAAATATTTAAGGTGCATTGCACTTATTTTGTGTTAATATTAAAATCATTCAGCTTTAAATTGTTTGCTTGTTAGCCACGGTTAGCGGTTAGAGAGAGAGAGAGAGAGAGAGAGAGAGAGAGAGAGAGACAGACAGACACACGGACAGACAGACACACAGACAGACAGAACATAAAGTGGAAGCTGGTTCCACAGGAGAAGAGCTTGGTAACTTGAAGGCTCTGGCTCCTGTTCTACTTTTAGAGACTATAGGAACGACAAGTAGCCCAGCATTCAGAGAACGCAGTGTTTAAGATATGAAGGGGCCTGAGCATGAAGACGTTCTTGTCAGGGCCGTGAAATACCGAGAAGTGACATTATTGACATGAAATAAATGTAACACAGCCATACAATAAATCCAAACAATGTAACGCAGCTTCGCAGGAAGAAGACCCTGGCCTTGGGAGCAGTGCGCACAGGCCGAGCAGTGCGCAAGGACCAGCTGAGGAGGGAGCAGCGCAAACACCAAGGTGCAGAGGATCCAGACCCACTACATGCCAGAGGACCACCCGTTCCTGCAGCAAACCGGGTTTGACATGCTGGAGCGGGAGCTGTCCGGGATGCGGCAAAGTATTAATGCCCGTCTTGACTGGGTGGCGATGTTGCTGCTGTCTCTCAGGCACATCTCCTCATGTCTGCGCCCTTAAAATAGCATCTGAATACTGCAGAGCGGGGGTTAAACGGAGGATGAAGAAGAGGAGCTTTAAACTCTACATCCCTGCAATCATCGAGCAGATACCGGACTCCATCGTCACCATTCCCGGCTTCCAGACGGTTCGAGCCGACAGAGACACCACCGCGACCGGCATGAAGAAAGGAGGGGGACTGTCCGTGCTCATAAACAACAGGTGGTGTAACGCCGGGCACGTCTGTGTGAAAGAGCGTCTGCAGCCCGGACATCGAGCTCGTCGCCGTCGGACTTCGTCCGTGTTGTCTGCCACGGGAACTTTCCAGTGTTGTCGCCATCACTGTCTATATTCCTCACAGTGGTGTTCATCATCACCATCACTGTTTACATTTATGATGTCCTATTTATTCTCCTGTACAGCACTTTGGTCAACATTGGTTGTTTTTAAAGTGCTTAACAAATAAAGTTGGATTGGATTGGATTGGAGAGTGTGCTCCTTTTTTCATATATATAAATGTATTGATGATAGTTTACATTTTGAATGTAAATCAGCAACACTTTTGGGGGCAAAAGAAGAGGAAAGAAATTCACACATTCAGAGTATGGAAGGCTTCAACCAGCAGAGCTGCAAGGCCAAGCGAGGCCAGGCTCCCATGACCAAACTGCCCTGAGGCTGAACTGCATGCAGAGCTGTAATGATAGAGAACACATCTCACTTCATTTATTGTCTTCCATTCACACTTAATTGTGCTTTTCTACCCCTCAGAATGGACCTTTTCAAAAACTCAAGGGCTTTCCCCAAGATTTTTCTAGTCCACTCGTTTTTTTAAGCCAATAGTCGACTGCACTGAGACTCATTTAATAATTTATATATAGCCTGTTAAATGCTATAAAAGCACTAATGCTAAAATCCAAATTAACCTTCTATTGCATGGTGTTTTACTGAAAGGCTGTAATATAGTGTCCAGGTTTTACTGTTTAGTTGTGAAAAGGGGGTCTTTTACTTTAATAGTACAAATACACCTCGTATCACATCATTTGCCCTTCCTTTTTCCATGAAGTGACACTGACAAGATCATGATCTGACGGCTCCCAAAGTTGACTATTTCTTAAATATTTAGGCAAAATTCCATCAACAATTTTTTTTTAAATACTATTGTGAGTTTGCTTTTTTATTTTTATCATTAAAATTTGTTTATATGTGATGTAAATTTAATGTATTATGTGGATTACAAATGACACCACTGGGAATCATTGTTTTAACAAAAAGATATCTTGTCTATATTCCAGCTCAAAAAGTCCATACAATTTCAACTGTGTGACAACAGTGATGTACTTAACAGTGCAGAGAACATAACCACAGTAGTGTCCCAAAGTGTTTATACATTTTGCTGATGAGTTCACTATATAGTCCTCTACATTGAACTGAGTAGAGAGTAGCGAAGGAGTGGATAACTTTCGGATTCAGCCATTTATTTTTACTAATGTCTTTTTCCCCTCTAGTATTCAATGTATACTGTTGTGTTGCCAGAAGCACAACTGTGGCTTCACATGCATAGCAACAGTAACCAAGGGGGCAGGGCTTAACAAGAGATTTAAATAATGCCTTTAGAATGTTATTTTTTCAGATATCAAAGGAGCATTATGATGTCATCAGCAGCCTTTGTTCTTAAACTCATCTCTATCAGTTATGCCCTCCATATAGCCCTACTGCTAAGTTACTTTTACAGAACATCTGTGTTTTGTAGATTAGACTATATATTTAATTTTACTGCCACAACACTGTGTCTCACTGTGCTGTTTCGCCATATCCGCTCAAAAAGACGAACCAACACAACACAACGCAACACCCTGAAATGGCTCCACCACATGAGAAGGTTTTGTCCAGGGCTGACTGGGAAAGAATACAATCTGTATTAAACCAGCCAAAGCCCAAAGTGTACACCAGGCAGGAAGTGGTAGATGGCAATATTATTTGGTTTGATAGAGTGGAAAGAAAACAAAGGGAAAAACAATGCAGAAAGGCAGAGGAAGCACAACAGCTAAGGAAGCAGGCGAGGGAGGACTATTTGAATATGATTTATACAGAGGAGCTGGAATTTAAAAAAAAAGAAAGGCAGCAAGCAGTTGACAAAGCCAATACTAAGAGGTTTCACCAGAATGGCTGCGTCACAAAATTCAACCGTGCACTCCAAAAAATATATGTGCAGAAGGAGAATGATGCACTAATTGAATTTAACCAAGAAAAACAGAGGGCTGATGCAGAACAGAAAAGACTGTATGAAGAGGAGATGAGGTGTAGACAGGAAGAAGCTCTGAGACAAGAGCAGGAGAAAGCTTCTCAGAGACAGCTTTACAACAAGGCTGTGACAGAGCATCAGGTTGAACAAATGAGGAAGAGCAATCTACTGAGAGAGAAAGAGAAACAGCAGGAGAAGGAAGAGCGAGAAAGACTCCGGGGCCTTCATGAACAACATGAACAGGAACTTAGACATCTCACAGAAATTAGAGCAGAGACCAAAAAAAACAATTTGAAAAATCAGCTGGCGGATATCTCCAGAGGAAACCTACACAGAGAAAGGGAGGCACAGAAACTGAATAAAGAGGATAAAGAAAGAAAAATTGTTCAGTTTGCCTTAAAAGAAAAGCTAGAGCAAAGACAAAATGACCTAGCAGAAAGGTTCAGAAAGCGCCAGTTACCAATAGAAATTGTGACAGAGAAACTTGCAGCCATAAAGGAGGAGCAGGTTTCTTCCACAATTCAGAGGGAGGAGACGAAATTTTCTAAGGAAGTGTCTGAAGAAGATGCTTTAGTGGCAAAGCACCACAAAGATAAGAAGGAAAAGAACGCTGCAGCGCTGAAATCTATATCTGCCCACAGAGAGGAAAAAATAAAGAACAAAGAGCAGAAAGTGAAAGCAGAGCAACAGAGCAACATGGACTGGTTTCTGGCCCAGAAACAGTCTGACAGGTTGTTTCTTCAAAAACAAAAAGAAAAGGCACAGATAAGCAGGGACAATAAAATAAAGTGTCAAGACTCTAATGTCACTTTTAAGGCTGAAAAGCGTGCCCGTCTTGAACAGCTGAAACAGGAGGAACGTGATGCTGAAGAGAAGAATGCAGAACAAATCAATGAGAGGGAGAAAAAACTCCAGCAGTATGTTCAGCATGAATTCAAGACTGCAGACAGCCCTCTGCCTTCACATCTTTTAGCTGTAAGGACAGGAGGGCATGGTTTCATGGTGGATGGTGAGGAGCTTGACTACTATTGTAGAAGCACTGATGAACCACTGCCTCGATTTGCCACTGACCAGACCCGTTTTATAAAACAATATCTGGAACGCAACAGCCTGCAGCTCAGAGATATGGAGCCTGTCCATCTGCCACATCTTTCCAGAGCAGCCAGGCTGAAGTCCAAAGAGGCTTTAGCTGCAAAGGAATTAGTTGCAAGACGGCGTAGTTCCCCTGCTGATGTGGAGGGGTCCAACTATCGTTCAAGAGATATGGGTGAATCATTGCCCAGATTGAGCACTGCTGAGACCCGGTCCATGAAACAGTATTTGGATCGCAACAAACTGTGTTTGAGCCACGAGGAAACCAGTGAGGTCAGTCTGAAGCTGACCTGCCTCCCACCCATTTCCAAAAAATACAGACCAAAATCTAAAGACACTTTACCTTCCAGAGAAGTAGCTGCAGGACGGCGTTGCCCCACTGCTGGGGCAGAAGGGTCCAACTACCGTTCAAGAGATACGGTTGAATCATTGCCCAGACTGGGCACTGCTGAGACCCGGTCCATGAAAAAGTATTTGGATCGCAACAAACTGCAGCTGGGCCACGAGGAAACCAGTGAGGTCAATCTGAAGCCAACCGGCCTCCCACCCATTTCCAAAAAATACAGACCAAAATCTAAAGACACTTTACCTTCCAGAGAAGTAGCTGCAGGACGGCGTTGCCCCACTGCTGGGGCAGAAGGGTCCAACTACCGTTCAAGAGATACGGTTGAATCATTGCCCAGACTGGGCACTGCTGAGACCCGGTCCATGAAAAAGTATTTGGATCGCAACAAACTGCAGCTGGGCCACGAGGAAACCAGTGAGGTCAATCTGAAGCCAACCGGCCTGCCACCCATTTCCAACAAAGACAAACTAAAATCTAAAGACACTTTACCTTCCAGAGAAGCAGCTGCAAGACGGTGTAGCCCCGCTGCTGGTGTGGAGGGGTCCAACTACCTTGCTAAAGATACGGGGGAATCTTTGCCCAGGTTGGGAACTGCTACAACCCGCTTAACTAAGCAGTACTTGGAACGTAACAAGCTGCAGCTAACTTACAAAGAAAAGGTAAATCTGCGGCCTACCTGCCCACCACCCATTTCTCCAAAGTAAACACCAGAAGGACAACGCTGCCTTCCTGCTGGTGTGGAGCATACATGCCCTTTTCAAAAAAAAAATCCCAACCTCGTCCTTTTCTCATATCTTTTCTCTGCATCCCCTTTCCTCACAACCTTCCCCCAACCTCCTCTTTTACCTACACCTTTCCCCCAACTTCCTACTTTCCTCACATCTTTTCCTGACCTCCTTTCCTCATATCTTTCCCCGACCTCCTCTTTGCTGCACATCTTTTCCCCAACCTCCTCCTTTACACACATCTTTTCTCTGCATCCCCTTTTCTCACAACCTTCCCCAACCTCCTCTTTTACCAACACCTTTCCCCCAACTTTCTATTTTCCTCACATCTTTTCCTGACCTCCTTTCCTCTTATCTATTCCCAACCTCCTTTCTCTGCATCTTTTCCCTACACACCCTTTCCTCACATCTTTTCTCGACCTCCCTTTCCCCCCACCTTCTCCTTTCCCTACATCTTTCGCCCAACCTCTTCCTTTCCCTACATCTTTCGCCCAACCTCTTCCTTTCCTCACATCTACTCCAGACCTCCATTCCCTGCATCTTTTCCCTACACCTCCTTTCTCCAAACTCCTCCTTTCCCTACACTTTTTCCCTAACATCTTTCCCTAACCTCCTTCTTTTCCCACATCTTTTCCTGACCCCCTCCTTTCCCCACTTCTTTCCCTACATCTTTCCCCAACCTCGTCCTTTCCTCACATCTTTATCCCGACCTCCTCCTTTCCCCACAACTTTCCCCAACATATTTCCCTAACCTTCTCCTTTCCTCACATTTTTTTCCTACATCCCCTTTCACCACATCTCTCCCCGACCTCCTACTTTCCTCACATCTTTTCCCAACCTCCTCCTTTGCCCACACCTTTCTCCCAACCTCCTCCTTTTCCTACACCCCCTTTTCCCAACCTCCTTCTTTCCTTTCTTATCTTCTCCCGGCATCCTTTCCCTGCATCTTTAAGAAATAAAAATAAAAATAAAAATGAATGCTATATGGACTATTTTTATTTAACACTGCACAAATGGGGCGGCTTTGGTGCAGAGGCAGAGCGGGTCATCCCCTAATCGGAAGGTTGTTGGTTGATCCCCGGCTCCTCCTGCCACATGTCGAAGAAGATACTGAACCCCGAATTGCTCCTGATGCTGTGCATCGGTGTGCATATGTGTATGAATGAGTTAGTTTCTGTTTTATAGGCTTTGCCATCACTGAGTGAATGTGTGTGAAAGGGGTGAATGTGCCATGTAGTGTAAAAGCGCTTTGAGTGGTCGGAAGACTAGAATACAAGTACAGGTCCATTTATCATTACCACAAACCAGGCTGTGTTAAACATACATTTTGTTTTTTCTGCTGCTAGGACTCTCATTAAAACAATAACAAAAGTCATTTCAGTCAGCTTCTCCCAGTTAGGATTCCTTCAGTGTTCATCATTACAACCAAGAGCCAAATTGTCCACAGAGGTCTCCTCCTTAAAACCGATAAAAACACAGAATAAAGACAAAGGACATCCTGGACGGGCCCTGAGCTGAGCTACTGCTAATGTTAGCTCAGCTTGTTTCTCTGACAGGTCACTGGTGAAACACACTTTTCATTTTTCTTCTTACTTCCATGATCCTTCTTCTGGAAGTGCCAATACTTTGTTCAACTTTGCACATCTTTAGCTTTATAATCCTTAACTTCAGCTTGCTCTGTGGAAGGATACCATAGCAACTGGCTGATTGAGGATTGTAGTTAGCTTAGACAGCCTGTAGTGCCTTAATTGTCATCATTTGTACATAGGAGTTGCCTCTCTCATTATTTTTCATGTATCTCAGTGATGCATTGCTGATTGTGTATATTTAAAGTGCAAACTGAAAACTGCAAACCCCTGCAATGCACAAGACAGAGGGTATGTCTTCTTTGATGATCCAAGCACCTTGATGTTTTTACTTTTGAAAGAACTGTTCAGGTACAGAATGATACTGATTGTTTAAATGCTTACAGATACACATGACTTATATCCAACTATAATTGGACGAGTCTGTTTGTAATTATATTATTCTGTTTTAATTTCAGTTGATAATGTTATAGACCGTTTTCATGGAAGCCATTTTGACATGAAATAGTAGGGTAAACACAGGTGTTACCAATGACGCTAAATTAGGCACAGTGTTAGTTCAGGCAGGCCACGAAGTCAGGCTCAGCTCTCAATTCCAGCTACATCAGCTGATCACAGTTAATCGTAGACACACTTCAGCTGATGGCTCAGCTGATTCCTCCTAAGCTTCCTATTGGAAAATGTCATTCAGGGTGCCTTATTTAAGCTGCTTTAGCCTGCTTGTCTTTGCTGCTTCCCCTGCAAGCAGTTCGCAGTTTTTGCTTGCTCTGTTCTGTACCGTGGGGGGTCTCTACTGCCGCTCTCCTTAAACTTTTCCATGTATGCACATTGAAGGACAGGGAGCTGTGCTGTATGTATGCAAGTGAAAGGGCAAGGAGGTCCCAGAACAGAGCTATACCACCAAATGTAACATTCTACTTTGGAAATAAAAGTTATTTTATTGTGCTATTGTGCATGTTGGCTCACTGGAAAGACTGTGCTACACTAAATGGAACAGCCATGTAAGTTATATGTAGAAATCAAATACAATTACTATTAAAACGTTGAGTCTTCATATTGGGTGGCTGTGGCTCAGGTGGTAGAGCTGATCCACTAATCGAAGGTCGATGGATCGATCCCCCGGTTCCTCCTGCTGCATCCTGCTGTTGGAAGACTAGAAAGACATTATACATTATAAGTACATTTCATTAATATCAAGAGGAAAACAAACCTACTTCTCAAAGTCCTGATTGTTGATTTTAGGGGCAAGAGGCAAAGACATACTAACCTACATCAGTGCAGCTGAGGTGGAGCTGGCAAACAGTTTTAGTTCTTGGGAATCAACATCACAGAGGATCTATCATGGTTATCTCACACTCCACCCTGGTTAAGAAAACACAGAAACAAATGTATTTCTTAAGGAAACTTTGAGTCATGTTGGTTTGAATCTAGTGCATCCTTTTATGATTTAATATTAAAAAATTAAATGGTAAATGGACCTGTACTTGTATAGCACCTTTCTAGTCTTCCGACCACTTAAAGCGCTTTTACACTATGTGCCACATTCACCCTTTCAAACACATTCACTCAGTGATGGCAAAGTCCATTGAACAGAAAACTAACATTCATACACACTCACACATCAATGTACAGCATTGGGAGCAATTTGGGGTTCAGTATCTTGCTCAAGGATACTTCGACATGTGGCACCAGGAGCTGGGGATCGAACTTAATACTTATGCGCCTTAAATACTATCATCTTCTTTGACAAATGATTCAAAAGTACCTGCTAATAATTTTTGCTCAGGTTGATGGTTGATGAATCAAAGCATTGATAAACCTCAGACAGGTTAGTTTTATATTAACTTATGAGCTCATGCTTGGGCGTCCGGCTGCATGTTAACTTCCACTGCTGTCTGGCTAAACAACACAAACCAGGGTTAACACTCACAGGGGCGATCTGCAGCCAGCTGGCAGACAGGTTGAGTTTTACATCTGAAACACGAGTTGAGTCAGAATGACTGAGTGCAGACCAGTGTGGCTGCAGTTTCACATGCACACAAGTCACATAAATGTTTTTATCATTACTTCCTTTCACCCGAAAATCCATCAGCCTCTGTGTGTTTAAAGAGCTGACGGTGTGAGACTGCAGTGCTAATATCATTAATGAAATTCAGTACAGATCACACAATCCTAAAATCTATTCAGCAGTATTTGACTCGTGTAAATTAGCTGAGAGGGGTTTTTGCTGATGTGATTATTTGCTATTATTTATATTATTTTCTAAGGTTCTTACTTACTACTTTTGTGACATTTGCAGCAAAAACTAATCTTACTAACAAATTAACCGATAGGAGGCACTTGGGTCGGGATACCACAGATCAACAAGCCAATCACCAAGAAGGAACCACGTGCAGTTGATATTGCTGTAATATTTGAAATTTGGAAACAAATGCTTCAGGTTTTTCTACATAAACAAGAAGCAAAATTGGATCAACCAAGTTTTTCTGAACTCACAGCTGCTGCTTCATGAATATTGAGGTTGAATTCCCAGCCCTAAGAGTCACATCTTCTTCCCTTTTTGTCCTTCTTGCTGTTTGTATTTTTTTTTTTTTTAATCACTTCTCTCAGTAGATAAATATAAAGGACATGCAAGAGCCCATGTACAACTGGATAAAGACTGTAAATTGTTTCACTTTGCTTCACTTCTCAACCCTGCCTTGTACAAGAAGTGTCTGTCCTTGCAGCAGGCCAAACATCAAATTGTTTGTTCACCACACTGGAACATCCTATTTGGTTGTGGAAACATTTTGAAAAAGCTTCATTGTATTATATGTGAAAAAAGTCAGAAGTCAAAAGATCAGATCTGCACTGGGTTGCATCAGCTATGAGTTAGCTGACATGACGTTCTGGACAGAGCGTGTGCAGTGACACCTACCAGTCCAATCGTTCTACATTGAGTTTTGAGAAACCGAAGAGAGCTTTTAATCTCAAACAGATAAAGGAGGTGCTCAGTTAAAGGGACACTTCACCCATTTGCATTAAGCTTTGTATCATTAGAACCCCAGTCATATTTTTGAATGGTCGTGCATCATTCCCTCACTTTCCCTGAGAGGGGAGAAATAAGGATTTTAGTGTTGCACTTCCAATGATGTAAAAATCGTCATTTTGCGTCATTGGAGGCAGGAAGTCTCATATCTCTGTAGAGGGGGTGAGACTACAAACACTACTTCCTCATTTTTTTTCACTCACGCTACAGACCTATTACAGATCAGTGGGTGGGACTTCACCTGCAGAAACTAAAAAATATAACCGCCATCTTGTTTGGAAGCTAAGCGGAGGCGCTGACGAGCCAGACGTTACGAATATGTTAATCAATGTAATATGGAAGAAATTTCGAAAGTATGATGGTCGAATCAGATGTTCGTGGCTGCCTTTATGAACCGCAATATAGCGAGCAGCGGCTGAGGCTGAACGGGAGGCGGCTGAAGCTTCTGCAGCCGAGGCAGAGGACCTGCCTGTCACGGACGAGGAGCCTGGACTGGCTCGAGCTGGGGTGGATTGCTGGTGCCTGTGCTCTCGCTGTGCGCCTACGGACACATGGACGTCTGACTGTAAAGTGAGTGTTTCTATTTTCTGTCTTATAACAACGTGGCATGTATGTACACAATTTGTTCAAGTATTATCACAAAATTATTCCCGGTTAATACGTAACGTCAGCCAACTGAACTAGCTTCTTTACTGCACAAACAGCTTGCAGTTGCATTGCTAACTACTGTGGCATTCTGGAATGGGTCCTGCAAGGCGAGAGATTGGGTCGAGGCCATCGTGCCGTTTTACCCGCTTATGTGGTGCAGGCTATCCGACAGAAATATCCAGCTCCAGATGGCCAGTACTGCGGCACCAAGAAGTTGAGGACGCTCAGGAGGAACTACAACTGTCATTGTTAACGTATTTATTTTTGTTGTTGTTGATATATTTCTGTAAATAAATGGTTTACATTCACGTTGTTGTAGTCCTTGATAGTGTTAGTGGGAGCGGCTTGCGGAGCTGTGCATTGTGGGAGTTGTTGTCTTTAATACAAATGCGCCCTAAAGTCACTTTCTGTCTTTTCTCAGTCAAATAGGCACCAAATTCAAAATGTATGTTACATTTCGACTACATGTATAACCCACTTTCAATAAATATTAATGTTTCCACGGGTTAAGTGCTCCTTTAAGGAAAAAATTAATTGTATCTGTTTTATGTCTGTGACATATTCTACAGATATAGACATTGAAACTGCAGTTAAAGGAAAGGAAATGAACACATTTTCACTGTTTTTGCTGACAAGGCTTGCAGGAAAAGTACACGAAACCTGGCTGCAGCCACTTCTGAGTCGCCCTACTCACTCTGGCTGTTTTTCCAGGCTGTAAGTTAAGGTGTAAAGTCAACACTAGAGGTGTAGTAAATACTAGTTAGTTTGTAACTAAATCAGCTACTAAAATGGGATGCAGCAGGATTACTTGGGGCATAATCTTACTAGACATTTGGAGAGTTTGGATGTAAAGTTATAACTAAGGCAAGTGGCCGATCAATCATCATCATGGTTACTGTGTGCATTAGTTCTCTCTGGAGGTCTGAAACTGCCAAAATTGAAAATAAATAAATACAATTTTAAAAAGATTGGGTCCATAGTTACTCATGTCTTCCTTAGGCATCGTGCCCAATTTCAGGTCATCCCCACAAGGTGGTGCTCTTTAAAATGAAAAAGTTTATATCTCTACAACGGTATGTGTGATTAAGATGAAACTTGGTACGATGCTTCCCCATGGCTCCCTGAGGCTTGCTAAAAAATGTGTCAACAATCCACCACTAGGTGGCGCTCTGGTGGCATGGTAAATCACTGTGCGGAGACCGTAATAGTTATGAATATGAAATTCACAGGTCACGTGTAGAGTGGTGCCTGAAGCTCACATACCAAAAATCGTGTTCGTCGTGTTTGTAGCGCCCCCTACAGGATAAAAAAACAGCAGCCCCGGCGCAACATATCACCGATATGTACGAAACTTGGTATGCAAGTGTAACATGCCGGGACGTACAAAGAAGCCTCTTGGACCCATACCCGAAACCCCACAGGAAGTCAGTCATTTTGATTTTAATTTTCACTTTCGGCAAACTTTACGCGTTGTATTTGAACAAACTCCTCATAGGGAATTTAATAATAAATAATAATAATACATTTTATTTATAAGCGCTTTTCTATATACTCAAAGACACTTTACATAAAAACTTAAAAGCAGCAAAACAACATCAAATAGTAAAACATTAAAAACACATCAGACTAAGCTAAACATTAAAAGCAATTTTAAAAAAGTGTGTTTTTGTCAGTGATTTGAATGTTGGAGGGTCGGTACAGTCACGGATGTGTTTGGGGAGAGAGTTCCAGAGGGAGGGGGCAGCTACAGAGAACGCTCTGTCGCCCCAGGTTCGGTGCTTGGTCCGGGGTGGAGGAGTCAGAAGGTTTGCTTCAGATGAGCGGAGGCTGCGGGATGGATTGTGGTGATGGAGCAGGTCAGTGAGGTAGGAAGGAGCCTGGTTATGGAGGGCTTTGTGTGTAAGGAGGAGGATTTTGAACTGAATGCGCTGTGGAACTGGGAGCCAGTGGAGGTTCTGGAGGACGGGAGTGATGTAATCACGGGTGCAGGTGTGGGTGAGCATACGTGCAGCGGAGTTTTGGATGTACTGTAGCTTATTTAGAGTTTTGGATGGTGTGCCATAGAGGATGCTGTTGCAGTAGTCGATTCTGGAGGTGATGAAGGCGTGGTTGAGGGTTTCAGAGTCATTTATTGGATATGCTTCAAAATTTGTGAGTACAGTCAAAAAATGGTGCTGATTAAAAGTTGTGCTATTTGTGCATGTACATTGAAGGGCGTGTCCGTGGCGTGCCGTCAAAGTTCGCCATTTTGAATTCCGTGCGCATTTTCGGTGAATTTTTCGCGTTGTATTTGAACAAACTCCTCCTAGGGAATTTATCGGATCTACTTCAAAATTGGTCAATAGAGTTAAAAAATGGTCCTGATTAGAAGTTGTGCTATTTGTGCATGTACGTTGAAGGGCGTGTCCGTGGCGTGCCCTCAAAGTTGGCCAGGTTGAATCGAATGTCAAACTGTGATGCCATTTCCGGCATTTAAGGGCTTCTGTTTTAACAAACTCCTCCTACAGATTTTATCAGATTGACTTCAAATTTGATCACTGCAATCTAGACACATTGGTTATCAAAAGTTGTGCTATTTGAGACTGTACATTGAAGGGCGTGTCTGTGGCGTGCCGTCAAAGTAGCGGGAAGTAAGCGCTGCGTGGCGATTTTGAGCTGACTTACGTGAGATTTTCATGTCGTGGTCCGCACATGTTGCAGCCGCAACACGCCCCGAGTTTCGTGGAGTGCGAGGTCCCGCTCAACGCTGCTTGCAGCTTTAATTATATTTATTTTTTGCATATTTTCAGTTTCAGTCCTACACAGATTTCTGGCTGGCATGAGACCCTTCATACTGTAGCACATTGTATAAGATAGATCCATATGAAAATATCCTATCAATAAATTCTCTATTGGATCACTGTGTTGCAAAATGGCATGCAGTTAATGATAAAATAGTATAATTTGCTGCCATTTTCTGATTTACATCTAACTGGGGCATGTGTGTTAGTTGTAACTTGAGTTTTGTTTTTGTTTTGTACACAAAATAAGATGTAGATTAGTTACAATGGAGAAAAAAAGGTTAATAAAACTCAAAATTTCAAGGCAGCTGTCTTCATTACATATTTGAGTTTTAAGTCAAACTCTTGAATTGAGTTAAACTTATGATAATTTACTTTTCTTCTTCAGAAAAGCTTGAATTTTTATGTTTTAGAAACAAAGAAAGGATTTTTTTAAAATTCAGACAATTGAAAAAAATTTTAATAATTTAATACTTTAAATTTCACGTATTTGTATAAGTGCCCAAATATTGAAAAATCCGGTTCACAGCTCACTATGAACAGTTTTTTTAAATACAGAATTTTGTTTCCAAAACTAAAATAGAGAATAAAGAATCAGAATAAAGACTAAAAGGTAAATCGTTTCGAACGTTTTAATTTGTCATTAAAATTTGGCAAAGACAGTTGCCTTAAATTGGTACATTTTCTCTACTGTTTTTTTGTTTTTGTTATTTTTACAGTGTAGTTTTAGAAATAATGCCAGAAGTTCTGCTATTGCTTCAAACTTATGATCTCATAGTAGGATCTGACTGATTTTGTTTCACAGAGAGAGAGCCTTCCCACCAGGCTGTAGTGCTGCCTCCGTGTGTACAGTGCAATGGTAGAGTGGAGTTACGGTTGCAGACATGGGGGGAAGTGAAGGTGGAGGAAGGTAGCTGGGCCAGTTTACACCTCCACAGAACAGCTGCTTCAAAACACAGCGGCCTGACTCAGTTACTAATTAATGCTCAGGACCATCAGTCCTGCAGGTCACAACTTGTGTTCCCATGGCCCAGAGCCTTCAGGGGAAGTTTGGCCAATAAGCTGAACAATGGTGTTATTTCTGTTGGTTCCTCCTCTGACCAAAGGACATGCATAGTAATGAAGTCACTGCATACTGTTAATATATGTACAACCAACAGGTCAGATCATAGACAGCCCCAGGCCCAGCTGTAGTTAGAGGATTGACGTGTCCTTGCAGGTCACATGATGGCCTGTCTCAGCTGTGTCCCCCCTCCCTGACAGGCTGGTGGGGTCAAGAAGTCCAAACTGAACCAAACTACTTATCTCAGACCCTTCACTTACCTGTGGCCTGCACCTGTTCCCGAGTCAGAGGGAAGTTAGACTGCAAGCTGTGGGAGCAGCAGCAGCAGAGAGCTGGTGCTTTGTGTGTATCTCAGAAAGTAACTACTGTAGTTCTATTCCAGCTTTGGTTAAAGAAGGTCAGTTTAAATTCAATTTTTTAATCAACTGCAAATATTTGTTATACAGCAGACAGAGCTGTTTTGGAAGGAGATATGGTCGTATAAAATATCAGTGCATGCCCAAGAGCTGTCTCAGACTGAGGGCATGCCCACACCAGCAAAATGCTGGATTATCAGACTAAACTGCCATCTTGTTTGACTTCATTGTTATGTTCTTGTTAGCTGATTTATATTTAGAAGAGGTCATTTAGTTTTGTTATCCTCTAATCAGTAGTCAGTGAGGTATCTGTCCTGCTGTCATCAGCACAGAATCTCTGATCTGTGACTACAGCCAGATTATCATGACTATCTAAAAATTTGTGTTTGAGTTTCTGTAAGTCATTTTACAATAACCTGTACAGCTATGTCCATCTCATCAATGCCATTTTTCTATTTTTAAACATGAATCTGTACTATTGATCAATTCTAAACAGCATTAACAGTCCTAACCTTTGAGGGAATTAAGTTACCAGAACATCTAGCCCAGGGGTAGATCCTGCTTGCTCACAAAAATGATAATAGATTTCATTTTTTTTTTTTTTTTTTTTTTTTTTTCATTTATCATTGTTTTAGGTGTGATTCCTGCATCCTACAACTGTAAAAATGATTTTTTTTTTTTTTGGATTAGCCGGGAGCTTTGAAATTTGATCTGCAGTGAGGAATTAGCATTATAAGGTATGTGTTGCAGACCTAGACAAAATTTGTTTTTGTTTTTATCTTCCCAAAAGGTTGCCAACCCTTGGTCTAGAATGAAGAAAGATATCATATTAACTTGAGTTTAAAAAGCATGGATGTATCTCTCAACAGAATTACTTTTTGTTTTAAAAAATATATTAAACAAGGACAGAGCCCTTATAAGGTCATAGTTGGAATAATTTTTCAGAATTACTTTTTCATTTACAGAAAATATAATTACTGGCTATAACTACAGAGTAGTGGCTGGCCGACTGTTGCTATAGTTATAATAGGTAACTGAACCACAAGTCTGTATCCCTGCAGCGAATATACAGATAACTAATGGAGAACTGACACTGGCTGTGGCTGAAGCTGTGATTATCATAGGGGAACAGCATGGCTATAATTATGGCAGCGGTTATGGCTGTGGCAGTAATGATTACCATGTGACACATGTAGGGGTTGTGCAGATGTAGGCAAAGTGTTGTAGTGAAGCTATTACTGTTGTAGAGTTAACCTGAACCCAGATGCAAGACTCAACAAAGTTTAGCACAGTTTAATGTGCCAGATGAATGGAGATGAGCAAGAAGAGAAGAGTGATACAGGCAACATGAACAGATCCATGAGCTGGTGAGTGGTCTGGTGTGGCAAGAGAGCGAGGCAGGAAACAGTCCAATCCAAAACACAACGAAAATAACTCAGACTAGATTGTGCATGCCTTAGTGTTAGCACCATGATGGAAAATTTAACTAGGTGGCAAAAACGGAAGAGAAAAGCCAGGGTTTTATACTGCATGAGCTGGATGAGTGGATGAGTCGCAGGTCTGAAGGCAGCAAGAAGAGGTACAGCGCCATGCCCACACAAAGACACACTCAAACAGAGAGAAAACAAACAGGGACTAAGACTAAGAAACACAAGGAAGAGCAGAAAACAGATGGACAGACAGTGGGAATGAGGGAGAGTGTTACTATCTATACAGTCCTGTTCACCATTATTGGCACCCTTCATTTTTTGCATAACCTCTACAATATCTTCAGAAATAAATAGAAATGTACCAAATTTATATCATCAGGATCTTTTCAATTGGAGGTCCAAAGTAATTTAACAAAGAAAATTGTTTTTTCAACTTACATATTGTAATTTCAAAGAAGAAACAGAAAAAAACAGCATGTGCAGCAATAATGGCACCGCTCTTTCATATTTGGTTGCACAACCATTGGCAGCGATAACAGCCTCCAAACGTTTCTTGTAGTCAGCCATCTATAAGCTTCTTGCACTTCTCTTCTCTGGTATTTTCTCCCACTCTTTCTTTGCAAATTGTTCAAGCTCTTGAATGTTTGCAGGTTTCTTTTCCCCAATGGCAGATTTCAGCTCATACCAAAGATTTTCAATCGGATTGAGATCAGGACACATTGCTGGCCATTTTAAAACAGTCCATTTTTTCCTTTTCAACCATTTCTGCGTGCTTTTGGATGTGTGCTTTGAGTCTTTGTCTTGCTGGAGGACCCATGATCTTCAACTCAAACCAAGTTTTCTTACACTGGGTAGGACAATTCACTCTAAAATCTCTTGATAATTCTCTGATTTCATGATTCCTGTGATACGGTCAAGGCCTCCAGTACCAGATGCAGCAAAGCCACACAGCATTATGGATCCTCCACCATGCTTAACTGTTGGTAGGGTGTTCTTTTCCTTTTAGGCTTCATTGCGCCGTCTGTAAACAAACTGTTGGTGTGCATTGCCAAAAAGCTCTATTTTTGTTTCATCTGTCCACAGAACATTTTCCCAGAAGGATTGTGGTTTGTCCAGGTACTCTTTGGCAAAGATTAGTCGTTCCTTTTTATGTCTTTTTCTCAGCAATGGTGTGTTCCTTGGCCTTCGCCCATGAAGCCCTGTTTGGTTTAGTGTGCGGCGTATGGTACTTCTGGAAACCATGACCCCAGACTGTTCCAGGTTGGCCTTCAGGTCTTTGGATGTTTGACGTGGTGTTTTGTCCACCATTCGCACCAACCTTTGAAGACTTCTCTCGTCAAATTTTCTCTTCCCCCCACGTCCAGGGAGGTTCTTGACAGTTCCATGCTTGGCAAACTTCTTAATAACATTACGCACTGTTGAAACAGGGATACCAAGGTCTTTGGAGATGGCCTTATACCCTTTGGAGGTCTTGTGTTTGCTAATTATCACACTTCTGATGTCCTCAGACAGCACCTTTGTCTTCACCATTGCGACGAAGGAACAGGGGATAACAGATGGCTTTTTAAAACACGGAAGTCATCATTCATTGACTAATTCATGTCACATGGGACACAGACAATTTATCACAGGTGATTCTCATTTGTGATTTACCACAGGTGAGTCACAATGTGTTTCCATACTGATTTACAGCAAAGGGTGCCAATACCAGTGACACAGCAAGCTTTAAGTTTTTCTGTTTTTTCCTCCCATTGTTAATTGTTTTAAATTGTTGTTTATCATCTGCTCTTTTGTACCAAACACAAGTTCTCTATAGAACAGAAATGTTTCACTTGACTAATTTTTTTCATTAGATATTCCACATTATGTACTTAAACTTCATGGATGCCAATAATGATGAGCAGGACTGTAACACAGGAAGTCACTTACTGGTGCACTAGTTTGGGGGGGGGGGGGGGGGGGGGGAAAAAAAGGGGGGGGCCCACCAAAGGAAGGAGCTAGTTTGTAGCAAGTTAATTTGGAAGTAATACAGGGAGAAATAGCTTCCTGTAAATATTGCCTGTCATATTATAGCAAGTTCCCTTGGGATATGTGATGTCTTCAAATACATGCCTGAATTTGAGCGTGCAATGTTTCAATCATGGCGATCAGATTTTAACAACATTGACGAAGAAAACTAGTAGCGGCTATGGTGCAGAGGCAAGGCGGGTCATCCCCTAATCGGAAGGTTGTTGGTCCAATCCCCGGCTCCTCCTGCCACATGTAGAAAGTATACTGAACCCTGAATTGCTCTGTGAATGTATATGAATTTGTTCGTTTCTGTTCAATGGGCTTTGCTATCGCTGTGTGAATGTGTGTGAAAGGGCAAATGTGGCATGTTGTGTAAAAGCGCTTTGAGTGGTCAAAAGACTAGAAAAGGCGCTATACAAGTACAGGTCAATTTACCATCTACCATTTACCATTTAATTGAGATCCTGGATCCTGCAGAGGAATGATAACAGCCAGCAATGCAATAAAATCCTCCAGGAGCTTGCTCACAAAATGCTTGACCTAGAGCCTGCCTTTGTAATTGAACAATGGGCAAAAATACTCAGCACTGCCAGACACAGCCTCCAGGACTCATAACAGTATGAAAACCTGCAACCAACTTTGAGATAAGTCTCTTACCTTCCCAGAGACAATGGATGAGGCATCTGCATTTGTCCCTTCGGAAGAACATCATTATTGACTTAACCCAGATTCAAGCTGTTCAGAGAATACCTGTGGCCCATATGTGTGGCTGCAAAATGTCAGTCCGTTATGACAGCTATCCTGTGAATTTTAATGTGTGGGTAATGGACATAACCTATTCCAGTCTAGGGAGAATTAGTGTGTATATGCTATTCACACACAATTTGAATGTTTAAATCTTATTTCTTGTATAATGTCAGCGACAAGGGTTTCTCATGTAAAACCTTGCACAAGATTTAAATAGTTCAACAGGTAGTTCTACACAATACAATCCTGGTTAGATCATTTGGGGAAAATACCATAAGACAATATCAAGGAGGACAGTTTAAAGGAAGAGCTGTTAAGTGTGTAGAAAGATTCTAGAGTCTAGGAATCTCTTAGCTTAATTGTCAGACATCCATTTACACATTTTATCGTATGCAGTTGTCATGATTTAGAAGCTGAACCCAAAAACAAACTCAGACTAGTTGTAATGAACACAAAGTCTTATTTCTTTGATGAGATTAAGGGTGATTTACAGGCTGGCTGAAGGCGAGGGTTTGGGTCCAGGGGTTTAGGTGGTAGAGAAAAACCGGTTTGGAGAGCTGGCTACAGGCAAATCTGGTGGCAAAGGAAACCGAAGAATTTGGCAAGCAGGCTGGCAATCTAAAGACTACACTGGCTATCTTGTTCAAAAGAGCTGAACAAGTTAGAACCACTTTTACAAACAATCTGTTTTCCAGTAGCCATAGGAGAACTTGGCGGACGTGCTGGACGTGTGCTGAGAGATCTCTGGAAAAGATCAGGATATAGATGGATAGATAGATCATTATCGACGGAACCGAGGGCTTGTACCTCCACCGCTTAGCCGCTAGCCTGGCCTTCACCTTCGCTCCAGCTCTTCAGCCTCAGTGCCTCCTCCTCAGCTCCTCAGGTATGTGGTGGAAAATGCCGGCTCGTCCCATTGTTTGGAATGAAGTGATGTCCACCGCTATGTTTTCAATAAAAAGCCAATGTATCCATAGAATATATAAAGTTCTACACAGCAAGTGTAGTATAAGGTTTTACAAGTTTTAAAAAACACACTTAAAATACTAAAAACAACACGACACGGACGGAGCTACTGGATAAGCGTCCTGCTCACACCGGTGCAGGAAGAAAAAGGATATCATCCAGATAAAACACAAAATGTTCTTCCCCGGAGTTCTTGTGCTTTCTCGTCTCGAAGGTTCTCATGGATCCTGCTTGACTCCCATTGCTAATATTACTGATATTATTAGGGACCAAACCAGCGACCGCTGGAGGTCCCTATTGTATTTGCTATGTTTCTTATTCTTACCTATTATTATTTTTAGCGCCTTTGACTGCGTTTTTGCCCCCCTGAACATATACGAAAACTCAAATTTATTTGGCAAAGTTGTCAGGCCTGGTGAAAAATTTTATATTCTATGCGTCGCTTTCGGGTCTGCCACTAGGTGGTGCTACTATTGAGAAAAGTATTTTGACTTTTTTGTTACTTAAAGGAGCATTTAACCCGTCGAAACATTAATATTTATTGAAAGTGGGTTATATATGTAGTCGAAATGTAACATACATTTTGAATTTGGTGCCTATTTGACCGAGAAAAGACAGAAAGTGACTTTAGGGCGCATTTGTATTAAAGACAACACCTCCCACAATGCACAGCTCCGCAAGCCGCTCCCACTAACACTATCAAGGACTACAACAATGTGAATGTAAACCATTTATTTACAGAAATATATCAACAACAACAAAAAGAAATATGTTAACAATGACAGTTATAGTTCCTCCTGAGCGTCCTCAACTTCTTGGTGCCCGCAGTACTGGCCATCTGGAGCTGGATATTTCTGTCGGATAGCCTGCACCACATAAGCGGGTAAAACGACACGATGGCCTCGACCCAATCTCTCGCCTTGCAGGACCCATTCCAGAAAGGCTGTTAGGCGATATTGTCTACAAGACATTGAGCACACAGTTAGCGATGCATGGTCTTTGTGTGTAGCGTGCCACAGTAGTTAGCAATGCAACTGCAAGCTGTTTGTGCAGTAAAGAAGCTAATGTTAGTTCAGTTGGCTGACGTTACGTATTAACCGGGAATAACTTTGTGATAATACTTGAACAAATTGTGTACATACATGCCACGTTGTTATAAGACAGAAAATAGAAACACTCACTTTACAGTCAGACGTCCGTGTGTCCGTAGGCGCACAGCGAGAGCACAGGCACCAGCAGTCCGCCCCAGCTCGAGCCAGTCCGGGCTCCTCGTCCGCGACAGGCAGGTCCTCTGCCTCGGCTGCAGAAGCCTCAGCTGCCTCCTGTTCAGCCTCAGCTGCTCTTCGCTATATTGCAGCTCATAAAGGTAGCAAAAATTTCGAAATTTCTTCCATATTAGATAGATTACCATATTCGTAACATCTGGCTCGTCAGCGCCTCCGCTTAGCTTCCAAACAAGATGGCGGTTATATTTTTTAGTTTCTGCAAGTGAAGTCCCACCCACTGCTCTGTAATAGGTCTGTAGCGTGAGTGAAAAAAAATGAGGAAGTAGCGTTTTATAGTCTCACCCCCTCTACAGAGATATGAGTCTTCCCGCTTCCAATGACGCAAAATGATGATTTTTACATCATTGGAAGTGCAACATTAAAATCCTTATTTCTCCCCTCTCAGGGAAAGTGAGGGAATGATGCACGATCATTCAAAAATATGACTGGGGTTCTAATGATACAAAGCTTAATGCAAATGGGTGAAGTGTCCCTTTAATAACTCCCACATCGTTTGTCGCACATTCAAAAACCTTATATCCACGCGTTTGGTGAATGGAGCTGAATCTCCCCATATAGACCCGATTTGCACAAAAATTACCCACCTAATTTGAAAATTTTTTAAATTTCAAAAAATAAGCACTGTTGGGTATTGAACCCTGAAACTGGTGGAAATCAGCCACTACAGGGCTCCGGTCAGAGAACACGCAGTCATCAGTTTGTTTACAGTCTTTACTGCCAGAATGAGTATGGTACAAACGATGCAGTATGATGGTGCATAACAGATTAGTTTCTGAAATAAACACAGAAACACAATTGGGTTATTACTCATAACCAACATTAATATGTGCACTTAATTACTATAAATGCATACTTGCATATACATATATGTAAGTAATAAACACGAACACTAACAGTGAACCACTACATTTCTAAAGTGACAATGAAGCCATGTTACACTTCCACAATAAGACAGCCAAGCTAGCTAAGCTGGCCCGTTAGCTCAACACACAGCTAATACGGTCACAGACTAGTTGCTGGAACAACTCCTCACTGATATTGCAGAAGTTCATCAAACACACTTAACATAAGTCTGGAGTGAGAACTACGTTATATCACCACATTCATTTCACAGTAGCAATAATTATAACTTACATCGTCAGTGACTTCTGCACCAATAACAGCATAAAAGAAATGAGCGAAAAGAGGGAAAACGACCGCTCTGTACTTTCAAAATAAGAGTTGTGGTTTCAAAATAAAAGTCTCTGAACCAAATATCTCTGAACATGAAGAATGCACAACAGCCGCCCCCACATTTGAGTAGCAAATGTGCAATAACAGGAATTCTTCAAGTGTCCTTT
Organism: Dicentrarchus labrax; assembly: GCF_905237075.1. Taxonomy (NCBI): domain Eukaryota; kingdom Metazoa; phylum Chordata; class Actinopteri; family Moronidae; genus Dicentrarchus; species Dicentrarchus labrax. The sequence goes on from NW_026136719.1 coordinate 36,984,816, forward strand.
GTATCATCCTTGAGGGCAGGTAGCTGTATCAAGCGAGCAACGGGTCTTGTGTAGACTTTACCTTTAACCAGAACCTCTGCGGTTCTGACACATCCGTCCTGGCTAGTGACTGTTTTAACGACCCTCCCGATAGGCCATTGAGCTCTGGGGAGTGATGGGTCAACAATTAGCACAACTGTGTCTACAGCCATGTTCTCTGATGACTTCTGCCACTTCTGTCGTGTGTGAAGAGTTGGCAGGTAGCTCCGTGTGAACTGGATCCAAAACTGGTCTATAAGCACCTGACAGTGGCGCCATCTGCGCCGCCCCATGTCAGCTGGGACATAGGCCACTTGAGGTAGCGAGGCATCACACCGCCCCATGAGAAGGATGTTAGGTCTAATGGGGTCAGGGTCGGTGACATCCGCTGACACATAACCTAGTGGTTTAGAGTTTAGGATCCCCTCAACTTCCACCAAGGCTGTGTATAAGACGTCCTCTGAAATTGCTTGACTCCCCACCGCGACTTTAAGGCCAGCCTTGATTCAACGGACTTCCCTCTCCCATGCACCACCAAAGTGAGGAGCGTTTGGTGGGTTGAACCTGAAGACAATCTGATTTTCTGTCAGTTGTTCTTTCAACTGTGGTTCTATGGCTGCAAAGACTCTGCGGAGTTCCTGTGCAGCACCGCGGAAGTTAGTACCGCAGTCTGACAGAATATCCTTTGGTCGGCCACGTCTGGCGATGAACCGATGAAGAGCAAGGAGGAAGGCATCCACATCCATGGAGTTGAGGAGTTCAATGTGAACAGCACGGGTCGTGAGGCACTTGAAGATGCTACCCCAATACTTTTCTGTTCTCCTACCAATCTTGACTAGGTAAGGTCCAAAACAGTCCACACCTGTTGAGTAAAAGGGTGGGACCATCCATGGGACCTTTGGCTGAGCTCTCCATCGCTGGCAGGATGGGCAGTTGAGTTGGTGGTGTCTGACAGCCTGCCGTCCTCGCAAGATCCAGTACTGTCTTCGCAGTTCTGCAAACACCCGCTCTGTGCCAGGGTGCAACAGACGTTCATCCATGTCCTTTATGAGGAGCTTGGTTGCGGGTTGCTTCGGATCCAACACAATGGGATGAATCTCTCCTATGCTCGAGTCCTGCAGCCTGCGCAGCCTCCCTCCCACTCGGAGGATACATGTTGAGGAGTCCCACTCTGGAGCAAGGCTGGCCAGATGACTGTGGTTTGGCACAGGTTTTTGTGCTGTGAGGGCATTAACTTCTTCTGGAAAGCTTTGGACTTGACACCCTCTCAACAATAGGATCTCTGCGTCTCTGTGACTAATGGGATGGCTATCCACTGCCGCCCCTTGAGCACCCTGACATGCCTTCTGGGTTGCTTCCACCAGCTCCTTCCATGTGTTGAACTGGGAGGCATCGGGAATACTGATTTTGGGTTCTACCACTGTGAAGCTGCAGAAGGTGGTGCCCTTCAACTCTGATGAACCTGCTGTCGCTTGCTCCGGCCTCTTTGGCCAGTGTTCAGCACTCTGGAATGGGGGCCCTTGGCTCCAACGATTAAGCCCAGCCAGAGCCAAGAGTGGCTTACCCCTGGTAATGTCGTCAGCAGGATTGTTATGGGTGTCGACATACTGCCAAGCCTGTCGGTCAGTCAGCTCTTGTATCTCTGACACGCAGGTTCCTACAAATACCTTGTATCTGCAAGAGTCTGATTGGAGCCACTCCAGTACTGTAGTGGAGTCCGACCACAGGGTTGTCTGCTGGATGGTGAGGGTTGTTTCCGTCTCTATGAGCTTGGACAGTTGAGCTCCAGCTAATGCAGCACAGAGTTCCAAGCGGGGCATAGACTGTTGTCTCTTAGGGGTAACTCTTGACCTAGCCATCACAAAGGTGGAGTGAATGGTGTCTCCGACACAAACTGTGAGGTAAGCTACTGCCCCATATGCCCGTTCGGAGGCATCACAAAAGACATGTAGGTCATACACCATGTTTGTGTCTGCTACAGATACTGGCAAGTAGCAGCGGGGGAATGAAACTTCACTGTGATGTTGCAGCTCATTCTCCCACATCTCCCAGGCATGTTGGAGAGCTGAAGGTAGGTTGGGGTCGTCCCATCCTCTCTGCCTGGACCAGAGCTGCTGGATGAGCACCTTGGTGCGTGTTGTGAATGGCACGATGAACCCCAAAGGGTCATACTGACTGGCCAGTACTTGATATGCTGTTCTCATTGTCAGTGCTGTGTGCTTGATGAGCTGGTACTGGTAGCTAAGAGTGTCAGTGGCACAGTTCCACCTGAGGACTAAGGCAGGCTCCATTGGGTCGGTTCAGTTCTGGCTTAACCACTGTTCTGTAGCTGAAGATCTTGCCCCTGTGGGAAGATGTGCCACCACAGCTGGTTGATTATTTGCCCACTGTCTGAGATCAAACCCTCCTTCAACCAGCAGGCTACGCAGTTGGTTTATTCTCTGTGTGGCAGCAAGTATGGTTGGAAAACTCTCAAGGCAATTGTCCACATAGAAACTTTGTTGCACTGACCGTAGGGTATCAGGATGGCTTTCCTGATGATTACGAATATGCTGTTGCAACGCGAAGATGCAACAACATGGGCTGCTTGTTGTGCCAAATGGCAGCACCTGCCATTCATACACATCCGGTGGGTCTTCACAGCGCAGGTCTCTCCAGATGAACCGAAGAAGTGGTTTGTCTTCAGGCAGCAGACGGACCTGATGAAACATTGCCCGGATATCTCCACTCACAGCTACCTGGTGCTGTCTGAAACGTAGGAGGACACCTAACAATGATGGGCCCAGCGTTGGTCCAGGTAGGAGTTGGTCGTTCATGGAGACACCTTGGTGCCTGAACGAGCAGTTGCAGACCAGTCGTGACTTGTTGTTGTGGCACACCCAGCCTGGATGAGTTTACTGATCTCAGCTGAGTAGATGGCCGCTTTCTCTGGATCCCTTTTGAGCCGCCTCTCTGTGGCCCTCAGGTGAGCTATGACAGCATGTGTGGAACTATTGAGTTTAGGTGCTCCTCTCCTCCTCAAGAGGGGGGTCACATAGCGCTTAACACTGTCAATGTCAACACGCTGTGTTTTCGTTACCAGAACGTCCATGGCTTCCTGATCCTCACGGGAGCGAACAACCATTCTCTCATTCCAAAAGGGCAGAACGTCAAGTTGCCATAACCTTTCGACGTTTCGATACAGAAGGTCTTCAGGGCTAGTGACCGAGGTGAAGAGGCACTGTTGCACTGGGGTCTGTTCTGGTGCACACCCGCCAGTACCTTGCAATGCCCATCCGAGGGCGGTATGGATGGCTATGGGTCCACCATTTGTTCCTCTGCGAACTGGCTTAGTGGCGGTGATAAGATGCACATTATCTGACCCAAGCAACACCAGTGGACGGGCATTGATGACTGCAGTGGGACCCCACGTAGGTGAGCATGCCATCTTTGGAGCGTCTGCACTGGATAGGTCTGCTCCACCAAGTCTAGGCCCGAAGCAGTAAATGCTCCCTGCACCTTGTAGCGCTTCTGTGGGTTTGCTTTGGAGGATATTTCAAAGCTGACCTTTGACCCCTGTAGGTGTGTGAGATCTGTCCGCACAGTGCGTAGGTCGAGAGTCTCACACTCACCATTCAACTGGAGCTGCTCGACCACAGTTGGTAGAATGATGGTCCGTTGTGCTCCATCATCTAGGATGGCGAAGGTCTCCATTGACCTAGAATTGTTATGCAGCCGGACTGGAACCACCTTCAGGAGCACTTTGCTCGAGGCAATGCTGGGTGTCAGATAAACTCGACTCTTTGAGGTTCTCGGATCGATGAAGCGACGTTGGACTGCGTCATGAAGGACCTGGAGGTGTATTCCACCGCAGTCGCTGCAGGGTTTCTTAAGATTACATGACTCAGGTACATGGGCACGTGCACACTTCCAGCAGCGCTTCCCTTCTGCTATCCACTTCTCTGTGTCTGCCGCTGACTGTTGTTTGATGTTTTGGCAGCGACTGATGTAATGTTATTTGCTGTCACAGAAGAGGCAGTGTACTTTGAAAGGTTTCTTGTTGTTGGTTGTCGAAGAATTACTGTATGTACTTGGCTGTGTGTGCTCTGCACCGTGATACACAGCTACGTTTTGACCTCTGCCCTTAGGCTGGAACTTCTCCTTCTCATTAACAGAAGGTTTGTCGAGTTGATAGCGCTGCACTAGTCTGCTGGACAGGCGCTGCTGCTGGGCTTTTCCCTGTAGCCATCCATCCAAGTCCTGCAGGTTGTAGGGATTGAGGGTTGTGCTGTTGAGCTTGCCCTGTAGTTGCAGATATTCGATGAACCCATCCCTATGATACTTGGTAGCTTACTTAGTAAGCGGTCGACGTGAGAGCAGCAGTTCAGTTCCATACCCCGGGGCCCCTCCAAGGATTGCAGCATGCTTACTAGGAGGTGGACTCGAAGGGCGAAGCTCTGGAAGGTGCGGGCGTCACCGGGCTTCACATCAGAGGTGGTTAGGATAGCTGCTATTTCACTCTGTGCCAGCTGATGTGGTTGACCATACTGGAGTTGCAAAGCTTGCATGGTTGCTGAGTATGGGTATGGGTGGTGGCGGCAGGACTGACTAATCATCTGTGCCTCAGGCAGCTTGAGGTGTTCGAGCAGCACATGATATTTGTACTTCTCCGACAGCTCCAAATGAGGTTCCAGCAGGTTGTCTAAGGCTAGCTTCAAGTTAGCAAACTCCTTCTCACTATCTATTGAGAAGTCTGGGATTCTGGGTTTTGGCACCCCATACGATGAGTGATGTGGCAGGCCAAAGCTGGTTGGAGCTGCAGTCTTGTTTGATGGCAGCTGAGGTTGTATGGCTGCAGGCAAGTTTCCCACCAGTGGAGCAGATAATGGCTGCTGAAGTGGCACTATTGATGAAGGCAGAGGAGCATAGTTGGGCAGACTATGGCTCGGAGAAGCCTGAGTTGTCGCTTGTGGTGGAGGATAACGCTGTGCAACTGGATAGCTGTAAGCCACAGCCTTAGGTGTATAGGTGTGGGCTATAGCAGCAGATGGCTGTTGCACCTGGGGCTGAAGTCCCTCTCTAGCATCATCATAGTGGTAAGATAGCCCTGCAGCTTGTGGTTGCAGAGCGTCTGACTTGGTCATGTGCTGCACTCCTTGCGTTGGCGTTACCATAGCGTATGATGAGATGGCAGAATAGGGGGAGTCTGGACACTTTGTCGAGGCTGGATATATTGGTGCGAATGCAGAATTTGATCTGTCAAATTCCGCCATAGGTGTGAGGACTCTCACCTGTGTCCCACTCTCTGGTCCCACGGACTTGCATCCTTTAGTGAGTCCACCAGCCTGAGGCTCCACATTGTATGCCTGCTTTGCTAGTGACGATGGAGAATGGCTTGGGTAGGCAAAGGATGTATGGGGATGAAGCGCTGAGGGTGACAGAGTGGGTGGTGGTGTAGCACTCTCCCTGTTGTGATGATCGCCATCTACCTCTTCTTCCTTTAAGAAGGAAGCAATGTGTTCCAGTAGCTCCTGGCGGCGACGCTGTCGGGTTTCATACTGCTGGAGTTTGTTGGTGAGCTTGGCTACTTTATCATTCTCATCCCTCTCATTCCTTGAGATGGATTCAATGAGTGTTTTAAGTGAAGCAGTGCTCAGCATGTCACCTGGGCGCAGGCTGTGTGAGGCTACGTGTCTGTCCAGATGAGAGGCTACCTCCATATGGCCACTGTCTGCTGCGGCTGCTGCCCCTCTCTGCTCCTCTGACTCTCTCTCGGTAGGGCGGGAGGAAAGGGCAGGTTGCTGAGTATTGTAGGCCAGGATGTAGTCCTCAAGATGTCTGGGTGGGTAGCGATGTCTCACATGGCGCTGGTGGTCCTCATGATGTGATAAAGACTCATGATGTGACTTATCTTCTGATGACATTTCTGCAGTAGCCAATTATCCAGCTCGAAGGACCTTTGTTGGGTATTGAACCCTGAAACTGGTGTGTGGGTGGAAATCAGCCACTACAGGGCTCCGGTCAGAGAACACGCAGTCATCAGTTTGTTTACAGTCTTTACTGCCAGAATGAGTATGGTACAAACGATGCAGTATGATGGTGCATAACAGATTAGTTTCTGAAATAAACACAGAAACACAATTGGGTTATTACTCATAACCAACATTAATCTGTGCACTTAATTACTATAAATGCATACTTGCATATACATATATGTAAGTAATAAACACGAACACTAACAGTGAACCACTACATTTCTAAAGTGACAATGAAGCCATGTTACACTTCCACAATAAGACAGCCAAGCTAGCTAAGCTGGCCCGTTAGCTCAACACACAGCTAATACGGTCACAGACTAGTTGCTGGAACAACTCCTCACTGATATTGCAGATGTTCATCAAACACACTTAACATAAGTCTGGAGTGAGAACTACGTTATATCACCACATTCATTTCACAGTAGCAATAATTATAACTTACATCGTCAGTGACTTCTGCACCAATAACAGCATAAAAGAAATGAGCGAAAAGAGGGAAAACGACCGCTCTGTACTTTCAAAATAAGAGTTGTGGTTTCAAAATAAAAGTCTCTGACCCAAATATCTCTGAACATGAAGAATGCACAACAAGCACGCTATAAAATGAACACTTCCTGTACATTTTTCGTCAAAAATGGAAGTGGACCATTTCTCCACATTGGTATGTCCGATTTACACCAAGCTTGGGTCCATAATTCAGTTTAGTCCATGTCTTCCTTAGGAATCGTGCACAATTTCAAGCCATCGTGGCACTCTTTAAAATGAAGAAGTTTATATCTCCGCGTTGGCACATGTGATTTAAGTGATACTTGGTACAATGCTTGCCCACGGCTCCCTGAGGCTTACCTAAAAGGAAAAAAATCACGCCACTGGGTGGCGCTCTGGTGGCAGTGTAAATCACTGTGCGGAGACCGTAATAGTTATAAATATGAAATTTACAAGGCACATGTAGACTGGTGCCTGAAGCTCACATACCAAAGATTGTGTTTGTCGTGTTTGTAGCGCCCCCTACAGGATAAAAAAAACTCCTCCTAGGGAATTTATCGGATCAACTTCAAATTTAATCAGCGCAATCTAAAGACATTCATGATTAAAAGTTGTGTTATTTACGACATTCCGTCAAACGGCGTGTCCGTGGCGTGGCATCAAAGTCAGCCGTTTTGAATTCCGTGCTCATTTTCTATGATTTTTCACCTTGTATTTGAACGAACTCCTCCTAGGGAATTTATCAGATCAACTTCAAATTTAATCAGCGCAAATTAAAGACATTCATGATTAAAAGTTGTGCTATTTATGACATTCCGTCAAACGGCGTGCCCATGGCGTTGCGTTGAATTTCGACCATTCACCATGAACAGATTGTACACTGAACAGTCTCGCCCTGAACCACGTCCTCATAACTTCAGCGTACGTGGTCCAATCTCAATGAAACTTCACCTTTGATAACATTCCTGCCTTCAACACGTCTACATGACAATATTCAGACATAGTAATAACGCCACCTACCGGCAACAGGAAGTAAGCGATGTGTGGCGATTTTGAGCTGATTTACGTGAGATTTTCATGTTGTGGTCCGCACGTGTTATGACGGCACGTGACAGGGCCGCAGCACGCCCCGGGTTGCATGGAGTGCGAGGTCCCGTCCAACGCTGCTTGCAGCTTTAATTAGGGATCGAGCACTGACAAGTGCAAGACCCTATTGTTCCTCTGGGAATTAATATTATTCTGCCCCTTCTAACGCATATTTGGCCCCCGCAACATGCTCAAAAAGTCATGAAAATTTGCACAAAATTCAAACGTATCGAAAATACCGATAGACATTGTCCCCATGCACGGGCGCCGCCAAACGGCTAAGCCATGCCCCCCAGAATCAGCCCCCAAGACACGTAAGGCCCACATGTACGAAAATTGGTATGCATGTGTATCATGATAAAAGAAGCAGAAAAGTCTCAAGGACCCATACCTCAAACCCAACAGGAAGTCAGCCATTTTGGATTTTGTGGCCATTTTTGGCGATTTACACACGTTGTATTTGAACGAACTCCTCCTAGGGCATTTATTGGACCGACTTCAGATTTGGACACAGCCATCTAAACACATTCCCCATTAAAAGTTGTGCTCCCCAGTTGTTTCCGTTGAACATCGTGGATGTAGCGTGGCGTGGCGTCCCGTGTCGTGCAATTTCAAACCTTCGCCATGAAAGAGGGATTAATCATAACTTCTATGTACATGATCCGACTGCAACGAAACTTCACATGTTCAATAAGAGTCCCGCCCTGAACACGTCTATGTGATAATATTCAGTAATAGTCAGAGCGCCACCTAGTGGCAACAGGAAGTATCACATTTGATACTTTCATGTTCTACTCCTAGCAGGATGATCAGATCCAGCTGAAATTTACTTATAAAATGCAAAACACATTGTTGATGATATGTGATGACTGTGGTGAGTGGGCGTGTCTGTGGCGTGGCGGGAAATGTTGATGTATCGCCACAAAACACGAATTTGCTATAACTTGAGTGTACATTGTCCAATCGGCTCCAAACTTCACTTGTCTGATAAGAGTCCCGCCCTGAACATGCCCATGTGATAATATTCAGTAATAGTGAGAGCGCCACCTAGTGGTGAAAGGAAATGTCATTTTTTTATACTTCCATGTTCTACTCCTAGTAGGATGATCAGATCAAGCTGAAATCTAGTCAGGAAATGCAAAACATGTTATTGATGATATTTCTTGATTGTGGTGAGTTCTTATTAAAGGGCGTGTCCGTGGCGTAGTGTCAAACTTTGATGTACCGCCAGAACACACAAAGTTGCTATAACTTGAGTGTACATAGTCCAATCGGCTCCAAACTTCACTTGCCTGATAAGAGTCCCACCTTGAACACTTCTATGTGATAATATTCAGTAATAGTGAGAGCGCTACCTAGTGGTGAAAGGAAATTTATTTTTTGTACTTCAAGCATATTGACCAGATCCAGCTGAAATTATGTGAGAAGTGCCTTAGGAGCATGAGGATCACATATTATGAATTTTAAGAATTTGCATGGAACCATGTTGCCATGGCGACACGGCAAAAATAAAAAATAATCACACTTTTGGGGGGACTAACCATGCCTGAAAACTCATGAAACTTTGCACAGCATTCGGTGGTTCTGAACGCCGAGGTATTGTCTTGGTCCCGTGGATGGGCGTCGCAAAATGGCTTAGCCACGCCCCCCAGAGTCAGCCCCCAAGACACGTATGACTGACATGTATGAAAATTGCTACGCATGTGTATCATGATAAAAGAAGCAAAAAAGTCTCTTGGACCCATACCTCAAACCCAACAGGAAGTCGGCCATTTTGGATTTTGTCGTGATTTGCACACGTTGTATTTGAACGAACTCCTCCTAGGGCATTTATTGCACTGACTTCAGATCAGACACAGCCATCTAAACACATTCACCATTAAAAGTTGTGCTCTTCAGTTTTTTTCGTCAAACTTCCTGCCCGTGGCGTGGTGTCCCGTGGCATCCAATTTCGATCCTTCGCCATAAAAAGAGGGATTCGTCATAACTTCTGCATACATGATCCGACTGCAACGAAACTTCACATGTCTGATAAGAGTCCCGCCCTGAACACATAGTGATAGCGCCACCTATGTTGTAGTCCGCACTTGTTACGACGGCACGTGATGTGGCTGCAGCACACCCCGACAGCATGTGATGCGGTCACAGCACACCCCGACGCGCGCCGGGTGCGAGATCCCGTTCAACGCTGCTTGCAGCTTTAATTATTATTATTACTACAATTCTGTCCATCTGTCTTCACTTCTGTCTCTGTCCTTCTGTCTTTATCTCTCTCTCTCTCTCTCTCTCTCTCTCTCTCTCTCTCTCTTTCCCTCTCCCCAACTGGACAGAAAGCCACCCACCTAGAGCTAGGATCTGTCTGTGGTTTCTGCCTCTTAAAAGGAAGTTTTTCCTTGTTGCCATCGCCAAGTGCTTGCTCATGGTGCTAAAATAAAATAAATAGGTACTACCCTTTCAAATGTTGGTACTTAACACATCCCAGGCATGACAACATTAAGAGACACTAGCCTAGTGCTTATGGCAGATGATGGCTCATTTCATTTTAGTGTTTACTGTGGTGCTTTTCTTCCTGTCAAATCACATGCACACATGTTGTATGTGAATGTGTGGTGGGAATACTGAGCAGCAGCTGGATAGTAAAGAAGCAGCTCTATCCTCTGTGGTGGAGGAAGAAGACTCTTTCACACTTCTGAACTCTCCTAATACCACAGTAACACTACAGCATGTGAGATGTCACACAGCCTACCTATGACTGACTCACACTGTAGGCAGACAGAAACATTGACACACACTCATAGACTAAAGTAAACTATACTATATAAACCTTTTTGCCTTTCCTAATTCATCTGTCCAGGGGGTTAAACTAACCACCTGGGTTACTCCAGCCATCACCTTTGTACTCTGAAGGACTGCTTGCTTGTTATGTCTGCTGTATAGGAACTTAAGCTTCCTCTGCTGTCAGTCAGAGTGACACACAGAGGGGTAAGGGCAAGATACTTTATAAGTATGAGAATGAAAGTTGATCAGCAAGGGCCAGATTGAGAATGTAATAAAAAGAGAAAATTAGTCAGGGTTGGTGGGGAGATGGTGTAGGTATATTTCCTTACAAGAGCAGCAGAACAAAGAGTGCTTTGTGTGGAGTGCTGCGAGAGTGAAGTGGAGCCAAGGCTAAGGAAGTGTTTAACAGTGCACACTGACTGCATTCCTGCTGTGTGATTACGAGCAACTTCTAATTTATTCTCCTCCAGACTTAACTCTGCACTGTCCTCCTCCTGCTTTCCTGACTCGCTTTTCCTTCCTTAGGTATTTCTTTTCTAAGGATTCTGAACCTGTCCACTGTATTAAGGTTTGGGAAAGGAAAATCAATGCTGTGTTGCCTGACAATGTTCCATTACTCTAAGGTTATGTTACATAAACGTCCCCCTCTGTTTCTCTCTGTATAATGATGCACTGTTGCAGTTATTCAAATTTGTGGTTGGTTGAAAGAGGGCATGGTACTGGCAGAAAAACACATTTTCTCAAAGACTGGAAGATCACTGCTGCACCGTGTTTCAGAAACTGGTTGAATGACCTTTCAGTTTCAGTCACTTATTTACATGGAGAAACTGTGATGTCACCATAAAGGTGTCTATTTGGGACAGGCGTTTATTCCTTTAGCACAAAACTCTTGTTTAGCACAGATTTAAATACTCTCTAATTGTGCTGCTTCTCTTGAGTTTTGTTCAGTTTGTTCAACTAACAGCTTACAGTAAATTTCAGATCGTACTTTTTTCTCTGTGCTGCCACAACGAAGATTTAAGGCAGCCAGCGTACAGCCGCAATATCAAAATTTACTTCACATGAGAATATATGGATATGGAATAGTTACCCTCTGATATGGATGTCACAAGCAATGAAGGCGTCACAGCACGTGTGCCATCACTAGTTAACATTATGGCAGTGGGATGAGATGTGAGTGGGAAGAGGTATAGGAGGGTGGCCTGGTAGGGCAAAGGACGACAGGTGAAAAGTGGCCCAGAATGAATAACCCTCTCAAAGCGATCAAAGCTGGGACTGGCAATTCAATTGTAAGAGGATATTGGTGTTTCCTTAGGCTTCCTCTGCTTCCTGCCCAGCAGCTACCCCTGCCCACTCCCCCTGCCACTCTCAAGTCTCAAATGGCAACAGGGGCACCATTATACTGTGCCTGCCATGGCTTCTTGCACAGACTCATGGCGGGCAGACACAGGAGGGTATGCAGCAAGACTAAATTGTCTCTCCTAGTTGGACCTCTCTGCACCTCTGTCCTCGTATCTCATTTTTTCTGTCAGTACATACTGAAATGTATTTAAAATTGCATTGCAACTGCATTCCACAAACTATGATTCTTACATTTCTGATTGTAAACAAATAATATCCAGAGTAACATGTGGTCAACATTACAGCTGTTAGCAGGTTATTTTTCACGTTGGACAAAGCTGTTTTCCCTTGCCTCTCAACTTTAGGCTATGCTGGGTATATTCAGCCACATAAATCCCTAGAATAATACATTTGCCGGGTATTTATCTGCTGGACACCCAGATAGACATGATAATTTTTGCTCCTTTTCTGACATTCTTCCTGCAAGATACAACACTAACAATACAGCGAGGCGAGAAAGCTTCTCCTGCCTCGAGGGCAAGAGGATATAACTTCACCCAGTGCTGACACAGCTCTGTGAAGAAATGTCCGGTTTTGCAAGACTGTGAGAGACACAACAATATATCAGAAATGCTGAGTGAAAGAAGCATTGCTTGAATCCCAAGGCAAATAACAAATGCTGCTTCTACTGTTTACTATCTGTTTTCCAGCGCGTCTGTGATATTGAATGTGACACATTAGAAAACGAACGGAAAGGCAAATTCATCTAATGGCAATAGAGAGGAGTCAATTGCCTTTTTATAAGTTGACCTGCATTTAAAAACTTATGCTAATTCTGGTGTACCCCAAACACTGTAACTGTTAAACCCAGCAACCTACAAGTTAAGTACTTCTTCTTCTCTCACACACTGAATCTCTTGATGTCTTTGTAAATTACAACTCCAAATGGTCAATTCTGCTGACACTTGATTTGACAGTTGTGTCTCTCTACAGCCACACAACCATCAATCCTGTTATCTTCTTACCTTCCTCCCTCTCCTTACCAGGGATCGAGTCCATGAGATAAAATAATGGATAAGATAGACTTACTTGCTGAGTTACTTACTGATTCCACACTGGGGAATTTCACTTATCACAGGAGCTCCAGAGTCACAACACAATAGATAAATAAATAAAATAGAAGAATACAACATACAATAGAAACAGAAAACTAAGAATAAGAGTCATATATGGACTATATACAGCTTTTTATATACAAATGTGATTAATGGAACATTGTACATGTCACAGGAGGAGGTCGTGGCACTGTGTTTACAGTGTATATATATTTATACACGAAATCTAAGGCCATAATATGAGGCTAATGCTTCATTAATACCATAGAACACCCTGGGAGTCTCATTAGTGATACTAGAACAATATTTTTTTTCAATATCTTGCTTTGAGAAATATGAAAATGTTTATGTACAATAGGAAGTGTGTTAAATTTTATAAAGACCTTTACTGAAATAACACTGTGTACTGATCAAGTTCCCTGAGAACAAATTCTCATTTACAATGACGACCTGGGCAATAGGCAGCGATAGAGGTCGATACAAGACATTATAGTATACAGAGTGTGTGTGTGTAAGATAAGGGACCCAGACAACTTTTAAGTCTGTGTTGAAATTATGTTATGTTAAAGTCATCCAACCAAAGTTAAAGCTGACCTAAGCACTAGGATTTCCTGTGTGTGTGTGTGTGTGTGTGTGTGTGTGTGTGTGTGTGTGTGTGTGTGTGTGTGTGTGTGTGTGTGATTTGTGTGTGTGTGTGTGTGTGTATTGTGTGAGTGTTTGTAATCAGCCTTGGTCCAAACATTCTACCAAGAGCTGTCGTAAAACACAGAGCCATGTCACCAGTTACTGACCAGTGACTTTAGCACATGTGACCAGTTACTGACCAGTTACCTTAGCACAGGATGGCCTTCCCTACAAACAAAAATGCCCTGCAACGGTGTGATTATAATGCTTCATTTGTGTCACTGTAACGTTACCAGTAGTTACTTTGCTGCTACATTGTTGAAATGTTACAATGCAACAGGTATTTTATGGTGTTATACAATGTCTGTTCAACATCCTCTGCAAGACATTACTTGTACTTTATAACCTGACTGCAACATTGCTCAAATGTGACAATTTACCTAGGTATTATAGGTTGTTGTTCAAAGTCTGTGCAACTGATGAAATGTCATAATTACCCAGCAAATTGTTTCTACTGTTTGCTGCACCCCCACAGCCAGCACATAAAAGGCAGCGAGCTGCACACTCACCATGCTGCTGCAAGTGAACAAAAAACAATAAGAGTAATTTATTAATGTAATCCACACAAAAGATGTACTGGCAAGGAATATAAACACTAAATAGATTACAGTTAATTCAGGTAACTCAAGCAAAGAACTGCAGGATGCATTTAAAAGGGAGAGAAAAATTCCCTGGATAAAGCAACAAGATCAAGAAAGATTACAGACGAGTTTATTACCCTACTTTTTTTATTTTGCAACAAAAAAAGAAAAAAACAAAGAAACAGCTAAGCTATTCACTTATACTATATAGGAAAATACAAGGTATTGGATCGGGACTCACTATCAGCAGATACTCAAAAATAAATGACTTGGCTCAGGATCAGGGGCAAAAATGTTTCATACTGGACCACTGATTTTTTGCAGAGGACATTAAACAAGGTAATATTTTGTTTGTTTTTCACGTTAGGAAAATTATTAAATCTAAAATATTTTAAATGATATCTCTCCATCCATCCATCTCAATTTCGTTTTATCCTTTCCTGATCATGAATACCAATTCCATCTCATCTCAATTTCTTTTTATCCTTCCCTTTCCTGATTTTATCCTTTCCTGATCATGCATACCAATTCACTGACACTAGGCCACCTGTCAGCCAATCACTGTGGACAAGTTCCAGATTTTCAGTAGAGCTGCTGGATAGGTCTGATGGTTGGTATCTTTAGAAACAACTCTCCGTATGACAGCACTTACACCTAGTGGTACAAAAATTTAATTACAACACTTAACCGCCAACATGCAGATTGGGACTGGACACTGTCATATTAAAAGATAAGATATAAGATAAGATATACCTTTATTAATCCCCGTGGGAGAAATTCAAATTTCACACAGCAGCATTGTGGAATATAGTGCCAAAAAAGAGTACACTGTACATACAATAGTATCACAAATAAGAATATTACAAAATATAATAGAAAATATATAACTATAAATAAGAAATATATACACCATATGCAATGTGCAGTACAATGGTGTGAAAATATTTTAAGCAGCTTGACTAAAAAACTCAACTGTACATGTGCAATTTAAGATAAATAATATAGGTTTGGTTGAATTAAAACTAGTCTTAGTCAGCGAGGGTTGAAGGTACTGGGTGCTGTGGCGTTGTGGAGTCTGATGGCTGATGGTACAAACAAGCCTCCAAACCGCTTTGAGGCTCGGAGCTGGATCAGTCTGTGGCTGAAAGTGCTCCTGAGCTGCCTGAGCTCAGTGTAGAGAGGATGAGAAGGGTTGTCCATGATGGCTTTCAGCTTCTCTCTCATCCTCTTTTCAGTCACAGCCTCCACACTGTCCAGCTCCATCCCCACCACCGAGCTGGCCTTCCTCACCAGCTTGCTCAGCTTGTTGGCACACCCAGTGCTGATGCCTCCCCCCGCACAGACCACAGCAAAGAAGAGGACACTGGCTACTACAGACTGGTAGAACATCTGTAGTAGCCGAGTGCACACATTGAATGACCTGAGCCTCCTCAGAAAGAACAGCCTGCTCTGTCCTTTCCTGTAGAGGGCCTCAGTGTGATCGGTCCAGTCCAGTTTATTTTTAAGTGTCACCCCCAGGAACTTGTAGGTGTCCACCATCTCTACCCTCTCTCCCCTAATAGTAACTGTGGAGGGGGTCCTCTTGCTGCGCCGAAAGTTCATTTTTATTATTTTTTTATTCATCTTGCCACACTTAACTAATAACTCGTTTAAAATATTTTTTTGTAATTATTTAGTACACTGCTAACTGGGAAAACTAATATTATTACTGAAACAATACTGCTGTTGTGTATGTAAAATGTTGGATATTTGAATGTGAATTATATCCATGTGCTTGTGTCTATAATAATGTTGATGGAACCATGCTGTTACACCCTGCACATTGAACTGATTGATTTGTAATGAGGTCATGGGGCCAACATCTTGTAGAGCTAGGCTTATTCATCTGCGTATGGAGTTAGATTTGTGTCTTTATTACATGCGAGAAAATAAATGATCTGAGAGAAAAAAAAATGTTTCAGAGAAAAAGTTATTACACTGATAGCAAAAAAGCATTTGAGAGAAAAAAAATATTTGAGAGAAAAAGTTTTCATACCAATAGCAAAAAATAATAATATTTGAGACTAAAAAAAGTTTTGAGAGAAAGTATTTTCTCATAGAACATTAAAAAATATAAATTTGAATTTTTAAAAATTATTTCTGAGAAAAAAATACTTTTTTTTAACTCTCAAATATGTGAGTTACCCATCGAGTTGTGTGTGTCATCATCTTACCCAAACATTGGAGTCTCTGCGCTCAACTAAGGCAGCGCATCTATGCCGGTGAATCGGCAATGGTGTAATGATTCAGTTCGACTCCCAAGACGATTCTCACCCGACTGGCCAATAGGAACGTGGCCCCGCCCATGACATTATTTTCACAGCGAGAGCAAAATCCTGACACGAGAGCAAGAAATTGCATCGAGAGTAAAGACTTAGCTTTTGAGGGAAACACATTTTTTTGAGAGAAAATGTTTTCACACTGATAGCAAAAAATATATATTTGAGAGTTCAAAAAAGTATTTTGAGAGAGATTTTTTTTTCTCAGAAATAATTTTTAAAAATTCAAATTTATATTTTTTTTATGTTCTGTGAGAAAACACTTTCTCTCAAAACTTTTTTTAGTCTCAAATATTATTATTATTTGCTATTGGTATGAAATTGGCTTTTTCTCTCAAATATTTTTTTTTTCTCTCAGATCATTTATTTTCTCGCATTTAATAAAGACACAAATCTAACTCCATAGTGTTCACACACACTAATCCTCAAATATCAGCGCTTTAAAAAACAACAACATATTAATGTAACTATATACACACATTGGTGTGCTATATATGTTAAATATTGTCAATCAATGCATTTATTGACTTCTCATTGTCTTTCAGTTGTGTGTCTCTCTGTTATGCATTTAAATTGGCCGCCAAAAACTTCCGGGAATTCTCTGTAGGCTACGTGAGTCACGTGACGATCAAGCATTTTGCCGCGACTCTTACGTCTTAATGGCTCTCGTCTAGTACTGCGTCACTCTTGTTTTATCCAATCAGCGGGCTACGTGTATCACGCTGAGGGTTCACAGTTCAGGGGTTGCCAAGGAGAGAGGAAGATGGCGGCAGGCGGACTGAGCTGTAAGCGGCGCTGAAACAGATTTCATGGGCTGATAATACTGACGAGTAAAGCTGAGTCTGACGACCAATCTTTAAGACTGTACTTAGACGAAATAAGGACGGTAATGGCGCTGCTTTACGGCTTGTTATGGCGGCTCTTGCTGGTTCTGGTGCACGCCAACAGAGCGCTTGTCTCCTGGCTCCGTGTCCGCCTTCGGAGCTGGAAAGGCCGGCTGTGGGAGCGTACGATGGCCGCTCTTGTTCTGCCCTCAGCCCTAGCACGGTTCCCAGACCATCAGAAGAAGTTAAATCATAATAACCCTGATGCTAACGCTAACCCGGTCAACCGTACTGCCAGTCGCCGGTCACGGTGGCTGTCTGACGGCAGGTCTTTGGAGAAGCTGCCGGTCCACATCGGCCTATTGGTCGCGGAAGAAGAGCCTAGTTATACGGACATAGCAAACCTGGTGGTCTGGTGTATGGCTGTTGGTATATCTTATGTCAGCGTCTATGATAATCACGGTAAGCATTTTACACTTAACCCAACTTTGGTACTGGCAGGGACAGTCTCAATCTTCGGGGTGTCTGCTGCTTGTACTTGCTGAATAAAAGCACACTGCTATTCATTTACCATTTAACAATAATAATAATTTTATAATCTTGTTTCTGCTGAAACTACTCTCTCATGTTCCCACCAAGTAACGCTGAACAACTTTAATTCCAGTTGGTTGAACATTAAGGTTAGAAGAGAAAATGTGTTTTATGTCATATTTTTAAATATAATTTTATAGCAAGCACTATCTGTGTTAACTGTTAATTTGCATGTGTATTTTTAGTAAGTAAAGTCTCCCCTGTGTACAACTGCAATTTAATCCAGAGGTTACAACATATACAGATTTCCTTTCACTGAACAACCTCTACAGTAATGTTTATAAAACTGTCTAAACTATACAATTGTTTTCTTATCTCATTATTTAGCCCTTTGTGTTAGAGTCGTTTGATTTGATAAGTTTATTTGACTTTTGTACCTCATCTGAACATAATTTACACAAGCTGAAAACTAATCCTCCCTCCCACTAGGAAAATGATCCACCCCCTGTGGCTTATTTCTGTAATGTCATGTGACTGTAGAGGTTATATTAGTTTGTTCCACATTGTGTGGCTCAGTTGTACAGTTATGCAGGGACTGTGGTCATTTTCCACTCTCTGAGAAAACAGAAATGCCTAAATGATAATATATTATCGAACCTAGCCTGTTGAAAACCTGATATTTATAATTTGGGTTTTAATTATTATACTGGTTTAAACATCCAGTGTGATTTCGTCCAGCCTCTTGTACAGTTTGAATGTCAGGCCATGCACACATACATGTACATGATCCCAGTTTAGAACACACTATGCCTTTTTCTTTGTTAGTATGTATATTCTTTTTGTGCTTGAATTAAGTAAATGACATTACGCTGGCCCTGTCTACTCTTTTCCATCTCATGCATCTCCCTCAGGGGGAGCCATCTTTGAATATGTACCACTGATTATGGTAAATGGTAAATGGACCTGTACTTGTATAGCGCCTTTCTAGTCTTCCGACTAGTCTTTTACACTACGACATGTGATCCCCGACAGGAGCCGGGGATCGAACCCACAACCTTCTGATTAAGGAACGACCTGCTCTGCCTCTGATCCACAGCCACCCTTTTACAACTAGTACTGCCCAATAACTTCAGCTGTAGTAGATTCAGATTCAAATGGAAACCACAGCTTGTGGATGCACAGGACACATAATCTTTGATTCACCACTTTTGTGGGAACTGTTACTTGGAGTAATTGCATTTTCTAATTTAACTGTCAGAGCAGTAATGTTTCATCTTTCACCTGCAGCCTTTACTATTCCAACATCTTAGTGTAATTATTACACTACCCTACATTACCCTCAGGTATTTTCCGGAAGAACAACTCCCGTATGCTGGAGGAGATAGTAAAGCAGCAGCAGGACTTGCTAGGTGTAGACGGATCCAAATACAATGTGGAGTTCCTGAGCAATGGCAGTGACAAACACCAGCACCATGGTAAGTAAAGATTTTTTTCCTTCCCAATAACCTGAACCTTTTGTAAAGGTTGATACCGAGTACTGATCCAATACAAGTGCGTTTAAAAAAAAATATATACGTGTATATATAATATATATATACTGCCCAGCTTCCTTCTCCTCTCCTTCACAGATTACCTATGTACAGATAACTGTATTAACAAATATTTCAGTTAATTATTTTTTAACATGTTGTTAATGATTTAATATACCCTGTCCACCAATTCTAGTTGACATTGCTGAGAGCTGCTTCTTCTCTCTTACTCTGTGCTGCTTGTCACAGCTTTGTAAAACACAGCGCACTGAGACCAGTTTATTACTGTATATAGTATATTAGTGTTCTTTTTGTTATCTGATATGAAAAACAGTTGTCATGCCTACGGCAGCGTATTTCTGCAAAAGTTTCTTGTTATTACAATATATTCTTCGTCTTATTATAATATAAAATATTTCATGTTATAACATGTTAACTTTATTGTTACAACAGGAAAGTTTTCACATTATAACAAGATGAACAGTATATTGTTATAACATGGAGCCTTCCGACTGGTCAGTGAGAAATGAGCTACCTCAAAAGGATAGGGCTCATTCTTCCTTCTGTACAGCTCCATGTAAAGTCCTTAATAGAGTATGCATACTTTCATACTTACTCACAATATCATCCACTGTGCTAAATAACAATAAGGTCTCGCCATTTCTCAATCTAAGCATGAAGTACAACTTAATCAAATCACGTAAATGAGTTTCCTCATTCAAACATGACTTATCACATTATAAGTTGAAACTTGAAAAGTTTGCTGTCATAAGTTTATATGTTGTAATAAATTGAAAAGTAAGTGTGTACATAAGTCATTTATTGCTTCACTCATACTAGACTGCAGTAGATTAAAATTCTTCAAACGACTAAGAATGAAGGGAATGTAAAGCAAAAGGGGAGCTTTTATTATTTGCTTGAAATGAACTCATCCGGTCTCTCTAAATTGCATTAACACAACAAAGACATAAGGTGTAATTAAAGCAGCATCCCAATGCAAACATCTGGGCACTATTATGTTTCCCCCACCACCTTTTTTATACTGCCCAAGCTTCTATGGAAAAAAAGAAAAGAACAAGAAAATTAAAATGAAGTCAGAAAATAGTAAAGTTTGGGCTCTTCTGACATTTTATGAGTTAATCAAGAAAATGGTCAACAGATAAATCGATAATGAAAACAACCATTTGTTGCAGACCTGATGACCTTTGTTCAGTGAACATAGCAGCAGGAGTTTGTAACTGGTTCAGAAAGGGTCTCGGTTTACAGTTTTTCCCCATTGGTTTGGCTAATTTCTTGAAAAAGAAATAACATTCTCAAAACTCTAAGATCATTTGGCAAAACAGTCTTACAGTTCAGCACAACACCATAGTTCACTTGCAAAAGCTCATATCTCTCCCAAAACAGTTCACTCGTGTGTCAAAACTAAATTCCTTTCTCATATAAATAGTCATTGCCCCCAAAATGCATTGTCCCTTTGGCATTGAGTAAGCACTGCAAGTCAAAATGTTTAGATGTTTTGTCACTATGGCAGAGGACCATTGAAATATCCCTCATGTCCACCTGTCAGTCTTAGCCCAGTCCTTCATTGACAATGGTTACTGTACTAGTTTTTTTTGTCTAGCCAACAGAATACAATTGTGTATAAAACTGAAAAAAAAAAAATAGGATTTTACGGTAAGAGTACCCTCCAAGGTTTGACATCAGACATTGCACTCCTACTGCCAAGGAAATTGTAACCATTTTTTTTCACACACATAAAGGTACTTCCATACATCAGAGTTAACAGAAAATGTATACAGCACAATATACTATAATATAAACACAAACTAAAAATAAGGAAAATTATATGTAGCCTACAGTGCTGTAAATAAAGCTGGAGATTCAAAATTAACATTTCTTCACGTGTTTGGCCCATCTGCCTCTGGCCGCCCACTGGCATACACTGCTGTCTGTGGCCACAGATTCGTCAATCACCATATATTCTCCTTGCGTGAACAGGGCGGCGTGCATGTGCACATCCTGCACTGATCCTGTAATATCATCACACGCAGCGTCTATTGCATGGAGCAGGGACCTCGATTTGAGCGATGCTATAACCTCTACCTAAGTGGAGAAGAACTCCTAATAGGATGAGGAAAGGAGAATAAGGTGGTAGGAACACCATGACCATCCTGGATGAGTAGTGAACCAGGCCCTGATGAGCGGGCCACGGTGGAAATTCACATTGTCCCACACAAATACATACTTTGGTAGGTGAGGACCTACGAGACTACTCATTTTCACGGATCAAATCAGAATGAAGGCGGTCCAAGAAGATGAGGAGCTTCGTGTATTGTAGGGCCAAGACTGGGGATGTGGTGGCCACACCATTCTCAGAAATGGCAGCACACATAGTTATATTGCCCCCACGCTGGCCTGGGACATCCACCATGGCCCGGTGGCCAATAATATTACTGCCACGTCTTTGGCCCTTGGCCAGGTTGAAGCCAGCTTCATCCACAAACACGAGGATGTGAGGGGTCTCATTTCCTTCCAATGCCATTATTCTCTACAAAAAATCATCAAATCAGTCATACAGAAGAGTCATACACTAGAGTAACAGAAAATTACATAGGAATGTTCTATGTTCTCCTCCACAAGTTCAATATACTACTGGCCACTACTCCAGTGGTTCCAAACCTGGGGTACATGTACCCCTAGGGATAGGCCTACGCAGAGGTACTACAGAGGGTATTTGAGAGAAAGGGGAGGTGGGAAATCATCAATGACTAGACACACTGAAATGTTACAGTAAAACCCCCAAGTATTAGATAGATCTGCTTGGGAGGCACTAATTGCAGCTCCTTGACCCCTTTTCTTACCATATGTGATATTCTTCAAAATAAAGATTACAATGATAAGCTGCAGTTTTTAGTTTAAAGTTCAAGTCGGATAAAGCAAATACTTGGATTCAGATATCAGGTAAAAGGGGTACTGAAGCCCAAAAAGTTTGGGAACTTCTGTTTAATTGTGAAAAGGTTATAAAGATAGACAACCAGTAACTGACAGCATGGTGTCTTCGTGCTCCTCGGCCTCTTCCCCCTATTCTACCACCACGCACCCTTACTCCTCCTCCTCTTCTTCCTCTTCCTTAAGCAGGCAGTTGTCCTTATTCATTTACTTGGTCAGGTGCCTCCATGTTCAGAAATTGTACTGGTCCTGTTCAAGCTGTATACATACATGTTTGGCAGTATTCACAATCATGGACACTGGACAGCACCTGTCGGGTAACTAAACATATTGTTTGATTGGTCATCTGAGATGTGTGAAACTCCTCCTTCGTTAGTCAAGTTCTATTTTCACCTGACTGTCAATTTATCAAATGTTCCAAGAGATTCATATATGGTATTCATGGTATTAGGTTCTTGACTAATTTTGACAATTTGAACAGACTATTGTGCATGTGGTAACTTATACAATGAAATGATGCTGACATGTTTTGGAGAGAACAACCATTAGACTGAGAATCAACAATCAGTTTAGATCAACAAGATCTATTCACTTGGAAATTGTGCTAAATGTAGGCTACCTGTACTTTAATCATTTGCAAAGATGTACTAGGACATTTGCAATTTGATGAAATGAATGAGAAATTCAATTCTGTTGTGAACAGTTGCCCAGTGGTTTGGATGTTTGTCCATGTTATTTTGAGAATGGAATTTCTGTTTCAAGAAATGAGCCAAACCAATGGAGAAAAACTGTAATACTGATGCCTCTGTATGACCTACATAAACAAACAAGACTGTCAGAGAGAAACCAGCTATTCATATCGTGAATAGTCATCATCATTCATCATCATCATTTTTTTTTATTGATTAATCTATTGATCATTTTCTTGTTTAGCGATTAGCTGCTTGATCTAAAAATTGTGAAAAATGTTGATCAGTGTTTCCCAAAGCACAAGGTGACATCCTCAAATGTCTTGTTTTATCCACAACCCAAAGATATTCAGTTTACTGTCACTGAAACCAGAAAATATTCCCATTTGAGAAGTTGAAATCAGAGAATTTGGACTTGTTTTTCTTTAAAAAGGACTCAAAACGATTAATTGATTATCAAAATAGTTGGCGATTAATTTAATAAATGAAAACAAATTGATTAGTCAACTAATTCTTGCAGCTTTACTTGAAAACCAGGACAAGAGTACTGCCTTCCTTGGCGTGGTGTTAGACTCGTTTTCCAGGCTTTTCTTCCAGGACACAAAGGTGTGTCTCACACTAGTTTAGCACAATAACATCGTATCTATCAAGGTTTACCTAGATTTATTAGTTATTCATCAAGGTAGATAAAAACGGCTCATTATAAGGTAACAAAAATACAACAATTCTTATATTCGGATGATTATACACTAATAAAAACTTACCTATGAATATTATATTCTATTTCTGACAATAGATCCTCCTAAATGTTACACACTGGACCTTTAACACAAAATCCTCTCAAATTAGGGGTGCCTGGTGTTATGTGTATAGAGAATAAAAAGAAAATGCAGTTAAAAATTCTCACATTTACACACATACAGCCTATTAATGATCAAATGTCTTTATGACCGTTTGTAAGCAAGTGTTGTCCTGTATTGTCAAGAAAAACTGGTGGAAAAGCATTTGCTAAAAGGAGTGGGGAATGCTGCTTGCAGCGAGGAAGCTGTGGAGCAGGTGCAGCCAGTTTGCTTGCCGTCAACTAAGGCAGCATGCACACTGCTGTAGTTCCAGTGTCTCCTGTACCCTTTGGATGGGGCACCCCCACCCTGGACTTCCTTTTAGAAGACTGTATAGAAATGTAATTGAAAGTGTTCCAGAATAGTGATTGTTTAATTTGAATATAAAACCAAGATCAGAAATCCCTATTAAATAAAAAGACCAAATGACTGAAGAAAGACAGGGTAGAAACAGCTCAGTGTGATCAGATGGAGCAATGTCTTCTGTTTGACACAGCTTTTTATCAAAATCAAGAAAGGCTTGATTCATTTCTTTATTTCTCATAATTATTTATTCTCCTCACTCCTAATCACTGGAATATATCTCCATTCATCTTGTTTTTAAAGCTGTCTTTGCCAGTACTCTTCCAAATTCTTTTTCCCTATGTTGTAAAATGTGCTCGTCATTCTAGATAGTGCACATTCCATCCTATTATTATAGGTTTCATGTAGCTGGAACGTGAGGTCATATGTTTATTTTAATGTTGTTTTTGCCTTATTTAACAGAAATGAAGAGAGAATAAGCCTTTGTGTTTTGTTTTTTTTTATCCACCAACCATTTTATTGTTTTGATATTGTGTGTTGTGTGATATACAGTGGTGTCCTGCAGGCCCACAGTGAAGGTGTTGTCTCCAGAGGACGGAAAGCAGACCATTGTCCAGGCAGCGCAGCAGCTCTGTCGCTCTGTGGAGAACAAAGAGAGGAGCTCCAAAGACATCAGCGTCTCCATGCTGGACATACTGCTAAGAGGTACCAGTTCATGGCTGTGTGTGCGTAGAACATATCAATCACAATCAATGAGTCTTGTGTTTGGGATGCACTCTACCTCCAAGTCCAACATGTCTCAGCTTTCTATTTTGTTTTTATGTTACGTTCTTAATATGAGGTTTGTTGCCAGGTTTTCACATATGAGAAATTTGACTTGGTGTTTTAATGCATAACAATAAACAGTTAGTAGAAAATATAAAGAAAGATTAGTCAAGATAGAATTATCAAATAGAAAACTGACAATAAAATATGTGTGTCTCAAAGAGTTTGTGCCCGTTGTGTCCACAGTGGCTTTTCATTATGCTATCTTATACTTCCTCACGTCTGCTCTCCTCCTGCAACCCAGAAGTTGTTCCTACTCCGTCATCATGAAGGATCTCCCAATTTCTTAAATGCAAGGAGAGATGAGGAGCTTAAAGCGAGGAAACACAGATGTATCCTGCAGAGAAGTCCTTTATCTGTCCACCGATTGTGAAATTCTGGGCCAATACACATGTTTAGAATAATAGTTTGGCCGATAGCCCAGGCTGATACTGATGTGTTTTTTGTTACTTATTTGCCCTATTGTGCCAGGAAAGCAAAGAAATCTAAAAAGATCATCTTCTCTGCCTTGTTGAAGCTCAGTCTGTTTTTCTTCTCATGCAAGACGTGAGACACAGAGCTGAATAGCCAGTCTGTCGTGCTGCTGCATGGAGCACATCAGTGTTTTGCATGCAATTTGAGCCAGTGCTGGAAAACAACCAACAGTACATTTAACCAACGCAAAACTGATGTAACACAACAGATAAACATCAGCCATTTTATTTGTTGATGTTCGTCAATAGGGTGAATATCTCCTTTTATTAAGTGGCATGGTCGTCATTTTAACCACACTACACCTGTTTGTATGTTTGACATGATTGACTATCTAACTGACCATATTCAAACAAAATCCAATCAGTCTTAATTCACACAGATAATTCTCGTTCTTAGCACTGCTTCCCAACCTTTTTCCTGCAGGGAGTCTTTTCTATCATTGAGTAAACTGACTCAGTGACATATTGTATGGCTATTTCATATTATATTCAATGTGTAACAATAACAGTACAGGAGAGCTAAAATAATATAAATTGAACCAAACTAGTGAACACAATAACTGCAGGAAGTTAGTGTAAACTGAGAGATTGTTCATTTTGAGCAGATTATTTCCTGTGAATATAGCATTAGAGATGAGTTTTCCAGTTTTTTTGCGACCCCTAGTGGGTGTCCTGACCCCCTGGTTGGGAGCCACTGGTGTCGTGGAATAGTTACATGGTGAGATAATGTGTCGTCACATTGTGTGAGTGGTAAATCATTTCCAATATAATTTAATTACAAAGTGTTAATTAACGTAAACACATTACGCAGCTATGTAACTGCAGATAAAAATAATAAAAGTAAATAAATAACCTAAGTAATCGTAACAAATCTGTACATGAATTAGAAGATTTAAAAGAAATATTAAATGATGATTAAAATCAATAACAGTAATAATACTACAAATAATCAGTTATGTTAGACAAAATACATATCTAAATTAATACGGTAAGGTTATAAAATTGTTTCTAAATAAAGGTTCTGTGGATATTTGTACCAGGCGGTTTGAGTGATACACCAACATCATAAATAACTTTTATTTATATATATATATATATATATATATTTCAAATGTTGGAAGTGTTGAGTTCATATGGATGGTGACATGCTGCCTGTCTGTGTGCTTGTTTCAGAGTCAAAGAATATTCCAGACCCTGAGCTGGTGGTGAAGTTTGGTCCTGTGGACAGCACACTGGGCTTCCTCCCCTGGCACATCAGACTCACTGAATTCATGTAAGATTCTGTCCTTTTTTGGCTCTTTGTATTAGTTGTCATTTTGATTGTGAAAAAAAAGCAACACCATTTGAACAGTAGATGGCAATGTTTAACTTGTGATGTGTTCAGCTGTGTTTGAAATGTGTGTCCTGCTCTGTGTCCTCAGTTCGCTCCCCTCCCACAGAAACGTCTCCTATGAGGACTTGTTGGGCGCCCTGCAGCAGTACAGTGCCTGTCAGCAGCGGCTTGGCCAGTGACGTGTGGGCCGGCATCAGGTTCTTCAGAGAGGAGAAGTGTGGGGTTCACACAGTCAGAGGAGAGTTTGGACAGGTGGTGACACCTCCATGCCTTGCTGTGTCTCTGACTCTGTCCATCTCCTGGATCCCTATCAGACTAAGACTGCTCAAAGACGTGGAAACAAGGAGACAACTCACTTCCTGCCACCAGCTCTTGTCTTATAATAAACTCACATTCCAGGACTTCTGGAACGTGCTCTCCAAGCCAAGAGAAAATAGAACATCAGAGACACACACTGACATGAGAAGACCGTCTGCACAGACTCAGTGTCCCACAAACCCTTTTCTGTCCTCTCAGACCCTCTTGCTCATTGTTTGTCATTCAGTCTCCAGCTGCTGTTTACTGCTGAGCACTTGCCTTCACTCAGCAGATAACAAGGAAGAAACGAGGCTTTGTGCCCATCCTCGTGAGGCATCCTGGGAAATACAGCTGCACTGTATGGAAAAGCTCAACTGCCAACAACAAGAGTAGAACAGCGGAAGTTGAGCACAGGGACAGAGTGGTTAATACTGTGTAAATAAGAGAAATTAATTTGGCTCTGTGTTTGTCCCTGTGGCCTCCAGCTTGCAGTCATGTGTTCATGTGTAGTGTTGCTTCAGACACATACAGAGGTTGTTTAAGGTTCCTGTTAGACTGACCAAGCTCTGAAATAAAGAAATGCACTGTGTGTGTTTGCTGACAGCCCTGATAGAAAAGTCAGTTTTCTGTCACTTTAAAGGATAATTTCATGACAGAATAATCTTAACTCCCCCTAATGTCTGTCTGTCTGTCTGTCTGTCTGTCTGTCTGTCTGTCTGTCTGTCTGTCTGTCTGTCTGTCTGTCTGTCTGTCTGTCTGTCTGTCTGTCTGTCTGTCTGTCTGTCTGTCTGTCTGTCTGTCTGTCTGTCTGTCTGTCTGTGTAATGAAATTCACTGCTACTAGATGTCACACCAGCACCAGCATCTCAAATCAAAACCAGAACAATGGTTGCTACAGCCAACCAGATTCCACTTACAAAACCAGTAATTTTACCTTACAGAAAATTGTAAAACACACCAAAACTGTCTTTCTTAGTCTTTCCAACAATCACCAACTCTGGTCGAAATAAACCCTTACTTACCTATCTGTCAGATGACACAATATTTGTATAACGGGCTACCATGACGACAATGTAAGCTAATAATTGGTGACAAAAGGCCTTGTTTTTGGACTGACAGGCATCATTGTGTTATGGAAAGGATCCCTGCAGAGATAAACTTGTTTAAACTTTGTTTAATCAGAAATAGCCGTAATATTGCTATCACTCTCCACTAGACAAAAACATTTAATTATACCTTGCATATTATTGTAACAGCATAACTTCATTTAAAATGGACAGAAACAAAAGAATAAAATGAATTCCACTGTTTCAACTATCACCAACTCTGGTTTAGTCGAAATTAAACCTTAATTCACTGATGTAGATGATAAAAACAGCAGTTTCAGTCGCTCTACTCCGCTGCACACGGAGCAGACTGGATATGGAAACAAACCACAGAGAGGCTGGGATAGCAACACAGGCAGAGAGAGTGTGACACCATGACTCAACTATATATTTACATAGAGAATAGTTGTTTGCTGCTATATTAATGTTTTAAACCTGACTTCTAACCTTTAACCAGTCTTGACTATCTTAGTTCCCTTAACTGAGTTATCGGTTATCACAACCAGAGGTCCAATTGGATTGAATGATGACAACTTAGCTGCATCCACTGATCCAGGCTATGAGATGATATCTAATGAATGATGAAACTCCACAGAAAGCTACCAGGTGGAACTGGAGTTTAGATTATGATGTAACTCTTTCACAACTTGGGTCTTATTTTCATAGATTCAAAAACATAAGTAATAACTTTGTACTGACCAAGACATTGCTCTGAGGTATATCTGCTACAGAGACTTGGGAATTGAGAGCTTCTTCTTTTGTGAAAGAATTACATGGAGTTTTCAGCATTTCTTTTTTTTAAAAATTGCCATTACCCTCAATAAACCAGAATGCACTGCTGCCACAAAATGTGTTGGTTTTTTTTATCTGACATACAGGTGTGGCAATATGAACATTACATGAATTTCATCATCTTTTCTCAAGTCAACAAAC
This sequence comes from Dicentrarchus labrax, assembly GCF_905237075.1. Taxonomy (NCBI): domain Eukaryota; kingdom Metazoa; phylum Chordata; class Actinopteri; family Moronidae; genus Dicentrarchus; species Dicentrarchus labrax. Next base: position 37,013,870 of record NW_026136719.1, read on the forward strand.
ATTATCTTCATTCTTGACCTTAAAAAACTGTTGTTATCCAGGGTTCCCACATGTCCTGGAAAAGCTGGAAATTTAAAGACTAGTTTTCCAGTCATGCAAACACTTTGAAAATTGATTAAAATGACCAAATATCCAGGAAGTAATCTCTATTGTCCTGTTTGTATTTTAGCCCCTCACTCAGATTGAATACATAAACCGAGGTGCGTATTTTGTTTGAATCTTGACGGTAGGATAAACTGTTATGATAAGCACTTCAAAACTGGTTTACCAGATGCAAACTGACATCTATTTTTTCCAGAGCTATTAGCAAAATTCTTAATCTACATGCATACAGCCTATTAATGATCAGATTTCTTGTTGCTATTGTTGATTAAAGCATTCACAGTGATGTTAATTGTAGATGCAGTGAACACTAACTAGAAGATGATTTCTGTAAAATAATATAAATTAAACTTTATTTGAACTTGCTGTTTATTATGGGCTCTGGCCAAATTAATGTAGTCGATTTGCCTGAAAGTGCATCTTATATGATCTAAGCATGTGCTGTCCTGTATTGTCAAGAAAAACTCTTTCAAAATGTTCTGGAAAGGTCCTGGAAAATGATTGGATTAAAAGAAAGATTCAATTTAATTTTCAATTCAATTTTATTTGTATAAGGCCAATTCATAACAGAAGTTATCTCAGGACACTTTTCAAATAGAGCAGGTCTAGACCGAACTCTTTAAAACATTAATTACAGAGACCCAACAGTACCACCATGAGCAAGACACTTGGCGACAAGGGCAAGGAAAAACTGCCTGTTAAAAGGCAGAAACCTAGGACAGATCCTTCGGCTCTAGGTGGGTGGTCGTCTGTCTCGACCAGTTGGGGTGAGAGAGAGAGAGAGAGAGAGAGAGAGAGAGACAGACAGACAGACAGACAGATAGTCAGACGCACAGCAACAACAGTAGCAACAACTAGTGATGGCAGTGCTACACTGAAGCTTCAATACGTGCTTCGAACCCTGAACTACAATTCCATAGAACCACTGCTTCAAAGCTTGCTTTGGTGCGAAAAAAATCCGAAGCAGCAACAGTTTCATTGCCTGAATGAATCAGCTGACTGGTTCGCGGTCCAATCAGGTGATTCACTGGCCCGATTCCGACAGGTGACAGGTTGAGACAGTTTTGAATTTGAATGCCATGAACACTTTATAACCGCTCTAAACAATGCACAATTTGTGGGTTGTTATCGTAGTTGGAGAGTTGTTACTTTTGAGTTATTGCGTTTGTATTGATTCATTACGTTTGTATTGATTCATTACGTTTGTATTGATTCATTACGTTTGTATTGATTCATTACGTTTGTATTGATTCATTACGTTTGTATTGATTCATTGCGTTTGTATTGATTCATTGCGTTTGTATTGATTCATTGCGTTTGTATTGATTCATTGCGTTTGTATTGATTCATTATGGAGCCAGCCAGGAAGAGAGGTCGTTCTAACATGAGGGAATACTTCAATTTGGTCGCTCCTGGTAAGGTAGGTGTGCTGTTTAATATGTAAAGTAGGAAAAGTAAAGTTACATTTACAACAGTAACTACCAGTACGGTACTATAGCTATGGTCCATCTCAAGTTTATATTAAGTAGCAACACACTAAAATAATGTATATGATTAGTATAGCCATTATAATGTTATAAGGAGTTCGGTCTACACCTGCTCTGTTTGGAAAGTGTCCTGAGATAACTTCTGTTATGAATTGGCGCGGTACAAATACAACTGAATTGAATTGAAATTGAATTAGGCTATAGCTGTATAGACATTTTTATTTACAAATGGCTTTCTCTACAGGTCCAGTGCTTGGTGTGTTCGGCTGAACTGAAGTATCATGGCAATACTTCCTCCATGATTAGGCACTGCCAACCAGGGCAACACAAATCAAGGTATGTATTATATCATTATTAACTAGACACACTAACACAATATGATATGACTGTATTCCATGACTCATAGACCTGCTTCATAGAAATGCAATTTCACATAACTCCTTATTTTATTTTATTAATTTTCTTTCTTTCTTTCTTTCTTTCTTTCTTTCTTAGTAGACCGAAAGTGAGAGCTAGATGAAGCTCTTGTCAATATGATGGTGAAAGACTCGCAGCCTTTTTCCATCGTGGATGACTGTGGCTTCGAGAAGTTTGTGGCATTGCTTGATCCCACATATAGTCTTCCATCCCGACGGGCTCTGAAGAACATGGTGGTTCAGAGGTATGAGGTGGAGAAAACCAAGGCCAAGGCTGTACTTCAGAGGGTAGAGGCTGTGAGCCTGACTGCGGATATGTGGACCTCCATTAATATGGACGCATATCTAGCAGTGACGTGCCATTATCTGGATGAGTCTTTGAAGCTGGCCACAGTGTTTTTGGGAGTGCTGCCTATCCCTGAAGCCCATACAGCTGCCAACATTACTGCTGCAACGAGGTCTCTCATGGAAGAATGGAGCATTGAAGGCAAAGTAACATCAATTGTTACAGATGCAGGAGCTAATATGGTTGCCTCTGTCAGAAGCTTAAATTTGAGACATGCACTTTGCTTTGCTCATTCACTTAATTTAGTGGTGAAGAAGTCTCTAGATGCGACTCCTGGCCTAGAAGACCTTCGCACAAGGGCAAGCAAGGTGGTCACATTTTTTTAAAACCAGCACAACAGCAAGAGAAAAGCTCAAAGAAGTGCAGGAGCAGATGAACCGTCCTGTAATGAAGCTGATTCAGGAGGTGGACACAGCACCTTCCTAATGCTGCAATGTCTTTTTAAAGAGAGACAGTCAGTGGGGGCAGCTCTTGCAACGCTGAAAAACAGATGTGAGACCTCTGTCCTCCGAGGACTATGAGACAGCCGCTGCATGCCTGCAATTGCTGGGCCCCTTTTACCAGGCAACAGTAGAGCTGTCAGAGGAGAAAAGGGTCTCAGGGTCAAAGGTCATCTCTATGATAAAGATGTTGATGCTGTACTTATATGACACAGTGAGAAACATAAGCCACAACACTGCAAAACAACTGGGACAGAACTTGGTGTCGGTGATGCTTAACAAATTTGACACAACAGAGAACCAAACTGCACTGAACCTGTCAAACACTGCTGGATCCAAGATTTAAAACCCTAGGCTTTTACAACCAGGTACAAGCACAATCATCAGTAGCCTGACTGCACAGTGTTCCCAAGTAATAAGAAACACCCCTACTGAAGAACAGCCTTCGACATCAGATCAACCAGCACCAGCAAATGTTGGAAATCCTCCATCCACAGGTAATGTTATAAATAAGTATAAAGTAAATAAGTAGTAAAACATGATACAAATTGAAACCTTTCAGTACTGATGATTGCTGTCATGTTTGTCTTTCAGATATTAACCTTTGGGCAACTCTGGATAGAGATGTGTCTGAAGCCAGGAGGGCAAGGAATGCCACAGCAGATGCCACAGTAGAGGTGCAGCGGTACATGGTTGACCCATCGCTGGAAAGATCGGAAGATCCACTGGATTACTGGTCCAAACACCGAAATGTTTACCCTCCTTTGTATATATTGGCGAAACAATTTTTATGCATGCCAGCATCAAGTGTTCCATGTATTCTCCAAATGTGGAGAAATAGTGAGCAAAAAAAGGAACTGGCTCAATCCAAAAACTGTTTTCAGTCACGTGATGCTGGCTCTGAACGAAAACGTGTTGTGGATTAGCTAGACAGGTAGGCTAGTCCTTTATGTCCCTCTTGGCGATTATAGTTTTTCAAAATGGCGGAACGACATGAAAGCCTCCATGGACTTGCCCATCCAATGTATATACAGATAAGAAATTCTTTGCTTATGAGGATAAGTCAGATCATTGGCAGAGGTCATTTTACACCAATGAGGACACATTTATGAATGAAGACATTGATTTTAGCTAATAAAATACTTAAAACACTACACAATGTCCCTTTAATAAAAATCTTTGACTGTTCCCAGTCCCCTCCTGTCATAGTTACACAAGCACACCCCAACCTATACAATATTTTCCCAGCATTCTCTCCTCAATAACATAATACACACATTCATCAATCTTTATTTGTAAATAGAACATGATATAGATAAGAATTTTCAGAGGAAATACACTTTAAATCCAAGGGTGATCAGAGCAAAGATGCTTCAGAACAAAAGGTGTTTTCTACAAAGTTCTCTAACACTGCTCGCTAGATGTGTGCGCGTGCATGCATGCGAGTATGTAATTAAAAGCCTCATGTCCATCAACCAGCCTGCCTAATTTGACTGCAGCCTTGCACTTTGCCAGGAGAGGTCACTGTAACTGAAGCCTCGAGTAATGAACCCATTTTCGAAACAATTGGCTCAAGTGGTTCAGTGCTTCACAAAAGCTTCATTTGCCCATCACTAGCAACAACTACACCAATAGTAGTGACCGATGATGATGAACACGACAACAGCAACGATGGGGGACAACGAGCAGCGACAACAGCAACAATAGTAACTGCAGCCATAATAATACGCATAATAATAATAACACTAATATCGAGTTGGATTTGGACTGGTCTAAGCTGGCTAGCATCACAACGGACGGTGCTCCGAGTATGGTTGGTGCGTCGCGGGGGCTAGTGGGGCGCATAAAAAGAGAAATGGAGGAACGAGGTCTCACCCCCCCACTACAAGTCCACTGCCTGATTCACCAGCAAGCACTGTGCTGCAAAGTTCTGAGGTGGGAATCTGTCATGAAGGTGGTTGTGTCTTGCTTAAACTTCATCAGAGCAAACGGGACTAAAACACAGGCAGTTCCAAGCTTTTCTATCCGAGCTGGAGTCAGCCCATGGAGACGTGCTTTACCACGCTGGAGTCAGATAGTTAAGCCAGGGCAAAGTTTTGAAGCGCTTTTACGAGCTGCTACCCAAAATCAACGCCTTTCTCCTGACAAAGGGAAAAACTGTCCCAGAGCTGATCGACACAGAATGGAAATGGGACCTTGCCTTTTTAACAGATGTGACAGAAATTTTAAACAGCCTCAATTTACAGCTCCAAGGCAAGGGGAAATTAATCTGTGGCATGTATTCCCACGTCAAAGCATTTGAGGTTAAACTGGCGCTGCTTGTTGGACAAGTGCAAAAACAAGACTTCACCCATCTCCCTACTACTCGAGGCCTCTCAGCTGAGAAACCAGCAGTCCCATTTCCAACCAAGGAGTGCAAGGACGCACTGGAAACGCTGTGAGCGGAGTTTAGTGTGCGGTTCCGTGAGCTTCATGCCCACGTTAAAGAAATTCCCATATTCCAGAACCCTTTTGCTGCCGACATTAATGACACCCTGCCTTCTCTTCAATTTGAACTGGCTGAGACGCATTCAACCCCAACTGTCTCATAGAGTACTATGCTTCCCTCCCAAACGAGACCTACCCCAACATCAGAAAGCATGCAATGAAGATGTCCACAGTTTTTGGGAGCACATATATCTGTGAGCAAACTTTTTCACACATGAAGCTCATAAAAAATCCGACGAGATCAAGACTCAGATCAACACCTGCATCAGTCTCTGAGACTGGCTGTAACTGGAATGGAACCTGACATAAATCTCCTCACCAGTCAGAAGCAAGCCCACAGCTCACACTGATATGGTAAGCCTGCTGATTTCAATAACTATGAATATGAAAAATGTCAGTATAGTAATGCTCTTTTTATAGGCAACATGTTTCTTGAACAGTGATGTCACAGTCAAAATGAGACTGCAGCATGTCATCTGCTGATGGGCTGCTTGTGTTTTTTATCTGCCATTCCTGAAGGGCCTGCATGCTTCCAGGACCACCCTAAAGTCAGGAGGAGAGATTGTGGTTGACCGCTCCCACCCTGGAGCCAGGATCCTCATCATCACAGCACAAAAACCTAATCTAAGAGTCATGTAAATACCAAACCAGATCACCTTATATACCTGTTTATTACAATTATTCTGTATGTTATTTCACTGTAGCCTTAGTAAACATACCTGTTAAAATACTTGACTATTGTTAACTCACCTTTATCTGAGAATACAAAATCAGCTCAACAAGATAAGACTACCTGATTCTTACCATTATTCTGTTTTAATATTATTTCACTGTGTGGCCTTAAGAAACAAACTAACCTGTCAAGACAAAATACTTAACTGTTGTTAACTCACCTTTACTTTACTCCGTACATACAAATTCAGCTCACCTAGAAGACTACTTCACCTGATTTACTATTATTCTGTATAAATATTATTTCACTACCTGTAAAGACAAAAAACCTACCAATTGTTAACTCACCTGCACCTGTTACAAAATCACATCACCTCATTGTTACCTGGCATCAGCTTGTGTTTTTATTTTCTATAAAATAAAAGGAGTATCTGTGGTACTTCAAATAAACACAAGAAGACTTTCTATTACTTTTTTTGCAGACCAACAGGTGGTGCCAAGGCCCAGCGAAGGGCAGCTAAAAGATTATCATTATAATCTCCACAATAATACTGGTTGTCACTTTGGCCCATATTATTTCCTGTTATAGACTGACCCTGGCCCCCCATCACAGAAAGGAAAGTTGATGTGGCCCCCACCGAAAAAAGTTTGGGGACCCCTGATTTAAGGTATTAATAAGCTAGCGCTAGCTAGCTAGCAAGCTAAAGAGAATTAGAGCTAGCTAGAGAGGACAAAGCATTACTGTGCTTATTAAACGTCACAAAAGACACTAATAATATAACTTATATTAATGAGTAATTAATTATGTGTTATTGATACCATGACTTATTATTGTTATAATTATTATTATTATTATTACTAAATATTTATTATTCCCATCATTGTGGTTATTACTTATTTAGTTACTTTAGCAATTTCAATTAAACCATGATGCTTCCTGCATAATCCCAGGACAATATTATGCCAAGCTCCATTTAAGAAATACCATATATTAACAATTATTTGGGTTTACATAAAAGCACATAACTGTAGAAACACAAGAAAAAACTCAACATATCTCAACAGTCTCCTTGTCAATTCGGCAACAATATAATACAAAAATACAAACCTTTTGGCCGACTTTGTCGCATCAACTCATTACCAGCCTCACTATTTCAGTGGGAGAAGATCGTGGGAATAGATGGAAAAACGCGATTCATCATTAAAATACGTGGTGGTTGGTGGATAACGTGTATGCCGAATTAAACACAGGTAAGAATGCTGATTAACCGTGTATTATGTGTGTCATGGTGAAGGACAGAGGAGAGAGGTTACGATAAACAGAAAATATAGGAAGATAAAGATGACCCCTGTCTGCTCTCTGACCTGCCTCTCTGCCCTCTCAACTCTGCCCTTCATACGTCATCACCGTAACAACAAGCTGCTTCCGCGGGTAATTTGACATTTAATAACTTTGATTGGAGGACAGTGGGATGAATCTAATCGTTTTTTCTCCGGCTCTTTGTCTGAGGTAAGAGGATGTATTTTTTTAACTGTATGTTTAGCTAGCATCCTACCTTTATAATTGTGGCTTATAATGTTAGCTATATTAATTATGTTAATTATGATGTTCCCTTTAATCATAAATGTGGGAATATTTTAGATTCAGCTTGTTAAGTGTTTCATCTTATGAAAATTGTCCTGAAGGGGAACAAGATGGAATCAACAACATTAAGCTAAGTGCTCTTTTTTCTTTTTCATTTTCATTTTTTATATTTCATTTCTCACAAATATTACATATTACATTATTGATGTTTTGTTAGCTGTATACTTATTCTAGCATCTAATTAATGATTTTCTTTTTGGTTGTTTTTTGATTGTTCATAAATCTGACACCTGATGAACACCATGCAAAGAAAGATGGCAGCAACCCCAAAGACAAAAGTAGGATCATCAGAGAGGACTACAGCGAAGACGGCAGCTGATCAGAACATCAACACCAGATGACACGGACACAGTATTAAGACTGGCGATGAGCAAAAGAAGGACGGCCTGGAATCCTGGAGTTGTAAATGAATGAATAAAGTAGCAATGACTTCATGAGCTTCTTCTATAATAAAATTATTACTATTAGAGAGAAAATTAATCACCAACTGCCATCAACAGTTATCAGTGGCTCTCCAAGTTCAGGGACTTCTGCCAATGTAAACTTATATATATATAGACTGCTATCGATCTTCATCAGTTAACTTCAGTCATTTCTTCATCGAAGCCATCAACCTCTCTATTAGACCCGATCCCAACTAGGCTGCTTAAAGAAGTTGTTCCCTTAATTGGCACTTCTTTACTGGATATGATTAATCTTTCTTTATTATCAGGATATGTACCACAGTCCTTTAAAGTAGCTGTAATTAAACCCCTTCTTAAAAAGTCCACTCTTGACCCAGGGGTTTTAGCCAACTATAGACCGATTTCTAACCTCCCCTTCCTCTCTAAGATTCTGGAGAAAGTAGTCGCCAAAGAGTTGTGTGACTTTCTACATAACAGTTTATTTGAGGATTTTCAGTCAGGATTTAGAGTTCATCACAGCACAGAGACAGCTCTGGTTAAAGTTAATAATGACCTTCTGATTGCTTCTGACAATGGACTTGTCTCTGTACTTGTATTATTAGATCTTAGTGCTGCATTTGACACCATTGACCATAATATTCTTTTACAGACACATGAGCATCAAATTGGCATTAAAGGAACCGCACTAAGCTGGTTTAAGTCATATTTATCAGATCGCTCGCAGTTTGTACATGTTAACGATGAATCTTCAATAAATACTACAGTTAGTCATGGAGTTCCACAAGGTTCTGTACTTGGACCAATACTATTTACTTTATATATGCTCCCTTTAGGCAACATTATTAGGAATCACTCCATTATCTTACACTGTTATGCAGATGATAAGCAGTTATATCTATCAATCAAGCCCGATGAAATTAATCAATTATCTAAATTACAAACATGTCTTAAGGACATATAATCCTGGATGACCTGCAATTTTCTGATGTTAAACTCAGAAAAAAACGAAATTCTTGTTCTTGGCCCCAAAAACCTTAGAGACTCACTGTCTAAAGATATAGTTACTCTAGATGGCATTAACTTGGCCTCTAGCACCACTGTCAGGAATCTTGGAGTTATCTTTGATCAGGATTTGTCATTTAACTCCCACATAAAGCAGACCTCTAGGACTGCCTTCTTTCATTTACGTAATATTACAAAAATTAGACACATACTATCACAGACAGATGCAGAAAAACTAATCCATGCATTTCAAGGCTGGATTACTGCAACTCTTTATTATCAGGTTGCCCCAATAAGTCCATTAAAACGCTCCAATTAATTCAGAACGCTGCAGCACGAGTACTGACAGGAACTAGAAAAAGAGATCACATCTCTCCTGTACTAGCTTCTCTGCATTGGCTCCCTGTAAAATGTAGAATAGAATTTAAAATCCTCCTCCTCACCTATAAAGCTCTTCATGATCAGGCCCCTTCATATCTTAAAGAGCTGATAGTACCCTATTACCCCACTAGAACACTACGTTCTCTGAATGCTGGGCTACTTGTGGTTCCTATAGTCTCTAAAAGTAGAACAGGAGCCAGAGCCTTCAGTTACCAAGCTCCTCTCCTGTGGAACCAGCTTCCAGTTGTGGTTCGGGAGGAAGACACCCTCACCACATTCAAGAGTAGGCTTAAGACATTCCTCTTTGATAAAGCTTATAGTTAGGGCTGGATCAGGTGAGTCCTGAACCATCCCTTAGTTATGCTGCTATAGGCCTAGACTATCGGGGGATTTCCCATGGTGCACTGAGCTCCTCCCTTCCTCTCTCTTTCTGCACTCATTCATGTTCCATTAATGCATGTTACTAACTTCACTTCTTCCCCGGAGTTCTTGTGCTTTCTCGTCTTGCAGGTTCTTGTCGATCCTGGTGGAGCCTCCTGCCATGGTCCTGCTAGATTGCCATTGCCAATACTGTTGTTGCTGTGCACCTGTCTGTCTGTCTGTCTCTCGCTCTCTCTCTCTCTCTGTCTCTCTCTCTCTCTCTCTCTCACCCCCAACTGGTCGAGACAGACGACCACCCACCTAGAGCCGGAGGATCTGTCCTAGGTTTCTGCCTTTTAACAGGCAGTTTTTCCTTGCCCTTGTCGCCAAGTGCTTGCTTAGGGTGGTACTGTTGGGTCTCTGTAATTAATGTTTTAAAGAGTTCGGTCTAGACCTGCTCTATTTGAAAAGTGTCCTGAGATAACTTCTGTTATGAATTGGCGCTATACAAATAACATTGAATTGAATTGAATTGAATTGAATTGAATACATGAAAAAGAAACAAATAAATGATATGACCTGAAATTACTGAGTAGTGTCAATGTGTTGTGGTTCACATACACCAAGCATTAGGCTAGCAGTAAAGTAAAGCTGGTTGCTAGGAAGAATTTTTTACAAACATTCAATGCTACATTTTGAACAGTCTATTTGTTCTCTCATGAAAACATGCACACATGTTGAAAACTTGATCTGTCACATACCTAAGCAATGGTAGAGGTCATATACTGTAAACTACTCGGCAGTGTCAATAATGTATGGGCCAGAATCACGGGCCAGAGCCAGGCACACTCAAAATTTCTTTAGGAATTTTCTAGTTATATTTACGTTTACCTTTAGCCAGCAGTTTTAAATAGGATTCAATGTCGCCCACTCTGGCACCAGGGATACATTTAACTATGGCCACTGGCTTCGCTAACCTATCGAGCTGCCAATAACCAGAGTTGGTTCCTCAGCGGGTGTGTTGCTGAGTGGGGAAAATGTATTAGAAACGTGAATGGGTTGGTGGTGAACTGTGGGCTTCTGCCGATTTTCCTTCCTCCGTTCAGTCACCCACTCTCCCTTGCTTCCCGGCTGTGCGGGAACTACCGGGGGGCGGCTAACAGAAGCTACCTTCGGTCGGCCCGCACCGGCTACTGGGGGCTGGATAACTATAGCGGCTAAAGATAATTCTGTGGTGAGGTACCGTACTTCTAATTCACTAAGCCTCGCCTCCAGCGCAGTGAATAAACTACACTTAATACATGTACCATTATCAATAAAGGAGGCAGAGTAAACATCTGGCACACTGAGCAGGACAGAGGAGCAGAGGAAGAGGGAGAAGCCATCGTTAACTGTTTAAATGCTAAAGCAGCTAGCGTCAGTGACAACTTTTTTAAAAAAGTTTGCGATAAGTCGGTAAAAGAAGGAGTAGCTCCGAGTGTTTTAGGTAGAACTAGTCAATGTTTAAATTTTAAGCGGGAAAATAACCGCTGTAACGAGTAAAACAAATTTATATTTAGTGTTCACTGACAGAGCTACAGCACCAAACAGTGTACACAGAGCAGGAAGTAAACCAGAAATGAGTCAGTACGCTTACCGTAGCCAAAACAGGAAACGTGGAGTTGTATTTCAAGTCAATATCTTCTGCTAAGAACAAGAAAGCTATCAAAACTGTGAGACTGTGCTCCCACTTCGATATCTTTAATTAGGGACCGAGCCAGCGACCGCTGGAAGTCCCTATTGTATTTGAATTCAATTCAATTCAATTCAATTTTATTTGTATAGCGCCAATTCATAACAGAAGTTATCTCAGGACACTTTTCAAATAGAGCAGGTCTAGACCGAACTCTTTAAAACATTAATTACAGAGACCCAACAGTACCACCATGAGCAAGACACTTGGCGACAAGGGCAAGGAAAAACTGCCTGTTAAAAGGCAGAAACCTAGGACAGATCCTCCGGCTCTAGGTGGGTGGTCGTCTGTCTCGACCAGTTGGGGTGAGAGAGAGAGAGAGAGAGAGAGAGAGAGAGAGAGCGAGAGACAGACAGACAGACAGGTGCACAGCAACAACAGTATTGGCAATGGCAATCTAGCAGGACCATGGCAGGAGGCTCCACCAGGATCGATAAGAACCTGCGAGACAAGACAGCACAAGAACTCCGGGGAAGGAGTGATGTTAGTAACATGTATTAATGGAACATGAATGAGTGCAGAAAGAGAGAGGAAGGGAGGAGCTCAGTGCACCATGAGAAATCCCCCGGTAGTCTAGGCCTATAACAGCATAACTAAGGGATGGTTCAGGACTCACCTGATCCAGCCCTAACTATAAGCTTTTATTATTTGCTATGTTTCTTATTATTAGGGACCGAGCCAGCGACCGCTGGAGGTCCCTATTGTTTTTGCTCGATTTCCTCTTCTCACCTATTATTTTTAGCCCCCTTTGACTGCATTTTTGCCCCCCTGAACATATACGAAAACTCAATTTTATTTGGCAAAGTTGTCAGGCCTGGTGAAAATGGGGATATTCTATGCGTCGCTTTCGGGTTGGCCACTAGGTGGCGCTACTATCATAAAAAATGCGTTTAGGCTAACAACTTCTACATAGTTTGTCGCGCCACGCCCACTTCCGCCTATAATGTGACATAATATAAATGTCGATAAACTACTTTTCCGTGTTCCTCCCATGCGCTTTGTCCAATTCGCACAAAATCTTTCATATAGCATCTGAGGACCCTCATAATAAAAAAGTGATTAAAAGAATTTTGATATATTTGATAAAAAAAACAGCACGTTATAAAATTAGCACTTCCTATGGATTTTTCGTCAAAAAAGGAAGTGGACCATTTCTCCACATTGGTATGTCCGATTGACACCAAACTTGGGTCCATAGTTCCACATGTCTTCCTTAGGCATCGTGCACAATTTCAGGTCATCCCCACAAGGTGGCGCTCTTTAAAATGAAGAAGTTTATATCCCTACAACGGTATGTGTGATTAAGATGAAACTTGGTACGATGCTTCCCCATGGCTCCCTGAGGCTCACTAAAAAATCTGTCAACAATCCGCCACTAGTTGGTGGTCTGGTGACATGGTAAATTACTGTGCGGAGACCATAATAGTTATGAATATGAAATTCACAGGGCACGTGTAGACTGGTGCCTGCAGCTCACATACCAAAAATCGTGTTTGTCATGTTTGTAGCGCCCCCTACAGGATAAAAAAACAGCAGCCCCGGCGCCACCTTTCACCAATATGTACGAAACTCGGTATGCACATGTAATATGTCGGGACGTACAAAAAAAGCCTCTTGGACCCATACCCGAAACCCCACAGGAAGTCAGCCATTTTGATTTTGATTTTCACTTTCGGTGAACTTTTCGTGTTGTATTTGAACGAACTCCCCCTAGGGAATTTATCGGATCTACTTCAAAATTGGTCAATACAGTCAAAAAATGGTGCTGATTAAAAGTTGTGCTATTTGTGCATGTACATTAAAGGGCATGTCCATGGCGTGGCATCAAAGTCAGCCATTTTGATTTTTGGTGAATTTTCGTGTTGTATTTGAACGAACTCCTCCCAGGAAATTTATCGGATCTAAACTTAACATATTCTGTAACAGTCCTAGCCTGAACACATCCTCACAACTTCAGTATACATTATCTGATCTCAATGAAACTTCACATATTTGATAAGAGTCCTGCCCTGAACACGTCTATTCGACAATATTCAGATATAATGAGAGCGCCACCTATTGGCAACAGGAAGTAAGCGCTGCATGGCAATTTTGATCTTACATGATATTTTAATGTTGTGGTCCACATATGATAAGCTGTCGCATCACACAGCACACCCTGACATGCACAGACTGCAAATATTTGTAGGTATTAAGGTTATAAGATTATCATAACATTATGAACTAATAATTTTGATAATACTGATTACAACATAATGATTTTAAAAATGTTCTTTACCTCAAATTTTAACGCAAAAATAAATTCTGGCTTGGTGTGTGATTAGTTTTGCACTGAAAATGCCAACATTAACTCATGGTCATAGCGCCCCCTACTGGCAACAGGAAGAATTGTTTTATACTGCTCCTTGTTGCAGGATGATTAGATCAGCTTTAATTGGTAAGAAGATGTTTTTAAAAATATAATACTCATAACTTCAGTGTACATGGTCCTATCTCAATGAAACTTCACATATTTTATGAGTCCCGCCCTGAATTTGTCTATGTGACAATATTCAGTTATAGTGAGAGTGCCACCTACTGACAACAGGAAGTAAGCGCTGCGTGGCTATTTTGATCTGATTTACGTGAAATTTTCATGTTGTGGTCCACATATGTTACGATCGCACATGACGCGGCCGCAACACACCCCGACACACGCCGGCTGCGAGGTCCCGTTCAACGCTGCTTGCAGCTTTAATTCAATTAATTTTTTCTTTGCTCGTGACCCCTGGCATGTTTTTATTTCTTTTTATTTATGTATTTATTTTCTTTTTTTTGTTTATTTTGTTTAATTTTGAAAAAGTTGCAGTGAGACATTACTAGTAATAATATTACAGTAATAATATCACCTTCCCCAGTAACTTGTAGTGTAACTACATTTCAGTAATAATATTATAATAATAATAATAATAATAATATAATTAGTTACAACCTTACCTTTGTTGTCACCCCCTAGTGATTTGAAATCCAACAATTCAATCAATCACATCCTTAAATAAATTTTTGTAATCATAGGAAACTAGGTTGGAAGATGGGGACTCTTACATTCAGCAGCTGGAAATATTCCATTACTGATTATTAAAAAAAACTGGATTTGAATAGTCATAAGTCTGAATTTTGGAGAGAAGGGACACAATTAGCAATTTTGTGGGGAGTAGCAGAAAAGTAATCTAACAAGTAGTGTAACTAATTAGGCTACTGTTGTCAGGGAGTACTAAGTAAATCAATATTATCACTTTTTAAAAGACTATTATCCTACTATTCTATTCCTAAAGAAATCTAATACAATTTGAGTAAATGTAATATTCAATTCGACTATTGAAGACAACACTTTACACAATAAAAGACAAAAGAGAAAATACACTAATAAACATGACCGTTATTATAATGATAAAAGTTTTCCTAATAGCACCTAAAGAGATTTTATTTCTCTTTTATTTGTTTTTGTTTGTCTTTTATTTGGCTTTTTTCAGTAGGCTAATTGTGTCATTATGTTTTGAGATGAGTTCATTGTCATTATTTTTGTACTTTATCAGTAGTTGACAGCAGTGTACCCAGCAGAGGTGTCCAACGTGGTGCCTGAGGGCTCCTGACAGCCTGCTAGTAGCCTATGAGGTGCCCACAGTTACAAAACATTACGTTTCTATTTCAATTTCTCAGAGTTTGAACATTGTTGGATGCATTTGGGATAATGTAAGTACAAAACTCAACTACATATAGGACATAGCTCTAGAGTTTATAGACATTGTAATGTGGAAATTTTATAGGTTATAGCTTTAACAGGTAGCCCTCCCAACAATTTTCTCCCTTAAGGTAGCAGTTACTCCCATCAGGCTGGAGACCACTGTCCTAGATCAGTGGTTCCCACTGTATGGGTGGGGTGTGGGAAGACTTTGGGCCCATGTAATTATAAAATTCAGGCTGTGGCCCTGTTTCATACCGCCTTAACCATTAAATGATTCCAATGTTAAATAAATAAATAAAATAAGAAAAAGACTTTGTTCACAGGAAGTAACTCCTCCGTAAAATATGCTTATGTATTACGTCTTCATCCCATAAGGTTGTCTGGGTGAAAGGACGCCATCTTGTGGTAAAATGAGGCTCTCCATGTTAAATGCAGGACCGGGTTCTGAATACCGTAGTTTGGGGAAGGACGGACACCCCAGCAGTAGGTCTGTTCCACCCTAACAACATCGTTCCTGGCGTGTGTTCCCTCCGAACTGCTACTGCCCGCAACCGAGAGCCCAGACCGGGAGGCTCCGCTGCCTCTCCGCCGCCGGTGAGGTGAGCCTGTTCCCCGTCCCCCCCTCCTCCTCTTCCTCCGGTCCTCCTCGAAGCAGAATGCGCTGATCTCCGTTCATTCTGTGGAAGGATGATTTCTGTCGTCTCCACTGTGGAAAGCGTTCCCAGAGGCACGGGCACCCCGGCGCCGAGCCTTTACCGACGGATCAGGAAGGTCCTAACCAGGTAAGATGATGATGAGGGCGGTGATCCGAGGCGAGGATCCCTTTACATTCACTCCACGCTCAGTCACTGCGGCCAGGGGGCTCGTCTTCGTTCTCCTGTTTCAACCTGTAACAGCAGAGCCGTCACATCCAGTCTGCAGCTGCTGCAGCTGCTGCTGCTGCTGCAGGAGGCAGGTTGTGCAACAGATGGTAACATTACAACCACACAGCATCCTCCTATTGCACATAATGTGTGCGGTCTTGCGTTTGAGTGGGGGGCTTTCCTGCACCCGATGGTACTGAAGCAGAGGCTGGACACGGTGTGCTGTTTTGGTGCCTGCTGGCACAGGAGGAGGCTGCCATGGAGGGTTCATCAGCCTGTACTGAGCTGCACAATGGCTGATACCTCACTGGTCTCCAGATACCTGCCTCACTCCAGTCCTTGCACTATGCCTTTGCATTTCTCATGGATTCAGACACACACACTCACACACCCTGTGAGACCTTGGGGTTCTTCATTTCAGTAGTCAAACCCAAAAGATTGAAATTTTTGTTGGCAGTGTGCTGCCCTTTGTAAGGCTAATACTAGTTTTGGTTATTAAAAAGTTGTGATCAATATATGATTGAAGCAATCTTGTGACTGGAAGGTCATCAGCTCAATCCCCAGGGCTGGCAGGATAAATCTGGGTGGGGAAAGTGAAAGGCAGACTGTAGTTGTACTGGGCAGTTTCCAGATGTAAATGTGTGAATGTAATCAGGGTTCTCTCAGTGAAGCCCCCATACATTTAAAAAGATATGTACTAAGCATGACATTTTAGAGTTTGACAAACCACTTTATTAGGTTCAACTTGCTTGTTAATGCATTATGGTGGATAGCAATTCATGAGAATATTAAACTGATCATGGGTCATGACATTCCATTTCCAGGTATTGGGGTGAAAGGGATCCCTGACCTTCAGATAAAGTGGGTCCACAGCCATCATGCTCTGCCGAAAGCTCCTTATTAGGGAATGGAAATCAGCAGATCTTCCTCTATCCAGCTTATAGTTGACTAAATTGAGCGTAGTGGCAGCCATTGAAGAGTTGACATTACAGGATGGTAAACCGGTTAGACCTGTACCATGTTAAATTGGGGAAATATATATATTATATAATATAATAACACATTTACAGGCCCATGATGCTCCAAAAGGCAGCCGTGGAATTTCGGGCATAGAAAGTACTAATCCCCATTGCGGTGGTGATGTAGGCTCTAGTAGTTTGAGGCTGCCATTTAAGTCAGTAAACAGCAACTAAACACTGTCTACTGCGTGTGTGTATTTGTATGTGTGTATATATATATATATATATATATATATATATATATATATATATATATGTATATACTATTGTATATACACACACACACATATATATATATATATATACAAACATACTTTATTCTTTTATTTAGTTCTTCTTTTATCTGTTTTTTATGTGATTGTACTGTATGTGTTTTCTGTCAGTCACTATGTTGTGATGTTATGGAAATGTTCAGCTAATCGTGGCAGCAAGTCGATACATAAACGCATGCAGACTTAGTGAATAGGTTCAGTTCTTGCTCAGGCTAAGCATCACAGTGGGGCAGAAATGGGATCTAACTGACTCTGACTGTGGAATATCAGACTGGGGGTTTTGTGCAGGGCTCCAGGGTGCGAAGTACGGCTAAACATTTTCATTGTTTGCACCGTAGTAATTTAACAGATCAATAGAATGACAGAGAAAACCTGTAGAGCAGGAGAGGAAGCAAGATAAAATGAGGGGAGTGAAAACAGGAAGACAGAAGTTAAGAGGAGGAGAGAAAAATGCGTGATGAGAAGAGGAGAGGAGAAAACAGGAGGATGTCTGGATTTGAGGAGTGTGGAAGAAAGGGAGGAGAGGAAGAGAACATGAGGAACAGATTAAAGGAGAGATTAGGAAAAGAGGTGTGAAAAGAAGAAGAGGGACAAGAGATGAAAATGTGTTGAGAAGAAGTGAAGAATCAGGAGTAGAGGATAAGATGTGCATTTTTTTCATCATAAGTTTACGATCAGAAATCTTAATACATTTTTGTTTCATATTTTCTTCAGAATCAGAATCAGATTTATTGCCAGGTAGATTTTTACACATCTTCTTTCAGTTGAGGAAATATATTATCCTACTATTCTATTTCCTAAAGAAATCTAATATAATTTGAGTAAATGTTTTGCTGTTGGCATAATATTCAATTAGACTATTGAAGACACCGTAGTAATTTAGCAGATCAATAGAATGACAGGGCATTTCCCTTCAGTCTCTCCGACTAAACCAGAGCTAAATTATATTACTGGGGAAATATTGCCATCTATTAAATGATTATAGTATGGATTCACATGTAGCAGATTAACAATGATAATAACTTTTTATATAGCACCTTTTAAAAACAGATTTTACAGTGTGCTTTGATAGACAGCTGTACTACAACATAGGTTAACAAAAACAGGTTTTAAGATTAGTAATGTTGTTTATGCCAAATTTCTATCCAACATATGTTATTTAATTTAAAAATAGTTATTAAGAATATGAATGTTTGCCTCTTTTTAGGTGGCAGCAAGAGTTAAAATTAGTTGTGCTCTGGTTTTAGAATGAAGAAGACAGTGCAGGTGCTATAGGATGATATCTTTCCTCAGCAACTATCATGTTTATCCCAAATTATGTACACGTGTTCTATTATCTCAAGGGTCTTGAAAACTGTCATGAATTGGAAAAAAATCTCGCCCCTAGGTTTGGGCCTAGCCCTGAATGTTTAGAACTTCTGGCTCCGCCCCTGGTTGTAATAATTTCTTGTTGAGTGTCTGTTATTTAAAAATAGCATTTATCTGCACCTTTATTCCAGTTTACAACCATTTACATAATGTGTTAAGAAATTACTAGTGTATAGTAACTGACAAAACAGGTAAAATGTATTAATAGGTGCACCTAAATTATTCAAAGTTAGGTGCTCCAATGTAATGTAAAAAGTTAGTCTGGAGCTCTGACTGATCTCCTGGGATTTTCTGGCTTAGCATTCTCCAGAGCTTACAGAGAACAGCCGGACTGGCTCCAGCTGATAGGAAGGCAGCAGTAAATCAGATAAATAGGACATTACAACAGTGGTATGCAGAGGGACATATCTAAACACACACGGCCACAACGTTACCATTCATACTTTACGGTTCATATCAACTTAAAGGTCCAGTGTGTAACTTTTAGGACGATTAGCAGAAATGGAATATAATATTTAAGTTCTTTTCTTCATAGATAGCAGTCCACCATGTTGAACTGCCATGTTTCTACAGTAGCCCAGAACGGACAAACCAAACACTGGCTCTAGATAGGGTCTTGTATTTCCTCCTACACACTTGGAAGGCTGAGCTGTATTCAAATGGTTGCAATTAGCAACTTCACCATTAGATCCTACACACTGAAAAAGGTATGTGATAAAGTGGTATATCAATGTTCAAAACTAGTTTATGCTGTTTATGCTGCCCCAACCTAAAATAAGTTATTGACACAAACAATATATGGTAAATGGATCTGTACTTGTATAGCACCTTTCTAGTCTTCCAACCCCTAAAATTGCTTTTACGCTATGGGCCACATTCACACAGCGAAGTCCATCGAACAGAAACTGACGCATTTACTCATTCACACACCGATGCACAGCATCGGGAGCAATTTGGGGTTCAGTATCTTGCTCAAGGATACTTTGACAAGTGGCGGCAGGAGCCGGGGATCGAACCAGCAAACCTTTCGATTAGAGGTTGACCTGCTCTTCCTCTGAGCCACAGCCACCCCTATATATATAACATATATAACACACACACACATATATATATATATATATATATATGTGTGTGTGTTATATATGTTTGAAAAAACATTTCCCACATGACTGACAACATTATAATCTGATTATATGATTATGATCTAAAGTCCTCCTTAATGAAACTCTGATGACCCTTTGTCCATGTCTCCTGTCCTCTGAAGGGACCTGTTGGTGACCCTGGCCTTGGGTCAGGTCCTGTCCTTGTTAATCTGTGCTATTGGTCTGACCAGCAAGTACCTGGCTGATGACTTCCACGCTAACACGCCAGTGTTCCAGAGCTTTCTCAACTACATCCTGCTGTTTCTGGTCTACACCACCACACTGGCTGTTAGACAAGGTACAGGTGTGTGTGTGTGTGTGTGTGTGTGTGTGTGTGTGTGTGTGTGTGTGTGTGTGTGTCTGTTTGTGTGTGTGTTTGCGCGCACTACTGTACATAGTAGGGATGTGCATCTCCATCACTGAGGCAGATGTGATACGCATCTTGATGCATTGCCACTATCCGATACATACATACAAACATAATATGCATCATTAATACACCACATTTTCATCAGCATGTTAAAATAGAAGAACAAAAAAAAACATTTAACTAATAGATATCAGCATGAAACTTCCCCAACTGATTACTTACATTGAGATAATTATTAATTATTCAAGTTTTCTGAAATTCTCTGTTTAAATATCAGATGATGCATTATCTAATTAAAAATTTGCTAATTTGCATGCATTTCTAGAACATAAATCTAAACATTGGATATAGTCAGGTTCAATATTCTTGTTTCATTTTGTTGACATATTAGAATCAAAGGGTTTTACAGAAGGAATTTTGGATATCTCTTATCCCTCACTAAATCAGAAAATACTGTCAACAGCCTTAGAAAATCCACGTTGGCCATGTATTAAGAAATCAAATGTTGAAGAAATCAAGATATGAATGATATCTGAACAAAGCCCCATGTAAAAACCTTAAGAATATAGATAGGATTAAAACTGGAAGGTTTTTACTTTAAAGATATGTATTGTAAAATTCACTACAGTTGAAGAGGGTATTTTATTCTGAATTTTAGAAGGAGCCAGTGCAGGAGAAACATGATATGTTTTCCTAGTTCCTGTCAGTACTCGTGCCACAGCATTCTGAATCAATTGTAGCATCTTAGTGGACTTATTGGGGCAGCCTGATGATAAGGAATTGCAATAATCCAGCCTAGAAGTAACAAATGCATGGACTAGTTTTTCTGTATGTGACAGGATGTGTTGGATTTTTGCAATGTTACATAAGTTAGCTGTCCTAGAGGTTTGCTTGATGTGGGAGTTAAAGGACATATCCTGATCAAAGATAACTCCAAGATTCCTGGTGGTGGTGCTGGAGGCCAAGGTAATGCCATCTAGACTACCTACATCTTTAGACAGTGAGTTTTCATCAGAAAATTGCAGCTCATCCAGGTTTTTATGTCCTTAAGGCATGGTTGTAATTTAGCTAATTGATTAATTTCATCAGGCTTGATTGATAGATATAAGTGGTATATATACTATAAAAAATTATAATCCTAATAATGTTGCCTAAGGGAAGCAAATATACAGTGAATAGGATTGGTCCAAGCACAGAACCTTGTGGAACTCCATGACTTACTTTAGTGTTTATGGAGGATTCATCGTTAACATTTACAAACTTAGACCGATCTGATAAGTATGACCTAAACCAGCTTAATGCAATTCCTTTAATGGCAATTAGAAGCTCAAGTCTCTGTAATATAATATGATGGTCAATGGCATCAAATGCAGCACTAAGATCTAACAAGACAACTACAGAGACAAGTCCATTGTCTCATGCAATTAAAAGGTTGTTTCACCAGTGCTGTCTCTGTGCTTTGAGGTACAGTGTTGTTGACAGTGAGCCTGCAGCACTATTGACAAGATGATCAATGTACTGCATTTAGCCACCAGAGGGCGATCCAGATGTTTTTCTTTTAGAGAGCTGTCATGTCGTAAATGGTAAACAGACTGTACTTGTATAGTGCTTTTCTAGTCTTCCGACCACTCAAAGTACTTAACGCTAGATTCCAAATCCACATTCACACACATTCATACAGTGATGGCAAAGCCCATCACAAACAGAAACTAATACCCATGCACACACATTCATACACTATTGCACAGCATTCCAAGGAAAATAGCTATAGGCCTATATGCGGTGCGTGTCCACTCTGTTCTGTCGATGTGTATTTCTGATGCTTTAGTACTGTCATTATCTTCTCTCTCTCTCTCTCTCTCTCTCTCTCTCTCTCTCTCTCTCTCTCTCTCTCTCTCTTTCTGTTATCAGGGGAAGGGAATTTGCTGGCTATTCTGAAGCAGCGCTGGTGGAAATACATGATTCTGGGTTTGATAGACATCGAGGCCAACTATTTGGTCCTTAAAGCGTATCAGTATACTACACTCTCCAGTGTACAGGTAAGTGGTGCAGACCCTTATACCTCAGTTAAACCAACAAAACCTGCATTGGCAGTTTATCTGAATAATACGTTCATCAATTGTAACTCTAGAGGTCTTTTTAATCTGTCTCTTGAGACTCCATTTACCAAATGGATTGTAATACTAAAACACTGAAATACCCTTTTATCTCATCATGTTACATAGTACCCGTAAACTCACATCAGATTGACTTCTTTTCCCAGAATGTGATTTATTTCCTGTAGGTAATAAATCCTTATTACAAATCCAATATTTGACATTACATTGTACGTAGGCAGTGAGGTACTTTTCTGTTTGCAATGAAGCAATTAGCTTACAAGATTTTTGGATCAAAATTGCAAAAAATCAATAGCAGTAAAAAAAAAAAAAAAAAGGTCCTAGAATTGATCTGGTAGTGTCCCTGCAGGACAGGCAGGCAATCACCATCCAGCTCGGAAATACAGGAAGATGATATTGTTGCACACAGTTTGTGTATCTACGGACACATACACAGTCCAACATTTTCCAAGATACCTAGATTATGCCACAGTGTATTACTGTACTTATCACATTATCAAAATACTAGAGAATTCATAACACCAAATCAACTGACCCGTTGCAATTTGAGACAGTCCAAATGATGATCACCAAACACTAGTAACTTAAAAGAAAATACATCACCTAAAACCCAAAACCAACATGTCGGCGTGTCTTCTTAAGAGAATAGTTCACTTAAATGTGTTTTTTTTCTAAAAACATTATAGGCGAGGAATAAACCATGCAGTTGCTGAATCTGTCTTCATTTTAATCTAAAAGTTTTTGGGGAGTTTCCAGTGGCAGTGAATCATGTTGCTGGACCCCCCCGTCGGCATGCAGACCCTGGACCTCAACTTTTTGTAAAAGAGGAGCAGCCAACTGGACGCCCCATCTCTCAAAACATACTGAGATCCTACCAGAATGCATTGCATGGTTGCTTCCAAGAGTGTACAGTCAAAAAAATAACATTGTCTGAACTTAATTAAATCAAGGAAAGTATTTCCACATGATTAAATAGCTTTCTTTGAGCATTAACCAACTTAATTTACTAGGGTTGGGTCAACTTAATTTAATAGGGCTAGTTTAACAAATGTTACAAAACAAGTTAATTAATTTGGCCCAACATAATTGCTTGATTCTGAAAGTGTTAAGTTCACTTGAGACTTGGATCCCAAAGCAAAGACACACTCTCTGGTGAGTGGGAACTGAAGATATTTTAATAGAAATCCAAAAACAAAACCGGAACTGAAGCGGGCAGGTGAGGCAGGGAGCTGGCTGGCAGGAGGATGTCTTCAGCAGACTTGCACAGGAACCAACAGGAGGAAGCCAGCCACACCCCTGGCCCCACACAAGCTCTGCAAGAGAACGGAAAGGGGAGGGGGAACAGAGAGAACAAAAAGAAAAGCACAACAACAAAGACCTCATAAACCAAACCATAACAGAAAGAAAGCCATTTAATCATGTTGACATGCTTTTCATACATTGACTGTCAGCAATTTTGTCTCTGGTCACTAGTTTGTTGTATGTTCTGCACAAAGTGATAAAACCACTCAGGGGGAAGAAACAATTCCAGAGCTCGAAATAGCTGAACCCTAAATAATCATCATGTCTGTATGTTTTTTTCCCCCCTGTGTCTCTGTTCTTCCTCTCAGCTGTTAGACTGTTTTGTCATCCCAGTGGTACTGCTGCTGTCCTGGTTCTTCCTCTTGGTGAGGTACAAGGCTGTCCATTTTGTCGGGGCAGGACTGTGTCTCTTAGGTATTGGCTGCATGGTGGGAGCTGATATCCTACTTGGTCGGCAGCAAGGCCTTGGTGAGTTGGGATTGCAGTAAATCTCTTGTTCATTGCTAAAAGAAGCCTTGCTCATGCTTCTTTCCTTCTCTCTTTGTCTCTTGTTCTCGCTCATCTGTCTAGGAGAGCAGAAGCTGTTTGGGGATCTTTTGGTTCTGGGAGGAGCAACACTGTACGGCATCTCCAACGTCTGTGAGGAGTTCATAGTGAAGAACCTGAGCCGTGTGGAGTTCCTCGGAATGATGGGACTCTTCGGATCCTTCTTCAGTGGCATCCAGCTGTGAGTTTGTGTGGTGGGAGCTAGGCAGTGGTAACTAACAATGCTCAAGTACTGTACAATGTTGAGGTACTTTATTTAAGTATTCAGTAGGTCTACTACACTGCATTTCAAAGGGAAATATTGGGCTTTTTACTCTACTATGTTTGTTCAACAGCTTTAGTTACTATTCAAATATATGATGGCACCCCAGACAGCATCTCTTCTTTGACTGCTCATATTAGTGGCATTGACAAGCGCTTTGATTGCCTTGATCGCTGCTGAGTTGATTCATCCTTTCCTCAGGAGCCTTGCTGTGGTACTAGCTATTGGGTGTTTGGTCTTGATCTGGTTGCAGGTTGGTTGTTGCAGTTTCTGACTGGAAGGTGAGTCTCTCCTAGGTCAACACGCATTTTCTGGTCCCTGGCAGTGTTCAGTGGACATGAGTCGGGAGGTGACTCTCGTCTTCCAATATGAAGGATGGTAGTTCTTGGAACATTGTCTTGGCATTGAAAGGCTTGTTGTGTGCTCCCACTCAAGTTCAGCTGCCAAACACCTCAGCACGTGGTTGTGTCGCCTATCTGCCTTGTGTTAGGATGGTCTTACAACCAATCAAGATGTGTTGCCAGAACTGCACGCTGGGGACAGGCTGGATCCTCTCCTACCCAAAGAGGGCATGACATGATATCAGAATCAGAATCAGAATCAGAACTAGTTCATTGATCCCCACTGGGAAATTTGTTTTGTTACAGTTGCTCAAGCTGCTCACAAGACAATAAAGAAATAGAAATAATAATAATATAAAACGTTAAAAATATGTATTATCTTACAATATCTAACACAATATATATATTAAAAAAGGGTCTGAAATATGTACATTATAATAATATATGACAATATATAGAATATATAAATATATTTATGCTACAGAATGTGACAGACAGAAACGTAATGATTAAATAGTAATGAGTACTGAAATGTTATTGTTAATAGCAGAATCCTTAAAAAATGCAGTATTTGTGACTGAATAAACCAGAATTGCACATTGTCCAGAGTGTTTCACATTAACCAGGGTAACATTTCAATGGCTAGTTTAATGACAATGACTCAGAGTGTCTGACACTTGGCCTTTGACAATGGAAATAACGTGGGATTTGTTAGGTTTGATCTCCATTAATGCCCACTTGATATTGCAGGCATTTGATGCTTGTTTTTGTTGTCATCCATGACTGGAGGAAGACGCAGCCCATTCTTGAATCGTTCCCCTCTAACCACACATCATGATGCTTGGATGATGAGCTTGATTGCCTTTGTGAATGTCAAGCGAGAAATGGTACAGCCTGCTATTATGCCTGTGTCAAGGTGCTGCCAAGAGGTGGTGTTGTCCTGTGTTAGGACACAGAACCGGAGATCCTGGAAATAAGGTTTGCTATATATGCCCTCTGGGACCTGGAAGAAGTTGAAAGCTGTCCACAGAGTCTTGTGAGGCACCACCCAACAACATTGGCAAGATCTATGAAAATCACATGCAAGTCCCTCTTGTCCCTCTTTGCAGTCTGTATCTGATGCCAGATGGCGTGTTCTAGACAGCCTGAGAAAGCACATATTCCTGCTTTCTGCACTGAAGTTGTTGCTCTGCAAAAATGCTGCAAGTCTTTGGGACACAACACAGAAGAGTTGGCTGATGGTTGATAGATATAATAGTAGGATGGTAGAGAAGATAAGTAGTTAATTAATTTAATAACGGAGATTAACTGGCATTCTGTGTGTTAAACACTGTATTCCCAACAAATCTGTAAAAGCAGCACCAATACCTCATTGGGAACTTTCATTGTTGTAACTGCCAGTAAATACCGTATAATGACTGAACTGTGTTAATGCCATGAACAAGTAGATTGTTGTGTTGTTGTTCTCTTCAAACCAGGAGAATGATTTTTATCTCATAGTGGAACTACTTTCCTTGTAGATACCAATACATTGATACTGTATGTGTGCAAGGAATGTGGAATACAACTGCTTTAGTGCTCTTAGTGTGCATGTGCCTGTTGCAGGGCCATCATGGAACACAAGGAGTTGCTGAAAGTACCCTGGGACTGGCAGATAGGTAAGCATGCACACAAACACACAGAAGTAGCCTTATATTACCACAAAATATAATCCACAGGTATTTTTAAAAAGCAGTGTAAATGTAATATCATTTGCTTCCTCTGTGTGTTTGCAGGCCTTTTCTATGTTGGTTTCAGTGCCTTCATGTTCGGCCTGTACAGCTTCATGCCAGTGGTGATGAAGAGAACGAGTGCCACCTCAGTCAATCTCTCTTTGCTCACAGCTGACCTGTACAGCCTCTTCTGTGGCTTCTTCCTCTTTCACTACAAGGTAATATTAAACTGCCAGGAAGCATTCATTTGGTGATGTGCATGTCAATAGATGTCTAGACATCTAGCATAATACACTTGAATCTATGACTGAACTGCAAGTGAAATGCATAGTGGGTAATGTAGGTGATTGGTTGGACAAGGAAGAAGATTTTGTGGAATAAAAAATTTATCTCTGCTGCATCATTTATGAATTTTTAGCTGTCCATCACGACTCTGACAATGTTATAGGAGATCAGTGATAAATCTTTTCTACATTGTTCAGCTTTAACCGTTGCAGTAACAGACAACTGACAAACAAATCTGTTCCTTGTTAACTAGAGACAGTCAAAATAATGTCCAACATTGTTGGAAAATATCATAAACTCACTGAGTTGCTACAATGTAGCAAAGTCATGAAAAGTCATCAGAGAGTCTGTGCCAACTTTCTAGTCAACAAAGACAAGTTTGCAGCCTAGCCTGAAGTTGATTTATGTGTGACCAATACCATCCTGTTTGAATTTCAGATTCCGAAATGGCATCATGTCTTTCTTATTACTCCCACTCATTTACAGAAGAGACTGGTTTATACATGTCCCAAAAGTTACGTCAGATAGTCTGAAGCTGGTAGTGTGTGTGCAGCAGGCAATGAGAAATATATATATATCAATATTTATAGAATTAAATTGATCTCAGGGTACCAACCTTTAGAAAGGATAACTTAATTTAGTCTCATTAAATACACTGTCAATTTGGAAGTCATAATTAAATTAATAACTACATATCAGATCAGTAGCTTGTAAGGGTTGAAGGGTTTTGGAGTTCTTTTATAGTAGAAATTGGCAGCATTCACTCTTGTGCAACATTAAATAGAACAGCATGTATATTCAAAAGCATTTAATTAAAAGGTAATAAGAATAAAAACACACAATATGTAATCTTAACTAAAAAAACTAAAGAACAAATAGGAATGTGAGGAATGTTCAAGGTATATGTCTATGATCTATGTAGGATAATGATGCCCGGTTAGAAAAAAGGATGGTTAGTTCGCATGCAGAACTATGAAAGACATCACAACAATAAACCTCAGTAGTTGTGGTTACATGCAATTTTTTTTTATTCTGATTGAAATCATTCCAGTTGAAGATTTGGGGATGGGATGAGATGTAATACAGTCTGGTGTTTACATGCGCCAACACATTAAATCTGAAGAGCTGTGTGAAATATGAAAACGTGATGAATTTGTCAATGCTTTCATTGCATCCGCTTTTGTTGTTTTAGGATTTAGACTTCTATTAGGTGGTCTTCAAAGCTTTCCAGCATTTTTTATTTGTTCATCACTTTGGTCTATCCTGGCTTTGTTCAGTTTTTTTTCCTACCATCTAGGCATCCATTAATGCTTAGTTCTTTAAGAAAACTAACCCCTCAGAACTCCAATTCAGCTTGTAAGTAGAGGAACATTACTTCAAGACAGAGGGCAAACGAAGCAAGGTTAAATAGTTTAAAGGAGGAGAGGTCCTTTTTTTCAAGGATTCAAGGCTATTATATTGTCATTTACAATGCAAGGTTGTAGAATGATATTCAGATGTAGCTCAATTTATGCTTCTTAAAAAAATAAATACATTAACATTGATTAATGATTCTTAAATAAAAACATTTGAAAAATACTATTAATTTTCTTAACTTTCCTCAAGAAATACAATTGTTTCTGTCCTTTATTAAACAGGATGGAGATGAAAAAACTGTTCACCAGCTGCACTTCAGCTCCACTGATGTAAACAGGGTAGTGTCTCTTTGCCTATTGCCCCTAAAATCAACAATCAGGACCTTGGTTTTGCTGATGTTGAGCAGTTAGTTGTTTTCTGCACTCCACTCTGTAAGATTGTTGATTTTCTCTTACCACTGTTTAAAATCCAGCCGATGATTTGTGGTGGTCATCTGCATATTGCTGTTCTGATATTGAATGCAGTGATGCAGCGATATTTGGGTTATAGTTTCAGGAAGTGATTGTAGTAGGGGTGTGACTGTTTTCTTAATGGCTTACGTTTCATAATAAAAGTTCAGTTGAAGCCACACAATGAATGAATTCAAGATTCAAGGTTATCTTTATCATCTGTGGAGTTCCACTGGTACATGCAGGACGTTGGGTTGAGTTTGGTTTTGGAACAAAAGGAATACCTTGTTTTTTTAAAGCAGAGAGACAAAGCTAAGATCACACTAAGGAATGTTTAAAGTCACTTGTAGCTTCTGTAAAAATTGTAAGTGTACATTTGCTGCAATACATGTTTAAGGCAGATCACTGATGCATAGACTGAAGAGCACTGGACCTAAAATGGAAAACAATAATACATTTTATTTATAGAGCGCTTTTCTAGGAGCTCAAAGACACTTCACATAAGTTAAAAAAGAAAAAAAAGGTAATAAAAACAACACACTTAAATATATAGATATATATCTACAACACTCAACAATGAATCAAACATTAAAAGCAGTTCTGAAAAGGTGGGTTTTCATCAGTGATTTGAAGTTGGATGGATCAATACAGTCTCTGATTTGTTTGGGGAGAGAGTTCCAGAGGGAGGGGCAGCAACGGAGAAGGCTCTGTTGCCCCAGGTACGATGCTTGGTCAGTGGAGACAGGAGGTTGGCATTAGAAGGAGACTTGGAGTGCAGTTATTGATATTGATGAACTGTTGTCTGTTTGTGAGATATGACCTTAGCCAGGAGAGGGCAGCGCCAGTGATGTTGAGGGAGGATTCAAGGCGGGAGAGAAGAATGGTGTGGTTGATGGTGTCAAAAGCTGCAGTGAGGTCCAGGAGGATGAGAATGTTGAGGTGACCAGGGTCTGAGGAGAGGAGGAGGTTGTTTGTGACTTTCGTGACGTTCTAGTATTTTTGACAGAAAAGGAAGATTGGAGATGGCCCGGAAATTGCTCATGGTGTTGGGGTTAAGACCAGGTTTTTGAGTTTGGGGGACAGAACAGATTGGATGGGATGGGATCCAGAGTGCAAGTGGAGCTCTTCATTCTTACCATGACATTAGGGTGGCCATTCGTCCGGCTTTAGGCCGGACAGTCCGGCTTGTAAATGCCCTGTCCGGGCTGAAGGCTGAAGGCTGCGCCTGCAGCCGGACACTCATTTTTCCTCCTTTTGAGAAAATAACTAAAAAGGTCGCCTTTTGACACATTACCTCGTTAGTTTAATACTTATTGGCTAAAAATGTGTGTCAAAATAAGTAATTTCAATGGTTACATTTTCGTGTTGTGACCTATCAACACATGGCTCATTTTAATATTCAAATGAGCCATGTGTTGATTCCCCATGCTATCACAGCAGTTGCTAGGTTACCACCAGGCTGTCAATCAAGCTCTCAGTGACAGAGAACATAAGGTAACATCGGTTGTTGGACTGAAATTCTGAAAATGCTCATACTCATATATAGATAGGTAAAGCCTATACATCTGAAACAGAAGGTGCTGTATTTTTTACCCTTTATCTATCCAGATAAAAACATTAAGAACAGTTTCTGTATGATGTTTATTAGACCTGTGTAATCTGAATTGGAAGGGCACGTTGTCATGAGCTGTATCTTGTATATTTATTATTAGCTATGTGGTATGTGTATGCACCTTTATGTAATCTGGTGGAAAAACATTACAATTTAAAACCGGATCATACCAAACAACCCTGTGTATGCAAAGTGTCCTCCTTTTTGATGTGAAGGAAATGGCCACCCGACATGAAATTTGACAGCTCCATGGGGGAAACAGGGGGAAACTGACAAAGGGGGTGAGTGGTAAGGGGAGGGGAGTTAGGTGGGGAGGTGGGGAGGTGGAGTGGGCAGGTTAGCGTTAGCTTGTTTGGAGAGTGCTAGCACAGAGGTTGCGTTGACTTGTGACCAAAAGCACAAGGTGTCATGGGGAAGAAGAACAGACATGCACCCCAAGAGTAGTCCACAGCATTACAGCAGCAGGAACCAACAGTGCATTGAGGAGACAAGGTAGCTTAGAAGGGCTACCGGTCTGTTAGCCTTGCACCTGCCCTGATGATGGAGGTCAACCTGGTGCCGTGATGGCAACACTGACATTACCATTAAGCCTGGGACATGGCTTACACGGATATTATATATTATATATATTTACAAGATAAGATTTGAACCAGCATAAAGAAGCAGTGTAGAAATAAAGCTTAAGTCTGTCTATCTCTTTGTTGCAGTTCTCGGGCCTCTATCTGTTGTCATTCTTCATTATTATCTTGGGCCTAGTCCTCTACTCCTCCTCATCTACCTATGTGGCCCAGGACCCACGAGTCTACAAGCAGTTCAGGAACACAGGCAGCCAGCCAGTCACCGACCAGCCCCCGCTCAGTCCTGGAGTCCTGGAGCCCTCCGTCACCTACACCAGCCTAAGCCCTGAGGCAGGGGATGAGCTTCCTGTACGTGTAGCCTAAGATGATTTGAAAGGTAGTTAAGTCTGTCAGCCTGGTGGACCAGTGAGTCCACTGCAGCCGTTAGGCCTGTCCACAGTTGTATACAGAGAAATAGTGCTGGCTATACTCAGTCTGCTGAGCAGTTCAGCTGGGTGATCACCCAGGTAGGTCTAGGTTTTCATTTTATGGCCTGTATTGAGGGACAGAGTCTCCAGTGACCAAATTCATGTACCTAAATATGTACCTGAAAAACGAATGCTATGAGCAGAATGTAATTAAATCAAATAGCAAAGTGATTAAAAATGTTGAATTCACTGTGATCAAAGACCGTGAGTAGACAGTAGTGACAGACAATTATCATTCATGTAAAAAGATAGTATTGTAATTTGAATTAATCTGCTTTCTTTTTATGTGTCAAGAATGTTTGTGCATAATCTGTGTATCTGCTAAAGTTGTATTTATTTCATTACTTATTATCTGAATGAAATGAACAATGTTTCTAAATCCACCTGCCTAAATTCAGTGGAAGGCTTATTAAGTATTACACAGACTGGAATCAGATAGTACTGACATTGTAGTGGGAGAAGTGGGGAATATAAGTCTACCCTCAATTTATTGAATTAATACTACGCTGGTATGTAAATATTGCATCAGGGCCAGCTGCCAATTGAAGCTACTGAAGGTTTGTCCTTTTTCACATGGTAGGTATTTTATAGGCTGGTACAAATATATTTAACTTGATATTTTTCATTTTGACATAAAAAAGTTTATAGTATTTACCCTCCAGAATGTCATTCTGACAGTGTGAATAAAGCTGAAAGCTGCAGTCAGTAACTTTAATAAACTCTTTGTTCATATTTACTGAAACTTTCAGTAAATCCTGGCAGTAGTACATGAGACAAATAATCTGAAAAATCCCGAACAAAAACAACCAATCAGATCCAAGAAAGATGTAAAAACGCTTGAAGGGGGGCTTGAAGATAGCTGATTGTTGAGGCTCTGATTGGATGTTTTCGTTCAGGCCGGTGGATTCTTGCAATTGCCATCAGAAGCACTGGGAGAAGCCAGAGGAACCAGATTTTTTTCACAGATTGTCTTGTGTACTACTGTCAGGATATAGTGAAAGTTTCATCAAATACGTCACAAAAGTTTATAAAAGTTTCCTACTGCAGCTTTAAAAACAGCATTTAGTCCTTTGTCTTGAGAAATAGAATTTACATTTGGAGGACTTGGACTTTTTGCTACAATCTTGTATTAGTTCTTCTGTAAAGGAATATTGGTGAAAATAGAATCAAGTCCGGGGGCACACTGTATGTTGTGAGACAAGACTTACACCCAAGTTTAGTTTTAGATTTGATCCTTCCCAGGCTAAGAAAATGTTATACTTGCTATAATCACATCATGTTCACATTACTTTTAAGTCCCTTGTCTAATTGCTCCGAATCAAAAATTCCCCACTTCTTCAGATCTTTCAGAATTTTGCAACAATTTTGCAATTGCAATTTTGCCCAACAAAAAATAAAGATAACGGTAATCCATTACAGTTGCAAAAAAAGACAATCAGATTACAGTTACATTTAATAAAAATGGGGATTATTTAGCATGATTACAATTTTAAAATACATCAGTTCACTTATTTAAAAATACAAGAGCAGAGACACATTGTTGATGCTAAAATTTTTCCATTTTGTCCGCTTCCATTTTCTTTTGGTTACATTGTTCTGTTGTCTTATAGCAGTGGCTCCCAAACTGGGGGTGAGGACCCCCAATAGGGTGCCAAAGCTTCATGGGGGGTCCCAAGGCCTTCTTGATATTAAGGTATGTAAGATAATTGAAAAAATATACACCGTTGACATAAAACTCAGCATTTTGTTCACTTCTGTGAAGAAAGTAAACTAAACGGTCTAATAGAACAATAAATACTCATACATTCATGGGTTTTGCATTTATTTCAATGGTCAGGATGAATTATATTTAATAGTCATTAACAACATTGTACACTCATTTTATTAGGTTTTACTCTACAGCAGAGTGCAAACTTACTGTATGTGGAAATCATCAGCTAAAAAGATTCATAACCGCATTAGAAAATATCTGCAACTTTGATAAAAGGTTGAAAGTAAAAGCTTGTGTACAACAGGTAGAATAATTCCCAAGGTGCCTTTCGTCAAAAACATCTAATCACTGAACCTAAAATTCTGTTATATTCCCCACTAACAGGAGGTAAAAGATAAAGACTTGATAAAACTGACAACAGTTAAAATCAATTCACTTTCTGGTTCACTATGGCACTGTTTTTTGTTCTCAGCAGTAGAGATAGTGTTTATAATTCCCTGCCACTCTGTTTCACACCTCTGTCTGCCTCCCCTCCCTGTGAAAATGAACAGGGCTCATGGGTATTTAAACCCAGTTGCTATGCTCAAATGACCTGGATTTCTCAGAAACAAAATTTAAATACTTCTAGTGGACATAACATAAACTTACTATTGTTACATTATCTGGGAGAGTCCCATGCTGTCAAAAGGTCTAGTGTGTAACATTTAAGAGGATGTAACCCTTACCCTGGCTATAAAGAAATGCAGTCAGTGATTAGGAAGTGACAGAGTGGAGGTGTAATAACTTGCTGTATGTAAGACACAAAAGGAACAGGAGAGAAGTCATTTTGTAATTGTTTTGCATTTCACAGTGAAAATTCAAATTCCAACACAATCTGAACCATGAACCATGTTTCCATGTTAATTGTTTTTAGATGCATTTACATTACATTGCCTTAGTGTTTGTTTTCATGAGATGAGAGTGCTGAATAAGTGTGTGTCTGGTTTTTCCTGCTCAGTGTGCACACAAGTGCACTAATAAGATGAGAAAGGCTGTGTGTCATTTAGTGCGCTCCAGGCAGAGAGCATTATTTGGCTTACTATTTTAGTCCTAATTGAAACACTGTTAAAACATAATGTTGCAAGCAATATTTTCCTGTTGCACTTTGATTTACAAGAGAAAAAAAAACCCAGAGTGGACTGAAGATAAAGTTGTATAGTTGGTTTGGTGTGGTTCTTTGTTCACTTTACGACTGTATATAATTACCTGCCTGATATATTTACGTAAGTCCTATATTATAGGACTTTCATTATTCTCCTCTTTTCCTTGGCTTTTGTATCCTGTTTGATGTAGTGCATTGGAGTTGCTGTCAACAATGTACTTACAATGATGTTACCTATCGTAAAATAAAGTGTCTTTGTCACAAGACCCTGGTCTGTGACCAGTGTTGAATTAAAATGTTCCATGCAGTTTTGGGCCTGTTTTTTGCATGTGGTATAAAAGTGTTATTTTCACCTACATTATTTAAATATTTCTGCATACTGGGGTCGGTAAACAGTACTGGAATTGCATCAACTGGGAATGACTGGAAAGCTAAGACACATACTTCACGCTACCCCTCCAGGTGTGGCCAATTGACTGAAGACCCTCTGCCACGCCCACTTAAAGTACTTGCACAAAGAAACAGCCACACAAACAGGAACAGGAAGACAGGGTGGAGTGGATCAACAGTAATTTGTCACACAATTAATAATCTTACTTTTTGCTACTCCCCACACAATTGGTTATTGTGTCCCTTATCCCCAAAAATCTGATTTAGAACCATTTGAATCCAGTTTTCGAATACAGGTAAAATCAAAGTAATGGAACATTTCTAGCTGCTGAATGCAAGCGTTTCCATCTTCCAAACTAGTTGCATCCACTATTACAGAAATGAATTCAAGGATGTGATTTGATTTTTGGATTTAAAATCAGTAGGGGGTGACAACAAAGGTAAGGCTGTTCTTTTTGGGGGGATAACTGTAGTATTATTACTGAAAATTAATGGTAATTACTACTTACTGGGGAAAGTAATATTACTGTAATATTATTAAGAGTAATGTCTAACTGCCCAACACTGATGAGCGACCACAGAAGATCCGTCTCATGTCATCTTCAGCAATTATGACAAAAAGTAATTTTTATAGGAGTTACCAGCTGCAGCTTTGCGAAAGAGCGAGTGGGAGGAGCATACTGCAGCAATCCTCTGGAGGGCAGCATAACGCGTATCTTCATCTACCCTCCCCGATCTTGTATTAGAGGAAGAAGTCAGTACAGTGCATCATCCATCTTCTGGAAGACCGACAGCCATCTGATCAAAGGGTACAATAGAGACGAATAAACATCAGCCATCATGGGAGCTGTTCTGGGGTTGTGCTCCATGGCGAGCTGGGTAAGTAACACACTATATATGGACAGTGAACACATTGTGTGCGTTGTTTGTGTTATTAGCTGCTTCCACTTCACAATTGCTCATGACTGCGCAATAACACAAAGCCGCAGGCCACGGTGGTGTAAACACAATATAACGTTAGCTTGCTAGTTAACATTCACTGTTTATCTTATTATAATCTCAATTAAAATATCGTAGTTAAAATTGGAATTCTCTTGTGGAAAGTGTAGAACTATAATGTGATATCTGCCTTAGTTTTGAAGCTGCTAGCTGACCCAAATAACTAGCTAGCGAGCTAACATGTCGAGAGGCTCGGTCCTGTTGTTGATGGCGCAGATCAGCGTTAACGGTGCATTAACGGGAACTGATAGAGCATTTCAACGAGCTAATATGTTTGTAGACATTATAAACACACAGTTGTGGATGATGTCATCAGAGCAGGCCGGTGTAAGGTTTGCTGTTGCGACACCGCAGAAATGTAAACAGAGACGAGCGACAGTCAGCAGGCAGCGTTCTATTGCGACATGTGCAGACAGACAGACAGACACAGGTTCCTTCCGGAGCTCATAAATAGAATCAGCTTTAATGATCACATTCGAGGAATTAGCCTGCAGTTCCTTGAACAATTAACAGCGAGATAGAAATAGACATACAGCTAAAAACAACAACAACAACAACAACAACTGAAGTACTGCACGTTAGTACACATTTTTTGTTACTTGATGATTAATCTATTAATGTGGAAAACATAAATAAATAAGATCCTGCTGTTACATTAATGCATGAGTCATATAACAGTCACATGGGACATTTTACGGCTTTGAGTACTTTTACTTTTAATGCTTTAAGCCAAATTTTTCTGATTCGATTTAGGTTCTGTTACGTAACATTCTGAATGCAGGACTTTTTATTGTAACTAGGGCTGCACAATATGATGAAACATATTGTGATTATTTGGACAGATGTTAGTGGGAATAGTAATTTTTGCATTTAATTTTCACAGAAAAAAAATCATGATATGAAATTTGTTGGGATCTGTACCAAACAGGTTTGGAGAACAAGTCATGTATGTCGGGGCATCTCTACAGCACTGCAGTACTTCATTATAATGCTGTATGTCACACATTTTACCTCAAATAATGCAGCTTCTGCAATTTGGATATTGCACTTGGCCATATTGCGATTTTGATCATATTTCAATTAATTATCGGCACTAGTATTTTTACCACATCTATTTACCCATAGTATCTGTCTAATAAGAGTGATGACTAAGTCATTTGTGTATGCAGATCCCATGCCTGTGCGGCAGCGCCCCCTGTCTGCTGTGTCGATGCTGCCCTAGTGGAAACAACTCCACAGTGACCCGACTCATCTATGCCTTCTTCCTGCTGCTGGGAGTGGGTGTTGCCTGTATTATGCTGATGCCTGGCATGGAGGGGCAGCTTAAGAAGGTATGCTGGGTACCTCACATAACATACTGTACATTGGTGCAGTGGCGGCTGTGGCTCAGAGGTAGAGTGGGTTATCTACTAATAGTGAGGTTGGTGGTTCGATCCCCGATTTGCTCTATGACTGTGTGTGTTTAATGAATGCTTAGTTTTGGTGAGCAGTTGGCAGCTTGCATGGCAGCCACTGGCATCAGTGTATGAATGTGTGTTTATGGGTTGAGTGTGGCATGTAGTGTACAGCGCATTGAGTGATCGCTATATAAGTACAGGTCCATTTACATGGTAAATGGACCTGTACTTATATAGCACCTTTCTAGTCTTCCGACCACTCAAAGTGCTTTTACACTACGTGCCAAATTCACCTTTTCATACACATTCACTCAGTGATGGCAAAGTCCATCGAACAGAAACTAACTCATTCATACACATTCTCACACCAATGCACAGCATCAGGAGCAATTCGGGATTCAGTATCTTGTTCAAGGATATTTTGACATGTGGTGGGAGATCGAACCAACAACCTTTCGACGAGGGGACGACCTGCTCTACCTCTGCACCACATAATGTATACCACCATTTGGTATACATGCAGTATAACAAATTACTGAATTATTATTGTGACTGCTGTTGTGTCCAAGAACCCTTAGTGCTGGAATCCTGTAGGTTTAATTATTAACTATTTTATTGCTAAATGTGGTGGTAATCATTTTTGCTGTGAAGAATGTGTGAGGTGGTGCAGATGTTACACGTAAATTTGTGTATCAGTATTTATTTATTTTTGTTTTTAGAAATGATGTAGTCTATCATTGAAGCATTCGAAACTCATCATCAGCAAGACACTTACTCTGGGGTTTTGAAAGAATTTAGCTAGTTAACTAGCATCATAACTTCTGTTGTGTGTGCTGCTGTAGATTCCTGGTTTCTGTGAAGGAGGGATGGGTACGTCTCTTCCTGGTGTGGAGGGTCACGTGAACTGTGACGTTCTGGTCGGCTACAAGGCTGTTTACCGCGTTTGCTTTGGCATGGCCATGTTCTTCCTGCTTTTCTCTCTGCTCATGATCAAAGTCAAAAGCAGCCAGGACCCTCGAGCTGCACTGCACAACGGGTGAGTTAGCGTCCATCCGCCAATCCACAACCTTCTGTCTGCCAAGACATAAATTCAAGCTTTATTGACACTTTACTGGACTTATCACTAGGGTTGGTTCAGTCTGCCTAATTAAAAATGGCCTACTCTCTATGACATCACCCATAAGTTTCCAAAGAGCCAGTGTGGTTGGCTATGGCTGTTGCCATCTTGGCAGTCTCTCTCTAAAAGCCCTCTGGAGCCCTGTTTTTACATTCTTTGTCTCTTGCAGGTTTTGGTTCTTTAAGTTTGCTGCAGCTGCTGCCATCACTATTGGATCATTTTTCATCTCCGACGGTCCCTTCACCACTGGTAACTATTCTTGGCCATTGTTGTCTTTTTCCTCTAAAACTTAGCTGGCAAGTGTCTGTATCTCTCTGACAGTAGATTGAGACTGTGGATACTTACAGGGATTAGTCTGTATTAAAAAAAAAAACTATCACTGATTTTATAATGAAATTATAAGTTTACATTTTAAAAAGGAAACAACATATGGAATGTATATATCATTGCTGCTCAAAATGTCATCAACAAAGAAAAACAGCCTTGAGTTTTGAGACATTTTAAAAGAGGGCTTCTTAAAGGGTTTTATTAGCTTTATTATAAATGTATAATTTATAATTAAATTTTAATAAATTTATATTTATTAGCTAATTGTATTTGGTCCTTTAGTTAATTCAGTTTACCATTTCTTCTAGTTGTAGAAAAACCTGCAGATAATGTAGTAAAGGAACCTCTCTCCATGTGTTCCACAGTGTGGTTCTATGTTGGCATGGCTGGAGCCTTCTGCTTCATCCTCATCCAGCTCGTGTTACTCATTGACTTTGCCCACTCCTGGAATGAATCCTGGGTGGAGAAGATGGAAGAGGGAAATTCTCGCTGCTGGTATGCAGGTATGTGACAGTGTTATTGGATGAAAACTTGATTAATAACAACTTTAAAAGCACTGTTATTTACAACGTGTGTTTTGAGGCCATTCCATTAACAATAAAACAATTCTTTAACTTTGATCAGCACTGTAAATGAAAATGTGTAATGAAGAATCACAGGCTATTTTGTGTGTGTGTGTGTGTATGTGTGTGTGTGTGTGTGTAGATAAGATGATAATGAAATTAAAAACACTATAATACATTCATGCATACACATAAAATATCTAATCAGAATGTCTGCTTTCAGGTAAAATGCTACCCATACACAGCCTGTTTAATAGTGTTTAGTTAGTAAGCCAGTATAAAAAAATGTAAAAAAAATACTATAAACCTGTATATACAGTATCTCACAAAAGTGAGTACCCCCCTCACATTTCTGCAAATATAATATGTATAATATAATAATACTCCCACCACCATGCTTGACTGTAGGCAAGACACACTTGTCTTTGTACTCCTCACCTGGTTGCTTGACACCATCTGAACCAAATAAGTTTATCTTGGTCTCATCAGACCCAAGGACATGGTTCCAGTAATCCATGTCCTTAGACTAACTGTCTTCAGCAGACTGTTTGCGGGCTTTCTTGTGCATCATCTTTAGAAGAGGTTTCCTTCTGGGACGACAGCCATGCAGACCAATTTGATGCAGTGTGTGGCGTATGGTCTGAGCACTGACACCCCTTCAGCCTCTGCAGCAATGCTGGCAGCACTCATACGTCTATTTTCCAAAGCCAACCTCTGGATATGACGCTGAGCACAAGCACTCAACTTCTTTGGTCGACCATGCCAAGGGATGTTCTGAGTGGAACCTGTCCTGTTAAACCGCTGTGTGGTCTTGGCCACCGTGCTGCAGCTCAGTTTCAGGGTGTTGGCAATCTTCTTATAGCCTAGGCCATGTTTATGTAGAGCAACAATTCTTTTTTTCAGATCCTCAGAGAGTTCTTTGCCATGAGGTGCCATGTTGAACTTCCAGTGAACAGTATGAGAGAGAGTGAGAGCGATAACGCCAAATTTAACACACCTTCTCCCCATTCACACCTGAGACCTTGAAACACTAATGAGTCACATGACACCGGGGAGGGAAAATGGCTAATTGGGCACAATTTGGACATTTTCACTTAGGGGTGTACTCACTTTTGTTGCCAGCAGTTTAGACATTAATGGCTGTGTGTTGAATTATTTTGAGGGGACAGTAAATTTACACTATTATACAAGCTGTACACTGACTACTTTACATTGTATCAAAGTGTCATTTCTTCAGTGTTGCCCCATGATAAGATATAATGAAATATTTGCAGAAATGTGAGGGGGGGTACTCACTTTTGTAAGATACTATATATGTAATGAAGCTGTGTTGTGTGTTCACAGCTCTGCTGTCAGTCACCACGCTCAACTACTTGTTGTCTCTGGTGTCTCTGGTTATGTTCTACGTCTACTACACCCACTCTGATGGTTGCACTGAGAACAAGGTCTTCATCAGCATCAACATGCTCCTCTGCATTGGGGCCTCCGTCATATCCATTCTTCCTCAGATCCAGGTTCACACCAGTTCTCCTTTTACATTCATGTTTGAGCAGGGCTGTCTCTGACTGAGCTTGAGAAATAAGCCAAGGCATTTCCTCACCGGATTTCTCCTGATTTTCAGTTGATGTTGATTTATGGATTGTACTTAACAGAAACCCAAGAGACTTTCCACTTTTTTATATTTCAGTCTTAAGGCCTGAAGGTGTAGACTGTTACTTTTGTACACATTGAGCTTGCAGTGTTAGTCTAGTACTTTCATGGCCCAACAAGGTACTTTAGAAATTATGTTGTGCAGTACTGCTGTTGCAAGATTGACAGAACGCAAACTCGTCTGCTGATAAGAGTGTATAGAGTGTATGACAAAGGTGTGAGGAAAAAATATGGGATCGTCATTGAGGAGTGCTGGGGAAAGATTTGTTCTTAGATTTATTCTCCTGCTAATACCTGCTGTTCTCTGTGTGAAGGAGTCCCAGCCCAGGTCTGGCCTATTGCAGTCCTCACTGGTTACCCTGTACACCATGTACCTGACCTGGTCTGCCATGACCAATGAGCCTGGTAAGATAACATTCATACTATAAATAGAACTTTTACATCAGCAGTCTGTTCAGTTTATTGGTTACTCTGTTGGTACTGTGAGTTGTTATTTCTTCTGAAACATTAAGTTTAAGGTTACATGCACTCAAGAAACCAGGTTACTCAGGGAATCAAACAAGGTGTTGCACATGCACTTTAGTAACCTGCTTACTGTAAAGAAAGTGTGTGTGTGTGTGTGTGTGTGTGTGTGTGTGTGTGTGTGTGTGTGTGTGTGTGTGTGTGTGTGTGTGTGGGTGTGTGTGGGTGTGTGTGGGTGTGTGTGGGAGGGCTGACGCTAGCACCCAGGAAGCACGCCGGTCTTGGAAGCCAATGTCACATACAGGCCGAACTGTGTAATGAGTGTGGCTCACAGAGGCCCAAGAATACTTTTTCCAATAAGCTTACATTGTTGTAAAACAGTGGATACATACAGTGTCAGAACCCTCACGAAATGGCAGAATTTGATCCATTCAGTCCAATATCATTGAGAAAGTCCAGAATTGTCAGCATGATTACATAATTTTATCCTCCTTCAAGTTAGCAGAGGGCTAAACCAGAAGTTTGTGGCTTGGCCAGCGGAAATCTCGCTAATGCACTTGCTGTATGGGCTGCACAATGCAAAAGCATATGCAGAAGATTGTGGTAGTCTTTGAACCATTTTTTGGTTTAGTGCTCCCCTGAGCAGCTTTCATAGGAATGAACGGAGCCCTGATGCTGTTACAAGGAGTTCGGTCTAGACCTGCTCTATTTGTAAAGTGTCCTGAGATAACTTCTGTTATGAATTGGCGCTATACAAATAAAATTGAATTGAACTGAATTGCTGCCAACTAGGGCTGTCAACGGATATTCTAAAGTTGATAAGGAAAATTATTAATTGGTTGTGGAAAAAGACTGAGTCTGTCTTGCGAGTTCTCGCATGGGCCTGGGTCACTGCATG
Source organism: Dicentrarchus labrax (assembly GCF_905237075.1). Lineage (NCBI taxonomy): Eukaryota > Metazoa > Chordata > Actinopteri > Moronidae > Dicentrarchus > Dicentrarchus labrax. The sequence continues at coordinate 37,055,784 of NW_026136719.1, forward strand.
ACTGACAGGAATGACACAACGTAACTTTCATTGATTGAAAAATAAATGTAGGGCGAGTTGGAACAAGCTTTTAACTACAACCACGTGGTGGTGATGATGACAGAAAGTTCACAAGTTGGCTGTAAAGAGAGGGATATGCACACCGAACAATCAAAAAAGCCTGCATCCAGTACAGAGAAAAAAAACTCTATTTATTACATGTACCATTATCACTAAAGGAGGCAGAGGAATAGCTAAACACTGGACACCGAGGTAAGCAACAGAGGGAGGGAGAAAAGTCATGGCTAATTCAATTCAATTCAATTCAATTTTATTTGTATAGCGCCAATTCATAACAGAAGTTATCTCAGGACACTTTTCAAATAGAGCAGGTCTAGACCGAACTCTTTAACATTAATTACAGAGACCCAACAGTACCACCATGAGCAAGACCTTGGCGACAAGGGCAAGGAAAAACTGCCTGTTAAAAGGCAGAAACCTAGGACAGATCCTCCGGCTCTAGGTGGGTGGTCGTCTGTCTCGACCAGTTGGGGTGAGAGAGAGAGAGAGAGAGAGAGAGAGAGAGAGAGAGAGAGAGAGAGAGAGAGAGAGAGAGAGAGAGAGAGAGAGAGACAGACAGACAGACAGACAGACAGACAGACAGACAGACAGACAGACAGACAGACAGACAGTATTGGCAATGGCAGTCAAGCAGGACCATGGCAGGAGGCTCCACCAGGATCCATGAGAACCTGCGAGACGAGAAAGCACAAGAACTCCGGGGAAGAAGTGGAGTTAGTAACATGCATGAAAGGGACATGAATGAGTGCAGAAAGAGAGAGGAAGAGAGTAGCTCAGTGCACCATGGGAAATCCCCCGATAGTCTAGGCCTATAGCAGCATAACTAAGGGATGGTTCAGGACTCACCTGATCCAGCCCTAACTATAAGCTTTATCAAAGAGGAATGTCTTAAGCCTACTCTTGAATGTGGTGAGGGTGTCTGCCTCCCGAACCACAACTGGAAGCTGGTTCCACAGGAGAGGAGCTTGGTAACTGAAGGCTCTGGCTCCTGTTCTACTTTTAGAGACTATAGGAACCACAAGTAGCCCAGCATTCAGAGAACGTAGTGTTCTAGTGGGGTAATAGGGTACTATGAGCTCTTTAAGATATGAAGGGGCCTGACCATGAAGAGCTTTATAGGTGAGGAGGAGGATTTTAAATTCTATTCTACATTTTACAGGGAGCCAGTGCAGAGAAGCTAGTACAGGAGAGATGTGATCTCTTTTTCTAGTTCCTGTCAGTACTCGTGCTGCAGCGTTCTGAATTAATTGGAGCATTTTAATGGACTTATTGGGGCAACCTGATAATAAAGAGTTGCAGTAATCCAGCCTTGAAGTAACAAATGCATGGATTAGTTTTTCTGCATCTGTCTGTGATAGGATGTGTCTAATTTTTCTAATATTACGTAAATGAAAGAAGGCAGTCCTAGAGGTCTGCTTTATGTGGGAGTTAAATGACAAATCCTGATCAAAGATAACTCCAAGATTCCTGACAGTGGTGCTAGAGGCCAAGTTAATGCCATCTAGAGTGACTATATCTTTAGACAATGAGTCTCTAAGGTTTTTGGGGCCAAGAACAAGAATTTCGGTTTTTTCTGAGTTTAACATCAGAAAATTGCAGGTCAGGCTAACTGCTAAGCTTAAGTACTGTAGCTAGCAGAACTCAATAACGTAAATGCTAAATGGACCTGTACTTGTATAGCGCCTTTCTAGTCTTCCGACCACTCAAAGCTCTTTTACACTACATGCCACATTCACCCTTTCACACACATTCACTCAGTGATGGCAAAGTCCATCGAACAGAAACTAACATTCATACACATTCACACACTGATGCACAGCATCGGGAGCAATTCGGGGTTCAGTATTTTGCTCAAGAATACTTCGACATGTGGCACCAGGAGCCGGGGATCGAACCAACAACCTTCCGATTAGTGGACGACCTGCTCTGGGAACAACTCTGGGATTAAGGACAATGTTACTAAAAGGAGAGGGCTATGAGTGCTTGAGCAGAACTCGGGGGGTGGCTATAGCTCAGAAGGTTAAGCGGTCGTCCACAAAGGTTGGAGGTTTGATCCCCGGCTCCTCGTGCCATATGTCAAAAGTGTCCTGAGCCCAAAATTGCTCGTATGAATGCAGACGAGTGAGTTAGTTTTTGTTTGTGATGAGTGTTTGCCTTCATTGTTTTGATGGGTTTAAATGGGTGAATGTGGCATGTAGTGTACACCGCTTTGAGTGGTCGAAAGACTAGGAAGGTGCTATACAAGTATAGTCCATTTAGTGTATGTTTAAATATGTAGTGTGTAATTATCCGCTGTATTGAATATATAAACATATTTAACTGGGTTGAGCTAGAGCAGCAAACATAAAACGAAGCACTCAACTGGAAATGATATTAGATGCTCATACCCACCTATTCCTCATGAGCTCTTTGTGCCACAGGAGAAGATCAAATCTTCTGTGTTGGATACAGCACACACATCAGTGTGATCAGTGATCAGGATTTGTCATTTAATTCCCACATGAAGCAGACCTCTAGGACTGCCTTCTTTCATTTACGTAATATTACAAAAATTAGACACATCCTATCACAGACAGATGCAGAAAAACTAATCCATGCATTTGTTACTTCAAGGCTGGATTACTGCAACTCTTTATTATCAGGTTGCCCCAATAAGTCCATTAAAACGCTCCAATTAATTCAGAACGCTGCAGCACGAGTACTGACAGGAACTAGAAAAAGAGATCACATCTCTCCTGTACTAGCTTCTCTGCATTGGCTCCCTGTAAAATGTAGAATAGAATTTAAAATCCTCCTCCTCACCTATAAAGCTCTTCATGGTGGGACCCCTTCATATCTTAAAGAGCTCATAGTACCCTATTACCCCACTAGAACACTACGTTCTCTGAATGCTGGGCTACTTGTGGTTCCTATAGTCTCTAAAAGTAGAACAGGAGCCAGAGCCTTCAGTTACCAAGCTCCTCTCCTGTGGAACCAGCTTCCATTTGTGGTTCGGGAGGCAGACCACATTCAAGAGTAGGCTTAAGACGTTCCTCTTTGATAAAGCTTATAGTTAGGGCTGGATCAGGTGAGTCCTGAACCATCCCTTAGTTATGCTGCTATAGGCCTAGACTATCGGGGGATTTTCCATGGTGCTCTGAGCTCCTCTCTTCCGCTCTCTCTCTTTCTGCACTCATTCATGTTCCATTAATGCATGTTACTAACTTCACTTCCTCCCCGGAGTTCTTTTGCTTTCTCGTCTCGCAGGTTCTCATGGATCCTGGTTGAGCCTCCTGCCATGGTCCTGCTTGACTGCCATTGCTAATATCACTGATATTATTGTTATTGTTTTATATTATATATACTGTGCAACTGTCTGTCTGTCTGTCTGTCTGTGTCTCTCTCTCTCTCCCTCTCTCTCTCTCTCTCTCTCTCTCTCTCTCTCTCTCTCTCTCTCTCTCTCTCTCTCTCACCCCAACTGGTCGAGACAGACGACCACCCACCTAGAGCCGAAGGATCTGTCCTAGGTTTCTGCCTTTTAACAGGCAGTTTTTCCTTTCCTTGCGCCAAGGTCTTGCTCATGGTGGTACTGTTGGGTCTCTGTAAATGTTATAAGGAGTTCGGTCTAGACCTGCTCTATTTGAAAAGTGTCCTGAGATAACTTCTGTTATGAATTGGCGCTATACAAATAAAATTTAATTGAAAATTGAATCATGAACTGAAACCAGCTCTCTTTTCCCATGTCCCCCAGACAGGAAATGTAACCCAAGCCTTCTGGGTATCATCGGGCTGAACAGCACCAGTCCTGCTGGTCAGGACCATGTGGTTCAGTGGTGGGATGCCCAGGGGATTGTGGGATTGGTCCTTTTCCTCATGTGTGTTCTCTACTCCAGGTGAGGAAACCCTGTAATGATCTGTGCAGTTAGAAACTCACAATTGTAAATCATTGAATGACCAACCCGAAGCCTGAAGTGACTCTTCTGAGTCTGATAAGAAACCTTGTTCTGTGTTCTCTCTCTTCCTTTCTGTCCACCAGTATTCGTAATTCGTCCAACGCCCAGGTGAACAAGCTGACTCTAACCAGCGATGAGTCAGCTTTGATTGAGGACGGGCCTCAGAGCGATGGCTTTGAGGAGGGCAGCGGTCACAACAGAGCTGTGGACAATGAGAAGGATGGCGTCACCTACTCCTACTCTTTCTTCCACTTCATGCTGTTCTTGGCGTCACTCTATATCATGATGACACTCACCAACTGGTACAGGTAGGCATCACACTGCAGAGAGTGGTTCCATCACAGTACTGCCACACTTTATCGAGTGATACCAGTAGGGATGTGAGGTCCTCATATAAGGGTTTGTTGGTTGCTTTGGATGTCTGTCCCTTTGGACTTGTGATATATGGACACCCCTAAATGCACTGCCTTATTTGGTCTGAATTGGCCCTAAGTTGTGGCAGTATTGCAAATGCAAACCAGAAGAGTGTACTCAGCAGAGTGCAGATTTCTGCCTGGTATGTGGAGGTAATCTATACACATATACGCAGCGTACAGCCAATCATAATTTGTTGCGTCATTTGTAAATGTGGGACTCAGAACAACCAAGAACAGTCAAGGTGGCGCTGAAGATAACACAAACAGGATTCATTCACTTAATAACATATGGGTGTGACATTAATCTGTAGATGCTCTGGTGCAAGATAAACTCTTTTCTATGGATGATATGGATGTTTTTGAGCCACAACAAATGCCACAATGTGCACATTTTAGATTTACATTTTTTCTGAAATAAATCAGAAGTCTAATCACTTGACCGCATAGTGGTAGACATCACCTGTTCTGTGTTATCATATTTAGATTAGGAGATATGATGCAAAATACATTTGCAGCGTATACAGTGAGTTTTATTATTTTAAAATATCGTCTGGACTAAAAGAAAAGCTGTATACTGATTATTGGAGACTGCACAGAACAGTAATGAGCATTTATGTAGTAGAAAGTATTTCCAGTGTAAATTATTCAGGGTATGTATGTGTGTGTTTTCCTGTTGATCTTTTTCCATGTATTTTTTCAATGTTGTAAGTGGAACAAATTAAATTCCATTTTACTCCATGGTGGAGATGGATATCTTACCAAGAGAAAAAAATATATATATATTAAGTCATTTGGGGTAAATTACACTGTCGAAGGGCATTTTCAATCAACCTTTCCTCTGGACAATTATTAAAATTGTACAAAGAGTTCAGAGAATGGCTTTAATGCTATCTGGTGGCTGAACACACTTATTAATGATTGCCAAAGATTTTAGTTCAATTTCTGGCTGAAAGCCTGACATGAACTGAAATTAAAATATATGGCCACTTATATGCAGATGGGCTTGAGACTCATGTTTATATAATCTACTGTCATTCATATTTCTACTTTAGTGAGCTTTTATCTTTCTGTTTTTAATACATTTTTACAGTATTGCACTTGTCCAGACTGATAGCAGCAGAGTATAAATCTGTCAGCTGATGCGTTTCTCCGCTATATGCTTTCTCTGCAGCCCTGACTCCAACTATGAGGCCATGACCAGCAAGTGGCCATCTGTGTGGGTGAAGATCTCCTCCAGCTGGATCTGTATCGCCCTCTATGTGTGGACACTGGTGGCTCCGCTGGTCCTGGTCAACAGAGACTTTGACTGAAAATGCATGTCATCCCTCAGCTCATACACACATTCATGCTCTGCCTCACCTGTGTTCTGTTTCAGCAAAGTCGGTAAAGCAGTAGGTAGATGTCCATCCTGGAGGGGCTAAGGCTGTGCTCAGACTGACTGGAATGTTTCAGGACTGTTTTGTTTGGTGACTTTGGCTTGTCTGTGTAATCCATGAATAGAGAGCCAACATGGCTGTTAAAATGTGTCCTGTCCCAGCTCTGACTGCAGCCTCGTCTCCTCTGGTGTACTGTCATTGTGAATCCTCAGCAGCCTGTTGTAGTGGTTCCCCATGCTGTTGCCATAGTAAATATCCTGTGTATTCTTAGTGGATGTTTTTCTTTTCTTCCTATAAAGACAGAGCTGCATGCTTTTCTTTTAAAACTTGATGTGACATTAACAGTAGCTGTATCTGAAGCTTTTGTGAGGATGATGATTTTTTTGATCTTGCCCCCTGTGGGCAACATCAGTTGACTGTAGTATTACATATGGTAATTCTGTTACATGTAGAATAAAGGAGAAGCTGCTGTGATGGTGCTGTTGGGTTGTGTGTGAGCAGGACTCCAGCTGTGGCACTGAGAGCAGTAGAGCAACTCATTGTTGTTGACTAACTAGTACCATCACCAGGCATGAGCAGTGCTGCATAGCAGTGAGTGTGTGTCTCTGTGTGTGTGGTATTAACTGCTGTCATGTGATAGAGCTCTAGCAGTTGTGTGTTTACACTCCCGAGCACATACACAACAAAGGCATTCCTGTTTTTGTTGCTTCTGATTTGTGTTGATTTTTGACTTCAAATGTAAAATTGATTGTTTGAAAACCTCTAGATAAGTTATTTGGTAGTGTTTAGCATTAGCATGTAGTTTACTTAATTGGCAGAAATATTGTGGCTATACATTTGTTTGATTGTGTCACTTGTGCTTTTATTCTAATGATTTTTCCTCTTGACATGTAAAAGTACATTGTAACTCGTTTAATAAAACTGAGAGAAAAAAAGTCAACCTGGTTTGTTTGTTGCCTCTGTTCCGGGGACGTGTGTGTGAGGCCTATAGTTTCAGCTGACTGAAACAAGTTGGTCATAACATTAATATTTGGGTGTGAAGACCCTGCACTCTCCCAGTTTTTCTTATTCTTATTATTTCATTTCTCCTTATCTGGTGTAACAACTTATCTTCAGGTCCTAGCATAGCAATTGAAATTCACTCTAAAATTAAAATCAAAAGTAGTTTAAATAAGTACATATCTTAAAGAGCTCATAGCACCCTATTACCCCTCTAGAACAATGCGTTCTCTGAATGCTGGGCTACTTGTGGTTCCTATAGTCTCTAAAAGTAGAACAGGAGCCAGAGCCTTCAGTTACCAAGCTCCTCTCCTGTGGAACCAGCTTCCAGTTGTGGTTCAGGAGGCAGACACCCTCTCCACATTCAAGAGTAGGCTTAAGACATTCCTCTTTGATAAAGCTTATAGTTAGGGCTGGATCAGGTGAGTCCTGAACCATCCCTTAGTTATGCTGTTATAGGCCTAGACTATAGGGGGATTTCCCATGGTGCACTGAGCTCCTGTCTTCCTCTCTCTTTCTGCACTCATTCATGTTCCATTAATGCATGTTACTAACTTCACTTCTTCTTGTGCTTTCTCGTCTTGCAGGTTCTCATGGATCCTGGTGGAGTCTCCTGCCATGGTCCTGCTTGACCATATAATATCACTGATATTGTTGTTATTATTATTAATAATATTGTTATTACTACAGTTACTATTATTACTATTGTCACTGCTTATTGTCCCCCATCATCCCCCGTGGTCGTCATCATCTTCTTCTTCATGTTCATCATCATCAGTCACTACTAGGGGGCTGTGGCTCAGAGGCAGAGCGGGTCATTCCTTAATCGGAAGGCTGTGGGTTTGATCCCCGGCTCCTGGTGCCACATGTCGAAGTTGAGCAAGATACTGATGCCGTGCATCGGTGTGTGAATGTGTATGAATGTTAGTTTCTGTTCGATGGGCTTTGCCATCACTGAGTGAATGTGTGTGAAAGGGTGAATGTGGCACGTAGTGTAAAAGCGCTTTGAGTGGTCGGAAGACTAGAAAGGCGCTATACAAGTACAGGTCTATTTACCATTTACCATTACTATTAGTGTAGTTGTTGCTACTGTTGTTGCTGTGCACCTATCTGTCTGTCTGTCTGTCTCTCTCTCTCTCTCTCTCTCTCTCTCTCACCCCAACTGGTCGAGGCAGACGACCTCCCACCTAGAGCTGAAGGGTCTGTCCTAGGTTTCTGCCTTTTAACAGGCAGTTTTTCCTTGCCCCCGTCGCCAAGTGCTTGCTCATGGTGGTACTGTTGGGTCTCTGTAAATGTTATAACGAGTTCGGTCTAGACCTGCTCTATTTGAAAAGTGTCCTAAGATAACTTCTGTTATGAATTGGCGCTATACAAATAAAATTGAATTGAATTGAAAAATTATACTATGTGGCTGGACCGTGCTGCACTTAGAAGGTTTTGACAATGCATACCAAACAATTACTCAAACAGGGGATTTTCATTATGAAATGGGCTACATATTGAACTGAATTAGTTAAATACAATTCAATTTTATTTGTATAGCGCCAATTCATAACAGAAGTTATCTCAGGACACTTTTCAAATAGAGCAGGTCTAGACCGAACTCTTTATAACATTATTTACAGAGACCCAACAGTACCACCATGAGCAAGCACTTGGCGACAAGGGCAAGGAAAAACTGCCTGTTAAAAGGCAGAAACCTAGGACAGATCCTTCGGCTCTAGGTGGGTGGTCGTCTGCCTCGACCAGTTGGGGTGAAAGAGAGAGACAGAGACAGAGAGAGACACACAGAGAGAGAGAGAGAGACAGACCGACAGACAGACAGACAGGTGCAACGCAACAACAGTATTGGCAATGGCAATCTAGCAGGACCATGGCAGGAGGCTCCACCAGGATCGATAAGAACCTGCAAGATGAGAAAGCACAAGAACTCCGGGGAAGAAGTGAAGTTAGTAACATGCATTAATGGGACATGAATGAGTGCAGAAAGAGAGAGGAAGAGAGTAGCTCAGTGCACCATGGGAAATCCCCCGATAGTCTAGGCCTATAGCAGCATAACTAAGGGATGGTTCAGGACTCACCTGATCCAGCCCTAACTATAAGCTTTATCAAAGAGGAATGTCTTAAGCCTACTCTTGAATGTGGTGAGGGTGTCTGCCTCCCGAACCACAACTGGAAGCTGGTTCCACAGGAGAGGAGCTTGGTAACTGAAGGCTCTGGCTCCTGTTCTACTTTTAGAGACTATAGGAACCACAAGTAGCCCAGCATTCAGAGAACGTAGTGTTCTAGAGGGGTAATAGGGTACTATGAGCTCTTTAAGATATGAAGGGGCCTGACCATGAAGAGCTTTTTCTATTCTACATTTTACAGGGAGCCAGTGCAGAGAAGCTAGTACAGGAGAGAATTGTGAATAAATTAATAAATTGTGTTGCGTTGTAGACAACGCAACAGGGGGGAGTGTGAGTGTAATAATAAACGAAGATAGAAAATAGGAAAATAAGGTAAAGGATAAGGAATAGATGTAGAATAGCCTAATTAGTAACGAGAAGGTGAGCTAAAGAACTATGCAAGATTAATGGAGACTGGGCCCTTAACTCCTTAACGGTAAGACGTGTAAATTAGACACTGCGTGAAAGTAGGCTTTAAGGAATAGTCGAATTGGATTAAAGGAAAAAGAGAGTGACAACCCTGGGCCCAGGGAAATTTGGCTTGAATAAAATAAGGAATAAGGAAAAGGATTAGGACGCCGCTGATTTGGACAAAAGCCCTCAAGGAGGCGATTTTAGATGGGCCGCAAATCCTGGAAAGTCACTAGGTGAATTTCAGGTCAGTTCAAGGAACTGGAAGGTGTAGAATAAAAATTAAATTGTAAGTTCCCACTCAATACATTTGTTGACGAACGGTGTCTGAAGCAGCCTCTCATTGAATATCTACACCTCAAGGTAGCAAATATTTAGAAAGGAAAAATATAAAGGAAAAAAGGAGCGGCGGAAGCATGCTTTAGGAATAGTATGAATGAATTGATTTAGAGGATTTAGAGTTGAATGCTGTTTGTGTTTTTGGGATGGTGTTGAATTTGCTGTGTGTTTTGTGACTTTGCTATGCATGTTTGCTGCTGGATAACTAGTTTTTGTGTGTGTATGAGAGACAGAGCTTGTGTGTGTGTGTGTGTGTGTGTGTGTGTGGAGAGAGCGCTGTCTCTGCTGTGTTCCAGCTGTGTGTGAAAGGCTGTGCAGAGGTTGATATACGTGACTCATGTCATGATAAGATTTTATATTAGATATATATATATGCTTTGGTAGAGAACAGGAGATTTAGTCATTTTTAAGGAAAGATATTCTGTTCATTATTGTTAAAGATTTATGAGCTTTGGGAGGACATTTTTTTGTGGTTGTTTAAAATCGTGTCTATTTCGAGAGAACTTTTCAATTTGTTAAATCTATGAGTCTCCATTGAGAGAACGTTTTGAAACTTGTTAAAACTCATGAGCGTCTGGAAGGACGTTATGATTTTGTAGAGAAGTGGAGAGATTTGTGAGGAGTGAAAGGGGGGTGCTGTAACCGCTCCGCTTGGGTGCTGCTAACTGCAGCTCTGTTTACCTTGAAATCACACTGACAAATGAACTGCGCATGTGTGGAATTTTAGGAATTTAGGATTACACAGACATATAGTCACTCCCCTGCCTGCACAGAGGTGTTGTAGCTTGCAGACCCTGAGCTTCAAGGAGGAGGGGTAGATAGAAGCCCAATAAAATATTCTGTTTGTTAGTGGCTGTTGCTTGATTACAAAACTATTTGATTGAGATCCATTACATTTATAAATGAAAATTATGTTGACAGATTAAAAAAAAAAGAAAAGAAAATGTTATTTCGGCGATTAAAAGTGTTACTGAGTTATCCTTAGCTTGAATGTAAACACAGGTATGTCTAAAAAGATAGGAAAATATACATTGTGATTACTCAAAGTTAACACCTGTATAGTTAATAAGGGAATGCATTCTGAGGCTGTGGTCTTCCCTCTATGCTGTATGAGTAAAGGAATTTGATTTATCACACTGGGTTTGTAATTCTTTAAAGAACTAGAAGGAAGAATTACCCCTATGTTTGGTGACGAGGGGGGATGGAAGTGCGGCTGATCAGCGCCTGGGTCAAGACTGAAGGTAAATGCCGGCAGGGAAAGTTCCGCTCCGACAAACGGAGGGCAGGATCCCGCCTGATGTCAGACTTAGGTGGTGGACAGTGTCCACTCCATCCATTGGAAAAGTGAGTACAGTGTTTTGAATCAAATCAAGAGTGAAAAAGACCAGTCATAACCACTACTGGGTCTGTGTAGTTCCTGAGTAGGAACTGGTGTAGTCGCATAATGAATCCTATAAGAGGTGATGGGAGTTTCCAAAACTATGTTGATGTAAAGCCAAATGAGGTGATGAAACGTGGTTTCAGGTTTTGCTGAAACCATTAAAGCAAAAGAAGAGATAAGAAGAAGAATAAAATAGAAAAACAACTAAACGATTAAAATAGGAAAAATACAAATAAAGAGGATAACCAGAAATGGGGACTAAATATAAGAGAAGTAACTAAGACAAGAATGGAAATTACTGTGATGCCTAGTGGATAATACACCATGATAGAGAAAGTTTCTTTTGGTGAGAATTTGGGGAAAGAGAAATAAAATTCCCACTAATGACTATGAGGGCATATGAGTGAAGAAAGTAAAAAACTATAAACTTTGTGTTTACTCAGCCAGTGTCTGTGTGTACTTCAAGGGTGTGCTGCTGGGAGCATAGGTGTCATTAAAGCCACCTGGCTGATCTGAATTGTCTAGAGGTTTGTGTGTATGATAAGATCAGACCATACATGGTATGTAAGATCAGTGGGATTGAGAATGATGTGTGAATGATAAGCCCATTAAAGTTAAAAGCAAACCAGTTCAAGTGAGTTTATGGTAGAAATGGGGATAAAATTGGGGAAATTAAATTCCTTACTTTACTCTCTTAAAGGCCTTACTGAAATTTCAGAAAAAGGGAGAAACAATGTTGAATGAGGATATTGAAATATGGCATCATATAATTAGTGTTGTCTATCATAGGTACATATAGAACAGATTGTTTAAAGAATAAAGGGGAAAAGAGGGGGGGGAGAAAATAAAAAGGGGGGGCCTTTCAATTTGGGGGGGGAAGGAGAGAGGGTGAATTATAGAAAAGAGTGAGACAGTAGAAAACAGAAAGATGGAGAGGAGTGTATAGAGCCAGAGCAGGGGCTGAACCTCCCCATATGCTGTCTCCTGCTACAAGGACCCCTCTAAGATAAACAACTTCAGGAAGACCAACTGTGCCTGACCTGTTCGGTCTCGCTCTCTGAATCCTACAACAGTGACTGGAAAAGGGCAGAGAAAACTAACTTTGCTTCTCCCAGGAAGTCTTTTTTGTCACTAGTAAATACCTACAATCACAGGCTGGGGATTGGTGACTGTTTAGATACACATCTTGTACGTTTAAAGAAACAAAGAGAACAAGAGAGAGAGATGGCTGAAAGATTTCTTGACCTTCATCCCTTGTCCGATCTGGTGAGAAGGAGAAGATCCAAATGAGTTTTGGTCAGAGGCACCAACAAAGGACCACAGGAACAACCATAGGAGACAGTGGGGTGCAGATCAGAGTACTGAATAGTACATTGACATAGATACAGACACACAAGGAGAAGATAAATGATGACAATGATGAGCCAGTAGTTACAGATAAATGATATTTACAGTTAACACTAGATGCAAAGACAATTTTAGGTTAATCCTAAATATAGTAAGTGATATAGTGAGATTCTTTGTAGACTTAGGAGTAGATATCTCCATAGTCAATGCATTGCTTTTAATAGTTTTTGATTGTTGTTTGAGGACTTCTTGTGGAGTTCTGATTTGGGGAGAATATAGAGTGCAACTCTACATTAGACTTTGTAAAAGAATATATCACCTCAGTCTTGCAGCAGTTGAAGATATTGTTTTTACCTCTTATAGATGAAAGAGTCATTGTTGAAGGTAATCATTCACTATGTAATTACCCAATGATGCTTGTAAAGAGATCACATACGGAGTGGAGATATTTGAAGACTTTAGGGGGATAAAGTAAGAAACTGGACTAAATGTTACAACATTAATGTCATAGGTTTCAGTAAGATCCTGGTGGTGTTGTAGGGAATTGATTTAGTGAATCCTAACTCACAGTTCTTGTTTGTTTTACTTGTAAGGGGTATAAGTGGACACGGATGGCACAGGGTTTCTCTCCGGTTTCATTCTGCAGCTGTGACTGTAGCTGAAGGCCTTGTACATTGGTAGCCACCATGGTATGGTACATTTGTTCAGTAGGTTGATAATTTTTAGTCTGCTCTCTTATGAAAAGGAATTGTCAAACCGACACTGTCTTTGTTTTGTTTTAGATAGAAAATGATGAAGAAGCAACTCATTTTGCAATTAGTGCACTAGGGCCATATAATCTGGAGGTTTTAAAATTAGGTCAAGACCATATCCAGACAATTTTAGATAATCTAGAAAATGCGTATTGAAACTTAATAATATCGTGAATTTGTGGAAATCTCCCAACCCTGTATGACATCATTCATGGAGATGACTTTTGGCAAGACTGACTTTTTGACTTTGACTCCTGAGGCAACAACAGCCTTTAATGACTTGTAGAACGAAAGAAAATAAATAAATAAATAAATAAAAAGAGTGAGAGAGTTGAGAATTTAGCTTCCTTTGGTTAGGATTCTTAGATCTTAGATTTAAATAAAGGAAATTCAACTTCCAGATAGTGGAGGTTTAGTGAAGGATTTATAAGACTAAGAAGGAAGACCTAACAGCATGCCATAGATACATAGCTGTGGGTGGACAGAGGTGCTAGTCAGCATTCCATAGGCTTGTGGAGAAACCATGAGAGATTAAAAAATAGCACCCCCAGATCTGTTAGGTCTGATGATTCAGGAAGCACATGGGTTAGTTCATGTTGCAAGGGGGGAGTTTTAAAAGGAAAATCACAAAAGAGTATGGCTTTGGGCATCCTATTTGCTTGAGCAAATTGATTATGTCATAGTAAGATGTACAATCTGTAGAATAATGTCAGGAGGAGTGTAATGACACTTCTGGAAATTGTTCTGTCAGAGGTTCTAAAAGAAATGTGATGTTCTTCCAAGAGAACCTAGAGGTTCACGTAGACCAAGAAGTCCAAGACCAGTCCGAAAGAAGAACAGATTCAAGCGATTTGGAGACTATAGTTAAAGCAAAGTTAGGAGTGTGGGTTCTGCTTCCATGTCAAAGTACTGGGTGGAATAATGGGGATAGTAGTCGTCCTGTGTGGAAAGACAGTCAGGGTAGAAAATAGCCACAAAAGGACTTGAGGTAGATGATGTGTCTTTCGATCAGAGGAAGTATTTTTTATTTAATGAAAGAAAGTGGATAAATGTTCTAGAAGACTGTTCACTTTTTATGCATAATGTTAGCCAAGAAGATTTAGGGGAATATATATGTAGTTATTTTGATTCATCTTTTCAGTACATGCCAGAGCACAATTACTGTATGGAAGGGCATGTAACACGCAAAATAACATTTGTGGAGACAGATTTGAATGATGTGCAAATACAGGCGGCTGCTCAAGAGCGAATCGCCATAGCAACAACCCCTCGAGTGGAGATTGAAAAGATAGCATCCACTCTTCTAGTTTTGTGAGTGACTGATAGCATGAGTGCATCAACTTCTGCTATGACTTCAGTTGGTTTAAAATCTATAATGACCATATGGATAATTTCTAAATTTACAACTGCTAGGAATCCTATAAATGAGGCTGTGGAGGAAAGATGGACAGTGCGAGATAACATGGAAAGGGTCACTGATAGAACAATGATAACATCTGAGATATTTAGAGAAACTATAGATATAATCCAGAATTTAGCTACAATATCTCTGAAGCCCATAGAATTTGCAAATGTAATTGAAATCCATTATAGAAATAGAGAACATAGCAGTAAGACATTTGAGAATACTATGATCTCATCTACTGAAGAACCACTAAGTGTGAGGACTACCAAGGATTCATTTATTAAGACTCAGACTGATAGCATGACCACTGACCATGATACTTTTGATGACAGTTGGACACAAACTGAGAGGACTGGAAACTTGCATGCATTACGAAAGAGAGATGCTAGATGGAAGGCATATGGATTTGATGCTTCAGTGCTACAGATTACAGGCCGATGGACAAGCAGAAATATGTGGTTCCAACAGTTAACTCATTCTGTGAGATCGGCTAATCATGGGAGGTGCCCGTGTATGGTTAGGATTCCATCACCTAGCACAGGGCCGTCAATTCTAGAGACAATACCTGAACAATTATTTGCCAAATGCCAATGTACTGCTTTATTATGGTATCATGTATCAGCAAGAATCAGTGCTGGACACTTGGATGGCTGTATCAGTGCATTTGTATAAACCTAAGAGAGAGTGCGCTTGGATAATGGATCTGCCAAATATAGACTTAACTGATCAAAGAGAAAAGATTATGGCAGTCCCTGGTTCAGTGGAAGTGAAAACTGTACGAGCAGAAGCTTGCTTTTGTCTGGAAATAGGGTGAAAAGGGAAATGGCACAATTTCACAACTTGGAGTCCTACCATTGGAGGATAAGACTAGGAGAGACGTGGGGTATAGGATTATTCCCATGGTTTGGTGTGACATTTTTGGCAGATCACATTGATAACATTACCTACACTTTGCAGGGTTTTGCGAATGAAACTATACGAGGGTTTGAATATTTGTCAAATAATCAGAGGAGTCACAGACTGACGTTGTTGAAACATGACATGGCTCTTGACTATATTTTAGCCAAACAAGGTGGCCTATGTGTGGCTTTGAACTTGACCGGGGATGCTTGTTATACTTTGATTCCTGATAGTTCTGATAATATCACTAGTGTTATAGATGCATTGAGGAATAAAAGGGATGCGTTTGGTCGGTCAGAAGGAGCTGGATGGTCTGCAAATGCTTGGTTGCAGCATAAATTAGGACCATTTGGAGCAGTATTGGTTCAGATTTTATTAGCGGTTCTTTTATCACTGTGTGTGATGTTTTGTTTCTGTACACTGCTGTTGACTTTTGCGAAGGCTATGATATTGAGATAGGTTGGAGTTGTGATGCCTGGAGATCACACTCAGATGCCTTTGTTAAATATGACTGATGTAGACGGAAATGAAGAAGTAATGCTAGAAGGTGAATTGATGGAGAAATATCCATTTTGAATATCTAATTGTGTTATAATCTTCACATTTATTTTGCTATTGTTTTGGTATTTAGTGGTTTCTTATTCACCAAAGAATAGAATATGAATCACAAATGGAATGTGATTCATAATGGAATATTAATTTGTGATTCATATTAATTTGTATTTGATGTTTTAATTTTGATGTTTTGTTTTTGCAAAAGATACTGGTTGGTGTTTTCTTTTCTTCCAGAGCATATGGGGGAATGTGCAGAAGGGATTCAGATACTCAAATATGGACAATAAGAATGGACTGGCGAATTCTGAACAAGGATATGGTGATAAAATGTTCAGATTCGACACATCATCGACACTACACTGAAAGTCGACACTGCTGAGGAGCTGCAGTGTGATACATTCTTATGTCTTCTCTGATATATACATATTTCCATGAGTAAAACTTAATTTGTATCATATTATTTTTGTATTAACTGTTTGGAGAATGATGTTTTCTGTTATCAGGTAAATATATGGGGACCTCAGATGTTTTTCTTTTTGTGTTGATGCTTAGGGATATTGGGGTCTAGGCAGGGACAGTTCCATTGGAAGGTACGATGGGTCGACCAGCCTGACTTTGGACATTGTTTTGATTTTATTTCCTGAGGTTTTCACATGTATTTGCTTAAACCATATATCTAAATAAATTGTTAAGATTGTTCTTTTTAATTGATCTGGAGTACTATGTGTGGTCGCCTGAGGCAGAGGGGCCGTGAGAGAATTTTCCTGTCTAGATTGTTTGATGGATACTTTGGAAAGAAAGCTGCCGGATAGGTTTTTCACTCTCGCACTCCATAAAGTTGCTGTATTGTTAAGGTTATGCTGCAAGAAGCATGTATAGGAGGAATTGTTATTTTTTGTCATAATTTTAAACATGTATGTTTTACTCTTTTGTTTTTTGAGACTCTGCGTAGTCTCGAAGGGGGGAAATATGTGGTATCCGAAGGCCTATAAATTTAAGTTACAGTTTGTTATAAGTTCAAGTGATATTTTTGTCAACATATGCAGTGTTAGTAAGACATGAGGTTCAATGTCGTAATTCTTACTATGAAATGTTTAGGCTAGGGGCCTCTCAATGGCCTCTGACCTTTATCTTAATAAATCCCCCATCTCCCCGTTTTACCTCACATATCTGTATTAGAACCAGATGCTTCTTTACTATTTTCTTGAATAAACAATAGACCTATATAAAGCCTATGTTTGACCCATATAGACAGAGTTGTTCATTTGGCAGGATGCTCTCCAAGCTCCCGGGGCTTGAAATGATGCTGTACCTTTTTGTAATAAACCTTTATATACAATCAAGATGGTGTCAGCGGACTTCTCTTCAACACATCTTCACATCATCGCTACCTAATATACAACAAAGGCTTATAATCTAATAGTATGAATTCAAAAGTTATTAAATAATGGTCAGATAGGAAAGGATTATGTGGGAAGACTATTAAATGTTCAATATCAATGCCATATGATAGAACAAGGTCAAGAGTGTGATTAAAACAATGAGTTGGTTTATTTACACTCTGACAGAAGCCAATTGAGTCTATTAATGATATAAATGCATTACTAAGGCTGTCATTGTTAACATCCACATGAATATTAAAATCACCCACAATAATTACTTTATCTGATTTCATGTGATAATCTGATATCAGTGCCCTGTAGACAATTACTTTGACATAAACTTTCAGATTTGTCATGTGAAGCCTTATGTTATGACAAAGGAGGACAAGGTCAACTGTATAACATTGTTGAGGATCTATTGTCAGAAATAGAATATAATATTCATACGTATGTTTTCATTAGTGTATAATCACCTGAAAATAAGAATTGTTGTGTTTTTGTTACCTTAGAATGAGACATTTTTATATACAGATAAACCAAACACTGGCTCCAAATATAGCATATATTATACGCGTCTTGTGGCCACTGGAGTTTCTTCTTTGCATCTGAAAGGGAAAGGTGAAGCGCAGATACTAAGATTTCACAAAATATGTAGTCGAAAAGAAGACTTCAAACAGGCCAGTAAGATTATGTTTTTGCCCTCAACCACTAGAGGGTACTCTAGGTTCTTCCTTAGTAAGTCCTTCAAAACATTGCAACATCTGGCCCTTAACTATTATCAGTCATATTATCCTTTGTCACTACATAGGCCGTCTCCCTCAGCTGTAAAACTAGTCGGAGTGACCAAAAACAATTTTCTGAATGTTATAGGAGGAACTGAGACCCTATGGTCATTGTAGCTTTAAAATAAAACAGGAACCTGCTGGACCACCTGGTCAACGCCAAGGTCAAATCACTGTTAACCCCAAAAGGTCATCGGGAATTTTTCAAGCACCATACCCTGTTGCACAGCTTTGCACAGCTTGTTTTTTAAAACAAATGACTGCGGGAGACCTAATTCCAAAAAAATCACAGTTCACATCACAATCCACATTGACTGAATTCTGTTCAATTCAATCTTTTTTTATTTCCTTACCTGGTGGAAAAGGCAGACAGCTTGAGATACCTGCATCACAGAGGATTTATAATGGTATTCTCATGTTGATGCTTTGATGAAGAAAGCCTGTCTCTAATTCTGACTTCAGGAGCAAGAAGGACTTTCCATACCTGCACCATGGAGAACATCCTGACATGCAGTACCTCTGCCTTGTTGTGGAACGGCACCAATGGCACCTACCTAGCCCTGCAGAGGGTTGCGCAGTCAGGTGAACAGACCGTGAGATGTCAACTCTTAGCCCACAAGACATTTATTTAAAAGACACATGACTGGATTTAAAGGGAAGTGAAAGTGAAGTTTTATTATGCCATTAATATCAATCAAGTACCTTGCCACTCACTAATGAATACATAACAGGATGGTTTTCACAGTAATTTGATGCAGTTACATTTGATGATCAGATTTTGGGCATGATGTGTTTTTCTTTTCTGACAATGAAAAAAAGCAGACCATGCTGAACATTGTGGTGGAATAGTGCTGGAAACCAGGACCAAACACAAATAGTACATTTTTGACAAAAATCTGTGGAGAGAGTTTACAGGCACATTTAAAGATGTCGTCAGTGTTCTAGTTCAGTCAGCATGTAGTGCTTGGATCTTTAGAACAAAGTACCTCAATCTGGTGATCTGGGATTCTCCATACTTACACACTCTATAAATCATGCGTCTTGTGACTATGCTTCTGATGTCTAGGGTTTGTTGTAATATTATGCATGACAGAGCTATTCGATCTTTTTTGGGAGTCCACATTTACTTCAACTCATGCAGATATGTGATGGGAACCTCTGAACATCAAATGCTTTGGCTTTGTAATAGGCTTGTGAGGATGTCACACTAAAAATATATTTATTTGGAACATTTTGCATGGTTAATGAGTTGAAATCCTTATGTTATTTGAACAATTTGTCCATCATTTTCCAAAAGAGGTTACAAAATAGTTTTCCCACTGGGGAGTAATAAAGTAAAATAAATGTTATGCATATGGAACAATATAGGCTGCGTGCTGCCAACAAGTAGCTTCCAGGACATCATAATAGAAGATGTTTTGTACATTTATGTACAATAAGAAATATTGCTTACTTCTGTAATTTTCATCTGCAAATACTAAGGCGTATTGGTTACTATGCTGAAGGTATGTGCACCAGGACTTACCGTATTGTGAGAATAAAGTGCATTCTGGCAAAAAGCTCTTAGGATGTCAGGTAACATAGTGTAAAAAGCAACAAAGTTCTTAGATTAGCAAGGAGATGTAGTGGATGATCACCTGGTTAGACTGCATGGTGACACCTATGCAGGCAGCGAGGAGTCTGTGGGTGCTAATACAGCTAAGACAATAACATGTAAGATTCAGACACAACTTAGCTCCAACTATGCAAGGTCTAAGGTAATCACGGCAGACACAATGCCATGTAATTATGAAATGATACATTTGTCTTCCATTTTTACCCATGCCACAAAGAAAGAAAATACTTGGGATTCCCTTGTATTTTATGAAATATAGAATTGGCTAATTTACAATAGAAAATAAATGTCTACATTAAAAAAAAATTATGAACTGTATCAGATCGTATTGCATCGTATCTCACCTAATTATTCCTTATCAAAATGCATCAACCCTGAATTGTATTTTTGCCGATGTACTGCACTAGTGTTCGGTCATGTTCTCTATGTAGGTCTCTATGTTCTCTATGTAGGCCGCAATAATAGATGCCTGAGAAAATAAAGACTGGAATGTCCCCGGAAGCTATTGTAGTCTTGCTAGCTAAATTTGCGGTGCTGCTCATTGTTCTAGTGAAATGATGCAATGGTGTTTTGGTGACGTTGTTTTGCACTATAACTATTATAAAGGACTTATAAAGGACTTTGAATAATGGGATTAATATACATGACTTTGACATACTTCTTCTTCATTCTTATAAATAATAGGAGACACTATCGGCTTCTCATTTGTTTAATTAATACATCATGACTGAAGTGTCACTGTTGAAATATAAAGTAAATAAACAGTTAATTTCACTTTAGTCGTATAATACCTCAACCACACAAAAATACAGTATGCTATTCCATAAAGAAAGTCAGAAAATGTTTTACCTAGACTCTCCTCTGGTGCTGGGATTGCAGGGTGTGTTCTACCGTAGTTCAAGCACTTACAAACACTTTCTATAATAGCTCATAACAGATTTGATGCTGATATTTAGAAGACTGACTCCACAACTGCTACTACTCCCCAGTCTTCTGCCTTGATGAATCACCAAGGTGCATGTAATGAAAAATAACACATAAATTCTTCAAAGCTCGAAGTGATCAGATTCAATTCTGTTTCCTCTTAGTACTTAAAGAACAATTTCACCTTGCTTATCTAAAAGTTGACCTGCTGCAACCTATGGGGTTTTAAAATCCGTGGAAGTGCATCTAAAGGTGATACAGTTCTGTGAACCTTTTTTTCAGAGGTAGACACAGGAAAGGACAGCTAAAAATGGGATAATTTCAGTGTGGCAGAGGTCACAGGCAGTGACTGTGAAACTGATCCCTCTTCTTTCCATCTTGGTAAAAGCCACAGATATTAGATGTGAAAGATGAAGGTACATGAGACCCAAAACCACATCAATGACCTTGAAATCCACTACCACAAACTCAGAAATAGCACTTCATTTGGCGATCTTTATTTCCAAAAGGCAATCACTACATTCAATGTAATGGTTGCACATGAGATACTGTGAGCAAAGTACAGAGCACGTGCTACCTGCCCATCTTAACACAGGCAGTTAAAAAAAAAAAACATGGCAAGCATCATCCTCTGAAGCATGTTGTGTTATACAATCAACACCATATACATCATAATATAGTTTTGCAATATAGCATGCCTTTTTTGTTCCATGTATTTGTTTTCTTTTTAAGCTTTGACATTGTTGTACTTTGAAGCATTTTAAAACACGTGTAGTCCTTGCTGCATTCACACTAGCCTAAAGCTTCACTTAGCAATGTGAACAGTAGGATCAGATAGTGTGCATACACAGATAGTGAGTACATTAACATGAGACTGAGAAGTGTACGTGAAAATGACAATGTGAGCATCATAATATCACTGTAATAGAATCAGTGGCACAGTTAACATTTTTAATGCATGTGGTGTCATTTCCCTCAATACATTGTACTCTGTGGGAATAAATTTCAGGCAGCCACCACCTTGACTAAAAGCTGCAGCTGATGCAGGTCTCCAACTACATAGAATTCCATTTAAAAAATCCCAACCTTTCTGCTGGAATAATTTGTTTCTCACATCAAGTTTGGTTTTCAAGAGCTAATTTCCCTTCTTCTGTACATCATCACGGTGAATTTAAGAATCTGTCAGAGGTATTAAGGCTTCAAGAGAAGTATGTGTTAGAGCATGTTTGCTTGGTTGACAGGTCAGCTGTGATGGTTGCCCCGCTCTTGTCCCAACTAAGGTCCATCCAGGCATCTTGTTCAAATTGGGATTTTCCAGGTTGTAGATGACGGGTAAACCCAAACCCAAGCACAAAATAAGGTCCTTTCAGGAACATTCAAGTTTCAGTTTTTTCAACAAGGGATATGCTTGAGGATATGCTTGAGCCAAGTACAACAAGTATACAACACACTCTCACACAGTAACAGCGGTGTGCGTTATAATCTCAAACCATCAATCATTCACTGGTGTTCCGTGTACAGTACGGTACAGACCCTCCGCTTTCTTTATGGCTTATCTTCCGTTCTGTTGTCATTAATTTTCATAACACACAGGTGCAGTCATTATTTCCTCATCTTCTCAAAGTGCAGCACTCAAACTACAATGTCAACAACAAACATTAGGACAACAAGCCCTGAGATAGTGTTCAAAGAGGTCATGATCTAGGTAGTATTTTTGGGCATTGTACTGACACAGCAGCTCAGCTCAGGAACCATGCACAGACAACATATGGGATGTTTTCATTCACATTTAAATGCACATTTTAAGTTTCAATAGGCAACATGAAAAACAGCAATAAACACATAGTGGATGTGGTACATTTAAGTCAAGCTTCTCTCATGTGTTCCACAGCAGCTTTTTTTGGATTCTTTTTTGTTCCTCATTATTTTTGTGTAACACTTATGTTATGTCACAGCACCACGTTAGAGGTCCATGTGCACATGTCAGACCTTATTTTAAAATACTTCCAATCATTTCTTTGGCGGCCATTACATGTTTTTATTCATTTCATGTAATTTCTCAGATTTCTGTTATTTTTTACTCTGCATTGTTGGCTTTTAGCTCACCCTCAATCTCAAACTTTCCTAACAGCTTGTACAGCTAACACATGTTCTATGCTCAAGGATAATTACAGATCTATTGTAAGACAAAGTTGTTATAAATCTTAAAAATAACATAGTTTTGGTCATCATTTTATCAGTGATGATTACATTGCACTCACTGGTTAAAGCTGCAGTAGGTAACTTTTATTAAAATAACCCTCTGTCATACTTACTAAAGCTGTTACTATATCCTGACAGCAGGATGCGTCAAATACCGAGCTTCATGCCACCAACCCAAAGCACTGTTATTTGACAACCTGGGAATAAGACTAAAAAATCAACTGTCTTTCTAAATTCTGATTGTTTTTTTTTTTTTTTTTACACACTCATCAAGGTGTGTTAAGGGCCACATTAACCTCAATATGTCATTGCTATGCAGATGTAAACAGTACATTTTGTGCTGAAGGTTGTTGGTTCGAAACCGGGCTCCTCCCGCCATGTGTCAAAGTATCCTTGAGCAAGATACTGAACCCCAAATTGCTCCCAATGCTGTGTATTGGTGTGTGAATGTGTATGAGTACAGGTCCATTTACCATTTGTGTGTTAGAGATCTGTGCAGGATGTGCAGAGGATACAGAACTGAGCCAAGCTCTTAAGAGCCTTGTGCAGTTGTGTTCTTTGTTGCTGGTTGATATGTATGCTAATATGAAGCATGAGGTATTCAGTGAACACCACACATCCAGTGAGGTCAGAGGTGGCAAAAGCACACACATTCTTTTCTAAAGAAGAAGTACAGATACTTGTGTACAAAACTACTCCGGTAAAAGTAGAAGTACTGATTCAACTTCTTTAATCAAGTAAAAGTGAAATAGTAGAGGCTGTGAAATTGTTTAAAGTATACTAAGTATAAGTAGAAAGTGCTCTTTTGGTTTCTGTGAAGAGGCGTTTCTACCAGCTGTGCTAAGCTAACTGATACTTCAAATAGGGTTGAGTCCCTCCCTCATCTATTTCATCTTGTTACATTGTTTTTGTCACGTAACGTCTGTCATTTGTGATATGCACTGGTCTTGATTATGCAATAATGCAAAAAATAAAAAGCCTATTTTAAAAAAATCTAAGGATTAGAAAGCACAAACATCTGTAAAAATGTAGGGGATAAAAGTAAAAAGTTTTCAAGTAAATAACAGATACCCGAAAAAGTTAATTACAGTAACAAAGTATTTGTACTTCTTACTTTCCACCTCTGAATATGGTTTGGAGCTGGCAAAAGTGAATATTGAGTGAACAAATACTGAGGAAAATCTTCTTTCCTCCCTGTGCATCAAGGAGATTATACCCCTCAATCTAAGAAACTTCAGTTGAGTACAATGTTATCATAACTCAGAGAAATAATGGCCAAAGCTGTGAAAGAGCCTTCATTTAAACACCAATATGACCATCATTTGACATAACACAACAGCAGAAACCCTACATCTATACAACACAATGTATGTCAGTCAGATCCATAGGGCACATTGAGTATGTGACAGTTACAGTAGGACATATGTTGTCCCTTCTTAAGCACAGGAATAGGAGAGACCTAAGGCACCAATGGTAGCATTTAAAACCTCCTTCTGTAGGACAACACACTGTCTATGGGTCCATCTGAATATGCAGCTCTTTTGTTTTAAGTATTTTTTCACTCTCATTTTCTTTTGATTGATCTGGAATAAACCCATTCTCGGGCTTGCAAGCTTCCACAAACAGTGGAAAATCAGACAAGCTAGTGTTACACTCCTTGTCTTCATTCTCATCCTCTCCATTGTCCTTCCTTTTACCTTCATCTGCTGTGAGTGTGCTACAGTCGAAAGTGGGTGTGCTGCAGCCGTAGGCCTCGCTGTGAGGCCGGCGAGCCTCATCTGGGATGTTTTTCTTTAGGTCTCGATTCCTGTTGCGCTTAGCCAGTTTAGTGACAGAGCCCAGGCGGTTGAAAATGTTGTCCTCTGACGTAGTCTGGTGGTTGGAGCGCCTGTCGCACTGCTCGGCCCCCCGAATCCGAAGGTTGTTCAGCTTGGTGTCAATGCTCTCCTGGGAGGAGGTCTTATAACTGTTGGTGTCCAGGCTGTTGAAGATGGCACGGCGCTCTGGGGAAAGCATGTCCAAGGACACAGCGCGCTGGTCCAAGCCCAGCTGTCGTCTCTCCATGCTTCGGATTGTGGCGGCCCGCTGCAGCTTGTCATGGACCTCAACACTCATACGCCGGCGCGTCTCCCGGAACTCTGCTCGCACGTTTGCTTTCCACTCCGCTGCATGAGCTTTGATCTCTCCAACCTTGGCCAAAGTTATTACAAGTCAGTACATCTGTTCAAAAATAATGCTGCAGGACAATAAGGTCATTTTCAAGATAAATGAAGTAATCTATGAAATGGGAAAAAAAAAAAAACTTCTCAGTCTGTCACACATATCAGTGGTTCCCATCAAGGATGAGATGATTAAAAGCATAGGAAACAAACTATGTTTCTGCAACACAAATACATTTTTAATATCTTTTTTTAGTATCAACAGTGCCTGAATTGGACTAAAAAATGTGTCAGTACCATAATTCAGCACAACCCTAACCCTAATTATTTTGGTGTTTTTATTTCCTTTATTACACATTTTCTGTGCTGTTTTCTTAGCATTAAGCTAGCTACGTGTTTACATAGAGTTGCTTAGAAGTACTTCACCAACATTGCTGTACACAGGATTTTTGGGTCATGCAGCAGAGAAGTAAAGTTATTTTTAGACATTTATTTCATGACTCTATTGTGTACCCCTTGAGAAAAATACTGGTACCATCAGTTGTGGGTATGCAATACTAAGTAATGGTACTCACGTGGACAAAAATCAGAAGTAACGCTACTCACTATTCATTCAAACTTGAAAAAGTGACCCAAATCTGTTAGTTGTGCAACTATAGTCATTGATGAGATCAATCAATTCCAGCTTTTGTAATGGATTAATTAATTAATTCTATTCATTTACCAAGCAGAATGTCTCAGGTAGAGTTGCTTTCTTCTCTGCTTCTTATCATTTACTGGCTACTTTTAGGCATTTGGCTGTTGGTTCAGACAAATAAAGCACTTTTAAGTCATTATCCAGCAAACACATAATTTTTCTAACCATATCTATCTAAAATTCAAGGTTCAAAGTGAAGAGTGCAGATTTTGTTGTCTGCTCGCAGTAAACCATATGAAATGGTGAATTTTCATAAATACAAATGATCCCGCGGGTAAACTCACTTGAGTAACGCAAGGTGAAAATTCGCTTTGCGCTTGGTGGGAACACACCATGAGAAGATAATTGTCTGCTGATAGGACTGTATGGAGTCATTCTTCCTTTGTAGATGAAAGGCTCGTCTGCAGCTTTTTGTTGGCAGCTTGAGATGGCAGGAAGGGTGACTAATATAATTGCATTCAATTAGCAATGCATTCTGCAATTACACCTGCACTAGCAAGTTGTTCTTCTCATCCAGACAAAATATCTAAATACAAATCAGATTGCATATTAATACCAGATGGAGGCGGCAATTGAGTGCGAAGTGATAACTTGTTGATTAGGATATATTATATATATATATATATATATTATTATATATATTTTATTCTGCCTCATTGCCTCCTAAATGTTTTAAATCCTTTTTTTCTGTGCTGTATAAATAAAGTTTATTATTCTTATAATAAGATAGGATAGGATGTCACAGATTCTGACATTAAGAGTCTATGATTAATATTATTGATTGTAGCCCTACCTTGGTTAGGAATATAACATGAGTATTAACATCATCATCATATCAGTATTAATTATTTGTTATGAGAGCATACCTCTTCTTTTGTCTTTTTAGACAGCACCCTCAGCCAGTCACCAATCATGTTCAGCACTGCAGCAAAGTAGGCAAGACCACCCAGGATCCAGAACCACACTAGTGGTCTATACCACTTCCGATACTCAATCCTACGGTCTCCCCCTGATTAGAAACCAAGACATGAATGAATGAAGCAATGTACATCAATTTGCAATTTTGCATCTCCATCTGAACATGTAAGAGAATGAAGCTCAGACAATGAGAAATTGTTATGTAGTCACAGTCAGTGATCATCTTTATCACAGGGGAAGTCATTGTCAGCCAACGCTCTGTTATGATTCTGCTTCAAAGGTCCAGTGTGTAACATTTAGGAGGATTTATTCATGGTAGGGGTGTGCATCTCTCCCTTCTAAGATGATCCAATACATATCCAGACATGGCCTTCGATACGATTCATGGACGATGTATTTTAATATGGAACAGTTTGGTGCGATTCGATGCAGTCGGATACAGCTCTTAACCTTTGTTTTGTTTATAGTCCAAATGCCTCCCAAACTTAAGATTTGATGGTGCACTGTAAATCGTATCGTCATTGTCAGACATGTTTGTTTGTGTACCGACGTTGTGACGTTACTCTCACTGCTCTAGTCGCACGACCGTCGCATTGGCCTTTTACCTTTCACAAGAGTGAAAGAGTTTTAGCAGCAAAGCTTCAGTCAACCGATATAACTTTAGAATCGGACCATTGACCAGTTCATGGTACATTTGAATCAATCCAGGGTTCAATCCACGCTTCAGTTGCATCTATAATGTTAAAACTGATTCGTATAAGTAAATTTTTTACACCCCCAATTCATAGGTATGTTTTCATTATTGTGTAATCACCTGAAAAAATAATTATTGTGTTTTGATTACATTAGAATGTGCTATCTACCTATAGAGGGAGGAGGTCCACTCCTACAGGGCCGCCAAACACTGCCATGTTATTACAGTAGTCCAGAGGGGACAAACCAAACACTGGCTCTAGATAGGACCTTTCACATTTTTTCACACATTTCACACCCAACATAGTTTCTCTGTTGTTCTTAGTCAAACAGTTTCAATTGGTAAATCCTACACACAGGTCCTTTAAAGATCTCTGTCAAGGATGGTTTGCAATCCCCATGGCAAGGTTCTACAGGGAATCCACTCATCACAATTCCATCAAAATTGCATCGATTACACTTAAAATTGTCGCTAACTGCTGTGAAAGAGTGGCACATTAATCAGTACGTTCTTAGTTCAGTAGACACTCATATTGTAATCAAAAGTACTTAAGATGTTTAGTCTTGTGTTTCCATTTCTTATTTATGCTGAATTTGTATTCTTATACTTCTGTTTGTTTTCTTATTTTCTTATAGAATAAAATGTGTTATAAAGATAAAATAGGCTAACTAAATTATGAACAAAAATAATGTGCAACTCTAATCATGGCCTAAATTTGATTAAACTTTTGACATGTTGTGATGTATTTAATAGAGAATAATAATACGTAAGATACTTTCATTTATGAATATATTGACTATGAACGACAAGCTCTTACCTGCCACATAGTCACCTATTCCAACTGTTGTCAGAGTGATGACGACAAAATATGTTGACTCCAGAGCTGTCCAGCCCTCAATATGTTTGAAGATCACCGCTGGGATGGTGACAAACAAGATGCACCCAGCCAGGATGAAGAGGAGGGTGGAGGCCACACGGATCTTAGTCTGACTGATCTGATTGTGTTTATTCTGTGAGACATAAGTCACACACACACACACACACACACACACACAGTATAAGTTGTGTAAAACCTAATAATAATACCTGTCTCGTTTTCAGTAGGGTTCTGTTTGGACTCCTTGGTGGAAATCATCACAGTCGCATCAGCATAACCACTGATTATGATGAGAAGAGAATACAATGTTCACTGTAAATGGCATTAGTACACTGGTTCTGAAACTATGGTGTAGTGTACCACTGGTGGTACATGTACATGAGACTCAAAACCACCTCAAGGACCTTGAAATCCTCTGCCACATTCTTAGCACAAAAGATTATCACATACTTATACTCATATATTATGCCCAGGCAGTAACAGAGTAATATAACACGTTACTAACTATATTTTGGTAATATTATTACAGTTACTGAGTCCGGTAATGTGTTACAATCCGAGCTGTCGCACAGCCGGAGGTTTCGAAAAAACAACCCAGGAGCAAAAGCCATAAATAAAGAGGAGAAGAAAACGGTTTTAAATCAACAGAAGAAGAAGAAGACGATTTGGTTTGGAGATGGCAAGAAGGCAACAACAACAACTGATAATTCAACATTTTCTAAGTGGTTATACTGGCACTATTTTGAATTTGTCACAGTAATGGATAAGAACCTCACAGTAAGGTGCACTTTATGTGCTGGTGGGAGGCCGAGGGAACTGTCTACGGCTAAAAATAGTACAAGTAACCTCAAGAAACACCTGGAGAGAGTACACAGCAACCTTAAGCTAGCGGCTAAACGACCTCTTGGCAGCAGACAGGTGGAAGATGGCGGCGCGAGCAAATCTAAACAAGAAAGTTGGATTTCTCCAGACCAGAGGTGAAGATGCTTGACCCAGGAGAAGTGAGAAGGCTGGTGGCTGGATGGTATATGGACCTGTACTTGTATAGCGCCTTTCTAGTCTTCCGACCACTCAAAGCGCTTTTACACTACCCTTTCACACACATTCACTCAGCGATGGCAAAGTCCATCGAACAGAAAGTAACTCATTTATACACATTCACACACCGATACTGTGCATCAGGAGCAATTTGGGGTTCAGTATCTTGCTCAAGGATACTTTGACGCATGGCAGGAGGAGCCGGGGATCGAACCAACAACCTTCCGATTAGGGGACAACCCGCTCTGCCTCTGAGCCATAGCCGCTGCCTCTTTCTACAGTTGAGTCGCCGGCATTTCAAAAGCTTGTCAGCAAAATCCCTGTTCATTAAAATGGTAAAAACAAATCTCTAATGAGATAGACCTATTGTTAAGGTATAAATACATTTCCACAGATAGTTAATTTAAGATGAGACACTACAGGTGGTGTGAGAGGTGATTCAATGATTAAATAAAGCTGCAAGCAACGTTGAGCGGGACCTCACACTCCACGCAACTCGGGTGTGCTGCGGCCGCGTCGTGTGTCATCGTAACACGTGCGGGCCACAACATGAAAATGTCACATAAATCAGCTCAAAATCGCCACGCAGTGCTTACTTCCTGTTACCAGTAGGTGGCGCTATCACTATGTCTGAATGTTTTCATGTAGACATGTTCAGGGTGAGACGGTTATCAAACACGTGAAGTTTCATTGAGATTGGAAGTTTATTGGAGTTTGTACATTGCACACTGAAGTTATGAGCACTATTTTATGGCGAATCTGCTGAAATTCAACAAGTTGTCACTGGCACACGGTTTGATGTAAAGTCACAAATAGCGCAATTTTATAACATGCTTATTTTGTGAAATATCAAAATTCTTTGAATTTGTCTTTCATAAGGACGGTCCCCAGATGCTACGTTAAATTTTTTGTGCGAAGCGGGTAAACCGCATGGGGGGAACGCGGAAAAAGTAGCTTATGGA
Source organism: Dicentrarchus labrax (assembly GCF_905237075.1). Classification (NCBI taxonomy): domain Eukaryota; kingdom Metazoa; phylum Chordata; class Actinopteri; family Moronidae; genus Dicentrarchus; species Dicentrarchus labrax. The sequence continues at coordinate 37,086,075 of NW_026136719.1, forward strand.
CATTTCGCGCTCTAGCGGAGAAAAATTATAGGCGGAAGTGGGGGCGTGGCCTATATGGGGAGATTCAGCTCTATTCACCGAACGTGTGGATACAAGGTTTTTGAATGTGCGACAAACTATGCAGAAGTTATTAGCCTAAATGCATTTCTTATGATAGTAGCGCCACCTAGTGGCCAATCTGAAAGCGACGCATAGAATATCCCCATTTTCACCAGGCCTGACAACTTTGCCAAATAAAATTGAGTTTTCGTACATCTTCAGGGGGGCAAAAATGCAGTCAAAGGGGGCTAAAAATAATAATAGGTAAGAAGAAGAAGAAACATAGCAAATACAATAGGGACCTCCAGCGGTCGCTGGCTCGGTCCCTAATAAGAATCCTTACAATCACAATAGGGCCTTCGCAGTCAGTGCTCGGGCCCTAATTAAAGTTTCTTATTGCTGCTTTAATTTGAAAACGGGATTGGTTACATTGTACGCCAAAGGTAGTGGAATTACATTAATGCATTACTTATAACTTCCAACACTGGTAGGATTGCAGAAGGAATGTCTATATATATATGCAGTCCTGCAGAACTTTTTGATCAAGGTTTTTTTATTAGAATTTTCAAATAGTAAACAACACCCAAAAGGGGCATAACAGACAAAAAAACAACAACATACAAACAAACAAACAAACCCTAACAGAGAAATAAAATTACAGATAATAGTTACATTGCAATGTTGTCAGCATCCATAGGTTGCCAAATTCTGTAAAATGTCTTAGTCGCTCCCCTGACAGTATATATAATCTTTTCTAATTTAAGATGGCACATGACTACCCTGACTCAATGACCATACATCGTGAAATAGGATCTTTCCATTTAAACAATATAAATCTCCAGGCCAGGAGAGTGCAGAAGGTCAACATGCTGATTTCACACCATTTAAAAGGGGTATCCTCTGGGGTCACCCCAAACAGTGCAATAAGAGGAGACAGTCGCACTACTCTTCGTAATATCTTAGTAAAGGTCCTTAAAGGAGCATTTCACCCCTGGAAACATTAATATTTATTGAAAGTGGGTTATATATGTAGTCGAAATGTAACATATATTTTGAATTTGGTGGCTATTTGACTGAGAAAAGACAGAAAGTGACTTTAGGGCGCATTTGTATAAAAGACAACAACTCCCACAATGCACAGCTCCGCAAGCCGCTCCCACTAACACTATCAAGGACTACAACAACGTGAATGTAAACCATTTATTTACAGAAATATATCAACAACAACAAAAATAAATATGTTAACATTGACAGTTATAGTTCCTCCTGAGCGTCCTCAACTTCCCGCAGTACTGGCCATCTGGAGCTGGATATTTCTGTCGGATAGCCTGCACCACATCAGCGGGTAAAACGACACGATGGCCTCGACCCAATCTCTGGCCTTGCAGGACCCATTCCAAAAAGGTTGTTAGGCGATATTGTCTACAAGACATTGAGCACACAGTTAGCGATGCATGGTCTTTGTGTTTAGTGTGCCACAGTTAGCAATGCAACTGCAGGCTGTTTGTGCAGTAAAGAAGCTAATGTTAGTTCAGTTGGCTGACGTTACGTATTAACCGGGAATAACTTTGTGATAATGCTTGAACAAATTGTGTACATACATGCCACGTTGTTATAAGACAGAAAATAGAAACACTCACTTTACAGTCAGACGTCCGTGTGTCCGTAGGCGCACAGCTCGAGCCAGTCCGGGCTCCTCGTCCGCGACAGGCAGGCCCTTGCCTCGGTGGCAGAAGCCTCAGCCGCCTCCTGTTCAGCCTCAGCTGCCCGTCGCTATATTGCGGCTCATAAAGGTAGCCACGAACACCTGATTCGACCATCATACTTTCTAAATTTCTTCCATATTACATTGATTACCATAGTCGTAACGCCTGGCTCGTCAGTGCCTCGGCTTAGCTTCCAAACAAGATGGCGGTTATATTTTTAGTTTCTGCAAGTGAAGTCCCACCCACTGATCTGTAATAGGTCTGTAGCGTGAGTGAAAAAAAAATGAGGAAGTAGTGTTTGTAGTCACCCCCTCTACAGAGATATGAGACTTCCTGTTTCCAATGACGCAAAATGACGATTTCTACATCATTGGAAGCAGGAAGTGCAACACTAAAATCCTTATTTCTCCCCTCTCAGGGGAAGTGAGGGAATGATACACGACCATTCAAAAATATGACTGGGGTTCTAATGATACAAAGCTTAATGCAAATGGGTGAAGTGTCCCTTTAATATAGATTGCCAAAATGTGTACAGCTTCGGGCATGTCCAAAACATGTGCAACAGAGTAGCTGGAGCCTGTCTGCATCGATCACATGTTGGATCTATGTTGGAATGATCTTAGAAAGTCTAACTTTGGACCAATGCAGGCGGTGAACAATTTTAAATTGGACAACTGCATGTCTGAGACATATAGAGGAGGAGAAAATTCTTTGGATTACTTTGCGGCAATTATCATCTGAAACTGATTCTCCTAAGTCCGTCTCCCATTTATTCTTAAGGAGCTCTAAAGGCGTCAAATCATGCATGCTAAGTAAATCATAAATAACTTTTGTTTATTGTCTGCTTCCTGGCCTAAGAGAGAAAGATCTTGATTGATTCCGAATTTTCATTGAGTGTACAACAACTGGATTAGAGGTAAAGCTAGACAGAGGTTGTGTGAATGGTAATTTAGCGCACAGTAGGGCAGTCAGGCAGGTGGACCCAATGGGCGCCCCTTCTATAATTGTCCCTCCGGGGGCTGTAGCACCTTCCCTCATCCAGTACAGCAGCGATCTTACATTAGCCGCCCAATAGTAGTACATAAAGTTTGGGAGTGCTATCCCTCCCTTTGCACGAGGTCTCTGTAATATATGTCTTTTGATCCGTGGTGGCTTTTTGTTCCAAATGAAGGCTGATATCTGATTATTTAGTTTTGAAAAAAATTATTTTGTGAGACACTGGAAAACATAAAAATTTAGGCAGCACATTCATCTTTATAGTATTGATTCTGCCCCCCAGGGAGAGGGGCAGGGGGTCTCACCGCTCAATATCTTGCTTCAGATTAGATAAGAGGCTCAAATTAGCTAAATAGAAATCTTTCTGACTGTATGTAACCCAAAGATACTTGAATTTCTTTGGACTAATTTTAAAAGGAAATGAGTCTAGGGGTACCTGGCCTGCCCCCTCACCAACAGGCATCAGTTCACTTTTCTGCATATTGACCTTGTAGCACGATTTTTTGCCAAAATCTTTAAGTAGGGCCATTAACTTAGGAAGGCTCAGAAGGGGCTGCAAAATGAATAATAGCATATCGTCCGCATAAAGTGAAACTTTATGCTCTATCCCTGCACGCTGGATCCCCCTGATATCAGCATTCTGTCTTAGCGCCAAAGCAAGTGGTTCCATTGCAATTGCAAATAGCAGTGGCAACAAAGGACATCCCTGCCTTGTACCACGTTGGAGCTCAAAGTAGGTGGACAGATTATTATTAGTAAGTACAGCAGTCCTCGGAGATGTATATAAAAGTTTAACCCATGATATGAATCTGGGACCAAATCCAAACCTTTCCAGCACGCTAAAAAGATAGCTAAAAAGATATCCACTCCACCCGTTCAAATGCCTTTTCAGCATCAAGTGAGAGCACCACTTCTGAGGTACCAGGTGGAGAAGGGCTATAGAGGATATTTAAGAGGCGTCTGATGTTAAAAAAGGAGTACCAATTCCTAATAAAACCTGTTTGGTCTGGTGATATGATGGATGGAAGAACCCCCTCCAAGCGATGTGCCAAAATTTTAGCAAGGATTTTAACATCCGTATTTAGTAAAGAAATTGGACGGTATGAGCTGCACTCAGGGGGCTCTTATCCTTCTTAAGGAGTAAGGAGATAACTGCTTCACGCATAGTAGATGGTAGGGCCTCCAATAAGATTGACTCCATGAAAACCAACAGTAGCAAAGGGGAGAGTTGTCTTGAAAACTTTTTATAAAAATCTGTTGGATAACTATCCGGGCCTTTGGGATTTGCCGCTTTGCATAGAACCAATCACTGATGCTATCTCCCCAACCAAGAGGTCCTCCTTCAGCCCTGCAACCTCCCCTGGATCTAAGGACGGAACATGCAGGGTCTTAAACATTCAAGAGTAGGCTTAAGACATTCCTCTTTGATAAAGCTTATAGTTAGGGCTGGATCAGGTGAGTCCTGAACCATCCCTTAGTTATGCTGCTATAGGCCTAGACTATCGGGGGATTTTCCATGGTGCACTGAGCTCCTCCCTTCCTCTCTCTTTATGCACTCATTCATGTCCCATTAATGCATGTTGCTAACTCCACTTCTTCCCCGGAGTTCTTGTGCTTTCTCGTCTCGCAGGTTCTCATGGATCCTGGTGGAGCCTCCTGCCATGGTCCTGCTTGACTGCCATTGCCAATACTGTTGTTGCTGTGCACCTGTCTGTCTGTCTGTCTCTCTCTCTCTCTCTCTCTGCCTCTCTCTCTTGCTCTCTCTCTCTCTCTCTCTCTCTCTCACCCCAACTGGTCGAGACAGACGACCACCCACCTAGAGCCGGAGGATCTGTCCTAGGTTTCTGCCTTTTAACAGGCAGTTTTTCCTTGCCCTTGTCGCCAAGTGCTTGCTCATGGTGGTACTGTTGGGTCTCTGTAATTAATGTTAAAGAGTTCGGTCTAGACCTGCTCTATTTGAAAAGTGTCCTGAGATAACTTCTGTTATGAATTGGCGCTATACAAATAAAATTGAATTGAATTGAATTGAATTAAAGAAATCTTCCAATACAGAGGGGTCTACAGATGAGCCGGAACTGTATATTTTTAGACTTTCTGTACATTTTGTGCCCTGCTCATCATTGATTTCAGGGATGGTCTGATTAGCATTCCTCTGTCTCAACTGGTGAGCGAGAATCCATCCAGCCTTTTCCCTGTGTTCATAAGACCCATATCGTGATTTGGAGATACTCAGCCTGTCTCGTTGATAAGAGATCAAACTCTGTCTGTAGTGACATTTGCCTTTTCCTAGAGTCTGCCGAAGGTTGATGGCTATGTAACCTAATCTAGTTCAAGAATCTCATCCGCCAATTCTTTAAGTCGGGCAGTGGTTACTTTCCTCTGATTAGCACAATATGAGATGAACTGACCTCGTAAATACACCTTTGATGACTCCCAAATAGTTAGAGAAGACATTCCAGGCGTTTGATTAATATCTAAAAACAATGAAATTTCAGATGCAATAAAACTAGTAAAAGCCTTGTCAGAAGCAGAGGGTTGAGTCTCCAAGGGCGATAACTGAATTGTGTATCTGGGATGCGCATTCTCATAGTTAAGGGGCAGTGATCTGAAATAACTGTGGGTCCATAATCACATCCGGTTATAAGGGGAAGTAGTCTTTTGTCCAAAAAAAAAAAAAAGTCTATACGGGAGTATGTGTTATGAACTGGGAAGAAAAAGGAGTAACTCCTGGAAGCAGGATTACGAAAACGCCACACATCCACTACTGCATATGATTCAAGAAAAAGCCGGATAGAGAGTGCCAACCCAGGCAGGGACGACAATCGGGCGAACTACGATCCAACACAGGGGAGAGCATACAATTCATGTCACCACCAAGGATAAGGTAGTGCGATGTCATGTTTGGTAAGCGGGAGAAAATAAAAAAATATATATATATATATATACATACATACATACATACATACATACAGTCCTGCTCACTATTATTGGCACCCATGAAGTTTAAGTACATAATGTGGAATATCTTGTGAAAAAAATTTATCAAGTGAAACATTTCTGTTCTATAGAGAACTCGTGTTTGATACAAAAGAGCAAATGACAAACAACAATTTAAAACAATAAACAATGGGAGGATAAAATAGAAAAACTTGGCACCCTTTGCTGTAAATCAGTATGGAAACACATTGTGACTCACCTATGGTAAATCACAAATGAGAATCACCTGTGATAAATTGTCTGTGCCCATGTGACATGAATTAGCCAATGAATGATGACTTCCGTGTTTTAAAAAGCCATCTGTTATCCCCTGTTCCTTTGTCACAATGGTGAAGACAAAGGAGCTGTCTGAGGACATCAGAAGTGTGATAATTAGCAAACACAAGACCTCCAAAAGGTATAAGGCCATCTCCAAAGACCTTGGTATCCCTGTTTCAGCAGTGCGTAATGTTATTAGGAAGTTTACCAAGCATGGAACTGTCAAGAACCTCCCTGGATGTGAAGAGAAAAGAAAAATTGATGAGAGAAGTCTTTCGAAGGTTGGTGCGAATGGTGGACAAAACACCACGTCAAACATCCAAAGACCTGAAGGCCAACCTGGAACAGTCTGGGGTCATGCTTTAGGGCTTCATGGGTGAAGGCCAAGGAAGACACCATTGCTGAGAAAAAGACATAAAAAGGAACGACTAATCTTTGCCAAAGAGTACCAGGACAAACCACAATCCTTCTGGGAAAATGTTCTGTGGACAGATGAAACAAAAATAGAGCTTTTTGGCAATGCACACCAACAGTTCGTTTACAGACGGCGCAATGAAGCCTACAAGGAAAAGAACACCCTACCAACAGTTAAGCATGGTGGAGGATCCATAATGCTGTGTGGCTGCTTTGCTGCATCTGGTACTGGAGGCCTTGACCGTATCACAGGAATCATGAAATCAGAGAATTTTTAGAGATTTTAGAGTGAAATGTCCTACCCAGTGTGAGAAAACTTTGTTTGAGTCGAAGATCATGGGTCCTCCAGCAAGACAAAGACCCAAAGCACACATCCAAAAGCATGCAGGAATGGTTGAAAAGGAAAAAATTGACTGTTTTAAAATGGCCAGCAATGTGTCCTGATCTCAATCCGATTGAAAATCTTTGGTATGAGCTGAAATCTGCCATTGGGGAAAAGAAACCTGCAAACGTTCAAGAGCTTAAACAATTTGCAAAGAAAGAGTGGGAGAAAATACCAGCTGAGAAGTGCAAGAAGCTTATAGATGGCTACAAGAAACCTTTGGAGGCTGTCATCACTGCCAACGGGTGTGCAACCAAATATTAAAGAGGGGTGCCATTATTGCTGCACATGCTGTTTTTTCTGTTTCTTCTTTGAAATTACAATACATTCAAGAGTAGGCTTAAGACATTCCTCTTTGATAAAGCTTATAGTTATATATATATATATATATATATATATATATAACATATATATACAGAAAAAACAACTAGCAGCTGCACAAGAACCAAGACTATGGATCAGGATGACTATAAACAAAAATCACTTCAAAAATAACCTGCATAAGAAATAGGGCCTGGAAAAAATTCCCACCCATTAGCCCAAATAAGAAATAAATTAAACATGACGTTCAGGTTAATACTGTACAGCCCAAGTTAAGTCCAAGACTGTGCCAGGGCCTTATAATCCTATAAACGAAAACAACAACTGCGTGTCCATACATTACAGTATAAAAAATAAAATTAATGCCTGGAAGACTCCTCAGCCCAAATATATCAAAAATAAAATGGCAGTGTTGATCCTCCTTATTACAACAAAAGTCTGTTCAAACAAATATCGTCATGGGATGATAATTTAGCCAGGGCCAAATTACTCACTCAACCCTCTGCTGTAGAGATGACATTCTTCTTGAACTCCTTTTCCTCTCTGTTGAACGTGATGGGGAGACGAGCTGGAAACAGGATACCATACCGGAATCCCTGCCAGTTACGGAGCAGCTTCCTGACCTCATTGAATGCCACCCTGGCCTTGGCGACAATCAAGAAAGATAGCAATTGTCTCACCGTTGGGCCGGAGTGGAGCACGAGAGCACCCCCGGCTCAGTACCTCAATGCAGTCCTGGTAGTAGTGGAGTTTGGCTATGATGGCGCGTGGTTTTCCATCCTTCCTCTCGGGACCCAGAGTTCTGTGAGAGTGGTCCACAAGCACATCTCTATCCAGCTGTAGCGCTTCTGTCAGTAGCTTTGAGACCGTTGTTGTAGAGCTTGATCCATTCGTTTCCGCCACCCCCAGGATCTGTTGTTGCTGTGCACCTGTCTGTCTGTCTGTGTGTCTCTCTCTCTCTCTCTCTCTCTCTCTCTCTCTCTCTCTCTCTCTCTCACCCCAACTGGTCGAGACAGACAACCACCCACCTAGAGCCGAAGGATCTGTCCTAGGTTTCTGCCCCTAACAGGCAGTTTTTCCTTGCCCTTGTCGCCAAGTGCTTGCTCATGGTGGTACTGTTGGGTCTCTGTAAATAATGTTATAAAGAGTTTGGTCTAGACCTGCTCTATTTGCAAAGTGTCCTGAGATAACTTCTGTTATGAATTGGCGCTATACAAATAAAATTGAATTGAATTGAATTGATGTTACATCTCCTCAGTCTTCCCTCCATGTCCTCACACTTATTTCTGAGTCCAGTCACCTCTGCTGCCAGGTCACTCACCGTAGTCTGTAGAACTGCCACCTCGTCCGACCAGGTCGTTAGCCCACCTTCCACCTCTTTAATTGTAGCTTTCATCTGGTCGACCTCGGAGTTAATTGCAGCCGTGTTGTTCCTTATTTCCGCTTGCAACTCTTTCAGCTTCAGCTTTGTTTTTATCACTGCTGCAATGTCAGTCTTTAGTGAAAGCAGGATATCTCTCTTCAGGGTTTAGCATCCATCACTTGGCTGATTGGCAGGGGCGGGGGCTTCGGGCCCGGGGAGACGGTGGAACTCGTGGATGAGGCGGTGTAGGGCCTAGATTTGGTTGACTCTGCAAATTTATATTTACGCCATCTACACACATACACATGTACGCTTAACTTAGGGAATATGTTCGAAGCGAGTTTACCAGTATTTCACAACAAAAGGCAATTATTAACTTAAAATAATACAAAAGTTCAACGAGAGCTCAAACCAAACCCGACCTACTCCATTGCCTGCTCGACAGCGCCCCCCCAGTGCTTCAGAATTACCTTCCTTGAAGCCTCAAGATGTTTCACAATCCAGGCACAAAGTTTTCAGGAGCTTTCATGTTAAAACTGACCATACAAATACCACTGCTCTTAAGCCATTATAGATAAAAAGGACATTTATATTGTGACTCACCCGGAACATTTTCTCCACCTTGGCAATGCTTTTGACAAATATGGTACCTAGCTGGTCACCAACGCCTGCCAGGAGGAATCCAAACAGTGGAATGCCAAATATTGCATACAGAATGCAGAAAATCTTCCCTCCCTCAGTGCTCGGGGCAATGTTACCATACCCTGCAGGAGAAAAAGCAGGCAAAAAGTTACTTTTAATTTCACATACACAGATATTGATCTGTTAATCTGTTATCTCCAATAACACAGGGCCTAGATCACTGGTGCGTATCTATGGAGTTAGATTTGTGTCTTTATTACATGCGAGAAAATAAATGATCTGAGAGAAAAAAAAATGTTTGAGAGAAAAAGTTATCACACTGATAGCAAAAAAGCATTTTATGAGAGAAAAAAAATATTTGAGAGAAAAGTTTTCATACCAATAGCAAGTTTGGATAACTAAAAAAAGTTTTGAGAGAAAGTATTTTCTCATAGAACATAATATAAATTTGAAATTTTTTACATTATTTCTGAGAAAAAAAAATCTCTCTCAAAATGTTTTTTAACTCTCAAATATATATTTTTTTGCTATCAGTGTGAAAACATTGAAAATGAAAAAAAATGTGTTTCTCTCAAAAGCTAAGTCTTTACTCTCGATGCAATTTCTTGCTCTTGTGTCAGGATTTTGCTCTCACTGTGAAAATAATGTCATGGGCGGGGCCACGTTCCTATTGGCCATTCGGTTGAGAATCGTCTTGGGAGTCATTACACCATTGTTGATTCACCGGCATAGATGCGCTGCCTTAGTTGAGCACGGAGACTCCAATGTTTGGGTAAGATGATGACACACACAACTCGATGGGTAGCTAGCTGAGCAAGTTGGTAATCAAAATCATTCCCATCATAGGAATGACTGTCCAGCCCTAACAGGTTAGAGAGTAATAGATCAGAGGTATTAAAGGATGTTTAATTGGTTAGTAATGTGGAATTCAGCTCAGCTTACATCACTGAAGATTAAACATTAAATAGGCTATCCTAAATGTAAGCTAGTTTGCCATTACTGATGTGTTTGTCAGATTGTGATGGACAAAGAATAGCACTCATATTCATGAATGTGTATTATATTATTAGCATGCTAATCGCTAGTAAAATTAATCGCTAATTAGGGTAGAAACTAGCTCACTACTCACTAAATAAGGAGTGAAACTATCTAAATCAACATATTCATTTGGAATTTGATTTAAAAATAGTATAACCAGGTGAGTTTGCAAGTTTACCTAGCATGATGGCTAATTAGCGATTTGATTACCAACTTGCTCAGCTAGCTACCCATCGAGTTGCGTGTGTCATCATCTTACCCAAACATTGGAGTCTCTGCGCTCAACTAAGGCAGCGCATCTATGCCGGTGAATCGACAATGGTGTAATGATTCAGTTCGACTCCCAAGACGATTCTCACCCGACTGGCCAATAGGAACGTGGCCCCGCCCATGACATTATTTTCACAGCGAGAGCAAAATCCTGAGAGCAAGAAATTGCACTGAGAGCAAAGACTTAGGTTTTGAGAGAAACACATTTTTTTGAGAGAAAAGGTTTTCACAATGATAGCAAAAAATATATATATTTCAGAGTTAAAAAAAGTATTTTGAGAGAGATTTTTTTTTTCACAGAAATAATTTAAAAAATTTCAAATTTATATTTTTTATGTTCTATGAGAAAACACTTTCTCTCAAAACTTTTTTTAGTCTCAAATATTATTATTATTTGCTATTGGTATGAAAACTTTTTCTCTCAAATATTTCTCTCATAAAATGCTTTTTTGCTATCAGTGTGATAACTTTTTCTCTCAAACATTATTTTTTTCACTCAGATCATTTATTTTTTCACATGTAATAAAGACACAAATCTAACTCCATACGAATCAATGTTAGAACAAAAGCAGTGAAATCTCCATCCAATCAAATCTCATCAGCTGCTGTGCTTTGATTGTTCTTGAGATGTTAACAATGGACTAAGCATTGATGTAAACAAAGCTGGACACTGCTATAATCTAGAGTCACTGCTCTGCTAATCTAGAATATCTAATTTTTAAGTGTCCATCTCCTCAGAGAGTTTATAGATTTGGCAGCATCCCTTGGGATGCTAATGCTAAGCTTGCAATGGAAGAACTGCATGCTGCCATACAACAGACTACACACCCGGATACAGCCTTTATTGTGTAACTTATAGCCTATGAAAATGACCTACGCCCTTGAAAGCATTTATACTTGTTCACTGGTGTGTCTGCCTTTCTCTGCGAATAGCTGTGCGAATAACTTTGCTGAAGTCAGGACCACTTTTGTCAAAAGAAACATCATTTCCAAAAGCAGAATGTTACATTTGGCGGTATGGCTCTGTTCTGGGATCTCCTTGCCCTTCAATGTTCATTAGTAGAAAACCTTAAGGCAGGGAGAGCACACCTCCCTGCCCTTCCATGTGCATACATAGAAAAGTTTAAGACAAGGAGAGCAGCAGCAGAGACCCCCCAGGGTACAGAACAGATCAGAAATGACATTGATTAGTTCAGATACACCATAAAAGAAGGAGCTGGGGTGAAGGTGGGTTGCAAAGCAGCTAGCACAGGAAGCAGCAAATATAGACAGGCTAAAACAGCTTAAACAGGGCGCCCTGAATGGTATTTGCCAATAGGAAGCTTGAGCCATCAGCTGATGTGTGTTTATGATTAGCTGAGGTCAGCTGATAGTAGCTGGAATTGAGAGCTGAACTTGACTTTGTGGCCTGCCTGAACTAATACTATGCTCAGTTTGGTGATTTCTATGCCACTGTGTTGAGTTTTGACTGAAAGAGAGAACACTTTTCTTCTATTTCAGTTTGGAAAATGAAATTACTAAATGTACTCAGGAAACTGGGGTTATATCAAGTAATTACTATTTTTTGCTACACTGGTCTGCTTACTCATGCTGTATGCCAGGCCCATCTATGTCTCTCTTCTCGCAAACCTGGACCTGAAGACTTGTTCGTGCTCTCTGGCTTAGGTAATGTTGAGTGTGACTTCTTCAAATGTGTGCATGATGTTGAAATGAAAGTAAGACTTTATAAACACTGGTTTCACCAGAGCCATTTGAAATACAAAGGAAGGCCTTATGAGAATATTCACGATTACTCAAGAATATCACGATAATGGAAATTCACCACAATAAATGTGTTGTTTATTTGTGTTTTTATTGCGATGCATGATAATGTTGTATATCATCCCATCCCAATGAGTTGGACTTTCAAAAACAAAAAACAAAAACACTATTTATCTCAGTTAACCATCCTTGTTAAATAGCAGAACTGGCTCTCTGATATCATTTGGTCAGTAGGTCTGCTAAATGTGGATTGTCTTCATCAAAACTAATTCTACTGCACTCAATAAAAGACAATGTGTAATGTTTAATAATCTAATAAACAGCTTAATGGCAGAAGTGTAAGGAGCAGAACTATCACTTTTGTCCACCTGAAGCAGTCATTCATAATGTGGACCATACTTCACTTTGATAATCCTCTCCAGAAACTGGACAACATAGTTTCTTTTAATTTAAGGGGTTTCTAATGCTTACAATACATTGTCCAATGGCATGAATTTACATAAGAGGTGGAAGACAGGGAAAATCATCAACAGCCCTCATCCAATGCATTATACAATACATTCCCTAGATCAAATTAAATTAATCTGTTCATTGTGCACCACTGACTCATGCCACAATCACAGTACCTATGGTTGTGATGACTGTTCCAGCAAAGAAGAAGGCACTTCCCAGATCCCAGTGGCTGGAGTTGTAGGAGGTGTCACCGACAGGATTCACTCCGGCGTTCACAGCCTCCACAGAATGCTGGGAGGAGAAGAACGGAGGCACATAAGAAAAGCTTGGTCTAACTCTGGTTGCTGAGGAGTCTGTCTTACCGTGCTTTGGATTCAGCATCTTGCTAGAATAACAAACTTTCTACTCTTCAGTGACTGCTATGCTCACTCCTAAATACAATCAAAGGCTCTCTTTGCTGCTGATGTTACTGTTGGTGTCGTCACTGCTGTAGTTGTGGATAATGGTAATTGTAGATCTTTTTCACAGCAGCCTTTTTTACATAATATGCAAACACAGGTGTTACCAGTGATACTTATTAAGGTTCGGTCCATCGACATATATAAAGTCGTCCATGTCGACATGACAGCTCTTGGGAAGCCAAAACACCTCTATCACCCTCTGTTGGCTGACTGCAGTGTAGGTCATAAAGCCCACTGCCTCACAGATGGGATATGGGCTGAACTAAAAAATATCATAGCACATGTACAATAATTAATTTATCTGTTCATATCTCAACAGACTCAACAATCAACTATCTTTCTTGCCTCTGATTTGTTGTTGTTCAGGTACGGTGGACTTACAAATGCCATTAGGAGCTCTAGAAGGAGCCAAAGGAACCTGATTTTTTTGTACTACTGTCAGGATATAGTGAAAGTTTCAGAAAATATGACAAAAAGTTATTTTTATAAAAGTCCCTACATCAGTGCATAGAAATATAACTTTCTTGTCATGAAGCAACACTATCTACAAAGGTGCCTCTAGAATAAGCTGCTCTCCCAGTGGGAATGTTCAGAAGGATAAGAGGGGCCCGTGGGAGTCTTAGCAGAAGGTTGCTAATTGGCATCAGTCAGACAGGTCAGGGCAGACAGACAGACAAATAAGACCTGTTGTTATAGCACAATGACAAACAGGACGGTTGCACAATATAAAGGAGTGAACGGCTACTACTTTGGTATGCACATTGAATAGTGTGATAATATTTTAAGAGATATCATTGTCTTACTCCTGTTTGTCAGAAGTTGAGTTGCCAAATTTCCGCAACAAAATAAAGCTTCAAAGACAGTGTTGCACTGAACACTGCCCAGAGTCTGTATCAGCATTTCACTGTGAATTGAATGTTGCCATTGAATATGTGAGTAGACCAACAGAATGTCAATTAGTTAAATAGAGCAAGTGTCATCATCCCTCCTCCCGGGCTACAGTAACACCTCTCAGGGGACTGTGAAAAGAAAATTCTCAAATCCATCACCACACTCATCCGGTTGCACTAACTGTCACTGCCTCTCTCCAGTGTGTGCCTCTGCACAGTGAATGAGTCTGGCTGAAGAGCAAGGAGAGGGCACGAAGGCAGATATCAGGCGCAGGCGTCACACTCAGTGCCAGTCTGCCCTGCGAGTGTCTGCCCTGGCAGATGGAGTCTCAGTGTAATGAACCACACTCAGGGTGTGACAGATAGCTGTGTGGCTGGCTGAAGGGCAGACACACAAGGACACAACTGATGCACCTCATCCACAGAGAGTCTAACTCTGATCAAAAGTTCCACTTAGTAGACTTGCCACAGACTTTGCACAGTGCATTTCTCAATAAATAAGTATAAATAATGCTAAATTTTTTTTTTGTCCCAGTGCCTTATATCTGCACAGCAGTTCCACTATTAACAAAATAGACTGTCAACATAGTATTATACTAAAATCTAACTGTTGAGTGTAAAATAAAGAAACAATGAAAGTCAATGAAAGGTGTAATATAGAAAGTAATAAAGAAAAAAAGGAAGGTGTTGAACTGGCAGACCTTGTGCATGTCAGGTTAATTGTTGTCGAACCCAGAGCTCTGTAAACTTTGCACATTCTACTGGTGTTAAGAATAAAGCTGATTATTGAGTAAACTAAATCTTCTCCTATTGCTTCATTAAAACGAACGCGCGAGGAATGAGTTTTTGAAATAAAAAAATTCCTCAACAAAATGGTGACCCCGAAGTGATTTAGACGCAGACGTGATTTAGACGGAGACGTGATGCAGACGGAGAAGTGAGACAACCAAGTGTTTCTTCACAACGGACGAGAGGACTGAGTGACAGCAAAACTTTGTGGGCCCGCATAAAATAAAGGTAAGCAGAAGCCTGTTATAACAAAATTCTGCGATTGGGCATTGTCAAAAAACTGTTTTGAAGTCACTTGTGATACTCGTCCTAGGCATAGTGTGAACCAGTATAGTGTGCAACATAGGGCACGTTCCCTTAAGGAGGTCGCCAACAGGGAACCTGCTGTGAAAGCGCATGAGCAGGCTAACCCGAGGGGTTGGAGTCCCGTTGGGGTTAGAGGCCCCACGAACGATGCAACGGTTTCAAGCCCATCCCGCTTTTGTGACGCTATACTTTTGATATAGTGTGACAAAGGTAAAAGGGGTCTTTCGGAGACGCCCCAAGAGTCTGGTTCCGGTACGTACCAGAAGAGGGGGATGCCAGTTGGGAAAAACTGGGTACCTGCCAAAGGGGGAAACTCCTGTGATCCGTGAGAGTCGGAAAAAAATAAACAATCTGTCCTAGTGAAAAATTAGCGTCGGCGGTACAGATTATCCTGAGTTCATCAGATATATTGCTTGTGCAAACATATGAACATAACAGCTGAGCGTTTCTTAATGTGACTCTGTTAAAAAGGCATATCGGGGATTGTGTGGGTGGCTTTTCAGTTGTTTGGACATTTTGGTGAGACTCGTCTCGTCCGACTTCTGCCTGTGGGGGGTTGGGTTGATATAGGGAGTGTGTCTAAAAAGTGCGTACAAAGCCTGGGAGAGGACCCCCAGAGTGAGACCGGACTGAAAAGATTATTTCAGCCTAGGAGCTTGTCTCACTGGGCATTAGTTGTACAATACTGACCTCTGAGTCATTCACACCAACCCTGTATGTGTTTTAAAGTTTTTACAATCAGTGTGTTGTAGCACGTTTTACAGGTTGTTTTTTAAATAATGGAAAAGGAATTTAAAAAAGATTGTGGGGAGAAAGGGGAGGTTTTAATAAGCACAGTGGGTGAGCAGTGGGAAATAGTCAGGGAACAAATGATTAGTGGATTTTCTAAAGATGAACAAGATAAAATGATGAAAGTACATGATGTTACATGGACTTGGCTCCAGGAGCAGGGACATGTACCTGGTAACATGGAGAGGGTGAAATTGTTGCCGTATTTAGCTACCGCAGAGAAGACTGTGGCAGAAGAGCTAGAAAAGCAGGACACTAGAGTACAACAGGGCTGGCTGGCCAAGATAAAGTGGAGGAAGACCTCAGAGGAGTTAGACAGAAAGAGAGCTTCACTACACGCGATATCATTAGCCTGCGCAGCAATAGGAGCATGGACTAAGACTGTGACCACGACTGTGACCAAGACTGCTCCACCTATGGAGCCGGGACCATTGCCCTTATACACATACCCCCCATACCTCGACAACCCTCCTTATACCCCGGCCTCTCCGCCGTACACAGACAATACAGGCTCCGGTAATCACAGTTAATTCAGGCCAATTGGATTTAGAGGGGAACGTCTTTGAAGGGACAACAGAGCAATTTGAAGAGTTACAGAAGATAATAAAGGGGCAAACAAGGGAGTGAGAGAGAGAAAGATAGGAGAAATACTGTGGGGACTTACGTAGAGCAGCACAGGGAGCAAAAGCAGCGCGAGAGGGGGGAGAAAAATCCGACAGGGAGCCCAGCAGGACCATTCCAGGCAAAGATAGACAGGAGAATAGGAGAGAGTGGCAAGGGTGGGGGCGAATCAGAGGAGGAAGAGAGTACATATGGAGAGGAAGAATATACCAGTAAATATGTGAGGCACAGATGTCAGGGCAGCTAGTTATATACCACAACCAGCCAGAGCAAGATATATCATCTTCACAGGAATGTGAGAGGGGTCAATCACCCATCACAACTGCCATCACTTGCAATGCCACTCATCGCCAAGAGCAATGGAAATACCATTCTCATTCACAGACATGAATTGCATTTTAGAGAAAATGCCAGCACCCACAGAGGGGGGCCACAAATGGATGGATAAATTCAGCCAGCTAACAAATGGCTGGGATTTATGTATAACCCTAACCCTAACAACTAGAGAGTGAGCACCGTAAGCTAACTGAAGCTAAGAAAATAACAAATTCAAACACTCAAATGTTACAGCAGCCGATGGCTCCTCCTGCGCCGGCGTACCCGCCCGTGCAGCACATGTATGCTCAACCTCCACAACAGATGGAAAGGGGAGGGTTTAGAGCGGGAGGGCGAGGAAGAGGCATGGCACCACAACAACCCCGTGGTCTATGTTGGATCTGTGGTCAACCAGGTCACTGGGCAAGACACTGCCGAATAGATACACCACCCCAAAATAACTACCCACAACAACCAGGGTATGGTCCACCACAGCAGGGATATGGCCCACCACCAGGTGACGTACGTCACCAAGCTCCAAATACTGCCGCAGCCCCTAGAGGACAATACCCCTCCCTAGGCGCCTGCAACGACCATGACTTGTATCCAATCCCTGATTGGGTAGAGGGTCCCCATTACCACCAAGAACGAGGCCCAGGAACCTCTGACATCGGTGAGCCAGGTGCGGTCTCATTCACAGATGCTTTTAGATCAAGACAACACATTGGGCGCTATAGGGCAGTGGGCGGATATTTACTGGGGGTTGGTGCTGCCAGAGACGTCGAAAGGGGGTGGTGTAAATTCATTGTATACAGACTGGAAGCCGTGGTTGCATATGCAGAATCCCTATGCCCCTCCCCCTGATCCTCTCCATGTCACATTGTTTTATGATCGGGATGAAACTTGGGTGTATCATGAGGCATTTATAGCCGTGGAGGGTGCGGGGGCTCAGGTGGAGACCAAGTGTTTGTTTGCAGGACCAGAAGGGATAGCGGCTGTAGTAGAACTGAATGATGAGTTGGATGTTTCTGAAAATCCCAAACTCTGTCAATGGTGTGCTTTTTCAGAAAAAAGGGGGTGGGAGACAAGTTCTGACCTATGCAAGCGTCACACTAGATGCAACAGAGAACAGACACCCACCATGCACAAGATATGCAGCAGGGGTCGCAAACATTTTGAACAAAACTGCATACATTGTAATGGGACATGCAATAACAGTACTCACAACACATAGTGTGGTAGCGTATGTAAACTCACAGGCATTCACCATGACATCACTATGACAGACGAGACTGGATAGCCTCATTTGTGTGAAGAAAGAGTACAGAAAGATCTGAGGGTAAGAATAGATTTGCAGAGTCAGCCGATAGGAGATGCAGAGGAGACACTGTTCACAGATGGATGCTGCTTCAGACATCCAACAGAAGGGTTAAAAGCAGCTTGGTCAGTGGTGAGACAGACAGAAAGGGGGTTCGAGACAGTGAAAGCAGAAACAGTAACAGGAAAAGTATCAGCTCAGTTGGCAGAACTACAGGCGATGATAGCAGCGCTAGAGGGAGCTGAAGGAAAAAGTGTAAACATTTACACAGACTCTGCATATGTGGTAGGAGCCATACAGGTAGACCTAAGCCAGTGGATCAGATCAGGTTTTTGCACTACCTCTAACACTCCCATTAAGCATGAGAAAGACATACAGAGAATTGTAACAGCACTGATGAAGCCCAGACAGGTGGCAGTAATCAAGTGTAAAGGACATGACAAGACGGACTCTATGACAGCTAGAGGAAATGACGCAGCAGACCAAGCAGCTAAACAGAAAGCCAGCTATGGTATGCAGTATATGATGATACAAGGAGGACAGACAGTATATGACATATTGCCCCCTGTGACAAAGACATGTTGAAAAAAGAACAGGAAAAAGCCTCCCCATATGATCAGAGTGTTTGGATAAGCAGGGGAGCACTCAAGGCTGATGAGTTGTGGAGGGGACCAGAGGGGAGACCAGTCCTCCCTCCAGGACTGACATCAGTGGTGCTCTAGGAAGCACACGGGCCAACTCATTGCGGCAGTAAACAAATGAAACATCAGTTAACCCATTGGTGGCATCCCTTTTTACCAGCAATGATAGAGAATCATATCAAGGAATGCAGTACGTGTAATGTGTACAATATTAGATCTACAGTAAAACCACACCAGGGAAAATTCCCTCTACCGTCCCGGCCGGGGCAAGAGATCATTATTGACTACACAGACATGAAGTCAAGCAGGACCATGGCAGGAGGCTCCACCAGGATCCTTGAGAACCTGCGAGACGAGAAAGCACAAGAACTCCGGGGAAGAAGACTTGCATACTACTATATACTTCCTTAGGCCTAACACAGAATACTACTCAAGTACTCTTTAACTACATTTTTTTTTTCCCCAGTGAAAACCTTGCTAGACAATTTATTTCTGGTAAAACTAAAACTGAAACAGTGAGTTGATTAATTGATAAGTCGATCAAGTGTAAATCCAAGATGGTGCCATGGATGGCTGCCTTGCTGTGTTGGTGCTTTTTTGTCTTGTTTGTTAATTCAGTGTTTTGCTGTAGTAACTGGGGTTCTCTCACCAAAGAACAGATTATGAACATCAGGGAAAAAACTCCTGTCTTATTTCCCACTTGTCTCACTTCATCCATGGAATTATTTGGCCATATGGTCAAAGGCTACCTCATCTTTGTCCATGCAGTGAAACACAGGAAGAGAGGAAACCCAGCAGGTGTACTCATACGATGAAGACTTTGCACCATCTCTGTGCAAGAAACTGGAAGAACTCCAACTTCTGGTGGAGAAAAACACCTTTTTAAGTTTTGTGCTTCACAGAAACTTGCTGACTCTGACTCTGCTGCTAGCAGGCTTCCAACTTTTCAGAACAGATTGCAATACAGAACTGAGGTAAAACGACAGGTGTAGGAATTTTTTTTTTTTTTTTGTGTAATGATGATGTGACTGTGATTGTACAGTGCTGCTCTCCTTATCTGAAATCAGTTTTGTGTGTTGAAAGGACAAACCTGGACTCCTTAGTTACAGTACTGGGTTAGTACTGTTACTTCAACAAAAGTTATCTCAGCCGCAAATTCCACAAATACAGTTTATAAAATGCCAGAGCAGAAGGAGAATACTTTGGATCATTGTTACACTACAATCATCACACTGTCCCCCACGCCACACTGGGACATGACCGCGTCCTGGTTGACTTGATGCCTGCATACAGACATAAATGAAAGCTTTTTAAAGCTGATATGAGGATATCAAAGAAGTGGAACATCCGATTTTTCTATGGCAGTGTATGTAGGCTGATCATCTTAAGAATGATCAGACAGCCTTGTTACAGACCCCTACCTACAAATGAAGAACAACAATGATGTGAAGTGTTTTAAACAAGTTATATCTTTGGCCTTTTATCGCGTTTATTTGATAGTGACATCTGAAGATAGACAGGAAAGGGGGGCAGAGAGAGGGGATGACACGCAACAAAGGGGCGCAGTACGGATTTGAACCTGGGTCGCTGCAGCAACTCCATACGTGGGTCGCCAGCTCTACCGACTGAGCTAACCAGGCGGCCACATGTGAAGTGTTTTAGACCACATAGGATTTTATTGTCTAAAAAATTCCCTCTGGGCATGCCCCCTTATCTTCATTTTTCTCTGATCATGAACTGCAATGTAAAAAGGCCCAAAATACTTGAAAGAAGATCTAAAACTGTATTTATTGATTTTTTTATTGCCACTTGTTAATCAAATGTGTGAGTGTGTTTAATCTATAACCTTTACAGTTATCTCAGATGGGACTTGGAGACTTGAAATGTATACATCATACATTCAACATAATAAGTAATAAGTAACTTTGATTGATGTGGTTTTTAAGTTTACACAACAAAAACTTTGGTAAGGGTACCCTGTGGAACTTTTGACCACTAATGGTGCTATGAAGCAATTTAATATGATCCTGTTTTGTTTGTACTTGTACATCCATGGAGGTGAAATGATATTCCACTGACAAGTGAATCCAGCAATCCACTAGCAAAAGGTTGGCAAAAAAGGAGACCATAATCACATACATCACAGTTTACAGACCCACTTCCTTCTTGAACTTTGACCTACAGTACTAACTGTACTTGTGTGCAAAAAAAAATTTGTGAAATGAGAGATTATTAGCAACATTTTAGATGGACACACAGTGCAGAGTGTAGTATAAAGTGAAAGGAGCTCTGTGACTATTCTACTACGATTTAAATTAAAGGAAAGTGAAGCTTGAAAATGTCGCCAGCGGAAGATGTCACCTGCTCCGTCCTAGAACAAACAGAGAGGGCTGAAGTGATTCATGTGATCCTGGATCCTTGACTGTGGCAGAGGCCTTCCTGTCTTACGGCTAAACCTCTGGCCTGAGATAGTGGAGCAGCTGGCACCTCTCTGAGTTTGTGCTTCTCAGATGTCTTTTCTCCCTTACCACCATGAAATCACTTCTATTTGAGTCAGGGACTCAGGGTACAGATTTCCCCAGTGATGGACACTAAAGGCTGAGGGCAATATTGTTGTACAGATGCTGCCTATATATGTCAACATTCTGAGACTTTCTGCAAGAACAGTTCATGTTTCTCTCAGAATTGTATTTTTGGCAGGGTGAAAAAGAGTTTGTGATATTAAAACTCTTCCCTCAGGGTTGTTTTTCACTCACAGAACAGAACTGTAATACATGAGTTTTTCTGAATGAAGATTTAATTTACAAAAACAAAATAAAAATAGCAAGCTTCTCCCATTGCACGTCAAAGTGTCCTTTGACAAGATACTGAACCCCAAATTGCTCCCAATAATCGGTGTCTGAATGTGAATGAATGAGTTAGTTTCTGTTTCTGATAAGCCTCCATCTCTCTCTGGATAATTGTGGCATGTAGTATAAAAGCACTTTGAGTGGTCAGAAGAATAGAAAGGCACTGCACAATTGCATTTTACAAAAGCGTAAGCATTAGAGGAGCACGCAACAGTATGGGTGCCTTGGTAACCTAATTACACAGAGCTGCCAACTCTCACGCTTTCGTGACACACGTTTTTGCCTGTTTTCACACGCACTCACGCCACACATCCAATTTCTCATGCAACAAAATCTGATTTTGGACGTTTTGGTCCCCTGCAGTTTGTACCGTCCAAAAACAATGTTACGCTATTGTAAACAGAGACTCGTCAAGCACTAGGACCAAGCAGAAAACAGCCGCTCAAGCTGAAACCTGTTACCCTTAGTTTAGACCGCCCACAAGCTCCTCGATTGGCTCTGCCGTTTCTTGTGTGATTGGCCGTCCCCGCTGTCACTCCATCTTTCTTGCACACCAGTCTGCTGGAGTTGCCCAGGTAATATCAGAGGTTTCATTTACATTCACGTTTGAATCGTTGTCCATGTGCGTATGTGCGTGCGTGTGTCCAGAATGTTTTTTCTATATTTACATTTACATGCTTTACAACCAGTCAAATCAGAAATAGGAACAGTAAACGTAAAAGTAGCAAAAGAAAACTAGAACTACTATTGTGCATTGGAGGGGCCTGCCGGTTAGCTCAGTCAGTAGAGCTGGCGACCCATATACGGAGTCGCTGCAGCGACGCGGGCTCAAATCCGACCTGCTGCCCTTTTCTGCGTGTCATCTCCTCTCTCTCCACCCACCATCACTGTCTCCCTACAGCTGTCTCTATAAATAAAGCCATCAAAAGGCCCAAAAAATTACTTAAAAAAAAAAAAAATACCTGTCCCCCCCCACCCCTGAAATCAAAATTTCATCCTTGATCTGAGCTGGGACTAGGTATGTAACAATTAAATGTCGTCCAATTGAGTACTCACTCTCTTAAACTTTAAATCTTGAAATAAATTATTTGTTTGTGTGTGTGAACATGATTTAGTGTGGTGAAAGCTGTCATAACAAGCAGCAGGAGAGCACCTTGTTAACCTCGTGGTATACTGCATGCTCAAAATATCAGCTCATTGCATTGTTTATTTACTCACAGTTTAACACCATTCTAATCAAAATATCAATCAACCTACAGGTACCTAGGTCCAATCTTAAACACTGGTCTATGAATAAGGCTTTATTGTGATACAGGCAGTCATTTAGGCACAACAATAGTTTTCTGGTTGAATGTTCAGCTCAAGTCTAGAAGGCCCTACAAGTCATGATGCCGAACATGACTCAGAATAAGTTCAGGTATTGCACATCTTTAGCAGACCACCCAAAAATCCACTAGAATGCAGGAAATCACATCTACTTAATCCAAAATTCCCTCTTCACTATTGTGACAAAGGAACAGGGGATAACAGATGTCTTTTTAAAACACGGAAGTCATCATTCATTGACTAATTCATGTCATATGGGCACAGACAATTTATCACAGGTGATTCTCATTTGTGATTTACCATAGGTGAGTCACAATGTGTTTCCATACTGATTTACAGCAAAGGGTGCCAATACCAGTGACAAAGCAAGCTTTAAGTTTTTCAATTTTTTCCTCCCATTGTTTATTGTTTTAAATTGTCGTTTATCATTTGCTCTTTTGTATCAAACACGAGTTCTCTATAGAACAGAAATGTTTCACTTCATTAATTTTTTCAGAAGATATTCCACATTATGTACTTAAACTTCATGGGTGCCAATAATGGTGCGGGGGTAATGTAAATAAAACACCGCAATATAAAATTAAAAAAAAAAAAAAAACACAACATACATGAAATTAATGCCTGGTTAATCCATATTAACATTAGCAGATGCACATTTCAACTCCATTTATCGGACTAACATCAATAAAGTTTACTCACCAGAGGCTCAAGCATCACATACACACACACTCTGGGCACAAGGCAGAATACACAGCTCTCGTCAGTCCAGGTTCCACTTTCGAAGAGACAGGGACACGGGAGTTCAGTAATGTGTAACCTCACAAATAGAATTTAGCGAAGTACATGTGGCTAATGGCATGAGCTAGCGCCATGGCTGCTAATAAAAACAAATTGAGTTTTCCTATTTGTGTGTTCCTGTAGTTGTAATTTGTATTTCTGCAATTAATTCTGGATCTGTGCAATTGCACTTAAGATGGACTAGAGATACAATATTTGCGGGAAAGACAAACGATGTACTGCAGTACTCACACAGCAGCTAACCCATGAGATGTCTGTATAAAGGAAGCCATTGAAGTAAGTGCACAGCAGCTTGTCATTTCACTGCAGGAGCATGCAACGTGGCAGTATCACCAGTCCCAGCATGATCATCTGAAGTCAATGTGCCTAGCAGCTACACTCAATCTGTCTCCCTGCAGGCTGTAGCCTCCAGCTCATTCTACAGCAGGTATTTTCTAGAAAGGGAATTGATCTGATACCTGATATTTCTCTGGTCCTTGCCCATTTCCCAACTTTGCCTAAACAAGATTAATGACCACCTCAGAGTTTGCTTTTAGAACTAAGGCACACAATTTCAGCACTCACTTCCAATTGTGACATGAGCGAGAGCTGTTGGTTAAGAGGTGGGTGGGTTTAATTCAATTAAATTCAATTCCATTTTATTTGTATAGCGCCAATAGGTTATGGGTTAATGAGAATGAGAGAGAGAGAGAGAGACAGAGATAGACAGAGAGAGAGAGACACATAGAGAGAGAACAGAGGTAATGACAGAAGGACAGAGACAGAGACAAAGGCAACAACAGTCGCACTACACTAATAGCAGTGAATGGAGCTGGCACTGATCCACAGTAGCCTTCCAGTCTCAGCTGCAGCAGTTGTGCTCTGCTTTCTCCTGTCCATTACCATACAGGGTTTCACTGCTGCTGAGGTCAATAACTGTCGAGGCCAAACTACTCTCTGTTACTACAAGGCTTTATAAATGGCTGTGAGCATTTAGCTGTGAAAAGTCCTGGTGTTAGCAAAAGTGAGCCTGCTACAGCACAAATCAAATAAAGATCTGTTTATGAGATCTGACTTTCAAGCTTAATTCATGTTCTCTGGAATTAATCATGATGGTCTGCCCTCTTGTAGATTGGATCTTGTTTCCAAACCATGTTCTGAAATTGAGTGTGACAGACTTGGCACCTAACACCAAAATAATGGACGGACAGATTTTACAGGAGAGGAAGGCTACATATAAAAAACTACACTCAACCAATATCCCCTTTCACACATGCACCTTGTCACATTAATGTTTTGACAATTATTCATGTTGCAGCCTTTTTCTGCTTCAGGAGCTTAACAAAACGCTATCTCAACCTTACATGTAAAAACCTGTCTTAGGGCGGACTGTATAAAAAAGGCAGCATGATTCTATATTCTTATATCAGACGTTAGCTTAGTTAGCCACAACGTAAGGCGAGCAGCACTTACTCTAACAACAACTATTCACACAGTTATAAGTCAGTTTGTTGAAATCAATGAATTGACATGTGAAGACACATTATAACAATGCAGGAAACAAGAATATCAACAAGCAACTATGATGGATTAGGGCAGAGAAAGAAATGAGACCCACCCACAGTTGAATTGTACAAAAAGGGGAGAGGGGTGGGGGCAAAAGGAATTTATAGTGGGGACCACGGAAGAAGAGATGAACTAGGAGGGGCTCTGAACGTCAACACATATACAGTTTGGAGGTTGGAGGTCCATCCAGTCAAAAATAAACTATAACCAAATACATTTTGTGTAATTACAACAAGACACACATGAACCTGTTACACCAACATCAAAACTGGTGCATATCACACATGACAGACGTAACAAGATGAAAAAGACAGAGGGAGACTGGAACCTATTTGAATTTTCAGCTAGCTTTGCGCATAAACAGCCTGTAGAAAGGTTCTACAGAGAAACCAATAAAGTACATTCCTTAGCCTGTATTTTTTCACCTTTAATTTGATTCAATTCAAATGTATTTGTATAGTGCAAAATCAATAATAGGTTCTCAGGTCTCAGGACACTTTTCGAATAGAGCAAGTCTAGACTCCTAATGAAATGATCATTTAAAATTTCAATTACTAGTTTTCTACTTGAGTAAAGAATGTGCATACTATTATTGCGACCTCTGCAAACTATAAAATCTGTTTTTAAAATCCAGTGCAGACAGTCTCTGTATCATAAGAAGTATCATTATTTTTCTTCTCCAGCAGTGACCGCACTTCTTCTCTAGACAAGGTCAAAAACAAAAAGCCATTACTGTAACAGATAGAAAAAGCCAGCAGTGTTAACTGTTTCAGGTCTGAAAAGGGACTTTCAAAAGAGTTAGTGTAGTTGTTGCTACTGTTGCTTGCTACACCTTTCTCTCTCTCTCTCTCTCTCTCTCTCTCTCTCTCACTCACTCCAACTGGTCGAGGCCACCCACCTAGAGCCGGGGTCTGTCCGAGGTTTCTTCCTCTTAAAAGGAAGTTTTTCCTTGCCGCCGTCGCCAAGTGCTTGCTCATGGTGGGAACAGTTGGTTCTCTGTAAATAATTTTATAAGGAGTTCGGTCTAAACCTGCTCTATTTTTAAAAGTGTCCTGAGATAACTTCTGTTATGATTTGGCGCTATACAAATAAAATTGAATTGAATTGAATTAAGCCATGTTATTTTCTTAAACCACTTGAACACTTCGATTTTCCTCTGACATTTATATTTAGGCATTAAAGGTCCACTGTGTATTTACAGAATATGGCAGAAATATAATATAAAATGCTAAGGAATAATCACCTGAAAATAATAATTGTTGTATTTGTGTTACCTTAGAAAGAGCCTTTTATATCTACTGTACATCTCCATGTTTCGACAGCAAGCCTAGAATGGACAACCAAACACTGGCTCTACACTGTGTTCCAAGTTATTATGCAAATATGATTTAAATTAAAAAAACATTAGATTTTTTGTTTTTCAATTAAAGTTTTCAATTGTGCTGCTTCCCATGTCTGTTTAGATCACTGACATCAATCTCAGACAGGTTTGTCTTTATTAGTTTGCCAGGTGAGCCTAATTAATGCGAAACTACTTAAGGATGTTGTTCCACATTATTAAGCAAGTCACATGTTTCATGCAATATAGGGGGAAAAAATATATTTTTTCAAACTATCTTTCAATAGGTATGAAACCACTGGATATTTTACAAAATATTAAGAGAGATCATTGTCCTATGAAAAGATTTGTGTCTGATTCAGAGCGCAGGCGGGTTCGTTCAGATAAAGGTGTGTTAAGGAAAGTTTCTGTAAGGCTAATTCATCGTATTAAGAGAGCAGCTGTGAAAAAGCCACTGATGAGTAGTAAAAAAGGTATTTGAAGTTGCTGGTGCCTCTGGAGTCCCAAGATCCTCTTGACGCAGGATCCTCCAGAGGCTTGCTGATGTGCATAAAGCTGTATTTCGGCCACCCTTAAACAATGCCCACAAGGAGACATGATTGCAGTGGGCTCAGAAATACATGAAGACTAATTGTCTAACAGTTTTATTCACTGATGTATGCCGTGCTACACTGGATGGTCCAGATGGAAGGAGTTCTGGATGGCCAACAATGCTGTGACGTCAGCAAGGAGGTGGTGGAGTGATGTTTTGGGCTGGAATCATAGGAAGTGAGTTAGTAGGCCCTTTTAAGGTGCCTGAAGGTGTCAAAATGACCTCTGCAAAATATGTGGAGTTCCTAACTGCCCATTTCCTGCCATGGTATAAAAAGAAGAACCATGCCTTCCAGAGTAAAATCATTGTCATGTAAGACAACGCACCATCCATGCTGCAACAAATACCATTGAGGCCTAGGCTGCTATGGGCATTAAGGGAGAAAGAATCACGGTGTGGCCACCATCATCTCCTGACCTCAACTCTATTGAGAACCTGTGGAGCATTCTTAAAAGGAAGCTCTATGAGGGTGGGTGGCAGTTTACCTCAAAACAGCAGCTCTGGGAGGCAATTCTGGCATGCTCAAAGGAAATACAGACAGTGTACTGTACATGGACTTACAAGTTCCATGGATGAGAGAGTGTTAATGTGGTATCAAAGAAGGGCTCCTATGTTAAGATGTAACTCGATTTTTAAAGATGTTTTTGATTTAAATAGCTTTGATTTTTTGAAGTGTTTTGAAACTGTGTTTCACATAATAATTTGGAACACTGCATTTTGAGTTATTTTGCAAAAAATGCCATTGTCATCATTGGTAATTGTGTTTAATAAAATCCAGATAACAATATAATTGTTGAGAGATTGAGTGCCAACTCTATCGACTATTTATTAAGAAAACAAAAATAAATAAAAGAACAAAAACAGTATATGCATAATAATTTGGAACACAGTGTAGATAAGGCTAATGCTAGATGTAAATAAAGTGTAAACAGCTTGGCCACTGTGTGCCCAACAAGTTGAAAAAGGTTAAGGCTGCCTCTACCAGCTAGTTCAAGCTGTTTGACAAATAAACTAACTAGCATAATCTTCTATAAGTGGATGATAAAACAACAGTGTGGCTTTTTTCAACCAAGATTATAAGAAAGCGTATTAATATCAGGTGTAAATACAAATGCAACCCATGATTGATCAGATGTCTATATGAGTGAAACATATGTCCAATATATTGTATTTGGTGTCCACTAAAGTTCTTGATACTGCGTGAGAGATTTAGTGGCTTCCAGCAGTATTTCCTGATTGCAACCCCCTTACCCTTACTTGTAAAATAAGAATCACAATACAGTAGATATCAATTCAGCATCACAATCGTGTCGAATCAGGAAACAAGCATATCGTTCCAGCCTTACATTTTATGCTCACCTTTATCTGCTCACAGGTCACACCTGCTTTAAAGGGGAACTTCGGCAGATTTTTACCCTAGTCTTGATCACTAGAGGTCACCGAGTACTGTCGATAGGAAAAAGAACGACCAGAATTGGTTCTAGCAAACCGGAGATCCTGCAGCTAATGGCCAGAGCTCCCAGTTAGTTATAATACACTTCTTGGGGGCATATCCTAAAGAGTGCCTTTTGCTCCTCTTAACAGACACAAAATGCAATTAAAATGTCTGTGCAACATGATCAGGGCCCTTACGTGACAACAACATGCCTTTTCAACTCATACGTTGTGCAGAAACCGTACAAAACAGTACTGTCGCCTACCTGTTTTTCCACCGCTCGCTTCACCGAAAGCCCAGAATAATCGATCACGGAGATAATGCCTTTGCGACGAAAAAAAGTTTATTTCCCCTTCAAAAATTTCCATGTCTTCACACACTACTCTCCGATTTGCACACTTCCTGCAACAATTTCTTCTTCTGCGTTTACCTGCAACAAGTGAAATCCCACGGGACTTCAGCGCGAGACTTCAGCGCGAGACTTCAGCGTGGGACTGCTCTCGCGCTGAAGTCCCGTGGGATTTCTTGTTGCAGGTAAACGCAGAAGAAGAAATGAGTGGAGATCGGAGGTGTTCACAAGGGAAGAAGCTTGGAGTAAGAATAACGTGTGTTGATCTACTGTGTAGAAGAAATGATTCGCGTTTGTGACTTTCCAAATGGTGGCAACAGAATGAGAAGGTACAAGTGCCTACACTTTCATCGTCTACCTTTCCATGACCATGAGATACTGCAGTTGTGGCTAGTTGTTCTACAGCTTTATTTCTTAGGGAAACTTAAGGAAAGCAAAATTCCTGCGCCAAGCTCTTGTTGTCTCGTCTTGACTCCACACTGCCTGCCCTGCAGAAGAGATGCTCTTTGGTGCGCTTGGATTTTATAACTGAACTGGAGTGGAATGCACACTTTTACCTTTCTCTGTGTGGAAATCTGATGTTTTCACACCACAGATGATGAAGAAACGTGGCACATGTAGGCTGATATTGTTTTGCCGATTTTCCATAAGAAGACGCCAACACTTTTGTATGTAATAGAGAGTTGAGTGTGGTTTGTATCCAATTCCAGGGTGGCTGGCAGAGTGTGGAGTATGTGTGGAGCTTGAATGGCATCAGATCGATATGAAGCTCAGGTTTCCGTAGACCTGAGTCCTCACTAGGGACCACATCCAGGGCCGATTAAAGGCTGGAGTATCGACCAGCGGCTGCTCTTACCTTGATGACAGCTTCCAGCTCATCCGGAGACACACATGGGTGTTTTTGCAGGAAGGCTGCCTTCTCTGCTGTTATGGTGATCTTCTGGTTGTTTTCAAAGGGCTGCTCCAGTGCCCGGAACACCAAGCCCCCTGCCACCAGGTAGGCCACCACTACCACAAACACTGCCAGCACCGTCTTCAGCTTCATCATGGTGAAGGGGGCTGAGCCATCGGCCACTGCCTCCATGCTGGCCACCACGCTTGGTGGCCGGGTTGAGACGGAGAGGCGCGGCACAGTGCAGCCCATCGGGTTCTGCATGGTGGCCACACTAGCATGCACCAGGCTGGACTGAAGCATGCCTGGCTGCACCTTCTTGGGTGGGACCAGGTTGGTCTGGACTGCCACTAAAAAACAGAACAAATGAACAAGCGTTTGCTGCAATATCTGCATAATACAGTGATGTTTTCAGCTAATGAATGTTCTGATATGCAACAGATGAACCACATGAATGAGCTTTCATAGGAGCACTGGCAAGGACAATTTGTTTAATTTCAAAGAGAAGGAAAGACAAAAATGAAGAATGTCCACAGGGCAAATCAGTGTTAGACAATAGTCCATATGGGGACTATAAAGTGATCAGAGACAGGCTAACTTCTTTTTGAAACCAGATTTCAATGGTAAACACTGTTAGACAATAAATGAAGGAAAAATGACTGTTACAGCCATTCCATTTTATCCAGAAGCCTGTTAGATAGAAAGAGATGTCTGTGTGCGTTGGGGAAAAGAACTGATGAGCTGCAATTTTCTGATGTTAAACTCAGAAAAAAAATGAAATTCTTGTAGTTAGCCCCAAAAACTATATCTATATAGACTCACTGTCTAAAGATATAGTTACTCTAGATGGCATTACCTTGGCCTCTAGCACCACTGTCAGGAATCTTGGAGTTATCTTTGATCACGACATGTCATTTAATTCCCACATAAAGCAAACCTCTAGTACTGCCTTCTTTCATTTACATAATATTACAAAAATTAGACACATCCTGTCACAGACGGATGTAGAAAAAGTAATCCAGGCATTTGTTACGTCTAGGCTGGATTACTGCAACTCCTTATTGTCAGGCTGCCCCAATAAGTCCAATTTATTCAGAACGCTGCAGCACGAGTACTGACAGGAACTAGAAAAAGAGATCACATCTCTCCTGTACTAGCTTCTCTGCACTAAAATTTAGAATATAATTTAAAATCCTGCTCCTCACCTACAAAGCTCTTCATGGTCAGGCCCCTTCATATCTTAAAGAGCTCATAGCACCCTATTCCAAATAGTGACTGCCTCTTCCTGATGAACTGTCTAAAACCATATATCCTCTTTATGTATGACTCATGTATGTGGTAGTGATTAATATTATTCTATTACCAGGGAATATTTTACATTAGAAAGGTAGTAGGCTATAGTAGACATTGTTACCCTGTGTAAACAGTTCTATAATGCTTTCAATGCCACTGGAGGAGCTTTGTTGTGTAAATCAACCCTTACAAACTGAGTAATCCACTGAATGATTACAATATAACCAACTGAATATCTTTTTTGAAGATGGCACCTGAGGTATTTTGTATTTATTTATATATATATATATATATATATATGACAAATAATAGTAATGGCTTTACCCATAAGTCTAAAAGTGTTCAGTGATACAGAAAAGGAAACATGCCACTTATCTCTCTAACACGGGCTGTTGATTAGCTACCAAAGTGTCTGAGAAACAACAAAACGACAGGTGGTGTTTTTTCCATCATCATCTATTCACTAAATAATGTTATGTAACGTATGGGTTGGGAATCGTGACCGCTGTGCCACATCTCCCTGACACTGAGCACACTTCACAGAATCCACTGCTTTGATTTATATAACCAATCAGCCGCAATGTGCCGTTGCTCGCATTCATGTGCAATGATGAACGTCAGCCTTCAGAAACCAGAACTAATGGTGCGACAGAGGGCTGTCATATCTCTCTGGAAGCCCATGCGCTGAATATATAAACATGTACGGGCTGTAACGGCGATACAAACGTGCTGCTGATGCTGACGCTGTGGGAGAACGTGACACAAATGCAGGATTTTGGGGGATCTACCCGGCAGTGGATGAGGTAATGTTTCAACAAGCACATCTCTCCAATGCATCACATGTTCACCGACAACAGCTGTTTAGATTTCCCTGCAAAGCCTCCTTGTGGGCATCATTTGACTCATGTAATTTAGTAAGTAGTAATTTCCCTTTACCTCCGTCTGAATCATTCCTCAAGTAAACACCTCTTGTTTTGAGAACTGGGGATGCTACAGTGAAGATGCGGCTGCAGCATTCTCAGATTGTAAACTTCAGCATGCAGCAGCAGCAGCCTCTGCTGTGGCATATCTCTCTGGAAAGTCAACTTCTGGTCAGCAATATTCTTTCATTGGCAAGCCTGCTGTTGGTTGAAACAATCACAGTGCTTGCAGCCTCACATCAGGTACAGTCTGTTAAAGAAACAGACTGCAGCATTTTCTTTCAAAACACGCATGATGAAATGATTTTAAGATGAACTTTCACCACATTCCGCATAGAATGTAAAGGCAGATTATACAGCAGCCTTTTGGCAAAAGACACACTGCAGCCTTTTGGAAAACAATATACAAGACTAACTGATAGTCTAACCTGGTGGGGGGTTCATGTTCCCAGGTTTTCTTGGATTCTCGGTCGGAAATTTCATCTTGATTCTCCTGCCTGGTGCTCGTACTGGCTGAATGAAATGTCTTTAATGTCTCGGGGTGCTCTCGGTGGATTCCGTCGAGAGGATGGGGGACGTCAGGGAATAAAAACCCATCATCCGCGGCGTGTGCTTCTGCTGTAGCGGCTGAGAGGTTGGTTGGACGCGGCTCCTCTTCTCTCTTCACCCACGGCGGTCCTCAGGACACACACCCACTGCTCGCTGTATCACCGTCTGCATTGTATACTCCGTGGAGACGATGCTCCATTGGATAATCTTAACGTTTACATTGTGATGGGTGTATGGGCTTTTCCTATTGTGTGATTGCCTTAGGATGTATTTCGCCTGTTTACGTCAGCATGCAGCGGATCAGAGAGCCTGCACTGCGAGTTGTCAGGATCCACCTCTCCCAGACGCAAAACTGCCTCTGGTGTGCTTTGGTTGGGTGGCGCACCGGCGTGCCAGGCGGCTGCGTAGCCTACTACAGGACACGACGTCAGGTTACTGAAAGAAAACAGTTGCCCTGGAAGAGAGGAGAGAAAGAGGTAAGGAAATGGATTACAGCAGCTGTTTCAACGTTAATATGAGCACCTGACTAAACTAATCCTACTGACTGGAGAGCTATACTTACCATATCTCACAGGTGCTTAATATAATTGTTTTCTTTTTCTGTTTTAATTTGTGCTTTTTGAAAATGCCACTGTGTTGGGGTCCCCAGTGAAAATCAGCCAGTTCTACCTATGAAGTTTGAATAAATTAAATGTATTAGTTAACTTAAGGTTCAGGAGCAAGGCCATGCCTCAACCACAAC
Source organism: Dicentrarchus labrax (assembly GCF_905237075.1). Classification (NCBI taxonomy): domain Eukaryota; kingdom Metazoa; phylum Chordata; class Actinopteri; family Moronidae; genus Dicentrarchus; species Dicentrarchus labrax. The sequence continues at coordinate 37,119,474 of NW_026136719.1, forward strand.
TCTAATCTAATTTAATTCCCACATGAAGCAGACCTCTAGGACTGCCTTTTTTCATTTACGTAATATTACAAAAAATTAGACACATCCTATCACAGACAGATACAGAAAAACTAATCCATGCATTTGTTACTTCAAGGCTGGATTACTGCAACTCTTTATTATCAGGTTGCCCCAATAAGTCCATTAAAATGCTCCAATTAATTCAGAACGCTGCAGCACGAGTACTGACAGGAACTAGGAAAAGAGATCACATCTCTCCTGTACTAGCTTCTCTGCACTGGCTCCCTGTAAAATTTAGAATATAATTTAAAATTCTCCTCCTCACCTACAAAGCTCTTCATGGTCAGGCCCCTTCATATCTTAAAGAGTTCATAGTACCCTATTACCCCACTAGAACACTACGTTCTCTGAATGCTGGGCTACTTGTGGTTCCTATAGTCTCTAAAAGTAGAACAGGAGCCAGAGCCTTCAGTTACCAAGCTCCTCTCCTGTGGAACCAGCTTCCAGTTGTGGTTCGGGAGGCAGACACCCTCACCACATTCAAGAGTAGGCTTAAGACATTCCTCTTTGATAAAGCTTATAGTTAGGGCTGGATCAGGTGAGTCCTGAACCATCCCTTAGTTATGCTGCTATAGGCCTAGACCATATGTGTCAAACTCAAGGCCCGCGGGCCAAATGTGGCACGCCACGTCATTTTATGTGGCCCGCGAGAGCATAAAAGGTCTGGAGGTCTAAAAAAAAGTGGTCAAAGCACGCTTTTGACCTCTTTTTTTTAGACCTTCAGACCTTCAGAAAAACTACATTTCCCACAATGCCTGTCGACTGTGATACCCACGAGGTGACGGTTCACCGCCAATGCCAACAAGTGGAATTGAGAGTTAAATAATGACCTCAAAATGTCCAGGAAGAGAAAAGTTGATGGAGATAGAAGACTGTTTCAAGAAAGATGGGAAGGCGAATACTTGTTTGTAAAGAGTACAATCTACGCTGGCATTTTGACACCAAGCATGGAGCTAAGTACGCCAAAGCTAGCCTTCAAGAAAAGCAACAACTTGCCCATGAATTAAAAGGCAAACTGCGGTCGCAGCAGAGTATGTTCACGAAATCCACAGCCAAAAACAATTCGGCAGTGAAAGCTTTATTGTGGCTGAAGAAATCGCCCACGCTTCCAAGTCTTTTTCAGAGGGAGCGTTTTTTAAGCAGTGCATGCTGAAGGTCTGTGAGCAGGTGTGTCCCGACCAGATACAGACTTTTAAAAATGTCAGTTTATCAAGAAACACCATCGCGGACTGAGTTACGGAACTAGCAGAAAACCTTGCAACACAGCTGGCCGAGGAGACACGCAGCTACACAGCTTTTTCATTAGCTGTTGATGAAAGCACAGATAACACAGATACAGCTGTTGGATGTAGCTGCAATGCATGGGACCACGACGGGACAGGACATTTTTGATGCGGATGCGAAAAGTGTCCTGAGATAACTTCTGTTGTGAATTGGCACTATACAAATAAAATTGAATTGAATTGAAAATTTAACCCAGGTTAATATTACCTTAAAACCAATAAAAGGGTAAACGAACAATAAATGTGATGCAGCCAAATAAATAACATTAGGCATTAAGTAAGTCATTTTTGTTAGTTTATTTTGTGTTCTACTCCTTCAATAGGTGCAGCGGTAACAGCCAATCAGAGTGATTCTAGCGCCGCTTGCTGGAGAGAGAGAAAAAACAGAGCGAGAGCAGTAGACCGTGAGAAGTAAAACAGCAGAGAAGTCCGAAAACCGAGTGAGGAGAGACTGAGATAAAAGAGTAAAAAAAAAAGACTGTAAAACCTAAATTCTTTTCCATATTTTGGAGGATTTTTTGTTGCTTTTTGGTCCACATTGCTGGATTCTGTTTTTGTTGCTTTGAACAAGGATTTGGTGGGTGAAAACTACTGTTTATAACGTGTAAATTAGCATGCATTTCCTTGTTGTTGTTTTTTTTTACCTGAATGTAACGTTTTGCCTAACGTGCCAGCAGCTAAACTAAGAAAGTGTGAATTATGTTGTGTATTTTGTGGGTTTATTTGTGTAAGAAAATTGAAAAGCTAACGTTACGTGCAATAGGCATGGTCAAGTTGAGCCTTGTCGGTGAATGGAGACGAACGCCGCCACCATTTTATGGTGCGGTTCTGATTTAATTTAACATTTAGCTTGTGTTTAGGTGCTAGTCCTCCTCAGGTAATTTTTGTTGAATATATAAAAGACTAAAATGTGTGAATGTGTATTGCCCTGTTGTGAAACAGGCCAGGTTTTTTATACGAGGGACACTGATTCGTTCACCTGAATCGTGGTAGGACTGAAACTTTATTATTTTGCTGCAGTGTGCACTGAAGCTCATCTGGACTCTTAAAGGACTTAACAAAGGGACTAATTTAGAGTTTTAGTTGTGAGATTGAGTTGTAGATCATGGCTGATTTGTGAAGTTGTGTTCCAAATCTGTATTTTGTGGTATTGTAATTTTCATTATTCTGCCGAATTGGTGATGCAAATGTTTTTTTCTTTTGTTAAAAAAAAAAACAACCAAAAACCTATTGGTTAAGTGAACTAAAGAGAAGGTGAGAAGATTAGACTAAGATAAAATGGGAACTTAAAGCTGAGTTAACTCAATGAGAAAACAAGGGACTAAATAACAACTTAAAGGACCCTAAGTTGAAAATTATTTTGAACTCAACTAGATTCAACGCAAACCAAAGAGAGGTAAAAATAGGAGGAATAACACGTCTCCTGAGAGCTGTACATTATTAATGTGAAATATTTCCAAGAAACTGAGCGTATGTTTCTTTTTCTTTTCGTGTATGTGTGTGATTTGGTGCCAACTGTGTATGTCCACTACTAACTGTTCTATATAAATAAGCCTTGGTCTGTGGTCTGTTATTACTGAGGTCTGGTTACAAACTGCTCCTCCGAACCTAGACTCAGGTCCAAGCAATCACTAATATCTACTGTGTTACATACAACCTACACTGCAAAAACAAGAACGTCTAGAAACAAGCCAAATACTCTTAAATATAATCAAATTGCAAAAAATGATTGACACGTGGTAAGCTAATTTAGCTTGGCTAGAATTCTGAAAACTAGCATACAAATCTAACAAGTGAAAGATTGCAATGGCCTTAAAACCAGACAAAATGCCAAACATTTAATTAAGTTATGCTTAATTAATAATATATAAGTTATTACAAGCAGTTAAAACTTACTCACGTATTTTTTTTTTTTTTATCTGAATTTAAAAATTTGTACCTTAATCTAAGAAAACAAAATCTCACAATAAACACAATTTCTTTAAACAGCATAAGAAAAAACTTCTTCTTAAATGAAGACACCAGAAGCATTCTTATTTTTAGCATTTTTAATTAAAACAATGAAAAACTAAACAGCGGCTTCATTTACAACACTGGGCCAAGTCTACTTTCTCTTAAACTGAAAAGTTGTGCAAGTGATCTGACTCTTAAAATAAGAATAATGATCTTGTTCCTCTGTTGGGATATCATTGGTGTAACTTGTTACTTGTTAAATCTAGCTGCAATATCTAAAACAAAATTAGACATTTTCTTAAAACGAGATTAATTCTCTAATGCAAAACCTGCTCGACAAGATTAGAAGATTAGAAGATTTGGGGCTTTTTTGAGATTCCTTTTTTTCAGTGTATGGCTCTGAAATATCAATAGCCTGATTGTGCTGTGTATTGATAAATCCATGTTGCTGTCCGTAGAAGTAGCAGATGGATTTGTAATTTTATAAGGAGTACGGTCTATACCTGCTCTATTTCAAAAGTGGCCTGAGATAACTTCTGTTATGAATTGGCACAATACAAATAAAATTGAATTGAATTGAAATGTATTGTGCCTTTTTTCTCCATCCTGCCCTTCTGTCAGTTTTATCTTGGATCTATATTGTGTCTATATAATACTGTATAATAGTATTGTATGTATAATACTCAATTCTATACTATAATATGGTGTAGCCATAGGGTCATCTTCATGATCAGAGTGAGAAGTAGCATTGTGTAATCACATAAGAATAAGAGGATAATAGAGAAAGGCTGCTGCAGCAAGGACTCAGCCTTGGCACGTTTTCTACCAGATGAGCTTCCAGGGCGCCCCATTCCTATAATATAGTGTCTGTGCAGCTGAAAATACACACCCAGACCAAGCGACCTTTGTAACTAATTAGGGTTAATTTGAGTTTTAAATTAACAAGTTTTAACTCAACAAATCACTGACTCACAAAAGTAATAATGTTTTAAGAAGAAATTAATTTTGCTATGACGGTCGTTTCTCATAATATTTTATTCTTGGGGTCCCCAGGGACTCCAGTTGTTGGTGGACCCGATGTTAAATATGTTGGTAGGTCCAGGATTAAGACAGGCATGAGAGTGTCCTTTATAAAGTATGTTATTTGTTTCAAATACTGTTATTTTATTGTTTCTGTTTCTGTCTCTTTTCCTTATTGTTTTATTATAGTTGTCTCTGAAGTCAAATATAAAGCCTGTGATATATCTGTGTGGACAGGCTCTCCTCTCTGCCGGAGCCTGATGGTGCAGTTGAGGGTTTTCACTTTACACAGTGCGGCTGTGGCTCAGAGGTAGAGCGTCCACAAATCGTAAGATTGTTCATTCGATCCCCGGCTCCTCCCGGAGGAATATCTCAAAGTATCATTGAGCAAGATACTGAACCACAAATCGCCCCTGATGCTGTGTCATCGGTGTGTGAATGTGAATGAATGACTTAGTTTCCATTCAATGGACTTTGCCATCACTGTGTGAAAGGGCGAATGTGACATTTAGTGCAAAAGCGCTTTGAGTGGTCAGAAAACTAGAAAGTTGCTATACAATTATAGGTCTATTTCCCACAGCTTTTTATCGACTGGAACACACAAGTAAACTGAGTACATTATTCATTATTCATATAGTGAAATTCCTTACCTGTATGAATGAGGAGGAGACCTCTGTGAATAATTGGGCTCCCGGTAGAAACCTCCTGAACCATGAACACCTAAGGAATCCTAATCGGGAGGAGCTGACTGCAATGATGACAATGGTGGTGAAGATAACAACTCCCATGATCCCATGATTGCTGGAACTGGTGAGGAGAATTAATCAATGGTATTGAATCCTAGTGCTAGTTCTATTATGAGGTGTATGATTACGTTTAGCTGGAAACCAGTTAAAACAAATAGCTAGGAAATCTGAAAGGATTCCAAATTATCAGAATATCGCTCAAATTGGCAAGATAATCTTAAAATTTATAGAAAGGCCCTCCGTAATGCCAGAGGAGCCTATTACTCAGCACTAATAGAAGAAAATAAGAATAACCCTAGGTTCCTCTTCAGCACTGTAGCCAGGCTGACAGAGAGTCACAGCTCTATTGAGCCACATATCCCCATAAACTTAAGTAGCAACGACTTCATGAGCTTCTTCTATAATAAAATTATTACTATTAGAGAAAAAATTAATCACCAACTGCCATCAATAGTTATCAGTGGCTCTCCAAGTTCAGGGACTTCTGTCAATGTAAACTTAGATATATATTTAGACTGTTTTTCTGTTATCGATCTTCATCAGTTAACTTCAATCATTTCTTCATCGAAGCCATCAACCTGTCTATTAGACCCGATCCCAACTAGGCTGCTTAAAGAAGTTGTTCCCTTAATTGGCACTTCTTTACTGGATATGATTAATCTTTCTTTATTATCAGGATATGTACCACAGTCCTTTAAAGTAGCTGTAATTAAACCCCTTCTTAAAAAGTCCACTCTTGACCCAGGGGTTTTAGCCAACTATAGACTGATTTCTAACCTCCCCTTCCTCTCTAAGATTCTGGAGAAAGTAGTCGCCAAAGAGTTGTGTGAATTTCTACATAACAATAGTTTATTTGAGGATTTTCAGTCAGGATTTAGAGTTCATCATAGCACAGAGACAGCTCTGGTTAAAGTTAATAATGACCTTCTGACTGCTTCTGACAATGGACTTGTCTCTGTACTTGTATTATTAGATCTTAGTGCTGCATTTGACACCATTGACCATAATATTCTTTTAGAGAGACTTGAGCATCAAATTGGCATTAAAGGAACCGCACTAAGCTGGTTTAAATCATATTCATCAGATTGCTCGCAGTTTGTACATGTTAATGATGAATCTTCAATAAATACTACAGTTAGTCATGGAGTTCCACAAGGTTCTGTACTTGGACCAATACTATTTACTTTATATATGCTCCCTTTTAGGCAACATTATTAGGAATCACTCCATTAACTTTCACTGTTACGCAGATGATACGCAGTTATATCTATCAATCAAGCCCAATGAAATTAATAAATTATCTAAATTACAAACATGTCTTAAGGACATAAAATCCTGGATGAGCTGCAATTTTCTGATGTTAAACTCAGAAAAAAACGTAATTCTTGTTCTTGGCCCCAAAAACCTTATAGACTCACTGTCTAAAGATATAGTTACTCTAGATGGCATTAACTTGGCCTCTAGCACCACTGTCAGGAATCTTGGAGTTATCTTTGATCAGGATTTGTCATTTAACTCCCACATAAAGCAGACCTCCAGGACTGCCTTCTTTCATTTACGTAATATTAGAAAAATTAGACACATCCTATCACAGACAGATGCAGAAAAACTAATCCATGCATTTGTTACTTCAAGGCTGGATTACTGCAACTCTTTATTATCAGGTTGCCCCAATAAGTCCATTAAAACGCTCCAATTAATTCAGAACGCTGCAGCACGAGTACTGACAGGAACTAGAAAAAGAGATCACATGTCTCCTGTACTAGCTTCTCTGCATTGGCTCCCTGTAAAATGTAGAATAGAATTTAAAATCCTCCTCCTCACCTATAAAGCTCTTCATGGTCAGGCCCCTTCATATCTTAAAGAGCTCATAGTACCCTATTACCCCTCTAGAACACTACGTTCTCTGAATGCTGGGCTACTTGTGGTTCCTATAGTCTCTAAAAGTAGAACAGGAGCCAGAGCCTTCAGTTACCAAGCTCCTCTCCTGTGGAACCAGCTTCCATTTGTGGTTTGGGAGGCAGACACCCTCACCACATTCAAGAGTAGGCTTAAGACATTCCTCTTTGATAAAGCTTATAGTTAGGGCTGGATCAGGTGAGTCCTGAACCATCCCTTAGTTATGCTGCTATAGGCCTAGACTATCGGGGGATTTCCCATGGTGCACTGAGCTCCTCCCTTCCTCTCTCTTTCTGCACTCATTCATGTCCCATTAATGCATGTTACTAACTTCACTTCTTCCCCGGAGTTCTTGTGCTTTCTTGTCTCGCAGGTTCTTGCCGATCCTGGTGGAGCCTCCTGCCATGGTCCTGCTAGATTGCCATTGCCAATACTGTTGTTGCTGTGCACCTGTCTGTCTGTCTCTCTCTCTCTCTCTCTCTCTCTCTCACCCCAACTGGTCGAGACAGACGACCACCCAACTAGAGCCGGAGGATCTGTCCTAGGTTTCTGCCTTTTAACAGGCAGTTTTTCCTTGCCCTTGTCACCAAGTGCTTGCTCATGGTGGTACTGTTGGGTCTCTGTAATTAATGTTTTAAAGAGTTCGGTCTAGACCTGCTCTATTTGAAAAGTGTCCTGAGATAACTTGTTATGAATTGGCACTATACAAATAAAATTGAATTGAATTGAATTGAATTGAAACTAATCATATTTGTTTTTATGAGAAGCTTGAAGGCAGCCTCTTTAAAAGTCCAGTGTGTAACATTGAGGAAGATCTATTGTCAGAAATGGAATATAATATTCATAGGTATGTTTTTTAATTAGTGTATAATCACCTGAATATAGAAATTGTTGAGCTTTTCTTACCCTGTTCTCTGTAGATATAAAAGGCTTGTTATAAGCTTTTCATATTTCTCTATTTTCCTTTGTCTTCCTCCATGTTTGTACAGTTCTGATATAACTGATGCTAGCAGCTAACCTCTTTAGCATCACTCACATTGTCATAAAACCCCAACGTTGAACTACACGAAGGACGGTGATTGGTCCAATGTCCAATCTTTCCGGTCTGGTCCCACAGGACTGGTCCATCCCTCAAGACAGGTCACCCTAGTGAGTAATTTCTCCAGTCAGTGCCCTTGACTAAGACACTGGCTCAGAGCTGGAGTTGTTCCCCGGGCACTGCACAGTGACATCTCATTGTCCCCAGGTCAGATTCATAGAGGGAGTGGTCAGCCTTCATTGATGTCAGTTACAAAGTAGATATATCTGTAGATATGTAGAGATATTGACCTAAGTCTTCTGTCAGAAAAAAACTGCAGCAATCCAGTCCACAATCTTTAATAATGTCCTACAGGAGTGAAGGCAGATGTGCACATTAAATACAGTATATAAATAACCACAATTATAGCAACATCTGCTGTATATAATACAGAACTCTAAATGTACGACGGAGTATTAGGGCCAGATTAAGAAAAAAAAAAAAATTTTTTTTTTTTTGAGATTACGAGAACAAAGTCGTAATGTTACGAGAATAAAGTCATAATAATACGAGAATAAAGTCATAATAATACGAGAATAAAGTCATAATAATACGAGAATAATGTAATTGTTTTAATGAGAAAAAAGCTTCGATAGAGTTATCAAGATCTCACGTGACCAGCTCAACCAAACAGCAGCCTCAGCCTGAGCCCAGCAGTCGCTGTCTCAGTCGTACCATACAGTCAACAGGTAAGCTAACGTATTGATAATAATAATAATTTCGTCGTTAAACAGTTTTGCTGGCTGAGCCAACAGGCTGACAGTTCTCATAAAATTATGACTTTCTTCTCGCAATATTATGACTTTATTCTCGTAATATTACGACTTTATTCTCGTTATATTGCGACTTTATTCTCGTAATGTTACGACTTTATTCTCGCAATATTACGACTTTATTCTCGTAATATTGCGACTTTATTCCCGTAATGTTACGACTTTATTCTCGCAATATTACGACTTTATTCTCGTAATATTACGTCTTTATAGACCTAATATTATGACTTTATTCTCGTAATATTACGACTTTATAGACCTAATATTATGACTTTATTCTCGTAATATTACGACTTTATTCTCGTAGCCCTTATATTATGACTTTATTCTCATAATACAGTTTCCCATAGGATTTTGTGAGACTATGGTGGGTGGACGCACCCACCATAGGCATGGTCCTATGGTCCTTCAGGGGCATGGTCCCCCTGAAGATTTTTTTTTACATTTTAAAGTTAAATGCATCAATCTGGTGCACTTTGAAAGCAAAATTAAGAGGCTAGATCCATGAAGAACTGTGTGCTCTTATAAACAATTTAATCATAAACATATTGGTTGTATAGATACGAATGGTGAAAACACAAAATCAACTGGAGCATACATTTGAGCCATCAAAGAAACTAAGCAAAAGTGGTTACCTGTGTTGAACTAGTTTATTTTTTAGCAAATAAAAAAAATAAACTGTAAGCTAAATTGTAATAAAAAAAAATTGGATTCGGAGGGTACATCATCAATTTGTCGTTAGTTGCAGCCTTAACGGTAGGACTTGGCAGGCAAAAACATTTTGGGTTATTTTGCTTCCATAACGTGTCTTCTTTCAGACTAGTGGAAAGAAAACATTAAAAATACACATTTCTACAACTCTCCCTACATCCCTATTTGCAGACTTTGCACCTCGAATTTGGGCATTTAATTTTCCTGGGCTTTGAAAAAAACAGTTCTAATGCCCTTTGGTAGTTAAATTCCTCTGAACTCGGCCCATTGATGGAGACCCTCAGGCAGGCAGCCCGGTGCTCTCCTTGCAGCCTGTTACGAAGGTCTGATTAATTAATTAATTTGAACATTTTTGAAATTTCAAAAAATAAGCACGCTATAAAATTCCCACTTCTTGTACATTTTTTGTCAAAAAAGGAAGTGGACCATTTCTCCACATTGGTATGTCTGATTGACACCAAACTTGGGTCCATAGTTCCACATGTCTTCCTTAGGCATCGTGCACAATTTCAAGCCATCTCCACAAGGTGCCACTCTTTAAAATGAAGAAGTTTATATCTCTGCAACGGCACATGTGATTTAAATGAAACTTGGTACGATGTTTGCCCACGGCTCCCTGAGGCTCACCTAAAAAGGAAAAAAAAATTACGCCACTGGGTGGCACTCTGGTGGCAGTGTAAATCACTGTGCGGAGACTGTAGAGTCATGAATATGAAATTGAGATGAGACGTGTAGACTGGTGCCTGAAGCTCACATACCAAAAATTGTGTTTGTCGTGTTTGTAGCGCCCCCTGCAGGATAAAAAAACAGCAGCCCCGGTGCCACGTTTCACTGATATGTACGAAAATCGGTAGGCACATGCAACGTACAAAAAAGCCTCTTGGACCCATACCCCAAACCCCACAGGAAGTCGGCCATTTTCACTTTAGACGAACATTTCGCATTGTATTTGAACTCCTCCTCCTAGAGAATTTATCAGATCTGCTTCAAAATGAGTACAGTCAAAAAATGGTGCTGATTAAAAGTTGTGCTATTTGTGACTGTACTTTAAAGGGTGTGTCCGTGGCGTTCCCTCAAAGTTGGCCAGGTTGAATCGAATGTCAAACTGTGATGCTATTTCCGGCATTTAAGGGCTTCTGTTTTAACTAACTCCTCCTACAGATTTTATCAGATTGACTTCAAATTCGATCACTTCAATCTACACACATTGGTTATCAAAAGTTGTGCTATTTGTGACTGTATGTTTAACCGTGTGCCCGTGACGATGTGTCGAATTCCACCGATTGGCCATCAAACAGATAGTACTCATATCTTGAGTGTACAGTCCCACCCTGAACACGTCCTCATAACTTCAGTGTACATGATCCAATCTCAATGAAACTTCACGTGTTTGATAACAGTCCCACCCTGAACACGTCCACATCCTTAAACATTTATAACAGTTTTGCTGGCTGAGCCATCAGGCGGACAGGTTGGTTACGTTATTTGATGCTACATGAGAGAATATTTCCAACTTTCTTAACGCTAGCAAAGTCATACAACATCCTGTCATGTAGCGTTTAACCTAATATAATTAACGTTACAACAGATATGATATATTAACTGGGGTTATGGTCTACATTTGTTGTTATTGCTTGTCCAAATGACAGATCATTTGTCCATGACCCACAGTAGGCCTATATGTGAATTTTGACTTGCCATTCCTGCACGTTACATTACAGTAACGTTACTTTGTTCAAACTAAGGCTAACGTTAACGGTACCGTCTTTTAGCATGACCCACTCAAATTAGGCTGCTAGCAGCCTATTTTCTGTCTCTGTCTCTCTCCCAGGCAAGGGAACACCAGAGCCTTTCAGATGAAAACAGCAGACCAATTAAACAAAGACTGACAGGAACTAACGTTATCTCCAGTTCCAGGTTTTTGAGACTTACTTTATAGCTGAGTATGTTTGTTGGCAAATGGTAGCTAAGCAAGATGTATGTTCACAGGACAATAGAGTTAATAAAATCAATATTTTACATTGTCATACATCGAGATAAACTGAATTAATGACAGTATGCACCTTGAGCTACATGGCAAGTGCCAAAAGAAGAGGAACATAGGTATGCATCAAATTAAATATACTGGTTTGATACACTGTACATTTTATTAGCAATATTTTCCAGATCATTCAAAATGGGTCTGTATTCAGTAGGCAGTAGGTTAGATATGTATAGTATAAACCTACTGAAAGTGCCATTTTGTTTACATACTGCATACTACATACTAGTTTGGTCAAAAATACTGTACTGATAATGTTACAGCTTTAAGTCAACAGTGATACTAATGCAAGCTGTGGACATTTTTGGGAAGGCATAGATTATATTGCTTTACACAGCAGCTCCATATTGTTTTACTCAGTCAAAAATTGCAAAAGACTGTGCTAATCCTGAACATCCGATGAAAAAAAAAAAAGTTCTTTCCTATGTAACTTTCTTTTTGCTGCATCTTTAAAAATACATAAACGCACCTCAAAGTACTTCTGGACAATTAATCGAATCTCATTTTTAATTTAAATTTTTGTTTCCAACAATTATGAAGACAGGATAATTGAGATAAAACAATTAATGTGTCGCATTCCATTTCAATGAAGCTCTAGTTTTGTCTTGTGTACCGCTTCTTTCACAAAACTAGGAGGTGGTCTGGTATTGATTTAAGACCAGGACAAGGGGTCTTCCCACTGTAAAAAAGACAATTTTCTTAAAAAGTTCAATAAATGCATGATGTTTCCAAAGTCAGTGATTAATCGTGTTAAATAATCATGATTTCAATATTGACCAAAATAATTACGATCATCATGTTTGCCATAATTGAGCAGCCCTACTAGAAATTCAGGCACACTTTTCCGCTGGTACCTAGTTTCACCTTTTAATAAGACAACAGTGCTGTAATCTTTACCTAGGTTTGACACTGTTGAAATTAAGCTGTCCCACTGTTTATTCTACTCCACAGATCCATGATGGCGGAGAAACTGTTGGAAATTGTGACTTTCCTGAGAGGTTGAGGTACATCAGAGGAAACAATCAATTGGATTGAAGAGAAGAATTATATTTTCTTGGCCATAATTAGTAACCAAGATATTTGATAGAATGCAGGTTAAATCTTGTCAGAACAATTTATGCATGTCTTCTCATCCTCCTTTTTTCATTTTCAGTGTATACCTTCTATAATAGCTCTTATCTAGGTGTTGGGTCCGTGTATGTTTTGGTCATTGGATTTTCCTTTCAGAAATTTCAGAATTAAAGTGTTGTGCCCCTGATGAATAAAAGAACACTTTATATCAAGTATCTTTACTGCACCAGTGTGGAGAAATGCCAAAATAAAAGTCTCATATTTATGCCTCCAGAGATTGCATATTTGACCATATTTGAGGTACTGTAAAAACATATTGCTCAGTGTTTCCTGGCTACCGATGGTATATTTGACTTTTACACATATGAGACTACAAACATACTTAATATCAAGAATTTTTACTGTACCAATGTGGAGAAATTGAAGAATAAAAGTCCCATATTTATACTTCCAGATTCCATATTTTCTTATATTTGAGCTACTGTAAAAATGTAAACTGTATGTGGAACCACCTGCATCAGCTGTCACACTGAATAATATAAAAAATAATATGTGAGGAAGAGACAGTAGGTACAATGGTGTTTTGAAGTTAAAACTAATTATTTTTCCCTTTCACCTACAAATGGACACAGCAGAGCAGCAAAATAAGAAGAATGTGGACTGGCATTGCATTTTGTGTGAAAAGTAAACAAATTAGAATTGTGTAGGATTTTGTGTTTAGTGTTTAGTGTTTATATTATCAAGATGTTATTAAACATTTGTGTGAAATTTTGCATTATTGAAGTATAATGAAAATGCTTCACCCATAGCCAGGAAATATTGAGCAATATGTTTTTACAGTAGCTCAAAAATATAAGAAAATATGGAATCTGGAAGTATAAATATAGGACTTTTAATTCTTCAATTTCTCCAAATTGGTACAGTAAAAATGCTTGATATTAAGTATACTTGTAGTCTTAGATGTGTAGAAGTCAAATATACCATCCATAGCCAGGAATTATTGAGCAAAGTGTTTTTACAGTAGCTCAAATATATGAAAATATGCCACATGGAGGTACAAATATGGACTTTTATTGTTGAATTTCTCCAAATTTGTACAGTAAAAATGCTTGATATTAAGTATGTTTGTAGTCTCATATGTGTAAAACTCAAATATACCATCAGTATCCCAGGAAACACTGAGCAATATGTTTTTACAGTACCTCAAATATGGTCAAATATGCAATCTCTGGAGGCATAAATATGAGACTTTTATTTTGGCATTTCTCCACACTGGTGCAGTAAAGATACTTGATATAAAGTGTTTTTTATTCATCAGGGGCGCATGAAACACTTTAATGTAACATATTTTAATTATAGCTTACTGTTCTAAATACCTTTATTTTGAAAACCGGAAGTAAATACGCTGTTTCTCCGCATTTACCATAATGCTGACAATACTTGTACACTCACATTTAAGTGCGGCTGATTTGACCACGGAGATCGGACTCACGGCTGGATTGACCGCAGTCTACTAGCCAACTGTTTCTTCTACACAGCACGGTGGTCCGTGTATGTTTTGGTCATTGGATTTTCCTTTCAGAAACGGGTATTAAAAAACTGAAAACGAGTGGTTATTTGATTTTCATTTTAAAATACAAAAATGAAAATTGAAATACAAGGCGTTTTTCTTTTTCATGGTCAGAAAGGGATGAGAGAAATTAAAAAAATTGTTCGATTTTCATTTTCTATTTCATATAACAAAAAATAAAATCACTAGAAAACAGAAAAACTGTATAGTACAGTAGTGTGAAATTTTGTCATGATTACTGCAGCATTATTGAAGTATAATGAAAATGCTTCACCCATAACCAGGAATTATTGAGCAATATGTTTTTACAGTAGCTCAAATATAAGAAAATATGGAATCTAGAGGTATAAATATGGGACTTTTATTCTTAAATTTCTCCAAATTGCTGCAGTAAAAATGCTTGATATTGAGTGTGTGTGTAGTCTTAGATGTGTAGAAGTCAGATATACCATCCATAGTTAGGAATTATTGAGCAATATGTATTTACAGTACCTCAAATATGGTCAAATATGCAATCTCTGGAGGCATAAATATGAGACTTTTATTTTGGCATTTCTCCACACTGGTGCAGTAAAGATACTTGATATAAAGTGTTTTTTATTCATCTTGGGCGCATGAAACACTTTAATGTAACATATTTTATTTTAAATGTAATGTTAGGTTCGAATTATAGCTTACTGTTCTAAATACCTTTATTTTGAAAACCGGAAGTAAATACGCCGTTTCTCCGCATTTACCATAATGCTGAGAATACTTGTACACTTGAAATTTAAGTGCGGCTGATTTGACCACGGAGATCGGACTCACGGCTGGATTGACCGCAGTCTACTAGCCTACTGTTTCTTCTACACAGCACCGTCCTGTAAATGACAACATCCGGTCTCAGAATATGAAACAACAGGCCTTTTTTCCGTTTCTGTTTTCTAGTGATTTTAATTTTTATTATATGAAATAGAAAATGAAAATCGAATATTTTTTATATTTCGCTCATCCCTTTTTGACAATGAAAAAGAAAAACGCCTTGTATTTCAATTTTAATTTTTGTATTTTAAAACGAAAATCAAATAACCACTCGTTTCCTGTTTTTTAATACCCGTTTCTGAAAGGAAAATCCAATGACCAAAAGATACACGGACCCACGGTCCTGTAAATGACAACATCCGGTCTCAGAATATGAAAAAACAGGATTTTTTTCTGTTTCTGTTTTCTAGTGATTTTATATTTTGTTATATGAAATAGAAAATGAAAATCTAATAATTTTTTTAATTTCCCTCATCCCTTTCTGACCATGAAAAAGAAAAACGCCTTGTATTTCAATTTTCATTTTTGCATTTTAAAACGAAAATCAAATAACCACTCGTTTTCTGTTTTTTAATACCCGTTTCTGAAAGGAAAATCCAATGACCAAAACATACACAGACCGTGTTGTCATGAAGGCTAATTGTATTGTCTATGTTTTTAAGTCAATCTCCAGAAGCAGACAGTTTTCAGTGCAATTGTGCAATACTTTTTTTCTAAGCTAACAGCTTTGCTGCTGATATGTTTTATTACTGACTGGACATCACTGCTTGTTTATTTATTGTATTATGTGTTACTTTAGGCAAAATCATCTACCATATATGTAGCACAGAAGTGATAGTGGTAATAACTGGCCTACTTAGCTTATACAGTAGTGTTTCTTTTTTGACTTTTTCTTCAGTCATTTTGTTTTTACTTTCACATTGATAAGCAGGGTTCCCATGGTCATGAAATTCCTGGAAAAGTAATGACATTAGAAAATAATTTTCCAGGTCTGGAAATGATTTGGATTTAACAGAATGTTTAGGAGACATTTTTAATACACACTGTTTTTAGCTATTGTTCCTCCTCCCGCTCCTCTCATACTCTTCTCCTATCCTCATCCTCTCCTTCTCCTCCTCCTCTTCTCCTCCTCTTTATTGTCCTCTTACTTAAGTTAACAGACACGTGTCTTCCCTATTTACAGATTGACAGAGAGGTCATCCTGCTAATGGAAGATGCTCAACTGGCAAATTATCTTCCATCATATGGAGACAGGATTGCTTTGTTCAACTTTTGCAAGCGTCAAACACACTCATCGAAGCAAAAGCAGGGACTTTTTGAAAAGCTAAGGGAGAAGCTCAAACTTAGAAAGGAAAACCACACAGGGGAGGAGGAGCCAGAAACCTCGAACAAAACCAAAAAAAGCTAGAGCAAAAACATCCACAAGAAATATTGAAATAGGATGAGTTCACACTGATGGCAAACTAACAAAACAGGTCAGAGCAAAGCAAGGTGGGGGAACAAGAAAGATCTCAGTTAACATTCAGGCAGGATTTGATCAGATACTAAAACAAGGAAAGTCACTATTCTTTCCAGATGGAGAATCAGGCAAAGGTCATGAATCTAAGTTTTGAATTTGATGTTTGGGATTTCAAGCAAAATCCTTTTCCCAAGGATGTCTCCATCGAAATGATATACAACACTGTTAAACTCCCACTTCTGCGCTTCTACATATCAACTCAACCAATATCCATGCTAAGTGAAGAGTCTGATGATGACGACCATGGCTGTGCTGATTGTGTCTCTGAGCCAGATGATGAACAATCTGGACAGAAATTATCGGCAGGATTGGACAGATGAGCCCCATGACTCCCTTCCACAGGTGTTCATTGTTTCTGAAGAAGTCCTCACAGATTCTTCAGTAACCAGAGAAAACCCTGCAAGCTCAAGTCAAGAAACAACTATTGATGATGATGACTTTCTTGAAGTGCTTGACAGATATGAATGTAGAAAGAGGGTCACTGCTGCTACTCTTCCAGCAATCTTGGATGAAATATCTCACAAGGAACTTGTGCAGAAACCAATGTTTGTCATCCACTGCTGGAGGGAGATCACACAGATTCATCTCAACTTTGGGGAACTGACCAAAATGTACAGTGACCTCAAACCCACCCCAAAGAAAGTAGCAGGAATATTAAACTTTCCTACAGGGATGACATCTAAGCAGGCAGAGGTGGCACAGCACCTGAAAAGATACGTCAGGGAACTTAATGAGGAAAAGCTTGGGAGGTTTTTGAGGTTCTGCACTGGCTCTGACTTGTTGGAATCTGGTGTTATTAAGTTGAGTTTACAGTTCAGACCAGTTTCACAAGAAGACCAATTGGACATACATGTGGGATGCCCTTAGAACTGTCTGACAGCTATGATCATTTCCCTGACTTCCGCAGTGAGTTCAATTCCATTCTAGAGAGCAACGTCTGGGTAATGGACATTGTGTAGTCAGGAGTTATGATATCAAGGGTTGCAGTCTGAATGCTTTCACTTTTAAATAGAGTGAAACAGTTATTCTCACAAACACATGCATTCATTAAAGGGATTACCATGTTCTTCATATAAACACACACATTAAGCCACACACGCTTGTTTAATACAAAAGGTTGTTCTATGACGCTCACTGTTCACTATCTCGATTATAGAGAAACTGAGTGAATGTTCAAGCTATAGTGCATACATTTTACAGATGAATGAATGTCTGTTACATTCAAGCCCTTGCCAAACGAGTCCGCATAATGCCTATCACCACTAGGTACATCTCTCTGTATTTCACAGTATACACAGTTTTTAAACCTGGTGTCTGGGTAGATATTCCCGCCACTGCTGGGAGAAAACTCTGCATAGTGAAATACAGAGAGATTTACCTAGTGGTGATAGGCATTATGTGAACTCGTTTGGCAAGGGCTCGAATGTAACAAACATCCATTTATCTGTAAAAGTTACACACTATAGCTTTCAGTTATGACGAACTTGTTACAGTGGTAATGGTTGAAGCAGATACATTTCATTCATGGTCAAGGATAAGAAAAAGTTTTCAAAGACAATGAGTTTTCTTTGTGTCATTTGCAAATTCCTTGTGTAAGGAAGTTTTATAATCAATGGCCATTTTTGTACACTTAAAAGGTTTGTAATAAATATTTTTGAGATAATTTTATAGTTGACTCATTTCTTAATGATTAAAGTCATCTGAGAAAGATTTGAAATGTTTATTGTGTAGCAGTGGGCTTTAACTACATACAGTACTTTCACTCAGACACAGTACTCACACAAATACAAATTTGAGGTACTTGTACTTTAAATGAGAATTTCCATTACATGCTACTTTTTTCTTCAAATCTATGTCAAACCAGAGGGAAATATTGTTTCCAGAACAGGCTGGAGTTTGTCCTCTGCTGCATACAGCTTGTTCTTATTTGGTGTGTATTCCATGTTCTTACAGCCTCATCCAGTTCATCCTGCATGACAATAAATATTCAATTAAAATGGCTGCCGTCAACAGGACCACAATAAACACTAAAAAGGTGGATTTTAACAATCTCTAGACTGATATGAAATGGAAAAGACAGCCTTATGTCACAGTTTTTGGACTTTTACATTAGCAAAATGTTTGAAGACACTGCTACTGGGAATTGATATGGGATTATTTCCACCTGTTGAAAGTAAACTCTGCGTGCACGCCTATATAGTGTGATGGGCCTCTAACTATGCAGGCAGAGATGATCTGACATGCACTGTCGCTGATTAGACCGGTGTGTACACGTTGCCATGACAACACAAGACAATTTTGATTTTCAGCTAGCTTAGCCTGCAGATTCTCTATAACTGTATGAATGTTTGTCATTTTGATTCATAAACAGTATACCGTAAATAATCATGCCTTTTATTTAGCAATTACCTGGATAAGGTTGAGGAAGCAGAACTGCATCAGGTTTTTGTCCAAGAACTCACCTGTGAAATATCCATCATCTCTGAGGGTTTTAAAAATGTCCATCCAAAATTGCACACTCTGTTAACGCAAGATCCCCCACCATGACTGCATCCGTAAATGAAGCTTCCTTCTCCCGCATTATGGTCCCGGTGATTCCTCCGCAGGAACTGCTGCATTTCTCTGACATGCCCATTTTCCGTACCTGGGTTGGCTTGCACCTGCTGTGGACAGCCACCAATGTGTGTCACTGTGTTTATGAAGTCACTGTTAGTGTGATATGCTTCCATCCACATTTTGTGACGACTAAAACCGTCAATGCAGCCATTTATTGCAATGCCATACGGTTTCAGTGTATCATAGGAATCCATATGCCACAGTGCGTTGGGCCCCCTACAGTTGTACTGCCGACGTCAGACGCCGTACTCGCCGGAGTTCCACCCCCTCTGGATCCAAAATCTTGATCATCCTCATTGTTTCCTGAGAAACAACAAAACCTCTTTGAATGGCATACAGATGTAACCACCGATAGCCTTGCAGTTGACCACTACCAGACAGCTCCTCTTCCACAAGAGAAGCTATTTCTTCCAAGTCCGTGTGGTTGTTCCTTCTAAATAGACACAGTCGTTTGCACAATCATTTTAAAGTCCTGATACTGATAATAATTTGATGCTGATGTGCCAAAAGATTAAGTATTTCCTTATTTGTGAAACCGATACCAAAGTATAACTTCACAAGATGCTCAACATTCCAAATTTTAACGCAAGGGAAAGACTGCTCTATCTTGTAAGAGTTCTCATAAAATTACTACTTTATTCTCACAATATTATGACTTTAATCTTGTGATATTACGACTTTAATCTCGCAATTTTATGACTTTATTCTGGCAATATTACAACTTTAATCTTATGTGATGACTTTATTCTCGTAGACC
Organism: Dicentrarchus labrax; assembly: GCF_905237075.1. Taxonomy (NCBI): domain Eukaryota; kingdom Metazoa; phylum Chordata; class Actinopteri; family Moronidae; genus Dicentrarchus; species Dicentrarchus labrax. The sequence goes on from NW_026136719.1 coordinate 37,139,372, forward strand.
TAATATTATGACTTTATTCTCGTAATATTATGACTTTATTCTCGTAATATTACGACTTTAATCTTGTTATGTTACGACTTTATTCTTGTAGACATAATATTATGACTTTATTCTCGTAAAATTGTGACTTTATTCTCGTAATCCCCCCCCCCCCAATTTTTTTTCTTTTCCTAATACTCCGTCGTAATTTTATGTTCATTTACAACACAATAAAATTCAGATATTGTTCCTTTAATGCTTCTTTAAAAAAAAATAATTGATTAATGTCATAATAAAAAATATTAATTTGTACCTCTCCTGTACCTCTTCTTAGATGGCAGCAGGGTGAACAGACTGTGGCTGGGGCGGGTGTGGTCTTTTAGTATTCTTTTGGCTTTGTGCAGGCACCTCACCTCACCAAAATCACTGATGCTGAGTACCAATGATCTTATGGGAGGTTTTAATTACCCCGCTGCAGAGTCCTCCAGTCCTGGGCCATGCAAATGCCAGGGCAGTACAAAGCCTGACAATTAATTGTCCTTTTGATGATAGTGTGTACTCGATCTAAATAGGGATGTTAAGAGTGATAAATTGTCCTACTGTTAAAAACGGACATTAAAGTGGATCGAGTAACCAAGATGAAGTTGTCCCCGTGCTCTTGCTTCACCCACGACCCAGAAGGTAGTTAATCTATTGTTAACGCTAAGAGTAACCAGCGTTACACTGGTGGCAGCGGGTTTGTGGACTGCTAATTTTTGCAGATTTTGAGTTTTGCCGGGGATTATTAACGAGCGACCTGCCTGAACGACGGCTGCTGTTTTCTTTTTTTCTCCTCACCGTTGACTTCTGCTACAAGCTAACGCCAAGCTAGCGACACGGTGTAATATGGAATAAAACGGACTCTGTCGGACATGTAATCAGCAAGATAACATCAAAAGGACAATATATGGGAGTAACAGATTTGCAAGGTGGACATGACTTTTTTCCTGCTCTTTGCGGAATTTTTTTTACGCTGCCTCATGTTGGAGTGCTGCTGGTGAACTTGTCTGCGTGGGACGGTCGCACGGTAAAGTTGTTCACGTGTCTCTCTGAATACTACAACCGCAAAGCCGACTTGCCTAGCTCAGCGAAGCTCAGACTGTTGAACATTAAATGCACTTTTGAAGAGTTGTGCCTCTGCAAGTTAAAAGGTGGTCAGTGTCATTAACCATGACCAGTCACAGTAACATTTGGAACAAACTGCCCTTTCCTCCTGGCTCTAGCTATGTTATGCCACAGTATTGTAAAGGGGATTTTCCTCATGTTGTCATGGGAGATGGAAATGAGGACTTTTCAAAATGGTGCAGACGTTTTGAAGTGTCTGTAGAAGCTAATCCTAATTATGATGAAGACAGTTTTGCTAAACTACTGCCCACACGTCTGGGTGGTGCTGCTTTTAGCTACTGGGATAGCCTGCCAGATGCAACAAAATCGGACTATACTGCAGTGAAAGAAAAGCTGAAAGCTGTTTTTGGACAGACAGCTTATCTGTCTACATTTCAAAGTTATGTCAACGCCCGCACTCGCCTACCTGGTGAGGCTCTTCCAGTATTTGCTGCTGAAATTAGCCGACTAGTGGAGGAAGCTTTTCCCACATATGGACAAAACGCTAAAGATGGAGAAAAATTCAGATGCTTCATTGCTGGAATTGAGCCATATCTTCAGCTGCGTTGTAATGAACATGGTGTTACAACACTGGACTCTGCTCTTAAATTTGCACTACAGATTGAGACCGCCCATCATGCCAGCAGGGTGTTTTCATCACCAAACACTCTGCCATGTTTTTCTCAGGCACCTGTGTCACCTGCTGTCCCTCCTTTGGCACCCACTCACCTTCCTACATCTTCAACTCCTCTCAGTGTCCACTCTGCCACCTCAGATGATTTTCGGAAAATGCAGAGAACACTGGAGACACTTTCAGAAAGAGTTGAGCAGTTACAGCTAGAGGTGCAACGCCAGCAACAGGACACTCGACGTGGCTCATCAGACTACAGATCTCGTCAGCGGAGCGCCACTCCTGATGGTGGACGGGGCCACAGCTGTTACTATTCCTCAGACAGATATCCCTATAGAGAATCTTCTTATGATCGATACTCACCTAAGGATAACTACGGACACCCAAAGCATGAAAGGGACCGGTATGACAGACGGGATTCCTACACTCGTTCTGGATCATCTGAGCGCCATGCACGTGGCTACAGCCCATCACCTCGAGACTACTCAAAGCGTGGTCGCTCTCCTGAACGCCGTGAGGACAGACATTCCTCTGATCGCTCTCCAAGTCCTGGACATGTACGGTTCCATTCCCCTTCTCATATCAACAAGGTAAACTACAAGTAGTTGACAATGAGGGCCAATTGCCAACTACTGACAGGCCCATACAGACAGTAATGCTTCACCTACTGACTTAACCAGAGAAAGCTTGTCTGGGATTGATGTGTCAAGAAGATATGTGTCAGTTGTGATTGAGGACACTCTTGTGCATGCTTTTGTTGACACCGGAGCTGACATTTCAGTTATCAGCGAGGATTTTAGGATGTCTGCAACTGCTCTCCACAAAAAGCCAATTGTAAAGCAGTTTCTTCCTCTCACCAGTGTCACGGGTGACCCTCTGGACTCAGTTGGTTCAATCTTAGTCAATTTAAGTATTGCCCACAAGCCAATGACACATGCTCTTCAAGTTGTCAGAAACTGTACTAAACAACTGATTTTGGGCTGGGATTTTCTGGTTGCTAATGGAATTATTGTAAACACCCGAAACATGACTCTCATAGTAGATGACAAAGTAGTACCACTGGTTAGCCCACATCAGTATGTCCCTAAGCTAACTGATGTTACACTGTCTTCTACAGTTACAGTTCCAGCCATGTCAGAGATGGTCATCACTGCTAAACTAGATGTACCACTTAAAGGACTAGTGCCTCATGACTATGCAGGTGTGTTTGAACCACACTACACAAATCATTCAACTACCGGTTTTGCATGGACTGTAGCAAAAGCTGAACAAGGTTCCATCTATGTGAAAGTAGCTAACCCCTCCAGCGAGGACGTCATGTTACATTGTGGCACTCAGATAGGCACTTTTCATGCCACATCTGGCAACAGCAAAGATGAGTACACTGTGATGGAAAGTTCTGTCTGTAATGTCAACATTCAGATGCCTGTCATGTCGAAGCCAACTGTACTGACTGACATTTCAAACCCTGACCTCACAAGTGCACAAAATAAGAAACTGAAAGACACTTTAAGTTCATGCTCGGATGTTTTCAGTCAACACTCACATGACTTTGGAAGGACGCGCCTGGTTACACACAAAATTACAACCAGCTGTGACACTCCAATCTCACAAAGAGCCTACCGTACCTCTCCTGCCATGAAAGCAGAAATTCACCGTCAGGTGGAGGAGCTTAAAGCTCAGGATCTCATTGAGGACAGTACAAGCCCCTGGGCCAGCCCAGTGGTCATGGTGAAAAAGAAAGATGGCACATACAGATTTTGTGTCGATTTCAGGAAACTGAACTCAGTTACCATCACTGATGCACATCCTCTTCCGAGAGTTGATGATAGTTTGGATGCATTATCTGGCTCTCAGTTTTTTTCTACCATGGACATGTCAAGTGGATACTGGCAAGTTGAAATGGATCCTGCAGACAGACCCAAAACCGCATTTACAACAGGCGATGGTCTCTACCAATTCAAAGTGATGCCCATGGGTCTGAAAAACTCACCACCAACTTTTCAGAGACTAATGGAACTTGTTTTGAGAGGTCTCCACTGGACTACATGCGTCATTCATCTTGATGACATAATTTGCATGGGACGAGACTTTGATGATCATATCCAAAACCTGACAGACATTCTTACACGATTCAGACAAGCAGGTTTGAAACTAAATTCAAAGAAATGTGACTTTTGCAAATCTGCAGTCAAGTATATGGGACACATTGTTTCACGTGATGGACTGGCACTGGACCCAGTCAACAGTCACCGTATACGTGAGTGGCCTGTCCCAAGATCACCTACTGATGTACAAGCATTTCTGGGATTGTGCTCTTATTACAGACGTTTTGTGCACAAGTATGCATTCATCACTCATCCCCTTCACAGACTCACACAAAAACATGTGTCGTTTGAATGGACTGAAGAGTGTTCGACGACATTTCAGACATTAAAAGATGCACTCTGCTCCCCTCCAATAATGGCATTTCCAAACTTTCATCAGCCATTCATTCTAAGTACGGATGCCTCTAACTATGCAGTTGGTGTGGTGCTTTGTCAGGTTCAAAATGGAAAGGAACGGGTTATAGCTTATGCTAGTCATGTTCTGACCCACACAGAGAAAAAGTGGTCCACATATGACAAAGAACTTTATGCCATTGTCTGGTCTGTCAGACACTTCAGACACTATTTGAGTTGTAATCCATTTACAATCGTTACTGATCATCGTCCACTCCTCAGTCTACGGAAACTGGATGTCACACATGACCCCACAGGACGACGTGGTCGTTGGGCTCTGGAGTTGGATTTGTATAAATGGACAATAATACACAAGGAGGGAAAGAAACACACAAATGCTGACGCTATGTCACGGATTCCCCTCCCACAAGAGCACCCTATGGTTCCAGAAGAAACAGTGTCTCCCTCACAGGACAGCAACTCCTCTCCTGTCCAACTGGATGTACTGCCTCTAGTTCCACAGTTGCACAATCTGCCAGTGCAGCCTTCTTTGGTGGCCAGCGAAACAGCTCAGGTTTGCTGTTCATTCTTCATGGCAATCCCTGTTCTGGTCATTACAGTGCTGAGCGCACATTCAAGAAAGCCCTGTCTATGTGCTATTGGCCAAACATGAGAACTGATATTGATAACTTTTGTACTATGTGTCATACATGTGAAGCTTACAGAAAACCTGTTCCACAACACAGAGCTCCTCTGCAATCTATAGAAGCAGAGAGACCATTCCAGTTTGTGTGCACGGATATTACTGAGCTCCCACTCACCTCAAGTGGACATAGATATGTGCTTGTAGTACAAGATCATTTTACAAAGTATGTTAATGCTTTTCCTATGTTGGATCAGAAAGCAACTACAGTAGCGCAACTACTTTGTGAAAGATATATTCCTGAACATGGTGTTCCAGAAGAACTGTTTTCAGATCAGGGACGACAATATGAATCAGAAATCGTTCACACGATATGTCAGAGACTGAAGATCAAAAAGAAAAGGACCTCACCTTACCACCCACGTGGAAACGGGATGGTTGAGAGATTTAACAGGACTCTAAAAGAGCAATTGGCTAAGCTCATTCATCATCATGGTGGTGAATGGGACCACTATTTGCCAGCTGTGGTTCTCTCCTTTAACTCTACTCCACATTCTAGCACGGGATACTCACCTTATTTTCTTGCCCATGGTAGAGAGCCTCGTGTTCCAGCTACTGTGAATGTCTCTCCACCAGTGGTATCACAGACTCCAGAGAACTATGGCTCAGAACTGGTGAAACAGCTTGACACTGTTTTTCAGACTGTTCGCTCTCATCGGGAGGAGCAGAGACTCAAACGTGAAGTTTAAACCTTATCAGTGTGGGGATCTAGTATGGATGGATGATCCCACTACACAGAGAAAGAAACTGGACCCTAACTGGACTGGACCATACAAAGTGGTTTCAGCAGATAACAGAGGACTCATATACAAACTCTTGGATTTGAGACACCCTCAGGCTGGATCAAAAGTCATTCTTATCGGTCAACTTGGGATATAGCCCCATCACCAGTAAACCAACATGCACCTCACCATCCTATGGGCGCTGTCCCCAGGTATACGTCATTGTCTGGTTCTCTCCCCTTGTGTCCTGGACAACCTGACACTAGACAGGCTTCTGCCCCAGCCTGCCCCTCTGTTCCCCTACTGCGGAAACCATCAGGACGGGTCTCACATGTCCAGCCACAGCATAACCAACGGACTGATGCTGCTCTTGCAGTGCCTGTTGGGACATATTCCACTGACTTACCCAGCACTCGTTGGGGACGGGTTGTTCGGAGGCCGCAGTGGCTCTTGCTGTGAGCAAACCCTTTCCCAGATATAACAGATATGGACTGTGTATGACCATTTATTGGGACATTTATTGATTCATTTGCTGATTAGGTTTGATGCTTAACATTTGCAGATGTTTAAAAGAAGAAGGAATAAATACCCTATATGTTGGATGTTAGTATATTACCTATGCTGTAAACTGTAGTTTCATTATTCTGGTATTTCACAGGTTTGAAGTTGTGTTTTACTGAATGTGTAAAAAAAAAAATATATATATATTATAGCTGATATAATTTGAATGGTTATATCTATTCTTGTGACTATTATGTTGTTTTACTATTTCCTTATTTACCCACAGTTTGGAATACTCAGTAGTAGTACTTAAGTGTTTATTTACTATTTTGGTTGTGAGATGACATTTATTTTTCATAACTTTTGAAATGAGGACATTTCATCTGAAGAGAGGGAAGAATGTAAGATGAGATTTATTTTGTGAATTACTTTACCATGTTTATTGAATTATTGCATAAATTAATTAAGGGTAATTACATATATAAGCATATTTGTATTCTGTTCTGCAATGTAGATGAGGAACTACATAAGGTGCATGTACCTGGAATGTTACCAATGGTTAAGATTGGCAGAGTGATATGATGTTAAGAGTGATCAGTTGTCCTACTGTTAAAAACGGACATTAAAGTGGATCGAGTAACCAAGATGAAGTTGTCCCCGTGCTCTTGCTTCACCCACGACCCAGAAGGTAGTTAATCTATTGTTAACGCTAAGAGTAACCAGCGTTACATTTCTATAGGGCTGCATCGTAGTCTGTATTCCTTTCACCACTAGGTGGCGCTATCACTATTAGTGAATATTATCACATAGAAATGTTCAGGGCGGGACTCTTATCAAACGTGAAGTTTCATTGAGATTGGATCTTGTACGCAGAAGTTATGACAAAATCCCTCTTTCATGACGAAGGTTCTAAATTGGACACCAGGGGACGCCACACCACATGTATCGTAAATAGCACAAATCTTAATGGTGAATGTGTTCAGATGGCTGTGTCCAAATCTAAAGACGATCCCATAGATTCCCTAGGAGGATTCCGTTAAAATGCAATGCGAAAATTGCCCAAAATGACCACGAAATCCAAAATTACTGACTTCCTGTTTAGTTTGGGGTATGGGTCCAAGAGGCTTTTATCACGATACACATGACCGATTTTCTTACATGTCGGCCTTACTCGTCTTGGGGGATGATTCAGGGGGGCGGGGCTCCGCCATTTTGGCCAGCCATAACTATAAGCTTTATTAAGCCTACTTTTAAATCTGGAGAAGGTGTCTGCCTCCTGAACCCAAACTGGAAGCTGGTTCCACAGGAGATGAGCTTGGTAGCTGAAGGCTCTGGCTCCTGTTCTACTTTTAGAGACTATAGGAACCACAAGTAGCACTGCATTCAGAGAACGCAGTGTTTTAGAGGGGTAATAGGGTACTATGAGCTCTTTAAGATATGAAGGGGCCTGACCATGAATAGCTTTGTAGGTGAGTAGGAGGACTTTAAATTCTATTATGAATTTTGCAGGGAGCCAGTGAGGAGAAGCTCATACAGGAGAGATATGATCTCTTTTTTTTTTAGGCCTCAACAATCCCCCCAGAACCAGAGAATTGTAGAGTCAGGCTTCATCATCAAAGAAAGTTTTTAAATTATCGACACTGTACCTACTTACACACTGCCTCTCTCTACTTCCTGCATCCATGAGGATGGTAAATGGTAAATGCAGTGGCGGTTCTATCTTGAATGACACCTTGGGCGAGACCCCCTTCGAATTAAAAAAAACAACAAAAAACACAAAATTCGACACAAAATGTTTTATTATAACAACATAAGTGAAGCAGAGAATTATATTTCTCGATTGCACAAATCCTCCATCAGAACAATTGGATTTAACTATTGCACTTGAAGGAAGCAGGAAGCACACTTCTTAAGGTGCACAATATCCACCTCCAACATTGCCAAAAGACAATGAACACAGTTCTGCATAAAATATGACAGTATAAGTTGTCAGAACTAAGAAAACCACAAGGACATCCATAAATATACACTATATACATAAATGTGCCAAAATATATACAATCAGATATATAAAAAGTAACAAGAGCAGAGAGCAACAATAATATATAATATTACATATAATGTACAAATAATATATATAATAAATATTCTTTCCCAACACTGTCACTCACGACCACGAGTCAAGACTAAACCAATTCACCTTGGTGACCACATAATCGTTTTGTATTACCTTTTTGTTAGCCTTTCACACAATTCAGAAAAACAAAAATGTGCATGAACTATAGGCCTATATTTATTATATTATGAATGAAATGTGCGTTATTTGGAAAAAAGTTGAGGTGTGACTGACTTTCAGTGGATCCCCCGTTCCCCCCCTTGTCCGTTCCATTAGGGAGACCCAGAGGTGAACTGTACACCGCCCCCCGCCCCCCTCCCTTTCTCACACAGCTTCTGTGCAGGGCACCCTCTCAGCAAGCAGGGGTGCTTGCAGCTGTAGGGGGCGCCAATTTGCAGATTCTCAACACAGTGATATGATAGAACAGATAGATAATAGAAAAACGCTTTGTGGCGCAGAGGATTTTTTTTTTTTTAGTGCTCGTGCCGTCCCCCATGTGTCATGAAAAAATGCTGCCCTGGGCGGCTGCCCGCTTCGCCCATGCCCAAAACCGCTACTGGGTAAATGGACCTGTACTTGTATAGCGCCTTTCACACACATTCACCCATTGAACAGAATACATTCATACACATTCACAGCATTGGGAGCAATTTGGGGTTCAGTATCTTGCTCAAGGATACTTCGACATATGGCAGGAGGAGCCGGGGATTGAACCAACAACCGTCCAATTAGGGGACAACCAGCTCGTTCTGCACCACAGCCGCCCCCAGGATCAGTGTGCATGTGTGGTTTACAGCAGATAGGAACAGGAAACTGTTCAGTCCAACTCTGCATAAATTTGCTGCTGCATTTAGATTTTTTAGGTGGGACACTGTCTTGCCCTGACAACTCTTTCCTGGCATGAGAGCAGCAAGCGCCCCTTGAATCAGGTTGTGGGTTGCCAGCTTGCAGTGAGAGTGGTTGAATTCTATTTAGTGTGTGGATTGCGTGTAGATTGTGTTTCACAGACAATCTGGCAACTTGAATGACGTTAGAACATTTCTGTTTATGACAATTACTCATAAGGTTTGAGGGCCATGCAAATTACTGGACTTTCCCAGGAGAAGCAACAAAACAGGTGGGTGCTGGGAGATAGCCTTGAAATATGGGGGAAACATAAGCTTGCTTATGGGACACCTACAAATGTATTATCACAATTGTTACTTTGGAATTGTTAGTGTTTTTCCATGAAAATTGTCAGATTTAGATGTAGTTTCACAATGTTGTCATACTGTAAAGTGTAGTTCATAAGTTACGCCACAAGAGGTAGTACCCACCCAGTTACACATTTTTAAATTCACCAAGACTAACAGGCCGGGGTGGGGGTATTGCAGCTGCCTTAAAAAACATTGTACTTGTATTCCACTTAGCCTTGGCTCTTTTAACAGTTTTGAAATCTTAACTTTTAAAATTGTGCATGAAGACCCCATCTGCTTTATAATAATTTACCGTCCCCCCAATTCCAACTCCAGCAGTTGTTTCCTCACTGAATTCTCTGAGCTACTGTCCTCTCTAATGCTCAAATTTGACAAGATTGAGCACGAGAGAGGACAGTAGCTTGACAAGGCCTTTATAGCTGGTGACTTTAACATTCATATTGATAAAACTTCAAATCCATTTGCCACTGACTTCTTAAACACATTTTATAACTGATTCACCATCACAGAATCGTATAATCCACTCTTGCATCTTTAATAATCAGTCCGCAGCCACATTTTGTAGCCATTTTTCTGGTCTGGCTAATTCTCCTCCTCACTTTTTCAATATTAATGATCAAATTAGCTGGTTTAATAATTTGTGCACATCAGCCCTTGATTTTTCCGCTCCATATATATCCAGGGCTGTCCCAGTTATTAATAAAACTCCCTGGATCAACAACAACATTAGACAACAAAGAAGGGAATATAGAAAGGCCGAGCGAAATTGGAAAAAACCCAAACTTGAAGCCCACCGCCTCTACATGAGGGAACTACTGTTTAATTTAAACCAGACTATTAAAGATGCGCGAGCTGCCTACTTTTCTGATCTGATTATATATAATATATATAATAAACATAACTCAAGGTTTTTGTTTACTACTATCAACCAGCTTGTAACTCCATCTCCTCCTGCTATTCAAGCCTCCTCTCCTGCTGACTGAAAATTCCTGTCCTTTTTCATTGGCAAGATCGATGGTCTAAGGTCTTAGGTCCTAGACTGCTTTCTATCATCAATTCTTCTCTCACATCAGGGTCCATACCTGACCTCTTTAAAATTGCCAGTGTTCAGCCACTTTTTAAAAAATCTTCTCATACCACTGTTATGCCGATGATACTCAGATCTACTTTTCTGCAAAACCCAATAACCTGAATCAACTGTCCTCTCTCCATGAGTGCTTAGCTGCCACCAAATGGTCTCTCTTTACCGTCGGTGTGATTCAAGTCTACTTCCTCCTCCTGCTGCCACTTAAATCTTGACAAAACTGAAATAATTTTATTTGGCCCTGAAAACTGCACTGCAGTTGATCAGTTTATTGGACCACTACGCACTAGTATCAAACCCACTGCTAAGAATGTGGGTATCATCTTCGACCAGTATATGACATTTGACCTTCATGTCACAAAACTTGTGACTCTTGCAGCTACAAAATATAGCAAAAATATAAAGTTTGCTGTCCTCCAGTGATCTTGAACAATTAATTCACAGCTTTTTTTTCTCCCGTCTAGATTACTGTAACTCCCACGAGCCTCAGTCAAGCATTGTTAAACCGTTTACAGTTAGTACAAAATGCAGCTGTCAGACTTTTAACCAGAACCAGCCGACGGTCCCACATTACTCCTGTTCTCGCATCCCTTCATTGGCTTCCTGTAAAATTCAGAATCAATTATAAGATCTTACTGATTACATATAAGGCACTTCATGACCTTGCCCCCAGTTACATTTCAGATCTCCTTGTTCCTCATTCCACTTCTTGGTCACTTTGCATCTGTCGTCTCTCTTTTAATTTATTCTTTCCCTCTTGTTTTATCTTCCTTTGTTTTTATTTACATGCTCCCTATCCTTGTTTGATTGGGTATGGTTATACCCTTATGTTTATTTGTGGTTTGTAAAGCACTTTGGATCTCTGTGTCAAAAAGGTGCTATATAAATAAAGCTTTACTTAACTTACTTACTTACTTACAAACAAACCAACTCAGACCAATCACAAAACTAAAAGAAACAAGACTAACAGTCAAAACAAAAAAACATTTTTAAAAATGACATAATTTATAATTTATACAAAAGGGGAGAAAAAGAACCAAAAAACAACAACACTAAAGGACACCAGCCCAGTAAGGGGTAGCAGAGTGAGGGGATGGGTAGTAAAGAAAGAAGGACAGAGACAGAGACAGGTGCACAGCAACAACAATAGCAACAACTATACTAGTAAAAATGACTGATGATTATGATGACGGTGACAACAATAGTCACAATAATTGGGAATAGTAATATTGCAGGACCATGGCAGCTGGCATCTCCATAATCCATGAGAACCTGCGAGATGAGAAAGCAAAAAAACGGTATGTGTATGTGTGCAGATAGAGCAGGAGAGGAAGATAAATCTCTTTTATATTGGAAAGAAACAACCAAAACACAGAAATATGATCAAAAATATATCATGAATTTAGATCAAACAAAGAAATGCAGAAGCAATTTACAAATTTGTGTTGGTTATAAGAAAGATGAGTCTCAACTGATTTGGTGAAACATGTATTCCACTCAGATGGGTAGCTAGCTAGCTACCACGCAACCAGAAGCGGCAACCCACATGTCTGACAAATGAATCCATTATGCAGAAATAAACAGTATGGTACAAAAAATCGCTTTTGGTCTCTATAGCTTATTTCCCAGAACATGACACCTGAACTGGGGGTGAGTTTTTATTTAACTCAGCCATTTATATTAATGCTAAAAGTTATGCATAATAACGGCGTGGCTGCTTTGAGTGACAAGTGGGTGCCGTCACAGGCATCTGTTTTCAGTAACCAGGCTTCATTCAGCCCGCCTTACCCTTCCTATACATATATTGTACTCCTTAAACATTTGTTTCTCCTATTAGACTGTATTTATCGTGGTGTGATACAGATGTCTTCCCTCCTAATTCTATATTTTCAGAAATGATCAGTTTCCCAGCTTGGGCTCAATAAAGTATATCTATCTATTCTATTCAATTCAATTCAATTCAATTCAATTCAATTTTATTTGTATAGCGCCAATTCATAACAGAAGTTATTTCAGGACACTTTTCAAATAGAGCAGGTCTAGACCGAACTCTTTAACATTAATTACAGAGACCCAACAGTACCACCATGAGCAAGCACTTGGCGACAAGGGCAAGGAAAAACTGCCTGTTAAAAGGCAGAAACCTAGGACAGATCCTCCGGCTCTAGGTGGGTGGTCGTCTGTCTCGACCAGTTGGGGTGAGAGAGAGAGAGAGAGAGAGAGAGAGAGAGAGAGAGAGAGAGAGGCAGAGAGAGAGGCAGAGAGAGAGTCAGAGAGAGAGAGAGTGAGAGACAGACAGACAGACAGGTGCATAGCAACAACAGTGTTGGCAACGGCAATCTAGTAGGACCATGGCAGGAGGCTCCACCAGGATCGACAAGAACCTGCGAGACGAGAAAGCACAAGAACTCCGTGGAAGAAGTGAAGTTAGTAACATGCATTAATGGAACATGAATGAGTGCAGAAAGAGAGAGGAAGGGAGGAGCTCAGTGCACCATGGGAAATCCCCCGATAGTCTAGGCCTATAGCAGCATAACTAAGGGATAGTTCAGGACTCACCTGATCCAGCCCTAACTATAAGCTTTATCAAAGAGGATCGTCTTAAGCCTACTCTTGAATGTGGAGAGGGTGTCTGCCTCCCGAACCACAACTGGAAGCTGGTTCCACAAGAGAGGAGCTATCTATCTATCTATCATTGATATGATTAATGAGTGTGTGTGTGTGTGTGTGTTATAAGGAGTTAGGTCTATACCTGAAAAGTGTCCTGAGATAACTTGGTGCTATACAAATAAAATTGAATTTAATTTAATTGAATTGTGTATAACCTTGCCACTATTATGCAATATGTCTAATTACGGTTGCATTTATATATAAGAAAATTAATTGATAACAAGACTTGTCATTTCATTGCTTTAAATGAGAGAATTAAGAAATCTATTTAGAGCTCATCAATGTGCAGATTTTTTTCTCCTTAGTGCCCTGCAGTTCAATGCTGTCCACCAGGAGGCTGACATGAATGCTTTTTTCCAGTTGGCTGCTCATATTCACAGGATCACCTCTCTAACAGTATCCCTGTTACACACAGGCTCTCTCCTCTACTAGCTCATCAACCACCACATTATACAATGTCATGAGGATACAAAGTAAATTAATTGCCATTTTACAACACAGGGTTGTATAATGAAATTCAGGTTGTAGTTCCCTTTATATGACTTGTAAAAACAAATAAATATATATACAAAAACTTGATTATGATTACACTGTAAAACCTGGTGGGTTACTTAACTGTTTTAGGAAACTGATTGCCTTAATCAGAATCAGAATCAGAATCAGAAATACTTTAATAATCCCTGTGGGGAAATTACTTGTAGGGGGGGAGGAAAGGATAATGTAAGCATGGAAAAATATAATAAATAACATAATATTTTTAATAAAATAAGAAAGATAAATGTAATAATTCCATTCAGTTGAACATAAAACTACTGTTGTAATGCTGCACTCGTATGGAGAATTTCTCCAATCGTTTTAAAATGTGTTAATAGAATGTGTCAGAAGACTTAACTGCATCTTCTTTATATAATGTTTCCACTTACGTTGAATTTACTCAGCTTTCTACATTAACATTACCTGTCAATACTGCTGACTTAAAATAAAAACAATTTACAATTAATCAATTATCAAAGTGGCAGCCAATTAATTTAATGTGGATCATCTCATCGTATTGTTACTGCTGCAATTCATTTGTAACAATTTGTTTTTTATGTGACTAACATCGCATTTTTACACTTGAGGGGATCATTAACAATTGGGCCTATGATAATGTATAAAATGAAATAAAAACAAAAAAAATTAAAAATCCAAGGCATTATAGCACAGTGGGACTTACATTTTTGTAATGACATGAAGTCAACTTCAGAAAATTAGTCAATGGGGCAAACTGTAATTATACTTATACTATATTATACTTAAATATATTGCACAAATTTAAATTCACTAAAACAGCTGAGTTATTACTTCAGCAGTTCATTTTGGAGTTAGGTTCAATTCATTGAGTGACTGGACTTTTATCAAGATATGCTGTTGTACTGTTTCTGTAGGCTACTGGTTATACTGGAATTAATATATCAAGACAATCAAGTCATCCTTAGTTCCTGTCCTGTCAAATAGTGAGTGGACAGGAGGGATTTGTGCTTCCCAGAAGGAGTGAATGTGTGCTTATACAAACAGTGATGTGCTGGCTGTTCTTTGGTTAAAGGTGGAGGCATTCCCTCTGAGCCGTGCTGACAGCAGGAAGTCCTCATATAGTCTGGGAGAATGTGTCTGAGTAAACAAAGCTAACAGCAGTGTGACGCAGGGCCAAAGACAAGGAGGGGGCAGACAGCAATTTGAATGGACAAAGCCCTTGCACTGTGTCTGCTGTCAACAAGGCAATTAACCATAATATGTGTCAGGAAAATACAATCAGAGAAATGAGAGGCCAAAAAGAGATTTTGCTCCTTTAAAGACTCTGACGAGAAGCCTTGGTGAGCCCAAATGCTACTTTGTTATTCTGGATTTAAAATGTTTTACAACCTCTTCATACACAGATATTCCAAGATCCATGCAGTGTGCTTGTACTAAGGGTTGGTGTTAATGATGCACTACTCAAAACTCATTCAGCATATTTCAACCTGGTGTATTTTGAAATATGGCTGCGCCTATGTGTCATGCTAACTCACCATCTTTGTTTTAGAGATTAAGGGAAACAAGGACTTGCGCAAGTCTGGGTAAGTTGTTCCTGTAGCCTCCTACAGCTTTCCAGATAAACATTTACAGGAATGCATGCATGCTTACTTTCACTGTGATACTGTCTTTAAATACTCTCAAAAATTTAAGCGCAAATGGCAAATACTTATAGACTAGGACAATTGCATGTCATTTCACTGTGATGGCTGGTTTTAAGATTCAAGTGGGTTTTTGGAATTGGAATTTTTGTGTGTAACTGTAAATGTCAGAGTGTAAAGAAAAAGGGCAAAGAAAGGCAATTTAAGGTCCAGTCTGTGGGATTTAGTGGCATCTAATGGTGTAGTTTGAGATAACAACTCCCTCGCTTCACCATCCCCTTCCAAGCGCAAAGGAGGAAACTACGATGACTCCAAAACAGTAAAAACGTGAATGCCCCTATCTAGAGCCAGTGTTTGGTTTGTCCCTTCTAGGCTACTGTAGAAACATGGCAGACTCCATGGAAGGTGATTAGCAGCGTCTGTAGATAAAAATGGGCCATTATAAGGTCCAAAAAAACAGAGTTTATAAAAATACCCACCATGAGTTATAAAATAAAATTACAAAAAACAGGTAACACTTTATAATAAGGTTCTTGTGGCAACAGTTAAAAGGTAAAAACCTTGTTAGATGCTATATAAGTGTTATTAAGTGTTACTATATAACTGTTAATAATAGCATTGTGAGCAAGTTTATTGTTCAAGTATAAGACATTTATAAGTCCTTATAAGGAACTTTTTAACAGGTTATACACTGTAAAAAAGGATATGAGGTTTTAGTTGCCTCAGCTCATTTCCTTCAGTCAGTTCAACTAAAATGTGTGGTGTACTTGAAATATCAAGTTTTTCTGCGCCCAACTAATCAGTTCAATCACAGTCGTTCAGGCAACATACATTTCTTAGTTGACTCAACTTATGTACGTGTGGTGTGGCCCCTGCAAAAGTGCATATGCAACCCCACACAGCCAACAAGGGCTATACACCTCCATGTGCCACAATAAACGTAATTTTTGGATCAGGAGGAGGAGGATCAAGGTAAGAACACGCTTTTAGCCTGGCAGCAGCAGTTTTTAATAACATAAGATTTTTTTACGGGGAATTTTAGAATTTGTGTAATTTTTAGTGGTTGTAGTGAGTAACATTAACAGTAGTAGTAACAGTAGCTCAACTATGGATTTTGTGCACCATATCTGAGTGTGTTACGGAAGCTGTAAGCAGTCATGCATTCATACATTTTATTTCCTCCGTTTTCTCATAACAAGTTAATTTGACTTTGTTTTCCTAGAATAACAAGATAATTAATTCGAGATCTTGAGATAACAAATCAGATATAATAGGTCTGAGAGTGTGGAGTGAATGTGTGTGTACGGCGAAGCAACAGAGCAGGTTAGCAGTAGGAGCCAAGTCTGGCAGCCAAGCAGCAAAGTTTAACACCAGAAAAGCAAAGTCTTATTATCCCAAGATCGCTGGACAATTATCCCGTTATCTTGAGAAAACAAATGAAATTAATTCCTTATCACAAGAAAATGGAGGAAATAAAATGTATGAATGCATGACTTCTTAGGGCTTCCGTAGTGTGTGATTTCAAGAACAGACAATTATTTTTTGCAAGTAGCTAAATAAGTCATGAGCCATGTTATAGCTAGACAGTGCACATAATTTTTTTTCAGCCTGGTATGGTTGAATGAGTTTACAGTACAAAATTTATGTCCAATTCTTAATCATTAAGCTTATTCAGTTGTCCTGTATCAGTGCTAAAGACAAATGAGATACACTAGAAGGATAATGTCTCACTCTTTTTGATTTCATCCCACATCCTGCTACATAAGCCAGTGGAAAGTGATGAATGTAGAAGTGAGCCCCGACAGGCGGGTTTATTTTTATTACGTCTGTCATCATACCTTTGCGATGTCTCCACAGGAAACATACATACACATTATATGCTATACCAGGAGGAGGAAGTAGACTTGAATCACACCGACGGTAAAGAGAGACCATCAGAAAATATTAAAAGTTAAACTAATCAGGATTTGAGTTTTTGGCCTGTGAGAGCCAAAGCTGACCTCTTTGCTCTCAATGTATTTTATGCTGTAAGGAAACCACTGATACGACTAATAATTGTTTTTGTCCTTACAGATCAGTGCAGAGTTTATGCGACTGGTTTCGACTGAACTCCACGGGTCTTTCTTTGAGCGAAGTAGCACGAGTGCAGACCTGCGTACACTGCTTCAGCCCCTTGACATAGAAGTAAGGACAGTAAAGATTTTTACTATTGTGTTATGACATATGAGGCTTTATAAAGTTACAATGTCATGTAAACAGTTTAACATCTTAAAGTGTCATTTTGACAGAACAGCCATGTCCCATTTAGCATGTACCAGATTGTAAATCTGTTCTAAACCACAGTTTAATTTGTCACTAAGTGACAGAGCAGCAACCCCAGTGTTGTCAGAATTGACATGGGCATGCTTGATTACACTTTTTCTTCTTTTGTTGTTGTTGTGTTATGATACTTCAAATCAGAAGAGAAGAGCAGTTGCTTTGCCTGGACTTCCATACTACCTGAAGGAGGATCCTTCAAGTTTTTTCTGTGTCTGCAAGGTGTGTGAATTAATTTCATTGGCATGGGAAAATCTAATTATGGTGAAAAACAACAACAAACATTGTTATTTACACATGTTATGTCAGATTTAGGGGACTCTACAGAATATGGAAGAAATGTATTATAATATTTATAACTATGTTTTCATTTGTACGGAGACCCCCTGGTGAGATTGGATAAAATAAAATAATGCGTGGCCACACGTTTATATTTTTTTTAATCTACAAAATAAAAAAATCACAGACCTGAGACTCCATGTTTTTTTCTGTTAAAATTACCTTGACTAAATACATTATACAAATAAATGTATACATTTATACACATTTACCAAATTGAAAAAGTGAATTGGTAAATTGATGGTATATGCTTGATTTCTGACTTATCTTTATTATGTGCTTTAGCCTGGCAGTTCAGAAGAGGAGGTCACAAAAGGAGTGGACATTGGGCTTCTGATTGTTTCAGAGGAAGGTGGAAGCAAGCAGGAGTTGCTGGCAAAAGAGGCTGTTGATGTTGCTGTTGTCCTGGAGGAGCACATCATTCTGCACGATCTAAGAGATGTTGCTAATGACTTCGCGACAATGATGGGTCTGCTTTATTGCTTCAACGTAGACTACCGCAAAGGACTGAAATACACTTTCGAACTCATACAGAAAGTTTTCATGGGCATTGGAAGTGGCAACTGTTCGCCCAAAATTCGAAACAAACTGCTTCAAGGGCAAGTGTAGTGACAAGTTGGCCAGCTCCATCACATGTTAAGAAGAGTCAGCACAAAAGAAAAAGGTCTGTATACTTGTTGTAAATGTGCAATATTGTCTGTTGTAGTAGGTATGTAGTATTTGTTCAATCAAGAAATACCCAAGATCTACTTGAATTGCAGTTAAATTGCACAAACCTTTTTTTTCTCCAAAGCAGTTAGCTTTTGTTTCACACCTTCCTTTATACCGTGAAGCTTCTTGCATGGTAAACTGTAATATTAAGATTTTACAGTTTTATTATGTAAATGTTAACAGCTAAACATGTTAAATATCTGACACTTGTCATAATTCTGCATTGCCTCATGGTAGTAATACCAAAAAGGCCACCGAGTTTTGAAATTCAATAAAATGGCATTCTGAATGGTCTTTGATGTTGAAGAATAGTTTTTATGTTGTACTATAGATTTAAGTTGTGTGGGAAAAAGATGCAGTTCAATTTTTATTGAATGAACTTAACATTGCAACTTAGATTAACTATTCCTGGAAAAAGTAACCTGGCTGCCTTAAAAAAATAAGTTAATTCAGCAGTTTTATTACTATGTTTACACAACAAGAAATTCTAAGTTAATTGTACAACATGCTTAGTTTGAACAACTTTTTTGTTAGGTTTGTACAACTCAAGATATCGTTCCAAGTTTGTTGGTTTTACTGGTCATTTTATGTTGTCTAAACTAGTCTAAATTGTTTTTACATTGTGCTTAAGTTTGTCATACAGTAATTTTTATTATAATATCATTATGTATTTATTAGCAGTTAACAATGCTTTTTGGAGGTACTGCATCTAAAGTGGGAAAAATGCTTATCAAGGTTAATAAATACTTATCGGTGCACTTATTAACAGTTAAATATGATGATGAGTTTCCGGAGCCTTTATTGAGCAGTGACAAAGGGGATGACATGCAGCAAAGGGATTGGAATTTAACCTGGGCCTCTGCGGTAAGGACTCATACTTTGCCCATAGCTCTACAAGGTGAGCTATTGGGGCCACCCTGTGCCACTTTGCAGCTATCAGATCTATAGCAAGAACAATGCCTAATTAAGGTCAATAAATAATATGTTATGCACTTATTATCAGTTAACTATGCTTTTCACAGCTCCCTCATCTGGAATGAGCACTATATCTATATGTTATGCACCTGTCTGTCTGTCTGTCTGTCTGTCTCTCGCTCTCTCTCTCTCTCTCTCTCTCTCTCTCTCACCCCAACTGGTCGAGACAGACGACCACCCACCTAGAGCCGGAGGATCTGTCCTAGGTTTCTGCCTTTTAACAGGCAGTTTTTCCTTGCCCTTGTCGCCAAGTGCTTGCTCATGGTGGTACTGTTGGGTCTCTGTAATTAATGTTAAAGAGTTCGGTCTAGACCTGCTCTATTTGAAAAGTGTCCTGAGATAACTTCTGTTATGAATTGGCGCTATACAAATAAAATTGAATTGAATTGAATTGAATTGAATGTTGTCATGGTTCATAAAATGAAAAAAATTACAAATGCAATGTTTTAGCGATAAACACTTCAAGAGAGCTCTTTTTTTATATATCATTCTATCTATAATTTTCACATACATGGTTGTTAACAAGTGAATAGTTAACTGCTAATATTTGCATAATAAAGTATGTATTATTCTTAATAAAGCAACAATAAGCTTAGTAAAGGTTTAACAATGACCTGTGCAGAGAGATTTACTCTCAGTCTGGGTGGTGTTTCCAAACTACACTGTGATACTGCTGGTGAGAATACTCTCAGTGAGTCTTCTGTAGGCCTGGCTGAAGGGCCGATGGAGAAGTCCACCGTTCTTCAGCAGCCTGAAAGTAGTGCTTTCTTGACTGTTGCCACAGTGTGGCCCAGCTTAGGTTTTCTGTCATGTGAAGTCCAGAAATACACCGATCAGCCATAACATTATGGTCATTATGATCAGACCACACAGGGTAGCCTTCACCCCCCACGTACATCAGTGGGATTTGGCCTGGTTCACCGCTTTTCCTTCCTTGGACCACTTTTGATAGATTTGATGGATGATTGATCCTCTCCATGGACAATGCTTTTGTTCACTGGTTCTTTGTATGATAACTCATCCCCACCCTTGATGAGGGCAAGGATAGTCAATTAATCTGCATATTTAATTATGGTATTGTTAATTTGCATATCATGAGTATAAAGGTGTAGTGGTTGTAGAGTTTGGGGCTGAGGCAGCAGCCCTGGGGGTTTCCTGTGCTGACTGCGAGCTCAGCAAAAACCTTATTTCCCATCCTCACCTGTAAGGGAATCCAAAATCCAGTTACAGTTTGGTTTTATAGAATAAAATCCTACTCCTCACCTACAAAGCTCTTCATGGTCAGGCCCCTTTTCCGATGAAATTAATCAATTATCTGAATTACAAATATGTCTTAAGGACATAAAATCCTGGATGAGCTGCAATTTTCTGATGTTAAACTCAGAAAAGAACGAAATTCTTGGAGACTTGGAGAATACCATAGAGACTCACTGTCTAAAGATATAGTTACTCTAGATGGCATTACCTTGGCCTCTAGCACCACTGTCAGGAATCTTGGAGTTATCTTTGATCAGGATTTGTCATTTAACTCCCACATAAAGCAGACCTCTAGGACTGCCTTCTTTCATTTACGTAATATTACAAAGATTAGACACATCCTATCACAGACAGATGCAGAAAAACTAATCCATGCATTTGTTACTTCTAGGCTGGATTACTGCAACTCTTTATTATGAGGCTCCCCCAATAAGTCCATTAAGACGCTCCAATTGATTCAAAACGCTGCAGCACGAGTACCGACAGGAACTAGAAAAAGAGATCACATCTCTCCTGTACTAGCTTCTCTGCCTGGTTCCCTGTAAAATTTAGAATAGAATTTAAAATCCTCCTCCTCACCTACAAAGCTCTTCATGGTCAGACTCCTTCATATCATATAGAGCTCATAGTACCCTATTACCCCCACTAGAACACTGCGTCCTCTGAATGCTGGGCTACTTGTGGTTCCTATAGTCTCTAAAAGTAGAACAGGAGCCAGAGTTAGTTACCAAGCTCCTCTCCTGTGGAACCAGCTTCCAGTTGTGGTTGTGGCAGACACCCTCACCACATTCAAGAGTAGGCTTAAGACATTCCTCTTTGATAAAGCTTATAGTTAGGGCTGGATCAGGTGAGTCCTGAACCATCCCTTAGTTATGCTGCTATAGGCCTAGACTATCGGGGGATTTCCCATGGTGTATCGATCCTGGTGGAGCCTCCTGCCATGGTCCTGCTAGATTGCCATTACCAATACTGTTGTGCTGTGCACCTGTCTGTCTCTCTGTCTGTCTGTCTGTCTCTCTCTCTGTCTCTGCGTCTCTCTCTCTCTCTCTCTCTCTCTCTCTCTCTCTCTCTCTCTCACCCCAACTGGTCGAGACAGACGACCACCCACCTAGAGCCGAAGGATCTGTCCTAGGTTTCGGCCTTTTAACAGGCAGTTTTTCCTTGCCCTTGTCGCCAAGTGCTTGCTCATGGTGGTACTGTTGGGTCTCTGTAAATAATTTTATAAAGCGTTTAATTAATTAATTAATTTGAATTGATTCTCTGTCAATATCAAATGCCATATGATAGAACGAGGTCAAGAGTGTGAAAACGATGGTTCGGTTTATTTGCACTCTGACACTTTATACCTTTTATATAATTCCTTCCAAGTCTTCACTACATATATTATATTTGGACAGACATTCAATTCAATTCAATTCAATTTTATTTGTATAGCGCCAATTCATAACAGAAGTTATCTCAGGACACTTTTCAAATAGAGCAGGTCTAGACCGAACTCTTTAACATTAATTACAGAGACCCAACAGTACCACCATGAGCAAGCACTTGGCGACAAGGGCAAGGAAAAACTGCCTGTTAAAAGGCAGAAACCTAGGACAGATCCTCCGGCTCTAGGTGGGTGGTCGTCTGTCTCGACCAGTTGGGGTGAGAGAGAGAGAGAGAGAGAGAGAGAGAGAGAGAGAGAGAGAGAGCGACAGACAGACAGACAGGTGCACAGCAACAACAGTATTGGCAATGGCAGTCAAGCAGGACCATGGCAGGAGGCTCCACCAGGATCCATGAGAACCTGCGAGACGAGAAAGCAATAGAACGGGAAGAAGTGGAGTTAGTAACATGCATTAAAGGGACATGAATGAGTGCAGAAAGAGAGAGGAAGAGAGTAGCTCAGTGCACCATGGGAAATCCCCCGATAGTCTAGGCCTATAGCAGCATAACTAAGGGATGGTTCAGGACTCACCTGATCCAGCCCTAACTATAAGCTTTATCAAAGAGGAATGTCTTAAGCCTACTCTTGAATGTGGTGAGGGTGTCTGCCTCCCGAACCACAACTGGAAGCTGGTTCCACAGGAGAGGAGCTTGGTAACTGAAGGCTCTGGCTCCTGTTCTACTTTTAGAGACTATAGGAACCACAAGTAGCCCAGCATTCAGAGAACGTAGTGTTCTAGTGGGGTAATAGGGTACTATGAGCTCTTTAAGATATGAAGGGGCCTGACCATGAAGAGCTTTATAGGTGAGGAGGAGGATTTTAAATTCAATTCTACATTTTATAGGGAGCCAATGCAGAGTAGCTAGTACAGGAGAGATGTGATCTCTTTTTCTAGTTCCTGTCAGTACTCGTGCTGCAGCGTTCTGAATTAATTGGAGCGTTTTAATGGACTTATTGGGGCAACCTGATAATAAAGAGTTGCAGTAATCCAGCCTTGAAGTAACAAATGCATGGATTAGTTTTTCTGCATCTGTCTGTGACATGAAAGGGATGGGAGGTCTGGCCAGCTCAAATAGTCTAATAAGACTCAGTTACTGGCAGCGCCTGGGGGGGAGAGAAAAACATTTCTCTGGTGATTATCAGAGAAGCCATTAGCCCAAGATGTGTGCTGCAGTAAATCTGCTTCTACTTATCTGCTTAAAATCCATTGTCATCAGTGAGTAAGAGAGGTTATTCCAGAGGAAGAGGACACATAACAAATACACCCTGAAGCCTGCTGAATTACTTAAGTGAGCGGACAGAAAGGAGCCCTGTGTTCTGGCAGCAGAGAACAAGGGTGATGGGGTTTTCTCATTTAGGATTGGTAGGAAGCATCAGAAGCATAGAGGTCTGATCTCAACACCAAGCGCTTGTCTCTGTAAACAAAAAATGTATGAGTACAGTCTAGACCTGCTGTATTTGTATTTTTGGTAATGTATTGGCGCTATATAAATAAAATTGAATTGAATTGAATTAATCAGACATGGATAGGGAGCCAGTGAACATATCAAAAATATGTGTAATATGGTCAATTTGTCAAGTTTTAGTTAAAATTCTAGCTGCAGCGGTCTGCACCATCACACAGTGGTTGAGAGTTACTGTTACTGGTTTCTACGTAAAGCCTGGTCAATGACCAGCATCTCAGTTTTATCAGAATTTAGAAGCAGGAAATTGACATCCAGTTATTCAGTGACAAGCAGGCCTGTAATTTAATAATTTGAAAATTATCATATGCCTATATGGGTACATACAGCACATACAAAGTATAAATGTCATGTCAGTTTGTCAGTTGGTGGCAGAGATTGCTTACCCCTGGGCTAACACAATTCATTGCTTATTAGTTTATTATAAGGGAGCCAGTGACTGCTGGAGGTCCCAATTGTATTTGCTATGTTTCTTATTATTATTTTTAGCCCCCTTTGACTGCATTTTTGCCCCCCTGAACACATACGAAAACTTAATTTTATTTGGCAAAGTTGTCAGACCTGGTGAAAATGGGGATATTCTATGCGTTGCTTTTGGGTTGGCCACTAGGTGGCGCTACTATCATAGAAAGTGCATTTAGGCTAATAACTTCTGCATAGTTTGTCGCACATTCAGAAACCTTATATCCATGCGTTCGGTGAACGGAGCTGAATCTCCCTATATAGGCCACGCCCACTTTCGCCAATAATTTTTTTCTTCGCTAGAGCGCGAAATGTCCATAAACTACTTTTTTGTGTTCCTCCTAAGCGCTTTGTCTGATTCACACAAAATGTTTCTCGTAGCATCTGGGGACCGTCCTTATAAAACAGTATTTTAAAGAATTTGGATATTTCAAAAAATAAGCACATTTTAAGATTAGCACTTCCTGTTGATTTTTCGTCAAAAAAGGAAGTGGACCATTTCTCCACATTGTTATGTCCTTTCAAAAAAAGCAGCCCCGGTGCCACGTTTCACCGATATAGGGAATTCATCACATCTGCTTCAAAATTTGTCAGTACGGTCAAAAAATGGTGCTGATTAAAAGTTGTGCTATTTGTGCATGTACATTAAAGGGCGTGTCCGTGCCGTGGCATCAAAGTTGGCCATTTTGAATTTTACTGTCATTTTCTTTGATTTTTCGTGTTGTATTTGAACAAACTCCTCCTAGGGAATTCATCGGATCTGCTTCAAAATTGGTCAGTACAGTTACAGTATAGTGCTGATTAAAAGTTGAGCTATTTGTACACGAATGTTGAAGGGCGTGTCCATGGAATGCCGTCAAATTTGGCCAGGTTGAACTGAATGTCAAACTGTGGTGCCATTTCTGGCACTTTGCAGACTTTCAGCGGTTTTTTTTTCCGTTGTATTTGAACAAACTGCTACTAGGGAATTTATCGGATCAACTTCAAAATTGGTCAATACAGTTAAAAAATACTGCTGATCAAAAAATTTGCTATTTGTGGCTGTATACCGAACCATGTGCCCGTGACAATGTGTTGAATTCCGCCGATTGGCCATGAAACAGTTAATTATATATATATATAATATATAATAATTATTTATTCATATTTTAAAAGTACTTTATTCTTGTGCGATTTTTGTGTGATTTGTATATTTTTGTGGGATTTGTATATTTTATGCATCGATGCACCAAGACAAATTCCTCATGTGTAGAAACCTACCTGGCAATAAACCAAATTCTGATTCAGTGTAACTTTGCCAGCATGCTTTGGAGGAGGTATGGTTTAGACTCTGCAGCTTACTGCTTTGCTGCTAACAAATGGAATTAGAATGTTAGTTTATTATCATGTTCAATGATGATGAGGCTCTTGCCCTTGGGAGCTAGAATGACCCAGTCTATCTGTTCGACCCTGAAAGGCTGCCCCACTGCTTTATAAGCATGATGAGTAAAATGTTGTGCTCATTACAGAAATGGGCTCAAATCTAGAATTTTGTTTCACCATTACGTTCTTTTAGCAGCTATTTGATGATGTTACTTCACCTAGGATTAGGTATATTAAAAGCACATACCTGTCATTGATTATGTGAAGAGAAAACCTAAAGAAGCCAAATGTGAATAACATTTTTTATATCATCTAAAACCAGTGGTTCTCAACCCTTTCAAGTCGCGACTCCGCAGAATAATCAGGTGGTGTCCCCTAACCCCATGTGTAAAATTACACCCTAACCCAACAGCTACTAAACTCACACAATGATTAGTTGGGACATAAAATGTGATGGTAAGTTAGGTAAAATAAATTATTCAAAAGCAATGCAATCATGACTCCAAACGGGAACTATTGGGAAGAGCAGTATGGACCAGGAGTACCCCTTTTCCATCAAAGTAGCTCTGCATCTTGAACCGGCTGCTTTCAGGATTCAACCACAGTCCACAATAAACAATCTTCTTGTTGGGAATAAACCTGCCTTCTGCATGGAGCTGAATAGGATCGGCAAACTGTATTGTAATAATGGTAGTACTCAGAGAGCCTAATATTTTCTGAGGAAGTACATGGTGGAAGATGTTTGAGAAATACTTTTAAACATTGTTTGTGTGCACTGGAATTTCTATGCTCATGCCAATGTTTGAAACAGGGTTTATTTATGATTTTACCATCAGGTTACAGTGGGTTAAAGGAGAGGAAAGCCCAGAATTCTGTTTTGCTCTGGTTTCTTTGCTCATCACATCCAGGATTTTCCATGTGTATTGTATGACTCCTCTGAGACTAGTTGAGTAATGCTGTTGCAGGAAATGACTGTGGAGATAGTAATCATTAACTGTCATGCTAATGTTGCTGATGTACACAGACAGACTTGTTTATTTTCAGGTTCATTTCTTACCCCGCTCTGGAAAATAAAAGCAGAATTTTATTGTTGAGAGTCCAAGAGATACAGAATGTGTTCAATTTCCTCTCGGTCAACATTTACAAAGATGAACTTCAGGGCTTGTAGTCTTCTGTAGATATGTGCTATATGCTGAGAGCAGTAATAGAGAAATTCACTTCTTATTACTACTACTACTTTTACTTGTGTAGCCTATTGTGGAAGACTTGTCTCTGTACTTGTATTATTAGATCTTAGTGCTGCATTTGACACCATTGACCATAATATTCTTTTACAGAGACTTGAGCATCAAATTGGTATTAAAGGAACCGCACTAAGCTGGTTTAAGTCATATTTATCAGATCGTTCGCAGTTTGTACATGTTAACGATGAATCTTCAATAAATACTACAGTTAGTCATGGAGTTCCACAAGGTTCTGTACTTGGACCAATATTATTTACTTTATATATGCTCCCTTTAGGCAACATTATTAGGAATCACTCCATTAACTTTCACTGTTATGCAGATGATACGCAGTTATAGCTATCAATCAAGCCCAATGAAATTAATCAATTATCTAAATTACAAACATGCCTTAAGGACATAAAATCCTGGATGACCTGCAATTTTCTGATGTTAAACTCAGAAAAAAACGAAATTCTTGTTCTTGGCCCCAAAAACCTTAGAGACTCACTGTCTAAAGATATAGTTACTCTAGATGGCATTAACCTGGCCTCTAACACCACTGTCAGGAATCTTGGAGTTATCTTTGATCAGGATTTGTCATTTAACTCCCACATAAAGCAGACCTCTAGGACTGCCTTCTTTCATTTACGTAATATTAGAAAAATTAGACACATCCTATCACAGACAGATGCAGAAAAACTAATCCATGCATTTGTTACTTCAAGGCTGGATTACTGCAACTCTTTATTATCAGGTTGCCCCAATAAGTCCATTAAAACGCTCCAATTAATTCAGAACGCTGCAGCACGAGTACTGACAGGAACTAGAAAAAGAGATCACATGTCTCCTGTACTAGCTTCTCTGCATTGGCTCCCTGTAAAATGTAGAATAGAATTTAAAATCCTCCTCCTCACCTATAAAGCTCTTCATGGTCAGGCTCCTTCATATCTTAAAGAGCTCATAGTACCCTATTACCCCTCTAGAACACTACGTTCTCTGAATGCTGGGCTACTTGTGGTTCCTATAGTCTCTAAAAGTAGAACAGGAGCCAGAGCCTTCAGTTACCAAGCTCCTCTCTTGTGGAACCAGCTTCCATTTGTGGTTCGGGAGGCAGACACCCTCTCCACATTCAAGAGTAGGCTTAAGACATTCCTCTTTGATAAAGCTTATAGTTAGGGCTGGATCAGGTGAGTCCTTAACCATCCCTTAGTTATGCTGCTATAGGCCTAGACTATCGGGGGATTTCCCATGGTGCACTGAGTTCCTCCCTTCCTCTCTCTTTCTGCACTCATTCATGTCCCATTAATGCATGTTTCTAACTTCACTTTTTCCCCGGAGTTCTTGTGCTTTCTTGTCTCGCAGGTTCTTATCGACCCTGGTGGAGCCTCCTGCCATGGTCCTGCTAGATTGCCATTGCCAATACTGTTGTTGCTGTGCACCTGTCTGTCTGTCTGTCTGTCTGTCTGTCTGTGTGTCTCTCTCTGCGTCTGTCTGTGTCTCTCTCTCTCTCTCTCTCTCTCTCTCTCTCTCTCTCTCTCTCTCTCTCTCTCTCTTTCACCCCAACTGGTCGAGGCAGACGACCACCCAACTAGAGCCGAAGGATCTGTCCTAGGTTTCTGCCTTTTAACAGGCAGTTTTTCCTTGCCCTTGTCGCCAAGTGCTTGCTCATGGTGGTACTGTTGGGTCTCTGTAAATAATGTTTTAAAGAGTTCGGTCTAGACCTGCTCTATTTGAAAAGTGTCCTGAGATAACTTCTGTTATGAATTGGCGCTATACAAATAAAATTGAATTGAATTGAATTATCTCTCTATTATTTTTCATATAGAGTCAGTCTAGACTCTTTGTAAATTTATTTAAAGACCCAACAATTACCAGATGTAAGGACAATTATTAGAACGTCCAATGAATACATGATCCTTCTTCAGCTTTATTTACTAATAATTGTATTTACCAAAAAGCCAATAACTTTGTCACTCTGATCCTCTGAACATTTATTCATGCAGCTCCATCTGGAGACATCGTCTTTCATCCAGCCAAACACATCCAGCCAAGTGCGTACTAAGGCTCTGATTTGAATCAGATTTCAATCCATCTGTGATGCTTGTTGAAAGAATTTATGGCTTTTTTGAAATCAGAGAGCTATCTGATCTGTGCAAGAAAGATTAAATAATAATAATAAGTGTAACTGGGCTTTTATTTCCCTCACACACTGTAGCTCCATATGTGCATAGTGAAACCTGAAACTCATAGTTAAACAAGGTGCCATGATTTCTAATGGAATATATATATATGTGTACTGTTTGTATTTGGATATTTATTTGTATATATAAATATATATAGTAAGAGAACTGAATTATTATGATGAAATAATAGTCAGAGAAAATAAAAGTGCAAAAAATATATATATAATACAATTTAAGAATTTAAAACATATCAATTCAGTGATAGGGAGAAGTGAAGTACATAAATATGTGTCTGAGTGATTGGTCCCACCTGCAGTACGGGATGGACAGAATGGAGCAACTGGAAACAGACCAGCTCCCACACTGCTAACCAGCTGTCCTGCTGACTGTGTCCTCCCCCACTACTCCACAACATCAACCAGCCTGCTGGTTTGACTCTATACTGAATTAGCAGTGTTTTAAAGGAGTGGTTGACAGTGGGGGAATGCAGAATCTGTGCAGGTTGTGGAGCAATAGGCTATGGCATGCAGCACAGTCTTTTCTGATCTTTGTTTTATTTACTGATTAAATAATGTATATCTAATTAGCATTTGGTGGCATGACCTTACTGAAGAAAACATGGTACTGTAAGTATCAATCTGGGACTGTTAGCTTGGAACACGGAGAGCGTTGGTGTTTACACTTCTAGCACAGGAGCTTTGGACCACTGGATGGAGGAGGTTTTTAGGCCCAGGGAGAGAAGGACCCAGTAGGGAATGCCAGCAAGAAAAAAGGCACCGAAATAGGCACCCGAACTGGAGCTAGGGGCAAGGGGCCAACAGAATCAGTCTCAGTAGCCTCCCAGTGAACACAGCCGACCAGGACAGCTTCTGAGACCTGAGCTGTACAATCAGACTATTGCCTCTTGAGGTATAAAGTGATATTAATATTATTATTATTATTAGATACGACAGGCCAAAAGCTAGCTGGTTAGCATGCTAACTTCAGTAGACATATCTGAATATCTTTTGTTGCTGTGCACCTGTCTGTCTGTCTCTCTCTCTCTCTCTCTCTCTCTCTTTCTCTCACCCCAACTGGTCGAGGCAGACGACCACCCAACTAGAGCGGAAGGGTCTGTCCTAGTTTTCTGCCTTTTAACAGGCAGTTTTTCCTTGCCCCTGTCGCCAAGTGCTTGCTCATGGTGGTACTGTTTGGATCTCTGTAAATGTTATAAGGAGTTCGGTCTAGACCTGCTCTATTTGAAAAGTGTCCTGAGGTAACTTCTGTTATGAATTGGCGCTATACAAATAAAATTGAATTGAATTGAATTGAATTGAAACATGTCTTTTGACTTAACTAAAAATATATGTTTAAAACATATATTTATTAATGAATATTTAAATAGAAAAGAGGACAACTATATCAGCTGATCACAGCTAGTCGTAAACACACATCAGCTTATGGCTCAGCTGATTCTTCCTAAGCTTCCTATTGGAAACCATACACAGTCAGCTGGTCAATTATAAAAATCTATTTAGTATCTCGGCTGTAGGTTGGGTTTGCTTCACATGATGATCCATCCAGGTCCTTGTTCATTCCCAAAGGTGTGAGTTTCTAATCGAATATGTAATCCAATATGCTTCATGTTTCGGGGGGGTTTCAGGGGATTTTGTGATCCAATTTTTTAGTGAGGATAAAGAACACACGACCAGAAAGAAACAACTTCACGAGACACATATGACCCACTCTACAGCATAAAGGTATTACAGACAGTATCGCCTCATGCTTCCAACAGCATTAACTGAAATTAACTAATTTGTTTTGCACCATGGGGCATTGATTGGCAATAGATTGTTCCATGTAAAGAATATCTAGAAAAGTAAGTAACCGCTTTTGTTTCTGCAAAGAATGCGGGGCTTGCCAACATAACATGATCAATTGTTTTTGCTGTTGTTAGGCCAGGCAGCCTAACTGCAGCCATAGAAAAATACTTTTTATTTATGCAGCATGGATAGAGCATCTATGTTCTCTCTAGACCTTGCGAATGCTCTCCCTTATATTCCTTTCAGTACATCCAACCAAAAACACATCTGGTATCCTATTAACAGTACTGCTGTAAATTGCATATGAAGATTTTAGGTCTTCAACACAAATGCTCCTTTGATCTGCCCCTGTGACTGTGACCAGATTCTTATCAGTCATCCTCCTACCATAAAATCACTACTCCCTAAACAAACTATATACATTTACTACCCTATCTAAAACATTTATCGACATCAGAGAGAATGGTATGTTCTATTTTCTCTGACAAACTTAAATATACTCAAATATAAAAACTAATGGACATTCCCATACCACATTCAAAAAAGTGCCAGAAAATCCCTCAGGGCAAAGCATGCAATTTGGGGATTGTCTAGGTTTCATCAAATGTAACTTGTGAGGTGTGCAAAATTAAAATGTCTCTGGCCCAATTAATAGATATTTTTTCCTTATATTGTCAATTGGCATTAGTTTAAGAATTTCTTCTATCAGCATGCAGTGTAATTTGGGACCTCAGGTACCCACACTTAAATATATGTGAATATGATGTGAATAACACTGATTATGTGATTATAATGGCACCTGTCAGTAGGTGGGATATAACAGGCAGCAAGTGAACATTTTATCCTCAAAGTTGATGTGTTAGAAGCAGGAAAAATGGGCAGTGTGAGGATTTGAGCGACTTTTACCAGGGCCAAATTGTGATTGGGTCAGAGCATCTCCAAAACTGCAGCTCTTGTGGGGTGTTCCCGGTCTGCAGTGGTCAGTACCTGTCAAAAGCCGTCTAGGGACAGGGTCATGGGTGCAAAGGCCGGCCCATGTGGTCTGATCCAACAGACGAGCTACTGTAGCTTAAACTGCTGAAAATGCTGGTTGTTATAGAAAGGTGTCAGAACATAGAGTGGTCATAAAATGAGATAGCCCATCCTAACAGTAATAAGTCATAATTATGGAATAATGTAAAGTGCTGATAAAGTTTTGGATTGATCTTGGTCATCTGGAAATTTGAACTTCTTCGTCTCAGAAACATTATCCTAGGAGGTTCTTTGTACAGTCCACCTACTTGTGGGTGACTAGTTAGCATATGCCAATTTCTTTTGAGTGCGTGTTTAATTTGCTGTGCCCTCTTTGAGTATCCAAGGACACATACTGTGGAAAACTTAAAGGCTTTTCCCACCAAAAACGACATTATTGTTCATCAGTGTGGATGCTCACATCATTATCCTTATAGTTATTGTTATACATTTTGTTCTTGGTATGGACAGACTTTTATAGGAGTCTTTTTCCACTTTTGAATCTCCAAATATTTAATTCAGTCCTGTGTTTAGCATTCTTAATATTTTGTGGATGGTAACTGTCCTGAGAGGATTATTACAAGGTGTAGGTTATTTATCACAAGGTGAAGGTTGTTGTGTTTATTTGTTTATTTGTTTTTGTTTTTTGAACTAATTGACTTGTTTGATCAAACGCAAATCCAAGGAGGTTACCTTTTGAGAGTCGAACTCCAGCTTAAACTTAATTGATTAACTTCTGTCACTCAGGCATATGATGAAATCAAATACTGAACTGCTTTTTAGAATTGGATCTTTGGGGGATTTGATTTGCTGCACCCTGAAACCAAGCAAGTGGTGTGTGTTGCCTTCTGCTCATCTTCGTACAGACCTTAAAACAACAAGGAAAAGATCCGAAATAAACTGGGAAGAGAAACAAATGTCCATGTACACTGGCTTCATCTATACTATAAAGTTTTTCACACTGACACACTCAAACATCTGGCTTTTTTGTGTGAAGTCACACTCCCTTGTTTATTGGTCTGTTGGATCTCAGTTTCAGTAAATGTTATTATTATAAAGTACTATTCTGTGAGCATATTTTGCAAGAGTTTATTTTAGACTGTGGAAATGCTGACACATTCTGATCTGGAGAGGTTCTATCAGCCAAACTGAGTCCTTCTATGGTCTGTTACTCTTGTCCTGTGCCCACTACTGTCTGAAATTAGATAGTGAGCTAGCTTACTGTGTTTTTTTTAATTTTTCTTACATGTCTCCAATGTCTCTACAAGCAGTTATGAAACCTCTGTAAAGGTTCATGAAATATGAGAGC
Organism: Dicentrarchus labrax; assembly: GCF_905237075.1. Classification (NCBI taxonomy): domain Eukaryota; kingdom Metazoa; phylum Chordata; class Actinopteri; family Moronidae; genus Dicentrarchus; species Dicentrarchus labrax. The sequence goes on from NW_026136719.1 coordinate 37,172,553, forward strand.
AGTTGGCATGATAATGAGACATTGCATATACATGCAGCAGGCAACCATATACACCGATCAGCCATAACATTATGACGACTGACATGTAAATAACACTGATTACCTGGTTATCATGGCTCCTGTCAGTAGGTGGGATATATTAGGCAGCAAGTGAACATTTTGTCCTCAAAGTTGATATGTTAGAAGCAGGAAAAATGGGCAGTGTGAGGATTTGAGCGACTTTGACAAGGGCTAAATTATGATGGCTAGACAACTGGGTCAGAGTATCTCCAAAACTGCAGCTCTTGTGGGATGTTCCTGGTCCACAGTACCTATCAAAAGTGCTCCAAGGAAGGAAAAGTGGTGAACCGGAGACAGGGTCATGGGTTGCCAAGGCTCAATGATGCACGTGGGGAGTGAAGGCTACCCCGTGTGGTCCCATCCAACAGACGAGCTACTGTAGCTCAAATGCTGAAAAAGTTAATTCTAAAAGGTGTCAGAACACACAGTGCATCAGAGTTTGTTGCATATTGGGCTGCAGGTCATCATAATGTTATGGCTGATCGGTGTATACCTATAACAGAATCAAAAATGTGAGTAATTGTTTATTTATATACGTAATGCCTTTCTAATGGCAGCTCCACCAAGGAACATTATATGGCCAAACGTATATGGACAATGTAACAAAATATGCACACAAGCAAACCATTCAGACCAGAACCAGACCCATGGGCATTGATCAACTGCTGTCTCCACTCTTCTGGTCTCAAGCTTCTCATCAAATTTTTAATTCTGGCTGCAAGGATGTTTTCCTATTGGGCCAAAAGAGCTTTAGGTCTGAGGTTGGGCAATTCACATCAAGGGACTGGTTTTGAAAAATGACCCTTGGCCATATAGCCTACACATGTACAGTACATCGGACACTGCTTCTTCAACATCGATTCCCTAATCAGAAGGTTGTGGGTTCAATCCCCGACTCCTGGTGCCACATTTCGAAGTATCCTTGAGCAAGATACTGAACCCCAAATTGCTCCTGATGCCGTGCATTGGTGTGTGAATGTGTATGAATGTTAGTTTCTTTTCCATGGACTTTGCCATCAGTGAGTGAATGTGTGTGAAAGGGTGAATGTGGCACGTAGTGTAAAAGCGCTTTGAGTGGTCGGAAGACTAGAAAGGCGCTATACAAGTACAGGTCCATTTACCATTACTTTATCTCCATTAGGAATTATTAGGCAACTTAATAGTTCCCAAGTTCCCACAGAAGAACTACTTATCAAGTTATCCCTGATTTGTTTATCACTGGTTTCTTAATAACTAATCATTAATAACTTTTGTGTCCCTTATTGTCAAGTGTTACTGCTGAAATTGAAAGCCATCTTTTCCTGCCCATTATTGTCCTTTCTGATTGTTTTTTTCTGAACAACTTGCTTCCCATTGATCACACTGAAGACAGAGACATACACTTCCAGAAGTACATTTGTGGCTGATGTTTCCAATACAGAAAGAACCGTAAATACAGTTATGTGTAACTCTCACCAGTCACTGAGTCAGGGGTTTAAGTGAAATCATAATGCTGCTGGACAGTGAATACCAATTTGATGAGCCAGAACACGGCAGGGGAGCTGTGGGGGAAAAACAGATGGAAGTTGTGAGTGACGACACAATGATGATCTCTGGGTCTGCACATATAAGAGTGATCTGTCTCCCAGCACTTACTCCAGTGGAAGCTAGATCACCATGACGATTATCTGCTGCGAATGAACATGGGGCACATCTGGATGCAAAACATAGAGACACGGAGATAAGGTGAGTGTCTAAAAAGCTTTCCACAAGGCACATAGAAAGGAATGTGTATTTCTTGGCAGTTTTGCCCTTTCATTTCTAGTGCCTGGATCGGGAGGTTGCACATATTTTTACTTACAGCTGCACTGGACAAATATAGATTTTATTCAATTGCAATAACTGCAGTTGAATAAAACTGAGAAGGAACACACTGTGTACACAGTGTATAGTTGACCATTTCTGGTGTTGGAGCCAAGGACAGAAACAATGCACTAGCTTTCGCGATAAATAAAGCTGTCTGATGGTATCTGTTTCTCATAAGTGACGAAACATTTCTAATTTCCACATGAATCTCTAAGGGAGGGAGAAGGATTTATCATGATATTTAATGCTGAGGCTCTTTGGTAACACTTGATGAAGACCTACAAGGCCAACATCATTATGAGCGAAGAAGAACTTGAATAGGAAAAACGTGTCAACCTAGTTGTAGTGACATAAAATATGTAATTTGGTTTTGTCCTCATCAATTCTACGCTACTAAATGCCGATTAATAGTGTAGATTACCCTGTTAATCTCTGTGATATACTTGGAAAAGAGGAGGGACTGATTCAATGCAATATCGTATTTTTGTTAGGGGAAACCACTTATCACAAGTCACCCAAAACCATTACTTTACCTAGTCATTTAAATTAAAAGTAGCCAAATTTTGGCACAACCACTCTGACAGCAGGGGTTATAAACTTTATCTTTGTTATATATATTTTAGGTTATGTCTCCTTTTGTTATTTATGTGAAATGTATACACAAAACTTCTCTTTAGAAGTGCTTCACATGAAGTTAACTTGGTTGCTTATGATGACACTGCTTTGACTTCAAATCACTGGTATTCACAGTTGCCAATGCATGTGAATACATCAGACTGGTTGGTCCTGACTGTGGACCCAGAGCTGGACCACTGCAGTAACTACACTGAAGCCTGGCTATGGCTGTCCTCCCTGCAGCCAGCCTACCTGGGTTTGATCAGCCTTGTGGGGTTGGTGGGAAATGGCCTGGTTCTCTCTGTGTTCTGCCTGCAGAGGAAGCCCTGCACGGTGGCTGATGTCTACCTCGGGAACTTGGCTGCTGCTGACCTAATCATGATGTCCTGCCTTCCCTTCTGGGCTGTCACAATTGCCCAAGGCTACCAGTGGGACTTCGGAGAGGTCCTCTGTAAGCTTGTTAATGTGACTATCTCTATGAACTACATCTGCAGTATTCTGTTCCTAATGCTGGTCAGTGTGGACCGCTACCGGGCTCTGGTGAAGCCCATGAGTCCCAGTCGTCTGAGGAGAGCCTCCTGGGCTAAACGTTTCTGCCTGGGGATCTGGAGCCTGGGCTTCCTGTTCACTCTGCCCACTCTGCTCTTCCGCACAGTGTCACACATAGAGGATCCCGGTGTGGATGCCTGCATTCTGGCCTACCCCCACCCTGTCTGGAGGTTGCACCACAACATCACCAGTAGCATATTGGGCTTCCTAATTCCTGTCCTGGTGGTGGCTTACTGTACTTGTCATATTGTGGCTGCACTGAACAATCGAGGAACCGGAGGACTCCCTGGGGCGAGGGCAGAGAGGAAGACAACCCACTTGGTCCTCGCTGTTCTGGCTGTCTTCCTCTTCTGCTGGACACCACACCAAGTTATGCGCTTTCTTGACACTATGGATTACTTCCAGGTCACACCTGGATGCCTATGGGGTCATGTCCTGGACATCGGCATACAGCTGTCCACATATCTGGCATACAGCAACAGCGCGGTTAATCCCTTCCTGTTAGTCATTGTGGGCAAGCATTTCAGGAAAAGGGCAAAAGAGGTGTTTGGAAAAACTTTGAATCCCTGGCCAAAATACATGACCTACCTGAGTGTGAGCTTCATCTCAGTGAACAGACTCAGTGAAACTGCTGAAACACAGAATAGCTCTGCTATTTGGCTGACAGCTTTTGTTGATTCAATCCCCGAACCTGGAACAGTGCAGTAGAGCTCTTTGCTTGATGCAGTTGGACAGAACTGCTAAAACAATATGGAAAGCCTAGTTACAGTTACAATAACAGTCTTGTAAGGAAAATGTGCATAGCTTGGTTCTCATTATAAGAGAAAATGATTCAACACAAGTATTTATCCTCAGCAGGAATATAAAAATAATGTGGAATATTCCACTCACTTCATAATTATAACCACCAGTTGCTAAATTATAAATGTATGCTTGGGTTTTATTTATCTCCAAGAAAACCTTGCGAACTTAAACTGCCAAGCACTGTATGTTTATTATGTTACACAATAAGATTGGAACACAAACAAAAACATACAATGGATGTAACTATACCCTGCCTTCATAACATTATTTTATTAAATAATGATGATGATCACTCTGTCTATCATGACAAGAATGTATTGTTCTGTGGAATAACTGTTGAAATGGTAGTAATAAGATGGCAATATCTGCATAATTTAAATATACACCATTGGTTTTAATAATTTAGTTAGAAATAAAAAAATAATATTTAGAAATAAATTAAAATAAATTTTAGGCTCTTTCTTTAGAATTATCAATAGGTTGAATACGAGGTATGAAGGATGAGAAAACAGAGGCTCTTGCTTTAGTAATGGACAAAGTGAACTTACAATTACAAATATGCATGTATATATACAGGTTTATTTGTATATATGCAAGAATATCTAGATATAGTTATTTATTTATTTTTCTGTATGTCCTGTACTGATAATTAAGGGAAGAAAAGGTCAAAAGGACAGATGGGATGGGAGGAAGGGGGTAAAGAGTGGTTTAAGTTATATTTAAAAAACCCATATATATATTATTAGGATCATAGGAGGTTCAAATGGATGTTTGAATTTCATTTGAAAGTTTTTGACTTGACATAACACATCAATGTGTTTATCTTGGGTTCTCCTGTATGTGTTATTTCCTCTTTTCTTTTCTGACACTTGCACTATTTATTATAATATTTAATTGTATGTGAATGTAAATTCAAGTACATATATAATGCATGTAGGATTACCATAGTGAATAGATATATAGAGGTCATCACAATATTTCAATTAATTGATTTTGATATGCAATGTACCCTCCATAATGAATGCAAATGATAAAAAAAGGTAAACCAATAAAACATTTGGTTAAAACACACTGTGTTATGGTGCACCTTTAACTAAAGCTTCTTGTGACCCAACAAGGTATGCATTGATCTGGAATGTTCCAGATGATTCCTGTTGAGTTGTAATTACCGGAGGCCATATTCCCCAGTGATGCCAACGGACTTATTAGCGCAAATAGTCTCCTTGGCTCTGTGTCTGCCCCCCACCTCCCCATTCCCTTGTTTTATTGCCTTTGTCATTATTTTGTTGAAGTGCTGAGCAGTATTATCATCTTTAACAGACTAATTTCCAGTGCAAAAAAATATTTATAATAAATTTAATGTATGCTAAATAACTCTTATCAAATACTGAAGCTGAGTCCCAGTGTGATCTATTAAGACTTTAATTGTATCTGAGCTTCTTGTGCATCATTATGAAGGCTAACTATTATTCTTTGCATTGAAGGAAATTTACTGCAATTTGATTAAACTGAGGAAGGTCATATTGGTCTTAAAAGGGACCTTAATTATACTGGCCCTTTATGCAGCGTCTCAGTTCAGTATCTCTGAAAGAAAGAAGGGCCTTCTATACAATGTTACGTCTTGGGCAACATTTCATAAAAAAAATGTAATATATTTGTAAACTTTGGAATATCCTTAAAGTCTAAAATTAAGTTATCTGGGTTTGAATTAGTTTGAACGACATGAGTACTGAGTCAGTTGGGTTAAAGAAGATATCGAGCATTAAGTAATCTAATCTTTATCGACCTCTACAGGTGTTCAGTTGGAACTACAGCATCAATATTTCTTCTTCTAGAAAGTATCTGTCCAAAGAAATTTTATTTTGCATGACCTATTTTATTCTCTTTATTAGGAGTTGTGTGCTTTTCAGTCCCAGTGTTTAGTTCCTCTGAGCAGAAGAGTGGTTGTTCTAAGTTATTGACAGCTGACAAAAGGAAAAACAAACTACAACACAACAATTTTTTAAGAAATCCTGATTAGACTGGTTTTTGCCAGGTGTACCTAACAAACTGGACTCTGAGTGTTTATTAGGCTTTGAATACACACACACAGTCCTTGTTAGGATCAGTTGGTTTGGCTCTGCACATGGGAAATATACAGAAATAGCTCCAGTCTCCTGAGTGTTGTAAGAAGAAATTAAACTTCAAATGGATACTGTAGCATTTACTAACACAAGAAAAGGAGAAAGCGTGCAGGGACTTCTATACCTAGGACAGGAGAGGAGTTTCCTTTTATCAATCATGAACACACTGAGGCTGCACAACACCACAAGCTCTACATCAGGGAACTGACTGAGATCAGCTCACACAGAACATTTAACTTCTTGATTCTGTTGTTTCTAGACAGTGAACAGTTATTGACTTGTATTGAACAGACAGCTTGGAGGAGATTTGCAATATAATCAGGGAGAGTGTGTTGATATCTTAAGCTACTTCTTTTTCATTCTTGACAACTGGGACAACCGGTCATCTTACTGTTTAAGTATGTTGATAAAGGTGACTGAAACTGAGAATGTATAAAAGAGACCACAACATCAATGCATGTCCAGATACTGACACTGCTTAATAACTGCTGTACAACCAACATGGTGTGTTACATTTACACGTTTATGTACAGTCGTGGTCAAAAGTTTTGAAAATTAAAGTATTGGTTTCCACAAAGTTTGCTGCTTCAGTGTTTTTTTAGATCTTTTTGTCAGATGTTACCATGGTATACTAAAGTATAATTACAAGCATTTCATAAGTGGCAAAGGCTTTTATTGACAAACACATTAAGTTTATGCAAAGAGTCAATATTTGCAGTGTTGACCCTTCTTTTTCAAGACCTCTGCAATTCGAGCTGGCATGCTGTCAACTAACTCTGGGCCACATCCTGACTGATAGAATCCCATTCTTGGATAATCAATGCTTGGAGTTTATCAGTTGTCATTTGTGGGTTTTTGTTAGTCCACCCACCTCTTGAGGAGTGACAACAAATTCTCAATGGTATTAAAGTGTGGAGAGTTTCCTGGCCACGGCCCCAAAACTTAGATTTTTGTTCCCCGAGCCACTTAGTTATCGCTTTTGCCTTATGGCAAAGTGCTCCATCATGCTGAAAAAGGCATTGTTCGTCACCAAACTGTTCTTGGCGATTGGCGACTTGCCGATAACTGCCATTCAAGATAATAGGGGCTATGCTGTAGGGTGTTGCTACCTTTGACAAGTCATTCTCAGTGAGTCTGTCCAGTGCATTGCCTGTTTCTCGCCTAAACAAACATATTTTAGTCTATTGTTTAGCTGTAATAAAGGTTTTGGGAAGGTGGTGAAAAAGTTCTCTTATGAAAAGAATGCGTATGCATGTTTCTGTTTTTGTGTGTACATAGTTTTAGTCGTATGCCTCTGGCCCAAGGTGTCCTGTGCTTTCACAAGCCACAGTTTGTGCATCACATATTTTTTTACATTTCAGACAATTACATTAAAAGAAAAGATTCAAGTCATAGAAAGCTTTTTGTCAAAAAGAGACAGCTCTTGATTTTAGACACATGGCAGTAAAGTCTGTTTTCTACACACACCTCAATGTATGCGTATATATGACTGGCTTGGGGAGTGTGGTCCAGGGATATGTTCATGGGACATTTTGAGCCTTAGTAATGCCAAAAAAGAGAATACATAGAACAAAAAAAAACAACTATTGTTATAGTTTTTTACACTGCTTGTTTTTCTTTTATTTCTATATGGGATAATAATGTTTTGGTACTACAGTTCCCATCATGCTTTGGGTTATGTAAACAGGAACTAAAATGCTGCCAGAAAGTCCAGATGTAACCATGGGATGTACAGACAACTGTCTGCTGGATTACTGTTGACGTAGAAGAGAAAGATTTGAAGACATGATCAGCCTCTATTTAGGATTTCTGAGAGCTTTATCGATGTTTACCAATAATGGAAAGATACAGACATACGGTGTGTATAGTATGTGTAGGATGTGTGTGAATTCTAAACTATCATTATTACTACATTTGACAAGGATGTGGCTTATTTCTGTAACTCCAATATTATCTTCAATGTAGTCTTACATATAAAAATGTGTACGTGGTAAAACACCAGCCTGGAACTTTCTTCTCAACAAACAAACACATCAGGCCAGAGAGGTGAGGGAATATTAACACACAAGGTCAGTACAGTCTGGAGGATGGAGGGACGTAGTCTGTGGTGAACCAACACCAGTGTGAGTGGCATCACTGTCACACCAGTTCTATTCCTGCTCATATTCCATCCAGCTGGGTGGAGTCGGCCTCCGGTCCAGCGGGACTCAGTTCACACAGGTAGAATAGTGTCTCTTCGCTGGCCTCCGCCTCTGTCAGAGGTTCCAGGCGAATCAGGGAGCTGCGAGCTGCCTGCTTTGATTCCAGGTCGGTGTCCAGCAGCTCTGAGGCTGGCTCAGCCTCCAAAGAGGCACCAGAGCTGGAAGTAGGCTGGAGGTGGGTGTTGGAGGAGCTGGGGCTGCTGTCGGTGACCAAATCCACCTCTGGAGTAGGGGTGCAGCCATCGAGGAAGGCCAGCAAGGGACATGTTGTGTACTGGATCAACTGCTTATCTGAACACGACACAGGGGAATCCAGAAAAAACTAAACAAATCAAAAACTAGCTGTATAATGTCCAATCCAACACAGAAAATAACCTCAATAATCTTTTCTCAGACTGACAGACAGAGACAGAGAGAATCAGAAGGCCAGAGACAAAGGTGCACAGCAACAACAGTAGCAACAACTACACTAATAGTAGTGACTGATGATGAACATGAAGAAGATGTTCTTGTGGAACTCCATGACTAACTTTAGTATGTATGTATGGAGGATTCATCATTAACATGCACAAACTGAGAATGATCTGATTAGTATGACTTAAACCAGCTTAGTGCGGTTCCTTTAATGCCAATTTGATGCTCAAGTCTCTCTAATAGAATATTATGACCAATGGTGTCAAATGCAGCACTAAGATCTAATAATAAAGTACAGAGACAATGTCCATTGTCGGAAGCAATCAAAAGGTCATTATTAACTTTAACCAGAGCTGTCTCTGTGCTGTGATGAACTCTAAATCCTGACTGAAAATCCTCAAATAAACTATTGTTATGTAGAAAGTCACACAACTGTTTGGCGACTACTTTCTCCAGAATCTTAGAGAGGAAGGGGAGGTTAGAGATTGGTCTATAGTTGGCTAAAACCCCTGGGTCAAGAGTGGGCTTTTTAAGAAGGGGTTTAATTACAGCTACTTTAAAGGACTGTGGTACATATCCTGATAATAAAGAAAGATGAATCACATCTAGTCAAGAAGTGCCAATTAAGGGTGCGACTTATTTAAGCAGCCTAGTTGGGATGGGGTCTAACAGACAGGCTTCGATGTAGAAATTATTCAAGTTAACTGATGAAGATCGATAGCAGAAAAACAGTCTAAATATATATCTGATTTTACATTGGTTAAAGTTCCTGAACTGGGAGAGTCAGTGATACCTGTTGAGGGCCTTTGGTGATTAATTTGTCTTTAATAGTAATCATTTTATCATAAAAGAAGCTCATAAAGTCGTTGCTACATAAGGTTATGGGGATATGTGGCTAAATAGAGCTGTGACTCTGTCAGCCTGGCTACAGTGCTGAAGAGGAACCTGGGGTTGTTCTTATTTTCTTCTATTGGTGCTGAATAATAGGCTCCTCTGGCATTACGAAGGGCCTTTCTATAGGTTTTAAGATTATCTTGCCAAATTGAGCGATATTCTAATAATTTGGAAGAGCGCCATTTCCTTTCAGATTTCCGCGCTTTTTGCTTTAATTGGCGGGTTTGGTGGTTGTACCACGGTGCTAGCCTCCTATGTTTTAATATTTTCCTCTTTATAGGGGCAATAGAATCTAATGTTGATCGTAGTGAGCCTGCTGCAGTATTAACAAAATGATCAATTTCGGAAGGACTAAAGTTATTAAAGGTTATATTTAGACATGGCATTGAAATAAACACTGAAGGAATCTCCTCCTTAAATTTAGCTACAGCACTGTCAGACATCTGCTGTAGGAAGTTTTGCCTAATGGCTTATAATCTAATAGTATGAATTCAAAAGTTATTAAATAATGGTCAGATAGGAAAGGATTTTGTGGGAAGACTATTAAATGTTCAATATCAATGCCATATGATAGAACGAGATCAAGACTGTGATTAAAACAATGAGTGGGTTTATTTACACTCCGACAGAAGTCATCACGATTTGGCCCTTGTCAAAGTTGCTCAAATCCTCACACTGCCCATATTTCCTGCTTCCAACACATCAACTTGAGGACAAAATGTTCACTTGCTGCCTGATATATCCCAACCACTGACAGGTGCCATGATAATGAGATAATCAGTGTTCACCTGTCTGTGCTCATAATGTTATGTCTAATTGGTGTATATCAGCAGAACACCCACGTTTACTTTCTCAGACTGTGGAAATATGTTTTAACATATAATAGATTACGATGAAAGACATTAATGCTAGAGAAAGTAAAAGTGTGTGTTGTGCTCGCATCATCAATACAAAAATTAACAAAGCATATCACTGCAGGTGGCAAACATTACCTCTGTACAGTAAAATGTACAGTAGTAATGGTAATACTCTAATTTGAGGCAGTACTGCAAGTATCCTTCACTCACCTGTGTTGTTTTCCTGTCTTACCTTTATTTAGATGTGCAGAGTTCTCTTTGGAGGATACACTCTCCTAAAACACGAGGCTCCATGTCAGTCAAGTGGGTATTTTCCCAAATTATTGTCTTTTTACTATAAAATCACCTTTTTACTATGATTACAGTATATACCTATACACAGTATGACTCTTAGGTTTCTGTTTATATTGCCCAACCCCTAACTATGTGAAACTGTCACATTGTCAGCAGTATGTTTTTCTGCTTATGCACAGTGCTGAAATAAAACTGATTAGACAGGAGGAGGTATTGATCAGGTGAATGTTTTTTGGTTCATTGTATTATTTGTGTTTGAGTATTTTACCTCTAGGGTATCAAAATCAATACCGAACTGTTTTCCATAAAGCATGGCCTGGAAGTCCTCGAGACTGCAGTCAATACTGTCCAGATAGTCCATCAACTCCCCCCTGACAAGACAGACACAGACACACACAAAAACACAGCAAGCGCCATCAACATAAACAAATCTTCTGGTTATTATAAACACTTATAATACAGTATTTTAGCATCACCCCATGGAAGGCCAGACTGATATACCAGAGGACATTACTATAGAATTACGTCTATATAGAGTTACATTGGTTGTATTGGTTGTTTCCAATGCTCCACAATAACGGTGCAGGGAAGTGCACAAATAATTTAAGATTAATCGTGATCACAATTTTGGTTTCCCACGATAAAATGTATGATACAGACATTTACAATGTGTGCTGGGCTCACAGAAAACTGATCCATATCACATTAAACCTTCATTTTTGGGGAGCTGTCCTGTTGCTGCACGCACACACTGCAGCTCTGCAGCCTGGATACTATGCTGTACTATGTTACTGCTAATGAAAACTGAACATTTCCTACTGCTGCAGCTTCACCTTAAAAGCATGCAACTGGCAAAACACAAGGTGACTTTTATTTTGAAGTCTGCTAGTCAAAGGAAGTGCGAAGAGTCAACAACAAGATAACGTTTTCTGAATTTTTTGTCAGCGGATCAGTTTGTAGTATGTCGGAAAAATAGAACAAGGAGCAGCCACAGTGAGCTGGACTAAATGCGTCGCTAAGGTTAGCGTAGCACAAATCTAAGATGTTTCCCCTAACTCTGGCTAACGCGAGACAAGGAACGAGAACCGGTTCGAATCCCACACACCACAATATGGAGTGTGGACTGGTAGCCGGAGAGGTGCCAGTTTCACCGCCGAGGTGCACTTGAGCAAGGCTAACTAGGGATGTGCATTTCAGGCAAAAGTACTATTCGATAATCGTGGGGTACTAATCGATTAATATTCGAATATTAATCTTATAATATCCCCCCTTTGCTCAGAAAGAGATCCGCTGCGATTTTTGAGAACTCTGTCTTTTTATTTTGACAGTGATGCAATTCACAGCACAACATTATAGAACTGTTATACTGAACACATAGTGCGGTGACTTCAAGCAATAATAATATTTTACTGAACAACTGAACATACCTGAGAGACAGCATCGCTGACGTGAAAATTTTTAACATGCCTGCCCGTCTTCATAATCCGAGCAATAGTTTACGACTGCAGCCTACTACATGTTTTTATTTAGAAAGATGAGCATGTCCACATGCTCGGGATGAAGACGGGAGCGAAGTCTATTTACAATAAGTCCTGCCGTGGAAAACACCCTCTCTGACGGCACAGATGTGGCGAGCAACACACAAGGATGCACTCGCTAATTTTGCCAGTTGGGCATATTTGTTTTCGTTAGTTTTCCACCAGTACGAAAAGCTATAAAAGCTATACGAAAGCTTTTCCTCGCAGAGTTTACATTGTACCTCTGTGTCACTTGTTTTTTAATAATAGCTCCACATGGAACTTTTTGACGGTTGCTTCAGTAATCTCTCCATCATATCTTCTTCTCTGTTTGTTTCCTTCTACAGCTTGGCATCTAGCCTGCCACACTGTGTATCATCAAATGCTACGCTGCCCCCGTGCGGAAGGCGCCAGTAATACAACATATATTTTTTCCAGATACGATGAACTATTCGATTTTTTATGATTTAATGACTATTCGAATATTCAAAAATCGATGCCCATCCCTACTGCAAACGTGGCAAGCCCATCTCTCTCCCTGTTGTACGTCCACAATTGCATGAAGTGTGTATTTCAGCCTGTGTGTGTGTATCAAAAAATTAAATAAAGAAGAGTGAAAAAATGTTCCCAATAGGGGATTATTAAAGTACATATCTTATCTCTATCTTATATCACAGTATTGTTGTCAATAAACAGTCCTACTCGAGGGAGTAGTTCTTTAGTTTGCTATTTTGTGTTCCAAAATGTGTTTGTAATGTGTCTGAACAGACACATTAGCTAGGCATGGGACAATATAAATAATTTGTCACAATTATCTTGGCCAAAATAATTATGAAACATTATATTATCACAATAATCTGAATAAAATGAACATATACTTTCCTTTACAATGTGTTAAGAAACAAATTTCTTGCATTGCACATAGGACTCCCGGTTTAACTTTTTTTGCGCGGACACAACGGGCAATCCGTACCTTCAACGAAGCTGACAAGATTATGATTTTAGAATGACTGGAAAGATGCAGGCTCCCCTTTGTCCCCTTCTTTAAAGCACATCAGGAAATCAATATAGAACTGTACGCTGGCAAGTCAAGCCATGTACTGATATTCCTGATGATTTGTTTTCAGCTCTGGAAAAAATGTTGCCGAAAAGATCACTGCAAATGAGATCCACTTTACATCTGGTAAACTTGTTGTGACGTGTCACACAGTTTATCCCACCAACAAAGTCAGGTTTCAAACTAAATACGCACTTAGGTTTAAGTAGGCAATCTGAGTAAGGGGATAAAATAAAAAAATTTACAGGACAACATTTTAATCAATTTCCACATTGCCATAACTGGAAATTTACATTCATTTCCAGCTTTTCTAGGAAACATCGGAACACGAAGAAAAGCCTGAAACTTCTTCAGGCCCACAGTGCAGTTCATGCTAATTTTCAACTCAATTCAGTAAAATGAGAGAGTTGGAAAATATAGCTAAAGATCATGTTGATACTGTAAGCCTTTATAAAACCAGCCTCTGAAAAGTAGCCTAACCCTAAACCTTATTTTAAGTAAAATGAATTATAATTAAGTTTGGCACTTACTTGCCTAGTAGGTTGATGTTCTGTGATATTGCTCCGTTTTCATTTAGTATGGAGTCCATCATCTTGACAGGGTCCTCCAAACTCAGGCCTGAGGGCTTATTGAGCTGTAGGGCGCTGCTGGTTGGTCCACTGCTGTCTAAAGTTCTGCTCCTCTGGCTGTCATCTGCTGCTGCTGACACACCGACCTCTGTCTGCTTGACGTCAGTTGTGCAGGTGGTGCTGACCTCCGTCTCAGCTGGGAGCACTGTGCAGCTGTCCAGCTCTACTTCCACAATTTCTACATCACTGGGGGACATTTTCAAACAGCATGTTAGTAAGAAAGATAATGTACTATACTAGCACTTGCTAATGTCAGCTTATTCAAAGTTTTGTTGTAAAGCAGATTCCGTCACACTGCTCTTGCATTTTAGACGCCAATCCAAACCTTCCCAACAGAAGTCCTTCTACTTCTTTTTCCAAGAACTCATACTCTATTGGTGGCCAAAATGTCAGTTTGATGTATGGATTCAATAAATGACTTGGATGTACAGACAAGAGAATAAAAACTCAACTGAATGAACTCTATTCTGCAAACTCAGGCAAAGGCTGCAACACTGCAGGACACTTTTAAAAGGAGAGAGAAATTTCCTGGAGACAGCAAACAAGACCACAAAAGATTACAAAGATGGTTTTTTATTTAGTTAAGTATACAAAAAGCAATAGGGAACAGCTTGGATTCTGGCAACTGTTTTCTAAATGTAATGCAGAGCTATTCACCTTGATTATCCAGGAAGTATTGGATCAGGACTCAGTATCAGCAGATGCTTAATATCAAACAGGGATTGGAGGCAACGCCCTCTTTTTTGGAGATTGCAGACAAATGCCCCCAGATCAAAGGCCAATCTCAGAGGGCTCGCCGAGAGCTAAACAATCTCTCACAGGTGCCTAAAAAATATCTAGTAGGCTAAATATCTGGTTGTGTTGGCTGCAGCCAGGGAAAGCAGACCCAGGTTCTCTCCAGCACCAGACCAGGAGCAGCAAACCTATTAGTTACTTTGATAACAGCCAAATAAATTACCATCACACACACAATAGAGAGTGAATTAACAGTGTCAGTGTTCAATTGGGCGTGTATCTGATCCACCAAACAGCACTTAATTTAATGAGGAATCTTAATTATTAAAACATCTCTCATTCCTACGGTCTTCTCCCACTGAAAGAGCGCGACTGAGCGAGTTGAGGAGACATGTTAATTTTGTACAGAATACCCTAATGAAAACACACCTATCAATACAATCCAAAAAGATAATTACCTGAATATAGAAATCATTATGTTCTCTTTAGCATAGAAAGAGCCTTTTATATCTACAAACACTGCAGGTCACCTTCCATGGAGTCTGCCGTGTTTCTACAGTAGGCCAGAACAGATTAACCAAACACTGGCCCTACAGCTGTTACCAGTTTAGCCTTGTGTATAAAATGAGTTTGAAAGCAGTAGAACAGTGTCAGAGTCAACCTACCCCTGTGACTCCTGTGTGATCTCAGGTGCCACTTCTGTGTCATTCTCAGTCAGATCACAGATGATAACATCATCTGATACCTCAGAGCCCTTCACACCATTCAGACTGTTGACAGTAGACTAAATAGGATACACATGGTCAAAACATGGTTAGAACTAATCTCATATAATCTATTTAAAAGTAAAAACTAACCTTTTAGGCTTAAAAAGTAACTGATCATCACAACAATATACCGACGAGTGTTACTGACCTGTTCCACACACACCTTCTCATCATAGATCTGATGAATGTATTTGGGCTTCTTTCCATTGCTGTTCATAAGAACTGGCCTGTCAAGACAGTGACACATCAACATTTAAAGTTCATACAGACTAGAGTTTACACTATCAGTGCTGAAACAGTAAGTTGATTTACTGATTGATTTTATTTAAAAATATGACAATGACAATTTAAATAATATACCGATTAGCCATAACATTGTGACCGCCTAGGCACCCTGGTGGTCATAATGTTATGCAGCCCAATATGCAACAAACTGTGATACACTGTGTGTTCTGACATCTTAGCTATCAGAACCAGCATTAACGTTTTTAGCTATATGAGCTACAGTGGCACACTCTGCTCTGACCCAGTTGTACTATCTATCACAATTAGGACCTTGTCAAAGTCACTTAAATCTCTGCGCTGCCCATTTCTCCTGCTTTAACACATCAACTTCAAGGACAAAATGTTCACTGACTGCCAAATATATCCCACCCAGTGGTCATAATGTTATTGCTGATTTATGTAGAAGTCAGTTTTTTCCTGAGGTAGTGAATCAGCTCCTGTATATAACATCAGATTGCAACTTGATTTTGTACATTAACAGGTGATATTATATATTCTATAAAAAAGATATACCATTTGAAGAGTCAAAACTGTTGTTGTTTTCTCAACAATAGATGTCAGTTATATTTGGTTATAACAGAGCTATTAATTATTAAATCATCTTTTCTTACCCTTAGGTGTGTATAAACGTCAGGATATGAACTTCTTTTTAAAATACAAAAATGTGAAATGATCTTATTGGTATCACCCATGAGAAGCAGGTAATTATAGGTTATTGCATGAAAAAAATTCCATATTGTGATCCCTAAAATAGATGAGACTAATGGAAGACTAGAAAGGCGCTATACAAGTACAAGTCCATTTACCATCCATTTACCATTACACTGACAGACAAAATTCTGAGTAGGGTACAGCTCTAGAGTGTCAATTTGCATACATAGCAGGGAAGTGAGATCACAAGTGGTCACCCAAGACACATGTGGAGACATTCTAAAGCCAGGTGAACTGAAATACTAGTGATAGTGATGCGAGTGATTGGATCACCCAACACGCATGTTAATAATAGGTCTTAACAGGGCCCTTGTGATCATATGGGCTAAAAATTTTGTGTACGTTGTGTAGTTACATTTTGTAGCTCTTTGAATTTCATGAGGCAACTAATTTGATAGGATACCTACTAATTATTATTTGACCACTTCATCCATGGCTCTCACAGGTGCACAATACAGTGTGAACTCACCTTTTGCGTTTTAAATTCAGGATGCGGTTGTTCTGTACCAATGTGACGATAAAATGTATCAGCTGAAAAAAGAATAGTCTCTCAGATTCAACAGCATGTTGGTTATCTCCAGCTTATACTGAAACATCTGATTCAAAACATACTAGTGGTGGAGATACTGAATGAAAAGCTCTTCTTTGTGTGTCCCCCTAAAAATAATATCACATATTCAAAGATGGCTCTCCTGGGAAGGATATGCCAATTAAAAAAAGTGGTTGAAAATGCTATTAATGAATTAAGACTGCAAGCATTTACATAGTATAAATATAATACACAAATATAAAAAGTAACTGAATATAAAGACTGAGACTTTGTAAATTCATTCCTTCTGTTGAATGGACTATACAATATTTTACCAATCACTATGAACTGCAATGAAATCGCTTTCAGAAAAAAAAAGCAGAAATGCAGCTTACTCGTCTGGAGGTCTTTACAGAAGACATGTATGTGAATACACTTCCAGATGGTGTAAACTAATGGGTCCAGTGTAGTGCTTACCTTCTTGATGAGCTGTTGTTGGTGGGCATGTTTCTGTCTCAGATCTGAGATCTCCCTCCACAGTGCTTCATTCTCCCTGAAACAACAAAACAAGTGACATTTAAAGCTGAGAGAATGGACTGCTGAACCAACTCAGTCTCCTATGAGTTTCTGCAGCTTTATTCTGAATTACAACATTTAGTGTGTGGGGAACGTGGGACGTTGTTTCTCACGAGATGTTTAAAAAAAAATTCAACTGGGAATCAAAAAGGACTTCTTGGTTTCTGGATGCCATGATTTACTTGAAAGCCAATGCCTTAAGCATCACATTTCAAAGGTCTGATTTGGTGCAAATACTAGAACTTCAGTTTTGTTGTTGCAGTCAATTTTGTAAAATTGGCATATTTGAAACTTCACCAGGTTTCACAAATAGGTACAGCATACAAATGATAAAGAGACATAGCCAGACTGATGGATTATGTGCCCTAAAGGGAAGCATGTACAAGGAGAATAAAACATGTCCCAGAATTGACCCTTGAGGAACTCCACAGCTCACAGTAGCACAATGAATGGAATGAATACAAAACAGCCGTCTCTGCGGTGCCTCCCACACTTTGTCAAACAAATTGTTTGCATATAACTTTTACAAGATTTTAAAAATAAAGGGCAACTTTGAGATGAGATGGGTCTGTAGGACAGGTTGAGTAAGGCATCTAATAATATGGCCAGTGTGACGAGCAGGTCAACCGGTATGGCCTCAGTTATGAGTAGGAGCATTTACATATTGAATACAGTTAAAGGCTTTAATTGCATTTAAAGCTGCAGTAGATCATTTTTATAAAAATGACGTTTTGTTATATTTGCTTAAACATGTAAATGAGACAGATAATCTATAAATCCTCCTAGTGCTTCTAATGGCCTTTGCAAGAATCCACCAGCCTGAGCAAAAACAACCAGTCAGAGCCAAGAAAGATGGAAAGGCACTTTGGGCTTGAATATAGCCGATTGTTGGCTCTTTTCATTCAGGCCGGTGAATTTTTGCAAATGCCATTAAGGCCAGGACACACCAACCCAACGGCCGACCGTCGGCAGAAAAGCAGTCAAACTGATCAGTCGGCTCCCGTCTCCCCGAGACGGTCAAAAAAGTGCCTCCGAACACACCAAACCGACGCCGACTGGAGCGTATGTTCTGCGTGTGCGCGAGGCGTAATACGTCCCTATAACAGCAGGCGGCGCTAATCTGTGTTGTCGCCCAAAAAAAATTAAAACCGTAAATTACGGATCACTCTAGACCTAGTAAACACAGAGCACGCTGTCGTCAGTCATTGTTTTCATCAGAGAGTGTTGATAGTAGTCAAGAAGGATTGTTATAGTCATTGCTTGCTGAATAGAAAATACGATGGCTAATAATAACAAGATACTGGCGTTGTTAGCTCTCGGGCTTCTTCTTGTGGAAAATAAGGAGAAACCGCACTAAGTGGGTGAAGTCCTGGATCTCACAGCGAGAGGCTCAGGGAGCTTTCCCGAATTTGTGTCGGGAGATGGACGAACCAGATGATTTCAAAAATGTTGCTTGGCTCTTTCCTGCCCAGTTCCACATGTTGGAGGACCTTGTCAGACCGAATATCCAGCGGTGCAACACCAATTAGCGTGATTGTGTATCTGTCGGTGAACGTCTGATGGTCACACTGCGCTTCCTCGCAACAGGTAGGCTAAGCTCTTTATTCTTTCAGTTTTTTGGTTCCTTTTTTGGAACATGTAGAGCTCTTATGTATAATTAACAAAGTCATGTTTTCGTTTATAATCGCCGGGGGAAAGCTTCAAGAGTCTTGGGTTTCTGTTTCGACTGGGTGTCTCCACAATTCGGCAAATCATTCCTGAAACCTGTAACGCCATCTACCAGGTCTTAAGAGAGAAATATCTGAAGGTATGTGTGATCTTGTGTCAACATCAGTCATTGAGCTGTACAATACGATCTGCATGCTGCTGGTATCCTACTTTTGTTGCAAACATGCATGTTGTTTTTTCTGACGCTACTGTTTTTCTAACCAGATAAACAGATCAGCATTTGGAATTCACTTTTGTTATTTTTCTTGTTTTCAGTGCCCAGACACAGCGCATGAGTGGCAGCAGGTATCCAGTGGATTCATGTCTCAGTGGAACTTCCCAAATTGCCTGGGTGCTCTGGATGGGAAACACATAAACAGTCGCCCCCCACCAGGGACTGGATCAACATACTACAACTACAAACACAACTTTTCCATTGTCTTGATAGCACTGGTCGACAGCTCGTACAGGTTTCTGTATGTGAATGTCGGTTGTAATGGAAGAATTTCTGATGGTGTGAGTGTTTCGTGGATGCACGTTAGCAGAAAACAGAACCACCAACATCCCTGCCCCTGCACCACTTCCCAGTTCTGACCAGCTGTCTCCATACTGCGTTGTGGCAGATGAGGTGTTTCCGTTGACAGACTACCTGTTGAAGCCAAACCGCAGACTCACTGTAGAACAGCGCATCTTCAACTACAGGCTGTCGCGAGCTCAGAGGGTTGTGGAAAATGCTTTTGGGATCATGGCCAACCGCTTCCGTGTCTTGCTAACCACCATCGACATCCGAGACACTGTCACAGTGGAGTACATTGTCCTGGCTTGTTGTGCTCTGCATAACTTTCTACGGAGTGAGGGCAGCGACGCATACATGGCAGACATTGTGGACCAGGAAGGACCAGAGATTATTGAAGGAAGATGGAGGCAAGACCCTGCCCTACAACAAGCCCCCCTGCCACAAACCACCAATGCAGCAGCAAGGGCCAAACAGATCAGGGATGAACTATGTCGTTATTTCATGTCTGATACTGGTGCAGTGCCTTTTCAATGAGACAAGATATAGGACAGATTGTCCGTGTGTAAAGGAGGATAACTTGTTGTGTATGAGAAGGATCAATAAAAATCATATCAATCATAATGGCCTACTGTATCATTATTACCACAAAGTCTACACACTAGTCATAGATGTTGGAAACATAATGCATAGTTTTTGGACAGGGGATAATGGAATGTGCAAAGTTTAATTATAATGTTCTTATAAATCTGCATTTATCAGTATCAGTAATCAGTATCAGTGGAATGGAACACTGACTGGCCTTCATTCAGATGCAATTTGAGCAGTTCATGGCCTGTTATAGAAGACAATAATAGTGTGAAGTACCTTGGCATAGCTGTATGCATGTGTAGACTATGTTGAAATGGGGTGAAGGTGACTCACATTACATTCTCCGCAGAACTCATTAAAAAAATAATGAAAAACGTGCCATGAATCAGTAAAATAATCAGTTTTTATAATCTTTAAATATGTGATATGCCTCCGAATCGTGTGATGCGTCCGAACAGCGGCATCTGGTGGTTGTCATCTTTCATCGTTCAACAAACATTCTACAACATTCTTTATCCGGGTAAAAAGAAAACATTTTTGGGTGAAGACGTTCATCTGGCATTTGGATATCCTGTCGCATCGAGGTAAGATAATTATTTTAAATTATCTAAATTCTATAAATACTTTAATAACCTGTAAACTGTTCGCTCAAAGTATCTGAAATTATTAGGATAGGCGTAATGTTTTCTTATCAAGGCTAGCTGCGTTTACACGTGGTTGTCTTACAGCTATACGTTTGATGATTGCACGGGATTTTCTTTCGCATTGTACACAGCCAAATGGACAGAAAAACGCAACCAAAAACAACATTCAAACTCCGGGGGTGTACATTTGGAAGCAACTTCAAGTTTCTGTTCAAAATGCCTTTCTTAAAAACCAGTATGAATTCTTTGGATTTTGGGATGTATTTACTGCATGAACAGACTTTGCTTCCATTGATATGCACCATTTTTCTCAATTTACCTTTAGGTATACACCGTCTTAAAGCACCATGTGTAACACCCACAATAAAGCATGGAGGTGGTAGTGCCATGGTATGGGGATGTTTTGCAGGTGATAGAGTAGGAGATTTGTTTAAAGTAAAGGAAATCATGAAGAAGGAACAGTACCACTCCATTCTCCAGCATCATTCAATGCAATTCAATTTTATTTGTATAGCCCCAATTCATAACAGAAGTTATCTCAGGACACTTTTCAAATAGAGCAGGTCTAGACCGAACTCTTTATAACATTATCATGCAGTTCCATCTGGACTAAGACTTGTGGGTCAAAAGTTTATTTTGCAGCAAGATAGTGACCCTAAGCACTCTTCCAAGCTCTGTCAGGGTTACATAGACAAAAAAGAAGAGGAAGGTTCTTTGAAAGATGGTTTGTAGGCCTATAGCGACGCGTCTACGTCAACGTCATATTTTTGCGTCAACGCTTCGCCACAGCTCGCCACACACACGTGGGAGACCAAAACATTGTAGAATGGAGGACGAAACAGCAACCTTCTCACAGAATTTCCAACAAAGCCCTGCAAAAAGCCCCAATAAAAGAAAAAGTCCTAAAAAAACAGCTCGCCCTAAATCATCAAAGGTATGGGATTACTTCAAATTTAGTCCCAAACGTAAAGGTGTCGTTATTTGCGCTCTTTGCCAAATGGAGTTGGCATACCACACCAGCACAACAGCAATGTGGGAGCATCTGAAACGGAGGCACCCCATTGTCACTCGTGAAGGAGACTATAACAATTAAGTACTAACGTTGGCTAAATTAATTTCATGTTTGTATAGTGGGTTGTGTAGCTTGAGCTCTGTGCACTTCCGTGGTGCTAGCTAACTATCTTAGCTCTCCGTGCAGTTTGTTCGTGCTAGGTTAGTAGCTAACGTTAACGTTAGCTAGCTACTGGCACCTAGACAGCTGTGTTTAGCTAACATTAGTTATCATCTAGAAAAATGTTGGCCTGAATGGTAGCTAGTTTACGGCTGCAGAACACAGCTATCTATAGTAGCTAACGTTAGCTAACGTGAACTTTAGCTACTAACCTAGCACGAACAAACTGCACAGAGAGCGAAGATGCGTTGGTTAGCCTAGCACCACCAAAGTGCACAGCAGCTAGATCTAGCTAATGGTAGCAAGCAGATTGCAGTAGCTTTTAACGTTATGTCTAACAGAAAAAATTAGATTAATCGTCCAATTAGTTGTTAGATTAGTTGACTAATTGATAAAATAATCACCCGATAAATTGTTTAATAAATTAGCGATTAACCCCAGCCCTAATGGTTTGGCCCCCTCAGTCTCCAGACCTTTCTCCAATTGAGCTTGTGTGGAACGAATTGGATCGATCAGTCAGAAAAGTGCATCCCACAAATCAGCAGTCTCTCACTGATGAACGAAAGAAAGCTTGGAAATGCAATTCCTGGCACATACCTTAAAACCCTTGTGGAACGAATGTCTCTTATATGCCATGCTGTTGTCAAGCCAGAGAAGGTTACTTTGAAGAAAGCAAAGTCTAAGCAAGAAAAACCCAAATACCGGATAATTATAGTAACATGTATTCCGAAAAGTGAGTCTTTATATAATAATCATGTTTAATTTGTTGCAAAGTATACCAATGAAACTATGATTTTTTTTGTACAAATTTTAGCTTACTTCCAAACTTTTGTATGTTCTCTGGGGACAGATTCATTCTACATAATGAATATAGTTAAATAACTTTGTTTCAGTAACTGGCAACCCCTACATGACACAGGACTGTTATCAGGGACTTTGTCAGCTGGTGTGAGCTCAACCAGCTTCAGCTAAACACTAGCAAGACGAAGGACATGATCGTTAACTTCAGGAGGAAAACATCCCACTTCACCCCGGTGAACATCCAGGGATTGGACATTAAGGTGGTAGATAATTATAAATTCCTGGGTCTTCACCCCAATAAAAAACTGGATTGGACTGGACTGACAACACCCATGCTCTCTACAAGAAGGGCCAGATTCGCCTCCACCTGCTGAGGAGACTGAGGTCCTTCGGAGTAAGCAGGGCTCTCCTTAAGACTTTTTATGATTCTGTAGTTGCTTCAGCCATCTTCTATGCTGTGGTCTGCTGGAGAGGGGGCAGTACAGACAGGGACAGGAAGAGACTGATCAGGAGAGCGAGCTCTGTCCTCAACAGTCCTCTGGACTCCATTGAGGAAGTGGGTGAAAGGAGGATGTTAGTGAAGCTGACATCCATCATGGACAACACCTCTCACCCCCTATATGACACTGTGGGGTCGATGAGTAGCTCCTTCAGCAGCAGACTGTTACACCCACGGTGTAAGAAGGAGAGGTTCCGAAGGTCTTTCATCCCTGCCGCTGTCAGACTCTAGAATACCTGATCAATGTTGTAGTTTGTTTTTCAAATTACCACCATACCATAGTTTAGTTTTTATCATAGTTTTTTATATCTGTATTTATTTATTTATTTATTTCAAGTAATTGCTGCTGTGACAAGGGAATTTCCCCATTGTGGGATTAATAACAGTTTGATAAAATAATACATCATTGTTAACTGCAGTCAAACTGCAAATATGTTTCTGATTAGTATACGGCAATGGAAATAATTAATAATACCAAACTATTATTGGGACATCATATATTTGAAGTAAAGAAAAAAAAAATCTACATAAAGGCTGAGAGAAGATCAAATGAACTACGAGAATACACTACAGTCGTGGCCAAAAGTTTTGAGAATGACACAAATATTACATTTTCACAGGGTCTGCTGCTTCAGGGTTTTTAGGTGTTTTTGTCAGATGTTTCTATGGTATACTCAAATATAATTACAAGCATTCATAAGTATCAAAAGCTTTTGACAATTACACTGAGTTCATGCAACAAGTCAATATGTGCAGTGTTGACCCTTCTTTTTCAAGACCTCTGCAATTCTCCCTGGCATGCTGTCAATCAACTTCTGGACCAAATCCTGACTGATGGCAGTCCATTCTTGCATAATCAATGCTTTGAGTTTGTCAGAATCTTTGGGTTTTTGTTTGTCCACCCGGCTCTTGAGGATTGACCACAAGTTCTCAATGGGATTAAGATCTGGGGAGTTTCCTGGCCATGGACCCAAAATCTTGTTTTGTTCCCCCGAGCCATTTAGTTATTACTTTTGCTTTATGGTAAGGTGCTCCATCATGCTGGAAAAGGCATTGTTCATCACCGAACTGCTCTTGGATGGTTGGGAGAAGTTGCTCTCGGAGGACGTTCTGGTACCATTCTTTATTCATGGCTGTGTTTTTAGGCAAGATTGTGAGAGAGCCCACTCCCTTGACTGAGAAACAACCCCACACATGAATGGTCTCAGGATGCTTTACTGTTGGCATGAGACAGGACTGATGGTAGCACTCACCTCATCATCTCCAAACAAGCTTTTTTCCAGATGCCCCAAACAATCGGAAAGGGGATTCATCAGAGAAAATTACTTTACCCCAGTCCTCAGCAGTCCAATCCCTGTACCTTTTGCAGAATATCAGTCTGTCCCTGATGTTTTTTCTGGAGAGAAGTGGCTTCTTTGTTGCCCTTCTTGACACCGGGGCTTCCTCCAAAAGTCTTCGCCTCACTGTGCGTGCAGATGCACTCACACCTGCCTGCTGCCATTCCTGAGCAAGCTCTGCACTGGTGGTGGCCCAATCCCGCAGCTGAAACAACTTTAGGAGACGGTCCTGGTGCTTGCTGGACTTTCTTGGGCGCCCTGGAGCCTGTTTGGCAACAATTGAACCTCTCTCCTTGAAGTTCTTGATAATCCGATAGATGGTTGACTGAGGTGCAATCTTACTAGCTGCTATAAACTCCCCTTTTAGGCCCTTTTTGTGGAATGCAATGATGACTGCACGTGTTTCCTTGCAGGTAACCATGGTTAACAGAAGAGGAACAATGATGTCAAGCACCATCCTCCTTTTAAAGTGTCCAGTCTGTTATTCTAACTCAATCATGACAGATTGATCTCCAGCCTTGTCCTCATCAACACCCACACCTGTGTTAACGGAGGAATCATTGAAATTATGTTAGCTGGTCCTTTTGTGGCAGGGCTGAAATGCAGTGGAAATGTTTTTTTGGGGATAAAGTTCATTTTCAAGGCAAAGAGGGATTTGCAATTAATTGCAGTTGAGCTGATCACTCCTCATAACATTCTGGAGTATATACAAATTGCCATTATAAAAACTGAAGCAGCAGACTTTGTGAAAATTAGTATTTGTGTCATTCTCAAAACGTCTGGCCACGAATGTACACGCCACACTTACGTGCCTACTAACTGCCTGCACATGGCACAAGAGGAGAGGGAGAGACCACTCTATCATTGATGGTAATGGTGATTAAGAAACTGTATAGTGCCTTTCTAGTCGTCTGACCACTTTTACATGCCACATTCGCCCATTCACACACATTTATACAGTGACGGCCATCACAAACAGAAACCAACTTATTCACTCACATTCATACACCGCAGCATGGGGAGCAATTTGTGATTCAGTAGCATAGAGCTCATGCCAGTGCCACCACACATTTTTCAAATTTAAACACTTCCATTCCATGACGCATAAATTAAATAACTTCAGTGGTAGTTATACATTTAGCCCAGAGGCTATTTTTATTGTCTCCGGGACAATAGGACATCCCTGTTTCAAGCACTGTTACACTAACCTCTTGAGTGTTGCTAGCCTGGCATCAATGTTCTCCTGCTTGCTGTGAACACTCTGAACACTTGCCAAGATCTTGCTCAGGTCTTCCTGACGAATCTTGTTGTCCTCCGGCCGAGTGTTAGAAACCTGAAAGGCAAAAACTACAATCAAATGTTGAGCACTTCTTTACTGGATATGATTAATCTTCCTTTATTATCAGGATATGTACCACAGTCCTTTAAAGTAGCTGAAATTAAACCCCTTCTTAAAAAGCCCACTCTTGAGTCACGGGTTTTAGCCAACCCTAGACCGATTTCTAACCTCCCCTTCCTCTCTAAGATTCTGGAGAAAGTAGTCGCCAAACAGTTGTGTGACTTTCTACAAAACAATAGTTTATTTGAGGATTTTCAGTCAGGATTTAGAGTTCATCACAGCACAGATACAGCTCTGGTTAAAGTTAATAATGACCTTTTGATTGCTTCTGACAATGGACTTGTCTCTGTACTTGTATTATTAGATCTTAATGCTGCATTTAACACCATTGACCATAATTTTCTTTTACAGAGACTTTAGCATCAAATTGGCATTAAAGGAACCGGATACCGGACTCCAACGTCACCATTCCTGGCTACCAGACGGTTCGAGCCGACAGGGACATCACTGCGACCAGCAAGAAGAAAGGAGACTGGCCGTGCTCATAAACAACGGGTGGTGCAACCCCGGGCACGTCTGTGTGAAAGAGCGTGTCTGCAGCCCGGACATCGAGCTTGTCGCCATCGGACTTCGTCCATATTATCTGCCAAGGGAACTTTCCAGTGTTATCATCATCACTGTTTATATTCCTCCATCTGGGAAAGCAGAAGCAGCGTGTGACGTCATCCACACTGTGACTGCAGGACAACAAACGAAACACCCGGAGGCCTTCATCATAATCACAGGGGACTTCAACCACGTTTCTCTCTCGTCCACACTCCCAACCTTCTACCAGTTTGACAATAAGACCATGGACCTGCTGTATGCAAATGTTCCTGTTTTTTATATCTGTCGCCTATTTATTTCACTCAAATGTTGCTGTGACAAGTGAATTTCCCCATTGTGGGATTAATAAAGTTATCTATCTATTTATCACAGACAGATGCAGAAAAACTAATCCATGCATTTGTTACTTCAAGGCTGGATTACTGCAACTCTTTATTATCAGGTTGCCCCAATAAGTCCATTAAAACGCTCCAATTAATTCAAAACGCTGCAGCACGAGTACTGACAGGAACTCGGAAAAGAGATCACATCTCTCCTGTACTAGCTTCTCTGCACTGGCTCCCTGTAAAATTTAGAAAAGAATTTAAAATCCTCCTCCTCACCTATAAAGCTCTTCATGGTCAGGCCCCTTCATATCTTAAAGAGCTCATAGTACCCTATTACCCCACTAGAACACTGCGTTCTCTGAATGCTGGGCTACTTGTGGTTCCTATAGTCTCTGAAAGTAGAACAGGAGCCAGAGCCTTCAGTTACCAAGCTCCTCTCCTGTGGAACCAGCTTCCAGTTGTGGTTCGGGAGGCAGACACCCTCTCCACATTTAAGAGTAGGCTTAAGACGTTCCTCTTTGATAAGGCTTATAGTTAGGGCTGGATCAGGTGAGTCCTGAACCATCCCTTAGTTATGCTGCTATAGGCCTAGACTTTCTCGCAGGTTCTCATGGATCCTGGTGGTGCCTCCTGCCATGGTCCTGCTTGACTGCCATTGCTAATATCACTGATATTATTGTAATTATTATTATTATTACCACAGTTAGTATTATTACTATTGTCACTGCTCATTGTCCCCCATAGTTGCTGTTGTCGTTGTCATCATCTTCTTCATGTTCATCATCATCAAGATTCAAGAATCCCGAATCTCGATGATGATGAACATCTTCTTCATGTTCATCATCATCAGTCACTACTATTAGTGCAGTTGTTGCTACTGTTGTTGCTGTGCAACTGTCTGTCTGTCTGTCTCTCTCTCTCTCTCTCTCTCCTACCCCAACTGGTCAACACAGATGACCTCCCACCTAGAGCCGAAGGGTCTGTCCTAGGTTTCTGCCTCTTAACAGGCAGTTTTTCCTTGCCCCCGTCGCCAACTGCCTGCTCATGGTGGTACTGTTGGGTCTTTGAAATGTTATAAGGAGTTCAGTCTAGACCTGCTCCATTTGAAAAGTCTCCTGAGATAACTTCTGTTCTAAAATTGAATTGAATTGAAATTTTTTAAAATATGAGTTGACAACTGAGCAGAGAGACAAGTAACAGAGAGATGACTCCACCTTCCTCTTGATGTTCTCCAGCAGGTCATCCTGTCCGTGTTTGAAGTAGGGGTGCTGAAACTCCACTGGACCATCCCTTTCCTGTTTGACAATTCTTGGGTCAATGTGCATCACTTTACGAAATCCATCTGAACACGTGCACACGCACACGCAAACACACACACACACACACACACACACACACACACACACACACACACACACACACACGTAAACATTAGAAAAACTGCAACAAACACTTGATACCTCTTTCAATAAAAGTTCATGGCACACAAAATATGATAACGTTTTTAACAAATGTACAGTCTTGTATAATTTTAAAAATGTGTTATTGAAAAGGTATTGAAGTATGCAGTGGGATTAGAGTTGAGGCAGACAGCGGCCTGCCTAGGGCCTGGGTCTGCTCAATGTTTCTGCCTCTTAAAAAGGAAGTTTTTCCTTGCCACTGTTGCCAAGTCCTTGCTCATGGTTGGGTCTCTAAATAAAATTATAAAAGGAGTAAGGTCTAGACCTGCTCTGTTTGAAAAGTGTCCTAAGATAACTTCTGTTTGATTTTGCGCTATACAAATAAAATTGAACTGAAGAATTTTATAAAATAGAATTTAATCAAAGCTGGGCAATATGATCATATATACCAATACACTGTACATCAGTAACTCGTCAGTGATTTTGACCGAATGTTTATACCATGGTTACCATCATTTGTGTTGCTGCTTGTATTAAGCTATTTTGGGAAGTGATTGATGTCAGTATTGGATATTATCTTTGCATCAGTGTGATTAGGAACTTTTTTTTTTTTGTTGATTAACGATGAACAACAACAGTAAAGAGAATAGAAGAAGATTTTACCCATATTGCCCACTCCTAAGTAGAATTACATGTTTGATTCCATGTGATTCAGAAACAGTTGAACATTTGCAATGTCAAGAAATATCATAAATATTCAGTGCTCTTGTATGTTTCCACACATTGAATTGAATACTTTTTTGGTCTTTAACAGACCGTCATGAGTCAAATCTAAGCCGTATTTTATGCCTATACAGCCAAGCACGAAGATTATTAAGGAAAATTGGTATTGGTTGCATGTTGGTTCTATTTTTCAGTTTTTACAGCATGATCAATCCAAATATTTCAGAAAAACACATTTAAAAAGAGACACAGAAAAATGCAACTTTAAACAATTAATGTTAATTTTTATCCAATCCAGTTTTAAGACCTGTCAAAAACATCTTTAAGACATATTAAGGCCTAAACTATTGGACTATTGGATTTTAAACTTTTTCAGATGTTTCCAAGCAAAGCTGATATTGGAAAGTGTTTCCACTATTCAGTCATTGTTAACTAAAGAAATGACTAAATAAATAAAATTTGCAAGTCCTCCTTTGAAAAAAAAAAAAAAAAATCATTAATCCACATATTAACAGTAAACCAGCACTAAACTGAGTGTGTCTCCTGCAGCGGAATACAGAGTAACTCTGGCCAACATCTGATGAAATGTTTGCACTGCGCCTTGTGGTCTGTTACTCTGGTAACCATTAGCAGCAGCCTCTGCATCTATGAATAAGCACTGGTTAAAGAGCTGTACCTATTAGTCAATAAATCACAACAAAGGCAACTATTTTTATAATCAATTAACTGTTGTAGCCCCTTTCAAATAAAAATTCCAAAACTGTATTAGCATCAGCTTGTAAAATGTCAGGATGATGTTCGTCTTTGGCCTATATGTAAGTAAACTGAATATATTTTGGTTTTTGGACAAATAAAACAAGCTATATGGAAATTATAACATAGCATTCCTGAAATATTATAGACAATACTAATGATGAATTAATCAAAAAAATAATCAACTGATAGCAAAAATTAATTGTTGGTTGAAACTCTTCCTGGTTCTGTTTTTGTCTAGATGGAGAGGTGGGTCAGTACTAGGACAATCACCTACTCGTAATCCTTGCTTGGACAATAATTGTAACAGTATATGTTTACTGGGTTGTGTCACAACTTCACTTCTCTTCTTTTATATTTTTTAAATGTATACAGTAGGCCTTTATCTCAGCATTTCTTTTATTTCAGAAAACTAAATGAAATTGTAATTTTTAACGTTTAGATTATTATCTAAGATATAAACAGGATATGGGAACAGTGAGGACTTGAACACAAGCTATGTTCACAGAGCCCTCACTCTCTGGTAAACAGCCTCAGCCTGCATTAGAAAACCTAAACAACCAAAGAGCTCATGGAATAATGAGAAGAAAACACTGAATCTCTCCAAAAGAGCATATTATGTATGCATGATTAACAAATTCAAAAGATACATAATACAAAGAAATGTATAAAAGTTCCTAAAATTTTAAGGAAAACTAATTTGTGATGCTTAAAGGAAATATTATGCTCAAAATTCATCCAAATATACACAAACGGCTGTTATTATGTACACTATTTCTTCAAATGTCTTGTTTTGTCTGTAACCCAAAGATATTCAGTTAACGGTCATAGAGGATGAAAGAAATCAGAAAATATTCACATTTGGAAAGCTAAAATCAGAAAATCTTTTTCTTAAAAAATTACTTAAGTGATTGTCAAAATATATGGCGATCAATTTGATAGTGGACAACTGATTAGCTGACTACGGTGCCAGTTTCACCCCCATACTGTGGGGACTTGAACTGGTGACCATCCGACCAAACCAGACATGTAGCGAGAGTAGCCGGGGATCGAACCGCCAAAGTAACGAATGTTGTCTTACACATATTGAGCTGCCTGATGAAACTGGCCATGTTGTTGTGCTTGAAGAACTTGGGGAGGATCTCCTTGGCAAAGCGCTGCTCGTCCAACACGAGGAAGCTGTTGCCCTCCTGGAAACAATGAACAACACCATGACTGCCAGTATAGATCAGCAAACTATAGTTTGTGAAGTGTTTTAATGAGCCTGGTGTGTAAAAACTACAGGTTAAGAACTTCTTTTTAAAATACAAAAATGTGAAATTATCGGTTATCTTATCAGCATTGGCCATGAGAAGCAGGTAATTATCAGCTATTATACCGGCTGAGGAAAATATCCATATGGTACATCCCTAATGCTTATTGTGGTGTGTCCTTTATGATATGACCATTAAATTAAACAAAAAAACAAACCTTCTTTGAATTAGTAATTCATGCGGTGCATCATTTTCATGCAAAAATGCCATTTTAAGGTTTTGACTGGAATGTTTAATTTTAACATAGAAGTGACACACACACAAACACACAGAAAGAGAGAGAGAGAGAGAGAGAGAGAGAGAGAGAGAGAGAGAGGAGCTTTAATAGTGACCCAGCGCCCAAAAGTCAAAGATAAACTGATGATGCTAGCATGAAGCAGGACCCGGAATTAGCTTTGCAAACTACCAGGTACAGGAGAATGAATGGCTAACTAACAGTTGACATTTAGCTTCAGCTAGCTTAAGTACTCGCTCTCTGTACTGAAACCAGTACTTATGCTGAGCCCCGGCTGCTCATTAACGTTTGTGTGCTGTGGCGTGATGCTACGCTTGCTGCGTTAACTTAAGCTAACCGTTGACTGCTTTGCATTAGCTTCTACATGCTAACAGTAGACAGTTTTAGCATTACCTGACTCCAGCAAATAAACTCATTGGTGTCTGCATCCTCGACCAGAGTCCACAGCTTAGTCAGGAAAGCCGGGACGTTCGAGTTGTGTTTCATCTCACACATTCAACGACGGATACACTTTGACTGAAAAGGCGCAGCGTTAGCTCTGTTTTGTAGCAGGTAAGAAAAGCTTGTCAACCGCTTTGAGGAAAATTCCAATGGCTTACAACTTCCGGTTCTAGTGAACGGAAGCGGATTGGTAGAAAAGGGTTTTACGTAAGACTCCTCACGTGGAGTGTCATGCACATGCAAGAGAGAGTTGGCAATCTCTACTAGAGTACAACAGTACTCTGAAAAATAACCAATATGAAGAAAAAAAACAACATAATACGTCCACAGAGGAAGTAGACAACAAGAAATTCAGTTACAGTGAAGCAATACGGATGATATTTTTTTATGCTACATGTAGAGAGTGACATCATAGAAATCATACTGAATATGTTTAGATTTTGTGCATATTAGAATTACAATCTCCTGTCCTTTAAAGATTCAGTTAACCCAAATGACAAAAAACATATTTGTCCACCTGTCCCTTGTGTATAGTATGGAAGCCCATTTCTGCCTATGTGACAAAAAAAGAGATTCTGTAAGTAATTATAATGAGAAACTTTCTCTAAATATTGACTTAGTATCTGTGATTGTTTGAAGAGCAAAAGCAGGTTCTTGAGCATTTTAGAACATCATCATAAGGTATTTTCAGTAACTGACCATGATTTTGGCAAAACTGACTCTATATTTCATCACATCCCAGCAGGTAACACCTCACCTAGCCGTGAGAGACACCAGCTGATTCCCCCTAACATTTATCAAGAGGTCCGTGCCCAAAAAAAAACAAAAAACCAAAACCAAAAACTGTGGTGGCCTGACTACCTACAAGAACTTGTGTTTATGTATAACAACACAGTTCCACAGGACAAGCCCCCTCATACCTCCTGTTTGAGTGGCACCCTCGCCTTCCCATGGATGTGACACTTGGCACACAAAAGTGAAACAGCAGAACTTCAAACCGACTGGGTCAAACTACACCACAAGAGACTTAAACTGGCCTACCAGCAGGCAGCTGAATGACTGGAGAACACCTGTCAACAACAGAAAAAAAGCCATGACAGACATCCAGTGAGTACGTCACGGCTTCCTGGAGAAAGGGTCCTTATGTGGCAACGAGGGGCAAAGAGTTGAGGTAAGCTGTCAGATGTTTGGGAGAGCCATATGTCATTTTAAAGCAACATAACCCAGATTTGCTGGTCTTTGTAGTTAAACCAGAAATAGTACAGGGATCAGAGAAGGTTCTGCATCAGAATTGAATGTGCCCTTGTCCACTATAACTCTACCCCTATAGGTCAGCAAACCTCTGGGTCTGACAGATGGGTTGCAGATCCAATTTAAGGTGGAAACCACATCAGGGAACCACTTCCACAACCTATCCAGCCCACCGAGGGAGATGCATCACAAGCCCCTTCAGAAGTAGAGCGGTTTGGACAGGAAGACAGGAGCTAAACACACATGGTCAGAAACGAGGGATAAGAAGGATGAGCACACCCTACACCAATCTCAAATGACCACTCAAGGCCAACAACCAGCTAGGCATCAAAATTGTGTATTGTAATTAGTTACCATGAGGACATGGCTATGAAAAAGGGGGGAGATATGTAAAGAGTACAGCAGGATAATGTACCATTTTGGTACCTGTTCAGTTTGTACTAATCACTTACACTCTCTCTCCTTCTGCCTCCTGGGTGTGCTGGTGAGCTGTGGGACGCGGACACCACATTGTGGTGAATTGGTATAATTAGCGGACCAGTCAGTGTCTCAACAAAAACACTCCAGAGCCTGTGAGGCAGGGGCTACATGTCTCTGTGTTGTAATCTTGACTGAAATTCCAATTTGAATGTGGGACATTTCTTATCTGATAAGGGGTTGTTTTTTAGCAGAGTTTCTCCTGCATTGTGAAAACATTTCTGCTGCTGAGTCTCCTAAGCCGTGATGCTCTGGGACGTGTGCACGCAATTGCATGTGTGTTTGATAGCTTAGTTTACTTTTGCTGTTGGGTACTGTAGTTTGAAATAGTTATTTTATCCCCATATTGACAGTTATTTCTGAAGGAATATTTCATAATTCATGCTACTGTTTATTATTGTATGGTGAACTCCTAAAATACTGAGTTTATGGTCGCTTTTTATTGCATGTTTTATTTGGAGTTGAATTGTAGTTAATTTTAATTGCATGTTTACCTAACTGTTAAACTGTTAAATTGAACGCTGCAGCACAAGTACTGAGAGGAACGAGGAAAAGAGATCACATCTCTCCTGTACTAGCTTCTCTGCACTGGTTCCCTGTAAAATTCAGAATAAAATTTAAAATCCTCCTCCCCACCTACAAAGCTTTTGATGGTCAAGCCTCTTCATAGCTTAAAGAGCTCATAGCACCCTATTACCCCACTAGAACACTGCATTCTTTGAATGCAGGGCTACTTGTGGTTCCTATAGTCTCTAAAAGTCGAACAGGAGCCAGAGCCTTCAGTTACCAAGCTCCTCTCCTGTGTAACCAGCTTCCAATTTTGGTTCTGGAGGCAGACACCCTCTCCACATTCAAGAGTAGGCTTAAGATGTTCCTCTTTGATAAAGCTTATAGTTAGGGCTGGCTCAGGTGAGTCCTGAACCATCCCTTAGTTATGCTGCTATAGGCCTAGACTATCGGGGGATCTCCCATGATGCACTGAGCTCCTCTCTTCCTCTCTCTCACTTTCTGCACCCATTCATGTCCCATTAATGCATGTTACTAACTTTACTTCTTCCCTGGAGTTCTTGTGCTTTCTCGTCTTGCAGGTTCTCATGGATCCTGGTGGTGCCTCCTGCCATGGTCCTGCTAGATTGCCATTGCTAATATCACTGATATTATTGTTATTATCATTATTAATATTATTATTACTACAGTTACTATTATTACTATTGTCACTGTTCATTGTCCCCCATCGTTGCTGTTGTTGTTGTGAAGACGATGTCTTCTTCATGTTCATCATCATCAGTCACTACTATTGGTGTAGTTGTTGCTACTATTGTTGCTGTGCCACTCTCTGTCTCTGTCTCTCTCTCTCTGTCTCTCTCTCTCTCTCTCTCTCTCTCTCTCTCTCTCTCTCTCTCTCTCTCTCTCACCCCAACTGGTCGAGGCAGACGGCCACCCACCTACTGTAGAGCCGAAGGATCTGTCCTAGGTTTCTGCCTCTTAACAAGGAGTTTTTCCTTGCCCCCGTCGCCAAGTGCTTGCTCATGGTGATACTGTTGGATCTCTGTAAATGTTATAAGGAGTTCGGTCTAGACCTGCTCCATTTGAAAAGTGTCCTGAGATGACTTCTGTTATGAATTGGCCCTATACAAATAAAATTGAATTGAAAATTGAAAGTGTGAAGTTGTATGTGTGTAAAACACTGTATGTTTTAAAAATAAAGCTTACTTGAATTACATTTATCAAGGTGAGTTGTATCAAATGCATGAATAATGGTTTTATACAGTGAAGGGGCAGAGATGTTCTTCAGGTGGGTGGAAGCAGACTTTGTGACAGATTTTATGTACAGGTCCAATGACAGGTTGGAATCAAAGATGATGCCCAGATTGCATCCAGGACCAACTCACCAACACAGTCTTGGATGAAAGGAAACCTTGAGCTTGGTTTGTTGGTGCTAAGTTTGTGCATGTTAGAGGTCATCTACTTTTTTGTCATGACTGTATTTGATAAGCGATGGGGAGGGGGCTGTTTGGAAAGTTTCTGCTAACTCTGCTGTCTACTGTCAGTACAACAGTAAACATACCAGCCCTCCTGTCTGTTGTCTGCACTGCTGAATTTCAAGGTGATATAAGTTGTGTGTATCAGGGTTATTTTCCCTAATGATTATTATGTTTAAGAGGTTTTTAATAGTCTGAAATCACTTGGCCACTAGATGGAGTCCTTGATTTATTACAAAACCTGACTGGTTTCAACTGAAGCAGTGTGCTGCCAGTTTCTTCTTTCTATTTAGTGCAACCAAGCTTGTCTGCCTTTAGTTCTGCAATTTACATTTGCTCTTGGTACTACTAAACCTGTCACAAACTTCATGATGATAACAAATTTACAAATTAAACATTATAGGGGGCAAGACTATGTTGCTCATATGTGACTCAAATCTTATTTGAGTGTGAACAGCACAAATCAGATAGTGGTCTGATATTTTTGATATGTCTTATCAGAACACATGTGACTTTTATGTCACTCTAGATAAACATTTGTCATACGTATCACTTCGGGACTGTGACCTGTTACAAAAAATCATAACAGTAAATCAGAATTGAGTACGAATGCTTGCCGATTGAACATAGTAGTAAGCAGTAAGCCAGCAGCGTTGGTAGTGAAAGCAAATTAATCTGTCCATGCACTATTAAATTCTCTGTTTTCCTCTTAGACTTTTATTTCTTTGGACTTCAATAGCTAGCCTTGTTAGGGAGACCCACCACCACTATTGAGGTTCTGCAAAATATAGAGGAAAAGGCACTAGGTCAGGATGTAATGCATGATGCACATCTTAGTTGATTAAATGTTGGAACACTTCCTTTTATTTGGTGTATAATGGCCACACATTTTCACAATTGTAGAATCAAAGAGTCACTTTAGGCCTACAACAATGATAAATCAAAATGTTGAAAAATAACAGTTACTCAGTTTTGTCAAAGCCACAGGGAGCCACAGTATATGTGGATCCAGGAACTACTGGTTGCCTACCCTTGGCTAGTGCTTGATAAATCCCACAGAATAATTAAGCTCACCTGGTAGAGCAGGCGCCCCAAGTACTCCTGTTTCTCTGCACTCTCCTGTCTCTCTTTAACTGCTCTTTTCTAATAAACGTGATAGAAAAATAATAATTATAATAATTCATTCAATCTTCATTTAAAAAAAGACAACCTCATTCTCACTTAAATAAAACATAAGCAGATAGAGACTGGGTACTCAGCAGAGGCATACCGTAGTGAATCTGAAGGAAGCAATAAGTGGCCAGGCCTAACTTTCAGGCTAGTAGCAGTACTGTTGAGTGAGGTTGACAAGTGTTGGGCTAATTGGATTGGAGGGTAATATTACATCAAAAGACGTCACCCACTTTTTTTAAATGGCTGTAATTAGGACATTCTTTAACTCGGACACAGGGGAGATTATGGAGGAGCAGGAATCAGAGCACATTACAACCACCCAGGTGACATATGGTGATTCAAGTTTAACAGAATTTAAACAAAAAAATGTTCATGAAAAGTTTGTTTGAAAATAGAATTCATGTATATGCAGAAACTGCAGTTAACAATTCTTCAAATTAAAAATAGCCTATATTTATTCATTCTTTTTAAAATGTGCATCTTTTTTGTTTTTTTGCAGGTTTAGTCATCCTTCTGATTGGTTATATAAATAATCGACTATTAATTGCATGCATATTACACTGTTAATTGCACAATTCATATTATGGCATTTGCATTCAACCGTGGTAATAACATTTTGTGGCAAATTTAAGACTAACCAGAAGACTGTTCAATAGTAGAAAGTAATCATGTGGTTGGGGTTGTGAATGGGTGTTTTCCTTTAATCCTCTTGCAGTCTAGATACATTTTTTTCACATAAACATTTGAAATAGTTATTATTTAAAGTCACTATGTTTAGAATTCAGACATTTCTGTCTTTGGTGCAAAGATGATGTCAATAGCACTGTGTGTGTGTTTATTAGAATCCCCATTATCACCAGCACAAGCTATTCTTCCTGTGGGCCATCGCACACACAATCATACACACTTATACAGACTGTAACCACATAAACAACGCACAGAAAAGCTAATCTCATTAAATTAACAAATACAATTGGAAGAAAAACAAAAACACTTTTTTCAACAGAGTCACACACAAAAAGAAATTATAAATGAATTACACTACAAGACTTCATAATAAACTTGAGTTTTCTTCATGAATACAAATAAGAAATGCTTCTTAATAACCATAAACCATTGTCTGACATAAATCACAGTCATAATGCTTCTGTACTTCACATATACAATTCTAATAACAAAGGGTATTCAAATACCTTTCACATTCTTTGCTACCGTATGTCTCATCTCATCTTTCCTTTCCTTGCCCTTGTCGCAAAGTGTTTGCTCATGGTGGTACTGTTGGGTCTCTGTAATTAATGTTTTAAAGAGTTCGGTCTAGACCTGCTCTATTTGAAAAGTTTCCTGAGATAACTTCTGTTATGAATTGACACTATACAAATAAAATTGAATTAAATTGAATCTCATCTCATCTTTATCCGCTTATCCGGGATCGGGTCGCGGGGGTAGCAAGTCCAGCAGAGGACCCCAAACTTCCCTTCCCTGGCCACATCAGCCAACTCTGACTGGGGGATTCCGAGGCGTTCCCAGGCCAGTGTTGAGATATAATCTATCCACCTGGTCCTCAGTCTGCCCCGTGGCCTCCTCCCAGCTGGACGTGCCAGGAACACCTCCCTTGGGAGGCACCCTGGATGCATCCTCACCAGATGCCGAAACCATCTCAGTTGGCTCCTTTCTACGCAAAGGAGAAGCAGCTCTACTCCGAGTCCCTGGCGGATGACTTCTCACCCTATCCCTAAGGGAGACGCCGGCCACCCTCCTAAGGAAACCCATTTCGGCCACTTGTACCCGCGATCTCGTTCTTTCAGTCATGACTCATCTCTCATGACCATAGGTGAGGGTAGGAACAAAGATCGACTGGTAAATCGAGAGCTTTGCCTTTCGGCTCAACTCACTTTTCATGACAACAGTGCGATAAAGGGACCGCAATACCTCCCCTGCTGCCCCGATTCTCCGGCCAATCTCCTGCTCCATTCTACCCTCACTCATGAACAAAACCCAGAGGTACTCGGACTCCTTCACTTGGGGTAAGGACTCATTCCCTAGACAATCACTGGTTTCCTGCTGAGAACCATGGCCTCCGATTTAGAGGTGCTGATCCTCATCCCAGCTGCGAACCGATCCAGTGAGTGCTGAAGGTCACAGGCCGATGATGCCATCAGGACCTCATCATCCGCAAAAAGCAACGATTCAATCCTCAGCCCACCAAACTGCAACCCCTCCCCCCCACAACTACGCTTCGATATCCTGTCCATGAAAGTCACAAACAGGATTGGTGACAAAGCGCAGCCCTGGCGGAGGCCAATACCCACTGGAAACAAGTCTGACTTATGACCTAGAATCCGGACACAACTCTCACTTTGGAAATACAGGGATTGGATGGCCCTGAGAAGTGACCCCCTCACCCCATACTCCCGCAGCACTTTCCACAGGATATCCTGGGGAACCCGGTCATATGCCTTCTACAAATCCACAAAGCACATGTAGACCGGATGGGCATATTCCCAGGCCCCTTCCAGGACATCTGTGAGAGTGAAGAGTTTGTCTGTTGTTCCACGACCAGGACAGAACCTGCACTGTTCCTCTTCGATCAAAGGTTTGACAATCAACCGGACCCTCCCTTCCAGCACCTTAGAGTAAACTTTCCCAGGGAAGCTGAGTAGTGTGATGCCTCTGTAGTTTGCACACACCCTCTGGTCCGTCTTTTCCACCAGCTCGACTCCTTCGTAAATGGTAAATGGACCTGTGCTAGTATAGCGCCTTTCTAGTCTTCCGACCACTCAAAGCGCTTTCACACTACATGGCACATTCGCCCTTTCACACACATTCACTCAGTGATGGCAAAGTCCATCGAACTGAAACTAACTCATTCATACACATTCACACACCGATGCACGGCATCAGGAGCAATTCAGGGTTCAGTATCTTACTCAAGGATACTTCGTAATGTGGCACCAGGAGCCGGGGATCGAACCAACAACCTTAGGGGACGACCCGCTCTGCCTCTGCACCACAGCCACCTACACCCTACAACTGCCTCGGGAGTCCCCTAGGATAATATATCCCGGAAGGCCTCCTTCTTCAGTTGGACGGCTTCCCTGACCACCCGTGTCCACCACCGTCTTTGAGGGTTACCGCCCCTTGAGGTGCCCAAGACCTTAAGACCACAGCTCACAGCCACAGCTTCAGCAATAGAAGCTTTGAACACCAACCACTCTGGTTCGATGTCCCCCCTATCCAGGAGTAAGGATCCAGAGTCTCGACTGTACGGAGAAGTAAGCCCCACCAGATCTAATTGATAGCGCTCCACCTCTCGCACCAGTTCCGGCTTCTTCCCCCCCAGCGAAGTAACATTCCACGTCCCCAAAGCCAGCTTTTTCTTCCCGGGTCTGGTCTGTCTAGGCCCCCTGCCTCTTCTGCCACCCATTTGCCATTGCACCCAAACCCAGTGGTTTCTCCCATGAGTGGTGGGCCTGTGGGATGAAGATGTGGCCACGCTACTGTATATACTGTATGTTATACAGTATTGTTGTCCTGTGAAAACTTTAGACCTCCAATTTAGATGATTTTCTATTGACAGAACTGTATCACGCCATGTTCTTATCTTTCAAAACCCAGAATTTAGTTGTGGCACTGCAGTTAAAGCAAACTAAGCAGCTGCTTAAAAGTATACCTATGAATATTATATTCCATTATTGTCCACAGACTGGACCCCTTACCCATACTTGTGTAATCTGTACAGGGCTGCTGCACAGCTCACTTTGGGCAAGAGTTCGGGTGCAGACAGGTCTCCTTTTAATCTCCAGTTTACTCTACTGTCTCTAACCCTGACTCTTTTTTTTTAAAACCCTAACCATCTCACTCTCATGCGTACCTGGGTGGCTGTGGCTCAGAGGTAGAGTGGGTTGCCAACTAATCGGAAGGTTGGCAGTTTGATCAGCCCAAACTTTCATGGATTGACCACCAGTATAAGACTTTAACATACATTTCTACCACCTAACCATTGCACCAAATGCATAACTGCAATGCCTTGTGGGTGACATACACCTCTGGAGGGACCATCATTGGTGTCGATTTCACCAAGTTGAATGCCTACTGAATTTTTTTGTTTCCTGGGCTCCTGCATCGTCATTCCCAACCTGTTCACCAGATGGCCTCAGAACCCACTGTCAGTATCCTGAGCCTGTGCCTCCATTAACACCTGTCCTTCGTTCCCTCCTTAAGCTCCAGTATGGTTGCCAGTTTATATACTAGTCACAGCGGAAGAGGTCCAGACCAACTACAGCCATTAACTGTAATACAACACTGACTTTGGAAATTCATTCTTGACCTCTGAAAATCTTCTTCAGCAGATGGTGTTTGCGCAGTTGCCATGGAGATGGCTCAGCTATAATCATGTGACTCAAGTATGTGACCACCACAAGCCTCTCAGTGAGGTGATGGCTGAACTGTCAGAACATGTTTCTTTTGTTGGGATTTCATGGCAGCTTTTCTAAAACATTGTGAAGCATGTTATGATGTATTTAACCATTTTTTTGCAATTCAATTCATTCCTATATTTAAATAACAATGGAAGGCAACTTATATCAGTGAGAATAAAATCGCTTTTCGTTTGGGTAAATGTGAGATGTTCATGCTACACATCTGCATGGTCTGCATCTTCACAACTGGAAACAAGGAAGTGAGTTTGGTGTGACTCACAGTTTTGCTCAGGAAATTACAATGATTTGTCATATTTGCTGACAAGTTGCAGTGATTGGACAAAATTGCAAGGTTGCACATGAATTCACAGCGATTGGTTGAATTTGCATTAACTGTTGTGATCACAACATCGCATCTTCTTGGAGGGATTTTTTTATTGATCAGGCTGTTTATCAGAGAGTGAAAGCTCTGTGAATATAGCTTGTTATCATGTTTTCTAAGTTTAACTTTAAAAATAACTAAATAAATAAATACATTTCCTCTAGTTCCCTTCACAGAAATGAATGAAATGCTGAAATACTATAGGTCTACTCTGTAAACATGGACTGGGATCTAAGTAAGAATGATTTCTTAGAAAAGACTGTAACTGGTAACACTCACCAGAGTTGATCTATGTTTTAAATATGTTAGATACAACCAAAGCCTTCCTGAATAACACCCAAACCTGGCCTGTGTATGTATGTGTATGTGTATGTGTATGTGTATGCGTATGTATGTATGTATGTATGTGTGTGTGTGTGTGTGTGTGTGTGTGTGTGTGTGTGTGTGTGTGTGTGTGTGTGTGTGTGTGGTTTCAGAGCAGGTTAGAGGCTGAATACTGAGCTGTGGGTGTTTGGAAAGAACAGACATTTTCCATTGGATGGAGAACTTGGACACTGGTTTTATAGTTGTTGTTCTCTCTCATTACTTGATTAATATTGAAGTCTAGCAGGAGAAACAAGACCCTGAAGAAAAAAAAACAGCATTACAGCTGACCTCAGCAGATTTATTTTTTTAGCCTAATGAATAAATATGTTTTGGAGAAGGCCAAGCAGGTATTAAGCATCCTAGACTGCCAAAGCATGAATTTTACTGCACTTTCAAACAATGTTTGATTAAGTGTAACTCAATAGGTATGCCTCTTTATATTAACTGGTGCTGTATTTTTATGCAGCTCACCGATCTGATGATCTCACCAAAAAAGTCATTTCTCTTCTCCCTTTCAGGAAGTTATTTTCAAAACATTATAAAACCTTTTTCTCTTCATCTTTGTTTCTCTCTACTCACAGGAAGTTGTTTTTTCTAAATATTTCTTTGGAGGTTTGGAAATGATTTAAAACTACCTGCAAGCCAGAAAGAATGAACACACACCTGGTCCTGGCTAGACGCTCAATAGATACCAGAAGCCACAGAGAGCAATGTGAGACTTGCTAGAAGATATAACTGACCATTACAACCAGGAGAGACTTAATTCTAAGTGAATAAATATATATTCATTGATGTCCATAATAAAGATTAGAAATGTGAAAAGTCTTTAGAGGTTAGACCCTATCATGATGTCATTGATTCACACTGAAATGACAGCTGACAGCATTTAACATTTACCGTTGGACATCAACAACATGACTGGCTGATGGAGATCCTGCTAATGTCTGGTTGGTTAGTAAATGCCATAGTCAGCTGATGAAGAAGAAACAGT
Organism: Dicentrarchus labrax; assembly: GCF_905237075.1. Classification (NCBI taxonomy): domain Eukaryota; kingdom Metazoa; phylum Chordata; class Actinopteri; family Moronidae; genus Dicentrarchus; species Dicentrarchus labrax. Next base: position 37,215,455 of record NW_026136719.1, read on the forward strand.
GTGAGACAGAGAGGCATAAAGATACTCTTCTAGTCTTGTACTTTTTTATATCTTGTTCTGACTGAAGTCAAGTTTCCCATCTGGGATAATAAAATAACTGAACTGAACTGAACTTACACTGTGCTTAATATCAGGGGTGGACCTAGAGAAATATTCATGGGGTGGCTAGAAATGTAGACTTTAAGGGGTGGCAGATATTAATCAATATTTGTTTGGAAAAGCCCCCATGTAGCAGAACCATATGAAATCACCCAAACTGACCATTCTCTCATCTGCCAATTGAAAGTAAGCTCAATCAGGTGGGGAACTAAAAAGACAGGATATCATTAGTAAAGGCTGAAGTCACAGCTATGGTATCAACACTGCATGAAATGAGGTCAGTCCTGGAAGCAGATGGTGGGAGAAGAGCTAATAATTAGATACAATAAAAATAACCATCAAAGAATGGTTCTTGCAATCTGTCCAACCCACTCGCTAGAATGAACTTTAGTACTGGACCATTCTGTAAACCTCAGATTATATTCAGTGACGACATTTGAACACCACTGCCAATGTTTTTTTTATAATTTATTCTTACAATATCTGTGCAAGGTACAATTCAGCATTTTGGGACACCAAAATCAAACCTTATTCTGATTGTTAGACAGCGATGAAAATAAATAAAAACTAACTCTCAGAAGATTTTCAAATAACTTCTTCTGTTGATAAATTCTTTAATTGACTGACTCATACCCAATAACAAAGATCTACTCAGATGGGAGGCTCTATATTCTTATATCAATGTAGTTCTCTATCTAGCATCAATAGATGCTCAAATGGGCCTACAAGTATGTCCACAAGTGTGAGACCAAATATACACATTTTAGGGAGTCCCCTAAAGTGTTAACTTTGACTGTACTTATATAGCGCCTTTCTAGTCTTTTCAACCACTCAAAGTGGTGTACACTACATGCCACACTCACCCATCCGCATACATTCATACACTGATGGCAGTCGCTGCCTTGCAAGGTGCCAAGTGCTCATCAAACGGAAACTAAGCATTCATACACATTCGATGTGCAGCATCTGGATTCATTTTGGGTTGCTCAAGGATACTTCGACATGCAGTGAGAGGAGCCGGGGATCGAATCACCAACCTTCTGAATCATCTCATATTAGCAAATTCTATCCACTGCTAATGAGAGCCGAGATGTGGTTTAAAACTCAGAAAAAAGCTATACATTTCTGTTATATTAAAATAATAAGACACTCAACATTGTCAAAAACAAATAGTAGCGATATCATTGTATAAGATCCAACAGATCCAACTGACTAGAAAGTAATTGATATAATTTGCACAAACAGCTTGATTGTCTCTACATTTTCTCACAATCCTCTGTGCAAGTTAACAAAGTACCAATTAAGGCAGAGAGCAACCTACTCCCCCTCCGACACACACACAAAAACACACAACCACACAGACACACACAGCAGTGAACAGACCCTCCCTTAACAACTCTGTAAATGTTAGTTCAGAGACAATCTGAATATTTATAGCCTCAATAACTCAATCTGCTTCATTAGAAGTCACAATCTACTGAAGAGGCCTTTCACAGGGCCACAGAAGAAGAGTCCATTGTTGAATTCTTCTTGATCTGAGGCACTGCAGCAGCTTCCACTATTCCATCATGCTCCAGCCATGTTAGTCTGGCTGTAAAAGTCAATCGCAGTGAAATGCAGTGATTAACTCACAAAGGTTATCGTCTCCTGGGTTTAGAGTGTGTTTGTGTGTGTGTGTATGTGTGTGTATTATGAGAGGTTGTGTAGTTTGGAGGATGTATCCAGAATGTCTAAGTAACTTCACAATAGGGGGTTGCCCCGTGAAAAGGCCAGAGCAGAGCCAAGACAAAGAGGGAACCTGGCCTCCTGAAGTGGACCCACGGGTGGGGGTTGGAGTGGAGGGAAGCTGCTGATAGCAATGTTTAATAAAACAACTAAAGGTAAACCTATTCTAGTGAAGTGAGGGCAAAATGCGCTGAAATGCTGACTCAAAAATAAGAAATTTAAATAATGAATCTAAAAGACTGCACTGGATTTATGAATGTGTAACTTTCTTTTTTCCTCACTTTGATGGTACATTTAATCAATCTGTGTAGTGAATCCACAAACAGAGGCATGTTCCATCTGTTTGAGGGGCAGGGAGCGACAAAAAAAGAGGGTCAAGGCATTTGCACATCAAGTCACATTTTTTGTGTCATCCGATTAAAATCTTTGCACATAGAAATCTTGGACAAATTTCGTACCAAAAATGGTTAGGCCGCCAGTGTGCAGAAAGTTGTGAGGTAACAGGTTAGTCAGGATTAGGATTAGCACCATAGAAGGCACTTCAATTTCTATTGAAAGGGCATACTAACAAGAACAAAAAACAAGTGTAATTGTATTGCACCTTTCTCGTCTTCCTACCATTCAAAGCGCTTTTACACTACATACCACATTCATCCATTTACACAATAATGGCAAGACCATCACAAACAGAAACAAACAAATTTATCCATATTCATACACCAGTGCACAGCATCAGGAGCAATTTGGGGTTCAGTATCTTACTCAAGGACAACATACAACTGGAGGAGCGGAATGGATCAAACAACCAACATTCTGATTAGTGGACAACCTGCTCTACCTCCTGCCACAAAAGTAAATCCTCTCAGTTATTACTTATGACCCACTAAGTGTGTCACTAAGTGTCTGTATCTGCAGAGACCCAAGTCGAATCCCCAAGTTCCTACAGCAGCCCAGAAGGGACAAACCAAACACTGACCTTAGATAGGGCCTTTCGTGCTTTTTGCCAGTTTTGCAGCCACCGTAATTAGTTTCTCAGTCACACAAGCCCATTCTCATTCCTAGGTCATGAAAAACAGACGCAAGCAGTGTTCAGTTGGTTGCAGTCTGCAACTTGACTGCTAGATGCCATTAAATTCTACACACTCGTCCTTAATATGTCAAACATTTAAACTCTGCTGCATTAACTCACCTAAACCAAAAAGGTAACTGTCAAAGCACCCAATTTGGGTAGTTCTGTATCTGCATCATTCACTACAACCAGCAAAAAACAAAAAACAGGTTGCAGACGTCATTTGCAACAAGCTGACAAGGTAACCCTAATAAGCAGTTTATTATAGCACTGAATGGTGTCCATAAAAACATGAATCATTGCCCCCCAGCAAAGCAGGTGGCTGTGTGAACCAGTTACCTTAACAGGTTAGAGAGAGAGAAATTTGACCTATATATGCTATTTCAAGTGTGTTGTAATTCTTCAAGCTAGTAATATAATTAAAATAACCTGTTGCATGCTGACTGATTGATGCATGTATGATTCTTTAATCCTGATGGGTCACATCCAAAATTACTGATCAGCCATAACATTTTGAGCACTGACAAATAAAGTGAATAACACTGATAATCTCATTATCATGGCTCCTGTCAGTGGGTGAGATATATTAGGCAGCAAGTGAACTTTTTGTCCTCAAGTTTATTTGTAAAAAATAGTAAATATGGTCAGCATGAGGATTTGAGCGACTTTGACGGCTTTGGCCAAATTGTAATTGCTAAACGACTGGGTCAGAGGATCTCCAAAACTGCAGCTCTTGTGGGGTGTTCCGAGTCTGCAGTGGTCAGTACCTATCAAAAGTGGTCCAAGGAAGGATGAGCCAAGGCTCACTGATGCACGTAGGGAGTGAAGGCTGGCCTGTGTGTTCCGATCCAACAGATGAGCTACTATAGCTCAAATTGCTGAAAAAGTTAATGCTGGTTCTGATAGAAAGGTGTCAGAACACACAATGTTTTGTATGGGGCTGCATATGGCTTATTGGTGTATGTTTACAGACTAGACGAATAACCAGTAATGCTGGACGCAAACATAACAAAGCACATTTAAAACTGTGCCCCTCGAAGCTGGTTCAGGTCAGTCGGGGCCTCAGAGTGAGCAAACATGAGATATGATTATTATGAACAGATCCCAGTTCCTGCTGACGACAGAAACACGTAGTTGAAGGTTGAGTTATGCTCTATCTCTGTTGCATACACTGTGTGAGGTTGTGTGTTTTGGTAAATGGAGCTGTACTTGTATACCGCCTTACTAGTCTCCCGACTCATCTGTGGAAACATAGCAGTTCAACATGGAGGCTTCAACAGAAAGCAACCCGCATCTATTGATAAAAATTACTCATTCTAATAAAAACATAACAATTCCTGAGGCAGAGGGAGTGTAACACCATGACTCCACAATATCTTTACATAGCAATAGTTGTTTGTTGCTATTTTAATGTTCTAAATCTCATATATATAACTCATATACCGTAAAACTTCTGGTAATAGCCCAGGCTTTTATTTGCTTAAATCACTGAACTCCCCCTGCCTTTACTTGGGACAGGCATCTATTTGGGACAGGCATTTAATTCCTTTAGCACAAAACTAAGCTAAACTCTAACTGCTGCTTCTCTTGAGATCAACTAACATGATGATTATGAACGCTCCAGAGGTTTTTTTTCTTCTCTATTGTTTACCACGTATGTCAGAATGAAATAATGTTTGCTGTTGATCTTTTAACTGATCTAATGATGTGCATGATAAGCATGTACATATTGACAGAAGTTTAAACATTTATATTTGTGTAGAAGATTGAAAGGACTTCAAACTTGCTCATGCGGGGAACCACTACTACAGAACTACTACAGTCTACTTTGTTATTTGTTCCGCCATAATATCAGCATTATTAAACCAGCTTTTAGTCATGCTATTGGCATGGCTCTATTTATGACAATGATTTTTTTGGTCCATAAATATCTACTATATTTGTGCAAAATGTTGTACAGATATTCATTGTTCCCAGACAATACATGCTATTGAGTAGATTCAGCATGAACATTTTGCAAATACATTAATTCAAATCTTTTTCATAATTAAAACCTAGCATCCTGGCATTTGCATTTCCAATTTTGACACTCCCTGAATCACCAGCAATAGGAGAAACTTTTCATTTGTATACAACATATAACAAGTCTTGACCTAAGGTTATCTTGCTCACTGTGTCAAACTAAATTACACTAAACTGAAACATATAACAAAATGTGTCTAACACAGTTATTCTCTCTAAAATATACAGTATCTGCCCATGCAGGAGATTCCATGAGCTCTTTTTTGGTGTAACCCTTGAAGTGCGTTCAGACTGGATGTGAGCAAATTATTTTGCTTCTTTTGCTTTTGCACAAATTTGACTGGCATCCATCTTGTGTCTTTGCATTGACTTCATATGTAATTGACCAGCCACTTTGTATTTAGTCTGAACGCACCTTCACAATAAAATATCCACTTTGTATGCACTTCTTCCTCAATTATGCCAAACAAACTATAAACATAATTTCCTGAGTACCAGAGAGAAAAATATAATCATAATAATCAGTGATAACGTCAAACTAACATTTATTCATGTGAAAACTGTGAGGCAATACTTAAACATCTTAGTACAGCAGTCCATTTATTGCTGTTGCACAAATGTTCCATTCTCTGCAGCAATGATTAGAAGACTGAGGCAAATAAATTGGGATTTACAGGTTTGGCAGTAAGATCCCAAACTTGAAATACACGTGTAATGTGGCTAAATCTGCAACAATAAATGAAGCAAGAATTTCATGGGGACTAGTTAAAGGAATCACAGTTTTGTTTGACACCATTAATGATTCTATTTTTAAGTGAAATTAAGTGAATTGCCCCCAATTTAGCTCCCTGTTAATTGGCAGCATATGTGTTGAGGTGTTAATCCAATTACAGCAGCAAATACCACTAAGAATGTCACATTGGGATCTAGTTTGGGGCTCAGCACTAATAGTATAAAGTGATTGCATATTATTGCTTATCTGGATTGGCAAGTAGCTGGTTTCAGCTGCGTGTCAGTAATCTTGACATTATCCCTCTGCTTCCTCTCTTCTTGTTAGTACTACATGAACTTCATTTATGGGATATTCTGTTTGTCTGTTATCTGGTGTCAGATGTTGTCCATGCCAATGGAGGGCAGTAGCACAGTGTTTGCTAGCTTCTCATCATTTTGCTTGTTCTGAGTGTGATGTTGCCTTGGCATACCCTGGTCTGGACCTGGAGTATTTGGGGTGTGCATGGCAAATTTGCACATTAACCAAAAAGGTGGAAAGCCAGCACATGACATGAATGGTGAAGAGTGAAGAAAGCTTTAACATTGTTTTCACACCTGATGCAAACTATATGTGCCCAGCTAGAGTACACAGTGTTCAGACTAATCAAACAAACCCTGATGTGAAAGCTGCCAGTCACTGAATATGAGTTAATTATGTATTTGTCTGACAAAATCAAATGTAATTTAAACTGTTAAACAGGACATTTATGACTGGCACCTGGGACCTGCAGCAATTGTTTGCTTACATTGTCAGGTCACATCAACACAGTCCTGAATTAGCTTTTTGACTGTGATTTGTAATGATATCTAATGATGTTTTTCTTCTGAACTTCACCTTGAATTTTTCTTTATTTAAATATTTTTGGGTTTGATATGGAGATAAACTTTTTTTTAAAGATCTGTAACTGTCAAATTATGTACATCATATACACTGGCATCAACATATTCAAGCAAGGCGGTCCACAATTGTTAGTGTTTGTTTTTGAAACTATCAGAAAAAGTCAGGAAGTCCAATAAATCATGTTCCATTAGCATCTTATACCATCCAAAGATCATGGGAGCCTTATTAGAATGTTAAGATAAACAATATCATTATAGCACTATGAGCTGCAAAAAGATGCCTGATAAAAATAAGCCTTATGGTAAATGGACTGTATTTATATAGTGCCTTTCTAGTCTTTCGACCATTCAATGCGCTATACACTACATGCCCACTCACCCCATTCGCACACAATCATACAGTGATGGCAGTGACTACCAGAGCGTAAACAAAGCATTCACACATACACTGATGCGCAGCAACCGGAGCAATTTGGGGTTCAATATCTTGCTCAAGGACACTTCGACATGCAGCCAGAGGAGCCAGGGACTGAACCGCCAACGTTCCGATTAGTGGACGACCCACTCTACCTCTGAGCCACAGCACGTAACTTGAATGGAAAATTAATTTTTTGTGCTTTAAGTCCACTGTGTTCCCCCCTAAACTTACTTAAGTTCACATGGCGATGGTCTCTGTCCGACGCAATCTTAACAACTTTGTACCTGCTTTCACTTTTCATTCTCCGCACGAATGGGAAGTGATGCTACCTATACACTCTGCTCCAAAGAAGCGAGAAGGGATGTCCAATTATCAATTCTCAACTTGTTGAACCTTTTTTACACAGTGAACCAACAAGCCCTCTTGTCAACCCTATATAAGCTTGGCTTTTCTGGTTTAAGTACTAACTCAATTCAATTCAATTCAATTTAATTTTATTTGTATAGCGCCAATTCATAACAGACGTTATCTCAGGACACTTTTCAAATAGAGTAGGTCTAGACCGAACTCTTTAAAACATTATTTACAGAGACCCAACAGTACCACCATGAGCAAGCACTTGGTGACAAGGGCAAGGAAAAACTGCCTGTTAAAAGGCAGAAACCTAGGACAGATCCTTCGTCTCTAGGTGGGTGGTCGTCTGCCTCGACCAGTGGGGGTGAGAGAGAGAGAGAGACAGACAGAGAGAGAGAGAGAGAGAGAGAGAGAGACAAACAGGTGCACAGCAACAACAGTATTGGCAATGGCAATCTAGCAGGACCATGGCAGGAGGCTCCACCAGGATCGATAAGAACCTGCGAGACGAGAAAGCACAAGAACTCCGGGGAAGAAGTGAAGTTAGTAACATGCATTAATGGAACATGAATGAGTGCAGAAAGAGAGAGGAAGAGAGGAGCTCAGTGCACCATGGGAAATCCCCCGATAGTCTAGGCCTATAGCAGCATAACTAAGGGATGGTTCAGGACTCAACTGATCCAGCCCTAACTATAAGCTTTATCAAAGAGGAATGTCTTAAGCCTACTCTTGAATGTGGAGAGGGTGTCTGCCTCTCGAACCACAACTGGAAGCTGGTTCCACAAGAGAGGAGCTTGGTAACTGAAGGCTCTGGCTCCTGTTCTTCTTTTAGAGACTATAGGAACCACAAGTAGCCCAGCATTCAGAGAACGTAGTGTTCTAGTGGGGTAATAGGGTACTATGAGCTCTTTAAGATATGAAGGGGCCTAACCATGAAGAGCTTTATAGGTGAGGAGGAGGATTTTAAATTCTATTCTAAATTTTACAGGGAGCCAGTGCAGAGAAGCTAGTACAGGAGAGATGTGATCTCTTTTTGTAGTTCCTGTCAGTACTCGTGCTGCAGCGTTCTGAATTAATTGGAGCGTTTTAATGGACTTATTGGGGCAACCTGATAATAAAGAGTTGCAGTAATCCAGCCTTAAAGTAACGAATGCATGGATTAGTTTTTCTGCATCTGTCTGTGATAGTATGTGTCTAATTTTTTTAATATTACGTAAATGAAAGAAGGCAGTCCTAGAGGTCTGCTTCATGTGGGAGTTAAATGACAAATCCTGATCAAAGATAACTCCAAGATTCCTGACAGTGGTGCTAGAGGCCAAGGTAATGCCATCTAGAGTAACTATATCTTTAGACAGTGAGTCTCTAAGGTTTTTGGGGCCAAGAACAAGAATTTCGTTTTTTTCTGAGTTTAACATCAGAAAATTGCAGCTCATCCAGGATTTTATGTCCTTAAGACATGTTTGTAATTTAGATAATTGATTAATTTCATCGGGCTTGATCGATAGATATAACTGCGTATCATCTGCATAACAGTGAAAGTTAATGGAGTGATTCCTAATAATGTTGCCTAAAGGGAGCATATATAAAGTAAATAGTATTGGTCCAAGTACAGAACCTTGTGGAACTCCATGAGTAACTGTAGTATTTACTGAAGAGTCATCGCTAACATGTACAAACTGCGAACAATCTGATAAATATGACTTAAACCAGCTTAGTGCGGTTCCTTTAATGCCAATTTGATGCTCAAGTCTCTGTAAAAGAATATCATGGTCAATGGTGTCAAATGCAGCACTAATATCTAATAATACAAGTACAGAGACAAGTCCATTGTCAGAAGCAATCAGAAGGTCATTATTAACTTTAACGAGAGCTGTCTCTGTGCTATGATGAACTCTAAATCCTGACTGAAAATCCTCAAATAAACTATTGTTATGTAGAATATCACACAACTCTTTGGCAACTACTTTCTCCAGAATCTTAGAGAGGTAGGGGAGGTTAGAGATTGGTCTATAGTTGGCTAAAACCCCTGGGTCAAGAGTGGGCTTTTAAAGAAGGGGTTTAATTACAGCTACTTTAAAGGACTGTGGTACATATCCTGATAATAAAGAAAGATTAATCATATCCAGTAAAGAAGTGCCAATTAAGGGAAAAACTTCTTTAAGCAGCCTAGTTGGGATCGGGTCTAATAGACAGGTTGATGGCTTCAATGAAGAAATGATTGAAGTTAACTGATGAAGATCGATAGCAGAAAAACAGTCTAAATATATATCTAAGTTTACATTAGCAAAAGTCCCTGAACTTGGAGACCACAATGGCCTGGAGATGGAAAGAGTGGACAGCCTTAAGTTGCTAGGAACAACAATCTCCTCCACTCTGAAATGGGATGACAACTTGACCTGTATCATCAGAAAAACCCAGCAAAGACACTTTTTCCTGCACCAGCTCAAAAAGTTTGGAATGTCCAGAGAGGGAATGCTGCATTTCTACAGTGCTGCGATAGAAAACCTTTTCACCTTTTAGATGTCTCTATGGTACGGCAACTCCACAGCTCAGCTTTTTTCAAAATTGTATATGATTGATATCATACATCCACAGATGTATATAATGTAGTATTTGAGGATTACTGTGCTGTGTGTTATGTGTTCATGCTGCACTGTCGTTGTCCTGTCATGAACACACAGAGATGATGAGAGAAACACGAGACAAATTTCTAACAACTAAATTGTAATAAGGAGTATTGAGGTACCATGGCAAGGAGAAGAGACCAAGCGTCACTTTCTTCCACTGTGGTACTGCAAGGATCTGTGCTTGATCCCCTTCTTAATATACACTACGTTCCTCCAATTATCTACTTACATGATTTTTCTTACTACTGCTATGCTCATGATAACATTCAATGTTTTCTCAAAATGGATGATGGAACACAATCTTTAACTCAGTAAACAAAAAAAAATCACTTGAAGACTTAAATCTTCTCGTTATACTAATATGCTCTGCTCTTAACCTATTGATACTTCCCTATCTCTTTAAAAATAATAATAAGTAATTTGCTAGGCGCTTACATGTCTCTTCATGCACCTGCAACCCTTGTGGCGCTTGTGTCAGGTGGAACGTTGAACTGAGTGTTGAGGCACTTGTTCTCCTGTTCTATCTGTTGGTGGGATATGACCTCATTTGTACATTGCTTCGGAAAAAGCATCGACCAAATGAATACATGCAAATTGAAGTCTGATCAAACATATTAAGAACTGCCTCTGACCATGTGTATTCACAAATGATGAAAGCCTAGCTGTGTTAGAAAATGTAAACACACACCTTTTAACTAAATGATAAGATATCAAAACTAATAAACAATATTTAAAACTGTTAATTTACTAATGCATTGAATTTGAATGTATTAATTAACCATGAAATGTATGCCTTTTGATCCACATACATTTTTGTTATTAGAAAAAGCATTCCAGTCCCAGCTTCCAATATGTGAGAATGTCCATATTGAAACCTGACAATTTTGATTTTCATTGTTTTTATTTACTTATTATAATACTAATGATCAGTTGTTGTTTTTTTACAGTCTAGGTCTTGTCCATGGCTTGGATTGATTGATTGATTGATACACACCTCCAGGCAAATGTATTTCCATATATAGTGAAATGGGGGTGATGTGGCATGCTAACATAGTAGGCATGCCCCTATCCATTTAGAATAATTCCAATAAACTAACATATGCATGGTGGTAAGAGAAAATTGGCCAGAGTGCAAGTTTCATGAATTTGACTGTGATTGTGCATGAAAAGTATTGTAAGACCATTTCTACACACATATTAGTGAATGAGGCCCAATGTGTGAGATGTAATCCTAGGCCTGCTTTCAGTGTGTGTTGCTGTTCCTGTCTGAGTTCTGGCAGCCCCTGTGGACAAAAGCAGTAATGTTTCCATCACCTTTTTCATTGGTTTTATGAGTAAACCAACCCGGTGGCAGGCATTAAGAAGAACTATATAGATATAGCCAGTCTTCTTGCTGATGTTCTTGTTTGTTTATGTAGGTCATATATTAGTGTTAAACTGAGACTGTTTCATAACCAGTTAAAAACTACTTGTAGTAGGTTTAACTAAGTTGTAAGCAGATCCTAAACAGTAACCAGAGTCAGGAATGTTAATGTCCCTATGTATATGCTCCCTCATGGCGTCTCCTCTGCCACATGTGAAACAATCTGTGGTCATACAGAAGAACTTTCAGGAAGAGAAAAAAAGCCAGACTGTGTAAAAAAGGAAGTAGGAGCATCTGAGAACGAGGTGTAATTACATGTTTGCTTGGCAGCAGCAGAGCTACATGCTTGTTAAGTGGTGGGAGGGTTTTGAATGTGTGTGTGTGTATAGTATGTGCCCTGTGAGTGTCTCACAGGGTTGTGTATGTGTGTGGGCAGGGAAGCAGTTGGTTTGTTTTATATTAAACCAGCGGATATGCACAATGACCCTGTAACATGCATGCATTTATCAAACTGTAAACCTTGGCAAGGAACGGTTGTATATCCTCAGCAGTGTGGGAAACAGTGCAGTGCAGTGTGCTTGAATAGGTTCTGTATATTTACATGGGCTTTAGAGGCTAAACAGCTCAATACTCCATCCCACATCTCACAGCTGGACTGAGCACATTGTCACCAGCTGCAGTGCACTGAACCACAACACCAAACAGGGTCACTTTCTCTTTTTCTGCTTTTGCTCAGATAATTTTAGGTTTAGTGGATATTATACAGAAGAGTACTTAACTTAAAGGATTTTAAAGTAACCATATTTCTTAGGAGCAAGGACCCATTCCCTGATGATTCCTTTCCTTTAAAGAGAGGATTTGTTCCTTCTGTGACACAGTAGAGTAATGAGTACCTCCCACAGAAAACCACTGTGTTGAATAATTGACTGTAAACACTTAGGGAATGTTAATTAAGCCTCTCACACAACCAAACAGATTCAGTGGGTAATTTTGTGCTCTGGGGACAGGGAAACCTTATGCGGCTCAGTATGTGTAAAGCTGCAACTTCCACTTAAATTTGTTGAAAACAAACCAGGTTTTTATGTTTCCTTCAGTGTGGACTGCTTAACAGGCCGAATAATGGCAGCAGCATTTTAGCAAACAGTGATATATTTAGTTGAGAATAAACCTAGGACAGCAGCCAATGTCAGTAACACAAAAAAAGATGACTTTTTTCTGTCCAGCTCCAAAATGGAGAGGATGGGGGGAGGGAGGAAGTAGAGGGGGGTGGAGGTGGGGGAGGGCCCACCCCATGTAGCCGAGGTGTGAATGGGGGTACCTGAGGAGGTGGAGGGGGTCCTGTAATACTCCATCAAGGCTTCCTCTACCTCAACTGACCACTGCTGCACAGTCCTGGTAGTGATGGACTGTCTCCTCCTAACAGCATTTCATTGTAATGAAGAAAAAAACAAAAAGAACAAATAGCCCCCCATATGGCCAAAAAATAAGTTGATAAAAAAAGACTTCTAATTCAATTCAATTTTTTTCAATGTTGTAATTTATAGAGTTAATATTTGTATTTCCCAGAAAAGCTGATTTCATGTACATGATATCTCAGAAGGAGACACTTATTCCATGTCGTCTCGCTCTATGTTTACATAGAGAGTGATATTCCAATTAGAATTGGTTTAAAAGCCCAAACAGAATAAAAAAGCTCCATCTAAACACCTCAATCAGAATAAACAGGCCTAAACAGAGTGAAATTTCCATAGGGAGAACCATCTCTGAATAACATTCTCAAGTCGGACTAGGGTTTCCATGCTCTTCCCAAAATGCCCACATTGGGTAAACCCGGCATCATTTGCATGAGGAGTAGGCTGCATGACAAACCTTATTTGGTGGATCATATTTTTTTCTTTAATGACTATTTACAACTCTCAGTTTGGTCATATTTTGACTGCTCATCTGTTTTCTTTTTCAAATAAAATTGTCAAATCTTGGGGTTTGTTTCTAACCACTGGTCATGTTTCTTGAACCTTTTTGTGATATTGCAGTGTACACAGATTTGAGCTATTAACTTGATTAGCAGGATGTCCTTTTTGATAGGAATGATGGCCAACAAGGTAAAACTTCCTTTTAAGAGGCAGAAACCTTGGAAAGACCCCGGCTCTAGGTGGGTGACCGTCTGCCTGCAAAAAAAAAAACACATTCTATTGAATGGGAGTCATCTCTTAAAATTGAGGAATAACTGAATTTGACATCCAAATACAGATATTCACAGTATTTTAATGAGCCATTCAAATACAGTTAATACCAAGTCTTTACCTTTCCATTTAAGCAACAATATAAAAGCTCTTAATGGAAATAAATTAGATATTAAATGGTCACCATTGCTGTCAACAGTCTGTTGCACTCTGCTTGGGGTACGCTTTTTTAGCAGAGATTCCAGGGTATCTTGGAAAAACTTACACTCTACTTCTAACTAATCCTGTCCCTCACTGTGTGTATGTGTGCACGTGTGTGTAGTCTCTCAAAAACAAGGTTTGACAAAAACAGTGTCCAGCTGAGGGCCTTCTCTTATCAACTTTAACGTAGGGAGTCAATAAAGTTCACTAACACATCACACACACACACTATTCATCGACCCTGTACAAAATGTAATTGTGTAGTCTTAAAGGCCAGTGTGTAACATTTAGGGGGATCTTTTGGCAGAAATGAAATATAATATGGATAGGTATGTTTTCATTAGTGTATAAGCACCTGAAAATAAGAATCGTTATGTTTTCATTACCATAGAGTGCCGTTTTTATCACAGCCACTGTAGTTTCTCCTGCACACTTCACATTCTCATTCCCAGGTCAGCAGATACAGACTCGAGTAGTGTTCAGTTAGTTGTAATCGGCATCTTCACCACTAGATGTCACTAAATCCTACACACTGGTTCTTTAAGCAGTGTTGTTGGGGTTAACACATTACATTAATATATTAATTTTAATGGTAACAAAATAATATAAAGTAATAATATAAAATTTCAATAATATTATTACAGTTTATTACTGTGTCAAGTAATGCGTTACCAAGGGTGCCAGGTCAGGGATATGCCTGTGAGACACAGCTGAATTGTGAGCACGGAGTCACTGCAGACCTGCAGACCCAGGGTTCACAGGACTGACTGAAATATCTTTTTACCATAAATGTTGTAATATAAGGGGATTTGCAGGGATACCGCTATGAAACAACGTTATCATCGTTAACCTTCCATTTAATTTTTTTTTGTGAAAGTGACACCCAATACTCTACACAGGCACAGTAATATGTTAAAGTAACTTACTACTTTCACATTCACCCTTTCACACACATTCACTCAGCGATGTCAAAGCCCATCGAACAGAAACTAACTAATTCATACACATTCACAAGGAGCAATTTGGGGTTCAGTATCTTGCTCAAGGATACTTCGACATGTGGCAGAAGGAGCCGGGGATTGAACCAACAACCTTCCGATTAGGAGATGACCCACTCTGCCTCTGCACCACAATCAAATCTTTCCAGTTGTTGCTCTCTAAATCTCAGATTAGCGTGGAGCTTTAAATATGGTTTTTGGCTTTAAAAACACTAACTTTGACTTTTAAACTGAAGTTTTCTTCTGGTCCAGCAATTTGTCAGTTTGAACGTCTAGTCAAGTTAGCTCTTGCTGAATTCCCCATCTATCTATAGTAATAGGACAAATGTGTCACATTAGATTAGATGAAATTACATTAGTTTAGATTAAATCTACTTGCTGAGCCATTCCTGACCTCCCTGAAGCCCTATTGAAAAATTCTGTTAAGGTGCCCTCCCAGCTGACCTATGAGTGATGTAAACCATTACACAGACACACCTGACATTCAATTAAATTAAATTAAATTAAATTAAATTTTATTTGTATAGCGCCAATTCATAACAGAAGTTATCTCAGGACACATTTCAAATAGAGCAGGTCTAGACCATACTCCTTATATCATTATTTACAGCGACCCAACAGTTCCCACCATGAGCAAGCACTTGGATGACGGCGGCAAGGAAAAACTTCCTTTTAAGAGGCAGAAACCTTGGACAGACCCCAGCTTTAGGTGGGTGGTCGTCTGCCTCGACCAGTTGGGGTGAGTGAGAGAGAGAGAGAGAGAGAGAGAGAGAGAGAGAGAGAGAGAGAGAGAGAGAGAGAAACAGAAGGACAGAGACAGAGACAAAGGTGCACAGCAACAACAGTAGCAACAACTACACTAATAGTAGTGACTGATGATGATGATGTTGAACATGAAGACGATGATGACGACGACAACAACAACAACGATTAGGGGACAATGAGTGAATGATTATAGTAATAATAGTATCTGTATTCATAATAATAGTAAGAATAATAATAATAACAATAATATCAGTGATATTAGGAATGGGAGTCAAGCAGGACCATGGCAGGATGCTCCACCAGGATCCATGAGAACCTGCGAGACGACAGTGAGAGACATCCCAGTGCTTCCACCACAATCCCCCTTCCTTAAAAAAAAAAGGTTTCTCGCTCTGTCGGCCTAGGTCTTATTAGACCTCTACAGAATGGAATGAGGTGTAAATAAGCAATATTTATTGAATAGACTATTTTCTCAGGTTAACACGACAGTTCCCGACAATTTATAGTTCATCTTCAAGCCTTTGCTTAATGCAGATATGCTTTTGTAGAGTGATTGAGCTGCAGCTCTAATCCTGATGTCTGGGAAACTGCACTTCTGTGAGTTTGCGTGACATTTAAGTGTAGTTCCGAGATTGGTATTGCTCAGGTGCCGTGGCGCAGCCAGAATGCATCACAGCTGTGCCCGGTGGAATTTGGGAGTCAGACTTCTGTCTGTAGTGGACTGTGAAATTGTCAATGGAGTGCATTTATATAACAATCAAGGTGCTTTACAACACATTGCTACATTTGTAACAGTAAAGTCTATATACTGTATTACTGCAATGTCAAATAGCGCCACTAGGTGGTGCCTCCATTTTGTAGCATGAAGCGGATGCAGAAATGATTCTTGAACATGCACTGTATGTAATGGCCAGCAGGAGTCAGCGCCATTGGCTGCAATAATACCATACCATGCAGTCTTATGCGGAATGAGCCTACTTTTCACTTGATTTAGTAAACAATCTCCTGATGAGTTTATGGTCTCAATCTCTAGTTTCAATCTTCTTTCATTCAGCATGATGTTTATTTAGCCAATTATGGTCCCATTTAGAGTAAAATAGACAATAAAGCAGTGTATGCTTGAGGCTGTGGCTACTTTCAAACCAGGCAGTGCTTATCAAATATGAATCAAGATTCCATTACTGCACTGCCAATCATGGTTTGACAAACATATTTTAGTGTACTGTTTAACTGTAATACGATAATGTGTCTGATCAGGCAAGCTTCCATTGTTTCCTGCTATGGGTGAGTCGTAACTGCTCTGACAAACTGTCATGGCAACGACCATAATGCCAAACTCAAGGCTTCAAAACAGTACTCCACATACCAATGGGTGACGTTCACAAAACTAAATAGGCCAGCATGTATAAACACAAGCATTTATTAAAGAAATAATAAAAGCAAAAAAGAGAAAAATACACAATAGGTGTGTGTCCTTTGTCCTCTGACCAGATGTTTCAGGAACGCATGAAACACGTGTTGGTGGTTAAGACTGTGACTGTGTGAATCATAACATTAAACTAACATCACTATAGCACTGTCTCAAAGACTACAGTTACTACAGTAACCTGAGTTAATCAAACTTAACATCACAACAACATAACCTGAATAAAAACACACCAGTACCGTAATTAAACGGTCCTTGCTTAGCAGTTAACCCTACTAAGTTATCTGTCTATGCCCACTACGTTACCAAAAGTCAGAGGAAGAAGAAGAGTTGTCAGTGAGCTGCGTGGATCAGCTGGCGATCCTGTGGGCCAGACTGAAAAGAGTTGTGGTTCTTAAGTCCAAACATCTTTGCTGTGCAATGTCCGCTGTTGCAGGTCGCAAGAGGAAAGGCGTTTCGCTCGTTGCTCTAATTGTTTTGTTGCTGGAAGTCTAAGCAAACATTACTTGTAGCTAGATAATCAAACATACCTACTGACTTACTGACCTGTGTGAGCTGGTCTGCTTGTGTGACAGCTCAGTCTCTGACCAATCTCGGAACTGAACAGGAAACGGTCGACTTTGTCAGCATAGGTTTGTGATGTTCATGGGGATTTATAACAGTAGATGACGTGAAATGCCAATTTTGGTAATTTCATATAGAATGTTAATATTAACACCAACATTGATGTTACAGTGAAGAGTAAATCTTTAAAGAGTCAGCTGATGATAATCTGCTGATGTGAGTGCCACTTTAACATTCTGCCAGAATGAATGCAGGGCTCCATCCCTTTCCAATATTTGCCCCTAGTTGGTGTCCTTTAGCTATATATCAATTAATTAAAGTACAGTAACAAAACAGAATGGGCACAATCGACTCAAGCAAATGCATCTACACCTCAATTCACACTGCTGAGAACAATTATGGACCTGTTCATGTTTACTTGTATCTTCATATTGACTAAAATTTGCTTTGTATTTAATTTGAACTTAATTTTAAGTATATTACAAAATTACTTTGGTCATTGGTAATCAGAGGCATAAACAAGCTAAGTAGATTCTCAAGGTTCCTAGTCTACTAAGACAAAACAAATAATTCAGGAATGACTTTTGTGAATTTTTTTCATTTAAAATGCAATGTTTTTATTTGACTCACAACGCATAGGTAGCAAGACTCCGGATTCCAGAACATCTTAGAACCCAGCAGTGCTCCTCTCGGAAATACATAACAGTGCTTTAATTTCCTGGGGACCTAAAGCTGCAGAGTTACCAGACAACTTCAGTAATAACCAACAAATCCCCTGTAGATTGGACTCAAAGCATTTTACCCCCTGAGAAGAAACCAAGGCACACACACTTACACACAGCAACAATGGCAAATCTAAAAAAATAAAATAAATAAGACTTGAATATATGAAGCAGATGTGAGATAAAGTTATGAATCTACATATATATTAAAAGATTACTGCAGAAATCAAGCCATGATAGCAACTTGATGCTGTAAGGGAAAAGAATATTTATATTTACACAGTACAACAGTATAACTGCATACCAACTAGCTATGTGTCAGTTACATTTGGATTTGCATCTGCCATTCCTAGACTACTAGATTGCAGCTCTAGCATCCAAATTAGTGTCAAATAAAACATTTTTAGTGTAATGGGCAACATAACCAGGCTTAGCAGTATAACTATACTCTTGGATGAAAATCAAATCTTGCACACGGTTAGGAGAGATTCTGTTTACTCTGCCCCTTTAAGGTAGAAATAAATTGCTGCCCTAAATGAAGGCGTTATAGTGTCTCAAGGTAGAAACTGGGTATATGTTGAAGTAATGCTGCAGTAATGAAGGCAGATCTTAGTGGAGACAGAGCTGACCCTGACAGTGAAGCTTTCAATTTACTAGTCAATATACATTCCAACTTTTATTTATGGTCATAGAATAGTGACTGAAAGATTCATAGATATGAGCAGCAGAGAATCTGGGCTCAGCCTTAGGTACATTGAATATCCACAAGGAGCTCTGAGGAAATCCACTGCTCCTTGAAAGGAGTCAGTTGGATGCTTCCTGGTTGCCTCCCTGTGAAGTAAGTCCAACTGCAAAGGGCCTGGTCCAGGCCCAGAAGATGCTGAATGGATTATGCATGCTCCATGGCTATGATACTTTCACCTGGACAAGAAAAAGTTGGAAAGTGGGTGGATGCATGACATGAGTAGCTGACACACTGCAATATATTTTCCACATGAGGTTGAATTAATTTCATCACATGCAACTATGTGGGTTTCCCTAAAAGGTCAGTGATAGCAGAATACTGCGGTGGTCTTTTATGGACTTGGAAATGGTATGGAATTGAATCGACACCATTTTAAATACTTAAATACATGAAACAGCAGCAGTATAGTCCCTTACTCCAGTGATTTAGATTTGCAAGAGACGGGTTTGACAAGGATCACAACTGATGCAGCACTTTTAGTCCCTAGTGTATAAAAAAATGGAACCTACACTTGCAGTGAATATTGTGTTTTTCATGAGACCCTTCCTGCCTGGTAAATGACCATGTCTTTCAAACATCACACCTCCCGTTTGTAACACATGCTTTTTAATACAAATGTGTAGTTTCTAAGCTCAAGTTGAGATATTAGGGTGATGTCACTTGAGTTATTTTCTCAAAATCTACAATGCTCCTCCAGAGCCACAGAACACATTATACTATTGTTTTCATGGACCGAGTAGTGCTTAATATGGCTAGTAAACTGACTTTGAGTCTTTATCTTCCAATGAGAGATCCAGAAATGCTAACGAGAGTAGTAAATAAACTGACCATGGAGCAGGCAGCAGAAAAATATTCTGTGATACTGCCCCACACGTTTTATCCAGAATAAGAACCTGTTGGCTCTTCTTCTGAGGTGCACTTGCTCTCTTACAAAGATTCCTAATGATTGAAAACATCCTGATGAAGAGAAAAAACACACGGTTTTGTTTATGTTGACAGTGAAATGAGGAAAGTGCTAGATTAGAGAGTGTAGATGGGATGATATGTGGTTTTCGTTGGAAAATCCATTTCTAGGTGCTGTTTTTCTCTGACTCCTGCTGCAGCAGATATTCAGCCATATTAAAGTGCTTTTCAATCATTTTAATAGCTGGGGATATGTAACACCCCCTGTTATTCTCACATCTTAAGCTCTTGGTGTTCCTGCAGGATTTATAAATGGTAATAATAAAAGTATGGATAACGTGTTTGCGCCTTCATTTATGTGTGTGTCTGTGTGTATTCCTTGTGGATCTGTGTGTTTGTGCTGTTTGAGTTTGGCCAGCAGGATAGAGACAAAGCTGTTGCTAAGCTGGATCTTTCGCTGCTGAAGAAATGCAGTGTTTATGCTGGGTTGTTTGGGTGCCACCTCCCTGGTGATGCCCTGGGCACTGGCACCCTCACCAGGCCTCTCTTGGCTGGGTGCTGCCTGGATCAGTGGGTGCTGTTTTACCTAAGTCTGGGTTTTCTGCAAGATCAGTCTTCAGACTTGGTTAAGATTTAAATATCAGTTAGATTAAGATCAATCTTAGTGTAAGGATTGGTCTTAGGTTTGAGTTCACACTAGAATCCATACATGAATAGATGTGTGTGTATGTGTGTCCAGAGCATAATGGCAGTCAGGCTCATAATGAGGCTCGGAGGCCCTCTGACCAGGCTTTTGAAGCATTAGGCAGACACTTGGCACCCACAGGATACTACATCATTTGGACAAAGGGGTATTCATGGGAACATATATGCAGAGCTGTAGACTCACATCAATACCCATGTGCACACACACACACACACACACACACACACACACACACACACACACACGCGCTAATGAGCTTCACACATTGCATTCTGCCAACTTATTTCCAGTGGTCTAGGTGCAAAAACACAAGACTTGCAAGTCTTTCTAAGATTTTTCTGGACTGCTGCAGGTGATGATTTACTGTTGACTCATTGCCAGGTACAATAATCTTGGTGCATAGATGTTCACAATTAACACTTGCCTTTTTTCTGTTTTTTTTCTTACTGTTGAAAGTAAAATAATAATGGACAAACAACTTGTAAAAACATACACTGATAAGACTAAGAAAGTAGAACAGGTTAATGAATTCTACTGAGAATACAGACAAATAATTTCTTAACTGTAATGTGTCTCTATCCACTGTGATCTGCATGCACTTGGCAGCACCTGCTTCTTTATTGTTGTTTATTATTGTCATCAGAAGTGCAATAGACTGCTGTTGCAAGTGTCTGACCTTCTGTCCTAGGACTGCAACAAGTTCACTGAAACTTGCATTGAACTTATGCTGACCGTTCTTGCTTGACCATGGAAAATAGCAGTTGACAGGAGTAGTAGTAGCAGTTTCACAGCATGTACTGTATCTATGTGTGACACAATGATAAAGAGAGGCAGTGTATTATCGAAATATGTTGATTATGTGTAACTGCTGAAGTGGAACCTTTCAGGCTTCTTTGCCTGCATCAAAACAGACCTCTCACCAGTAAACAACTATGAAATATGAACATCTAACAGCAAATAACTGTGAGAGCTGCCACAGGATGCACATGTTTTAACATCATGCTACCTCTTCTGACCACGACAAGAGCATGTTTCCCCTTCCATGTTAAGGAGACTACATAATGGTGCATTCAGTAACATAAATAGCTACTGCAGGGTTGGTATATATTATTATGCTCTTTTGTCAAAATGAGTCAAAAACCGTTAGCAGGGTTAGGTCAGTCGGTAGAGCTGGCGTCCCATGTACCGAGGCTGAGTCCTTGTGGCTCAGGGTTCGAATCTGACCTGCAGCCCTTTGCTGCGTGTTGTCCCCTCTCTCTCTGCCCCCCTTTCCTGTTTGTCTTCAGCTGTCACTATAAAATAAAAAGGCAATAAAAGCCCAAGAAAAAAAAAGAATGAGTCATTAACAGAACTGTTTTCCACTTCAGCCAAATATGTGTTTAATGTCTTTTTTTACATTAACCTCTGAGAGGCCCTGTAATCATGTTTAGATGAGATTATGTACAGTAAAATCTGTATAGAATTATGCCTTATGACGTCCATTTAGATAAGAAAGACGATAAAGGAGGCAATTGCCATTATGAATACTACCACAAATTTATGGTTCCCAATTGTCAAAAATGATCTCTGAACTATTCCTGAATGTCAGGGAGATGGGTGCCTTCTGGTGGTTGGTCCGGCATTCCAATACCAACTCGGGGGCTGGAAGTTGGACCAGAATGCCAGTCCAGGCACAATATCAAGGGGGCCCACGTGGTTCCCAATTTTTAGTTGCCCCTGTTTGGCTGAGACGGGTCCAACAAATTTGGGCCCTGATGTCCCTAACACATGAGTGAGGTTGCTAAATGTCAAAGCGGCCTGCTAGTAGTTTGGTTGTCCAGGAATTGCAGCAATAAAAGCAATATCACTCTGTAAAAGAGCTGTCCCTTGCACATTGGGCATCTGTCAGATGAAAAGTTGTGTGCCTGAATGACCAGGCTGTTTCAGCTACCAGTTTTGCATTTTCAAACTGTCCCTTTCAATGTGCTTTGTACCAACAGGAGTTTCACCTGGTCAGGTTCCATCATGCTCATTTGTGGCTGTTGAGTTATTGGGTGGAGAGAAGCGACCTCTTTTTACTGGTTGAAACCAGGCTATTGCAATTGAGTGCCTGAGATACCTTTTTTATGAATTGGCACTATACAAATAAAATAGAATTGAATTAAAATGTTGTATGTCGTGGCAGGTTTCATCACCAACCAATGCCCAGGCCCCCTATAGCAGAATTTAGGGGTTAGGTTACACTTTAAATATCTTCATATCTTAAAGACTTCATAGTACCCTATTTCCCCACTAGAACACTGCGTTGTCTGAATGCAGGGTTACTTGTGGTTCATATAGTCTCTAAAAGAGGAACAGGAGCCAGAGCCTTCAGTTACCAAGCTCCTTTCCTGTAGAACCAGCTTCCAGTTTTTTTTTCGGGAGGCAGACACCCTCTCCACATTTAAGAGTAGGCTTAAGACATTCCTCTTTGATAAAGCTTATAGTTAGGGCTGGCTCAGGTGAATCCCTTAGTTATGCTGCTATATGCCTAGACTATCGGGGGATTTCCCATAATGCACTGAGCTCCTCTCATCCTCTCGTCTCGCAGGTTCTCATGGATCCTGGTGGTGCCTCCTGTTGTTAATATTATTGATATTATTGTTATTATATTTATTACTATTATTATTTCTACAGTAACTATTATTGCTATAATCACTGCTTATTGTCCCCCATCGTTGTTGTCATCATCTTCTTCATGTTCATCATCATTATCACTATCAGTCACTACTATTAGTGTAGTGGTTGCTGATGTTGTTGCTGTGCACCTTTGTCTCTGTCTCTGTCCTTCTGTCGTTACCTCTGTTCTCTCTCTCTCTCTCTCTCTCTCTCTCTCAAATTCAAATTCAAAATGGGCTTTATTGGCATGAAAGTTTAAAAAAAAACAATATTTCCAAAGCAAAGCATTCAAATATAATACAATAAATCAAAGATATATACATCTCTCTCTCTCTCTCTCTTTCTCACCCCAACTGGTCGAGGCAGACGGCCACCCACCTAGAGCCGGGGTCTGTCCGAGGTTTCTGCCTCTTAAAAGGAAGTTTTTCCTTGCCGTTTGTGGTAGGCATAACATTCAGGTTCTGTAGCTAATCTAAGTGTAGAGTCATAAATGTGCGAATTCAAGTGATGTGGCAACATTTCCATCAAAGTTCAAAAAGCTTGAATGCCACGCAAAGACTTAAATCTGCAACTGGAAGTGAAGGGTTAATTTTGTGCCAGGCCCTAATATGAATGTTGCCAACCAGCTAATTTTTTTTTTAACATAAGCTGTTTTTGTCCAACAATGTAATAATGTTATATGTTCTAAAAGAGTTATGTCAGGGGCTTGTGGGTCCCACAAAAACATATGGGTTGAGGGGTCAATCAAATCAAAAGACTGCTTTGATGTCATGTTTTGGGGGGATGGTGTACAACAAACTAGAGAGAGAAGGAGACAGGTTGGGTGGTTCTTGGTGGGATGAGGTGTCAGGAGTGGTACAAAATGTAGCACCAGGGTGTACCAGGTCTTGTCCAATCTTCATTCCCAGCTGTAAAAAA
Organism: Dicentrarchus labrax; assembly: GCF_905237075.1. NCBI lineage: Eukaryota > Metazoa > Chordata > Actinopteri > Moronidae > Dicentrarchus > Dicentrarchus labrax. The sequence goes on from NW_026136719.1 coordinate 37,239,511, forward strand.
GAGAAATTGCATAGCCTTCATACCACCAGTGCCATGGCTTGTCAAATTCCTCAAGACTGCAGCTCCACTCCTGAACAGAGGAACAGAAAATCTAAACACTGGGTTCAAAGTCATGAGACATACAGCAAATCTTTGGTGTCCACATTACTTCCTATGACATGCAATAAAGACTGCAATGGGAAATAATAATAATAATGAGAAGAAGAAGAAGAAGAAGAAGAAGAAGAAGAAGAAGAAGCTTCCTTTACCACCCCTGAAATCTGATTGGCTATATAGCAATTTCATTGTAGTGAGACCATTTTTTAAAATCTGACCTCACTGTATACATTAACCTATTGTGACTTCTCAGATAAATACAGCTTCATGAAACTGTACAACCACAAATTAGAGACTGAGGGCATTCAGAGGATGGATGGTTTCCCAATATATATTGACAATAAGCTATCATTTTAAGGACTTAAAGGATCGAATATGTAAGCTATGTGTTATTATTTATATGGTGTCACTTTGTTGTGTTGTGATACTGAAGTGTTAGTAATTAAAGTAAGTAGGATAAATGGTAAATTATTGCTATTCCAATGTGTGCACATACTTCATGCTATCCCTGCATAACTCAGTAGCCCACTTGGGCAACTTCAGTCAAAACAATCTGGACACACCCATGCAACATTAGCCTACTTCATGCACTTCGGCACTGGACTATTTCATCTATGGAGTAAATCACACATTTGAGATTTGTCTTATACTTTATTAAATGAATGATAGCTCCAAACAGTGTTGTTAACGTCTGTCCAGCTGCTGGTTAACTCTCTGAACTGTTCAGTGACCCCACTGGCAGCTTTCTGCATTAAATTACATTATATTGCAGTTGGTTACTCGTGTATTTGTGTGGGCCCATATGTTAAGTGTGATTGTGTCATCGTCACAGGTTTTCATTTGTTATTTTGTTTGGATGTCAACCTCAAGAGGGTGGATCTTGCATAATATGAGTCAGACAATATAGAGAGAGAATATATGGGCACTTGAGAGTTGCATGCTGCACATGAATGCACAGTGCAATGTTTTGTTGAGACTGTGATGGACAATGTATGATATCCCTTAAAAGTTTTGGCTTAGTTTCAGTCTGAGTCTTTTGTTAACCTAAATTAATTAAAAATCAGTGCAGTACCCAACCACCCAATTGGATGATACTGCGGTGAACAAGAGAAGTGACAGTAGAAGCTAGCTGAGCTCACTGGCAGCAGGGAAGACCTGGGTCTTTTTCTTGAGTGGGATGCCACAGTGGATTACACAGGACATTTTACAAGAAATTATATTTGCTCAATATCCAGTCATCAACATCAATAGCTGAAGTAAAGCTTGGTAAAACACACAGAGTGAGCATAGGAGAGAAAGATGAAGAGAAGATAGCATTACTTGAGTGCAGTAAAAGTTTCCCAACAAGAGTGTTTCATTAATGTAATCCATTTCAAACCAACCAATCAAAAACTGATATCTGTAGAGCACTTACTTTGATTTCATCATTTGACAGCTTCACTCTTGTGGTGTGCTCGAAGATTTTATCATATCGCTTCATTAACATTATCAGGTGGTCCGTCATGGGCCCTGGACTACTGCGGGCCCCTATCCAACTGCATACCTTGCATATACAATAGATACGGTGCTAGCTGACGTGAGCTGAACCAACATCATATGCAGCCAATCAATTTACATGTTGTCCTGGTATGTATTTATTGTGGTCAGTGAGCTGTGTCTCCTCACACTCGATGTCATTCACATTCAATAACAATAACACTTACAATAAACATTTTATTGGCTCATAATTCTACAGTATGTATATTAATCTTATCAATAATCAATCTACACAGTTGTGTTTTGTGTTTATAATTGTCATTTTTCATACATGTCTTTGTGCACTAATAGGATCATGTTTTCATGTGTAATGGTGTGTTTTAATTTCTAATCTCTTAATTCTCTTTTCTTACTTTTATAGAAAGGGAAACACATTTTAGCCATTACAATGCAATTAAATGTTAATTTAATAATAAAAAATGAAAATTAAAGTCCCCATGAAATAAAAAATAATGAAGTAATGAAGACAAATTATGAAGTTTAAGTGTTTTCATCACATTTGTCTTGTGCTATGATTCACCTATACTCTAATATCTGGCCAAACAATGGCAATGGCCAATGTGTGGTATTTTCAGGTGTTTTAATGATATTTTACAGTTTGTCATTTGCTGAAAAATTATAAAAAGTTGTTGATGACTTAGGGGTGTATACCAATTTTGTGTCCCATAAAACTCTCATGTGACACTGCTGTAATGGAGTGTTTCTGAGGGTCGATGTATCAGATACATCCATGGCCAGGCCTCACTGATTACTCAGAGCACAAGTTTATAACTTTGTTCACTGATTTCAGTGAAACTTGAAACCTATTTTATGGAGAAAATATTTTCTGGTTTTCCCTCTGTCCTCCTTCTGCACTGTAAACCCTAATAAGTTCACAGAATTAAAAAAAATATTTTGTAACAGATTCCACAATATTTTAGTGATGTTTTTAAATGTTTTAAGTTTACATAAAATAAAAAATTACATTTACAGTTGCCTTAAATTATCTCAATGTTATCTTATAAATATTGATATTCCTCAACTAACAACTCAGAATTTTCAATATTTTTCAGCTCATATAATGTGGGAAATACACTCAAAATGTTCAATAATTTTAAACTCATAATGTGGGACATGCACTCAAAATTAATTCTAAACTGAAATACTGATGTCGGCCCACTACACAATCACAATCAGCTCATAACGTTAGAAAACATGAAAGTGACACCACAGTGACAATTTAACAACTTTTATTATTCAACACAATGCGCTTTTTAAAAGGCACGAGTCAAAGGAGCTCAGTCAAAACAAAGTGCTTGTCATAAATTAAAACAAAAGGAAAAGGAAATGACTTAGAAAAAGAAAATGTGTATGAGTACATTAAGTGTTAATAGTTCCATATTCTGATAGTGGTCATTGCTACAGAGGGTAGATTAAGTATTTTGGGTCTCCATTTCACATTATTCAGTAAACATTATGATAAAAACTCACAAACGATTCATGATAAAATTCAATAAGATTCTAAGTATAATCCATCCTCAACAGCAATGACAACTATTAGAATGTGGAGCCATTTAACACTGTTTAAAAACGTTTTGGCACTTACTGTACCTTGAAGGCTGCAACTCACTTTTTTAAAATAAAATGTTCAAATAAAGTACTGGTTTCTACTGTGCCGTACTTCAACTGGCAACATCAAGGTAGTGCATCAAGGTAGGCATTAGGCAACAGAACATTAAACATGTATGCATGTCGTTTCCCACAAGTTATTCAGTACAAAAACCTGGGCTGAGCAATAGGGTTAGCATTGGTTGGCATTGCCATTAAGATGAGAAAATAAAACAAAATGACACAGCCTGATTTATTTTAAAAGCAGGAGTTAAGAACACTGATTCCTGAACAGTTATCTAAAAACTTAACATCAGTCAACCTAGGGAGATCACTCACAACAATTTCATCTTCGATGACAACAGAAATGCTTTTGGGGCTGAAATGAGTTGTGTTGTCAGTGACCACAGTAAGGAGACCCACAGGAGTGTCAGCAACATCTTCTTGCCGCAAAATACAAACAATCCAATGACGAGGATAATTCCAGTAAAAAGGTTTAAAGTCATGTATCATTAACAATGTCAACATAATTCTAACTCAGACAGCTGAAGACTCATATTGGATTCAAATACACTTGCATAAAGAGATTTGCATGAAACAAGAACTGTGGATTTCTCTCTGATTTTGAGAGGAGGTCCCCAATCACTCTTTCATTGTACATACCACATTTTAGCATTATAAAAAAAACCTATCCATCGATTTGAACCTGAAAAGAGGCGTTAAAGTTGGTTTCCCATACTATATTTCATGGTACATGTCATTGACATTGACATTTCTCTGAGAGCACTAAATACTTACATTCCAGGTCTTGAAGAACTCAGAGTCATCCTCTCTTAGGTACACCGGAAGGGCACGAAGGGCCAGACTGCGTCTCATGTTTACATCATGTTGTTCCTAGATTGACAACCAAAACATAGTAATCATTATAGAAATATTTACCAGCACATCAAGCCAGTTCAACTTACATAATCATAGAATCATCATCAAGAACCATCATTGTGCTCACAGCAAAGTTAATCTTAAACTCACATGGCGGTCATAAATCCTGAAGATCTCTCGGAGTGCCTCTGCTGTCTTGCCTGTCCGTGAGGCCTTCTCTCTGTACAGGGCAATCAGTTGAGGTGTGTATCTGTCAAGCTCACAGTAGAACTGATTACATAGGTTCACATTTATAATGCGATGGAACTCAGCAACACCTGCAGACATACAAACACATAAATGTATATAGATTAATGTAGGTTTTTTTAACTTTTTTTTTTTTTAAGAGGAAAACATAATGCATCCATTGCAGCAAAGCTAGCAGTTTTTCCCTGTGACTGTGCTGCTCTTTAATTCTATCACGTTATACTGGTGTTTCTATTATGTTTTCCATCCCATTTATATCAATGTGGCCATGCTAAATAAAGACACCTCTTAGTATAACGCAATATAGTTCACCAGACCACAAACTACATACTATAATAATAAAATAAAACTACATTCAACCATCAACACTATTTTAGGATACATCTTACCGAGATGTCTTTGAAGCTCGAGGAAACTTGGTGCTTCCACTTGAACCTACAAGGAAAGATCAATTACAACAGAAATAAGTGAACTTAAAATACATACAGTACTTATAAAACCAATGTTAAATAGTTACAATATATACTGGTTCAGTCAAGCTATATATGCAAACACTAAATGTGTTTGTTGCGTGTTTATCATTTACTCAACTTGTATATGTTTACTTTTTCAAATATTTGTACTATTATAATGAAATGCCATACTATGCATCAATATATCTATCTGATGGTAATTGATTTTTTAAATATGTATTACTATTTCTTTCTCTCTTTCCTTCCTCGTGCTTTATCTGATGTTAAGAAAAAAGTTTAAACTAAGCTCTATTGTTCCTCACCATGAAGGTTTTCACTATAGATGCAGAGCTTGACTGTCTGTACGGTACAGGGCTAACTATGGGCTGATTTTTGTGTCAGTAGAAACTGAATCTGAATTGCTCAACTTGAATAATTGCATTAAAAAACTGAATTTGAATTGCATAATTTGAATTTGTATTGATAAACTTGAATAACTGTATAGAAAAACTGAATCTGAATAGCATAATTTGAATTTGAATTTATTAGTTTGAAACTGAATTTGAGCCTCACTAAAAAATCAACTTTTTATGTACTTTCAAAGTCAGCTCTCTAAATTCAAATTCAGATCTCTAAATTCAGATTCAGCTCTCTAAATTCAAATGTCGTAATCTCAACTCAATTCTCTGTGGAGAGACGGCAGAGGAAGTAACTGTAAGTATTTTTAAGAATTTATGCTTTGTTTTTCATTGTTCGTGTAATGCTAGCACATGTTAACCGTTGTTAGCTACAGGAGCCTCGGGATGCTAACGTAGTTATTGTTTGTTAAATGTTTGTTAAATGTGTGCAAGATGAACATGAAACGTATAAGGTGAGGTTAGTCTTTCGACAACTCAATGTACACTACATGCCACACTCACCCCATTCACACACATTCATACACTGATGGCAGTGGCTGCCATGTAAGGTGCCAACTGCTCACCAGAACAGAAACTGATCATTCATACACACTCATTTTGGAGCAATTTGGGGTTGAGTGTCTTGTTCAAGGACATGCAGCGAGAGGAGCCGGGGATCGAACCGCCAACCTTCCGATCAGTGGACGACCCGCTCTACTTCTGAGCCAGGTTTGAGTTGTGGATGGGGTCTTAAAGAGGAGGACATGGGCTGTGTTGAATTTTTCTGTTTGAAACCTGATTAATAATGTTCAGTATTCTTGTTAAGTTGGAAAAATGTACCATCAGTTGAGTTGCAACCAAGCACTTACCTCTGACCTTGTTTCTTCTGAGTAGAGAAGTTTCCTGTTTCTTATTTTCAGCCTTTGGGAGAGTGTGTCCACAAATGTACAAAACCAGCATGTTTGGCCTTTAATGAAAAAAGTAAAACTGCAATGAATGGTCCAATAAAAAGAACCAGGTATTCTCAGCCCAATCTGAGTACCGCTCTTTAATTAATTCCTGAATCAATTTTATTACACCCAGCAGTTTTATGATGCTGTTCAACGGTATGTGCAATGAAAGCACAGCAAAGCAACTCTCGTCTTACTTGTTTTTTGAAAATGACTGGAGACTTAGTTGCAGGACAATTCACACCATCAGTGCCAGATACAAATAATCTCAGAAATTTGGTGAAAAAATAATATGATTCTTCTGGAGAGCAGATGCGTGTAGGTCAAACCAATGAGTCAACATTGGCTGTAATGAAATAAGCAAACCTATCCAACTTTGACAATTTATTTAAGAAACTGGGGAAAAAAATCTATTCATCGGAAATGTAACTTTCAAGTTTGTGTAATGAAACAGTTTAGAGAAGCATGACAATCGTGAGTGTACTTTCTGTCTACATACCTTGAGGCATACCTATGTATAGGATGTTGGTGGTGGGTTTCTCAGAGTTAGGGTTAATGTACATCATCTAGCTCATGAACAGACAGGGAACCGAAAACTAAAGAGCAAAGATCATCAAACAATGGGTGGAATTGTCTCAAGAGGGATGCATCCCCTCCTGCTCAGGGTACGTAATTAGTTACAGAATGTACACAAGACTGGATTACCAACAGGGCAAAGATATTTTTGTTCACTCACTTCATTGCTGTGTGTTTATAGCTGGTTTAACGAGCAATGCAAGATGTTTTTGAGTCTCTGTGATCAATGCTTGGCTGACTGAGTGATTGTGGGGCTGTTTGGACCCAACAGATGTGTGCACCCTTTTCCTGATAATATTATTAATATTGCAGCATTATAAATATAGCACCTGACTAGTGTCAGGCTTTTTTTATTTTTGTGGGAAACTACAGGAATGTCATTTAAACTAATGGCACTCCAAGGGTGGGGGCTCTTAATCTGAGCTGCTCGGTCATGGTCCAGGACAGCAGAATCTAGTCATTACCCAAAATCGGAAGAAACTAACTTGTAGTTTGAGTAAGCGTTATTAATACTAGCTGCCATTTTGAACCAAAATTCGTTGTGTGTGAGGCTGAACCATATATCATCAACTCTGTTTCATTCCCTCTATGCTTTAATGCAATTCAATGCCTTTAACGCGTAAAAGTCTGTAGTGTAATTCAAAACACATCCCCTACTTGTTGAAATTTAAATAATTTATTTCACAAGAAAAAAACATTGCAAATGTTGTGAAAAATTGTACTATAATTTGTAGTAAACGTCAAAGCAAAAAACAAGTAAAAGTTACAGGGACATGACAAATTTGCATAAAACCACAGCCTCCTTCCACCAGACACTGGTAGAAACTGATTAGGTGAGCAGCTGTGTTCCGAGCCGAGAGACTGGGAGGCAAATCACATTCAGAGCACCTCTGAAGTGCTTTTAAGGTCCAATGTGTAACATTTAGGATCTATTGGCAGAAATTGAATAAATATTCATTATTGTGCAATTTTCATTTGTGGCTACTGTAGTTTCTCCTTCAAGCTTGGAAGGTGAGGGTGAAGTCCTTTAGGGGGGAAATGAGACAGGAGATGAGTGAATAATGAGACCATAGCTACAATAATCTTAATTTATGCCCTGTGTTCCAGTAACTTGACACAATTAACTGACAAACACACATGTTCACGATAGTGTAGTTGGCTTTCAGTAAAAGTTTTAGGGAGGCAATTCGAACCTCATATCTCTTGGGCTTGGGCGTTGTGATGCTGACCATTAGGGTCCAGCCAGGGTCCTTTGTTGTAAATCTCTTTCACTGTTTTATTTTCTGTTATCTCTACGCTGTCTGTGAGGAAGGCACAAAAATACATTTTTCAAAAACTAGCCCTCAGTCATTAGATTAGGTTAAGACCACCAAAGAAACTTACAGTTGCACTCCACACACATACAATGCTTATTTTCTATTGTTTTAGTTTTTTTCTTTTTATTGAACATTTCAAATCCCCTTTTCTGCTGTATCTTGTATAATTCTGTGCTGCAGTTGTCCAATTAGGGAGGAAATAGGAAACAAGCTGCCACCCAAAGCAGTCCTTAAATGTTAATTAAATTCTGGGTTATTTGTGTGACAGAGTCACATGGCTTCTTTATGAATTGTGTGTCTGACTTTGTTTCTTCGTGTGCATGCATGTTTGTGTGTGTGTGTGTGTGTGTGTGTGTGTGTTGGTGGGGGCCAGTGGGGTAAGCAGGATCACATGGTTTGTAAAAGAAAATGAAGGCTAAACTAATTTTTTCTTAGAATGTGAAGCTAGTGATTAGTGAATTAACCTCTGTGTTTGTGCAAGGCCACTATAGGTCCCTACCTGTGTGTGTGTGTGTGTGTGTGTGTGTGTGTGTGTGTGTGTGTGTGTGTGTGTGTGTGTGTGTGTGTGTGAGAGAGAGAGAGAGAGAGAGAGAGAGAGAGAGAGAGAGAGTTATAGGGACTTGGCTTGGGAACCAGAGGGTTTCCAGTTCAAGTCCAGCATGCACCACTGTATGGACTGTGGGCTGGTAGCTGGTGAGGTGCCCTTGAGCAAGGCAACTACTAACTGTTCCCTCTGCACCCCTACGTGGCAACCCATCACTTCACCATCTCTCCACATTTGCATGTCTTTAAACCCTGCATGTGTGTGTAAAACAAAATAGTGATGAAAAAATAATTTCTTCATTTTCAATTCAATTTTTCAATTCAATTTTATTTGTATAGCGCCAATTCATAACAGAAGTTATCTCAGGACACTTTTCAAATAGAGCAGGTCTAGACCGAACTCTTTAAAAGGAGCTTGGTAACTGAAGGCTCTGGCTCCTGTTCTACTTTTAGAGACTATAGGAACCACAAGTAGCCCAGCATTCAGAGAACGTAGTGTTCTAGTGGGGTAATAGGGTACTATGAGCTCTTTAAGATATGAAGGGGCCTGACCATGAAGAGCTTTATAGGTGAGGAGGAGGATTTTAAATTCTATTCTACATTTTACAGGGAGCCAATGCAGAGAAGCTAGTACAGAAGAGATGTGATCTCTTTTTCTAGTTCCTGTCAGTACTCGTGCTGCAGCGTTCTGAATTAATTGGAGCGTTTTAATGGACTTACTGGGGCAACCTGATAATAAAGAGTTGCAGTAATCCAGCCTTGAAGTAACAAATGCATGGATTAGTTTTTCTGCATCTGTCTGTGATAGTATGTGTCTAATTTTTGTAATATTACGTAAATGAAAGAAGGCAGTCCTAGAGGTCTGCTTTATGTGGGAGTTAAATGACAAATCCTGATCAAAGATAACTCCAAGATTCCTGACAGTGGTGCTAGAGGCCAAGTTAATGCCATCTAGAGTAACTATATCTTTAGACAGTGAGTCTCTAAGGTTTTTGGGGCCAAGAACAAGAATTCAAACAAGAAGTTTAACATCAGAAAATTGCAGGTCATCCAGGATTTTATGTCCTTAAGACATGTTTGTAATTTAGATCATGGGGCTTGATTGATAGATATAACTGTGTATCATCTGCGTAACAGTGAAAGTTAATGGAGTGATTCCTAATAATGTTGCCCAAAGGGAGCATATATAAAGTAAATAGTATTGGTCCAAGTACAGAACTCCATGACTAACTGTATGTTACCTTTTTAACCTCTTTCTCTCTCCGAACCGTAGTTGGGAGATGGTTTAGTGTTTTTGGCTCGTTGCTGGTAACTGGCGTCTTAGGGTCCGGGCCAAAGTGTGGGAAGGAAGAAGGACGAAGTAGAAGCTTTCGTGCCAAACCGGACATTTAATTCCTTTCTTTTGGAAAAGGCAGAATACAACACCGGGCCTGGTGAAATTCTGACTGGACACTGCGGTATGCTAAACTCCTAGGCATTAACATGAACTAGCTCTTCTACGTTTGTCTGTCACCATGGACGTCTACCTCTTCTCTTCCTGTTTTTCCCCCTTGAACCTGTACGTCACACACACACACCAGGTCACCGTCTTAAAGAGGCAGGGCTGGCCGTTAACACTACCCCCACTCTGGATGATGATTAAAACTTTAACATCACTCCAGCATGTTACGTCTACAGAAAGCAAACATAAGACATTATAAATTTCCCACATTTCCCAAAGCAACCCTTGTCTCCCACAGTCTTTAAATGAGCCTTCCTCTTGTGGCAAAACAATTTCAGGTGAAGGATCATGTTAATATAATGTCCACGGAAGCATGCCGTATAGCTTTCTCATAGGGATGTAACGGAACACCAAATAACACTCACAGTCCACACATACCGAAGGAAGTGATGCTGTCCATTAAATTACTTAAACAGAATCTTCTGAGACATAACTCTTCAGACACAAGAGAAGTAAATTAGGGTAACACCTTAATTACATATATAACCAAATCAAATTCTCTTTCTATATTCTATATATATCTCTACTATATTCTCAAGTTAACTTGAAGGCACAGGGTGTTAAAACCAAGGTATGCAGCTAAACGGTGTCCAGATCACTCAACTGAGTCAGCTAACAAACTAAATGGCCCATAAAACTATACAAAAATGTACAAACTTTACAGAACATTTACAGCTTCAAACATTTCTGGAACTTTTTTTTTTTTCTCTCTGAGGAGGGCAGCGATCCGCCTACACCCTACCTCAGGTCAGGAAAGTTTGTCTCTTTCCTTTAAACTGAGTTCAGTGACTAACCCAGTCACCAAACAGGTCTGGTGGTCGGTGACTCCTCTGGGGTCTCTGAAGAGGCATGAAGTTCAATAGAGGACGATGGCCCTGTCCCCCAGCCCCATCCAGTTGGGGCTGGGCAGGAAGAACAGGAAGCCGGCTGCCATTAGGCTGGTCTGAAGATGAGGAGTAGAGACCCGGAAGGGCCTCCAGGGCAGCATCCTCGGTGTCTGATGGAGCGTCGACCAGGTAACGGCCTTCGACGTCTGGTGAAGGCGGCAACACCTCCACTGGTGCCCAGGTGTCAACATCTTGGAGGACCCAACTAGTGTCTAGCAGAGCCCTGGAATGGTAGGGCTTGAGCCTGTCATGGTGGACTACTTTGGTCTTTGCTCTCGGGCTCTGACTAATCCTTTCCAGACGCCGGCAAAGCAAGAGAGCGCAGCGGGCAGTGAGTCTATGTTCCCCCCTCAAGATTGCTATAATGTCCCCAGAAATATGGCTTCTACCCCAGCTGTAGCCTTACTTTATGGTGCGAACAATGACTTTAATCAGACTTTTGACGGCCGGCTAGCTAACCCCTTTTCCCCTGCTAACAATGTGTATGCCACGTTAAACGGCCCATCCACTCTGGCCCATACACCAGCTCCCCAGCCTGCTGTCTCCCCCCTCACGCCATGTATGTCCCAGTCTGTGAGACGCAGTTATGCAGAACGGGTTCATGATTATTACTCTGCCCCTCACTGTGATGCATCACCCCCCTGGGGCAGAGAGCCTGACTCCGGTGGATATGGACAGCCTAGTTGGAGAAGGGCAGAGCCCGCACCACAACGTCCCTCTTCCCGCATGGTGCGTGGCGACGATTGTATGGACAGTAGCGATGGTGAACAGTATGAGCAAAGAGAGAGAATCCCCATTTTACAGCCAGGTCGTTTTGATGGATCGGGCTCATGGAAAGACTTTCTTTACCTGTTTGAAAGCTGTGCCCAGACCAACCACTGGTTGGAGAAGACCATGGCCGTGCAGCTCAGATTCAGCCTGACTGGTGCTGCTGGTGCTATTGTCCATAAAAACCCCCAGATCTACTCGATGGAGTTACCAGCGGATTGTGAATGAAGTGGACGCCGCCTACGGGCCATGTTCGGAGCATGCAGCAGCCATAGGCATTGAACTGAGACAGAGAGTGAGAGGGCAGAGTGAAGCCCTGCACAGTCTGAGAGACGATATCTACGAGAAAGTTTCCATTGTGTATGCAGATCGTACAGAGCGGGAGCAGGACGCCATCAGCGTGGAGATCTTCACCAACGCCTTGGCTGATGCTGAGGTGGTTCAAAGACTGCTAGAGGAGCAGCCTCGCACCCTGGCCAGAGCATACGAAGTAGCACACAGGTACGAAACGACCAGAAGGGCTGCCAGAGCGGTCACCCAGCTGATGCAGCCAGGTCAACGGAGTTCTGCTGAGCGGAGAGCCAGGGCAGCGACGGTACGTGAAGATACAAGTGTGACACTGTGTGATGAACCAGCGGGGGTAGCTGCGGGGTCCACCAACCCGCCAGACAGAAGGCCAAGATTTCACCAGCGTTGGCCGCCAAAGAAAAACAGAAATGTCGAAATGACCTCAGCAGAAATCATCTGTCACAACTGCTCTGGTGTAGGGCATCTACAGAGGAACTGCCCTTCTCCTCGTCGACCCAAACAGCACACCCCGAGTGTCAACTTGACCCCAGCTCCCCATCCAGGCACAGTAGTTACCTGCACCAGCGGTCTGGAAAGTGAGATGAGCGTTAAAATACTGGTACACAGACTGGAAATGTGTGCCCTACTAGACTCAGCTGCTCAGAGAAATGTGCTGCCTCTCCACCACTTTGACTCTATTCCTGTCGAGTCCAGACCTCAGATCCAGCCATCCACCGCGGAGGTCTTGCAGGGCATCGGACCCAAGGGCTTGACAGTCATGGGCGAAGTCACCCTGCCAGTGCACGCAGGGAGCAGGATTACCAATGTGAACTTCATCATAGCCGACACAGCTGAGGGCACCGAGGTTATCTTAGGGCACCCTTTTCTGCGGCAGGCACGTGCCCACCTGGACTATGGCCGCAGAGAGATAACCCTCTTCGGCGAAAAGGTTCCCCGTTTCAACCCAAACCACCAGCCCGAGGTGCACATTGTCAGAGTGGCCCGCACAACCGTGTTGGCGTCAGGCTGTGAATATGTAGTGCCCGGCACTGCCCGCCTCCGCCATGCTGCTGATAGAGACATGATGTTGAGCCCCAGCAAAGGTTTCATCGAAAAGCACCATGTGTTAGTGGCCCGCATCGTTGTTCAGACGCAGCAATCTACCAACATCCCCATCAGAGTCTTCAACCCTGGCACTGCACCTGTCACCCTAAAAGGGGCCGTGGCTGGGCTTCTTCAGCCAGCAAAGGTTATGCGAGAGGTAGAGCTCCAGCCAAGGGAAGCCTCAGCAGTGTCCGAGCCTGTTAATCCTGACTCTGTCTCTGTTCCCAGTCACCTGCAGTCCCTGTACACCGAGAGCTGTGCCAGCCTGTCAGAGGATGACCGCGGTAGGGTGGCCCGCCTGCTGCAATCATACAGCAACGTCTTCTCCACAGGGCCCACTGACCTCGGCCGCACTAGCCTCGTGCAGCACGATATCCTGACCACCCCTGGGCCACCTGTAAAACAGCCCCCACGCAGGATGGCCAGCGACAAACAGCTTGCAGCAGACAAACAGGTGCAGCAGAGCCTGGAGAACGGTGTAGCCCAACCCAGCAACAGCAGCTGGGCCGCACCAATAGTCATGGTGAGAAAGAAAGATCAGAGCCCACGGTTATGTGTGGATTACCGACCCTTAAATGAACGGACTATCAAGGATGCCTATCCCCTGCCACGCATCCAGGACACTCTAGATACACTCTCCACTGCCCAGTACTTCAGCACATTGGACTTAACATCAGGCTACTGGCAGGTGGAGATGACACCAAGGGCCCGCAAAGCTGCTGCCTTCTGCACCCGGAAAGGACTCTTTGAGTGGAATGTGATGCTGTTCGGGCTTTGCAACGCGCCAGCCACGTTCCAACGCCTTATGGATCGTGTCCTGGCTGGGCTGCAGTGGGAGACGTGCTTGGTGTATCTTGATGATATTATAGTTCTGGGGCGGAATGCTACTGAAATGCTGGAGCGCCTCAGCCAAGTGTTCACCAGGCTACGTGAAGCCAACCTCAAGCTGAAGCCTTCCAAGTGCTGCCTGTTCCGCGAGCAAGTGGCATATCTGGGGCACATCGTCTCTGCCAGAGGTGTCGCCACCGACCCCCAAAAGATCCAGAAAGTGGTTGAGTGGCCAACCCCCCGCAACATCTCGGAGGTACGCCAGTTCGTCGGCCTGGCTTCCTATTACAGACGTTTCATGCAGGATTTCGCCACACTTGCCAAGCCGCTCCATGAACTCACCAAAAAGTATGCACGCTTCGACTGGACAGCTGAATGTCAGGAGGCATTCGAGGCACTGAAAAGCCGGCTGACAACTGCGCCTGTGCTAGGCTACCCCCTCGACGGCGGGGAGTTGTTTCTCGACACTGACGCCAGTGATTGGGGAATCGGAGCAGTCCTCTCCCAAACACAAGGGGGTGAGGAGAGAGTTCTAGCCTATGGGAGCAGGCGGCTGTCAGCTACAGAGCAAAATTACTGCACCACCAGACGTGAGCTCCTGGCAGCGGTGGAGTTCACCTCCCACTTCAGGCAATATCTGCTGGGAAGGCCGTTTATCCTCCGGACAGACCACAGCAGCCTGCGATGGTTGACTAGACTGAGAGAGCCAGAGGGCCAGCTTGCCCGCTGGTTAGAGAAACTGGCAGAGTACGATTTCAAGGTGATTCATCGCCCTGGGAGACACCACCAAAATGCGGACGCACTTTCCAGGAGGCCGTGCCGTGAGTCATGTCCGTGTACGGTGCTGGAACCTGACCTAAGTGTCCAGTATCAGCATAAGGCGGTGCAGTACAGCCTAGATGACGTTCCAGCTGAAGAAGCTGCCATAGAAACATTTACAGAGCAACCTCCAGTGGGGGTAGTGGAGCCCGATGACTGCAGTGGGGGCCGTTTAACATCAAAGCCAGAATTGCCTCCAGTGGGGGTAGAGAACACCTCCAGCGACGACAGCTGTGGCTATACTACCGCCCATCCAAGTATCCACAGGGTGAGTGAGCCATTTCGCACTAACCTGTTCTGCGGCTGGACTCAACTAACTGACCCAGATATATCGCCAGTGAGGAAGTGGATGGACGCAGGAGAGCGACCATCGTGGACTGACGTAGCACCCTGCAGCCCAGCTACCAAAGCATACTGGGCGCAATGGAAACGACTCTATCATAAGGATGGAGTCTTGCTGAGGAAATTCTACTGCACAGAAGGTCAAGTGTTCTACCCACAGATCCTGCTGCCCCACCTGTACCGTGCCTCCGTGATGCAGCAGATGCATGATGGTCCAGTGGGTGGTCACTTTGGGGTGGAGAGGACCCTCGCACGCCTTAAGACCAGGTACTTCTGGTACAATATGAAGGATGATGTCACACTCTGGTGCCGCACCTGCACCAGCTGCGCTGCGAAAGCTCGCCCGAAAAAGACTCCTCAGGCTGCTATGGGCACAGTGCGGGTTGGTGCTCCCATGGAGAGGATAGCGGTTGATTTGATGGGACCCCTAAATGAAACAGAGAGGCATAACTGCTACATACTTGTAGTACAAGACTATTTCAGCAAGTGGGTGGAGGCCTACCCTGTCCCCAACGAGCAAGCAGTGACAGTGGCAGAGAAGATTGCCTCCGAGTGGGTGTGTAGATATGGAGCCCCACAGTGCCTGCACAGTGACCAGGGCACCAACTTCGAGTCAGCCGTGTTCCAGGAGATGTGCGCACTGCTGGGAATTAACAAGACACGAACAACACCGTTTCATCCTCAGTCCGACGGCCAAGTGGAGCGCTTTAATGCCACCCTACAGAAAATATTGGCCACCACTGCCGAGCGTTGCCACTGGGACTGGGATGTTATGATTCCGTATGCAGTGATGGCCTATCGGGCAACCAAACACAGCTCCACAGGCCTGACACCCAACATGATGCTCTTTGGAAGAGAGAGCATCTTCGTGCTGCACGAGGCTAGTGCGGCCGAGGTCAGTGGGCCCTGTGGAGAAGACGTTGCTGTATGATTGCAGCAGGCGGGCCACCCTACCGCGGTCATCCTCTGACAGGCTGGCACAGCTCTCGGTGTACAGGGACTGCAGGTGACTGGGAACAGAGACAGAGTCAGGATTAACAGGCTCGGACACTGCTGAGGCTTCCCTTGGCTGGAGCTCTACCTCTTGCATAACCTTCGCTGGCTGAAGGAGCCCGGCCACGGCCCCTTTTAGGGTGACAGGTGCAGTGCCAGGGTTGAAGACTCTGATGGGGATGTTGGTAGATTGCTGCGTCTGAACAACGATGCGGGCCACTAACACATGGTGCTTTTCGATGAAACCTTTGGTGGGGCTCAACATCATGTCTCCATCAGCAGCATGGCCCGACACCAACACGGTGGTGCGGGCCACTCTGACAATGTGTACCTCGGGCTGGTGGTTTGGGTTGAAACGGGGAACCTTTTCGCCGAAGAGGGTTATCTCTCTGCGGCCATAGTCCAGGTGGGCACGTGCCTGCCGCAGAAAAGGGTGCCCTAAGATAACCTCGGTGCCCTCAGCTGTGTCGGCTATGATGAAGTTCACATTGGTAATCCTGCTCCCTGCGTGCACTGGCAGGGTGACTTCGCCCATGACTGTCAAGCCCTTGGGTCCGATGCCCTGCAAGACCTCCGCGGTGGATGGCTGGATCTGAGGTCTGGACTTGACAGGAATAGAGTCAAAGTGGTGGAGAGGCAGCACATTTCTCTGAGCAGCGGAGTCTAGTAGGGCACACATTTCCAGTCTGTGTACCAGTATTTTAACGCTCATCTCACCTTCCAGGCTGCTGGTGCAGGTAACTACTGTGCCTGGATGGGGAGCTGGGGTCAAGTTGACACTCGGGGTGTGCTGTTTGGGTCGACGAGGAGAAGGGCAGTTCCTCTGTAGATGCCCTACACCAGAGCAGTTGTGACAGATGATTTCTGCTGAGGTCATTTCGACATTTCTGTTTTTCTTTGGCGGCCAACGCTGGTGAAATCTTGGCCTTCTGTCTGGCGGGTTGGTGGACCCCGCAGCTACCCCCCGCTGGTTCATCACACAGTGTCACACTTGTATCTTCACGTACCGTCGCTGCCCTGGCTCTCCGCTCAGCAGAACTCCGTTGACCTGGCTGCATCAGCTGGGTGACCGCTCTGGCAGCCCTTCTGGTCGTTTCGTACCTGTGTGCTACTTCGTATGCTCTGGCCAGGGTGCGAGGCTGCTCCTCTAGCAGTCTTTGAACCACCTCAGCATCAGCCAAGGCGTTGGTGAAGATCTCCACGCTGATGGCGTCCTGCTCCCGCTCTGTACGATCTGCATACACAATGGAAACTTTCTCGTAGATATCGTCTCTCAGACTGTGCAGGGCTTCACTCTGCCCTCTCACTCTCTGTCTCAGTTCAATGCCTATGGCTGCTGCATGCTCCGAACATGGCCCGTAGGCGGCGTCCACTTCATCTACAATCCGCTGGTAACTCCATCGAGTAGATCTGGGGTTTTTATGGACAATAGCACCAGCAGCACCAGTCAGGCTGAATCTGAGCTGCATAGCCATGGTCTTCTCCGACCAGCGGTTGGCCTGGGCACAGCTTTCAAACAGGTAAAGAAAGTCTTTCCATGAGCCCGATCCATCAAAACGACCTGGCTGTAAAATGGGGATTCTCTCTCTTTGCTCATACTGTTCACCATCGCTACTGTCCATACAATCGTCGCCACGCACCATGCGGGAAGAGGGACGTTGTGGTGCGGGCTCTGCCCTTCTCCAACTAGGCTGTCCATATCCACCGGAGTCAGGCTCTCTGCCCCAGGGGGGTGATGCATCACAGTGAGGGGCAGAGTAATAATCATGAACCCGTTCTGCATAACTGCGTCTCACAGACTGGGACATACATGGCGTGAGGGGGGAGACAGCAGGCTGGGGAGCTGGTGTATGGGCCAGAGTGGATGGGCCGTTTAACGTGGCATACACATTGTTAGCAGGGGAAAAGGGGTTAGCTAGCCGGCCGTCAAAAGTCTGATTAAAGTCATTGTTCGCACCATAAAGTAAGGCTACAGCTGGGGTAGAAGCCATATTTCTGGGGACATTATAGCAATCTTGAGGGGGGAACATAGACTCACTGCCCGCTGCGCTCTCTTGCTTTGCCGGCGTCTGGAAAGGATTAGTCAGTACTGAAGGCGGTGAGGTCGGTGGCCATGCCCCGCTGAGCAGCGCTGTCCTTGGGCGGGCCGCCGCTCCAACTGCGGCTAGCTCCGTTGTTTCGGTGGTTAGCTCCATGCGAGTCCATATCAGCTCGAACAGTCTCTCTTATGTCCGCTAAAAACGGATTGGTGCTAACATTTGGGCTAATTAGCTTCCCGTGTCTCCCAACAGCAACATTGGCGTATGCCGCCATTCTTTCCCGCGTTCGCGGCTCTCTTTCTTTATTTTTCTTCTTTCTTCTTACCTGGGCAGACTTTGTATCCCGGACGAGCCCCCAGTGTTACCTTTTTAACCTCTTTCTCTCTCCGAACCGTAGTTGGGAGATGGTTTAGTGTTTTTGGCTCGTTGCTGGTAACTGGCGTCTTAGGGTCCGGGCCAAAGTGTGGGAAGGAAGAAGGACGAAGTAGAAGCTTTCGTGCCAAACCGGACATTTAATTCCTTTCTTTTGGAAAAGGCAGAATACAACACCGGGCCTGGTGAAATTCTGACTGGACACTGCGGTATGCTAAACTCCTAGGCATTAACATGAACTAGCTCTTCTACGTTTGTCTGTCACCATGGACGTCTACCTCTTCTCTTCCTGTTTTTCCCCCTTGAACCTGTACGTCACACACACACACCAGGTCACCGTCTTAAAGAGGCAGGGCTGGCCGTTAACATGTAGTATTTATTGAAGATTCATCATTAACATGTACAAACTGCGAGCGATCTGATAAATATGACTTAAACCAGCTTAGTGCGGTTCCTTTAATGCCAATTTGATGCTCAAGTCTCTGTAAAAGAATATCATGGTCAATGGTGTCAAATGCAGCACTAAGATCTAATAATACAAGTACAGAGACAAGTCCATTGTCAGAAGCAATCAGAAGGTTATTATTAACTTTAACCAGAGCTGTCTCTGTGCTGTGATGAAATCTAAATCCTGACTGAAAATCCTCAAATAAACTATTGTTTTGTAGAAAGTCACACACTTGGCGACTACTTTCTCCAGAATCTTAGAGAGGAAGGGGAGGTTAGAAATCGTCCTATAGTTGGCTAAAACCCCTGGGTCAAGAGTGGGCTTTTTAAGAAGGGGTTTAATTACAGCTACTTTAAAGGACTGTGGTACATATCCTGATAATAAAGAAAGATTAAACATATCCAGTAAAGAAGTGCCAATTAAGGGAACAACTTCTTTAAGCAGCCTAGTTGGTATCGGGTCTAATAGACAGGTTGATGGCTTCGATGAAGAAATGATTGAAGTTAACTGATGAAGATCGATAGCAGAAAAACAGTCTAAATATATATCTAAGTTTACATTAGCAGAAGTCCCTGAACTTGGAGAGCCACTGATAACTGTTGATGGCAGTTGGTGATTAATTTTCTCTCTAATAGTAATAATATTATTATAGAAGAAGCTCATGAAGTCATTGCTACTTAAGTTTATGGGGATATGTGGCTCAATAGAGTTGTGACTCTCTGTCAGCCTGGCTACAGTGCTGAAGAGGAACCTAGGGTTGTTCTTATTTTCTTCTATTAGTGCTGAGTAATAGGCTCCTCTGGCATTACGGAGGGCCTTTCTATACATATAAGATTATCTTTCCAAATTCAGCGATATTCTGATAATTTGGAAGAGCGCCATTACCTTTCAGATTTCCTAGCTATTTGTTTTAACTGGTGGGTATGGTGGTTGTACCAAGGTGCTAGTCTCCTATGTTTTAATAATTTCCTTTTTATAGGAGCGATAGAGTCTAATGTTGATCGTAGTGAGCCTGCAGCACTATCGACAAGATTATCAATTTCAGAGGGACTAAAGTCGTTATAGGGCTCTGTTAAATTCAGACATGGCATTGAATTAAACACTGAAGGAATCTCCTCCTTAAATTTAGCTACAGCACTGTCAGATAGACATCTGCTGTAGGAAGTTTTGCCTAATGGCTTATAATCTAATAGTATGAATTCAAAAGTTATTAAATAATGGTCAGATAGGAAAGGATTATGTGGGAAGACTATTAAATGTTCAATATCAATGCCATATGATAGAACAAGGTCAAGAGTGTGATTAAAACAATGAGTTGGTTTATTTACACTCTGACAGAAGCCAATTGAGTCTATTAATGATATAAATGCGTTACTAAGGCTGTCATTGTTAACATCCACATGAATATTAAAATCACCTACAATAATTACTTTATCTGATTTAAGGACTAAACTTGATAAAAACTCTGAGAATTCAGATATAAAATCAGAGTTCATTTAGGCTAACATACTCCTCGTGGGACAACCAGGTCTCAGTAAGACAAAGTAAATCACTATCATAATCTGATATTAATTAATTCACTAAAAAAGCTTTAGAGGACAGAGACCTGATATTTAACAGCCCACATTTCATTCTTTTATTTTGTGCTACTGAGGAGTTGGTTTTAATTTTTATTAGATTTTTATGTTGAACTCCTCTTGTTTTTATTTCTTTAAATAATTTAGGTGGTCGGGGGACAGAGACAGTCTCTATGGGGTTTTGGGTGGGTGACTGTTCTAAAGAAAGCGCAGAGAAGTGTGTAAGACAGCAGCTCTGCTTCCTGGTCCCAACTCTGGACTGTTTTAGAGATAAACTGATCATTGGGGATTAATAAAAAGTGTAACATGTAACGTTTAGAAGAATCTATTAGCAGAAATTTAATATAATATTCATATGGTTTTATTAGTGTATAATCACCTGAATATAAGAGTCATTGTGTTTTTGTTATAATGAGCTTTTTTTATTTACAGAAGGTGGCCTTCTGTGGAGGCCGCCATGTTTCTAAAGTAGCCTAGAATGGATTAACCAAACAATGACTCTAGGTTGGGCTGTTTCCATTTTTCTGGCATTTCCACTGTTTCTCCCTTGCACTTGGAAAGGGCGGGGGGGGTGAACCTAGTGAGTTGCAATCTGAAACTACACCACTAGATGCCACTAAAGTAATGGTACTTGTACTTGAGTACAGATGTTCAGTACTCAACTGCTTGAAGTGTGAGAAAGCTAGATGATGCTGATCTGCAATGATGAAAATTCTAGAATAACTCTAGCTCCTGAAGGGACAGATGACACAGGTATCTCTCTGCATCAAGACACCACCAGATAGCAGAAAAGAGAGGCAGTAGGCAATCATGTGTTTTGCTCCAGTAACACAGCAGTTGCATGTGCTGGCCTTCATCAGAATTTTCTCAAGTGTCATCACTTGACCTTAGTATGTAACTTAAAGGTCCAATGTGTAGGATTTATTGCTATCTAGCAGTGTAGTTGCAGATTACAACTCTCTTGCTTCACCCTCCCCTTCCAAGCACAAAAGGGGAAACTACAGTGACTGCGAATCTTCTATTTCTGTTTGTCTGTTTTAGGATACTGTAGAAACAGGCAGTTCAACATGGCGGACTCCATGAAAACCCACTCCCTCTGTTCATTCTAAGGTAACAGAAAACCCAACAATTCTTATTTTCAGTGATCATACACTAATGAAAACATACCTGTGATTATTCTATTTCTGCCAATAGATCCTCCTAAATGTTACACACTGGACCTTAAGACATGTGGTAACAGGTGGTTGTACATGAGGGGAGATGGTAAGATGGTCTTGATTTTTCTCCAGCTGTCTACAGACTACCGACCACTGACCTTTTCTCAGTGGAAGCTGGGAGTGGTTTTGTTCTGAACTTCATAGAACATCTGGTTTGATGTTCTGACATTCCAGCCACATAAGGGAGTCCAATAGATGTTTCAGGTGGTCCCAGAGGATATCACCAGTGTTCTGGTCTTTATCTGGGGCAGGATTGTCATCCTCTCATCCCTCTCACTCCCTGTAGCGTCCCATGCTGCACCTCCATCTCCCTCTATGTGTTGCTACATTAAGTGAACATTAAGCAACAAAATTTAACATAAAACACATAACATATGCAGAGTGTACACAGAGAGGATGCTGCAACACTACATTTCCATTGTAATCAAGGGAAATGGGCACAAGAACAGTCTTCTATTTATGATTTTTTACACACGGGATGCAAGTCCCTTTTACACAAAAATGGAACATAAAGTGTCTATATTTTCTGACAGGAGAAATTGAAACAGCAGACTGAATGACTAGATAATGTGGTGTATGCTGGAGTTTCCTCAAGTTGCTTCCATATTATCTATTTTGACCAAGTTGATGACCGAGCCAATGTTTTGAAAACGATAGGTACCAGAGAATCAATTCTTCGCAGCCTGGGGAAGACTTAAACTGGCAACCCTTCGGGAGAGAAACACAGAGACAGTTTCTCTATGGCACAGATACGGTGTAAACAATCTCTATGGCGCAGGTAAAGCAAGAGTGAACACATTAGCTGGTGCCGATGTCATTCGGTACCACGTTTTGATAGGCTATGTCAATAACAACAAGCTTGCCCGTTGCCTGAACCAGTTGTTTGGTCGCCTTTAGAAAAGTAAATGCTGAAGAAAGTCAACAGAGATGCAAACAGAGAGAGACAGAGAAAGAGAGAGAGAGAGAGAGAGAGAGAGAGAGAGAGAGAGAGAGAGAGAGAACAGAGAGAGGCGGGGCCCTGGTAGCGGTGTGTGTGAGAGAGAGACACAGACCAGAGTAGGTTTGTACATGTGTGGAAAAGAGTACTGAAGGGAAAAGCAAGGCGAGCCGATTAAAGTAGTTGTAATTTAATTAGTGGAATAAGTAAAAAAGAAAACATCTATTAGAAAAGGGGCCACTCTTTTATAATGTTTTAATGTTTCAATGAAAGTAGTGTCTGTTGAAGTAAATGGGATTTCTTGTTTTGTTTTTGTTTTTTACTGTGATATTGAATTGGTATCGAGAATCATGAAATTTCACTGGTATTGGTATCAACTACTACATTTCTGGTATTGTTATATGCCTATATGAAACAATGACATACCTGACAATAGTGTAGGACAACTGGAACTTATTGGACAGAAGATAATCATTAGTGACTCCGAACATTGAGTCATTGTCTGAATAGCTGTGCTTGGCCTGTTAATGGCAGCCTAAAAAGCATTGGCCCTGATAGGCAGGCAGGCTGGCGTCAAGGTTGGCAGAAAGACACAGAGAGAGAGGGAAAAGGCGAGTGAGCAAGGGAGAAGTTGGCATGAAAAGAGAAGATCTGAACCACTGCCAGATTTTTCTGCTTAAATGGAGAACCAACAGCCGAGAGGGGCTCAGTTGTCCAGACCATTAAAACAGCCCACTGTTTTCTGCGTTGTGAGTGTGTGTGTGTGTGTGTGTTTGTGTGACTGTGTGTGTGAGAGAGAGAGAGAGAGAGAGATGAAAACACTTTTACTTCCCCTCCACATCTAGTTCAATAAATGTCCCCAGTTTGTTACCCTGCACAGAGAAAATCAGGGCGTCATTACCTTTTCTTGCTGGAACTTTGTGGTTCTGAATACAGATCTGCTCAGACATCTGAACATATCCAGTCAGGACATTTACAAAATCACACACAAAAAAGACACTTTTCCATCATGGAACTGTCAATAGACACCAAGCCATCACTGAGACATGGGATCCACTACTACATTTCTGGGATTTTTATTTCATAGTAAAATATAACTTGGGAGGGATTATATAAATGATCTAGTGATATTCTCAGGTGCGGATCTAGATAAATATTCTTACCATGTCCATATTTGCTTGGAAAAGCCCCCAAATTAACTCACTGAAGAGAAATATCTAAATAGAGTAGAGTAGTATAAATCAGTAAATTACATTTTCCCAAATACTTATTCATTTAACTTAAGCCTCACTTAGTCTAAAATGTGTTCATAACACATCAATAAAGTAGTTATTATAATTATTAAAACCGGGCACAATTCACTGAATTTGTATCTTGTATGTATTCTAAAGGGCCACTCCAAAACTAGTCTAAATAAAGCAAAATAAAGCAACACAAGTGATTTTTAAATGTTTGGATTTTCAAATCACTAACTACTTTAATTCAGTTTTGCATATTGGTAATGGATATTTTTTGTTTAAATGACTGTAATGTGAAAAGAAATCTTAAGAATAAATATACCGTATAACAGGATGCTGTTGTCATCACTTTGGCTTTGATTTCAACCTTCTACACACACACACACACACACACACACACACACACACAATCACACTCTGATCACATGCTGCCACTATGACAGTCAAAAACAAGAGAACACTGAGCACGCAAACATACACATGCTCCAGCCACGCTGAGAAGCAAAGTTCTGTGAAAACTAACCGCTCTGTTTGTTTCTCTGGTAGTGTTTCGATCAGTCAGATATGTAAATGTTTGTGTGTATCAGTCTGGTGTTAACAACACTCAGGCCAACTAAAAGGAGGCCATTTTTCACAACACAAACATGACTTTTTGATGACTAACCCATGATGTTGACCGTAAAATGTCCAGCGCTGGATTCAGATAGAAAATATTCAAATTGAGCATTCTGCAAGGTTAAAAAGGCAGAGATGCAGACTAAAAACAGTCTTTGTGTTTTTTACTGTTCCAACAATCAACAACTCTGGTTTGGTCGAAATAAATCCTTAATTCACCGACATATATGCGAAAAAACAACAGTTTCAGTCTCTCTCCTCGCTCGAAAACAGAGGGACTCACATGCACTAACATACAGGCACAGTCAGACCAGATTTATAAACAAACCACAGAGATGTTGCGAAAATTCAAATCATAAATCATTATATATAAACTTTAAAGTAAAAAACTTTTACACCAGTCAAACCATGTCACCTTTATACCTTTCTGACTTCATATTGGTCAGGAGGTTAACACTAGATTTTTTCAGAGGCACAAAACTTTGAATGGGGCACACTCAAAGAAGGGGGGGCATTATGAAGGTTATATTAAATTATCAAAATAATAATCATATCAATATATATATCATATAATAAATAAATTATAGCCAATAATAAACTGTACATTAGTAATAGTTAAATTGTTTATTCAGTGTAAGAAATACAGAGCCCTCTGGTATGAAATAAAACCAACACTTGAAGGAACGTGTAGAATTTATTGATAAATAGCGATGTAGTTATCAATGAAACTTAGGAACCAGGACGATGCTAACTTCTGTTGGCCTACAGAAATATGACATCCATGCAGCACTCTATTGCTATAGATTGAGATACAGGTCATTGTGTACGCCTCACTTAGTGGAAGGAATGCTGGCATTTGAGTGGGATTTATGAGTTCAGTGCCTGCATTGAACCAAAAAAGGTGTCAGTACCCCAGCACAACCGTAACCACAACATAACCCTGACTCTAATTCTTTTGCAGTTTTTAATCCTTTTCAACAAGGATATTTTCAGTTTGTTTTTTCTTAAGCTAGCTGTGTGTTTACACAGAGACGCAGTGACTCTTGTGTTTAGGAGTACCTCACCAGCATTTCTGTACGCAGGGTTTTAGAGTTACTGAGGTCCAAAAACTGAAATTGCTAGGGGGGGTTAAATAATGTATCAAAGCATAAAAGTAAGCCAATTATTACATGCCTTTTAATGTTTACCCCTCGGAAAAATACCTCAGTAACCTCAGTGGTGGGTACGGCCATGCTCACCAGAGATGGCGGTACACAATAAGAGGGTAAGGGTATGTATATGGACAAAAATCAGAAGTGCCAGCTCCTTACAACATTATTTACAGAGACCCAACAGTACCACCATGAGCAAGCACTTGGCGATGGGGGCAAGGAAAAACTGCCTTTTAAGAGGCAGAAACCTAGGACAGATCCTTCGGCTCTAGGTGGGTGGTGGTCTGCCTCGACCAGTTGGGGTGAGAGAGAGAGAGAGAGAGAGAGAGAGGCTCACAGCAACAAGAGTAGCAACAACTACACTAATAGTAGTGACTGATGATGATGAACATGAAGAAGATGATGACGATGACGACGACAACGATGGGGGACAATGAGCAGTGACAATAGTAATAATAGTAGTAATAATAATAACAATAATATCAGTGATATTAGCAATGGCAGTCTGGCAGGACCATGGCAGGAGGCTCCACCAGGATCCATAAGAACCTGCGAGATGAAAAAGCACAAAAACTCCGGGGAAGAAGTTAAGTTAGTAACATGCATTAATACACAGTAAAAAACATAGTGTCATTTTAACTCTTGTAGAGTTGAATTTAACTCCATTTCAGATAACATTTGGTCCCACTCAAACATAGAGTAAAATTTACTCTATGGCCAGTGTCAAAATTAACAATGAAATGTGTAAAAATATTTAACACTGAGGTTTGTTCACACTGTTCAGAGTAATATGATAAACTTTATAGAGTTAATTTTACTTCAAATTTAGTTCTTAAAATTACACTCTAATGTGTAATAATATTTAATTTTTATTTCTGCACAGTGTTATTTTTATATTTTATTATATCTAGGTGATATGTGCTATACTACTGAACTGCTTTGATCTAAATAATAATTAATTAATAATTAATTAATTAATAATTAATCAAATAGAAATAAAACACAACAAACAAGGTTACAGTCACAACTTGCTTTAATGCTCACCAGATGAAGCAATATCGAACAACAAAGAGAGCTGTGCCATTCACTCCATAGGACATCTGTATGTCAAAAGGCCTGGGATAAGGCAGGTCGTCAACATGAAAGACAACAAAATCTTGCTTTCTCCTTGTTATGGAAACAGAGCAACTATCCCCTGTGCATACATCACCCTGACATTTTTATTTTATTAGGATGTCCTAAAGTATGAATCCAATGATGACAATCACTCAATTGGACACAATTAAAAACAATCCAACACTAACAATGTTTCTTTAGAGCCTACATGTATGATTCTTAACCATGTGTTTGTGTCATCTCAGCAGCAAGTATGTTTATCATCTGTCTTCTGGTGGCATCTTTCAGGGATTTGGTTTTTCCATACACTTGCATGATGTGTTCACCCCCAGGCTTTGTTGTGAGGATTTTTTCAATCAACTTAAATGGAAACAAAATATACAGTCAGAAATGTTTAAACCATACGTACAATGGGGAAATTATAACAGAAAAACACTCCACATCAAATCGATGTGTTCACAGTTTATGTGGCATGGCCTTTTAGATTGACTACCTTCGGCAGCGGCTGCTTCTTAAGGAGGATCACACATTGTGAAGTTCAGAATGATAGTATCTTCAGATGCTGCTGATGATGATGATGACAGAGAAGCATCTGTGCATTAAGGAATATGAACAAAACAGAAGCATATTAAATAGAAATGTTATTACTCCCATCCCAACCTTTAAGTTTAATATGAACAAATTTGTGAATGGTCAGCGATTACCAAGTTCTTCATTGCTCAACATGACTCGGAAGGTTCCAGGTGACTCCTTCACTATTTATTCAAAGACCTCTCCATCAACTTCTGTGTCAGATTGGTCAAATACCTTCATATCTGGCTGCCTACCTTCTGGTATGTTAAATGTTAGGCACACTGAAGTAAAGGAAGGAAAGGGAAAATGATGTTACAGTAACAAGACCATTTCCTTTTGATGTGAATCAAAACCATAACTAAGTGGAGTGAGCCTCATGTCTTCACAAAATGCTGTCGAGTTGAAACTTAAGTCAGTAGGTTATTCCCATGCATTTAAAGGCACAGCAGAAACAATTATCAACTCAGAGAAATGTTTTATGGTGAATTAGGTGTATTAACTAAGTAAAAGGTTGTGATATTGTGTTATCCTGATGTACTCACTAACCTTCTTTCATGAAGGCATCCAATGTTAGGTCAGACAGCCTAACATACTTCTGCTCCCCACCAAATGACACGCAGCATATTCTATTAAAATAAACAAAGGTAAAAAAATAACCCAAAAAACAGTTGAACACAGAGTTACCCATTAACGTGCTTACATTGTTCCATAACCTGTGCGTACTTACCAACTACGGTCCACGCTTGACACTCACATCTGCTTGATTACTGTGAACAACAAAGCAAAGTTAACAAGTTAAGTTGTGATAAACAAATCAAAATATTTATTACACATATCTATTGAATGAATTTCTAAAACGTTAAATCGTATTTTGATCAACATTGTGTCTCAGATTATTAATTTCACACAGTGAGCCGGTCGTTATCGTTATGTAGGCTAACTGGCATGCACAACTTCGCTGTCTTTGTGTAATTTTTGAGGCACCACTGGCCAATTCAGAAAATGGCAAGCCGACCAACTGACCGTTTGAGTTGTCGTGTATTGAGGCCACATAGGAGGAACGGGGAGGGGGAGGGGGACTATGCCATTGTGGTTTACTTCTTAGCTTCAAGCTAATTCGCAGTTAGCTTAATGATTAGCATACTAGTAAACAAAAACATAAAACGTTGCCATAAGACAGGCAGTGTGTATTTGTGTGTAACTATACCAGCATTTGGGAAAAAGACACGCAGTTAATGGTGCAGCTTAACTCAACAAGAAATGTTGAACTTCTGAACTCCTAGCAAGTTGCTAGTTGTATGGGACATGTAGCTACTCGACAGCTAATCAACAGAGGAATGGGCAACATGTCCTCAATCAACATTTATGAACCGATAAAAACGTGTTTAGATGGAAAACAATTATTAAACGATGTTACGAACACCAGCATGTTCATAATGGTACTTACCCGACCATGGCACGACTCCAGACCAGCTCCAGACTAACCTTAAATGTGCCGCCAGAGCGTTCAAGACGTCACGACTGGCGCGTAATCGTCACTGTAAAGTTACACTACATGTCTGCGGGATTTTACACTAATTTTTAACTCTACTCTTAGAGTGGGTTTACTCTCCATATAGTTGTAAATACTCTATCTAGGTTAAAATAGGTTGACACCCCATTTTTTACTGTGTAGGACATGAATGTGTGCAGAAAGAGAGGGAGAGGAAGAGAGGAGCTCAGTGCATCATGGGAAATCCCCCGATAGTCTAGGCCTATAGCAGCATAACTAAGGGATGGTTCAGGACTCCTGAGCCAGCCCTAACTATAAGCTCTATCAAAGAGGAACGACTTAAGCCTACTCTTAAATGTGGAGAGGGTGTCTGCCTACTGAACCACAACTGGAAGCTGGTTCCACAGGAGAGGAGCTTGGTAACTGAAGGCTCTGGCTCCTGTTCTACTTTTAGAGACTATAGGAACCACAAGTAGCCCAGCATTCAGAGAACGTAGTGTTCTAGTGGGGTAATAGGGTACTATGAGCTCTTTAAGATATGAAGGGGCCTGACCATGAAGAGCTTGTAGGTGAGGAGGAAGATTTTAAATTCTTTTGTAAATTTTAAATGTTTGAAGGCTTTCCCATGCTCAAAAAGTCATGAAATGCGGCACACATATCAGTCGTGGCAAAAAAAATTATATTCTATGCTTGGCCTTAGGGTTGGCCACTAGGTGGTACTATCATAAAAAGTGCATTTACACTACTAACTTCTGCATGGTTTGTTGCACATTCAAAAACCTTACATACACGCGTTTGGTGAATGGAGTTGAATCTCCCCATATAGGCCACGCCCACTTCCGCCTAGACATTTCTTTGTGTGCGAAATGTCCATAAACTACTTTTTAGTGTTCCTCCTACACGCTGTGTCCAATTTGCGCAAAATTTTTCATATAGCATCTGGGGACTGTGCTGGCAAAAAAACTATTTCGAAGAATTTTGATATTCCCATAAATTAGCCCGTTATAAAATTATTACTTCCTGCAGATTTTGTTTAAAACAGGAAGTGGAGCATTTCTCCACATTGGTATGTCCGATTGACACCAAGCTTGGGTTCATAGTTCTCCATGATTTCCTTAGACATCATGCACAATCCCAGGCCATCGCCACAAGGTGGCGCTCTTTAAAATGAAGAAGTTTATATCGGCACGTATGATTAAAATGAAACTTGGTACAATGCTTGCCCATGGCTCCCTGAGGCTCGCTAATAATGTGTCAACAATCCGCCACTAGGTGGCGCTCTGGTGGCATGGTAAATCACTGTGCGGAGACCATAATAGTTATGAATATGAAATTCACAGGGCACGTGTAGACTGGTGCCTGAAGCTCACATACCAAAAATCGTGTTTGTCGTGTTTGTAGCGCCCCCTACAGGATTTTAAAAAAGCAGCCCCGGCGCCACGTTTCACCGATATGCATGAAACTCTGTAGACACGTGTAACGTGCCGAGACCTACAAAAAAGCCTCTTGGACCCATGCCCCACACCCCAAGGGAAGTCGGCCATTTTTATTTTTATTTTCACTTTTGGCTAACTTTTTGCCTTGTATTTGAACGAACTCCTCATAGGGAATTCATCGGATCTGCTTCAAAATTGGTCAGTACAGTCAATGGCCGACAAGGGCAAAACGCTGCAAACACGGGAATGATGCAAATCCAAAAACACACAAACACATAGAACAAATGC
Organism: Dicentrarchus labrax; assembly: GCF_905237075.1. Classification (NCBI taxonomy): domain Eukaryota; kingdom Metazoa; phylum Chordata; class Actinopteri; family Moronidae; genus Dicentrarchus; species Dicentrarchus labrax. Next base: position 37,270,119 of record NW_026136719.1, read on the forward strand.
AACAGAAAAAACGCAGCAACAGAAAAATGCTGCAATCACAGAAACGAAGCAGAAGCAAAAAACTCAACAACAAACAACAAACAAACCCACAAAACAAATGCCAAAGAAAAATGCTGCAAATTCAAAAAACACACAAACCCACAAAACAACTCCAAGAGAGTTGGATTTTTGTTTTAGATTCCGTCACTCACAGTTGAAGTGTACATATGGTAAAAATTACAGACATCTACATGCTTTGTAAGTGGGAAAACCTGCAAAATTGGCAGTGTATCAAATACTTGTTCTCTTCACTGTACGTGAAATTGTCGTGTTGTGGTCCGCACGTGTTACGACGGCACGTGTTACGACGGCACACGTGCGGCTGCAGCACGCCCCGAGTTGTGCAGGGTGAGAGGTCCTGCTCAACGCTGCTTGCAGCTTTAATTTTATATGTTATTCTAATATAAATGTTATTATATTTTTCTATATCTAACATTGGAGGATTATTGTGTTTATGCTCTCAACACATGCAGAAACAATGTAAGTTATATACATCTATTATTTCTTGACTGGTATCCTGACCAGTGTTTTGTGCTTTATAATACCAATAAACACTCAGGAAACACATTCTTACGTGCAATGTGCAATACAGCACATACATATCTAAGTTCCATTTATATAAATTTTTTTCTCTTACATGTGCAGTGTCGTGTACTTTTATTTTCAATCAGCAGAGGGTGTTTGTATCTTCACAAGCTCAGCAAGGATGTGACATGTGGTTTCTGCCTCCCTGCCTACGACAGTCAGAGCGTGTGCAGAGAGCACAAAAGAAAACATCCTGCTATGAAGGAAACAAAAAAAAGTGAACTGTGAGGAGACTGACGACAGACAAACATGGCTGAACAACATCTGTGTGTGTCACTCTGTGGGATGACAGGAACTTCCCACCATGGGAACTGTACGAGGGGAACACAGGGTTCCTGCAAGACTCAGAGAGAGCTGAACACACACACACACACACACACACACACACACACACACACACACACATAGCTCTGTTTGTATATAAATATGCCTCATATCCTCCATTCTGTGGTGGAAACATGCAAATCATCTACAATTATACTTGAGGGAGTATGGGAGCTTTTTCTGAGTCTGTACAGTTCCTTCATGTAGGCATTGACTGAAATCAACTGTGAATTGCTTTATTGTTTACCTTATAAATGTGTTATATCGAATTTGTTAGCAAACATTCCACATTCAGCAAACACAGAACATTCATTTGGATTTGTGTTTGGGTCTAGCTGACAAATATTCAATAAAAAGTCCATTATTATTTTAGCTCTGGGTTGGTCTCCAATTCCTGATTCTGAAAATAGCTGCCTGCTGCTGCTGGAAACGAGGATGATGAGAGCCGAGTCTGGGCCGGAAAACCAAAACAGTGTGCAGTGAGTAGGTTGAACAACTCTGTGTGGAAATGCAGAGTTGGTTGATTAGTTCGTCAGTATGTCACTATGTGTGGCACCTTTCCGTTTCTCTGTTGTTAATACAAAAATATTAGTACAGCTTTACTGTGTGACTGACTAAAACTAAAATAAAAAGCCTTTTATTTCAATCAATGCTGTGATTTTCTGAGGCAGCCTTTCCAGGGTCCAGATTATGAACTAGGTATATGATTATGTATTAGGTAGTCATGTGGACAGTTTGTGGTGTTGCGGGTATCTCATGGCAACACATTTCTTTGCACCCAAACTTCTAGGTTCTGCTCTGTGTGTATGTGCTGTGGATGGGTTTTTAATTCTACGTAAAGACCCATGGAGCTGCTGCTTTCCCAGAGGAGCAGTTTGCTAGAGAGACTGTTTCCTCTGAGAACACTAATTTCCTGTGGGGAACCACTCAGCCAGCATACATCAAGTCTTTTGAAACAGAGAAAGTGTTTGCATTCCTTTAATTGCGCTAATTAGTTGTGTTTTTATAACTTAAATGAAAATCTAAACTTTAAAAATAACAATTTAATTTATTTTTCTTCACAGAAATAACTGCAATACTGAGATGTAGGCTGTATATTTTTAAAGTGTTATTACACCCCTTAAAATCAAGAAGGAATCACAACCCCTTGTGAAGCTCTGGTGACCTCTAGTGGGAGTCCTGACCCCGAGATTTTGGACCACTGCTACAGGGTATCAATCCTAACCCTGAATAAGCTGTTTTGTCATAATTGCATCCTAACTTTTGGCATGCTGGTGGCATTTTTTTTTGCCCCCTGGCCCTCAAACAGCCCACTGTGTATGTATACATTATAATTTATAATATCATCATTTATAATATCTTAATTCAGTATAGTTGAGTCTAGACTTTGATTGCTTTATATGTTTGTGAATTATTTTGTCAGCTGCAGAAGACAAGGTTACAAAGATCTGACCTTGAGGTTTCAGCCAGCAGAAGCCTCAGAGGACTATTTGTAGCTAATGTGCCATGTTGTCAAGTTTTTGACGTCAGCTGAGAGGAATAAATTGAGTCTAGACTCCATTGATCTGGTATTATTTCTCTGTGGCAGAATGGAATTTTCCAAAGCAAATCATGGGTGAATGAAGCCAACTGCTTTCAGTCACGATGGCCAGAGGCTGCTTTACTGAAAGGGAGAGTTAGTGTTCAACCATGACTTAAGGTTGCATAAATGCTTTTTATTAAAGCAGAGTGCAGCCAGGTATTTTCCAGTGGGGAGGAGAGTTTGATGGAATGGAGTTATTGGCCTGACATTAAATTTGGTGTGTACTTTTTACACTTCATTTTGATCATAGTAAAAACATTTTCTTTGTACCATAGCTGACACATCACGGCACCATCAGTACTAGCCCTGCTCTATCTTCCATGACGCTAAGGACTATTATCTGATGGGATTTGGAATAAGATGTAAAAAAAACAGCCAAAGGTTCTACAACAGGAAATATTATTTTGTTTGTCTTGGATAAGTTCAAGTTTCTTTTCCATGTCTGCTGACTGTAGGTTTAACCAGTGAGTCAGAAGAATGTTGGAGCAGCTCTGCAACATTTCCTGGTCACCAGAACCACTGATATTCTGCTGTGTCACTTAACATGCAGCTGCCCACAGCAGAGCTACCAATAGAAAGAATCAAACAAAGATTTTATGGACAGCAAAGCAAAGATATTTTGTCAGTTTACTGCATTTCAAAGCAAATGCATTTACTTTGATTTAGTGAGCACATGATTGGTCACAATCACTGTATTTCTGGCTGAATTAATTTAAAATCTAATCAAATTGATTGTCACATATACAATGGCATACAATTGATCCATGAATGCCCTCAATGCAATCATCACACACTCTCGTAAGTGAAAGCTTGAAAGAGTGAAGATTCAAAGATGCAGTATTATTTTATCCCTGTGGGAGCATCACTCTAACACAGTAACACATTCCTGAGTTCTGAGGAAACAAACAGTATGATGCGACGATGGGTTTTACCATGTCCTTGACTGCTCAGTCAGTCTCAACATCACGCTGTTTACTTGGACATAGAGTGTAGTTAGAAACAGTATTAAAGGGTATATGCATATAATAGCTTCTTTAACAGGTTGTGTATGGTTTTACAATGACCAGGTCAAAGGGTCATGTAGGTTCTTAAACATTGCCATTACAACATATAGCATTATTGGTTCTTTGGATTTAACCCACCCTGATGGGGTGCAGTGGTGGAAAAAGTACTGAAAATCTGTAGAAGTAATGTTAGATTACTTAAAAAGATAGTCCTCCACCCGAGGTGGTCATATTATTTTATATTATCTAATTTATTTAAAAAATACCATAGTCACCACAATACAACAGACCAGCTTGGAGATTAAGTAACATTACACAGAGCTCGTGGAAGAAAGCCCAACATTTCATCAAGGGCCCTTAGAAACTGAGTCAGAACAACTAAGAGAAACCCCCGTGTGACTGCAAGACACCTACAGGACGACCTGGCGAAGGCTGGTGCAAGTGCTTCAGTGGCAACTATAAGACGTGCATTGAATAAACAAGGACTTCATGTCTGGACTCCAAGACGCACTCCACTCTTGACCAGGAACATCAAATGTCGACTAGAATATGCCAGGAGGAAGACTACAGAGTTTTGGGAGACAGTTCTATGGACTGATGAAACCAAACTGGAACTGTTTGGACATATGGACCAGTGGTATGTCTGGCGTGCGAAAGGCCAGGTTTATGACCAGAAGAATACCATCCCCACGGTCAAGCATGGAGGTGGGTCATTGATGATGTGGGGCTGTTTTTCTGCGGCAGGAACTGGCAATCTTGATCGTGTACCTTGCATCATAGATTTCCAGAAATACCAGGCTATTTTAAAGAGGAACGTGATGCCTTCTGTTGACAAATTAAACCTTGGTGATCAGTGGACTTTCCAGCAAGACAATGATCCCAAGCACACCTCCAAGTCAACCAAAGCTTGGTTGAGAAAAAGATCCTGGAACGTCCTGGAGTGGCCTTCTCAGTCGCCAGATTTAAATCCGATTGAAAATCTTTGGTGGGATTTAAAGAAGGCAGTTGCAGCACGGAAGCCATCAAACATCACTGAGCTAGAGGCTTTTGCACGTGAAGAATAGGCAAAGATTGCGATCGAGAGGTGTAAGAAGCTTGTTAGCACTTACCGAAAATGTTTGTTAGAAGTTATAAAGCTAAGGATGCTCCATAAAGTAAGCTGGGGGTTGAATAATACTACACATGCACATGTTGAAAGAGTTACATTTTTCATTTGAACTTCAAAGTTAATTCAACATCTGTTGTCAAAATAACTCAACTATGTATCAATACATATTGTTTTTTGTTTAATGAGTTTTTTTCTCATTTATTGTCATTATGTTTTATCCACATCATTATAATGTCTTTTGAGGTGAGGGAGTTGAATATTTCTGATCGCAACTGTAAATTCTCTCAAAGTAATTTCAGCATGCCCTCTTTTCAATTTACCTGCCTCTCATCTCATGTGACTTCACAGGCCCTTCTCACAGCCAATCATTTCAATCAAAAGGGACATTTGTGTACTGGTGACATTAATGACATTAACTAACAGACGGGATTGGATGTGTGCTTTTGTTTGTGTTTGAAGTTGAATTGAAGAATACCTTGAAGACTCTGTGTCACACATGCTGACACTCCCTCTGCAGTGATGTCGACAACACAGTCTATCCAAAACTAAGTCTACAGTTAAACCCACAGCACAAACTCCATCTAAGCCAGGCACTGTAAATACTACTGCAGCCTTATCTGCTTCTCACTTCCCAGCTGTCATCATCCTGGTCAGCACTGCCACTGCAAGTTCAAGTAAAAGCACAGTTTACAATTCAGCCACCTTTATCCAACCTCCCAGCTCAGGTTTTATTTTATCATTACGCTTCCAGTCAAGTATGCTATACTGGATGCTGTTCAAGAACAGCAAAAACATAAACACCAGTTTCTTGAGTCCAACACTTGCTGTAAACAGTAATTATCTGGGGAAAAGACGATGACTGTTTACAGTTATTGCCTCAAAGTGATACACATTTAGTTTATGGGCTCTTTTAAAATATGCAAGAAGTCATAGCATAATATCATAATATTATATGATGATATTTGCCATCAAAATTATTATTATTATTATAAATTATTATTATTATAAATTATTATTATTATTTTCACAGCGAATTAACTTTTGAATGAAGTTAATACAATTTAAAAAAGTATTTTAGTCAATCATTGTCACGCTCTCCTGACCGTGACCCTGGCTGGTGGCTGTGTGTGTGTATGAGTGGCTTTTGTTTATTTTTTGGCCTTTTGGGTGTTTGCTGTGTGCTTGGTGGGTTTTGCTGTCTGTTTTCTCTTTCATGTCTCCTGGAGTTGGTGGGCGTGGTCTCCGGCTCAATATGGCTGTGGCACACCTGTTCTCTGTCATCCATCAAGCACCTGTTCCGCATTCCCTCATCACCGCACTCTATTTAGACCTGGCCAGCTCTCCAGTCCTCGCCGGATTGTTGTGTTACCTGAGTATGCTTCACACCAGCCTCTGATCTCAGTCTAGTCTAGTCTAGTCTAGTCTAGTCTAGTCTAGTCTAGTTCAGTATTCCTGTTTGCCTTCAACTCATGACTTTGTCTTTTGGACTCAGGAAATTCGCCCTGTCCCACTGGATTACCTGTCTTCCCTGCCATTCTGCACGGCCGTCTGGATTTTCCTCCACCTCGCCTCTCCTGCCAGCTTCCCCAACTTCTCCCTCCCCAACGGAACCTGGACCCAGCCCGGACCCCCCTCAGCTCATTCATCCCTGTCAGTTTATTGTTGTCTAAATAAACCTATAAACATTCGCCATCGGCTCCAGTCTGCCTTTGGGTACTGTTTCGAAGCCTGACAGTACAATCTGCCCAGGATGGACCCAGCTGATCTGGAGCCGGTGCGACACGCTGTGTCTTCCCAGGGTAGCCATATTGGACCTGCACAGCACCGCCCTCAAGGAAATTATGAGTGAAGTACAGGAGTTGACCGCAAGGGTTGCAGACCCGCAACTTCCCGCTCAGCCTTCCCCTCCTACCGTCTCCAATCTTCCCCCGGTGGCCTCGTCTGGCCGTGAACCCTGGGTCTCACCTCCTGAAAGGTATGAGGGCAATTTGGGTCAGTATAAGACCTTAATGCAATGTGGACCCGTTTTTGATCTCCAGCTCCCGTCATACTCCTCCGATAAGGCCAAGGTCGCCTATGTCGTCAGCCTGCTGCGCGGTGAGGCGCTGGAGTGCGCATCTGTGCACTGGAGAAAACAGGATCAGGTAACCTCCTCCCTTACCACTTTCGTCGCTGAGATGAGTAAAGTTTTTGATCATCCTGTGCAAGGTAAAGACGCTTCTATGAGGTTGTTCTCCGTGCATCAAGGGTCACAGAGTATGGCTGAATACGCCATAGAGTTCCGGACTCTGGCTGCAGACAGTGGGTGGAATATGGAGGTGCAACAGGCAGTGTTTTGTAACAGGTTGAGTGAGGTCCTAAAGGATGAATTGGTGTCTTATCCCGACTCTAAAGATGTGGATGAATTGATTGCTTTGCAGCGTGAACACAGGGAGGTGATGTCCGAAGAGGAACCCATGCAGTTGGGCTGCAACCATCTCTTCCCACAGGAGAGAGCGCAGAGGTTTGCCGAGAACTGTTGCCTTTACTGCGGGCAGCCGGGCCACGTTGTCGCCGCCTGGCCTACCTGGACGTTAGACAGGAAGGCTCGCTAGTGCCGGGAAGGATCTTGGCGAGCCAAACATCTGTCCCTCTGCTTTCCCAACCCCGGTCTGAATTCCACGCAACCATCAGCTGCCAGATTCTAGGGCAGAGTTTGATAGATGCTAGCTTAGTGAAACAGCTGAGGCTTACTGTTAGGAGACTTGAGAAACCGGTGATAGCTAGCGCCCTAGATGGCCGACCTCTGGCTAGCATAACCACTCAGACCTGCCCCGTACAACTCCTATCTGGCAACCATAGAGAGAACATTAGTTTTTTTGTTTTAGACTCACCTCACATCCCGCTTGTGTTAGGACACTCCTGGCTAGTCAAACATAACCCCCATGTGGATTGGGCTTCTGCTAAAATCACCAGTTGGAGTTTAGCCTGTCATGCTAGTTGTTTACTCTCAGCTTAGCCCCCGTCTGTTCCCAGTCCCTGTTCTCACCCAGCCAGTCTTGTCCTCGCTCAAGTGCGCCCGGAGTATCATGACCTCCAGGCAGGGTGATGAGTGCAAAACAGCGTTCAACACCCCCCTTGGACATTTTGAGTACCTGGTGATGCCGTTCGGGCTCACCAACGCCCCAGCGGTGTTCCAATGTTTGATAAATGACATGTTAAGAGACATGTTGAGGCGTTTTGTGTTTGTCTACCTGGATGACATTCAGATTTGTTTTCTAGAGACCCTGCCGAACAGATCCAGCATGTCCGACAAGTCCTCCAGCGGCATTTGGAGAACAGACTGTTCATTAAAGCTGAGAAATGTGAGTTTCACACCTCTACTGAGTCTTTTCTCGGATACATCATAGCAGAGGGTCAGGTCAAGATGGACCTGGAAAAGGTGAGAGCCGTGCTGCAGTGATCCAGGCCAGAGAACCGGAAGCAACTCCAGAGGTTTCTTGGCTTTGCCAATTTCTACAGACGGTTAATTCGTAACTATAGTCTGAGGGGGCTTGTTTGCACACTTTGTCCCTCTACCTAAACTGCCCACAGCTAGAGAGACGGTGGATTTACTGGTCAAGGAGGTGTTCCTCACTCACGGCCTTCCGACTGACATTGTCTGTGGTTTGGAGAGCTTTCTGCCTGGCCATGGGTGCTACAGTCAGCCTAACCTCGGGTCATCACCCTCAGTCCAACGGCCAGGCGGAGAGAGAGCCAAGCAGAAAATGGAATCGGGTCTTCGCTGTCTAGTCTCCTCCAACCCCACCACCTGGTCCTCTCAACTCCCCTGGGTTGAGTATGCCCACAACACACTGCCAACCTCAGCCACAGGTCTGTCCCCTTTCCAGTGCTTATATGGTTATCAACCTCCCTTGTTCCTCGTTCAGGAGAGAGATGTTTCCGTGCCCTCTGTTCAGGCTCACATCCATCGGTGTCACCGGACCTGGCACCTTGCCCATGCGGCCATGATTAAAGCCTCCGATCGGTACCAGCAACACGCTAATTGCCGCCGCACCCCGGCACTCCACTATGCAGCAGGAGATAAGGTTTGGCTCTCTACTCAGGACCTGCCCCTTAAGACTGACTGTAAAAAACTGTCCCCTAGGTTCATTGGACCCTTTGTGGTGGTGAAAGTTATTAACCCCTCTGTTGTCTGCCTCAAGCTTCCCCGCTCCCTCAGAGTTCACCCATCATTCCATGTGTCCGGTGTTAAACCCCTCCTGCTTAGTCCCTTGCTTGCTTGCAGTCTGCTTTTGGGTACTGTTTCGAAGCCTGACAATTATTATATAATTTTGTCCTCAGGTACTTGGCTTGGGAACCAGAGGGTCACAGGTCCAGCATGGCCCACAGTATGGAGTGTAGACTGGTAGCTGGAGAGATGCCAGTTCCACCTCCTAGCACAAGAACTCCGGGAAAGAAATGAAGTTAGTAAAATGCATTAATGGGACATGTATTTGTGCAGAAAGAGGGGGAGTGGATGAGAGGAGCTCAGTGCATCATGGGAAATCCCCTGATAGTCTAGGCCTATAGCAGAATAACTAGGGGATGGTTCAGGACTCACCTGAGCCAGCCCTAACTATAAGCTTTATCAAAGAAGAACGTCTTAAGCCTACTCTTAAATGTGGAGAGGGTGTCTGCCTCCCGAACCAAAACTGGAAGCTGGTTCCACAGGAGAGGAGCTTGGTAGCTGAAGGCTCTGGCTCCTGTTTTACTTTGAGACTAAATCAATCTTCTGTCCTTGCTCTCAACAAAGGCGGACGCATCTCTCTCTCTCTCCCGTCTCCCTTATCTTTCCTGCTTTGCTTCTCAAGTCTCGTCCTGTCTTGTCTCTAACTTTTAGGAGCCTCTCCCCGCATTGCTCTCCACATTTAAATTATGGAATTGGTCAACTGGTCTCTCAACGCAATTGACAGAATTTTCAGCTGCTTCTGTTATCAGCAGTCCAAAGCCCCATGAAGCTGCCCGACATGATTGATGGAGTGAGCAGAGCTGTTAGCACTCAGACTGTATGTATAAACCGCAACATGGAAAACACCTTGGAAAGAGCTGTCAGCGCACTGACGGTGGTTATACACCGCAACATGGAAAACATCTTGGATAGAGCTGTTAATGCTCAGACTGTGGTCATTAACCGCAACATGGATAACATCTTGGAGAAGTTTTCGGCTTTGCAAAGGAGAATAAATCGATTTGAAGACCAGAATGGACAAACAGAGTAAGTCGTGTCTATTGAAATGCGACTACTCGCCCTAACCCAAACAATCATAATCTAATCTGCATTCCCTGGCCAAGGCCGCTGCTGGAACAACTCCTCGGGGAGATCGCTGCAGTGAGACACTCTGCCCTATTCCTCCCTCCCTTCCCACACAGACACCTGTTGATAGTTGACTCTGTTTAGGACCCGATCAGGGACGTCTCCATGGCAACCTGCTGTGTTATCGCGAGGACACCATGTGAACTGAGGCACTGATTGAGAGGCTAGACGAAGCAACTCTCCAGGCTTATGTGCACACACACACCCATGGACACTTACAGATGCGCATATGCAACACACCCTCTACCCCCCGCCTTCGCCACTTCTTACCCTCAGTGCAACAAGCGGGGTTCCGCTGGCTGCGCCGATGCTGGCTGCGCCGATGCTGGCTGCGCCGCGGCCCCCCTTTCCCACCTACCCCGTTGCAAGTTGTTTTGAGTTTTTATGTTGTAAAGTGTGCTCATATGTGCTTATGTTGCTGAGGTTTTTTTTCCCAGTCTGACCATGAAGAGCTTTGTAGGTGAGGAGGAGGATTTTGAATTCTATTCTAAATTTTACAGGAAGCCAGTGCAGAGAAGTTAGTACAGGAGAGATGTGATCTCTTTTCCTAGTTCCTGTCAGTACTCGTGCTGCAGCGTTTTGAATTAATTGGAGCATCTTAATGGACTTAGTTTTTCTGCATCCATCTGTGACAGGATGTGTCTGTGTTTTGCAATGTTACGTAAATGAAAAAAGGCAGTCCTAGAGGTTTGCTTTATGTGGAAATTAAAGGACATATCCTGATCGAAGATAACTCCAAGATTCCTGACAGTGGTGTTGGAGGCCAAGGTAATACCATCTAGAGTAACTATATCTTTAGACCAGTGGTCTCCAACCTTTTTAAGCCCAAGATCCCTGACCTCCACCTTGGTGAGAGGCAAGATCTACCTATTGAACCGATTGTACTTCCAACTTGATGCCTTTTTTTCAGGCTAATTGTATTTGAATTACATGAAATGCTTTGGTCCAACGTTCAAATTAATGCAACCAAGAAAACACTGTAACTAGCATATCAAACTGGCCATAGCTGTCTTGCTTTGAGAATTCTACAACACATCAACTTCAGTTTTAAGTTATTCAATTTCATTTCAACCCAAGGAGGCTAACCACTTCAGACCTGTTGCCTTGACCTCCCACCTGATGAAGACCATGGAGAGGATCATCCTGAGACACCTGCGACCTCTGGTGGTCACACAGCTGGACCCCCTGCAGTTTGCTTACCAGCCTGGTGTTGGGGTGGACGACGCAGTAGTCTACCTGCTGCACAGATCCCTGTTACACCTGGAGGACAGCGGGAGCACGGTGAGGGTCATGTTTTTTTACTTCTCCAGTGCTTTAAATACTATCTAGCCGTCACTGCTCAGAGTGAAGATGGAAAGTGTGGGAGTGGACCAACAACTGGCTGCATGGACAATAGATTATCTCACCAACAGACCACAGTATGTGAGGCTCCAACACTGTGTCTGACGTTGTGCTCTGCAACACTTTACCCACAATTCCACGCTCTGCCATATCCAGAAGTTCTCAGATGACACAGCCATTGTTGGATGCGTTTCTAAGGGGAACGAATTGGAATACAGGACTGTTAGCAGGGACTTTGTCAGCTGGTGTGAGCTCAACCAGCTTCAGCTAAACACTAGCAAGACGAAGGAGATGATCGTTAACTTCAGGAGGAAAACCTCCCACTTCACCCCGGTGAACATCCAGGGATTGGACATTAAGGTGGTAGATAATTATAAATTCCTGGGTGTTCACCCCAATAAAACTGGACTGGACTGACAACACCCATGCTCTCTACAAGAAGGGCCAGATTCGCCTCCACCTGCTGAGGAGACTGAGGTCCTTCGGAGTAAGCAGGGCTCTCCTTAAGACTTTTTATGATTCTGTAGTTGCTTCAGCCATCTTCTATGCTGTGGTCTGCTGGAGAGGGGGCAGTATGGACAGGGACAGGAAGAGACTGATCAGGAGAGCGAGCTCTGTCCTCGACTGTCCTCTGGACTCCATTGAGGAAGTGGGTGAAAGGAGGATGTTAGTGAAGCTGACATCCATCATGGACAACACCTCTCACCCCCTATATGACACTGTGGGGTCGATGAGTAGCTCCTTCAGCAGCAGACTGTTACACCCACAGTGTAAGAAGGAGAGGTTCTGAAGGTCTTTCATCCCTGCCGCTGTCAGACTCGACACCTGATCAATGTTGTAGTTTCTGTTTTTTCAAATTACCACCATTCTATAGCTTTACCACTTTATCATAGTTTTTTTATCTGTATTTATTTATTTCAAGTAATTTCTGCTGTGACAAGGGAATTTCCCTGTTGTGGGATTAATAAAGTAATACAATACAATAAAAAGAAAAGGAATGTGGAATTTGTGGAATTTTCCAGTTATATGAGGACAGTATTTTGTTTATGGTAGACAAGCATATCATATCAAGTGTTATGCTTATCCACTGAAGCTTCATTCAATTCATGTTAATATCAGCATTTTAGTACAGTACAGCTTTATGTCCAACATAAAAAATAAAGGTGTGGCCTTTTGTATGAGGTAATTATTTTGTTCATAGAAGGCACACACACACACACACACACACACACAAAACACACTAGCAGTGAGCAGATCACATGCAGTCTTATGCTTATCCATTCAAGCTTCATGCAAGTGACATAACATCGGCATTTTAGAAAATAGATCTGTAATTGTGTTTTAACAAAATTCTCGGTCAATGTAAATAAGCTCAGTGCAGTTATGTCCCATCTTATGTATCACCACATTTCACATTGCCATCAGATGTCAAAACTGTCATGTTACTCACTCAGGTTAGTGAGATGGCTGTGACTGAATACTGTCTGTGAGTGCTTTGTAGTTTGGCTCAGAGCTACTGACAGCTAGTCTGAGACAGTCTGTGAGGTGTTTGTCAGGAAGGCGGCTCCTGTACTTTGATTTTATTATTTTCATCTGTGAAAACGCCATTTCACAGAGGTAAGTGGATCCAAAGTAGGCACTCACTCTTAGTGCACATGAGGTGAGGAGTGGAAACTTCTCCCTGCTGACAATTCCCCAAAAGTTACTGTCCCCTGATCTTACTTTTAGCTCAATGTCATTTTGCAAATCAACCATCTCCATGTCACTGATCATCTGACAGCTCCTCATGCTCCTCGTTCCTTGTCTCCAGAAAAGTTTTTATCTCGGGAGCAAATCAACAAATCAGTGCAGCACGCGACTCAACCACCGGACATCAGCGTGGAGGAGTAGGTCTCCGTACGCGGCATCGAGCTCATACAATGATGCATTGAATAAGCGGTGCTGAAGCGCTTTTGCTCGAATTGAGTTGATCATTTTGACCACCAGTCATAACATGAGAAAAGTTCATGACCTTCCCAGCCAAGGCCTGCTGGTGAATGACACAGTGGTAATTCACGAAGTTAGGAAAATCATTGTCATTACAGCACAGCTCAATTAATCCAGCGCGCTTCGCTGGGGCTCCATCAGTAGTAATTGCCACCTGTTTGTGAATTGGGATGTCATTATCGTGGACATATTTTTTAACTCGTTGTAAATATCCTCACCTCTTGTTATCTCCTTTAAGTGCAAAAGAGTGAGGAGATCCTCTTTTGTTGTAGAGTCCGGGAACGCCCTCCTGACAAATACAACAAGCTGAGCTGTGTCCATTACATCCAGGGATTTATCAAACTGTAGTGAAAAATATTTACAGTGTGACAAGTCTTTTAGCACTTGTCAATCCACGTCCCCTGACATTTCCTCGATCCTCCTCGCCACTGTATTGGGGCCAAGCTGGACACTGCGGAGTGTGGTTTTGATGTCGTCTTTGCTTTTGAAGCCATTGAAAACAGTGTCTGCAGTGATGGCCATTGCCTCCTTGAATAAATTGCCATCTGTAAAAGGCTTCTTGTGTTTAGCTAAAAGGTGACTTATATGAAATGAAGCTTCAGTCACAGCCTTATTTTGAAAAGCAGGTTTTGTGAAAAGCGACTGCTGGGCCTTCAACCCCGTTTTCAGCTCAGCATCTTTCCTGGTGTTGTGGTGCCACTCCAGATTTCCTCTTTTAGACAGTGCTAGAGTTTGGTGAGTTGTTTTTGACTTCTTTCTTGGAGCCTCCACCATGCCAGCTGACAACATTATCGGCTATCACCTGCTAGTGCCGTATATTGTCATTTTGCGACAGTTAATGTGCCAGTATCCTTCTTTGATCTTAGTGCTAAATTAATTGCCGCCTGTTAAGCTGAAAAAATACAACAACTGGATCGAGAGAGATAGTACGGAAGCCTAGAATGGCCATGGATTTTTCTTTTTTTTATGCACTGTTATCTCGTGATAACGACTTATTATCTCGTTATCTTGATATAACAAAGATTGTTTTCTCGTGATAACGAATTAATTAATAATGTGTTCATCTTGATTTCAACCTACAAGAGCTGCCACGAAAGGCTTCCATAGCCTACCGGTAAGTCACACTTTACATTAGTTTGTTTACTTGACTTATTGAAATAATAACGCATAAAAAAAAGAAAAATCCATGGCCGTTTTCGGCTTCCGTAAGATAGAGAGAAAGAGATGCGCTTGCAAAACTGAACAGCCATAATGTATTTGTGTAATTATTTTTCTATTATTTTCGGGATCTACAGGGAATGTTTCAAAGATCTACCAGTCGATCACGATCGACAGGTTGGCGACAACTGCTTTAGACAGTGAGTCTCAGAGGTGTTTGGGGACACAGTACAAGAACTTTAGTTTTTTCTGAGTTTAGCATCAGAAAATTGCAGCTCATCCAGGTTTCTATGTCCTTAAGACATGCTCGTAATTTAGATAACTGATTCATTTCATCGGGCTTGATTGATAGATATAACTGGGTATCATCTGCATAACAGTGAAAGTTGAGTTATTCCTAATAATGTTGCCTAAGGGAAGCATATATAAAGTGAAAAGAATTGGTCAAAGGACAGAACCTTGTAGTCCTCCATGACTAACATCAGTCCATTATCTCTCAACATTTGCATGTCTATAATCCCTGTATTTACATGATTGAATTCCAGGCCTATGTGTGTAAACATTGAGTGAAAAAATTATTTCCCCATGGGAATCTATAAAGTACTCAATTTCAATGCAATTCAGTTTTATTTGTATAGCGCCAAAAGTAATCAGCGGACACTTTTCAAATAGAACAAGATGTAAGATAAGATGTTCCTTTATTAATGCCCCATGGGGGAAATTCAAGTTCGGCACAGCAGTACAGGGTATAAATGGTAACTGGACCTGTATTATCTATCTATCAGTGATGGCAAAGCCCATCAAACGGAAAGTAACTCATTCATACACATTCACACACCGATGCACAGCATCGGGAGCAATTCGGGGTTCAGTATCTTGCTCAAGGACACTTGAAGTTTTGAAGGACATGTGGCGGGATCAAACCAACAACCTTCCGATTAGTGTTTAGTTAGATAGTAATTAGTGTTCTTCCTCTGAGCCGCTGCAAATGTCGTGCAAAGAGTAGAAAAGAGTCAAATACTATAAAAACGTATAGAATAAAAATATCCTTTCAATCTTATCCAACTTTATTTATAAAGCACATTTGAAAACAACAACCATTGACTGAAGTGCTACAGTCAAAATATAACAAAAAACAGAAAAAGAAAACCTTAAAAAGAACACAATAAAAACAGAGTCCAAAAAGCACAGTCCATGCTGCCTGTTACAGTTGCTCCCATCTTCTTCTTACTTTTTCCAACTTGAGCTTTGTTTTTATCTGACTTGTTTGATATTTTGGTTACCAGTATTTTATTTAAGCTGTGCCCTCTCTAAAAATGCTTGTAGAGAGAGTTTTGCTTTGCTTTGGTTTTTTGCCGTGCACACCAACTACACGGAATGCTTTGTTTACACCAAGGATCAGCTGATTGCGCTGAAGCCAGCCAGTGTGGAGACTAGTTAATAGCAGATGGTGCAATCCTGGTCACATTACGGTCCGTGGGACTCCAGTTATATTAATTGCCCCAGGAAATTTCACACACTTTTGTGGTGGTTGTTTACATTCCTCTCTCTGCCAACCCGACGTTGGCATGCAATGTTATTCATGCCGCCAAATCTCAAGTTCAGACCCAACACCCGAGTGCCCTCATAGTAATCTCGGGTGACTTCAACCACGACACCATGGCAATCATATTAGCTCAGTGTGTAGGGACTTGTGTTGGGAGCCGGAGGGTTCCTGGTTCAAGCCTCACAGACCACAGTATGGAGTGTGGACTGGTAGCTGGAGAGGCAAGGCACCTAACCCCTAATGTATATAGTAATGTATATAGGATGGTTCAAATTCAGAGGACAAGTTTAATTTCATGTATGTAAAATACTGTAAATGCTGTATATACTGTGAATAAAAAAAATTAAAAAATCTATGTGCCTCTGGTGTAAAGGCAGCCCGCGACCACAAGGACAGTAAGGAGATGGTCAGGGAAGGCCTATGATACACTTCAGAGTTATTTTGAGGTGACAAACTGGAATGCACATTGATGGGCTTACAGAGTGTATCACAGACTAATGGCCTGTCCTCACAAATAAGTTTTTCTCAAATCCAGATAAATACTTTATCGTATCAGCCTCGCGTCCACACGGATACAGCGTTTTCGGGGTGTGAAAACTGTTTTTTTTGGAAATGGATCCCAGAGTGGGAAAATCCGAAAACGCCGGATTGCCCGGAGTCGTCTGGACGGCGAAAACGGATTAGCCCCACCTCTCTAGCCTTTAAACTCAGCCGCCGCCACTAGATGCATCCTAACAACAACAACAATGGCGGACTACTACTACTTGTTTGTAAACAGCACATGCTCCATGGCTTCTCTTCCGGTTTTAGTGTATTGGTGTGGCGGCTTCACAGCGCCACATACAGGCCTGGTGTTTACGGAGATGTTTTACGAAACGACATCGTATTGGGTGAGGCTGCGTATTCGTGAGGACAGGCCCTAAATCAATTTCTGTGTGGACTGCGCTGTCCCAGCAAGGACTGTCCATTGTTATTCAAATAACAAACCTTGGTTAACAAAGGACAGATGGTGATAGGGAGGAGGTGAGAATGATACAGGGGGACCTGAGAGTGAAGATCAGTGAGGCTAAGGAGAAATACAGGAGGACACTGGAGTGGAAACTCCAGAGGAGGAAAAGAGGAATTGAAGGCAGCTTGAAAAAAAGGTCCAACAAGCTTAATTTGTTCTTCAACAGACCTTGTGACCTGGATTGTCACCTACCTGACTGGCAGACCACAGTGTGTGTGCCTGTGTCATACAGAGTGGTGAGCATCACCAGGGCCCTGCAGGGAACTGTACTTTCTCCCTTTCTCTTTACCCTCTACACCAGGGGTGCCCACACTTTTTCGGCTTGTGAGCTACTTTCAAAATGACCAGGTCAAACTGATCTACCTACATTAAAAAATAAATATTGAAGCGAAGGCAGGAAGGAAGGGACCTTGAAACTGTTCAGTCAGTCAGTCATTTCTTTATTTCCCTTTTTTCCAAGCAGTGGATCAGTGCAGCTTATTTACGGTGAGGGTCAGCTTGGCCCAAACTAAAGAGAAAACAACAAACAAAATAAAAATTAACACAAATGGAAACAATTTAGGAAAAAGGTAACAAGAGGTATCAAAAATAACCTCAACTCTGCTCAGGGCTATACCCCTGTTAAACTGGGGCCCCTGGCAGCTTCCTCCTACCACCAGATGCAACAATTAAGATAACAACAACAATAACAAATTCATTTATCTAATACCAAATAGTTAAGTTTTATAGGTATAACAGTAGAAAGAACTCACTACACATAATCTCAAAAAATCACAAATCTTCCAAACGCCTCCTAAATCTCCCCCTCATCTATATTACACTTGGCACATTCCCCCAGGAACCTGACCATAAAAGGAGTCCACCTGGGCAGGGACTGGTTTGCCCGTTCCTGGGTGCAATCTAGAGGAGAGGTGAGAAACAAACAAATTAATCAAATGGAAAATGTTAAAACACATATTTTCTTAGGCTTCCTTCCAGATCTAATCTAATTCCCTTACTATGTATGATGTTCTGATGCAAGTAAATCAACATCAATATCCTCCTGAAATGGGTAGCACATGAATGTAGCGACTGACTCCAATAAAGCAAAGTGTTGAAACCGTTTGTTAAAGTCTGACAAAAGGTTTTCAATCTGCTCTGTGTAGTGTCCACTGTCAAGTTGCGCACAGGCCTTCACTTGCCTCTCCAGTTCTGATACGAGGTTCTGGAAGTTTGACAAATCATGGTGCTGCAGCTTTGAGCACAGATGTTGCATTTTTTATTTGAATGCATTAACTGAACTGATCATATTGACCACTGTTTTGTCTTTTCCTTGCAGCCGACATTAAGGTCATTCAACATGTTGGTCAGATCGGTTAAAGTCTAGTAGCCACTGATCATCATTTAGTTGGGTGTATTCTGCATGTTTAGATGCAAGGAGAAACTCTTTAATCTCCGGACAGAGCTCTCAAAATCTTTGCAGGAATTTCCCTCGACTTAGCCATCTTACGTAAGTGTGTAGCAACAATTCAATGTGGTTGCAGTCTGCCTTCTCCAGATGCAACAGGAACAGCCGTCTTTGAAGAGATCTGGCGCGAATAGAACAGGCAATCTTCGTTGCCACATCCATTATCTCTTTCATGTTAAGCATTTTTGCGCATAACGCTTGTTGGTGTATTATGCAGTGGTAATTGAGGGAGAAGGCATCATCCTCCCTGCACTTTGCAATAAATCCATTCAAGCGGCCAACCATCGCGGGCGCACCGTCCGTGGTGATAGACACCAATTTCCACACTGGGAGCTTAGTTTTCTCAATAAAGTTTTTAAAAGACTGAAAAATTTCCTCTCCCCGCGTGTGTTCTTTCATGGGCAGCCCTGTTAACAGCTCCTCTTTTGCAATCATATCGGTAAACACCATACGAATAAAAATGCACAACTGGGCTGTGTCACTCATGTCTGTAGTCTCATCCAATTGCAGTGAGAAACACTCGCAGTCCGCTATATCCCTCCAAAGTTTCTGGGTCACATCCTCAGCCATTGCTTCAAAGGACGTGTAACTGTACTTCTTGACAGCTGGAGAGATTTGATTAAAGATACTATTTCTGGTTTGTTTTTAAAGTCTTGGAACAACGATTCAGCCGCTTCAACGAATGCCTCTTTTATCATCTCTCCGTTTTGGAAGGATTTCTTGTTTTTAACGAGGACGTGACTCACCCGGAACGATGCTTCAGTGGCGGTCTTCGCTTTTGTGGTAAGCTGTGATAAAAAGGCCTGCTGTCCGGACAACTGGGATTTTAGTTCTTTCACCTTTCTCCTTCTCAGTTCGCTTTTTGGAGGGAAGTCAGTGTCCAGCTCCCCCACTCATTTTTATACCATTTCTTAAGTTTAGTACGTTAGAAATAAGTTAGGCTAACTGGGCAACTTGCTACCTTGCTGGAATTTTGAAGTAACTGCAGCTGTTGAACGTGCATGCGTGCTGACCGGTGTGTCAGAAACGGTCGTTAGACTGGTTGTCCTGTATGTCAATCAAGTGACAAACATTATAGTGAGGATGGATGATAGGCTGACGTCTATTTTTTTTAATGCCATGTGATCTATCCACTGTTCCTTCGCGATCGACGTAATGGGCACCCTTGCTCTACACCATGGACTTCAACTACCACACAGTCCTGTCATCTTCAGACATTTTCTGATGACTCTTTAGTGGTATGGATATATCAGCAAGGATGATGAGGCTGAGTACAGGGATGTGATAGGCAACTTTGTCATATGGTGTGAGCAGAACCATCTGCAAGACTAAAGAACTGTTTGTGGACCCCCATCCAGGGGGTAGAGGACTACAGGTACCTGGGAGTTCACATTGATAATAAACTGGACTAGGCTAAGGACACTCATGCCCTCTACAGAAAGGGCCAAAGCCGTCTCTATTTTCTGAGGCGGCTGAGGTCCTTCAACATCTGCCGGACAGTGCTGAGGATGTTTTATGAGTCTCTGGTGGCCAGTGCTATCCTGTTTGCTGTTGTCTGCTGGGGTAGCAAGTTGAGGGTAGCGGACACTAACAGACTCAATAAACTGATTCGCAAGGCCAGTGGAGGATGCTGTACAAGCTAGATGTCATCTTGGACAATGTCTTCCACCCACACAGGAGTACTTTCAGTGCAAGATTTATTCCATTGAGATGCAACACAGAGTGCCACAGGAGGTCAATCCTGCCTGTGACCATGAAACTCTTTAACTCTTCCCTCAGAGTGTCAAAGACAGAGTTAGTCATTTAACTGGTGCTTGTAATGTCTCTGGTAATGTGCAATAAGTTCATTAAGGTCCAATACTCGGGTCAGTGTGCAATACACTGGATTATTCCATCATTCTTTATAATAATTTCTAACTCCTGCAATACCACAATCTTTAAAAACTCACTATTACTCATTTCATTTCTGTCTGTCACATACTGTGGCATACATTACTTTGTATATATTAGCATATACTATATGTATTACTATAAGGTATATAGTAATATTATTATATTTCCATTTCTATTTTTATTTTTTACTTATGTATATACCTATATATACACATTTCTATTCTTTCTATACATAGTCTTAGATTGTAATATAAGTATTATTTCTATTCTTTAACATTGTGTGAGCACCTTGAACAACTGTAACGAACAAATTTCCAGCTTGTTAAGCTTATAGTGCATACTGTTTCAACAACTGAAGCAAGACTGTTATTATCTGGATGTTAGGTCCAAAAGTCTCACAAACCTCTTTAAGAAAGTAAGGGGGGAGCATTTGTGGGACACACTGGAGGTTTCACATGATCAATAATTTCCTTTACAAGAGACCCTGGCAAAAAAAATGGTTAAAAAAAGCAGAGTTTGGTTTGGCAGTGATGGATGGGTCATAAGTGGGGGATGAGATGTGTGCTCTGATGAAGTTTCTGATGAAGCATCAAGACAGGCAGATTGGGGAGTATTAATAACAACATAAATAGTATTAAAAATAACACAGGATTTGTCACAATATCAGAATATCTGGTCAGCTTTGATAACTTTCAGATATCTGCACCAGCTGTCCTTCAGAGTGTATTGTCATTCAACCATGGTTCTGGTTTCGGTTTGGTAATGGTAAATGGACATGTACTTGTATAGTGCCTTTCTAGTCTTCTGACCACTCAAAGCGCTTTTACACTACATGGCACATTTGCCCTTTCACACACATTCACTCAGCGATGGCAAAGCCCATCGAACAGAAGCTAACTCATTCATACACATTCACACACCGATGCACGGCATCAGGAACAATTTGGGGTTCAGTATCTTGCTCAAGGATACTTCAACATGTGAATCGAACCAAAAACCTTCCGATTAGGGAACAACCTGAGGCCTGGTTCGGAACACATGATGTCAGTGTGATCATGTCTAGGTTTAAGCAGGTAGAATAAAACAGTACAAGCAGTGAAAACTGCATTGCATATTTCCATGTTGGGAGTGGTTGTTGGGCCAGAGATGTAAACTCCGATATGGGACAGTTTGAGGACATCTCAGATTGGTGAAGTCTAGTTTTAACAGTTACAACAGAATCAACTTTATTATGACAGAGCAATTCCTGGGTTCAGAGTTGGTCTGTACGGCCCCCAAGACCAACTCCAAACCCAGGACCTTCTTTCTGTGAGGCAACAGTGCCAATTACTGAGCCAACATTCAACCCACATTATTTCTCTCTCTGAATGTCAATTAGTGCATTGTATGACAATCCTGTCAACCTCAGGGTATGATTTTATTATGCCATGGCCTTTATCTGCAATATTTTGTACAGTAGCACCTTGTAAACAGAGAGTATGAGCTCTGTGGATTCTGACCTTTTTGACGATTTAGTTGCCAATAATGAGTGTTGATGGAGGCATTGATGGAGACAGTGATGGAGGAGTTGAAAAGCTGGTTGCAGGAGCGTGACTTCACAGGTCACCGGCCTTGCACAACAGTGGTGATGAGATGGAAATGGACACCAAACAGTCAGCTGATCCAGAGGGGTAGGCGAATGAGAGTGACATGGCTGAGGATCCTGGTGGGTGGTCCACCCAGGTCGTCCAGCACCTCCAGTCCAGCCGAACCATCTCAAAATGGCAGCTGAGATAAAGCTCAATTTACACTGCCTGATTACATTTTTGGAGACCAAGTCGGAGGAATTCATGGAAGTCGAGGATGTTTTATCGATTTACTAACTGGATAGTAAATCAGAGTCTGAAAGGAGGTAAGGGATAAAGTAGAGTCTGCTGGGGCCGTGGGTTTAGCCCTGAGCCAGAGTCAAGGTCTTCAGGGACAGTGACTAAAGAAGATTTACTGCGCAGTTAATGTTATTTTCAACTACTACAATCATGTAGTACTGTATGTGGTATACTGTGTGTGTGTGTGTGTGTGTGTGTGTGTGTGTGTGTGTGTCTCTATATGAGGTAGTTGAAAAGGCAGGAAGCAAGGCAACAGTGCTGTTTTCAATTAGCATGCCAGTCTGAAAGTCATGTTTGGGTGGGAGGACTTTACTAGGGGGCGACATACCTCTGTGTGGGAGCGAGCAGCACTTAACATTCTGACCATTTGTACACTATCTTCTGTTACTATTGCAGTTACTAACATTTTGAAAAGTTTTCCTGTGTGTGAGAGAGAGAGAGGGAGAGAGAGAGAGATTGACAGACAAACATATAACCTGTCTGATGTGATACATGACAGTTCATTCTCTGAGAAACTGGGTAAGTCTACAGTCAGCTGAAGATAATGTGCGTGCGTGCGTGCGTGCGTGCGTGCGTGCGTGCGTGCGTGCGTGCGTGCGTGCGTGCAGAGCTCAGTCCGTGTGAAACCTTTCATTTCCAAAGGGCCGGGGCATGTGAGGACAAGCAACACCTTAGTAGATCTAAACTATTTGTTCACCCTCTCCAATAATGATCTTGCCCTCTAAACACATGGTTACCCATCAGTCTGTTCCAGCAGTAGTACTTGTGGAGGCTCAGTAACAGATTTATTAAATGTAGTCATTGCTAAACTTGAGATTTGACAATTGCCCATGAGTATGGATACATTCCTCTCGTGTTTTATTAGCCTCCTATGTGAAAAATAAATCTGCTCACTTGAACCTGTGTTCTGGTTGATTGGGATTATTTGTGTAGATACAACCAAGATGCACGGAAGATTGACCAAGCAGCAAAAAATAAAGGACCAATTAGTGATTTTTTTCACTACATAAATTACAGGACGGAACAGAGGCCAGTTTTAATCATGTTTTTCAATAATCTGGATAAACCTATAACAAACCATTTACCTTTATCAGAAATTAGAGGTTACATTATGTTGCTGTCATGTAAAATATCTGTCCATCCTATAACCAAACAAAAACTGGGAAATATTGTAAAAATTCTGCCAAACCCCAGATTACTTTAAATGACAAAACATTTAGAGATTTCTTTCTTCAATATTGTGCACATGGCAACTGTGGTATGGTTAAGGTAGGCTACAGTTTTAAAAAAACAACATTAATTGTCATTGTCTGTCAAAAGTGAAGCCTAGGGATGGGCGTATCATTCCTGTGGTATCGATATATCGATACTCACACGCTACTCATTTGGCATAGATTTCCTTAAACAAATATCGATATCAACTAACAAATAAGAATTGGGGGTGCATGCATCACTTTCAACTGTTTTGGATAGCTTACTTCAATTACTATGTGCCGAATCATCCCCATACCTGGCGGCATATTGAGCTGGCCCATGTCACCTGACAAGGAAACTATATGAGGGTCAAATTAAACTCAGCCAGCCTGGTCTTCAGCTGTC
The DNA here is from genome assembly GCF_905237075.1 of Dicentrarchus labrax. Taxonomy (NCBI): domain Eukaryota; kingdom Metazoa; phylum Chordata; class Actinopteri; family Moronidae; genus Dicentrarchus; species Dicentrarchus labrax. The sequence continues at coordinate 37,293,940 of NW_026136719.1, forward strand.
ACTATCATAAAGGCAATAAAAAGCCCCAAAAAATAAATATAACAAATTTCTACTAACTCTATTACCGTTCTGTTATCTGTTATGTGCTTTACAAGGTTAATGTTAAACATCTTAAACATCTTGAGAAATAAGTGAGGAAAGTGCAAATGTGCATGTTTTTGTTCATATTTAATTTATTTCATTCATATTTATTGTTATTGATTTTACTTTTTGTTTTATTATGTATTGCACATAATACATTTGGGATAAATGGCCAGTATTTGTCATGTGATTTGCCTTAAGTTTAATAATATTTTGACTGAAAAAAATTGCCAATGAAATGATCAGTATCGGTATCGATGAAATTGCAAGAAAAAGTATCGGTATTGTATCGAATCCTAAAAGTGTGGTATCGCCCATCCCTAGTCAAGACTGTCACACCAAAATACCAATGGGCACGGCTTTATGACATTGCATCTGCCATGTGGTTTGGCTCTGTGATCCATGGGTCTTTAAATCCTACCTAGAGCATTTCAGAAGTGGAGTGTCTTCATAGCATGTTGCCTGTCTTGTATTTTGTACTTAAAAAGGGATACAAAACAGTGTCTCTCTACTTAAAGTCTAATTTATTTTAAATAATTGACTCTCTATGCCGTTTCTGTGTCTGACTTCCTGCTCTGTGCTGCTTGACACAAGTGGGTCGCAGTTTCCGTCAAAAATAAACCAGCCACAGCTGCAGCAACGCTTCACTAGAGAGTTGAGGTCCCACCTATTTTTACCACGAATTGCGCGTCTCCCAGCAAAAGATCACAGTGAAAGGATCTGTTGGTAGTCATATCCACATATTTCACAACAGTTTAAACTTCCTATTCAAAGTAAAAACACTGTAGTAATATTTTATTTAACGCAACTTCACTTGTGAAAGAATTTGTGGAAGTGAACCAGATGAAGGACAGTGTCTTTCCACTGCACTTTCTCTCGCGGCAAAACAAACTTTCTGGTTAGCACTGTTCAGATTTATGTTCAAACTACATATGACATTGTAAAAGAAATTATGTGAAATTTTTAAATTTAATTGGGAAAAGTGTATAGGTAAACATAGGGCTGGCAGCCTATGTCAACGGTGTGTTCCTTGTACAGCAGCTTCTGCACTTCCCTCCCTATTTAAAAGATACTGTACTTCCTGCATTGGGACTGGACTGCAATCACAAGGCGTGGAATCACTCAATATCAATGCTATTGGGCTATATACACAGATCAGCCATGACATTTGTTGTGTATGGGGCTGCATAGCTCGTCTGTTGAATCGGACCACACGAGCCAGCCTTCGCTCCCCACGTGGATCAATGGCCCTTGGCTGCTCATGACCCTGTCTCTGGTTCACCGCTTTTCCTTCCTTGGTCCACTTTTGATAGGTACTGAACACTGCAGACCTTATTGCTGCAGTTTTGGACATGCTATGACCCAGTCATCTAGCCATCACAATGTTACACTGCCCATTTTTCCTGCTTCTAACACATCAACTTGAGGACAAAATGTTCACTTGCTGCCTAATATATCCCACCCTTTGTAAGGCATTCAAATTTAACATTTAATAGTCTTCCCACATAATCGAAGGCCCGATGTGCACAAGGCTGCTTGTTATTATTATTATTATTGTTATTATTAGTCATATTATTAATATCATTACTATTATTCTGCATTCCCTATTGCTGTGGCTTTGTCTTTGTTGTCGTCGTCATCATCATCATCATTATTAGTCACTTCTACTAGTATAGTTGTTGCTATCCTTACCAGCTGGCTCACGTATTTTGTACCTTTCTTTCCCTCTTGTTTCACTTTACTTGTTTTTTTACAATTGGATCAAAGGATGTGCTTTAAATTGGTAAAACAATATAATAAGGAATATATTAATTCTGTATTCATCTTTTGTACCAAGATCTTATTGCTGTGTTACTTTGGCACACCATTGTCAAGTACAAAAAGCTACCCAATAATCCAGTCACTCACTCACAAACAAAAGCAAAGTGTCTGTGTTTAAATGTCTGTATGAGGATAGCAGGAAGAACCCATCATGAAACTGTTTTATTTCCAGTAGGTCATCTCATGGATGCCCCAAGTTTTCATGAAACATTCAAAGGGCAATGGTATTATTTCTCAGGGTGAGTGGTCCTGGTGAATCAGGGAATTTGCCAGAGACCAGAAACCCTGCATGTGTAGCTCTGTGTATCTTTTGAACTTTACTGCTGCAACACACTATTGCTTTCAGCAGCTTGCTGTCTGAATAATAAAAGCATTACACCTTAAGCCAAACAGGTCTATGCAGTGTTCAAAGCATATTGCCTTTTCATAAAACAGAGCTCCAGGATTGAGAGGAGACCTTGGAGGGGTTTCTGGGTACTTTGCTGTTCAGAGGAAGAGGCAAAATGAGCTTTTCATTCCAACTTTGGCACAGTCTCTACAAAGTGGGGCTTAAAAGAGAAAAGTATGGAGTTTGGGCTTCTCAGTGTGCTTTTCACGTTTTCCCAGGCACATCCAAAATAAAAGTCCCACGGTGCTTTTGTTGCTGATGGTTGCACAACTTCAGCAAGACTACCCTGTGTTTTTCATGGACATGCACAGCTGAAGTGTTAACTCCTAGATGGCATAGCTACATTACACTTAGGGAATTAATAGTCTTCATTCATTGCTGTGGAAAAAGATCCAATGACATGAAGCAAAACAAATCCATTTTTGCCATCCATTCGTATGGCAAAACATTTGTCAATTATTTAAGAACAATTTGGCATCCTAAACTAACTTGTATAAAGTGATCAAGTCCATCATCTTTTATTGACTAATTTGGCTTTCCTTTGTTTATCTGAGACTTGGTCTCATTAAAACACTCCATCAGCAGCATTAAGAGTACCAGGTAACCTTTGGCACAGGAGGTAGAGTGGGTTGTTCATCAAAGAGAAGGTTGGCAGTTCAATCCCTGGCTCCTCCTGCAGCATGGTGAAGTGTCCTTGAGCAAGCTACTGAATCCCAAATTGCAGCCGATGTCTCATTGTGTTAACATACATTTGTTAATGTTGATATGCTAGATGTATTACTTAAAATGCTACTTAACTTAAATGTTACTTAAGTTATATTATTTTTAAATGGAATTGCATGCATGAAAAGATTGCCCTGTACTAAAAGCAGCCGTATACTGTGTCTCCAAAGTCCCTTGGCAGTAGAAGATAACAGGTAGACAGATATCATCACCACATCTGTCAGGCTTGTATCTAGCGCCTTGAAGACATCACTATCTTGATGACCCAGTGTGCATTGTAATCAGACGGCAAGTTTTTTAGATCAGGTTCTAGTATTTTTCCAGTGTCATTTCCAAGAATCCACCAAAGGCAGTCATCCTCATTTTCTATTCATCTGGCTTGCATGAGCCTTGATCTGGGGTAATCTTGTCCTGTTTCCTTTGAACTTTAACATTAAGCTCTTTCTTTCATCTCAACATGAACAGTTAAAGGAAAACACTCCAGTCATGATCACACTGCAGAGGAATTGCCCACAGTATAGACCAGTGATCCTCACTATTGGCAGAGCAAAATCAAGGGGAGAGACACTTTTACAACAACATACCAAGTCACCTTTGCAAATGTGCATTTCTACATATAAATTGGACATCCCAGTGGAGGTTTTCCTGTGGATAAGATTTTGCTGCTCACAAAGTGAAGCAGTGAGCTTTGCTATTTTCCTCTTTCTGAGTTCACTGCCAGTCGGATAACTTTCATTGAATTTTGGATGCGCCGTTTTGAAATGGCACTCCAAGTTGCTTCATTTAAAACAGGTGCAGGTTTTTTTTGCATATTAAGCACAGAGGGTTCATGCCATGAAGAACAAATAAGAATTTGTCTATCCACTTCTCTTGAAATTTCCTGTGCTCATCTTGTATGCCTCGTACCTTTCGTTTTTCACTGGGAACACCTGATGTTTGCCTGCTCGTCCCCTCTCTGGCGTCTTCATGTTGATTTTCGTTTGCTGCTTCCTCAGACTCTTGGAGGACGCTGTGTGTCTGTCCGTCTAGTTTTTATGCTGGTTTTTGACCTTTTTTTTATTTGAAATCAATCCATTTTGTGCCTGCATCTCACGCGGAGCTAACGTAACCTGGCTGCAAGCGTGCACTGCAGTCAAGTGTAAACAAGGCCATAAGCAGGCTGCATTGCCAGGTTTGACAGTGCCCTCTTTAGGAAACACCATTAATTAAGGTGAAAGAAGAAGTATAATGCAGATGTTTGCGTTTTTGTAGTGCAGTGTTCTCTGTATATTTATGTAGCACATTTGAAAAAATTTATTGGCTGTGTTACCATATTGTTATAAGCTACCATGCGAGCCACCAATTAAAGCTTGACGAGCTGCATGTGGCTTGTGAGCCGTACAATGAGTATCTCTGAGATAGACTGTTATTCCAACTGACTGAAAATGGCCAGCAGGGGGAGCTCTATTGGCTGCAATAACACAGCGATCCCATTCACTCTAATGGAGAATAAGCCGACTTGTCACTTTATTTGTGAGCTCAGTAAACAGTTTTCCTGATGAGTTTAGTGTCTTAGTCGCTTATGGTCCAATTTAGAGTAAAATAGACGATAAAGTCGCATATGCTTTTGGGCGGGGCTACCTGTTGATTGACAGGTCACAGTCACTCAGTAAGTCTGTCCAGTGCAGCACACTAAACTCACATCATACAGTGATGGCAAAGGCCATCACGAACAGAAATTCAAGTCGTTCATGCACATTCAGATACCAATGACACAGCATCGGGAGCAATTTGGGATTTAAAATCTTGCTCAAGGATACTTCGAAATGTGGCAGGAAGGAGCCGGCGATCTAACCAACAACCTTCTGATTAGTGGACGACAGGTCCGTATCTAGTGCCAGTGTTTGGTTTGTCCATTCTGGACTACTGTCTCTGTGTTTCGGATTTGGGTTGGCTGTAGCTGTGTGTGAATGGGTCAATGTGACTGTAGTGTAAAGCGCTTTGAGTGATCTAAAGTAAGTAAGTAATTTACATAATGAACATCATAAGGCATGGATGAAAACTTTAAATTAGCAAATAACACTATACACTCATTAGGAAACTGTTTACTGAGCTAATAAATCAAGTGAGAAGTACGGTCACCATGACACTCAATATTATCATATTTTTTTGCAGCCAACATAGAATGTTTAAGAAACTTCTGCTCATTGTCCCCCAATCATTGTCGCTGTCGTCATCGTCGTCATCTTCTTCATGTCTATCATCACCATCACCATCAGCCACTACTACTACTACCTGCTCTATTTGAAAAGTGTCCTGAGATAACTTCTCTTATGAATTGGCGCTATACAAATAAATTTGAATTGAATTACATGTAGAAATTACTGCTCTATTATTAAATTAAATATATTAAACAACAAGAAGAGGGATCTATAAAATGAAAGTAAAGTTGACCTTTAAACTTTTGGATTGTTGAAACTAGTACGATTATTTATATTGTTGAAGTTATTCAGTTAAAGTGATGAAAATGTATATATATTATGCTTAGTTGCCATTAGGGTAAATTGTAAATTAAATGATGATTTGAACTGATACTGCCTGTAGTTCTCTACTGGTACCCAACAGAACCTTTTTTTTTTTAGGTACTTTATTCTCTCTTTGTAATATCAAAAATGTATTTTCAGTTGTAAAATAATAAAATGTTAATTTTCTATCAGTTAAGCTTCTGGACCTAAAAAAAATCAAACAAGTCAAGTCAATAACCATGATCAGTGTGGAATACACATGGTTAACCTACCTACCTACCTACCTACCTACCTATCATAGCATCATAGCCTAATCCAGAGATGAAACCTAACCAGAATGGGGATATTTCCAATTACATTCATGGTTTTGCATAGGCATACTAACCTAATAATAACCAGGAAATCATGAGAAAGTTTCAAAGCAACAGACAGACCATTCCTTAACTATAGTGACTCACAGGTGTTCTCTTTTCAGTGATATATTTGTTTCTCACTACGTGAGAAAATGGACATGTGGCATGGGAGCCTGTAAAAAGTTTAAATTGCGTGAGTCTCATTGTTAGTGCGTAGGTTGCCAGTCCTGTGGCTGGACTTGAACAGTGTTTGTGTTTTTTTAAAACATCCTGCAACAGCAAAGTCAAACGCAAACACAGGTAAATGAATGCCAAAGAAATCTAAGACTTTTGTATTTGTAACTGTAGTATATTCTGTAGTATATTCTCAGCCATTGTCAGTCATGTGGAACATTTTCTCATGCTTTTTATGCAGGCCTGCTGATGGGTGGTGTGATGCCCAATCTTACATTCTTGGGGGCTTTTAGAGCTTTTGATGAAACAGTAGGGGAGAGAGGCTGGCAGTCTGGGCTAAGATGTTGGGAAAGGTAATTAGTGCAGACATCCCACAGAAATATCTCTCATTAAACTCCAGTCAGACCACCGTCCCAGCTTCCATCTGGAGGCCTTTCCCTCACTTTCTTTTATTGACAAATGTTATGGTTTTTATGACTTTTTTTTTTCTGTATAGTCTCACCCATCTGGCTATATTAATTCATACATACATACATTTAAAAACGCCTTTTGAGATTTACAGTGTGGACAAGGTGGACATCCAGAACATATACGGTATACAGCAGTAGTTGTACACACATTTAAATCTAAAATCAACCTACCTTACTGCACGCTGTCTGTTATTACCCACTCTAAAAGGGCAAGGTGATGAAGGATCATCAGGGCATATGTGCAAAATAAAAATATTGGAATGTATGAGAGAGAAGTCAGTCTCTTTTGGGTCACTGTGCCGCTAAAGACATTGAAATGACAAGATTTCCTGCTGCTCTCAAATGCTGAGCCTTCATATGAGAATGTGTGTGGGCAGGGAGTGATAGGTAATTGTGATTTATTTCCAAAATGTTTCAGTGATACCTCATTTATTACTTTAATTCATTGATCAATAATATGACTTTTTATTTTATTGCAAATAAGAATTAAATTTACTGTATTTTATTTTATTTTAAAGCGCATATTATGTGTTGGTATACTTTATAATTTATCTTTTCAACAATGATATACAACTAATTACTTCCAATTGTAAATCTTACTTTGTACTGTTTTCAACATACAGTGAGTTGAGCTCCTTTGACTGCACAGTTTCGACTCATCTGTAGCAGGAAACGTTCACATATTACATTCAAACAGTAACACTAAAATATGTTTTCCAATTTTAGGTAAGAAATAGGCAGTGCAACAGATCAGCAATTCCTAGTTTGTCAATTTGATCCGAGTTGCTGTATGAACATACACAATTTAATATTACTCCCTGCCAACAGTAAATGGTTACACTACTAGTTGTATTACTGTTCTGCTACTGTTCTTCTCCCCACAAAATTGGTAATTATGTCCCTTCTTGTCAAAATATTGATTTAAGACAACTAAAATCCAGTTTTATTTGTTAAAATTAGAGTAATGGAAATATTTCCAGCCGCTGAATGTAAGCATTTCCGTCTTCCAAGCTAGTTTTCTCCACGATTATGAAAATTAATCCAGGGATGTCATTGGATTGTTGGATTTCATATTAGTAGGGGGTGACAACAAAAGTAGGGTTGTAAGTAAATTACTGCCCAATACTGATCATCAGGGATTATTATGTAAGAAGCCAAAATGCAGAAAGTATTCAAAGCCTTTGCTCAATACTTTGTTGTGGCACCTTTGGCAGCAATTACAGCCTCAAGTCTTTTGGAATATGAAGCCACAAGCTAGGCACACCTATCTTTGGCTAGTTTCGCCCATTCCTCTTTACAGAACCTCTCGAGCTCCATCAGGTTGGATGGGGAGCGTCGGTGCACAGCCATTTTCAGATCCCTCCAGAGATGTTCAATGGGATTCAAGTCTGGGCTCTGGCTGGGCCACTCTAGGACATTCACAGAGTTGTCCTGAAGCCACTCCTTCGATATCTTGGCTGTGTGCTTAGGGTCGTTGTCCTGTTGAAAGATGAACCGTCGCCCCAGTCTGAGGTCAAGAGCGCTCTCGAGCATGTTTTCTTCCAGGATGTCTCTGTACATTGCTGCGTTCATCTTTCCCTCAATCGTGACTAGTCTCCCAGTTCCTGCCGCTGAAAAACATCCCCACAGCATGATGCTGCCACCACCATGCTTCACTGTAGGGATGGTATTGGCCAGGTGATGATCGGTGCCTGGTGTCCGCTTGGCATTCACACCAAAGAGTTCAATCTTTGTCTCATCAGACCAGAGAATTTTGTTTCTCATGGTCTGAGAGTCTTTCAGGTGCCCTTTGGCAAACTCCAGCCGGGCTGCCATGTGCCTTTTACTAAGAAGTGACTTCCGTCTTGCCACTCTACCATACAGGCCTGATTGGTGGAGTGCTGCAGCGATGGTCATCCTTCTGGAAGGTTCTCCTCTCTCCACAGAGGAACCCTGGAGCTCTGTCAGGGTGACCACCGGGTTATTGGTCACCACCCTAACTAAAGCCCTTCTCCCCCGATCACTCAGTTTAGAGGGAAAGCCAGCTCTAGAAAGAACTCCCTCCATTTACGGATGATGGCGGCCACTGTACTCATTGGGACCTTTAAAGCAGCAGACATTTTTCTGTACCCTTCCCCAGATCTGTGCCTCGAGACAATCCTGTCTCGGAGGTGTACAGACAATTCCTTCGACTTCATGCTTGTTTTGTGGTCTGACATGCATTGTTAACTGTGGGACCTTATAAAGACAGGTGTGGGCCTTTCCAAACCATGTCCAACCAACTGAATTTACCACAGGTGGACTCCAATTAAGCTGCAGAAACATCTCAAGGATGATCAGTGGAAACAGAATGCACCTGAGCTCAATTTTGAGCTTCATCGCAAAGGCTGTGAATACTTAAGTACAAGTGATTTCTTCGTTTTTTATTTTTAATAAATTTGTAAAAATATCAAACAAACTTTTTTTAAGTTGTCATTATGGGGTATTATGTGTAGAATTTTGAGGAAAAAAATGAATTGAATCCATTTTGGAATAAGGCTGTAACATTACAAAATGTGGAAAAAGTGAAGCGCTGTGAATACTTTGCGTATGCACTGTATATGAGCTGTGGCTGTGGCTCAGAGACAGAGCAGGTTTGCACTGTTTGGAAGACTAGAAAGGCGCTATACAAGTACAGGTCCATTTACCATTCAACATCAATATTTTCACTATGGGGTGAAAGTAATGAGTTATGGTGTTCCATCAATCAAATGATTAAATTGATAAAATAATTATCAATACCACAGCTAAATAATATTGGAAATATGTACACATAAATTCCTTACACAGATAGACAGTTTTCTTACACCACTATGTCTTGTGTTTGTGCACATCTTTTTAAAAATAAAATAAATCTAAAAGAAACAGCTGACCTCTGCCTGACCCACATTCCCTTAGTGACCCATTCAGATCGCCTGCCAACACAGGTTTAGTCCATGTCAGTGTGTCAGTCTGTAGTTTCCATTCAGTAATTCAGTGACAGTTCTGTTCCACCCCTTCTGAATTTTCCAACTCTCCCTCAGTTTACTTTTTATTCTGTCTAAGCAGAGATGCCCTGGATGATATCCAAAAAGGGGCCTCAGAAACACAATTATAAGAGGCATCAGCCTTCCATACCATGAAAGTCTCACACACACTAATTCCTGCTGTCAGCGGTCTCTTTGTTTTCAGCATCATCTAACTTTTTTACAGGTGACTGAGTGACCCCTGCCTGGAGATTAACTAATTTCTTTAACAACTCTAAGCGGTGTGTCACATTTACTACTGTCCCTGACTTCAGACACGACTGGGAAGCCAGGGAACTGAGCTCATACGTACACAGAACCTCTAGCATGGCTTTAGACTTTTAGTCCTGCTACCTTTTCTCTAATTCTTATTTTGCATGCCACTTTGCATTTCTCTACACTTGAATCCTTGACAGGGAGTGGAGATAGTTGCCAGCCAGAGGTTTTACTCTTATTTTATAAACCTACCCACTAATCATAATCATTTACAACTTAACAGCTATCTCATCTACCTCATTCATCTTACTCCAAGTTCCTGACCTGTTTGTTTAGAGCATTATTTATTTAGTAAAAGTCCTTAGATACGTTCCAGGCTCTTTGTGAATTGTGAAGGCCACTAGGACCAAAGGCTCTCTAGGAATCACTATCATTACAATATCAGAATATCTGAAAATAGTCGAACCATCGTTGTGTTTGTAGTTGTGCAGTACATGCGCCTTTCTAATAGTAAATAAAATAAATATGCTGGTGGAAATAGTTGTCATTTTTAATAAATATTAGTTAGATAATATTGTTTCAGCTTAACCTGACTGAAAATAGGAGCATGAGGAAGAGTAGGCCCAAACGTTTCGGTGCACAGTAGCATAGTAGTCTAATTCATTTAATTTAATTGCTTATTGGAATGTATGACATTGCAACAGCTGTGCATGCATGTTTTGGGGTTTTATTGCTGAAAAATCATTGATGTCTGATTGGATTTAAAAAGCCTGAACTAAAATTGTTCAAATCAACTGGATTCAGGAGATTTTGATATTCCCCATCGTTGTGGCTATTGTCATTGCCTTCATCATCATCATCATCATCGTCATCATTAGCAATATTAGTTAATTCTACTAGTATATAGTTGTTGTTGTTGCTGCTGTGCACCTATGTCTCTGTCTACCCTTCTCTCTTGACCTCTCTTTCTCTTCTTTGTTTTGAGTTGGCGCTATATAAATAATTTTGAATTTAAGTAAATTGAATAGATGCTGCGACTGGTTGGCAACCACCTTCAAACTTCTCTATTTTGTGTTTTAATCTGTTTTCAGCTTTATTGTTAAAACATGTATTACCTATGAGCCTGCAGTCATAGGAAAAGGAAGCTTTAAAAAACAGTGAACCAGCACACCACTTCACTCCAGGAGGAGAGAGAAGAGCCAGCAAAGTAACCATGCTGGCGTAGCTTGGCCTGTCCGGTCTGGATGAAATGGGAGTCAGGATGGTCAAACAATGGGAAATCAAAGTATTTTATTCTTTACACAGACCTGCTCCATCAACATAGACTAAATGTATTTATTGGTTGGTTTGTGTTTGTACGTCGATTGGCTGATTAGTAAAGACATTCTGATTAGTTATTTTTTTATTTTGTTTTGCTTGGTTGGTGGGTACATTTGAAGATACATTTAAAGGAGAAATATTATGTAAAATGTTTGTACACATGCAAACGGGTGGCTGTGGCTCAGAGGAAGAGCAGGTCGTCCTCTAATCAGAAGGTTGTAGGATCGATCCCCGGCTCCTCCTGCCACATGTCAAAGTATCCTTGAGCAAGATACTGAACCCAGAATTGCTCCCCGTAAATGTGTATGAATGCGTTAGTTTCTGTTCGATGGACTTTGCCATCGCTGAGTTAATGTGTGTGAAAGGGTGAATATGGCACGAAGTGGAAAAGTGCTTTGACTGGTCAGAAGACTACAGTTGCGCTATACAAGTACAGGTCTATTTACCATTTGGGTTTTTCGATGGCCTACTAACTAGTGATGTGTCGGTCGCGAATTACCTATCCCCTATTGTTCACTTAACACTTTTAAGTGAACAATGTGAGCCGGCTCCCATCCGGCTCCGTTTTTTTTTGTCAAGTAATACAACGCAGAATGATAAGATGATCTCTGCGCTACAGGTGCTCCATGCATGGAGTTGGTTTTATTTGTCTAGATGTCAGTGGTGGGCATTAACAAAGCACATTTACTTTAGTCCTGTATTTCATTTACTTTTTTTTCAGTACTTTACTTGTTTCTGTTAGGGGTATGTGTTGAACAAATTGAAAATCAGTCAGTTGGGGACCCGCTCTGCCTCTAAGACAATACATGTACTGCGTTTAGAATTATGTCTCTTGACTACAATTTGTTTTCTATATCTTATATAGGTATAGGTATATTTCCCTACCTTCCAGCACACACTCATACTCCCATTTTTCCTTCACTGAATATCCACTTGGCTTCTCCTTTCTTTTTCTTTACTTCCCCTTCTACATCCATTTAATAAATATTGGGTTATGATCACTACCGACTGCTGAGTCTTCCCACTCACATATCCCTGTCACCTCTATTGATACCAGTGTCAAATCTAGTGCTCAACTGTTAACTGTGTGTATTAATCCATAAAAAAGAAACACAAACGACACATCGCTAACAGTGTCCCGAGATGACCTCTGTTATGATTATTTAAAGAAAGAAAGAAAGAAGAATTAAAGCTTAATATGATTAATTTTTTAACTCATAGGACACAGGCATTTGTTTAGGGGAGAAGAATACATTGTACAAAACACACCAGGCTGAGATGAACAGAATTAAGTTGTCATCCATGTGTATCAGATGTTCATTTTGTAATAATATTTATTACCCTGTTAATGGCCATGTACTACTTGACATTCTTAATTGTTTCTTAGGGTAGCAGGTGTAGTGGAAATGTCACTAAAATGTTATAATTCACATATCGTGTTCAAACACATGTTCTTTTCAGCAGGGGAAACTCTCCACAGTTAAGGACATGGCAGGCTCAGCATGATGCTAATTACGCCCAAACGACTTCTTTACTGTGGCTTGAGAATAAATCTGGAACAACTTAAACCATGAAATGACACGTACCAATTACAAAGTTACAAAGTAAAAATCAGTTTACATTCTAATCCAATGCCAGAGAGCTGGGTACTTTAAGTGATGCCAGTTTGACTCAATCAGTGACTGTTTTAATTGGTAGCATGTTTATGGTGTGTGTGAGTATGTATGTATGTATGTATGTATGTATGTATGAGGGGACTGTTCTGGCCTCAAAAGTTTTAGTGACACTAAAGATACTTCCATGTCAGATGGCTGAGGGAGTTAATTGGAGGGTTAGTAGGCGAAGGAAAGGTGAGAGGCTGAAGGTGCATGGTTCCTACAAAAAAAAAAAAAAAAATGTTTAAAAGGTATATTTGTAGTTTGGAAAAAGTAGTGTTTTATTTGAATTGTATTCTAAGCCCTGTTTAAGCTGTATGATAAGGCTGTACAGTCATGTGAAAAAATTAGGAATTTAGTTATTCATTAAGAAATGTTCACATATCGATGTCTAAGCTTGTTTTTATTTATCTCTGGAAAAGAAAGTGATCTAATTGCAGTTAAACAGCAAAAAAATAACATTGTTTTACTCATTAAACAAAAGACATCAACATAAATGCATATTCTAACTGAGGAAAAAGTTAGGACACCCTACCCCCTAATACCTAGTGTTACCCCCTTTGGCTGAAATAACTTCAGTGAGACGCTTCTTGTAACCCTCTACCAGTCTCCGACATTGGTCGGAGGAAAGTTTGCCCCACTCCTCAATGCAGAATGCTTTAACCTGTGTGATGTTTGAGGGGTTTCTTGCATGTACAGCCTGTTTCAAGTCACCCCACAGCAACAGCATTAAGATCTGGGCTTTAACTGGGCCATTCCAGGACTCTTCATTTCTTAGTTTTCAGCCAGTCCTTGGTGGATTTGCAAGGTCCAGTTCCACTTCAGCTTTAATTTTCTTACAGATGGTCTCACATGTTGCTCAAGCACCCTCTGATACACTGTAGAATTCATGATGGATTCTATGATGGTGAGCTGGCCAGGTCCTGCTGCAGCAAAGCATCCCCAAACCATGACACTTCCACCTCCATGCTTCACAGTTGGTATGAGGTTATTTTTTCTGGAACGCTGTATTTGGTGTGCGCCAAACCTGTCCTCTGTTCTGGTGTCCAAATAATTCAATTTTAGACTCATCTGTCCAAAGAACATTATTCCAGAAGTCTTGTTTTTTGTCTACGTTCTCTCTGGCGAACTTCAGTCTGGCCTTAATGTTTCTCTTGGAGAGTAAAGGTTTCCTCCTTGCACACCCCCGTGAAAATTAAACTTGTGCAGTCTTTCTGATTGTAGAGGCATGCACTTTCACATCAACAGTCGCCAGAGCCTGCTGTAGGTCCTGTGATGACATTTTAGGGGTTTTGGAGACTTATTTTAGCATCTTGCAGTCTGCTCTCAGGGTGAACTTGCTTGGACGGCCAGACCTGGGCATGTTGGCAGTTGTTTTGAATGTCCTCCACTTGTACACTATTTTCCGGACAGTGGAATGGCTGATTTCAAACTCTTTTGAGATCTTTTTAAATGCCTTACCAGACTCATAAGCTGCAACAATCTTCTTTCTGAAGGCCTCAGACAGGTCTTTCGATCTCACCATGGTGTTCACTCTCACGTCAACAGTCAGGAGCACACCAAACTGAATGTCTGAGGTTTAAATAGGGCAAGCCTCCTTCAAAATGCTGAGTAACAATGTTCTAATCATGTGCACCTGATGTGATACACCTGTGTGTGATTTCAGGAAAAAATGTGGGGGTGTCCTAATTTATTCCTCACCAGAAATTGCATGTTTATTTTATTACATTTTACAGAAAGTTTTAAGAAGTATTTTCTTCAGTTTTACTTGTTTAGTTATATTACTTGAATCTCAGAATTGTTAAAATTGATATTAAATATCCATATGTCAAAATATGTTAAAAAACACACATGTTTTCATAGGGTGTCCTAATTTTTTCACATGACTGTATATGTCATGAGATCATTATAAAGATCAGCTGTATGTCTGATAGATATGAGCAGAGAAGCAGAATTGCTTGTTAACCAGTACGGAGAAATGTGCTTTTGATATACACAACCAGTCTCACACACATGCTTGCAATGAGGCACTAATTAACAATGAATTAAAAGTATGGGAATGATCCTGGTGACACACAGTGGTACCAGGGATAATCATACGCATACTGAGCTAAATTGGAATCGGACATAAGGAGTCAGCATTTTTAAAAATACAACCCGCTCACGCTCTCTGTCGTCTGTTGGATTTATATATGACCAACAGACAACATTGTTCTTTGACCGGAGCCCTATAGTAACTAACTCTAAACATGGCAACTCCTTCTCCTTTAGAACCTGGAAGAATACTTACCAACTGATGTTCAGCAGGTTATTTGTGATTTCTGCTCAGGTAGTGGTGCTGGCCGAGATGGTTTTAAGATTAAGTTCATCAAAATTGTCTAACCCTTGTCTGATTTGTTTAGCTTATCTTTATATACTTGTGAAATGCCATTAATCCAGCCAGTCCTCTTGATCTCAATAACTACAGGCCTATTTCCATAATTAATGGTCTAGCAAAAGTGATTGAAAAGTTCATTTTTAATCAATTATCTCAATATGTTACCAGCTTTAATATTGTATCTCCATACCGCCACTTCTCTTGTAAAATCTGCAAATGATATATCCTCAACATGTCAGTGTGTCTCATATCAATGTAGCCAGTCAGAGTTTATGATCAAGGGTGTACCTGAAGGTTCATCCATTGCTGTTTTCTAATTTTATCAATGATCTTCTACAAACCTGTTCCAGTTGTCACTGTGATTTATTCTTCTAAGGTGGACATCTCACTAATTCAGTATATATTACAGGCTGATTTTAATGCCGCTCAAAAAAGATGGTCTCTTAACAAACGTCTATTGAATAAGACGTCTGTAGTATGTTGTTTGGCAGTAGATCTGAGTTGCATTCTATCAGTAATTGGTTTATACATTTAAACGATGGGACACCACTTGTAAGAGTGGAGGAATTTAAATATTTGGGTCCCTGGCTTAATAAGTCAACTATATAATAATGATTTCATAGTTGTAATTACCAATACTTGATGACTAAGATATTGTCTGTCAGAATACCACAGAAACAAGTCTTTATCCTTCTTAATGTAGTGTATACTAGTCTATATAGATTTTTTTTTTAGGTTTCCTTACAAAACCCATCACTGTCTTATGTATGAGTCGCTAAACTCGTTAACACCAAAATGTATTCATTCAGACCATTCAGTCCCTAGAACCTTTAAGAAAATTGGGCGATGTGCCTTTAAATTTTATCTCCTTTTATTTTTTAAGAGATCCATTATAACTTACATTCAAACTACCTGTTCTTGTTTCTAATTATACTTAATACTTAAAGGGCAAGGAAAAACTGCCTGTTAAAAGGCAGAAACCTAGGACAGATCCTCCGGCTCTAGGCGGGTGGTCGTCTGTCTCGACCAGTTGGGGTGAGAGAGAGAGAGAGAGCGAGAGACAGACAGACAGACAGACAGACAGGTGCAAAGCAACAACAGTATTGGCAATGGCAATCTAACAGGACCATGGCAGGAGGCTCCACCAGGATTGACAAGAACCTGCGAGACGAGAAAGCACAAGAACTCCGAGGAAGAAGTGAAGTTAGTAACATGCATTAATGGAACATGAATGAGTGTAGAAAGAGAGAGGAAGGGAGGAGCTCAGTGCACCATGGGAAATCCCCCAATAGTCTAGGCCTATAGCAGCATAACTAAGGGATGGTTCAGGACTCACCTGATCCAGCCCTAACTATAAGCTTTATCAAAGAGGAATGTCTTAAGCCTACTCTTGAATGTGGTGAGGGTGTCTGCCTCCCGAAACACAACTGGAAGCTGGTTCCACAGGAGAGGAGCTTGGTAACTGAAGGCTCTGGCTCCTGTTCTACTTTTAGAGACTATAGGAACCACAAGTAGCCCAGCATTCAGAGAACGTAGTGTTCTAGTGGGGTAATAGGGTACTATGAGCTCTTTAAGATATGAAGGGGCCTGACCATGAAGAGCTTTATAGGTGAGGAGGAGGATTTTAAATTCTATTCTACATTTTACAGGGAGCCAATGCAGAGAAGCTAGTACAGGAGAGATGTGATCTCTTTTTCTAACACTTTAACACTTTGCAAACACTTTAAACAAATAAGGTGCTTTTTAACAGCAGTATTCCCTTTACACAGTAGCAGTTCAAATATTTCTTGTACTAAGTGTGCTGACTTTATTTGAAATGTTCCACTGCTGTGCAACATGAATAAAATGTTCCATGCACGTTTCAGCAAAATGTCTCTTCTGTTTGGATTACAGAGCATGTGAATGCAGCTCCCAATGTTCATCAATATAATGCACTGTAACTGTAATTCTGGTTACCCAGCGATGTCCAGTAGTCTCCAGTGAGAGCAACAGTTGGTGAACGTTGTAATGCTGTCGCTTTTGTAGTCCTCTCCTTTTTCATACAACTTGTGTATTCTTCTTGTGATGGTGCATCTTGAGGAAGGCTCATATGTGCTTTCATTCATTGCGATCCTAACAATGTTCCTCAGACCGACATCTTCCACAATACTAATCAACCTGCAGTTTGTTTCTATTCACTTTGCTATGGCATTTGTTAGCTTGTTTTACCTTTGTTTATCTAGACTTCGCCCACCCAATGCATCCAATGTAGTCCTTTGACCCATGGTTTGTCTGTATGTGTATTTAGAGCCGGTGAACAACGGACTTTCAAAATAATAATAATAATAATAATAATAATAATAATAATAATAATAACTAAATGCGCCATAATAACGTGGTAACTTGCCTAGCCCTGATATATATTTACAGTGTTGCCTTTCCAAGGTCAGCCAGCTTCACAATCAATCAGACTGGTCAGATTATATTTAAAGCAGAGCTGCATTTCAAAAAGAGCATGCATGTATATGTCCTGTCAGCATTCCATTATGGAGTGAAGCACCTGGGCTAAGATGTCATCCACTGGTCTGTCGCCAGAAGTCTGAAGGAAGCTGGCTCCTTTCATGGCCCTTTTCTCTGCAATCCCCTCCCTGCTGATATCACACAGTCTGACTCTGTTGAGTTGTAATTGCAATACTGATTGTAATTGTAATACTGATTTACTGCTGTATTCACATTATTGTGGAAAACAACGTTTTCGTATTGTGTATTGTTTAATTCAATTCAATTCAATTCAGTTCAATTTTATTTGCAAAGCGCCAATTCATAACAGAAGTTATCTCAGGACACTTTTCAAATAGAGCAGGTCTAGACTGAACTCCTTATACCATTATTTACAGACACCCAACAGTACCACCATGAGCAAGCACTTGGTGACAAGAGCGAGGAAAAACTGCCTGTTAAAAGGCAGAAACCTAGGACAGGTCCTTCGGCTGTCGGAGAAAGAGAGAGAGAGAGAGACAGAAAGACAGACGCACAGCAACAACAATAGTAAAAAAAAAAGTCAGTAATACACATTCATACACCAAGGCACATCACTGAGAGCAATTTGGGATTCAGTATCTTGTTCAAGGACACTTCGACATGCAGCTGGAGGAACTGGAAATCGAACCGTCGGCCTCTTCAGTCGAAGATCCACCCTATCTCCTGAGCCACAGCTGCCCCATGGTAAATACAGCACAGACCAACAAGCAACACACAGTGCAAAGACCCTTGTTTTTTCACTGTAATGTCAATATGCCTTTTACACCTGACCTGACAGCAATTCATCAGTCCAAGACCCAGCATCACTGTTCCCATTAGGAGTGATTAAGAGTGACTGGTGAGTGAAATTTAATAGTAAAAAAATATTTTGTAGAATCAAGGAGCAACAAACTGCTAAAAACACACTTCTTATTGAAACAATTAAAAAGGCCCAGGACTGTATACTCCCTGCACTTAAGGGGTTATAATTGGGAGGCATCAAAGGCAGACTGGAAATGAAAAGGGTGGAGGGATGATTTCATTTTGTACAGCTTACGCTGTGACTGAATGACTTCACTCTGATGATAAGTGTTCAGAGGTGTTAACTTGTCATTTTCTACTCTTTGATTATTGTCTTTAGCAGGTCAAAGTTATATTGCAGTTGCAAGTGGTTATGGTCATACATTATTTGCCAGACTGGGTGTGTTTGTACCCAGGTCAGGTCTGTGCTGGTGGCTAGGGTATGCCAGGGGCCTGACAGGCCTCCTCCAGGCTCTCTCTAATAGGTGCTAATTGCATTCCACCCTCGCTGGTCAGTAGCCAGAGGGAATGTGGCTGTTATTATGGTGGAGCCCTGGAGCCATGGGCCATCAGCACATTCTTCTGGACTCAAACAAAACACACCTCCTACAACCACAAAGGTGTGAGGCAGGCTGCTGAGAGAGCAAGGTTGATCTGTGCATGAGTGGAGATAACAATACTAATGATAACACTGATTCCAAGAGTGCTCTGGAGTTCAGACACCCACAGGCATTTGTGAGCACCCATGGCCTGCTGTGAAGTGATCATATCTTAAGGATAGTAATATTAAGGATGATGGCGTCCCCTATTACTAGCGCATTAACACTTGTGAGGCATTTGTGAGCACCCATGGCCTGCTGTGAAGTGACCATATCTTAAGGATAGTAATATTAAGGATGATGGCGTCCCCTATTACTAGCGCATTAACACTTGTGAGGCATTTGTGAGCACCCATGGCCTGCTGTGAGGTGACCATATCTTAAGGATAGTAATATTAAGGATGATGGCGTCCCCTATTACTAGCGCATTAACACTGTTGGTGGAGGTAGAAGAGGCAAGTAGGCAAAGAGGACAACCAATCCCTATTTGCAGTCCGGAGAGGTGACCACACAACTGGTTTCTTGCCCTTGCGATCTTTCCCACGGTGCTCAACAGGGATAAACTTTACATCATCATCAATCATGCTATCAGGCCTATGGATGCTATCTGGAATTCCTATGACATCTAAGGTAACTTGAGCAAAGAGGAGCTCTTCTCAAAGAGACATCCATGGGCAACAGCAGAACAGTCAAAACGAACCACCAAAACAGTTAGCTAAGTTAGTTAAGTTAAGTTAGTTAAGTTTTGTTAGCTGTGAGTGAATAGGCTATGGTAGTAGGCTAGGCTAGACTCAGAACTAAGCTAACAGGCAACAGCAAAGGCTACCCCCTAATGCTAAGTTTGATTCGAAAATAAAATGTAACCAATCTAGAATGACTTGCTACAGAGTAACAGTAGCCTAGCTATGAAAAGAGTGAAGATTAGAGAGTGAGGAGATAAACACAGAAATTGTAGGAGAAGAAAGAGTAGAGAACTGTTTTCGATCTCAAGGAAATTACAATGTGCCCCACAAGAATCAGTACATTTGCCAGACGTATTGATGGGAGCCCAGTTCAAAATCCCTGCTGTTGCGGTTTAACCAGCGCTCTAGTGCTCCAGCACACAGTGAGCTGCTGCTCCTCCAACAAGAAGCCCCTCAAAACACAGAAAGTGTGAAAAAGTTCTTCCCTTGTGAATGTAATTGGAAAGGGAAAGCTAAAAGTGAAAAGAATGAACAAAAAAAGGGAAAATGTATTTATCATTATACAACACAAGGTTGTAATTAAAATTTGCAGTTCCTTCATGCTAAATACAGAAAAAGCTAATTTAATTCATGGAATAACAATAGACAAATATATACAGTTATTTATATACATACACTACTGCTCACAAGTTTGGGGTCAGACATACAGTCTAGACATTGTTAATGTGGTAAATGACCCTTAAAGCTGGAAACGGCAGATTTTTTTATGGAATATCTATGTAGGCGTATAGGGGCCCATTGTCAGGAACCATCAATGTGTTATGGACAGACAAATAGAAGTTTAAGGTGTTTGGATCACAAAGAAGAATGCTGCAGGAGTGCTTGACGGCATCTGTCAAGCATGGTGGAGGAAATGTGATGGTCTAGGGATGCTTTGGTGCTGTAAAAATGTTGAAGAATTGTACAAGGTAAAAGCGATATTGAATAAGGAAGGCTATCACTCTATTTTGCAAAGCCATGCCATTCCCTCTTGACTGCCTTTGATTAGATCCAATTTTCTCCTACAACAGGACAATGACCCAAAGCACAGCTCCAAACTATGCAGGAACAATTTGGGGAAGAAGCAGTCATCGGGCATTCTGTCTGTAATGGAGTGGCCAGTACAGTCACCAGATCTCAACCATATTGAGCTGTTGTAGGACTGACTGTTGATTGACGTGCTGACATACAACGGTAAGCATACTAAGTCATTTCCGGTTACTGCCTGCTCCTTTTTTACTGTTTTACTCGTTACAGCGGTTATTTACCCGCTTAACATTTACACGTAGACAAGCTCTATCTAAACACTCTGAGCTGCTTCCTTCTG
This sequence comes from Dicentrarchus labrax, assembly GCF_905237075.1. Lineage (NCBI taxonomy): Eukaryota > Metazoa > Chordata > Actinopteri > Moronidae > Dicentrarchus > Dicentrarchus labrax. The sequence continues at coordinate 37,314,993 of NW_026136719.1, forward strand.
TTAGTGACTTTTGGCTAAAAAAATTACAAAGTTTTTTCACACACTAGTTACATTAGCATTAACAGTTAGTGATGGCTTCTCCCTCTCCATCTGCTCTGTCCTGCTCAGTGTGTCAGATATTTAGTTATTCCTCTGCCTCCTTTAGCGATAATGGAACATGTATTAAGTGTTGTTTATTTACTGTGTATAAGGCGAGGCTCAGTGAACTAGAAGCACGGCACCGCACCACAAGGTAGCTTCTGCTAGCCATCCCCCAGTGGTTCCCGAGCAACCGGGAACCCAGAGAGGCTGGGTGACTGTCCGAAGGAGGCATAGCTCCAAACTGCAGAAACCCAAGGTTCACCACCAACAGGTTCATGTGTCCAATAAATTTTCCCCACTCAGCGACACACCCACTGAGAAACCAACTCTAGTTATTGGCAGCGCAATAGTCAGGAATGTGAATTTAGTGAAGCCAGCGACCATAGCTAAATGTATCCCTAGGGCCAGAGTGGGCAACATCAAATCATATTTAAAACTGCTGGCTAAAGATAAAAGTTAATATAGCAAAACACCCAATTACGCCATTTGGAGGTCACAAAGATTAATGTGGAGTCGGTGTGTAATTATGCTAAAACAATGTCCCCTGGCTGTCGAGGTGGTGTCCAGAAAACGATGTGGGCTTCATAGATAACTGACCTTCTTGGGGAAACCTGGTCTGATTAGGAGAGACGGCATCCATCCCACTTTGGATGGAGCGGCTCTCATCTAGGAATATAACTAACTTTATTTCTAAAACCTGACAATCCAAAGTTGGGACCAGGAAGCAGAGTTGTTGTCTTACACACTTCTCTGCGCTTCCGTTAGAACAGTCACCCACCCAAAACCCAATAGAGACTGTGTCTGTCCCCCAACCACCTAAATTATTTAAAGAAATAAAAACAAGAGGAATTAAACATAAAAACCTAATAAAAAACTCCTCAGTAGCACAAAATAAAAGAATGAAATGTGGACTGTTAAACATCAGGTCTCTGTCCTCTAAAGCTGTTCTAGTTATTGAATTAATATTAGATTATGACATTGATTTACTCTGACTTACTGAGACCTGGCTGTGCCACGAAGAATATTTTAGCCTAAATGAATCCACCCCCCCCAGTCATATTAATACTCCCATTCCTCGAGGCACTGGCTGAGGAGGTGGAGTTGCAGCCATATATAATTCAAGCCTTTTAATTGATCCTAAACCTAAATTAAATTATAATTCATTTGAAAGCCTTGTTCTTAGTCTTTATCACCCGACCTGGAAAACACCCAGCCAGTTCTGTTTGTATAGTGTACTCCTGGCCCGTACTCTGATTTTTTAGCGGAATTCTCAGAGTTTTTATCAAGTTTAGTCCTTAAATCTGATAAAGTAATTATTGTAGGTGATTTTAATATTTATGTGGATGTTGACAATGACAGCCTTAGTAATGCATTTATCTCATTAATAGACTCAATTGGCTTCTGTCAGAGTGTAAATAAACCCACTCATTGTTTTAATCACACTTTTGAGCTCGTTCTATCATATGGCATTGATATTGAAGTTAATTCTTAATTCTTAATTGAACATTTAAGTCTTCCCACAAAACCCTTTTCGATCTGACCGTTATTTAATAACTTTTGAATTCCTATTACTAGAATACAAGCCATTAGTCAAAACTTCCTACAGCAGATGTCTATCTGACAGTGCTATAGCTAAATTCAACGAGGAGATTCCATCAGTGTTTAATTCAATGCAATGTCTGAATATAACAGTCCTATCATAACTGTAGTTCCTCCCTAGTCAATAGTGCTGCAGGCTCACTGCGAACAACATTAGATTCTATCGCCCCTATAAAAAGAATAATATTAAAACATAGGAGGCTAGCACCATGGCACAACCAATGTACCATGGTCCAATCTGAAAGGAAATGGCGCTCTTCGAAATTATAAGAATATCGCTCAATTTGGCAAGATAATCTTAAAACCTATACAAAGGCCCTCCGTAATGCCAGAGGAGCCTATTATTCAGCACTAATAGAAGAAAATAAGAACAACCCAAGGTTCCTCTTCAGCACTGTAGCCAGGCTGACTGAGAGTCACAGCTCTATTGAGCCACGTATCCCCCAATTTTATCATAAAAGAAGCTCACAAAGTCGTATTACTATTAGAGACAAAATTAATAACCAAATGCCCTCAACAGGTATCGCTGTCTCTCCAAGTTTAGGAACTTTAACAAATGTAAAATCAGATATATATTTAGACAGTTTTTCTGCTATCGATCTTCATCAACTAACTTCAATAATTTCTACATCGAAGCCATCAACCTCTGTTAGACCCCATCCCAACTATGCTGCTTAGAGAAGTCGTATCCTTAAATGGCACTTCTTACTGGATATGATCAATCTTTCTTTATTGTCAGGATATATTCCACAGTCCTTTAAAGTAGCTGTAATAAAACCCCTTCCTAAAAAGCCCACTTTTGACCCAGGGGTTTTAGCCAACTATAGACCGATTTCTAACCTCCCCTTCCTCTCTAAGATTCTGTAGAAAGTAGTCGCCTTTCTACATGTGACTTTCTATATAGCAATAGCTTATTTGAGGATTTTCAGTCAGGATTTAGTGGTCATCACAACACAGAGACAGCACTGGTTAAAGTTAATAATTACCTTTTAATTGCTCCCGACAATGTACTTGTCTCGGTCCTTGTATTATTAGATCTTAGTGCTGCATTTGACACCATTGACCATAATATTCTTTTACAGAGACTTGAGCATCAAATTGGCATTAAAGGAACCGCACTAAGCTAGTTTAAGTCATACTGATCAGACACGTTAACGATGAATCCTCCATAAATACTAAAGCTAGTTCCACAAGGTTCTGTACTTGAAATTAACTTTCACTATTATGCAGATGATACCCAGTTATACCTGTCAATCAGGCCCGATGAAATTAATCAGTTATCTAAGTTACGAACATGTCTTAAGGACATAAAAACCTGGATGAGCTGCAATTTTCTGATGCTAAACTCAGAAAAAAATGAAATTCTTGTACTTGGCCCCAAAAACCTCAGAGACTCATGTCTAAAGGTGTAGTTACTCTAGATGGTATTACCTTGGCCTCTAGCACCTCTGCCAGGAATCTTGGAGTTATCTTTGATCAGGACATGTCCTTTAATTCCCACATAAAGCAGACCTCCAGGACTGCCTTTTTTCATTTACGCAATATTACTTGCTTAGACACATCTTGATACAGATGGATGCAGAAAAAGTAATCCATGCATTTGTTACTTCTAGGCTGGATTTCTCCAACTCCTTATTATCAGGCTGCCCCAATAAGTCCATTAAGACACTACAATTAATTCAGAACGCTGCAGCACAAGTACTGACAGGAACTAGGACAAGAGATCATATCTCTCCTGTATAAGGACTGGTTTTAACGAATCACAGAGCAGAGTACACAGTATGACAAAGGAAAAGGGGGAGGCACGGAAGGGGAGGATCTTGTGGGAAAACAGATTTCAGTCTGTTTTGGGTTCTCTGTTTGCTTTTCCACATGCCATTGGTCGTTTTGTGATAGCACACTGAGGGCTGGAACTCTGCCATCTGAAGACAGTATAGCAAAGTAAGACGACAAAGATTTATGCTTTCCTCCGCTTAAACATTAGTTAACACTGGTTGCAACTGCTCTGCCACCTGAGGAGTCATTTCATAACTGATCTGTGGTCAGTGAGATAGTTGGAGTGCCTATAACTATGTTTATATGTGTGTGTGTGAGATGAAGATATAATAGTGATGTGAGGCTATCCCAAATCAGAGTCCCCCTGTGAAAACACTGAAGGGAAACTGGCTCTGTTAGTGCCTGTGTCTCTTTCTGTCCTTTTCTTTCAGTCCTCCCAACAGGTCATTGTGAGCCAGAGGGAGAAAATTAACTCTCTTATCCTTCCTGTCTCTGCTCAGCTCATTTATCTGCTTCCCACTATTGTTTGCTGCCATACAGCAGATGAGTAACACACACACACACACACACACACACACACACACCAAATACAAGTGTAGCCTTTTAGCCTGTTGTGGAACAGTGACGTTCAATGACTCATGTTGGACTACTTTGGTGTCACATCCTGCTTGCCTGCCAGTGGCTGGTGAACTTTTTATTTAATCAATTGTGACATTGGAGCAATAAGGAGATTGTCAGAATGGAACAGCTATTCAGTTAAATGTCATAACTTAAAAAAGTGTTTGCATCTCTCATTAAGCTCATTAACTGTTTCTCGATAAAGGCAAAAACCGCCTCAAGTCACCTTAAAAATGGTTTTGAAATTGAGTACGTTATTTGTTTGTTTGTTTCTAGCAAACTTTTCTAATGTGATGCTTTAAAATGTGCATCAAAATATGTCAATGGAAACACAGCACAGAGAGACAACATAGCAGAGACTAGAAGAGGGTCCTCTCCTGTAGATAAAAATAGCTCATTCTAAAGTAACGAAAACACATCTATTCTTATTTTTTAGGTGATTATACTAATGAAAAGATAGCTATGAATATTATATTCCATTTCTGCCAAAAGATCCTCCTAAATGTTACATTTTCTGAACCCTGTGAACCAGGATTTGATCATAAGAACTGATAATAAGATGATAAGAACTGCAGAGCAACAGACAGATGAGAACTCTAAGTAAGACTGCTTTACATGACTGGACTGTCACAACATCTAGCCCAGAAGAATATAAATTTGTGCTGTCAAATGATTAAAATATTTAATCGCGATTAATCGCATCAATGTCATAGTTAACTCGCAATTAATCGTACATTTTTATCAATTCTAAATGTTCCTTGATTTCTTTTTGTCCCATTATGTTTTCTCATTTTAATGCTCTTATCAACATGGAAAAGTGGATCGGCTTGCTTTGTGCAAATGTTGTTTTTATTGAAAACAACATTGGCATATACTGTAGTGTTCAATTTCACACTAACATTCTCACTTGGAGCAAACTCTCACACAATGTAACACTGCCCATCAATAAAAGGGTGAAAAAAATACTTTGTCACACAACAGCCCCTTCAACAGCCCTAAGGGATCAAAACAGGGCGATACAAAATAAAATTACAAAGTGCACATGTAAGGTAAACTAGGACTCAGCCTATAGTGCAGTTAAACCATGGCTTAATACTTTTCTCAAGTTTGCTTTGAACATAGCAGTCAGGCTACTGCTCTTTATTCATCAGAGGCTCAACCCAGCCTCTTATTTCAGAAAGAATGAACAGTAACGGTTACCAATAAAAGGTAAACCTACTACTTCTTTGCTTTGAGCCAGTTACTCAAACAGACAAGCCTGTTGACAACAAGGAATCCATCCATTTCGGCGTCTCACGCTCGCCATCCACTCAAAACGTAACGTACCTGTTGTTTTGTTTCCGGTCTAGCTAGATCCGGTGTGGTGTTGTAGTTTTTCTAACGTTACTAGTTGTTGCAACAGCAGGTGAAAAAAACTACAAAGTGTGCTAGGCCAAAAAGAACGTTAATCTCGCGATAAAAAACTTGACGCCGCTAAAATGGGTTTGCATTAACGCTGTTAATAATGCGTTAAACTGACAGCACTAATATAAATTTAAAACTTTCAACACCAGAATATGTGTTCTGTCCCATGCTAGATTATATAAAAGTTGATGTTATACAGCACCCTGACGCTCATGTTCTGAATGCATGGTTTAAAATTAGAGCATATGCTGATGATGCAGCTTAGCTGAAAGCAGCTACAGTGCGCGCCGGAACTCCTTCATAGCACTGATCATTTCAATTATATATATATCATATCATCATATTTATATTTATTTTTTTCCTGCAACACTTTGTTTGGTTAATTCGAAATGCCATTTAAGGCAGCAAGGAATGCTAAACCCATGAGCAACAGCTTGCTATCTAGCAGGGCATATATTGGCTCTTAATACTGCTGAGGAAGCTATATCAGTCTTCTCTTTGTGCGCACAAAATAGCCTCCTCTGCAGGCTCCTATAGTCTTCATTGCAACATACATACACCGACAGATCAGCCATAACATTATAACCACTGCTGGTGAAGTGAATAACATTTTGTCCTCAAGTTGATGTGTTAGAAACAGGAAAAATGGGCGACTTTGACAGGTGCCAAATTGTGATGGCTAGATGACTGAGTCAGAGCATTTCCAAAGAAGGAAAAGCGGTGAACTGGAGACAGGGTCATGGGTGGCCAAGGCTCACTGATGCAGATGCGGAGCGATGGCTGGCCCATGTGGTCCAATCCAACAGACAAGCTAATGTACCTCAAACTGCTGAACATTTTTTGTATTATCTTAAAAATATGTTGAGGTAAAATGACTAAAATCACATTCATATGTTTGTTGTCGATTAATATAGTGTTTATCTGATGAATTTTGACAGTCGCTATATATCAAATTTGTCATGTTAGCTTTGTGTTCACTTGTATTGTTTGCACTGTACTGTTGTGCCTTTATAGTCTTCTGACCACTCAAAGCGCTTTTACACTATGTGCCACATCATGTGTGGCACATAGTGTATGTGCGGCATCAGGAGCAATTTGGGGTTCAGTATCTTGCTCAAGGATACTTCGACATGTGGCACAAGGAGCCGGGGATCAAACCCACAACCTTCCGATAAAGGAACAACCCGCTCTGCCTCTGAGCCACAGCCGCCCACTTGTAAATGGACTGTAAATGGACTGTACTTATAAAGCACCTTTCTAGTCTATGGTACATAAACATCTATGCTAAATTTGGCATTTGATTTAGCAAGCTAAGTGTGTGAACTACTGTGTATGCCTATTCACAAAGCTGGTAGTTGTCCCATCTGACTGCTGACATTTTGCCATGCACTATTTTTCCCAAAGAGATTGGGAATGTTTTAAATGTGTTATAATGTTAAGTTCCAGGAAGAGTTCAATTTTCCCCATAAATCTCAACTCTCTATGTCACCTGTTTGTTTTTGTGCTTGCAATGCTACACCACAGCACAACACTCGTTGGAAATTTTGAGTGGTGCGCCCCACTGCAACCTAGTTGGGTGTCACCATTCTCTTAGTAATAACAAAATTATTATGGGCGGTGAATACATTTAGAATGACAGCATTTACAGAATAGTTTTGTGCAAATCTGACAAATCAGGACAAATTGGATTGCCAGGATTTGGCTGAACTTCAATTTACAGTGCAGATCCACATGCCCACAATTATTGAAACTGTAAGGCAGTACAGGCATAAAATATCTTCATCACATGTTGTCCTAAATAGTCAAATGGTTGCCAATCAGTCATCTTACAAGCTGTGCCTGTGTGCTCAAATGTTGTCTTGCAGACTAAAGAGATGGACATTACAGTAGTGAAAGAGACAAGAATAGACTGAATGATCACCGGAAATACTTAGACATTAGCTGTCTATGAACACCAGACCAAAACTCACAGCATCCAAAGAAAAGGTCAAAAGTCATAAGCCAGGAGTTAGTGGTTGACTAGAGAAAGTTCAAGGAGGATGTTCACAACCAACACTAGAGACAAAGACAGGGGTTATATGTGTATATGTGATTAAAATCCATTTGACAATTGACATTAGCTGAAAGTGATAGGTATAAGTAGAGGGTGGCTGTGGCTCAGAAGTAGAGCGTGTTGGGTCCATGTATGTTTTGGTCATTGGATTTTCCTTTCAGTAACGGGTATTAAAAAACAAACGAGTGGTTATTTGATTTTCGTGTTAAAATACAAAAATTAAAATTGAAATACAAGGCGTTTTTCTTTTTCGTGGTCCAAAAGAGATGAGCGAAATTAAAAAAATTATTAGATTTTCATTTTCTATTTCATATAACAAAAATTAAAATCACTAGAAAACAGCAACGGAAAAAAGGCCTGTTTTTTCATATTCTGAGACCGGATGTTGTCATTTACAGGACCGTGCTATGTAGAAGAAACAGTAGGCTAGTAGACTGCGGTCAATCCAGCCGTGAGTCCGATCTCCGTGGTCAAATCAGCCGCACTTAAATGTCCAGTGTACAAGTATTCTCAGCATTATGGTAAATGCGGAGAAACAGCGTATTTGCTTCTGGTTTTCATAATAAAGGTATTTAGAACAGTAAGCTATAATTTGAACCTACATTTAAAATAAAATATGTTACATTAAAGTGTTTCATGCGCCCCTGATGAATAAAAAACACTTTATATCAAGTATCTTTACTGCACCAGTGTGGAGAAATGCCAAAATAAAAGCATCATATTTATGCCTCCAGAGATTGCATATTTGACCATATTTGATGTACTGTAAAAACATATTGCTCAGTGTTTCCTGGCTTCTGATGGTATATTTGACTTTTACACATATGAGACTACAAGTATACTTAATATCAAGCATTTGTACTGCACCAATTTGGAGAAATTAAGTAAAATAAAAGTCCATATTTGTACTTTCAAGTGGTATTTTCTTATATTTGAGCTACTGTAAATACATATTGCTCAGTAATTCCTGGCTATGGATGGTATATCTTACTTCTACACATCTAAGACTACAAGCATGCTTAATATCAAGCATTTTTACTGTACCAATTTGGAGAAAATAGACAATAAAAGTCCCATATTTATACCTCCAAGTGGCATATTTGACCATATTTGAGCTACTGTAAAAACACTTTGCTCAAAAATAATTAGTTTTAACTTCAAAACACCATTAAACCTACTGTCTCTTCCTCATATATTATTTTTTCCCTTTTACAGATTCAGTGTGACAGGTGGTTCCACATTAGTCTTTATATTCTCATTTTTTTATAAGATGTTATTAAACATTTGTGTGAAATTTTGTCATGATTACTGCATCATTATTAAAGTATAATGAAAATGCTTCACCCATAACCAGGAATTATTCAGCAATATATTTTTACAGTAGCTCAAATATAAGAAAATATGGAATCTAGTGCTTCTATGCAAAATGGGCTTAAATTCCAACAATGCCATTTATTTGACACTGTAGTACAGTGTCACTGCTTCCCAACCAAACACATGTCCTGAGGGAAAATATCCTATGTTACAACAAACATTAATGCCATGCAGGTAGCTTAGCAGATTTTCTCTTTGAATAAGAAAACCTCAATGAAAACGAAGGCTGTATGACTGCTGTTGTAAACAGGGGATGGAGGAGAGGGATAAAGGGGATGGAGGAGAGGGATGAAAGGGGCCGAGGAGAATGATGAAGGCGGTCAAGGAGAGGGGTAAGAGGGGTGGAGAAGAGTAAGGAAGGGGATGGAGGAGAGGGATTTAGCTAGTCGAGGAGAAGGATGAAAGGATCAAGGAGAGTGATGAAAGGGGGTCAACTGCACAGGGAGGAGGGTGGAGATAAACGTGATAAACTTATGGCTTTATTATCACCCTGTGGCTCCTGTAATAAAAGAAGACAAGGCAAATTATTCAGATGGTAGTATTAACCCTAACACACATCTCTTGATGGTGGGAGGAAACCGGATTTCCCAGCGGAAAACTACACTAACACGTGGAAAATGCAAATCCACAAAGAAATGACCTGAGATGGCTGAGGTTCAAACCAGGACTTTTTTGCTGCAAAGCCACATTGCTGACCACAGAGCCACAGTGCTGCCCACTGAGAAGGGAGAAAGAAGAATGGGATTTTGGAGGGGGAGTGTTGTGAGAAGGGTTATAGTATATAGGTGTTCACAAGTGATTCAATTAGAGAGGCACAGGTGATAAAATGAGTCAGTGAGAGTGACATGGTCTTCTTCCTGAACCATAGGACAGAGTGGGAATCAATAAAGAATCAGGCCAATAAACAGAATCGGTAATGACATTGTTATGAATAAAATCTTTATACAATTCCTATAGGTAGAACAGGGTAGTATGAAGGGCAAACAATATGCCGTCATCTCTGTACTGATCCATATTGTTAGTCAACGGTGGGAGCATATAGGTCTGAGGAGGTGGGGAGGCTAGCTTTAATGTGTATCATAACTAACTGTTTGAAGCTTTTTGTGCTAACATACTTCAGTTTGACAGGGTGGTAGTCAGCTGGGGAACCAAGATGATGGTGACCACCTGCAAGACATGAAGCCTATTTCAGCGAGATATTATTACAATTATTATTTTTGAGGATTCACAGTGGCTAGAATCCTTCTCACGTAAGCTGCATGTAGCCTTGATCCACTTCTTTATTGATCCCATCACAGACTGTGTGTGTACTCCTCAATATCAGTATCCAGGGGCGGATCTACCGGGGTGGCATAGGGTGGCAAGTGCCACTCTAAAAGAAAGCCTTGCCACCCCTGCTGCCACCCCAGTTGGCAGCAACGAATTAAAATGAAAGTTACGGCATTTGACATTTACGAGCGGGAATCTCCAATGTCCGACTGCAGTGAATGCAGCACGAGATAACGTCAGCGCGGCAGGCAAGAGACTGATTTGTTTGAAAAACTGAGTGGCGCGAAGCGAGGGAGCCAGGAGTCGCGAGGACAGGAGAGACGGGAGGAAAGAGGTAAAAAATCAGGTTGAAGAACGTTATTTCGCTAACTATACATGTAATGTTAGTTAGGTCTGACGTTAGTTCTGTGTAAAGTAGGCTACAAAAGCTAATATTGATTCAACGTCTGTCAAGGAAAACATTGTAAAGTTATTATTTTTATTTAATTTTACAGAAATGAAGAGGAAAGGTAGCATACAAAGTTTTCTCACCAAAGAGAAAAACGGCAGAAATAAAAAATGAACACCTGAGCAAGGTAGAGGAGAAGATGAGGTGGAAGGAGAGAGAAAAGAGGTGGAAGGAGAGAGAGAAGACGAAGATGAGGTGGAAGGCGAGAGAGAAGGGCAACAGAAACGTGATAGAGAGAGAATACAAGGCCAAGGCAACCAGGGACAGGAGGAGGTGGGAGAACACCACAGCAGTGAAGATATGGAGGAGGGAGAGCATCACCAAGATGAGGAGGGAGAAAGCGAGAGACAAGATAAGGTGCAGGGCTCAGACTGTGAAAGGGAAAGGAGAGTGCCTGAGCCATTACCAACTATCTCCAGTCGAGCTGGTCCGCATGGTATGGACGTTGTTGCTGCATAGTATACTAAGTTACATATGAATAAGAACAACAAATGACAAAGACGGACATTTTGCTATAAGGTGTACTTAAGAGACATTGCTTAGACTTCTTCAAATAAATATAAATATTCATGTTTGCTTAAATATGAATAATTGGGGAAACTTGTCAGTGTGAAAGTGTGATGAGATGGGGACAGAGTTTTAATATTTTGTGTACAATGTATTTTAGATCTATTGCTCAGATTAAATTTCAAAATTAAACAAATGAACCTAAAAATGCTCTCCCAGGCTATGTTAGTGTGTGTCAAACACAGTCTGATGGTTATAACTTATCAATGACAGTTCCAAATTGATTATGTTTTTACTCGTTGTTATATTGTATAATTAGTTCAGATGTAATGCAGTTTGAATCTTTCCTCCCCTCCATCTTCTAGACGTATCCAAGTCCAGGTGTGAGGTGCCAGTGCAGCCAATGCGTGAGAGTTTCCCTAAGACCCTCCAGGGAGGAGCCAGAAGAAGCTTCCGCAGCGACTGGTACAAATCTCATCCCTGGTTAGAATACTCACATTCGAAAGATGCAGCTTACTGTTTTGCTTTTAGGCTTTTTTTCCTCCCTGATGCTCCAAGGACTGTTTTCACCTCATTCCAGGGTTATCGTAACTGGAAAGAGGCTACAATGAAAGACAGTGGTTTCTGTCATCTCATGCCAGATCTGAAGGCCATGTAAATGCAATATTTGCATGGACAGAGAACAAGAAAATTATCGATAAAAATACCTCAATGTTTGAACTAATGGATGAGCAAAAAAAGAAGCAGGTGGCTGAAAATCAATACTACATTAAAACATTAGCTGAAATTTTAGTTCTAACAGCCACTGAAAACATAGCACACATACTTGAGTGCTTGGCTGCAATAGTCAAATAGGAAATCATCCAGGAAGTTAAAATGAGCAAGCAGTTTTCAGTTATTGTTGATGAAACTAAAGATGTTCAGAAAAAAGAGCAAATGTCATTTGTTCTGAGATATTTTTACAACGGTGTGGTTCATGAAAGCTTTCTGGAGTTTGAAGTGGCAGAACACCTGGATGCTGCCGCCTTAAGTGGCAAGATTATATGCTTCCTTGAGAAGCATGGGCTGGAGTACAAGAAAAACCTTGTAGGCCAGGGCTACGATTGGGCAGCAGTGATGGGTCTTATGTACATAACAAATGGCTGGAAGTGCAGCGGGAGATGTTTGATGGTGCACCAAGGGAACTCCAACAGCTAGGTGATACACGTTGGGCCTGTAGGCACATAGCATGTGGCAATGTTATGGACAGGTTGCCTGCAGTAGTACAGGTGCTTGAAGAGATCGCATCTGAGAACCATCCACAAAGAGCTGTTGAAGCAAGAGGGATATTGGCTCAAATTGATCTGAATTTTGCTGGATCTCTTGTTCTGTTCAGAAAGGTCCTGAGTGACTCCAATTTTTTATCAGACATGCTCCAGTCTAAAACAGTGGACTATGCTAAGGCTGTTGAACTTATTGAAGCACTTAAAGAAACACTGGTCCAGTACCGTAGTCAAGCCTCTTTTGAGGAAATGTGGAGTGACACACTTGATTTATGTCAACGAAGTAACATTGATACAACTCAGCGAAAACCAAAGAGGCCAAGACAGACAACAAAGGTGCTTCAGGATACTATCATCCACTCTACCTTGGGACAGCATGTAGTTCCAGATAGCAAACACACTTTTTGTGTCTCTGTGTACTATCCAGTTCTGGATAACATGATTGGAGAAATAGGAAGAAGATTTTCTAACACAAATTGTAACATTATACAGGGTGACCAGGCACTAAATCCGTCAAGTCCAACTTTTTTAAGAGAGGAGGCTGTTCTGTTATTGGCTGAAGCTTATGATTCAAATATTGAGGATCTCAAACACGAGTTACACCAATCGAGGAGAGTACTAGACAGAAAAAAGGGGGAAAAGGAGAGTCCTACCACTCTAATGGAGTTCACTCAGTTTTTGAAACCATACGAGGATGTTTTTTATGAGTTGTTCAGGTTGTGTAAAATAGCGGTTGTTTTACCTGTGAGCAGTGCATCCTGTGAACAAATTTTTTCATCTCTCAGGCTCATAAAGACTTATTTACGGTCTACTATGACAGAAAAGAGACTATCGAGTTTGACTGTACTCAGCATTGAATCAAAACGCACAGAAGCATTAGATCTAGATACATTTGTGAAGCGGTTTGCTGAGCAACACGGAAATCGCCGCATTCAGCTGTTATAGGAATGACAACTTCATGTTATGCTCACTGGTGAGCCTTTACAAAGCTGTTAAAATGATGACCTCAACAGAATCTGCACTTTAAATTTCTGTATTTATCTTTGTTTTGGAAACTGGGAAAATTTGATATCACCTTTAATAAAACCTAATGTGTGAGAAATAAAAGTTTAAAATGTGACACTGGTGTAAATGATGTAAAACAAATGTCAAAAAATTGTTCAAGCTACCGAGGGGAGGGAGCTAATGGGGAGAATGTGTGTTCTGAGTGAACAATAAAAGGGATGTCCAGTACCTTGTTTGAGTGCAGTGACCCATTTATTTCCACAGTGTATTTATGCTCACCTTAGTACAGCTCAGTCCATAGATCTTCATGGGTAAGTATTTCTTTGGATAGGATCTTCTTGTACAAATGCTGCCTGCAACGCTGCCTCTCTGACACAATCAAAAACTGTTTGCTTCCCCTCTAATACATCTGCCACTCATCACCTGTGTTTTACCTTAATGCCTTTCCTGTGATAATGCCCCACCTACAGTAGTGTTACCATATTTCTATATCTCCTATTAAGTGAGATCACATTGTATGGTCACTTCTTCCTAATATGAACTGTGAAAGAACGAATGAATGAACTTGAAACCTCAAATGCAAGACATTGATTGCATGAGATTAAGTTTGTCTGTATGAGTTTGTAAATGGCAGCCCTTTTGTAGTGTGTACATACTATTCGTCATCAAACTGTCATAACTGTGATTAAATTCAGTATATATACATGTCTGCCATATGTTGCCACGCTTCAAAAATTCCTGCCTCCCTCTAGCCACCCCATAAATATTTTTCTAGATCCGCCCCTGTCAGTATCAGTATCTGAAGCAGTCATATAATGCTTAGGGAATAGTTTTTGTACGGTATTGTGTAGCTTTAGCAGGGGACTTGGGGGGTCGTGATGAGAAAAACAGAAATACAGTCAGAGTGACCAAGGTGGGGGTAAGGCGCAACGGTATCGTGTTAAAACAAATTCAATGTGCTGGAATCCATGCTGTCTTAAGGTTTTCATGGTTGAAATCCGCAGCAATAAGAAAACTGCAAGGGTAGGCTGTCTGGTGCTCAGTGTCTCCTTAGCAATAAAACTTGGATAGATATACACAACCACCACTTCAGTGGCATTGAATTCCCTTAGAAGGAAGAATGAATGACATTTCACAATTTTACAATTTCACCAACTGTGAATAATGGCTTCCAACTACTAAATCATTAGTACGCCAAGCTCTATGTATTCAGACACCCAGCCCCCTTGATGGGTCTTGAACACATATCATTTCTGTCCACATGCAGGGTTGTTAGCCTGTCCAGCTGGATAGCTGTGTCTGGAATGTCACAAAACCAAGTTTCTGTGAGAACAAAAATCCATCGTCTCTCATTTCTGTGTGTGTTTAGTTGCAAACACAGGTAGTCCGGGTTGTTACCTAGAGAACTGAACATTCTCAATTCAACTGGACAGTAGAACTGAGGAGACAGTCTGTTGAAGTTAGCCTTTACCTTTGCATGGATTCCAGCCCTGTTATTGCATATGACTCTCCTCATGCAATGCTTCTTGTGCTTCCTTTCTTGTGCGATTAAAGGAGGTAAAGGCAAGGAGGGTGCATCTATGTAGCTGTGAATAACAGTCTCTGATGTTATTCTCCTCTACATCACATCACCTGCTGGTTCAGTGGGGTGCAGCAGCATGGAACCAGAGCTCAGTGGTGACTGCACTGTTATTCAAGTTAAAGTGAAAGGATTCTCCTTACTGTTATTATTGTCATGTCAGACACCCCTATGATAGCTGCTGGGAGGGAGATAATGAAGCTCTCAGGCGGGGCAGATGGCTCTCAGTATAAATAAACAATCTGATCTTTGTTGAACATGGCTGTTTGAGCAGGTGTATCAAGTCAAATAAATAGAAGGGAGAGTCCATTAAATCCAGATCTTCTCTGTAAGTGAGAGAGCAGCAAAAGACACTGAACAGCAAAATAAGAAACATGTTTTTTGTATAGTCTGAATGATGTTGATCAGCAGTGGGAAGTACTTAATACATATAAGAGGCAGCTGGATATTCCCATTTTTCAAATGCATATTTTTATAACAATATTTCAGAAGGATCATCACATCCAGATCTTCAGCTGTCTCTTCATTCCTTCATCACCAAGTTTTGCAGCTGACTGAAAAAGTGTCTGTTACATGTTTATCTGCAGTTTTCTATAGTGGTCCCAGTAATATTTGTTAAGTGTACTTAGTTTTGTAGTTTTGTGTGGCTAAGCAATGTTTGAGTCACAATGTGTTATAAATTCAGTTGCATTTTTTTTATTTGAAAGAGAACTAATTGTAACTATTCTAATTATATATTAACTCCCCTTGCTCTTTCATTCACTTCTGTCTGTGGGATGTCTCTCATTTTGACTCCCATTTGACTGTCACTTGTTACCACTATGATACCATTGTCTCTGTTTCTTAGCAGTAGGGTTTATGTTGTTGTTTCATTCCCTCATGGTGATATTGATTTTATACTGTCAATCAATGCACATATGAAATATTGTTTGTGACCTGGAATAAGGCTCACTGGAATAGTAAGGGGGCAATTTTGCACCAAATGTTTTCATATTACCTAATGTGTGCAAAAATCACCAGAGCATTGACACGCTATTTACTTGGCAGCACAGTTGAGGTGAATTACGTGGTTTCCCTTTGACTTATCTGCAATGCAAGTCAATACACTAGTCCTGGAATTAATACCAATACATGCTTGTACAGTTTTTGCTAGCCAGAGAACAAGAATCTACAGCCATGCTAGTGGTTCTCTGAGGCTGTAAATGGACAAACACAGATCACCATCCCTAAAGCCATTTTACTACTGTAGCACGGCTAAAAGAACAATACTTTTAGGTATGAATGAAATCAAAGGCTAATTGTCCTCTTTGCTGATGACAGAACCAAGAGTTGTTTAAAGTTCGAGATAAAATCTGTGTTTTGTGTATGACAAACGGAAGCAGATGGCTGTGATGTGAGCTTGCAGTGAACTGTGGTGTGCAGACATCTCTAATCAAGTTTAGAAAATGTTTCTACTTCTTACAGGAGGAGTTATGTGGTCACATATGCATGCACGCAAATGCATGCAAACGCAAACCACATCTCTTTGCATGTCTACTTTTAGTCTGGTGTCCTGATACTTACTTACACTAATAGACACGATCCCAGAAAGTGTGTGTATGTGGTTTTGTGTAGCTTGTTTAATGATTGCAGCATAAAGGGAACATTGACTGCAGAATGATGTGGAAACCAAAGAAATTCAGGTAGAAGTTACAAAAGTAGTGAAAGCTGAACACAGAAGGACTTTTACAGAGCTTTCTCTCTTGTCTTCAGCTCTAGCACACATGAGTTTAGCCACAGCATACAGCTTGGGGGAGGGGTTGGCCGTGATTTGCCTTGTTACCAAGCAGGATAGGCACAGCTATCATCACAGCTTGGCATGGACCAGCAAAAAAAACAGACAGGAGTTGGTCTGTTTCCAACCTGTCTGGCCTTCTGACTGCATAAGTTTGTTGACCTATCAGACAGTGACATCACCATGTAGATCTCAGCCACTTGATGAGTACAGTGGGCGGCTGTGGCTCAGAGGAAGAGCAGGTTGCCCACTAATCGGAAGGTTGTTGGTTTGATCCCTGGCTCCTCCCGTCACATGTCAAAGTATCCTTGAGCAAGATACTGAACCCCGAATTGCTCCTGATGCCGTGCATCGGTGTATGAATATGTTAGTTTTTGTTCAATGGCCATTGCTGAGTGAATGTGTGTGAAAGGGTGAATATTTTGAGTGGTAGGAAGACTAGAAAGGCGCTATACAAGTACAGGTCTATTTACCGTTTACCATTTACAGTGTTGTGATAACTGACTGTAGTGACTGAAGTGATGACCAAACTACTAAAATGAGACCTGAGATATTGTAAACTGGAATTAGTAAGCCTAGAATACAACTTGGCGTTTGTATACAACATTACTAATTTAGATAACTACTTTATTCCATAATAACTGTTAGTCAAACATTCTGTGAGTGTTTGATGCTGTCTGCAGTGAATAGAGTTGAATTCAAACTGGAAAGTCGTAACGGACATGGATTCTGATGTTTCTGTGTAATGATTGAAACATTTGTGACTAATGTTTCTGTGTTTGAAGCAGAAACTTCAGAGGGCGTTACTATCAAACAGAAAAAACAGTCCAGTGTTAGTATAGTGTCATGTCCATCCTGGTATTATTGTCAGTGCTGAGTGTTGGGTTGGAGGGGAGCTTGGGAACTGCTGACTAACTTTGTTCTCTGCCATTGTTTTTCTTCAGGATGTCCTTCAGGAATGTTACACAGGAGGTCAAAGGAGAAGCTCTGTATTACTGTCTGGAAGGAGGCCAGCAGGGCCCAACTTCTCTGATGTCCCTGGACGATGAACAACAAAACAGGCTACATTTGTTCCACTGGGATAAGAATGGTTCATGTATTGTGTGTGTGTGTGTGTGTGTGTGTGTGTGTGTGTGTGTGTGTGTGTGTGTGTGTGTGTGTGTGTGTGTGTGTTGGCCTTTGTAAGAAGTTGTTGGTGCCTGTTCATTTATCTCTATCTCTAGATAAGATGACAATTCCACAGTCCAATTGCAGTTTCAGAGTATATTATATTACTCTTTAAAGTAATGTTTCACACGTCAGTATTACATTATTGTACTTTCCCAAAGGGGGAGGAACCTACCAAGGACACTCATTTTGGCTGCTTGGACCCGTGATCTGATTCTTTCAGTTGCTTGCCACTGATAGCTACTGCTGACACCAAATCACCTTTTGCATTTCTACAGTGTGTTTTTCTCTAAAAATATAACTTGCCTGTTGAGGTTCAAGGTTCAAGGTTTCAAGTCTGTCACTCATTGACCCTACAGATGTTGATTTATTTAAAGCAAAGAGTTTTATTAGAACAGCAATTGTTCAACTTGGGATTTTTATAGATTTCCTGAGTGGATTAGCCTCTCAGACAATAGGCTCCCCCATAGAGTTTAGAGTTCAAATTACAGCCATTGATGGTTGGAAACATCTGTCCTCAGTTTGGTTTCTTCTGCTCTCTGTTCCTTGGTAATGAAGCCTGTCTACACGGTTATTTGTACAACGGTGTGGTACACTGATGGAGCAAGGAGGACGTGATTTGGTAATTTGGATTTCTGTGTGCGTGTGTGGGAGGGGGGTAATTACATGAAGAAGTAACCCATGACGGCATTTACTGTTCTCATAAGCAAGGCATAGAAGAGTACTGAATGTGACTGGGCAACCCGAAGAATGTCAACACACACACACACGTAGGTATGCTTGCTTTGTAAGCACAAACACAAAGACACAGACACACAGACACACACACACACACACACACACAGTTTCATCAGTTTATGTGTAATGTGTGTGCAGGATAGACAGCCTTCTTTCTCGTCTTACTTTTCTTTCAGTCTGCAGTGAGACAGTGTGATCATCTCTGTGCTCTATTATCATCCATGTAGAAAGCAGTAATTATCTCAGTACGTGGATGTCAGTACAAACATCAAACCCTCCTTTAGTGCCTGGCTGGCTGCTGAGATTACACTCTAAATAATTATATCTCCCGTTTGATATCAACAGTCACTTATGAAGTGGCCAAATCTCTATTTTTCTGTCCAAAGTGACACTTAAATCATTGAGATAATTACTATGATCTTCTGCAGGCTTTATATCTATAATAATCTTAGGAGCTGGGACTGCATTGTGACAAAGCTGAGATTCTGTTTTTCACGTAAGCCTGAAAACAGTTTAGGAAGCCTTGTTTAGTATTTTTCTTTTCTTTTTTTTTTAATTGTAGCTGTTGTAATTGATCATTTACAGGTAAAAAAGACAGAATTTACATCCTGACTATGCAACTCTCTCATCTCGTTTGTTTTTGCTTTCTTGCCATGACTATACCATAATGTGATTTTAATTGCTTTATATAGTAATAGCCTCATTAGCTTATTACATTTTATATATTATTATTACATATTATTAAACTAATAATAATAATAATAATACATTATAGAGCGCTTTTCAAGAAATTAAAAGACACTTCACATGAGTTAAAAAGGAAAGGAAAAGCTAAAAACAACCCACTAAGAAATTATATCTATATCTACAACAGTCAACAATAATTAATTGTTAAAATCATTAAAAGCAGTTCTGAAAACGTGGGTTTTGATCAGTGATTTGAAGTTGGATGGATCAGTACAGTCTCTACAGTGATTAAATAACGTTCATTCTAAACTTGACAAAGATACAACAGTTCAAAAACAAAGTCAAGAATACTAAACAATACTTACAATTTATAAAAAACAACAAAGACTCTTTTGAAAGCACTTTCTGTTGTTCTGTCATTTTGTGTTGATTCTGGTGGCCCTTTTGAATAAAAGCGGAAGTCCTTTAAACAAAAGTGGTAGTATTTCTACTGCCTAGTTTCAATGATTTCAAGGGTAATCTGACTGAATCTGGCCTAGTGGCAGGCATTAAGAATAACTATATATAAATAGCCAGTCTTCCCACTGATGGGCTTGTTTGTTTATGTAGTTTCATATAGATACATTAGTATTAAACTGAGACTGTTTCATAGCTAGTTAAAAACTTCCTGCAATACGTTCGAGGGAATTGTTTGTGTTATGTTTGGCTGTCCATGAGACTGAGAGTGTGCGCATAATGCATTTAAGTTACTCCAATACTCCACATTCTCCTGCTTCACTTCACATCCACTCTGCCCAGCTGTTTATGGTCTAACATCCCATAACCCTGCAGCAAAAACCATGGGTGAAAAACAATTATACTTATACATTTACAAACTGAACTTAAAAAAAAAAATAATCTGACTTTTTGCCTTTAATGGACAGAGACAATTGAAGAGAGACAGGAAATGGGGTGAGATGCAGCAAAGGGCCACCGGTTGGAATCAAAACAAGGCCAATGCAGTCAGGACTCCAGTTGAGCTACTTAACCAAACTGAAATTAAAAATGTGAAAGAAAACCCATAGTGGTGTTTTGAGTATTTTTTGTTTTGTGGACTTTTTTGAAAGTCTTAAATACAGGAATATTTTGTTTTTGCAATGAATTTTTGTTTGTGTTCTTATTTGGTTGAATATGTTCATTCAAGTGCAGGGTATAACTTATAATTGGTGTGCATCAATGAGGTTTGCTTTAAAAATAAAAACCTACAAACAATGCTAAGTAAGAAACCTGGCACCCCTAATGAATTAATACAAATTTAAAAAAGAACACAAAAAGTCAAACTGTCACAGTTTATCTGTGCAGTTGTCAATCTCATGACCATCTGTGATTTCTATATTTATCGTCAGTGCTGACAATGAAAGAGGATTCTCTGAAATTAACATAAAGCACCACTATACGGACACAACAACAAATCAACAAGGTCTCAGCACTAATGCTCATTTCTTTGGTTGGGCCTCCTTTGGACCAGTGGTATCCAGACAAAATATTTCAAGGAATTGCGCTTAAGAGAAAGTCAGCAGCTTGTGCACAAAGAAAAGTCCACCAAAGCTCACAGTACAATTTTTTTTTAGTTATTTTGTGGTGAGTCATTTTTCCCAACTGCATTGCTACATCAGATCTTATGGTTTCTTCACCTGCCAAATCTCACTTTAACCCCTGACTTAAGGTTAAACAAACTACCCATGGAGAGCAGGAGCAATAGAACCAATAGCAGTTCTAACGTTATTCATGTTTTATTCATTAAAGAGTTTATATTAAATCTGAATTGTGAATGAATCATAAAAAAAAGCTTGAAGGATTTTTTAAAATCGTTTTAATTATTTTCTTTTCCAAGGTAATTTTGTTCATTTAGGTAAAAAAAAAATATGTCCCATAATATCCAGCCTGAGCTTTTCTTGCATTTCTTTGCCACATCGCCACTGGAAAGAGGTAAAGCACAAAGAAGGGAAGTAAGTGAGGGAAGCAAGAAGCTGTGTTGAAAATAGAAAGCAGTCTTAGGACTGAACTTCTCAAACTGGATAATTCCAGTTTATTACCACTTAGTAGTTTTTGTTCAAGCCATCATCATTTTTATCAATAATAATACACGAAAAATGTTACCCAAAATCTCCTGCTTCAACTTCAACCTAATGTAGTTGTGGGTCAACTCAACTGTGGATAAATTGTGATTTAATAAACCAACTAAGCAGTATAATCATGCTATTTTCCACTGTACAGGATTGTTCATCTTAAGTGTTATTTCAGTTACATTTCAGTCACTGCGACTGTATGTTTGTCATGTAATGTCTTCAAAATCTTGTGAAATCACTGTGCGACCTCCTAGATTGTGAACCGCTGTTTTAAAAAGCCAACAGATTTACTTACTATAGAACAAAGTGTTCCCATTATATTCAACTTGTAGACCAGCCCAAACTCTGTATTTCTCAACAACATAAATCATTTTGAGTGTGAGGAAATGCAGAAATAATAGAGCAGACACCCAAAAAGTTGCTGTTTGAACTCCCTCCACTCTCATCTACAGCTGCTATCACAACACCTACAGGTCAAGACTAATAAGCCAGAGAATGGGCTCCACCTAGCCCTCAACCCCACTGTACCTCTTATAACAACAATAGTAGGTGTTCACTCCACGTAATTCAGGTGTTTTCTGGAGCAGTAGTTGGAGGCTCAGAGAACTGTTCTTCTACATATCTAAGCCAAACAGAGAACTGGCAAATATAAAAACACAAGTTACTCCCTGTCAGTAAATGGTTAAAATTCATTGCAAGAGAGATAGGGAGCAGCTGTGTATGGCACATGCTCTCCTGCTGCGTCACCAGTAATCTGGTTTTACACACAGCTGGTTTGACGTTTTACGAGCAAAGTGATACATGTAAACGACGGTCTTCTCCCTCCCAACTCGTCAAATACTGCCGCTTTGTCAAAATACAAAACATTGTAGGTATGGGCAAATTTACTAAAGCGATTAACAATGGAGTAACAGTTTTACCATCCAAGGCGAACAGACCAGAGATGAAGTCAACAGCCAGATATGATCAGGGACGGCGAGGAATGGGCACAGCAGACCAGAACTGGGCTGAGTGGATGCTGTATTGTAGCATAATTGTAGCAAATTAGGGTGAAGTTTCTCCCCATTTACGCACGACCAAGCTTCATTGATTGTTTAAATCTCTGACACGACAACAGGATCTAATGTTTATTAATGTTATTTGTTGTAGTTTGTTGAAGTTCCCACATACAGTACAGGGGTTCATACAAAGAAAAAGCCCTCCTCCTGATGAATCCTCTGTTTCCTCTGGAAAGTCAACTTATAACAGTTTTTAAGTGTTGCTGCTTAATGATATTTGCTGCAGTGACATTACTACACCCATGGAAATGTTTAAAATGACTAAAATCATCTTCTCTCTTTCTTATAGTAAATAAGGTAAGACTGGCATGTGGGTAGCTGTGGCTTAGAGGTAGAGCGGGTCATCCACTAATTGGAGGTTAAAGATTGGCGGTTCAATCCCTAGCTCCTCTCGTTGCATGTCAGAGTGTCCTTTACCCCAAATTGCTGTGCATTGGTGTATGAGTCTGTATGAATGATTTGTTTCCGTTCTGATGAGCAGTTGGCACCTTGCATGGTAGCCACTGCCATCAGTGTATGAATGTGTGCAGATGGGTGAGTGTGGCATGTAGTGTACAGCGCATTGAGTGGTCGAAAGACTAGAAAGGCACTATATGAGTACAGTCCATTTACCATTTACTTATAGGCTGCATCAATACAACACAATTAATAAAGTTAACTGTAACCTTGGGGTGCTCAACAGAAGAGGCACAGGAATCATTTCTGCAGAATGCATTTATGTTATTTGTTCATGTGCATTTGTATTTATTGATATTGTGATTGTAAATGCATTATTGAATAACCCAGAATATGATCATAGTGTCTTTTGAACATTGGAAAATATTCATTAAGCTAATGCTTCCGGGGCAATTCAAATGACGGAAATGTAACTAATCAATAACTGATATCCAATAAAGGGGTGTGTTGGTCGGTAAACGACCTCCGTTAAGGCTGTTCTCGTGTATCCTTGCTCCTTGCTTCTCAGAGATTGACCTTTGATCTTCGGTGCAGGAATAAGTGCTTTGGGACAGCCTGCAAGATGGTGGACCAGAACAACAAGCAAGACTTGGGATGTACCCAGAGACAGAGACCTCTGTCATAGCAACAACAATAGCAACAACTATACTAGTATAAGTGACTAATAATGATGATGATGACGACGATGATGATGATGATGACAACAATGACAATAGCCACAACGATGGGGAATGATGAATAATAGTGATGATGATAATATTATGACTAATAATTCTATTCTGAATTGCAAAGAAGCTAATACAAAAGAAATATGATCTCTTTTCCTAGTTCCTGTCAGTACTCGAGGCGTAGCACTCTGAATCAAGAGTTAAAGGACATATCTGAACAGCGCTGTGAGATGACCACCTCTACTCCTATGTCTGAGGCTTCCACTTCAAGTAAAAACTGCTTCAACAGGGCTGGCTGGATGAGGATTGGTGCAGAAGTGGAATGGTTCTTTGGGTCCTGGAAGGCTGCCTCAGCCTCAGGTGGCCACCAAAACTGTAGGGAATTTGAGGTAAGAGCTGTAGTTACGAATAAATAAATCGTAACACTAAGGAATCTTTGAAGTTGCTTACAGGTTTCTGGGCTGTCCCATTCAGAAAAAGATTTTACTTTGGCTGCGTTCATTTTTACCTGTCTCTTGGCAATGATGTAACCGAGGAAGGACATAGACGGGGCATGAAATTCCCATTTCTAAGTCTTTACAACAATCAGTTCTCCAGGAGCCAGGAGACATGTGTCTAAGGACATCATTTACCAGATTTTGGAAGACAACTGGGCCCTCTCACACACATTTAAAGCAAGGTCCATTGAATGGACTAATTTATGCACATTCACACACCAATGATACAGCATCAGGAGCAATTTGGGGTTCAGTATCTTGCGCAAGGACACTTTGAAATGCAACGAGAGAAGCCAGGGATCGAACCACAACTTTGCGATTAGTGGACAACCCGCTCTACCTCTGAGCCAGTAGATAGGCGTAATTGTTCTGCCACAACAGCATCCAAAAAGCTATAGTCAATTCAAGCTAGAAGTTAAGAGGACTGACATTTCCAGGTGAATGCAGACGGAGAGCCACAGATGTGGCAGCGTTGCTGGTTAGGTCTTTTTACTTTACACATTTGTTTCCTCTAACACCAGTTATTTTCCAGGTGCCACACTATTTATTAGTTTGGCTGGAAGTCCTTCAGGTAACTGGGCAACTTAGTTCCCCTTTTTGACTTAACTTGTATTTTCCACAGTTCCTTTGTCTGTCTCTGATTGTCCTGCAGCTTCTGTAGCTGCTGGCTTCTCCAACTTATCACCACTGGGCAGCTTTGGTCTGGGTGGCATCCTGTAGCCCGTTCACCACAGTTCACTCTGTACAGTGTGAACATGACGTCAACTGTGTCTATGTTTTCTTTTTTGCCCTCCTTGTGGCTGACATAGTTTGCTCCCTGACTTTTGATGATGATTACTTCTGTTGTCCTCCACCCCCTTTTAGTCTATAAAGCACTAGGTGAGCCCTTGGACTTGCACACTTTCTGAATATACTATACTATACTATACTACTATACTACTATACTAATACTTTCTTACCGCACTTGTGACAGGTTTCTTTGACAAGCCTGTGCTGCTCACTTCCACACCGGTAGAAAGCCTTATGCTGGTGCTGCTGCTGCTGCTTAGTGGAGTTTTGCCTTGCTGTCATCTTGCACAGCTCGAGGATGCAGACACAAGTGACTGTAAGTCTTTCACAAATTTACTGACTGTCTCAATAAGCTGTGGCAGCTTCAGTGCCTCGCCTTGACAACAACCACAGCTAGATATGATCATCTCCAATCCCACAAACCAGTTTGTTGCGTAGCTTTTCTGGTAACTTGTCTCCACAGTTGCAACCGTGACTGTTTCTCCCAGTTTTCTATTTCTTGAGTTAAATTTTATTTAATTGGAATTAAAATGGTCCTTCAACAGCTAAACAAGCTCATCAAATCACTCCATTAACTTTCATTACTATGCAGATGATATGCAGTTATATCTATCGATCAAGTCCAATGAAACTAATCAATTATCTAAATTACAAACATGTCTTAAGGATACAAAATCCTGGATGAGCTGCAATTTTCTGATGTTAAACTCAGAAAAACTTGTTGTACTTGGCCTCAAAAACCTCAGAGACTCACTGTCTAAAGATATAGTTACTCTAGATGGTATTACCTTGGCCTCCAGCATACTGTCAGGAATCTTGGAGTTATTTTGATATCTTTTTGATATCTTTTGACATGCCATTTAATTCCCACATAAAGCAAATCTCCAGGACTGCCTTCTTTCATTTACCTAATATTACAAAAATTAGACACATCCTGTCACAGATGGATGCAGAAAAACTGATCCATGCATTTTTTACTTCTAGGCTGGATTACTGCAATTCCTTATTATCAGGCTTCCCCAATAAGTCCGTTAAGACACTCCAATTAATTCGGAACGCTGCAGCACGAGTACTGACAGGAACTAGGAAAAGAGATCACATCTCTCCTGTACTAGCTTCTCTGCACTGGTAAAATTTAGAATAGAGTTTAAAATCCTCCTCACTACAAAGCTCTTCATGATCAGGCCCCTTCATATCTTAAAGAGCTCATAGCACCCTATTACCCCTCTAGAACACTGCGTTCTCTGAATGCAGGGCTACTTGTGGTTCCTATAGTCTCTAAAAGTAGAACAGGAGCCAGAGCCTTCAGTTACCAAGCTCCTCTCCTGTGGAACCAGCTTCCAGTTTGGTTCGGGAGGCAGTTCCTCTTTGATAAAGCTTATAGTTAGGGCTGGCTCAGGTGAGTCCTGAACCATCCCTTAGTTATGCTGCTATAGGCCTAGACTATCAGGGGATTTCCCATGATGCACTGAGCTCCTCTCTTCCTCTCTCTCTCTCTTTCTGCACTCATTCAGGTCCCATTAATGCATACTTACTAACTTAGTAGGTTCTTGTGCTTTCTCGTCTCACAGGTTCTCATGGATCCTGGTTGAGCCTCCTGCCATGGTCCTGTCAGTCCTGCTTGACTGCCATTGCTAATATCACTGATATTATTGTTATTAGGGACCTCGCAAGCGACCGCTGGAGGTCCCTATTGTTTTTGCTTCGTTTCTTATTAGGGACCTCGCAAGCGACCGCTGGAGGTCCCTATTGTTTTTGCTCAATTTCTTCTTCTTACCTATTATTAGGGACCTCGCAAGCGACCGCTGGAGGTCCCTATTGTTTTTGCTATGTTTCTTCTTACTTATTATTATTTTTAGCACTTTTTATTGCGTTTTTGCCCCCCTGAACATATACGAAAAGTCAATTTTATTTGGCAAAGTGGTCAGGCCTGGTGAAAAAATGTATATTCTATGTGTCGCTTTCAGGTTGACCAGTAGGTGGCGCTACTATCATAAAAAATGTGTTTAGGCTAATAACTTCTGCATAGTTTGTCGCACATTCAAAAAACTGGTATCCATGCGTTCGGTGAATAGAGTTGAATCTCCCCATATAGGCCCCGCCCACTTCCGCCTATAATTTTTTTTTCGTTAGAGCATGAAATGTCTTTAAACTATTTTTTTAGTGTTCCTCCTACACGCTTTGTCCGATTCGCACAAAATTTTTCACCTAGCACCTGCGGACGGCCCTGGCAAAAAAAGTAATTTGAACATTTTTGAAATTTCAAACAATAAGCACGCTATAAAATTAGCACTTCCTGTGGATTTTTCGTCAAAAAAGGAAGTGGACCATTTCTCCACATTGATTTGTCCGATTAACACCAAACTTAGGTGCATAGTTCCACATGTCTTCCTTAAGCATTGTGCACAATTTCAGGCCATTTCCACTAGGTGGCGCTCTTTAAAATGAAGAAGTTTATATCTCTACAACGGTATGTGTGATTAAGATGAAACTTTGTACGATGCTTCCCCATGGCTCCCTGAGGCTTACTTAAAAAGGACAAAAAAATACGCCACTAGGTAGCACTCTTTTGGCATGATAAATCACTGTGTGGAGACCGTAATAGTTATGAATATGAAATTCACAGGGCACATGTAGAGTAGTGCCTGAAGCTCACATACCAAAAATCGTGTTTGTCGTGTGTGTAGCGCCCCCTACAGGATAAAAAAACAGGAGCCTCTTGGACCCATACCCGAAACCCCACAGGAAGTCGGCCATTTTGATTTAAAGTTTCACTTTCGGCGAACTTTTTCGCGTTGTATTTGAACAAACTCCTCCTAGGGATCTGCTTAAAAATTTGTGAGTACAGTCAGAAAATGGTTCTGATTGAAAGTTGTGCTAATTGTGCATGTACATTGAAGGGCGTGTCCGTGGCGTGCCCTCAAAGTTGGCCATAGTGAATTCCGTGTGCATTTTCTGTGATTTTTTCGCGTTGTATTTGAACGAACTCCTCCTAGGGAATTTATCGGATCTGCTTCAAAATTGGTCAGTACAGTCAAAAAATGGTGCTCATTAAAAGTTGTGCTATTTGTGACTGTACGTTAAAGGGCGTGTCCGTGGCTTTCCCTCAAAGTTGGCCAGGTTGAATCAAATGTCAAACTCTGATGCCATTTCCGGCATTTTGCAATGATTTTCAGCGTTTTTTGCGTTGTATTTGAACAAACTCCTCCTAGAGAACTTAACATATCTGCTTCAAAATTATTACAGGTTGGCCAGGTTGAATCGAATGTCAAACTGTGATGCTATTTCCGGCATTTAAGGGCTTCTGTTTTAACTAACTCCTCCTACAGATTTTATCAGATTGACTTCAAATTCGATCACTTCAATCTACACACATTGGTTATCAAAAGTTGCGCTATTTGTGACTGTATGTTTAACTGTGTGCCCGTGACGACGTGTCGAATTCCACCGATTGGCCATCAAACAGATAGTACTCATATCTTCAGTGTACAGTCCCACCCTGAACACGTCCTCATAACTTCAGCGTACATGATCCAATCTCAATGAAACTTCACGTGTTTGATAACAGTCCCACCCTGAACACGTCTACATGACAATATTCAGACATAGTGATAGCGCCACATACTGGTAACAGGAAGTATCACGTTTTATACTTTCATGTTCTACTCCAGGCAGGATGATCAGATCCAGCTGAAATTTACTTACAAAATGCAAAACACATTGTTGATGATATGTGTTGACTGTGGTGAGGGGGTGTGTCTGTGGGGTGGAGGGAAATTTTGATGGACCGCCACAAAACACGAATTCGAGTGTACAATGTCCAATCGACTCCACACTTCAAATGTTTGATAACAGTCCTGCCCTGAACACGTGTACATGACAATATTCAGACATAGTGATAGCGCCACCTACCGGCAACAGGAAGTAAGCGCTGCGTGGCGATTTTGAGCTGAGTTACGTGAAATGACCGTGCCGGTGACAACTTGTCGCCATGAAACAACACTCATAACTTCAGTGTGCAATGTCCAATCTCCAATAAACTTCATATATTCTGTAACAGTCTCGCCCTGAACACGTCCTCATAACTTCAGCATACGTGGTCCAATCTCAATGAAACTTCATGTGTGTTATAACAGTCCCGCCCTGAACTTGTCTACATGACAATATTAAGACATAGTAATAGCGCCACCTACTGGCAAATGGAAGTAAGTGTTGCGTGGCGATTTTGAGCTGATTTATGTGAAATTTCATGTTTTGGTCCGCATGTGTAACGATGGCACATGGCGCGATCGCAGCATGCCCCGAGTTGCGTGGAGTGCGAGGTCCCGCTCAACGCTGCTTGCAGCTTTAATTATTGTTAATATTACTCACCCCAACTGGTCGAGGCAGATGACCACCCAACTAGAGCTTAAGGGTCTGTCCTAGGTTTCTGCTCTTAAAAGGCAGTTTTTCCTTGCCCCCGTTGCCAAGTGCTTGCTAAAGGTGGTACTGTTGGGTCTCTGTAAATAATGTTATAAGGAGTTTGGTCTAGACCTTTTCTATTTGAAAAGCGTCCTGAGAGAACATCTGTTATGAATTGGTGCTATACAAATAAAATTGAATTGAATTGAATCAAATGTCTTTGCAGGGCTGATGTGTTTATGCAGATCATGTAAAATATTTTTTGGCAGCCTGAGATTTGACCTGATGTTGAGACACAAATTAAATCTTAAAAATCACAAAAACAATATGTCATTTATTTTGTTAGCTGATAACCTGTTACAGGATATGTGACAACACTGTGGTGTTTCACTGTTCCCCACACATAATGAGCAGACCCACTTGGTGATGGCTGAAAAATATTGTGATGTCATAAGTTTCGTATTCAGTCCCAGGAGAAATTATCAGTAATTGTGATGTCTTTTCTGAAAGAATCATGTTGCAGAGCTGTTTGCCCAGCGGTGTGATGTTTAGTGTGTCAGTACTTTATATTTGTGTGTGTGTGTGTTCCTTTATTTCTTCCCACTTCAACAAATGACCTTCGAAGGACAAAGGCAGAGCTGACATACAGCTCACATTTCACCTCCTCCTGCCTAACTACTCACATGTACTTCAGATCAAAATCAAGTTAATTGTCACATACACAATCACACATAGTCCAACCAATAGTAAGATTTGTTCTCTGCATTTAACCAATTAATTCAATATACCATTTACCAATATAACATATTGAATTCTGCTTAACAGAATGATGTATGTGCAGAGTCACATTTATCTGCTGAAAGTGGAAAGTTGGTCTGTACTCACTGAAAATTGGATTTTAAGGGGTAAAAGCCTCATTTGAGACATCACAAATAGTTTGGAAGTCAAATCTGGTCCAATATGCAACTTACACAAGTGTGATGTAGAAACTGTGAAGCCACCAATGCACACGCACTGTGAATGGACTTTACAGTAAAGTAGGATCCTTTTTTTGTCCAGCAGGAAAACTTGAACAACATTTGCATATTCATAGATTACGGATTTTTTCATGAGGTAGAAGGAAAATGGTAAATGGACTGTACTTGTGTAGCACCTTTTTTCGACCACTCAAAGTGCTTTTACACTACATGCCACGAAGCCGGGAATCGAACCACCAACCTTAGTGGAAGAGCTCTAATTAAATGTGGAAATTATACTTTTTTGTGGAAAAAACACATTATTATTCCAAGCAGACTATTTTTAGTGTCTTAATACATGTCAGGAGGGAATCTTTAATACTTATTGAAATTGTCTTTCCTTTATTATAACTCAATCAAAAGCTTTATGAAGTATACAGTACACTACATTACAGACAATAAAGCACAGCCAATTGCTCAACATATGTCACTCAGATGCATGGATAGACATTTGTTCTGTGTATTACATGGAAGCTCCTTTACACAGTTAGCCCAGCTTGTCACTATATGGGAATGTTACATCTCAGGCATGTATTTTTTAACAGCAACCATATAATCATAGTGAGTGTATTGTAACAGATGAATGGTAGTGCATGGGTGTAGCTGTAACATCAGTGTAAACACACAGCAGACATGGAATGGTGGTCATTCTTCCATTTCCTCCCTTCCTGCATAGGGCGGAATGTTGTCGTCGATTACCTGTGTATGTCCTCTGGGGTTACACTCGGGTTATTTATTTTGTGTGTGTGTGTGTGTGTGTGTGTGTGTGTGTGTGAATGCGTGTGTAGGCCTCTGAACAGCAGGCAGCACTAGCCACCAGAGGCAATAAAGGGAACTAAAACAAAAATGTTATGTATCATATAGGTATATGAATATTTAGAATCATGTTCATGTTTGACTTGCAGAAAGTGTAGATGTCCCTGCAGCCTAAAGGAGAAGAATTAGTTTTTTCCAGTCATACTTGCTTAGTAGCTATGGCCTGTAGCTATCACTGGGGACAGTGAGGTCATGTGTTTGGTATCCTGTCTGGAAAGTTTTTTAGCAAAATTATGCAATTAAAAACACTTTTTAATTAGTTCAGTGCCAGTATTTCTTAGACTCAATGTATTCAGATTTTACTATTTTTAGACGACTTAGGTCTGTAACTGGGAATTTCTATAGTTAGTTCTATTTATTGGTAGTTCAAAGTTATGAGAGCTCCAGTGCTGTGACCAGTCTACATTAAGTGTTTCTGTACCCAGTATTTTTCTTGATATTTCAGAGAATGTAATCTGATCATCATGCTTTATGCTAGCATTTATTTTACACTGAAACAAACATGATATATATATATATATGCAATTAGTAGGCAGACTGTAGGCAGAATGTATTTACATTGTTATTATTATTATTATACCATGGTCTGGGTGAATACTTGATTCTGATTGGCTGCAGGGTGTCCATTAATTCCTGATGAAGGACACAGAAGTAGTAAAACACTATGTAGTTTCAGTCAAATTGTCTACCATTTGAAATTGATGTGCTGAAATAAATTGAAGGAAAACAAAATCTGAACATTATAAATATACCACACAGCACTGACTGTAGTCCTTCAGTGCCTCATCTTCTGACCACCACAGGATGGTAACACACAAGCTCCTATACTGCCCCACTGAACTTACTTACACATATATGTATAAGTGATCATCTCACATCCTGTCCACTGTATTCAACTCACATAATTAATTTGGTATTGACTTTGAATCTTGCTAGCATATTATTACCCCTCTGGCTCGTAACTGTGCCAAAGGAGGGAGCTAGAAGTATCTCCCGTTGCCAAGTCGTATCTATGGTTCATCCTATTTAGTGGAGTGGGGAACAGTGTTTCCATTGCATAAGAACTTAATAGAATAGTAATTATTCATCAAGGTATTAGTCAAACCCTGGTGTTACCAGGAAACAGAGTTATGGCTTGTACAAAAGACACATTGATTCACAAAATTCATTTTTTTTTCTGTGGCAAGTGACCTTGGTATATGCGATAATGCTGACAAGGTGTCCATAATCAGGAATTAAAGGACTCCTCAGAGTGTGCATTGGACGGTTCTGGCCTGGTTCTGGTTCATGTTGCCTTGAAAGGCATTATCCCTTACTTATTTCTTACAGGATACATTTTGATTGTTAGTTCCCTTTTCTGGAATTCCTTCTACTTATTTATTATTATAAAATGTATTATTATTTTTTGTATATGGTTGTTTATGTTTGTACAGTATAACAACACAACAACACTTACCCAATGAGGCTGTGGAGAGCTAGTTCATCCTAATGACCCTGTGGTTCATTCCTGTAATAGAAATATTAATATCTACATGTTAGTGCGACATGACTATGATATCCTGTAACACTCAGATGACAGTATCTGTCTAAATGCCTGTACTGATTATCAGGTCATTCCACTGACACTCCTCAACAGCAATCAAAGCTGAATTGCAGTTAACTAGCCTAGAGTTCACTTGCATTCTGCTTAATGTTGGCTCCTTGTTCTAGGACAATATGAATCTTTAAGGATTTTTGACATTTCTTTTGTAGTATACCTTTGAGCATTTTTACAGTCTAAAGAAATTCTTACAGATACACTCCAGGTTTTGTTTGTATGTTAACCTGGCAACCTTGCCTTACTCCTGCTGGAGTGTGGGAAAAAAAACAATATCTGAAGAAAACATCTTCAGCATAAAGTTTTTTCTCATATGACTAGATAATTTCCCCTCATGTGTGTCGGTTTCCATCACAAACAAAGTCATCACCCCTCGGTTTATTCAGTCTGATTAGTCAGCAGGATGAAATAAGTATTTGCAGTGGAGACGGAGAGCTATTTGAACGAGGGTGGGGAATGTGCATGTAATCACATAACAGAGGAAACCTATATGTACTCAAAGACCTCAGCCCTAGTCTACTGGTGTGTGTCCAGTGAACAACAGGAAGGACTCGCTCTGTGTTGTTGTAATGCAGCATGAGCTAGACTATTAATGAGTATAATAGTTTTTTTGCAGAAACTAGATTTATAATTCTTGCAAGTTTGTTTAAAGTCCAGGTGAAATCAGAGAGCTATTTGATGCTGCATGTTTACGTATTTTCTGTAAAAACAGGCAGCTACGGAGAGCCTTGTCATGGTAGCCGAAAGCACTGTGTGTTATGTATAGATGACTCTGCCAGACTGGTGACCCAGTGAACAGCATGGCCAGACTGGGACTGAATACAGTATCTGACAACAGGGAATAAAGTGCCAAAGTGTCAAGGTGTTTTTATAATAATCTATTATATAATTTCACTCTGTATTGCTAAAAGTTGAAGATTAATTGATGGGTGAATGGCATGATATAATGAGTTGAAATTGGTTGAAATTGGTTAGTTCATGCTTATGTATGCACATCACATTTTGGGTTAGGGTTAGAAAAAAGCAGCCACCCTGACAGATTACTGTCCTCTCACACATGACAAAGCAAGCAGCATTTACTGTGTATTTACTTAAGTTTATGCATGACTATTTATATATGTGAGTTGTATGATTTCTTCTCATTTTATTAGACAGTATAGTACAGTCTAATCATAGTTGCTATTGGCTTGGTGGAATACACTGCAGCAGTAACAATCAAAACCTAAACCTGTTTCTGTTATTTCTTTAGGTAAAATGTGGTCTTAGGATTTGTTGTCTTTTTGTTTTGGTAGAATGTGCTTACGTTAAAAGGTGGAATTAAAAAGTTGACTTCAGTCATTGCTGTTTATTAAATCGTGTACTTCTTTAACTACATAACTGGTTTGCATATAATGTAAATAATTACATTCTTGGTTGCTTTATTGATGCATGATTTT
Organism: Dicentrarchus labrax; assembly: GCF_905237075.1. Classification (NCBI taxonomy): domain Eukaryota; kingdom Metazoa; phylum Chordata; class Actinopteri; family Moronidae; genus Dicentrarchus; species Dicentrarchus labrax. The sequence goes on from NW_026136719.1 coordinate 37,349,176, forward strand.
GGTGCCCATCTTGTTATGAAAAATGCAAATTTACAGTTTCATGGATAACCTTTTCAATTCACTCCTGAAGCATAATCCATTTCTTCTGTACTTTCCATCTGTGTAACTGAGTTCCACCAAAATATGGCTAAATAAACTGCTTCTGACCAGCCTGCTCTAGTACGGTACAAAATCTAAGAAATGTAATATAATTTTGCAGCCCATTCTCATTCCCAATCCAAAACAGCAACGTTGTGTCACTCTCTTTTGCGTCACATAGACATACGGCCCTAGCTCGCTTTTTTAGGGTGACTATATAACATCTGTCCAGGGAATACCAGGGTTCAGTATCTTGCTCAAGGATACTTCGACATGTGGCAGGAGGAGCCGGGGATCGAACCAACAACCTTCCTATTAGGTTACGACTTGGCTGCCGTAAAACTTCACCTGCCATAAAACCACGTTCACGTTCAAGTGTCATGGCGGTGGCACAGAGAAAAAAGTACGAACCTGAAATTCGTCAAGGTGACAAAAGAGTATATTGTTTTTACTGTACTCTTTAGATTGTGCTCCTGCTTCATTTTTAGTACGGTTATTACATCCAATAAAACATTTTTTTTTTATTATTGTTAATTATTTGCAAATGTGTTACAAAAGTACAATTTAGGGGTTACTTGTATTCCACTTCAGAATTAAATATAGTAATTTTTATGCTACTACACTTATTTAACAGCTATAGTTACTGTAGTTACGAGTAGAAGATTTTGCAAACAAGATCGTTAAGTTTGGGATTCTTCTAGGAAGTAGCATATCCATATGTAAATATGATGCATATAGATTTAACTGCCCTTTAAATATTGCAATCTCAACTAGCGCCATTAAAATACTGCTTACATGTTACTGTTGCATTAATCATGAATCAATCAAAGAAGTAAAGTAAAATAACAGCAAAATCTAAAAAGAAAACGGTGTAAACGCCCTCTTAACAGAGAGAGTTGGAGTCTGTGAAACCGCCGCACGTTGCTTAACCTCAAACTTTGACGCATTGACAGATCCCCACATACACACACACACATACCAGAGAGTTAGCCTCTCTGAGCCGTTAGCTTAGCTAGAACACAGCTGCTAGCTTAGCTTCAACATACGCACTAGCTCAGCTACAATACAGAAAACAAACAAACAAACCACATGTGCTTTCTGGTTACCACGCTTCACATTTAAACCATATAGCATTGCAAATTAAATGATATGAACATTTTGATTTTTCATGGACATTATACAGGGAAACAGGGCTGGCAGCAGTAGCTCTGCAGCAGCCACACACCTGACAGAGAGAGAGACACAGCTGTCACGCACGAGACACCATGCACTGCTCAGGCGAACACTGAGTTTGCCTTTAATAAATACATTTTTCCACTCTGAAACTTGCTGGTATAATGTCAGTATGACTGTGAACAGACCCTTTTCACTATTTATTTTGGTGGTTTGCTGAAAAAATAGACATGCTCCACCAGCAGCTACCACTGTGAAGATATTGTCAAGAGGGGTTTGGAAAAGTCAAGTTTTCCCTAAATGAGAGACCAGTGCTCAGTTTATGTGGTTCTCCATACATATGTGTGCAAACATTGTCTCTTATGACATTGACATTGACAAGAGCAGACTAAAGTCCAAGCTGACTGACAGTCACTTCTGTATATCGAGTCTCCACTACAATGACAGAAGTTCTTCAGTCCAAGGACCATTTTCCCTCTTCCTATTCAGAGTGATATATTGCTGAGTGAACAAGGGGATTCTGGCTGGAAGCAGCACCGAAATGGGCAGCAGAGCCAGAGCCATGCAAGTGAACATAACCGTGCTCAGCAGCCTCAATTGTAAGTAATAATAAATGCACATGTACGGCTTTCCATGTTTGTAAGTGAATTGCAACCTGAAACTGTAAGGGGAGCTTGAAAGACAATAAGACAATAACAATTAATGCACTCTAAAGACAAACACAAAAAAACAAAAACAACAAAAAGACTGGCTCCGATTAAATTTATCATAAATTAACAATTACTCATTCCTTTTAGTGCTCTTTTACGCTGAACTGTTGTAAATGGTAAATACTGTACTTATATAGTGCATTTCTAGTCTTTCAACCACTCAATGCACTGTACACTACATGCCACACTCAACCCATTCACACACATTCATACACTGATGGCAGTGGCTGCCATGCAAGCTGCCAACTGCTCACAAGAATGGAAAATAATCATTCACACACAGCAATGCACAGCATCAGGAGAAATTTGGGGTTCAGTGTCTTGCTCAAGGACCCTTCGACATGCAGTCGGGGATTGAACCACCAACCTTCCAATTAGTAGACAAACCGCTCTACCTCTGAGTCACAGTCGCTGAACATGTGGTTTTGAATTTTGGTAAAGTAAAACAACCTCCAGCAGCGTGCCTTGTAAAATAACTGTGTGTATCTGTGCTAAAGGATAGTCTTTTGTAGAACATAAATGGAGTCTTTGTTGTTATGACATTCCTAATAAAAACCATCATTGAATACAGTACTCTATTTTTCACTTCAAAAAAAGAGAGACATTCATGCATTCTAATTTTATCCAAGAAAACACGTGTCACTTTTTTCTGAACCTTAAAACTACATGAAATTGTTAATTTTTTTTTTTTTTTTTTTCTTTTCCCTTCTTGGGGGTTTTTTTCTTTAAAACTTTTTTAATGGTCATGACGGTCTACAATGAATATTCATTGAAAGTCTGAAATTTTCCTTCAGGGTTCTTTTCTAAGAAACCTGATTGTTAACATCTTCCTCATATCTGTCCTCATTAACAGTGATCTTGTCCTGATTACTGATTGGCACAGATATAGGAATTAGATTTTTTTTTTTTTTTTTTTTTCTTTCCTTTTTTTTATTTATTTTTTTTTTTTTTTTTTTTTTACACACATCTTTTTATTTTTCCCTTTTTGCACATTTTGAAAATTGAAAGTGACTCGTAATTTTAAACCTTTTATATTCTAAATTCTTAATATATTCTTAATTCTTAATATATTCTAATTCATATTCTTAATATATTGTCTTTTTTTTTTTTTTTTTTTTTTTTTTTAATATATTATATATAAATATTTTTTCCCTTGGTTTTTTTTAAAATTTTTTTTTTTTGTTTGGGAAAAAAAAGAGGTTAAGAAAAACTGTATTCATAAAAATATGGTCAATACAAGTAGCTGCTCACATGCCATCACTCTTTGAAAATATTCTTGTTGGTCTATTAATGACCTGTGAGTGTAGCAACCACTTTATGAGCTTCTTTTATAAAAAAGTATTACTATTAGACACAAAATTAATAACCAAATGCCCATAACAGGTATTACTGTCTCTCCAAGTTCAGGAACTTTAACTAATGTAAAATCAGATATATATTCAAACTGTTTTTCTGCTATCGATCTTCATCAATTAACTTCAATAATTTCTACATAGAAGCCATCAACTCCATCCCAACTAGGCTGCTTAAAGAAGTCATACCCTTAATTGGCACTTCTTTACTGGATATGATCAATCTTTCTTTATTGTTAGGATATGTACTACAGTCCTTTAAAGTAGCTGTAATTAAACCCCTTCTTAAAAAGCTCTTGACCCAGGAGTTTTAGCCAACTATAGAGTGATTTCTAACCTCCCCTTCCTCTCTAAAATTCTGGAGAAAGTAGTCGCCAATCAGTTGTGTAACTTTCTACATAGCAACAACTTATTTGAGGATTTTCAGTCAGAATTTAGAGTTCATCACAGCACAGAGACAGCTCTGGTTAAAGTTAATAATGACCTTTTGATTGCTTCCGACAATGGACTTGTCTTTGTACTTGTTTTATTAGATCTTAGTGCTGCATTTGACACCATTGACCATAATATTCTTTTACAGAGACTTGAGCATCAAATTGGCATTAAAGGAACCGCACTAAGCTTAGGTTTAGGTCATACTTATCAGATCGTTCTCAATTTGTACACGTTAACAATGAATCTTCCAAAAATACTACAGTCAGTCATGGAGTTCCACAAGGTTCTGTACTTGGACCAATTCTATTCACTTTATATATGCTTCCCTTAGGCAACATTATTAGGAAACACTCCATTCACTTTCATTGTTATGCAGATGATACACAGTTATATCTATCGATCAAGCCTGATTATATTAACCAATTATCTAAATTACAAGCATGTCTTAAGGACATAAAAACCTGGATAAGCTACAATTTTCTGATGTTAAACTCAGAGAAAAATTAAATTATTGTAAACCTCAGAGACTCACTGTCTAAAGATATAGTTACTCTAGATGGTATTACCTTGGCCTATAGCACCACTGTATTGGCACTATACAAATAAAATTGAATTGAATTGAATTGAATTGAATTGAATTGATAATCCACAAGCTGCAGATGCACACATTAATTTAATTTTCAATGGACAGCAAGGGGAATTCCAGTCTATGTTTAAGTAAATATATTTAAATATATAATTTATTTATTTATATTTAAATATATGTAATGACTTGTACTACTCACATGATCCACCATGTCACATATTTTGTCTAAAAACCAACTATTAGCACTTGAGGGTCCATAACAACAAGCTATTAATATTGGCTATAGATGTTTCAAACTAACTTGCAGCCAGAGTAGTTACATTTCTCGTGACATTAAATCCTGCCTAACTTTAACAGGTATATGACTGTGAACATGAAACTGTATCATCAGTGATGTATCTTCAAATGTAGAATCTAAAAGTGTCCCGGATAGAGCCGATATATGTAATTCTTTAATAAAAGCACATCTGCTACTTCAGTTAATTTATTCCTAATACTACATATGTTTATATGGGCAATTTTAAGACCTTTCTTGAGCAGTTTATGTAACATTTACCAAATATATTTTTTCTTCCTGTTCATTTTGATAAACTCAATCTCGAAGCAACACAAATTACAGCAACATCTTAACATATACAAGTGTACATACGTACTTATGTACAAAAATTCACTCATCATTTTTAGTATTGCCACTCTACCTGTACTATACTAAGCAAGCTGATCTCCTTTTCTCTTATTTCCTTTATTCAACTCAGCAACAAATTCTCTGATATCAAAACTGAAAAACAACACAACTTATTTACCAGGCCTACTTGCACTCAAATTTTCATACAAATCTTAATTTACAACAAAATATAAATAATTGGTCCATATCCAACACAAATAAAATTTGGTTTCAATTATCATTTACATACCACAAGTACCAGTGCTCATTTTCAACAGGACAATTGTTTCTCTACCTCCTATCTCCCCCCACCATCACTGACAGGTTTCCAGTAAAGCGTAGAGTTTAACTAAAAGAGAGGGAATATGTGATTGTGTACAAAGGAGAGTGATAGCATAAGAGAAGAGAGAGAGAGAAACTCAGCTGTATGCATGACTGAGCCATTTCTGAGCCATAAAGAGTAAAATTTACTACAAAAACTGCACCTCTGGAATGGCAGCCCCAAAATGTTTTGATAAAATAATACAGGATTAGCTTGGCTCAGCACCTACACAGGTCTGAGCTGAGCTGTGTTTGACTTCCTGCTAGTGCAATTGGCTCTGTGCTGCCTGATGGTTCTGGGACCCGCCATAGCACTTCTGGTGGAATTTAGAGTATTGCCTATAACGGGAGCGATCAACTCCGGCAGCCACAGAGGAGCCGGAATGCGTTCCGTCAATGGTTGTGGTGTCTGGGGAGGTTAGACAACAGACTGCAGAGTACTGATCGTAAACTGACATCAGTGTGTGAAGTTAAGCTATTGAGATTTAATTATAGTTAATTTTTGTTCATACATGTGCACATGGGAGAAATAACTAAACATACACTATCCTTCTAAGAGCAACCTACGTTAACATGAAAATCACACATACACACAGACATCAGACAAAGAATCTTGCCTGTGCTTAAGAGGATCAACACGAACAAATGACAGTCTATTCTGTATTTCAAAGAAACCTTATTTTAACACACACACAGAATGGCACCTCCCTGAAAGCCCACACACTCTCCAAAGAGAAATTAAAAGGTGGGAAGACTTAGATGTTTCACCATTGGGTCACACAGCCAAGTGCGTGCCAGCTACAGCACTAAACAGATGCACGTACACAGTGTGAATACTGACTGCATGTCAGCTGCATTACTGTACTTTTAGAGTTTGCCTTTGATAAATACAAAAAAATGAAAACCTTGTCAGCATTTGAATGACATATGAATGACAGCAGTTAAAAAATGTCCTAAGAAAAATGCAAGAGAGCTTTTATTCTCAAACACATACAGGAGATGTTTAAAAAATAATAATTTATATATGTCTGTGACATATTCTACATATATATATTGGAGTGAAAAAGATGTATATGTTGCTGGTATAATGTCGATGGCGAAGGCCACCGAAAAAAGGTAGGCAGTGTGAATGAGCCGTCACAGCACAGACTGGATATTTCAGCTGCCTTGTTTTCAGGATTGTACATTGAATGTTTCGGTCAAAAAGCACAGACGAGAGTAATGTGGGTTTCACTCTGTGTGCAAATAGGCCTATCATCTGTACATAAAGCTTACATGTAAACTGAACCAGCTTGGGTTAGAGTTGTAGTGGTCAGTATCCAGTCAAGCCAGTCAGTTTACTGCTGTTGCGACTCGCTGACTCAGTCTTGTTAGGGAGAGTCAAGCCAGGCCACAAACGGAAAGAGCTGCAACTTTCTCATGTAAAACCACTGGATACTGTACACATAATGTGTGTGTGTGTGTGTGTGTGTGTGTGTGTGTGTGTGTGTGTGTGTGTGTGTGTGTGTGTGTACACATGGCATTGCTTTTTCTGCAGAGTCAGTGGTGTTCTCGAGCATGCAATTGATTGTGCTGCGGCTTTGCCAGCCAAAAGCAGTTAAAAATACTCAGCCCAACCAAATGAGGTGCAATTTGTTTGTTTCTCTTCAAGCCTGTAAAGTGGAACCATGTGAAGCAAAGACTTATATCTCCTGAAGGCTGTTTTCTTTCTTGTCTTCTTTGAAAATAATTGGAAATCTTGATATTCTAGTTACCACATTTCAAACATAATTACAAGCTTTGGGCATTGTTTTCTTGTCTGATGTGGTCCTATGTCTTTTTTTCCTCTTGTATAAAAAGGCTAAGCAAGCATGAATAGTTTCTTTTTTCTGTCTTTGTCCTAATTTGTTTCAAAACTGCCCTTTTATTAAAGTACTGTAGGCCAGGAAATGTTGAAGCAAGCTCCAAATTAAAATTAGTTTTAGAATGCAGAGGTTAAATGACTAATACCAGAAAGAGAGTGTACAATAAGTGCAGTATCAACAGAAAGTCATTTTAGCCTTACACCACATGCTCATGTTCTCCAGAACAAAGGTGATGAAAGATAGTCTGTCCTCCATAGACTGCAGTGTAGGACAGATTCTGGCTGCTCTCTGGACAACGCCCCAGCAGTCATAGTGTGGTAAGTTGGCTGAGATGAAGCCCTGCAGTAATTCTACTGAAAACTATAATCATCAAAAACTGTAATCACAGGCTGAGGTTTGGAGGGAGGCATCTATCTCTACTCTGTCAGCCTCTGAGCATTTTCACCATGGGTAGAAACAGGAGAACTGACTGGTGTTAAGGGTGTGGTTCCATTTTCAACAAAGTCTGAAGTACAGTATAAGATTAAAGGTTTTTATCATATTCAGTAAGTTATATCTGTTTTCAATCTTTCTGTTTTGTCAAAGAATCAAATTAGGGTTGATTCCCCCAGGAAATAAAAAAAAGCCCTGGCGTCCCATTTCTCCTGCATGTACGAAAATCGGTAGGCATGTATCATTTATCATGTCAAGATGTTCAAAAAAAGCCTCTTGGAGTCATACCCCAAACTTAAGAGGAAGTCAGCCATTTTGAGTTTAGCCTCCATTTCATCCTCCAGCAGCCTGTCCAGGAACCTATGCCAGGATCCTGTTTGTTGGGCTTTGAACACCATCATTCCTCTCTGCAACAGGCGAGGCTGGGGTAACAGATACGCCAGACAATATTTAGCATATTCTTGTGCAGCTCTTCACTGATTTATAACTAAAGTACCAAGGCAAATTCTGTGTATCTGAAAACTTGCTTGGCAATACGCCTTATTCTGATTCATTTGTAGAAAATACAAAATCATCCTAGGGAATTGAATTTCATGTACTCCTCCTAAAGATTGGTCAGGAGACACATAGGACACTGACACTGAACAGTTTTTGTTGAACACTCTTGCCATGGCGACACAGTGAAGGACAATGATTTGGTTTTGACAGTTTATCACATTTTTGGTGGGCTAAACATGCTCAAAAAGTCATGAAACTTGGATTTTGGTCAGTCAGAATGGCTTTACAGCGCCCCCTACAAAATTTTAAAAAAGCACGCCCAGTGCTCTGGTTCACTGGCACGCATAAAAAAGTTAGGCATATGTATCATATCAAGATATAAATGTCAAGATATAAAAAAAGCCTCTTGGAGCCCTATCCTAAACCCAAGCCATGTTTTATTTAATAACTGATTTTGGCACCAATACCTGTTTGCAATAACTGCATTATTTTTGAGAAAAATGTCACTTCTCACACAAGTTGTCAAAAACAGGAGGTATGTCATGATACCAGAAATTTTGTAGTCAATACCAATACCAGTGAAATTTCACGATTCTCGATACCAATTTGATACCTCGGTCAAAAACAAAAACAAAACAATAAATCCCATGTAGTTCAACATACACTCCTTTTATTAAAAACATTTGAACATTACAAAAAACAATAACAGTGGTCCCTTTTCTAAAAGATGTTTTTTTTTATTTATTTACTTATTTCATTACTTAACTCAAAACCTTGCTTTTCCACACATGCACACAATGGTTCATGTCAATCTCTCTCTCTCTCACACACACACGCCAGTACCGGTGCCCCGCCTCTCTCTGTTTGTTTTCTGTTGACTTTCTTCAGCAGTAACTTTTAGAAAGTCACCCAAAAAACACAACTGGATTTCTTAACAGCAGTTGAGGCGTGTGTAGACGAGGCTCATTGTTAATGACGTAGCCTATCAAAAGGATCAAAACCAACGTTTTAACGAATGACATCAGCATGATGTGTTCACTGTTGTTCATCATGTTGCTTTACCTGGTCCGTGCTGGTAAAATAAACACTGTATCTGCACCAGAAAAAGTCTGTCTCTGTTTTTCTCTGCGTATGTATGTATGTATGTCATTAGACTGTAGAGGAGGTTCTCCATCACATTGGGAAAAAAACCAAGTACCATCACATTTTCAAAATGTTGGTTCTTGTTACATCCCACACTGATGAGAAAGAGAGAGTTTGTATCACTAAGAGTTGAAGACTAATTGAAGAGTGAATGTGAACATTATTGTTTGAAATTGGTTAGTTCACATATGTAAGCACATGTCATATTTTATTTTACAGAAAGAAAAAAATTATTGGATTTCAATATGAAAATAGAAACAGATTTGTACATGTTTTTGGCATACATTGTTAAATAGGGGTACAAAATGACTAGGGGTGTAATCTTAAAGGGTTAAAATTTTCATCTGGACTTCAAACTGAAAAAACATCAACTTTGTAAACCATAGGACACACCCTGGATAGGCCTGACCTAACGTGCAACCCAACCAAACCTGTCTTCAGACTGTGGGAGTGAAAACCCCACGCACACACACATACACAGAGAGAACCTAAACCCAGCCAACAAAATAGCAATTATTAACTGTTGATACACAAATACTACACAAACACACAAATATCCCTCAATACTGCTATTCATTTAAAACACTAACATTTTATACATCATGTGTGGTGTAGGCATCGTGCTTTTGAGGAGAAGTCAGCATTATTTAAAATAGTGGGTAACACTTTATAATGAGTACACGCTATTAAGCATTAGTTAAGCATGAATAAATAATGAGAATTGGGATTGCAAGCTCAACGTACACGTCCCAAACAGATAAGATCACAACAATAGCATGTCTTCATAAACCACCCTTGTTGGGAAGTTGCAGTAAATATCAATACAATATGTTTTATATCCCTTTGTGTTGTGTCTCTCCTTTGTCTGTTAAGATAACTGAACATTTTGTGAGTCTCAAGGCATTGTCAGCCTTTATATCTCATTTGTAAATGCTTAATAAGCCATAGATAGTGCTCACTTTAGATGAGCTCGTGCAAAATACTTAATTAACGAGTAGTAAGTGCTTTGTAACTGTGAATTCCTGCATTAATAACTGTTTATAGGCCATCATTAGAAAATTAATTTGTTGTGAGTGTTTATAGAACATCTGCTAACACAGTCACTAATCATTAATACATGTCTGAATAGTGCAAGTGCAAGTGCATGCAGAAATGTACAGTACAATGAAGAGTAAAACATTTATAACTGTGATTATAAACCACATAGTAATGACTATTTACAGCAGAAACATGCTTTATAAATGATGATTCAGTATTTACTAATCCGTAACTAATGTGCTTATCAATGATGAATAAAACATTTTTAACTGCGTTTATAAACTACATACTAATGTGTATTCATGCGTTATAAATGATGATTTCATTATTTATTCATGCTTAACTAATGCTTAATAGTACTCATTATAAAGTGTTACCAAATAGGGTATACACAGTAAACATACAGTATACAGTACTGTGCCCAATGTGAACCAGAGCAGAAGGGATAAATTCAGACAACATTTGGCAATGCAAAATAATAGTGAAAAAACAACAAATACGCTAACACTGGTTCACAGTTTTCAGTGTGCTGATCCTCTCTGTATTTTTTATTTTTTTGGAAAATTTTACTCTTTATTTCTAGCTTTGTCATTACAGCATGAAACACATAAACACAGATGCATACAAATACTTACATCCCTGACAAATATAGTTCTTATTCTTTTTTTTGTTGTTTACAGAACTTACTCTTCACATATACACGCAAAGAAAAAAAACAAAAAAAAAAACAGAAGGTTTACACAGTCAAAGTACCAAGGGGAATCAAACACAGCAATACGCCAACAGCACATCAAGACCTAGGAATGCACCCTGAAACTTCAGTTCATGCTAGGCCACAGAGACCACTCCGGAGAGCCCAACCCCATCGTCTCCAATATATTCTAGAAAGGGGTCCCAGATGTAAAAAAACTTAAATGGTTTTTCATTAAGCCAGAAGCTTATAGCTTATAGGGAGAGAAGTTCCATAATACTCCGGATCCAATGTGAGACTGCGGGGACAGAGTTGGAAATCCACTGTAGAAGAATACATCTCCTTGCACCTTAAGCAGCTTCAGTGAAGGGGGGCTGAGGTTCAGAGCTGCTTGTTGTACTCCCAGGATACAGGAAATAGGATCCAGGGCTAGTTTCCTCTTGAACATAATAATAATTTCTTTACACACTTTGATCCAAAAGTCATTAATAAGAGGGCATTCAAAAATACAGTGGAAATATGAACCTTCAACAATTTTACACTTATTACAGTATTTTGAAAGCAGAGGATTGAATTTGTTACGTTACCTTAACCTAAACTGCAACTCCCTAGCTTTGTTGGTAAACAGGCAGTCTGCGGAGCTCGACCAAACACTGTCCCACTCATCATCTGAAATAGCCTCTCCAAAATCGGCTTCCCAAAGAGCCCTAACATGAGCCGTGCATACGTTATTTGGGCTTGATAGGGCCCTATAAAACCTAGAAATACGTTTTCTGGAGCCTGGGTTTTGGATGGCCTCCTCCACAGCCGAGAGAGAAAACCCATTAGGGTGTAGTTTAATGATAGAGGTGATAAAGCTACGTATTTGCAGGTATCTAAAATGATGGCTCTGTGGCAGATTGTATTTCTCTCTCAGCTGCGCAAAAGACATCACAACGTTGTCTATCAACAAATCACCCACAGTCTCTATACCCTTACTGGACCATGAGGAGAAGGCGTGGTCTATCAAGCCAGGGCGGAAGTCTGGATTTAAGTGGATAGGTACAAGGCGAGAAATGAAGCCCTTCTGGCTCTCAAGTCCAGTCTCCAGACCCTTATAGTATCCTGTAACAAAAAGTTGCCTTTTACCTTAGGCCGCGTCCAATTCTTAGACACATATAACTGTTCCAGAGATGAATAGGGGCCACTGGGGTAGCTTCTAGAGTGAGCCAAGTAGAATCAGGGTCACCTCTGAACCAATGCCATAAATAACTACAAAGGCAAGCAATTTGGTAACGTTTGATATTCGGCACAGCCAGACCCCCTTCCTCGAAAGGGCGTTGTAGGGTGGTGAGTTTCAACCTAGCACGTTTATTTCTCCAGAGAAAGGAAGATAGAGAGCTATTTAAAACTGGAAGTGATTTCCTTGTTTAAAGAACCGGGATCATTTGAAAGGGGTATAACAACCGAGGAAATATATTCATTTTGAAAAGGGTTAATTCTCCCCAAAAGAGACAGTGGAAGAGCCGTCCAGCAGGCTAAGTCTTCTTTAATCTTACAAATTAGGGGCACGAAGTTGGCTTTGTACAGGCCAGAGAGGGAGGGAGTAATATGTATACCCAAGAGACAAAACCTGATGGGGACCAACAAAAAGGGGTAGAGCAATTTGAAGACCAAGACACATTAGGGATCAGTGGCATCGCCTCAGATTTAGAGTAATTAACCTTGTAGCCTGAAAATTGTCCAAAAGATCTAATTATCTCCACTGCTCTTTCAATAGAAGCCTCAGGGTTACTAAGATAGAGAAGCACAGTCGTCCGCAGATTTGTTTTTTTTAAGGGTTAATGAAATATTTGCGTCCATCATAGTATTGGGAAGAGCTCCAGATTCAAAGGAGTAAGACAGCATCTTGAGCAAGGGATCACTCAGCAGGTTCTGAAAAGCTTTATAAAATTCAGGGGTCAAACTGGGGCCTTGTTATTTTGTAAATCCTTGATAGCCTGCATGACTTCCTCTTTTGAAATCGGCTTGTTCAGCAGTTCTTTCTGTGTATCAGAAGCTTGAGGAAGATTGATGGATGACAAAAATGCATTCATCAGGGTCTCGGAATTACTTCCTGATTCCGAATTATGTAGACCTTCATAGAATTCTGTGAATGAGTTGTTAATATTCTTGTTATCATAGACTTTTTTGCCTGATTTGTCTTTTATAACCGGGATGGCCTGAGATTCAGCTTTTGCCTTAACTAAATTTGCTAAATATTTACTTGATTTGTTCCCAAATTCGTGCATCCTTTGATTTGCAAACAAAATGGATCTTTGAGCCTCTTTAGACAGGAGAGTGTCCAGAGCTGCAGTAGTAGCATCGATTTGAAGTCTCAAGTCCTCTGACAGGATGAGGTTAAACTCTCCCTGCAGCTTACATAATTGTTGTTCAAGCTTCTGCAGTTCTGCCCTCTGTTTTTTCTTTACACTTGCTGAGAATGATATAGTAAGACCACGGATAACAGCCTTAGCGGTTTCCCAAAGCAGACTAGGAGAAACACCAGGGGTGTCATTATCAATGTAAAATATTTGAACTGTTCAGTAAGATGCAATTTAAAATTGGGGTCTTTCAGAAGATGATTTGGGAACCGCCACTGTGCCTTGGGGCATTGTACTTTACTGGACATGACTAAAAATACTGGTGAATGATCACTAATAATAATATTACCGATCGAACAGGAGCGCACACTCTGCAGTGCGGATTTAGGAGTAAAAAAATAATCTATTCTAGAGGATGAATTATGAACCTTAGAATAAAATGTATACTGCCTATCGGTGGGATGGAGAGTCCTCCAAGTATCTATAAAATGGGTGCAGCCAAGTAAAGACTGGCCCTGCCCTATATTAGATTGCACAGTTTTACTAGGTCTATGCAGCCGTGGATTTAGGTAACAGTTAAAGTCGCCAGCTATAACAGAGAGTTCAACAATCCAATCTGAGAACAAGGAAAACACTCCAGTAAAAAAGTCTGGAGAGCGGACAGGGGGGGCGTATACATTTAAATAGGAGACTATATCCCCATATAATGTCCCTTTAATCATAACATACCTGCCCGCACTATCAGCTCTAACCTCCACCCCTGACAGGGGCAAGGACTTATGAACCAGGATGGCCACACCTCTGCTCCTGGTGTAAAAGAGGAGAAATAAATCTGGCTCACCTTAAACTTAAACTTCAAGCAAGTAATAAGATTACTGCTTCAGTGTAGATGAGATTAGATTAGAGAAAATATTTAGGGTAATCATTTTAATGTTTGCCTCAGTTTTTGCCTAATAATCAGTGGTTCAGATAAGACACTTAAACTGTTGAGACTGAGGACTTGTTTTGGATTCCTTTAAACAAGAGAGGGAAAGCAAAAGTGTGTGTGTGTGTGTGTGTGTGTGTGTGTGTGTGTGTGTGTGTGTGTGTGTGTGTGTGTGTGTGTGTGTGTTCCGGGGGAGGGATGCAGTCAACAGCCAAAAACACTTAGCTATAAAAGGGATAATTTCTTTGTTTCTGCTTCATGCTGACTGCACTGCCTGGAAACCCCAAAGAATTTCACAAGGTATTTATGACCCAGGAACATGATAACTAGAAAACCAAATAAATTGCCTTAGCGCCAAACAATCGCTTTTCAAGACTTTCAGACTCTTTCTAATGACTTCTCCTCTAAACTTTTTCAAGGCACACACATTTTCTTTCGTGAATTTCATATTTATTAAAAACCTGCACGCATTTTTGGACTCTCACTTCAACGACTGATACCACTGCTACTGTCTCCAGCTGCTGCTTTGGTTAATGTGGAGAGAGCCTTTTTAAAGCTTTAAAGCTCTTCAGGAATAGACGCTAATGCATGTTTACTTGAAGAAGAAGTAGTCAATCAGTCAGAGGAAGGTACCATTGACACCATGGACAGGAAGGCAGGATAACATACTCTGAAGACGCTCTGTTTCTGAAACACTCAGTGAGATTTGAAGACGCATGGATCAGCCAGATGCCACGTTATAAAGCCATGGCTGGTGGAGTTTTGGCTTTAGGGAGTACCACACAACACAGAGGGCTCAGGGAAAAAGTTTAACATTTGTTTGACATTTGCCTCAACACAATGCAATAACATTCAGCAACATATAAAAAATGATTTCAGGAAGGAGATTTCAGTTGTATACTGTATACTATACTGTGCATTGTACCAGATTTCTTTTTTTTTCTTCTTTTTTTTATGAAAGGGCATTCTTTTTGAAAATTACCACAAAGACTTTATTAAATGTATAATCCAGCAATGCATACATTACAGGGTTCCTATGCAGTATGGGAATGTATGGAATTTAATATACCTTACTTTCAGGTCTGGATAAGTATGTATAAAACAGAAGAGAGTATGGAAAATATCTGTTTCCAGACTACTATTACTACTAACTAGTAACTACTATTATGTTTTCTAAATAAGAAAATTGAGCTCGTAGCGGTAACACTTTATATATATATAATGAGTACACACTATTAAGCATTAGTTAAGCATTAATAAGTACTGAATTCCTCATTTATAACACATTTTTCTGACATGAATACACATTAATATGTAGTTTATAAACACAGTTAAAAATGTTTTATTCATCATTAATGAGCTCATCTATAACGTGCTAATGAATGCATTTTCATATGTTATATATGATGGATTCAGCATTTCTAAATCAAGTATTATATCACTTTCTAACCAGTTATTTAGGATTTGTCAGTGGTTTGTAATATAATTTAGAAAGTGTATGTAAATGATGAACAAACTATTTAGATGTACATTTCTGCATGCACTTTCACATCCACTATTCAGACATGTATTAATGATTAGTGACTGTGTTAGCAGATGTTCCATAAAAAACTCACAAATTAATTTCCAATGGATGACCTATAAACAGTTTTTAATGCAGGAATTCATGAATTGAGGCAGTTACGAAGCACTTACTACTCATTAATTAAGTATTTTGTGTGAGCTCATCTAAAGTGAGCACTATCTATGGCTTATAAAGCATTTACAAATGAGATTTAAAGGCTGGCAATGCCTCAAGACTCACAAAATGTTCAGTTATCTTAACAGACGAAGGAGAGACACAACACAAAGGGATATAGAACATATTGTATTGATATTTATTGCAACTTCCCAACATATTGTATAAAGACGAACAAGGGTGGTTTATGAAGACATGCTATTGTTGTGATCTTATCTGTTTGGGACGTGTACGTTGAGCTTGCAATCAGCACGTCATCAAAGTGATGACGGTGGGAGGTGGCAACATTTTACGTTCATATTTACGTTAACGCAGCCAAGAGAAGCATGGATTATAAACCACATACTAATGAGTATTTACGGCAGAAACATGCTTTATAAATGATTAATTCAGTATTTACTAATCCATAACTAATGTGCTTATCAATGATGAATAAAACTTTTTAACTGTGTTTATAAACTACATATTAATGTGTATTCATGTCAGAAAAATCTGTTATAAATGATGACTTCAGTATTTATTAATGCTTAACTAATGCTTAATAGTGTGTACTCATTATAAAGTGTTACCCTAGTGGCTAGTTACTAGCTTGTAAGTTGTAGCTAGTTACTAGCTGTGACTGGAGGAAAAAAGTGAAATGCCACATTGTCCCATGGAATTGCAAACAATTCTGGATTTTGCCTCACTTGCCCCTTTTCCTCGCCTCTTTCAAGGAATGAAAATAATAGAATGCATTGTCTTTTGTTTACACCTCTACAAATACGACAGGTATTGGTTTTTCACATAATAGCAACTTACTATAACGTACCGTAAACACAAAAAAAAGCTGAAGGTAAGTTGACCACCCACTGCAACTTTCACAGACTGCCAGTACATGGCAGGGTTTATACACATTTCCCCATTCAAAACTCCATAATTTTCTTGACTCAATTTTCCAGACTTCTTAGTAGTTTTCCAGATTATATTTGACATCTGAGTACAAATAGCTAGTGTTTATTATTTAAATAAATGGTTCTAATATCCAACTGTTAACGTGCATGTTATACTTGTCTGAACTTAAAGTGAAGTTATTATAGAGAAATGTGCATTACTAATTATAAAAGAAAGTTGTAATGAAAATTATGCATTATGGCCCAATTAATTTCTAACTAGTCTCCTGTTCTATTTCCACTGTTGTTAACATTAGTCTATCAGTGTGGAATGCAGGATAGACCAAAAGCCAAGGATTTCATAAATAGAGAGGTCACAAGGCCATTTAACCTTGTAACATAGTCAAACTCAAAGCCAGACAGAAGAAGAGCTAATACATGTTTTCCATCAGCAAAAGCTCTCAGTGCTGTTCTTTGCTCTTCTTTCAGTGAAGAAATACTCTCCAGTTCCTTCCCCCAGAAGCCTGAAATATAAACTCAGCCATCTAATTCACACTCACTTATTACCTTAAAATGTAGATTATTATGAAAGGTAGATTGGTTGGATTTTTTTCCCGATGTACTTCATTTATGTACTGAAGTGACTGGACTACATCTCTGAGAAAGATTAAATACACATTAACTTTGGTAGGTTTCCATCAACATTCAGTCTCTCACTTTGGGATAACAGCACTTATGGAGGGCTAGAAAAGTATTCCTCCATTAGTGCTTTTGTCCCCCTCTAATGTGAAGTGTTTAGCTGACAGTTCACATCTCGTTTTCATTTCCTCTGCAGACAGATCCCTTACTACTATTACTGCAATTCAGAGTGTGACAGCCAGTATTAGAGTCACACAGGGGGATGGGGTTGTGGTTGGGGTTAGGGTGGGGGCTCCCCAAAATGAGTTCCCCCAGAGGCTAAAAAATTTAGAGTTTGTGGGGGTCTAAAAATAAATCTAATACTAAATCTAAGACTAAACTATCTAATGCTGCAACAAATGATAAACCTTGTGAGGCAGCTGGACTCATGAGATCACAAAATCACAAGATCACATGAGAATCCATCTTTGCAGGCTTCAATGTATTAATTTGTGGCCATTAAAGTGGTATTAAACTAATTAGTGTCTTTTGAGAAAGTACAGGCAGCTGCAGGGGTGGGAGCTAGGTGTGACTTTCTACACAGCAACAGCTTATTTGAAGATTTTCAGCCAGGATTAAGAATGCATCATAGCACAGAGAGAGCACTGATTAAAGTTAATAACAACCTTTTAATTGCTTCAAACAATGGAATTGTCTTTGTACTTGTATTGTTAGATCTCAGTGCTGCATTTGACAACATTGACCATAATATTTTAATACAGAGACTTGAGCATCTAATTGGCTTTAAATAAACCGCACTAAGCTGGTTTAAGTCCTATTTATCAGATCATTCTCAGTTTGTACATGTTAACAATGAATCCTCCATGCACACTAAAGTTAGTCATGGAGTTCCACAAGGTTCTGTGCCTTATATATGCTTCCCTTAGGCAACATTTTTAGGAATCACTCCATTAACTTTCACTATTATGCAGATGATACCCAGTTATATATATCAATCAAGCCAGATGAAATTAAACAGTTATCTAAATTACAAGCATGTCTTATGGACATAAAAAGTTATTGTACTTGGCCCCAAACACCTCCGAGACTCACTGTCTGAAGATATAGTTACTCTAGATGGTATTACCTTGGCCTCCAGCACCACTGTCAGGAATCTTGGAGTAATCTTTTGATCAGAATATGTACTTTAATTCCCAAATAAAGCAAACCTCCAGCACTGCCTTTTTTCATTTAAATAACATTACAAAAATTAGACTGAATGCTGTGGTTCCTATAGTCTCTAAAAGTAGAACAGGAGACAGAGCCTTCAGCTACCAAGCTCCTCTCCAGTGGAACCCATTTCCAGTTTGGGTTCGGGAGGCAGAAACCCTCTCCACATTAAAGAGTAGGCTTAAGAGGTTCCTCTTTGATAAAGCTTATAGTTAGGGCTGGCTCAGGTGAGTCCTGAACCATCCCTTAGTTATGCTCCTATAGACCTAGACTGCCAGGGGATTTCCCATGATGCACTGAGCTCCTCTCTTCCTCTCTGTGTCTTTCTGCACACATTCATGTCTCATTAATGCATGTTACCAACTTCACTTCTTCCCCAGAGTTCTTGTGCTTTCTCGTCACGCAGGTTCTCATGGATCCTGGTGGTGCCTGCTGCCATGGTTCTGCTTGATTGCCACTGCTAATAAAAAAAACTGAAATTATTATTAATTGTATTATTAATACAATTACTATTATCACTATTATAATTGTCCATCGTCCCCCATTGTTGTGGCTGGTCGTCATCATAATCATCATCATCATCAGTTATTTCTATTAGTATAGAAATTACTGAGTAGAGCCAGGGTCTGTCCAAGGTTTCTGCCTCTTCAAAGGAAGTTTTTCCTTGTCACCGTAGCCAAGTGCTTGCTCATGGTGGGAACTGTTGGGTCTCGTGAGATAACTTTTGTTTTGAATTGGCGCTATACAAATTAAACTGAATTGAATTTAATTGAAATTGAATTGAGATTGGACGAAGTACACTGAAGTTATGACTGAAGTTCCTGTTTGTTGGGGAAATATAGATTTTCAATGCCACGCCACTGAAGCCCTTTGACAAAATTTCAAAATCAAGCTTTTAAACTTTTCATTGACAAGGTGGAACTTACCAAATTTGAAATTGATCTTGTTAAAATACCATGTGTGCTAATTGCCAAAAATGGCCGCCTAATCCAAAAGAGCCAACTTCGTGTATGGGTCCAAGAGGCTTTTTTGTACTTCTGGATAAGATCTTTGTGTGTACCAATGCCCAGTAGAGGGCGCTGTCGAGCAATTTTTCCATGCACAGGTGCAAGATCAATTGAATATGTTAATTTTCCCTTCAATTGACATGTGTGCCAAGTTTCATGAGTTTCGGAGTATGTTGTGCCCGCCAGCAGTACGTTAGTTAGTTAGAACAACTTCCAGTATCTTGGTCAAACTTTGATTTTTCACAGTACGGTATGGGTCCAAGAGGCCTTTTTTATAGCCCATGACACATATCGGATGTCACAGCTTACTATTTGCCAAGTTTCATGAGCATGTTTAGTCCCCCAGAAATGCAAGTGTAAAAAATGTAATGACATTCGCAGTGTCGCCAAGGCAACAGCATTTAACAGAAACTCAGTTTTCTTTTTCTTTTTTATCATATATATCTTAAGAGTACTCTGAACAAATTTCAGCTTGATCCGGTCAATCTGCTAGGGGTAGTACATGAAAGTATAAAACATCACATTTTCTGTTGCCAGTAGGGGATGCTATGAGTAAAACTCAATATTGGCATGTCAATGTGATCAGGGGAGTGGAGATTAAACAAAGCAGACAGAAGTTATGACAACTTCCATTTCATGGCAAAACGACGAAATTTGCCATGGACACGCGCTTTGAAAAGATTTTGATAACTTTTCATGACAAGGTGTTTAGATAGAACCGATTTTGCCACGCCCATGTGCGAGACCCATAAAAACCAATTTTTGGCATCGACTGACGTGTGCCACGTTTCACAAGGATCGGAGAATGCCTCCAAAAATACAATTCATTGGAGAATAAAATAATTCCTTTAGATACAATAGGGTCCTGTCAGTTTTACTGCTCGGCCCCTAATAATTGAATTAATATCATAAACATGTGATGACTAGTCAACTATTGGCTTTATCTAACGTCTACTAGTTAGATAGACTGATGGTTCATCCAGTAACCTGCAAAGTATTTTTGTGCCTGCCCTTTTCCAACATTGATGTCCCAGATGGTTCTCTCTGTCAGGTGAATGATGTACATCAAATACTGCCACCTTTCATTTTAAATGTTAGCATACAACTGCTGAAAATCTGTACACACATATATCCAAAATAAGTAAAAAAAAAATATTTGTGAGTTTTTGTCTAAAGGCGTGTCCATGGTGTGGTGCTGAATTTATTATTTTGTCAAGAAACAAATCTGCAATAGACTTTCTAGTCTGCATCAGTAAATCTGTGATTGATTTGGTGGTCTGCATCAGCAAACCTGTGATCAACCGTGGGCTGTTGAAGAAAGCTGTGAACTTATCCAAATGACTTAAATCTAGCTTCAACTAGCTGCACCTCCTCAGCCTGGTTTAACCTACTGGAAGCCACTAAGCAAATAACCCTAGTCAGACAATATTTCCTAGTGTTGTTGCTGTTGTTTTAATCTTACTAAGGATAGGGCGAGAAGGAAGAGGAGTGGGCGTGCAGCACATTGACCATACAGTCCAGCCATATACTAGGTTTTGAACAATTTTTTTTTTTCCGTGTAATATTTGCGATTAAAGGTGGTGACAGGTTTATAAGGTCTCTCATCAAACACCGGTGAAAGCAAATTTAGAGTGAAAACAGCAAGCCGATCGAGGCACAGCATTAAGGCTGGTGATACAATGACATCTGGGCTTAGGGCTTATGATCAGTAGAGTGTATCTGGTAGGGTGTGTGTTTACACATGTCGTCTCAACAGACTGCTATTCAATTTGAATATTTTCCACCTTACATCTGCAAGGCCCTTAACACTGAGGGCCAATAGCCAATGACAGCACAACGTTTAACATTAAAAGCTTGAATCAAAGCAGGGCAGCTTACTGTGCCCTCTTTGACCATGTTTTGCCTTCATGCAGAGTTTGAACAGACATTACCTAAAGATTGCCTTTACAAGAAGCCACAATTTTGAAATCAGAAATAGCAGCAGACTGTTTTTTTCATATTTCCTTTCTAATGGCAGAGGTAAGGTAATTCTACAGGACTGCACCTTTCACCTTCCAACCACTCAGTGCTTTATACTGCATGTTATGTTTCACCCATTCACACACCTCTTGCTGAGCGCAGCCCTGTATTTCAAGAGGAGTGTTGAAATACTGTTCTTTACACACATCGAGTGATTTAGATTTCCTGGCAATGGTGCTAAAATCACGTTTTCTCAAGAATGGGTAGCTATATAAAACAATTCCTCTCCAGTGGAACAAGCTTTCAGTTTGGGTTCAGGAGGCAGACACCCTCTCCACATTTTAGAGTGGGTTTAAGACGTTTCTCTTTGATAAAGCTTATATTTAGGGTTGGCTCAGGTGAGTCCTGAACCATCCCTTAGTTATGCTGCTATAAGGCTAGACTGCTGGGGAACTTCCCATGATGCACTGAGCTCCTCCCTCTCCCTCTCTATCTGCACACAGTCATGTGTGTCCATTAATGCAGCTTTCTTGTCTTGCAGATTCTCATGGATTCTGGTTGTGCCTGCTGCCGTGGTTTTGCTTGACTCCCACTGCTAATATAACTGATATTATTATTATCATTATTATTTGCTAATATAACTCATATTATTATTATCATTATTATTTCTACTAGAACTATTATATCATCACCAACCTAGAGCTCTAGTTGAAGTGTCCCGAGATAACATTTGTTATGACTTGGTGCTATATAAATTTAATTTAATGTAATTGAATATGGTGAGGGATGCTATCAGGCCCAGCAGCTTTAGTCATATTGACTCTCAGCAGGATTTTTCTCTCATTCGCAGTGAATACTGACGGAAGCCAATCTTCCCTCAGTGACAGTCACCCTGTAGAAAGTAGAGTGTGTTATACCATATACAACATAAAATACCATGGTAAGCATCTAAACATTTGACCTTTTTTTTTACCATATTGGAATTGAAACCAGGAATCAGGATTAGCTAAATTTCGAATCATATCCAGCCCTTGGCACAAAGAAAGTGAGTGTTCAGCTCAGTGGTAAAAATATTTTCATTCTCTTGGAATGGAATGTCAGGTTTCATAATTATTTGGGCAAAGATACGTTGATGGTTAAAATGAACAAGATGGTTTTATAAACTCTGCTTCTGGTGTTAAATGGTAATTTCTTTGCTGCTCCACCAGCACTGTGACAGCTGTCATGTCTCTTGACTTGGTGTTTGAACTGAAATACTTACAAAGTACCACACAGAGCTGAACATAATCATAACTGAGTTCAAAGCCAGGCCTGGCTGGTGTAAACAAATGAAGAGCCAAAATGGACTTCCTGTCAAAGTTATTACGTTATTTAAAGAAACTTAAAAATCTAACACATGTACAGTATCTAAATGAGTCCTTCCAATGAACAACAAAATACTTTTTTCATTGCTTCTGCTGCTCATACGTATTCTGATTCATAGCCCCTATTCAGCTGAACATTAGTTTGTCACAATTACAAAAATAATGAATATGACCATTTTGTAAATGTTTAATTTCTTGAAGAAACAACACAAACAAGACAAGAGGGAACTATACTCAGAGAAACTGAAACAAAACAAAAGAAAGGAAAAAAACAAAGACAGCAGCATAATGTTAGGCTGACACACATGCGTAGGTAGGCATGTTTGTATGTGTGTTGTGAGTTGATGACATTCTGTAACCCAATATATTAGAGGTTTTTTTTGTGATCGCTAACCACAAGAAGTGAACTGGCTGGCATGTCCAGGTTTTGTGAACGTAATCGTCAGTGTACAAAGCACACTGTGAACAAATACCTAACCCGATAAGCATTTTTTTGTTGAGTGATGAGCGTTCTATAAAAAAGTTTTACACTGTATAAGTTCGAAATTTGAATTACTCATCAGAGAGATGGTATTTTTGCAGATTTGTGTCCACAAATCAGGTTTGGAAAGGGATAGCTCATTTTCCCATTCTGAGGTTGGGATTGTTTAAGAGTCATCTAAATTAGATGAAAGTTTATAGAGTTTAGAGAATTTTTTTTCTGCAATCTTTATGATTTCTTCAAATAGTTTGGAGGGGTTGAGTGGGTTGTTGGTTACTGGGGACAGAGCAGTGCCCACTTAAATGAATAACTGCCGGTTAGACCCAGAGGCAGGTCGTCCACTAGTCAGAAGGTTGGTGGTTCGATCCCTGGCTCCTCCACATGTCGAAATATCCTTGAGCAAGATACTGAACCCCAAATTGCTCCTGATGCTGTGAATGTGTATGAATGTGTTAGTTTCTGTTCGATGGTTTGCCATCGCTGAGTGAATGTGTGTGAAAGGGTGAATATGGCATGTAGTGTAAAAGCGCTTTGAGTGGTCGGAAGACTAGAAATGCGCTATACAAGTACAGGTCCATTTACTATTTACTATTTACAGTGTTGTGATAACTCACTGAAGTGATGACCAAACTACTAAAATGAGACCTGAGATATTGTAAACTGGAATTAGTAAACCTAAAATACAACTTGGTGTTTGTATACAACATTAGTCATTTAGATTACTACTTTATTCCATGATAATTGTTAGTCAAACAGTCTCTTTTATCTGTTCTGGGCTACTGTGGAAACATGGCGGTTCAACATGGCAGACTCCATGGAAGAGCACCGTCATTAGATAAAGAGAGATAATTTTAAGGTGATAAAAACACCACGACTCCTATATTAAGGTATACTAAAACATACCTGTGAATATTCCTTATTTTCCTTTTTGCCAATCGATCCTCTGAAATCCTGGACACTGGACAAGTAAAGGATCAGGATACCTCTTCCACTAATGCAGTAAAGTAAGACTACAGCAGAAAACATGAGGAGTTCATGAATTATATCACCCTGTTTAACACAATAACAGGTTGTTTCATAATAAGTAACACTAATAATGAACTGTAATGGTGAATTAATAGGTAACAACAAAGCAAATGGAATAAAATTGAATTGAATTAATTTGAATTTACACTACATGTCACATTCACCCATTCACAATGCTCATTCACACATCGATGGCACAGTATCTTACCTAAGGACACTTCAACATGTGGACTGTGGAGCAGGGGATCAAACCACAAATCATCTGATTAGTGGATGACTTGCACTACCTCCTGAGCCACAACCCCTCACATAACTACAGTAATTGTGTTTTGGGTTCTGAGCACTGTCAAAATGCAGGTGAAACTACACTTAGTACTGTGCATGAACATATCCTGTGTAGACACAGACAGAGCACTAAAGCTGCTGTTGCTGTGCTAACATACTTCACACTGTGTCTCACACACAAAAGCCCCCACACACCACCAACCAATGAAACTACATGTATAGTGTACCATGGTTCTTGGTGCCTGGGAGAAAATGAAATAAACCCAAAAACAGGGCAGGCCTTGAAGTTGTTTAAAAAGTTTAAAATCTCAGCAGCCATTACCAAGCAAGTCACAAGAAGCTAACATACAAATTCACAAGCCCTCGCTCATAAATCATGATCAGATTGTACAAAGAGACAAAAAACTGTTTGCTAAGTAAGCCAATGGCAGATGGGAGTTTCAAGTTATTACCTTCACCAAGGAGGTTATGTTTTCAGTGCTGTTTGTTTGCTTGATTGTTTGTCAGCAGGATAACAGAATAAATACTGGCCCCATTTTCATGAAACTTGGTGGAAGGGTGTAGGATGGGCCAAGGAAGAACCCAAATTTTGGAGTGGCTCCATATCATAGTAGCCTGACTGCACTACATGGTTTGTTACACATAACAATCTGAGAAGTCGTCATTGGAAACTATTTGGAAAAAAAGCAGGCACTGTCTCAAAATACTCAGCAGATGAACCATCTGTCTATCACTGTCAACTTCAAGCAAACTTTAACCAATAAGATCAATGAACCACATAATGTAGTCAAAAACTTCAGTGCCATACTTTGCTCTTCTTTCAATGAAGAAATACCCTCTACATACATCTACACTAACCTCAGTCAGTCGCCATTGTTGTTTAAAGAACAATGTCTTTGATGAATCACATCCTCGTAGCTGCCAGTACTTCCTCAAAGGATGATGATTGGGTTGGTACCAGTGTAGTTTGGCCACAAACTCCTTGTCGAGATGGATTCTCAATGACCTCTTGATTTTGTGATCTTGTGAGTCCAGCTGCCTCACAAGGTTAGCATCACAAAGCAGATAGGGACAACAACAAAAATGTCGGTGTCTATGGAAAAATGAACTGAATAATGTACAGATTTACATATCATAGACTAGACCATTGGCCTTGGCAGAGATCTGCTTCTCCAAGTGTCTTTCTAGTTTTGTTTGCAATAAATTGTAAAGAAACACAGTCACTGTGAGAGTTGTTTTGTTTGTGTATGAGCTGGTTTGGTGACCCTGAAACCTGGGGTTGAACCTCATCTAACTAAGCCGGTGCCTGTTTCTGTCTGCCTGTTTCCATTTTCCCCTTCTTTACAAATGGTCTTGTGTTTGGACTTAAATGCCATAATCGTTTGGTTTAGCCTCTTAATGCACTTTAAGCCATTTTCCGACACAGTACATTTACACACATGCACATACACAGACACACATAGGCCCTATACAACAGATCTTGCACTGTGTACTAACAAACAGCATGTGTCTGACTGACCAGTAACTGCCTTAAGGTGCAGGTGATGAGGACTGACTGAACTCCCTTCTTGTTGAGGAAAATCACCTGAAAGTTACAGGGAATAGAAAGAAGACAAATGATAAACTCATGATGAAAACCACAAATAAAGTGTCAATTTACCTAGTGCAAATGAGACAAAACTAGACTCCACAGTAATTTGCCAGCTAAACAAAATGTTTGCAAATTAAACAAAATGTGATGAACAGAATGTGGATGTCGGGTGCCAGGAAGTTTATCCTTTTACATCCTATGTACAAATGTTGGAAGAGAAGGTCATTATTGTAACTTCTGCAAGTGCCTTCAAAAGGTGACTTCAGAATGTCAGGGTGGCCACAAAGCACCTTGGCATTAATCTTGTTTTGTGAAGATAAGTATAGACTTTATTTTATGCTCTGGTTTTTATTATTATTTGTATTATTATTATTATTAGTATTAGTATTATTAGTATTATTAGTATTATTATCAGAACATTTGTCTGATATTTTGATGCATTAATGCTTCCCTACCTTGTGACGGTATTACACTGTACTTTCACAATTGCCCTGTCAGTCTGACACACTGTGTTACAGCCTTACTTTTGTTGTCATCCTCTACTGATTTGAAATCCAACAATCCAATCACATCTTTGGATTCATTTTGTAATTGTTTATGTCACCAAGCTGGAAACACTTACATTCACTGGCTAGAAATAATCCTTACTTAGATTTTAACAAACAAACTGGATTTTCATCGTGGACAGCAGACAACAAGAGACAAAGATCTGCTGAAGTTGTGGCTGGATATGTGGTGAATGAAATGTTTGATTCTTTGTCTTCCAGACAGATCCTTGGGAAAATTGTGGTCACAGGCAACAGAAGATAGGTAAAAATGCAAAAAAAACAACAAAAAAAACACTTACTAGACGATTACCTTGACTTAACACAGAGGCAAACATGCAAAGTCTGAATTTGGGAGAGAAAGCACACAATTATCAATTTTGTGGCCAATAGTAGAAAATAGTGTGACTAATTACTGTTTGCAGGGAGTAATTAGTAAAATAGTATTATTACTCAATGTAATGAGTAATGAGTAATAAATTACATTTTTACCAACACTGGTTGGAAGACATTTACAGTATTTACAGTATTATTAAACATCAACACCATATCCTGCCTCACACTTTGAGCTGCTGGACCTCTCTCTGTCTCCCTACACCAGTTGTAGTGTGTACAACTGGTGTATTTTTTTTGTGTATAGTGTAGCATTAATAGTGCAATTATACTGTATACTGTTCTGTTTTTCATTAGCACACTTTTCAGGGATCCTGTTATTATTACTACTCATTATTCATATTTATTTATTACACTTGTTATTACACTGTTGTAGTCTACATATTTTGCTTGTCTTGTTTTATATTTTATATATATTACTATATAATGTAGTATAATGTACATATTTTAACGTTCTGATATTATTTAAAAATTTTAAAATACCCCCCAAAAAGTTTTTAAAAAGAACACAAACCAAACGAATCTCGCATGTTCTTTAAATGGTGCCTTTTAATGGTCTATTACATTATTGTAATCTTTGAAGAGGCAGAGAGAGAGATTGAGAGGTTGTGGATGGAGAAGGAATCTGGAGGCTGTAAGGTAGCTGTAATCAAAGAGGAGGATAGTTAAAAGTGAGTCTGTACATTAGAGCTTCTAAAGCATTAATTTCCAAACATAAGTTTGTCTGTTTGAGTGCATTGCTACTAGTTTATTGATTATGAGTCACACTTCCAGATGTTTCATCATTTCCACTGCCAGTATAAACATGCTGACTTTGTTGGTGGGACATTCTAATTTAAGTCTCCACATCTACAAGTACGGCTCACATGTTCTGATTTATGCTGCTTTTAGTTGTTTTTACTGTCTTAGGTTTTGATGCCTGCATTATGCATTCTAAACATATATTTGTGTATTGTTTTTTTAGGTTGTCTACCATGTATGGAGGACCATTTCAGAAAATACAGCATTTTCTAACACATCAGTATGAGTCACTTGTGACAAGTTTGTTATTGTACTTTATCAAAACCTTGTTATTAAGGCTAATGTTAATATTATTGTTGCAAAATGTAGTGTAAAATAATACAAATCAGTACTTCAAATAACTCTTAGTAACTAATTTTCCCTCAGATTGCTTCCCCCCATGTTTTTCTTACCTGTAAATCCTTACTCATCCAAAAATAGCCCCCAAGAAATTAGCAGGTGATTAAAACCACCCAGAAGAACATTGATGCTGAGCTACCCAGCATCAGTGATATCAGTGAGGACAGGTGCCTGCACAGAGACATATTTTAAATATGATTTTACTATCAAATAAGGAACAAAATTTGCAGTCCACAGATAATCTAGAGCATGAAAAGATTTGTCAGATTGGATAATTGGACAACTGTAAAACCTTTACAGCAGCTCAAATGCTTCGTCATCATTATTAATATTTCACTGCAACGACACACAAGTTGGCTTTTGTGTGTATTAGATTATGTGTGGTCTCAAGCACAATTTAAGATTAAATCTGTGCAGCCAGGCTACAAGCAGTCTGGTCCTTATTTGTGTGTGCTATGTCCATATTCTCAGGAGAAAGTCAAAAATGTGGCAAGAGTGTCTTGTTTGGGGACCTCAGACCTTAGGAATTCTGTTCTTTGCAGATGATGTGGTGCTGTAGGCTTAATCAAACCATGACCTTCAGAACTCACTGGGGAGGTTTGCAGTCAAGTGTGAAATGGGCAGGATAAGAGTTAGCAGAGGTGCTAAGGGCATTGAAAACAGTTGATGGCTCCCTCCAGATACCCCAAGGAAAGGAGTTCGAAGTATCTCAGGGTTTTGTTCACAAGTGATAGGTGGATAGGCTTCAGCAATAATGCAGGCATTTTACTGAGAGTGGTGCTGAGCCAGAAGGCAAACCTCTCGATTTACCAGTTGATGCGTACCAACCACCTCAACTGGCACCTTTCGATGTGATGGAGCAGTGACTCTCCACTGAGGTTCCTCTGGATGTCTGTGCTCCTTAGTTTATCTCTATGGGTGGGCCCAGCCACTCTATAGAGGAAACTCATTTGGGATGTTTGTATCTGGGATCTCATTCTTTCAATCTCTTTTCTGCTCTCTTATGAATATTCCCTTAACAGTAGGTTATTGAAAAAATATATGATATCTATTGTCTTCAGCTGATTTGGAAATTTACATAACATTTGGATAGCGATTGTTATGAGCTAATATAGAAATTTGGATTGTTTTATGTGCACAACTGCACACACAGTGGTCATTGCAGCTTAAAATGGTACATGCAGTGACTTTTGTGGTTGTGTGTTTGTCAGACATGCAGAAATGCAACCTTTCAGTAGGTGAACGTGATAAGCAGCTTAGGCTGACAGCCAGGTAAACAGTCCCCATTCATTTTCCAAGATGGTAACACTCACTGATATGTAATGTAGGCACTGTGAGACCTCATGTATGACACATGCAGGATTATACTGTTCAAACTGTGTTTGACCCTGTCTGTCAGCCTGTCCTAAAATTTGCGTCTGCATTTGCTTCAGTAAAATGTAAAAGAATGTGTTTGTGTGTATTTATCAGTTGTATTTGAACAGTAGTATTGTCCAGAATTTAGTGAATGTGATTCACATCACCAGGAAACTTGCACACTTGATTGGATCATTAAAGATTTATGCCCAAACAGTCCCAACTCAAGGTGTCCTTACTAACTTTTTCAACCATATTACATGGCCTTTATGTAATATGGCCAACAGACATAGTTTGCACAGTTGTTATGGAGATGGATATGTTGAAATTAGAGTGCTGTAGTTGTTATGGTTTAATCCATAGCACTGAAATTCACCCTCTGTCAGTAACATTCTGGGAAATATAGTGAAGCAGAAAGGAAGCAGAAGCAAGAAGGCCTGTACTTTCATCTTTAAATAACTCATCTTTTAAAGGAATACTTCACCTAAAATCTATCTCAGATAGATTGCTGCCTTTGCTCAGCTTCTTTTGTGACATCAAAGGCATGTGGCCTTTCTCTGCTGCCAGCTGGTTCTGGTTTGAACATGACGTCAAAATTCAAAGAGCTAGTTGAAGGGCCATTTTCAGAGAACACACGCAAAAACACATACTATCTATGCACTTTTGCCAAGTAAGCTGTAGTTCTACCCCAGCTCTGTGGTGTGTGGTTATAAGTCAGTCAGTGAGGCCTTAGATGTCTAAGAGCAGCAAACCAGCTGTGGTACAACAGCTGCCACCCTCAATGTTCATTTACATACTAAAAATAAGTCTAGCCACTATGACATGCATGCACAGTGTCTAGCCCAGTAAAATAACATGCCCCTGGAAAAATTTAGTCTCAGTCCTTTTACCTTTTTACTTTTTTAACACACATTTTATTGTGTGTACATACAATTTAGGCTTCAATTAAAATTCAATTCAATTCAGTTTTATTTTTATTTGTATAGCACCAATTCATAACAAACGTTATCTTCTGACACTTTTGAAATAGAGCAGGTCTAGACCATACTACTTATAAAATGATTTACAGAGACCCAACAGTACCCACCATGAGCAACCACTTCCAGTATACTATACGGTTATGTTCTGATCATGAAAGTTCAGCCTTGAAATAATGCTGTCAGTGATCATAATCCATAAAGGCAATACCCTTTTCCATTACAATATCGCTGGGAAAACATTTCAGAATATAAATGCAATTTCTAGAAGAGGCCAAGGGTCATCGACCAGGAGCGGACAGTCAGAGAAAGATATATTCTACTATGTAATATTATTTAATGAGTGCTAGATACTTTTATCTGCAGTACAGTAAGATGATTTTATCACTATTAAATTTCACTCATAGTATACTCGTAGTAGTATTTGTTGTTAGCTGCAGCTTCTTGCAAAGGTTCATGGCACATGTCCTTGGCAACAGGTGGAATCAGTTCTTCGCTGTATTGCTAAGGCTAAGAAGCCATTAAGTGTGACGCTCTCAGAGCAGCTGCATTTGTAGCTTGTCTTCACATATCACACACTTGGAGCATGTGATATGGGTGGTAATAATAACCATATTTCAGGTATGACGCATCATAGTTCTAATTGAAGGAAGCTTTCTTTTTTTGCAGTCTCCCCCTCTGCAGTCTCTTATCATCTTCTATAGGTCTTTTATCTCCCTTCCTTCTTCTGAAGATACTGTGTGTGTGTGTGTGTGTGTGTGTGTGTGTGTGTGTGTGTGTGTGTGTGTGTCATTGTGGAGCACAAAGAAACTGTGCCAAGTTTAATGTGATTACTGCACAAATTGCCTACAACATTATATGTTTATTAATTCAGTTTTTTTAATGTATTTATTTAATATTGGCAGAATTATATCATTTCCTCACAGCCTGGTAGCAAATGCTTTGGGCCCAGTGCTGGTCTGTGGCTTTTTGTTTTAAAAGAAATAAAGGAAATATTTGACATCACTAGTGCTGGTTGGTGTACCATCGGTATACTGACATTATAAAGAAAGAAGTCATTAATGAAAGATTGACACTGCTCCTTTCCCTCTCTAAATCTGAGCCACATTCAAGCCGCCGCTCGACTCTCTGCTCACATGTGGTTTGATTTAGCGCTATGGAAAAAATAGGAAACCCTGAGAAGCAAAAAAGAGCTATATCCTTTAAGTGTATCTCTCGGAAGCTTTTATCAAAGCTACAGTGCACTTTGGATCTAAATACTGCCTGAGTCCTTTCAATCTCCTTTATCTGGATCACATGATGCAACCCTCTAAAAATGTTACAATATTTAAGTAAGAAAAACTCTGATCATAAAGTTGTTTATGAATATGTATGTATGAATGCCAATATGGTTATATTTGGCATACAGCACACAGTAAAGGTTCAGCACAGAGGAATAAACATGTCACAATTAATTTTTGGTACCTATTTTCTGTATTTGTGTAGAAAATAATAATTCATTAATTATAAAACCTAACTAACAGTAATGTGTCAGAAAGCTTACATTACTTTCTCTAACTAACTGATGTCAGTGAACCTCATATGTCCAACTTATTGTTTGAATTAGATTTTTCTTTTTAAAAAGCATTGTTCTGGAGTGTTTTCCAACCCTGAGAAGCATCTTATCCTTCAGCAGTGTAACCAGCATAGCTGGTACGCCTAGAAAGTGGTGTTCACAGCCTAAAAACACCATCTTGTGGATACGTCAAATTTGAGGATGGAGGTTGTTTACAGCTGACCTTATTGTCCTGCCATCGGAGTTGTTATACTGTATCCTTTCTTATAAGACATTCCTCGTCAGTATTTTATAAAAAAAGTCAGAACACCTGGAAAGGACCAGAATAATGGTGAGTTATAATTTTTTTTATTATGTATAATTTCATGTGTCAAAAACCCTTAAGATACATTCTGTCCATTTTTAATGCAGTGTAACAAAAGTCAACAAAAGCTATTTTGGCAACTTTTAAACAATAAAATCATTTTCAGACTGAAACCAAAAAGTTACCCTTTAAGTTAGTTAAATGCTGATGATTCTTGGAGAAAATTAGCATACTACCAAAATGAAAAATATTGACAAGAACGGCAACACAACACCTGGAACAAATCATGAAAACACAAAGGGCCAGCATGCCAACATTTATACAAACATAAGCTAATACTTACAGAACATCAATGCCTGTAGACTTTTGTGTTTATCGGAATGAGTGCAGGATTAATCAAATTAAATCAAAGAGGCTATGTTCAAACAGCCAGAGTTTGAGAACTAAACTGGCTGAGAATTTATGAGCACTGACAGGTGAATTGAATAACACCGATTAGCTCATTATCATGGCACGTCAGTGGGTGAGATATATTAGGCAGCATGTAAATATTTTATCCTCATATTGACGTGTTAGAATCAGGAAAAATGGGCAGCTTAAGGATTAGAGTGACTTTGACAAGGGCTAAATTGTGATGGCTAGATGACTGGGTCAGAGCATCTCCAAAACTGCAGCCCTTTGGGGTGTTCCCTGTCTGCAGTGGTCATTACCTATTAAAAGTAGTCCAAGGGAGGGAAATGGGTGAACCAACGACAGGGTAATGGGCAGCCAAGACTCACTGATGCACGTGGGGAGCGAAGGCTGGCCTGTGTGGTCTGATCCAACCGATGAGCTACTGTAGATCAAATTGCTGAAAAAGTTAATGTTGGTTCTGATAGAAAGGTGCCCAGACACACTGTGCATTGCAGTTTGTTGCGTATGGGACTGCATAACATTATTAACATTGTTATGGCTGATCGGTGTACATCAAAGGTGAGTATTTTCAGTTACCAGACAAAAAAAGAATAACCAGAATGATTAGATGACATAAAAGAATGAAAATCTGTGACAAAAATTAGACCAAAATTTAAAAAAAATGTTCCTAAAGCTAATTTACATTTTTGTCAAAATACTAGCTCTAAATCATAATGAGGAGCAAAAATAGGCAGTGGTTTACTAACTGGTGGTTCATTCAAATCTCAGTCATGACGAAAAGAATGGCCTGCAATGACACTAATGAATCAGTAAGACGGAGTATGACAGAAAAATATTTATTGGTTAAAATAGCTTTTCACAGATACAATGAATGAGTTTTTGTTTTGCTATCATGTACTTACACTGTACAACAGTGGATCCCCGTGGATTAGCATTGTCTGAATAACTGCAACAAATGACTATTGCTCCTGTTCTGTCAATAGAAGACATCTCTCACAGAACCAGTCAATGAAACCAGTGGTCAGATGTCTGATATTATGCACTGTAGTGATTTCTGTGTTATAAAATAAATTAGTAACATGTGTATCAGAAAACTCTTACCACTTACTGTGTGCATCATATTACATCTCTATCACCAAGATTTCAGTGCAAATGCCATTGTAGCTGAAAGATCCATGACACATGTAAGTACCAACAAAATGAAGCAGAAATGAAAATGTAAAATATTACAATACAAATAAAAAACAGCCAAATTGAGATTTATCCTACTGTTTGGTGGTTGTGGAGCTACATTGGCATATGTTTTAATATAACTGACTAAATATTAGTCCAGATCTATAAGCAGTCCTCTAAAAACTCACATTTTTACCGTGACACAGTTAGCTTGATTTACAGTACTACATATCTATTTCTCAAGCAGCGGTTACATCGAGTCTAAAAAACAAAACAATACCTACAGAACAAAAAATCATTCATTCAAATATGTAAAATATCATTCTAATGTATTTCTCTACCGCCCACAAAAGATGAAAAAAGAGAACACACTTGTCGAATTAATGACAGCAATAAAGCCTTTCTTTATGGAACCCATATAAAAGCAGATTAGTTTGCTGTCACAACAGTCTGAACCCTCAGCCCTGCCACTCTCACACACACCCCAAAAAGACAAATAAAACCACAAATTATAACATAATACCACATAAATTCAAAGTTTATCAGGAAACAACAGTCCACACTGACTGAAAATGTTAATTAAGAAAAATAATGTTTTACCGTCAATAAATATACAGTTTGCGGGGAGTTCATGTAAAATGTTTTCTGTGAGTAAGAGATACTGAATAGTAGTCAATTTTTCCTCTTAGTGGTAGGCGTCCTACAGATGACAAGCCATAAATATTCACTACAACTGATATTGGGCATTTTCAATATCATTTGTGCCAAGTGGTAGTTGCTTCGTCTATACGACGGCCCTGGACAATAACTCCTGTCTTTTTTGTGACCGAGACGAAAATGTGATTTTTATTTTGGAAGTGGGATAGTCTGAGTGAAAACAGTAAAATATGCATTAGTGATGTTGATTCACACATAAAGTCATTGTTCATTCGTTCAAACAACAAATATAATTTATGTGTTCCTGACAAGAGCTTGTTGCCTTCATACTTGTAATGACTGTCCTCTCCCAGGCCCTGCCCCTGGTACTGACAAACATCTTGGGTGAGACAATCAATGAT
This sequence comes from Dicentrarchus labrax, assembly GCF_905237075.1. Taxonomy (NCBI): domain Eukaryota; kingdom Metazoa; phylum Chordata; class Actinopteri; family Moronidae; genus Dicentrarchus; species Dicentrarchus labrax. The sequence goes on from NW_026136719.1 coordinate 37,384,491, forward strand.
GATACCCAATTCCTCAAACCATTTTCTTTTAGCAGTGTGTATGCAAATCTGCGCTTATAAAGTGGTAAAGACAAATGTTTTATCTGGTCAGATTTTTAAAAGATACAACTAAGAAGGCATGCTATTGTAAAGGTATCACCATAGCTTCAGATCTGACAGTAGTAAATAAAATGCTGTCACAAATAGCAAGAGTAGAAGAAACTAAGCTGAAACTGAACTGAAAATAAGAAGAAAACAGACTTTTCCTCTGATATAAGCTTGGCTAATTAAAATCATTAGTTATTAGTTAAACCATAACCATCAATTAGTCACTTTCTCTCCTGTTATTGAACTGGTTTAAAGGAGCAATGCTTGCACCTTTCTGTGGCTGTTCTGTTTTCCTAAAGCTGGGTTAGCTCCACTAAAAAGTTATAATAAACATAATTGAAAAAATATTTGCAACTTGTACCTCTGACAGTGTTATATAACAAGTTTTAATGTCTCTTTGACTGACTAAGAGTCTCTATGCTGAAGACAGTGATTGAGGTTAGCCCCACTTCTTATATGAATCGAGTGTTTCTGGACTCTATGGAAACACTTGCAGCCACACATCCCATTAGCTAGGCAGCAGTGGGTGAAGGAACCAGGGCTTACACGTCCAGGTCATCGGGCCTGGCTCGGCTGCTCATTCGGCTGCTGGCCCGGCTACAGGGCCTGGCATCCATCAGTGCCAGTGGCTGCAGCTCATGTCCTGCTGATGAGGAGAGTTTCTTATGCTCGTGGGTATCATCTGGGAAGTCAAAGGCTTGTGCGTGGGAGTTTGAAATAGTGCTTCCTCCACCATTTTGGCCGAGGCGGTTCTGCTCTGTGGAGTAGTTGGCCCAGTTCTGCTCATTGGCCTGCTTATTATAATTACGGCATGAGCCAGTTCCCCGCTCCCCTGTGGCTAGTTTATAGCCTGGGGGTGACATGGGAGAGAGTGGGGCAGTTGGAGAGGAGCATCCATTATAGTAGGCATACTTGGCAGTGGATAGTTCTTTAGGGGTGGGGCTCAAGGTGCCTCCACTGGGATACAGTGTGGGCGGCTGTTTGCCCTTCACACGATCTTTGATCCTCTTAAAAAGCACATAGAAAAGCTCAATCACATTGAGCAACAGGGACACCAGTGAGACCACCAGCATGAAGATGATAAAGACGGTCTTCTCTGTGGGACGGGACAGGAAACAGTCCACTCTATGTGGGCATGGGGACCTCTCACAGGTGTAGATGGCAGACAGGCTAAAGCCATATATGTACCACTGGATAACCAGGAACCCCACCTCAAACAGAGACTTGAAGAAAATGCTAACTACATAGGTTCTGAGAAGGGCCCCCTTCATCTTTACTTTGCCATGCTCCTCTATGCCATACTTAAGCTTTTTCATCTCAATTTTCTTCAGTGGGATGTCAACATCACCTCCATCATTTTGCACAGCTTTGAGCTCCTCCTCTTTCTTGTTGAATTTCTGTTCCTTCCTGTGCAGATAGAAGACATGAGCCAGGTAGAGGAGTGTGGGCGTCGACACAAAGATGATCTGGAGGACCCAGAAGCGAACGTGGGAGATGGGGAAGGATTTGTCGTAGCAGACATTCTCACAACCGGGCTGCTGGGTGTTGCATTTGAAGGCAGACTGCTCGTCTCCCCAGGCTGATTCCACCGCAGTACCCAGAACAAGAATCCGGAATATGAAGAGGACCGACAGCCAGACCTTCCCCCCAGCAGTAGAGTAAGCCTGGACCTTGTCCAACAGACGACCCAGAGCACTCCAGTCACCCATTATCAGGGAGTGTTAGCTGATGAAAAAAGGACAATGATGAACCGACAATAACATACAGATAGCATCAACTATTAAAAATATTTTTAAAAGATACACATGTGGAGCCCGCCCAATACAAATGTTGACCTATCACAGACATATCGGTATCGGTATTAATATGCAACGATATGAATACTGTTTTTTTCCGGTATATAATGCATAAAAAAAGTCTTGTGGTCAGATATTGGTATAACAGCCAAATCTATCCAGCAGAGATTTACAATACTTTGGCAAGCAACACAGAGTAAGAGAGAAGAACTCACTCTCAGCAATGTCAACTAGAATTGGTTAAATTATTTAACATGTTAAAGAATAGTTAAATGTGCACAGCACACATAGAGAAGGAAAGTTCACTATATCAGTAATTGTGAATTTCGGTATCAGCCTCAAAAATCTGCAACGGTCAGGTACTACACAAGTGCTCCAGACAGTACTTTTGATTTTAAGGGAAGATTAACGTCCTCTGCATTCTTAACGTTTGGCATTTTGACAGCATCATGTGATCAAACAGTATCATTATTGGAGGAGACAAAACAAGATCTTTCATGACGTAAAACACAAGCTAATCCAATTACTGAAAGCAGGACAGAAAACACATTTTGGGCAGTTTATGTAACAGTGGCCTTTAAATCCAGGAAAGGATGTGAAAATATGAAAGTAATCTGATTCATTAGGTAAACAAATTCTTTAACAAACTACAATAAGTATTCCTCGAAAATAGAAAGTGCCTTAGATCAAACTGATAGAGCAAGATTGAGAAACCAATTAAACTCTTCACATCTGCAAGATGATCAAATCATAGACCCAATTCTTCGTTAACCCCTCCAATAAAGAATGATGGGGTGGGAATATTAATAATCAAATGTTTTATCCATTATTGTGAATATCTAAAGCCATTCTGCTAAACTAAACATCTTAAATAACTTGCGTGCTTTCTTGGGGTAAATCAGACTTCTCTCAGTCTCAAACAGTTTTTTTCAATGGTCCTGCAAAAAAACCCATGTTCAGCAGGGGTGGAAAGTAACTAGGTACTGGCTACATTTGTACTTTTCACTCCTTAAATTTAAAAAATAAAAAACCCTATAAAAAATAGGGTTGTTACTTTAATTTGATGCATTTAAGTAGAATTGTCAATTTAAAAAAAAAGGTTTTGCATCACTGCAAGCCTTCCAACATCAAGACCTGTGCATATCACGAATGACATAGAAAACGACATAAAGGCGCAACAACAAGACTCTACTCTATTTGAAGTTAGAAACGTTCTTCAGAGAACCCAAGAGAGTACTTTTTACATTTATACTTTGAGTACATTTTGGAGCCTGTACTTTTTCATTTTTACTTGAGTAAAGAAGTTCAATCAATATATCTACTTCTATCTGAGTCTTCTTTTTTTTAATACAAGAATCTTTACTTCTACTTGAGTAAAGAATATGTGTATTTCTGCTACATCTGTATTTCACATGATGGGATTCTATTTAGAGTACTTTTCTGCTGCATTTTGAAACCTCATTCTTGGAGCTTCAAACTATGTCAGTTGACACCTACTAACCATTGCACAGATTTTAGGCCAGTTTTAAAAAATGTATGTCAAAGTTTATACACATTACTTGCATTAGACTCTCTGCTTCTACTGTGCTGTTGTGTGATCTGCTTCAGCTAAGTTTTAAAGCCTCAGTCCTGCAATTCCTCAATAGTTGTTCTTGTTAGAGCCCGACCAATGTATCGGTCAGCAGATATTATCAGCGGATATTGGCCTATCATAGACATCATAGACTCAATATCATAATGTCTATGTTATCTGATATATATTGACATACAATTCTTTTTGTTCCAGTATGTACAGCAAAAAGGTTTGTAGCTTTTACAGTACTGATGTTTAGCTATTTATTTTATTTTTATTTATTTTCTCAGTGTGCATTTCTAGAATTGGTTCACAATGTAGCCTATATGTTAAATGATGGGTCGTTAGCAGACCGAGTTGGGCACAAATGCAAGAAGGCTACTGTTGTAGAGAATCTACCGAATGCTGTTGTCTTAGCCAAGATGTTCAGATTGAGGCTACTGGAACAAAGCCACCATGCTGCTTGATTGTACAATCAATCTGATAAGTGTGTGCAGCAGAATAGACACTGTAGATAAATCTTCTCATTGAGGCCTGTGGTGAGCTTCTCTTCTCAGTGCTTACAGAGAAAGGTTCTGTAGATACACAGAAGATTTTATTTGGGGAAATCAGCCCATTGCTACATTTACTTAGTAATAACTGCTAGCCATTGTGACAATTTAGTCCAAAACTTCAGTAGACTGGCTTTCCAAGGTGTCATGCTGAAAAACTGAGTTTAATTTTACATATTTACTGTTAATTTTACATATACTATTATTAGTGGTTAATGATGTCTGGGCTCATGCCCTGAAAATCAGTGCCCAGCCGTGGTCAAAATGAACCATGACTGTCTGCTGTAGAAACAGTGTAGTTGAGAGTCTTGAAGCTCCAGAACAATAAAAAAAATACTGCTGAGCTATTCAGGCCAGGTATACATTTTTGTGACTTGACAAAACACACTGTACAACAAATTCTAAATCACAGCAGCAACAAGGAGTTTTAATTATGTGTTGATTCTGTTAGTCCCAAAAGGAGTAATGTTTCTACCACCTCATTTCATTGTTTTCAAGGGGAATCCAATGTGTTAGCAGGCATTAAGAATAACTATATAGAAGTAGCCAATGTTCTTGCTGATGGTCTTGTTTGTTTATGTAGGTCATATAGAGGCATCAGTATTAAACTGAGAAGTTAAGTTAAGACAAATGTCAAAGAAGAGGTAATTTCTAGGTCTTTAAGTGGGTCCTCAGCAGTATGATTTTTAGTATAATTTAATGACATACCACAGATTTGAATACAGGTTCCAATTTCATCTTCATAGCTCAACTATTCCATATGAAATGTATAATCTAATCAGGAGTCTGGTAGAGGTTTGTAACTCCAAAGTTCCTTTTCCCACTCTGAAGTGAAAATAACTAAGAAGAGCTGTGAGAAGGTTGGAGCTTATGCCTTGGCATTGACATTTTACTAAATAGAGCAAGGAGAACCTTGGCCGTGTCTTCATAAAGTTCATGTGGATAAGTAGGAACCTCCAGTCAAATCCACATGGTGCCAAACATGTGCTCTCACTTATCTTATAATAAATCACATACATTGTATCCTCGGACCTGGACAATATACATATTGCATTGTCATTCTTTGGAAATCAATCTTCATCCTTCAGTAGAGTCAAAAATAAAGAATAAAAAAGGCAATAATAAGCAGTTGAGGAAAATAAGAATCTTTTTTGTTGTTATAAGATGCCCCGCCACTTTCTACATGAGTGAGTTTGTCTGGTTAAAATGACCAAGACAGAGCAGAACAATAGACTCCAACACAATGACTGTCTTAGCAGACCTCTCCAACTCAATAGTTTTTAATGAGAAATTCAGTTGACAAACCAGCCAGATTATTGAACCTTACAGTTTTAAAATTTCCTTGATTCGTGATACTTCTGAACAGTTTTTAAAGCAAAGTAGTCACCCTGTTCTGAGAGAAGCAGGAGTCTCTAAATAGCCTATAAAACTGAACTTTCCTCAAGTTGAACGATTAGTGGCCCAGCCTGAAGCGCAACAGCAACAGGGCGCTTTGAATGGAAAAATAATAATTCGGTCAGGACACCTCATTTGAAAAATGAAGCAAAATGTATCCAATAAATAAATAAATAAAACATTATTTCAGGTTTATCACATTTTATTCCCTGTAGATTTGAGCCTTAATTTGTGACCGCTGAAGGACCTTTTATCTGAGTGGGAAAAAAATAAACCAGACAGAGCGGGTTTTCTCAAACTTTATAAGTTGCTCTGCATGTTGTTTGCAGCGCATCGGACTTTTCCGACTGCTCTAACGGGAGTACTGAGGGGGGAAACGTTTATTCACACGCGTCCTTTTACAAATCATAGAGAAGAGAGCTTCAACTTACCTGGGAAGTTACAAAGAGACAGGAGCGGGCCCAGAGGGACTTTCTGCGCCACTTGTAGAAATCACTGTCTGGTAAAGTTGAAATCCAAGTTTGGGACCAGGAGGGAAACTGAGAGGAACTTGTCAAACCTTCCTTATAAGAGTCCCGTCAGAGGAGTTAACAGTCACCTGATCTCTACGTCAAGACCGAAGCCCACTGTCTGCTGGGAGGACAGAGAAAATACTCTTAAAGAAAGAGCCATGGTGTGGAGCAAATAGTCCAAATGAACTTAAAAAGAGGATAATCTTAAACATGCAGCGTTAATACATAAAATACAGGACAGTCCACAGTAGCGTACTATTACGATATACTGTGATCAGTGGAGGAATGTTAAGTTTACTCAAGCCTTGCCATCAAGTTGAAGTACTTTTACTTTACTTGAGTATTTATATTTTAGGGTAGGCTACATTATAGTTCCATTACATTTATCTGACATCTGGAGTTATGATGCGCTGTGACCGAAAGTAGACAATAGTAGTTCAGTTCCACCTCAGCCGCTGAAACATTAACAGCTTACAATTAAATCCAGCTGTTATAATATATACAATACACTAACCCTCATCACATTCTGAAATTCTGTATATTAAGTACTTTTCCTGATGTAGCCTACCGTAAGCGTATTGCTTTTGATTAGGGATGCATGCTTCTCATGGCCGATACCGATAAGATATATGATCATTTCACATTTTTGTATTTTAAAAACTAGTTTATAATTTTTGGCTATGATTTCATTATCAGAATGCATTTATAACAATATGAATTTTACATTTTCAACCAATAATTTATCGTTACCGGTATAGATCACACATCCCTTTTTAAGTTATTCAACTTTAATTGAAATGAGAACTAAAAACACCTGAAGGATGTAAAGACTTGTCTAGTGTAAAGTGTCACACTTTTGATTTTGTGCAGTGACAGGCCTTGGTCTTTCCTGGAAAAAAAAATGCACCAAACATGCACATTTATCTCTTGTTTCAAGAGGACAGTACACTGTCCATATTAACAATGAATGCACCACAAAGCAATTATAATGATGCTCTAGTTTATGATACTGTAACTCAACCACAATGCATCATAAGAGCAAATAAATAGTTTCTACTTTGGCTTAAAGCTTTCTTATGCTGGCTCATCCATACAATGGTATTATTTTTGCATTATTAAGCACACTGGGCCATGTTTGAGTGCTTTCTTTTTATTCTTTCCAGTGCTCCTTTGTTTTGGCCTATGACAAAAAGCCTAGTGTCTTAGAAGGTATTATGTCTTCTTCTTATTATATCTTATATCTCTATAATGATTATATATATTATTATGAATATAAATAAAATGTTTTAAAACCTGTTGATTGTGAACCTATCTTTTTGTGTATTTTGTAACTTTCCATTAAACCTTATGGGTCTCCCATAGTGACCTTGCACAGTGCACAGCACCACCTAGTGATACAAATAATTAAATGCAGGTGTATGTATGGGAACAAGCCACAGTGTACATGTTGTAGTATTACCTAGTATTGCACAGTTTAACAGGGTAATTGGCCTAAGGGGAATTAGAGCACCAGCCTCTCTCTCTCTCTCTCTCTCTCTCTCTCTCTCTCTCTCTCTCTCTCTCTCTCTCTCTCTCTCTCTCTCTCCCCTCTCTCTCTCTCAATTCAAATGGCTTTATTGGCATGACGTAACACTGTACATATTGCCAAAGCAAGCGTTTGGAATTAAAAATAATAATAATAACAATAAAGGAAAACAATATTTACAATAAATTAATAATAATCAATACTCTATACTGTTGGTAATACTCTCTCTCTCTCTCTCTCTCTCTCTCTCTCTCTCTCTCTCTCTCATTCTATTTAATTCAAATCAAAGAGCTTTATTGGCTTGAACAAAAACATGTTGTTGCCAAAGCAATTAACACTAATAACATACTTCTACTACTATAGGAGCTGTTGTCCCTTCACCAAGGAGAACTTCTTCTGGGGTTAAAATATTGGTTATTTCCCTATTGTGGACAGTGAAGAGAACTTAACTCACAATGGAGGAGGAAGTCCATCTCTGTTTTGTTTTCTCCTGCAGTGAGCACAGACACGCTCCTCTCTGGGCAGCCATGTCAGTCTGTGTCTTTCAGTTTCTATGGCTAGTTGGTGGTCACTGAGCCTGTATTTGGGCAGGATTATTCTTTGTTTTATATCTTTGACACAGTGGAGATATTCAGCCAATTTATATTCTGTTTATGGTCAAATAACAATTTAGCCCACTGTGGGTTTTTGTTTAATTTATCCAGTGTTCTAAATATAGATCTTTTGATTGATTAATAATTAATTGTGATTGTGTTGTGTGATTGTGTTGTGTTGTTGTTTTAAATATTTTCTTCAAGTATGGACAGAAGGAACAAATAGAGACCAAAAACAGTTTCAGTGCACCTACAGGCCTGTGAATGTTGTGTTGTATAGACTCTCTTGCAAACATTGTGAACCTATCCATTAATATACAGCTAGTGCTTAATCATGTTCTGCAGGCGCCATCTTATGATCCTTTTTTTCTGCCTGGAAATACTTCCCTATAGTCCTATATATAGGTATGGCAACAGAACAAAAAGCTAATATAACAATGGCAGATTGTAGAAGAAAAGAAAACACTGAATTTTTCAAAAAGAACAACTATTAAGTATGCATTAAGTATGAATTAAATGTTCCTAAGATATCAGGAAAACTCGTCCAAATCGCTCATTTTACACAAGCTTCCTGCAGTTCTCGCATTAACAGTTTGAGTTACATGTACAGTTTATCAGCTGTACTGCACTGTTATTGTTATTGCATTGAATATAATATGAAATATCCATAAAATATGTCACCTTTAGTCAGGGGTTGTCACTTAACTCAATGATACACAAACAGGACGGTCGTAACTCGTAACTGGACTAAAGGCTACAATGTTGTATTGCTGCCCTCTAGTGTTACATTTTGTTATGAAGCCCAATATTCTACAAATATTCCATCTGCATCTTTATTTCAGTCGAGTTATCCAGGTTGAGTAAAAACACTTTCTCCAACTGCTGCCAGGTCTCTAAACAGCTTCCTCCTATGAAGTGAGTTACTCTGGCACTGGATAAGGAAGTATTTCATGGTCACTGAGTCTCCACACTTGTCATCTGGGTGTTTCCCAATCATAGCCAGCCCACTCCTAAACCCACAGTGCCCAAGCCCCGACCTGGTTATGACAACTGAATGTTTTCTTTTGAAGGCAGAGTTTCTCTTTGCTTTTTCCACAGTTTTCTGTAAGACATCCCTTTCCTTTTTTTCCTCCATTTATTCTGACACATTTTTTGACTGACTTGTTTATGATTCATGATAATGTATTCTGACAGTCAACATTGTAGGGCAACTAATACTTATGAGCCGTGTTCTTTGCCAAGTAATATACTTCCTTGTTTCCCTCTACACCCATGTGGGTTGGTACCCTAATACAACCTACCTTACACCCTGCCTTGTTATAATGTTTGATGTAAATTAATGTTTTACATGAAATAAATCTTTTTCTTTTGTTATTATCTATATGCATAGCTTAGCTTCAGGTCCTGGGATTATCCAAGATCGAACAATTGACCAACAGACTGGAGAGAACATATTTTTAGTAATACCACCTATTTCAACTTGCAGTCTACTGTGTAACATTAAAAGTGTTACTATACTTATTTGCGAGTCCTGACAACTTAATTTGCTATTTTGTTATTTTATGGGATGGCACACAACACAAGGTTGTACAAAGACATAAAAGTTTGCAATCGCTTCATGCTACACTCATAGAAAAACATAAGTACATTTATAGCAGAATACAACAACATATAAAATAAATCAAATCAAATCAAACCACACATACAGTGTATATACATACTGCACAACACATACTAATATGGTGTACGTAACTCTTCCAAGTTCAGTCCATCATTGGAAGTGTGAATCCTCCGCTTAGCACTTATGACACAGTGGGGCTGTGGTTATTGACCAATCAAAGTGCAGTATTTTAAATAGTTTTTTAAGTCCTTCATTCGCTTGAGGTGGTAAAGGAAAACACAATCAATGCTAGGTGGTTAATTTGTATTAATATTATTTGATAATTAAATTTAGAACATTTCACACCATACAGCTACTGACAAAATATTAAAAGGAAACATCCATATCAGTCAGTATGTTTGTCATCATTGCAGAGACCTGCCAGACCCTGAGCAGGCAGAGGTGACAGTGGGAAGCCTCCATACTGGCTGCTCATGGTCCTCCACGCTGTGTTGGATGGGCACTGCTGCTGAGCTAGAAGCTGTTTCCTTGTGTCTCTCCTCTTGTTACAGAGCAGGTAGATCATCTCAATGATGTTGAGGAGCACCGAAATTCCTGAAACTGCAAGCATGAAGATGATGAAGATTGTCTTCTCTGTAGGACGAGAAATGTAACACTGGGCACCGCTGTAACGGGCACAAGGTGGAGACATAGTACAGTGAAAGTAGGAGACCATGTTCATGGGGCCAAATATGTAGAACTGGCCCACACCGAATCCCACCTCCAGGAAGATCTTAAAGACCAGCTGGGTCATGTAAGTGCAAAAGAGGATGCCTTTTATCTTCACCTTCCCTCTGTCATCTGTATACTTTGGCTTCCTCATTAAAGTTATGTTAGTGCTGTCCTGCAGCTGCTCCATCATCCTCTTCTCTTTGTGGATGATGTGGACAGCATGACCCAGGTAGACCAGGGTTGGGGTGGCCACAAAAGTGATTTGTAGGACCCAGTAATGAATGTAGGACATTGGGAACATCCAGTTGTAGCAGGCATGTTGACATCCTGGTTCCAAGCTGTCACAGTAGAACTCTGACACTTCATCTCCCCAGACTTTGTCCGCAGCAGCACCCAGGACAAAGATCCTGAAGAGGAAGAGGACACTCATCCAGATTTTACCCACCACAGTGGAGTGAGATTGAACCCTGTCTAGTAGTGAGGAAAGGTAAGACCAGTCACCCATGGCTGGATACAAATGTCTGAAGTAGAGAAGAAACAACACATTTAACTCAAAGTTCCGGGTTGAAAAATAAATGTGACTAGTACAAAGATGAAGAATTATAATATTCTATATATCTTATATAGCAAGGTGTTTTGCTAAGATAAATCATTGTCTGCATAAAACAAAAATAACTCTAGTTCTGTTTAAGGGCAAGACAATAGTAAAACAATAGTAGTCTACAACAGGTTCGCCTAAAATTTTTTATTAATAATCAGAACTGAATCCTTTAAACTTCCTTATCTACTTGTATGAAGCCACACTAATCAAACTTTTAGGAGAAAACTTCAAAACATTTTCAATTAAATTCAATTCAATTTTATTTGTATAGCGCCAATTCATAACAGAAGTTATCTCAGGAAACTTTTCAAATAGAGCAGGTCTAGACCAAACTCTTTAAAACATTATTTACAGAGACCCAACAGTACCACCATGAGCAAGCACTAGAGACAGACAGACAGACAGACAGACAGACAGACAGACAGACAGACAGACAGACAGGTGCACAGCAACAACAGTATTGGCTTTAAAGCTGGTCATGTGATTAATCACATACAGTTTATGTCTCGTGGTAGACATCAGACACAAGGAGTCATGGACATATATCTGCAATATTGTTAATTTGTTTAATCTAGTGTCACACTGACAACAACAGACAAAAAAGATGGCATGGCGTGGAAAGAGGGTGTTAACAAAGTCAATGATATTCTTTCTATAGAAATACAGTATAATTTATAGACACAAGCTTGTCATAAAAACAATTTACTATATATAATATGTTGAGGTGGTAATGTGGAATTATGACTGATTTGTCTCAAATAAACACTGAAATACTGTGACACAATAACGTGTTAATTAACGTGAATGTTTTAATTCAAGGAAACATAAAATGTACTTGCCTGTCAGGCTTCAGATATTATATATTCTTTTCCATGAGCCCATCTCAGTAGAGCCAGAATGTGTGCAACAAAAGACATGATACAGTGACCAGGATGATACTTAAATACTGTTGAGTCCTGTGGGTTTGGTCTTACTGACATTTCAGTCTGCCGCTCACAGCTTCTCCTTTCAGTCAGACAAACTCGTGAGGATTTTGATGAGTCTGATGAAATGTTTCATCACTCTCAGTTCCTGTAAAGGAAACCTCGTTGACCTGAAACACTCATATTTTGCCTTACCTCCCAGTTTGATGAAAATGTGTCATGTGTTACACCCAAATTGTTAAGCATGTATTCATTTCGTACCACACCCTGTTTATGTGAAATGTTAATGTACAGAAATTAGTCTTATTAGTTTGCCCAGTCTTCTGAGGTCAAAAAGTATACTTCATTGTGTCAAATCTTTTACAATTACTGCCGGGAGGTCAGAGATTACTTAAATAATGGAGTATAATAAATAACACAAAAGATGTTAATTCCACTCAAAATGTTCACATTTAATTCCATATCAGTAGCGGTATACACTACTTTTGAGGCAGGTGTCTCTTGAAATCACAAAGCATGCCAGTGATTAAAGGTCACTGGCTCCCTTTGTAATGATTAAAGGTCCCTTACAAAGGGAGCGGGTCTTCCGCAACACAATCCGCCATTTTGAAACACCATGTTTCTACAGTAGCCCAGAACAGACAAACCACCACTTGACAAAGAGTTTTTAGCAACTTTAACGCTACATGCCGCTAAATCTTACACACTGGACTTTAATATGACAATGATAATCTCTTCATGTACAGAAAAATAACCTACTGCTCAATGTCTTTGATTGCTGGAGTCACTGACAGGAGTTGGACTACTCTCTTTTGACTCGTTTGTAGCAGTAATATGTTTGTGAAAATATTAAAGGAGAGAAATAGGCAATGTAGTATGTAGTAACATAATCTTGATTTATATTTGATCAGTAGGGGAGAGTGGGGTAAGATGAGCCATTTTTCATATTTAGGATCACTACATCAAGGCAACCATAGTTTTGTCGCTAACTAATATATCTGCATATATTTCAGGATATTGTGCATCCCTTCAAACAAACAGAATGAGTATAACCGTAACTGTTTTGATAATATAGCATGTCCAAAAAAAGTGGTCCCGTGTATGGGGTAAATTGAGCATAGGAGCGGGGTAAGTTGAGCCGTATGCTTTTATGCTAGGTTTATGACCTCATGTTGTAGCTCATAGATACCACAATTGATGTATAAAACAAATGTAAAATTATCTATTTTGGTCTAAACACAATTCTCATGAAACTTATGATAGACTAAATTCAGTGAAAAATGATTTTTTTGGAAATAAATATCTAACCACTTTACCCATGTGGTTCTTACATTCACAGACTCCATGAAATGAAGCCTTCCTCCTAAATATTTGGTCACATGAGCAATGTTTTTTTACCATTTCCTAGCAACAAGGGGTGGCTCAACTTACCCTTTGGCTCAATTTAACCCACTCTCCCCTACTGCCTAGTTTGACAGTTTGATCTGAGAATGATTTGTAAGTCACGCCCTCCAGCATACTCTGCGTTAAGACAGTGGTTTACTCTAAAGGACCATAATCTACAAAATGAACATCATGCTGTATGGAGGAAAACTTGAAACTAGAGATTGACCATAACCATAACACATGACCATTGACCATAAACTCATTAGCAACTATTAACTATTAACTATTTACTTAGCTAATAAATCATATAAGAAGAACAGTCATTATTTCTTTATTTATAAATGTACATGCTATCTGTCTTTTATTTATATTGCAGCCAATAAAATATACAATGGTGTCAATGGAAGACACACACCCCCATTTACATCAGTGGCGCTGCAGTGGAGCAGGTGAACAGTTTTAGGTACCTGGGAATAAACGTCACAGAGAACCCGTCCTCTACAACTTCTACATAGGCTGAGCAAGGACAGAAACAACTGTATTTCTTAAGAAACTTAAAGGGTAAATGTACTGTACTTATATAGCGCTTTTCTAGTCTTTCGACCTGTACACCACATGCCACACTCACCCATCCATACACTGATGGCAGCGGCATGCAATGTGCCAACTGCTCATCAGAAAGAAAACTAATACACATACATACACACAGCATCAGGTGGAATTTGGGGTTCAGTGTTTTGCTGAAGGACACTTTGACAAGGAAAACCCACTACAGAAGCTTCCTCTGCTGTACCACCAGACTTAAAGACAGCTTCTTCCCTCAGGAAATTAATTCTAAGAAATTGCTAAAATATATATATATATATATATATATATATATATATATATTTGTGTTATTAATCAATTGTATTGAATATAATTAAACTGAATTTCATACAACCCTGCATTGTAAAATGACGACGGAGCAGTATTTGATAACTTGCAAGTTATAACAGGATGAAAAAAGCAGGATCCATTTTAAGGATCCATTTTAAGGCCCCCTATGATGTCGGTATTTTTTTGGCAATACCAAAAACCAACTAATGAATCCAGCCTTGGCTACAGTCTTTTGGAGCTGCTTACATATCAGCACATAGCTCACGGTTGCGTGAGGAGTGTGGGTTAGTCATTTATATTGGAACAGCTGATCTTGTGTCAGTTCTTGTCAGCAGTAGCTGTCAATTCAGAAGTCCATTTCAACACTACTGAGTGACTTACGGTCATGTCGTTTGGGTGTGTGGGTGGGTCAGTCAGACATGGAATCTGATGATTCTGCAATCTTAGCCTGAATAATAAAAAGGAAGTGAAATAATTCTGGTCACAGTACAGGGACAGACTGAACAAGGCAGTGGTCATACTGAGGTAGGAACAGTTATTACTGTATGAAGAGTTTATTATTGCAAAATACAATATCAGTTATTAATCAGGTAAAATATGATAACCATGATGGAGAATTTAACTTGTTTATATTTTACAAACCTGAGGAATGGAAGTTTGATTAATCAGCAGTCCTAGACAACAAAATATATAGTGTATGTATGTATATATTATAAAATCTCAATAACACACCTGAGAAATGTGTCTAAATGTGTCTTTAACTAGAGGCATCCTGATATGGTCTAAATGTGATATCAGATACTATTTGAAATCTATCTCATCTATGGGATGCAAAAAATCTGGCAGATCCCATCAAGTAATATTAGCATTGGTGTTGGTGAATGAATAAAAATTACAAATAAATAATTTAGTGGCATCATACATTATGAAAAAATAATTTTTTAAACAAATGCACATGAATCACATATAAAATCTTTGTATCCTATTATTCTTCTATCTATAATACTGGTGTTGATTTTTTTTATTAGGTAACCCCTGAGCAACACTTGAAATGTGTTTTAATATTGTCTGTTGTAACCTATTCGAAAACTAGAATTCTGTATTAGATTTGTTTCTGAGAACATTTTCTCAAAGCTGCACATGCTCTCCAGTCTCTGCATTGACTTTTACTGTCAAGTCAGTCCATATTACATAATGGTTTCACTATGAAAAATACAGATCTCTGAAGTCTTTCTGCTCTGCAACATTTCCTACAATTTAAACTACAGCAACAGGTCCTCATACTGAAACAGCAAAAAAGGTCATTGTTCAGTGTGTGTTGCAAACTAGCCATGTGACTGTTCCACTCATGACCTGTCATCTCTATGGTTAAGACTGCTGAATTCAAGTATGTATCTCCATCTTTGGTGCAATCTGTGGTGCGAGTTCACCTTTGTTTAACTTTGCCTGTGTGTGTGTGCACAGCCAGCTGCTACAAACAC
Organism: Dicentrarchus labrax; assembly: GCF_905237075.1. Classification (NCBI taxonomy): domain Eukaryota; kingdom Metazoa; phylum Chordata; class Actinopteri; family Moronidae; genus Dicentrarchus; species Dicentrarchus labrax. The sequence continues at coordinate 37,400,122 of NW_026136719.1, forward strand.
TGATGCACTGTGTATAAGGCTGGATTAAGGCTGTGCTATTGTGGTTTGGTCATTTAATTGACCACAAATTTCTTTGAGAATGTGCACCGCTATAGCACTGTATGTACCATTAACCTGCAGTGCTTTCTTTGAACTCTGAAATCTGCAGTAACTTTTATAAAAGTAACTTGTTGTCATATTTGCAGAAACTTTCACCATATCCTGACAGTACTGCATGAAAAAAATCTGGTTCCTCTGGCTCCTCCTAGTGCTTGTAATGGCATTTGCATGAATCCATCTGGCCTGAAGGAAAACAATCAATCAGAGCCAAGAAAGATAGTTGAAAGTTACTTTTTAGTTACTTTTTATTAAATTATATATATACACATACATATATATATATATATATATATATGTGTGCACTATATTCTATAATATGCACTATAATAATAATAATAATAATAATAATAATAATAATAAAAGTAATAATGGTTATACAAAATAATCTGGCACATCTGCCCTGATCAAATAATAGCATTTTACCTATGTGAATCTTAAAATGTACATTACATCAACCTGTCTGTTCATACATAAATGTGGACTGATCATTGTATTGCTGCTGTACATCATTTTCTTGAAATTCTGACATTTCTTATCTCAATGTTTGCTAGGTCCTGGGTCAACTGTATATTCATCACTGGTTTATTTCTCTTCTCTCTAGTAGACTGTGATCATGGGGGAGTGGTCCTTCCTGTCTGCTCTGTTGGACAAGGTGCAGTCACACTCCACTGTAGTGGGGAAGGTCTGGATGACTGTTCTTTTCCTCTTCAGGATCTTCATCCTGGCTGCTGGCATAGATAAAATATGGGGAGATGAACAATCAAACATGGACTGTAACACCAAAAGTCCTGGCTGCAAGAACGCATGCTACAACCAGTCCTTCCCCATATCTCACACACGCTTCTGGGTCCTCCAGATCCTCTTCGTCTCCACACCGACACTCATCTATCTAGGCCACGTCCTGCTGGTGATTCGCAGAGAAAACAAGCTGAGGAGACGTGTGGAGCAGAAACTTAGTAAGAATGGGATGATCAAAGCTCCAAAATATTCAGATGAACATGGCAAAGTTCAGCTCAAGGGCATTCTGCTGGTCAGCTACATGATGCAGCTGCTGTTCAAGATCCTGCTTGAATTGGCATTCCTTGTAGGCCAGTATTACCTCTATGGCTTCCTATTTATGCCCAGTAAAATTACGTTTTCTGAATACCCCTGTCAGACACCAGTAGACTGCTTTATAAGTCGTCCAACAGAGAAAACCATCTTTATTCTCTTTATGATGGCAATGGCCATCCTCTCTGTGATCCTGAACATAGTGGAGATGTTTCACCTGATGATCTCAAAGATGATGGAGAAGAAAAGGAGGAACAGTGGCTCCATTCCCCCAGATATGTACAGTCTCAACAAACCAAACCACAATTCAACTGAGAGAGTTACACTTTGTTGAAGGACTGTCAGCACAGATCAGCTTTGAGATGGATCATGAGCCAGTCTGTGCAGGACCTTGCTTGTTACTCAATAAATATTGACAGAACTATGTCACATCCAGTTTAAAATTGTCAGAGTACGATAGCCATCTTGTGTACCAAAAGTAACACATTATATTTTTTACTTTTTATTTCATGTAAATAATTCAGGTCAGTGGTAAGTAGCAGGATATATTGTATTCTATCCTGCTACTTACTATTTGGAATTATATAAAAGCGGTCAGTGTAAACAGGTCTTCATCTGATCTAAGGACTATTAAATGTGGAGAACTTTAACTGACTTCTGAGTTTACAGTTAAAGCAGGAGAATATTTAAATACCAGTAAAAAAAATAGTGTTACATATTTCAAGTTGAATTAGATCAATAACTGTCTGGTGAGTTAGTTCTTTCGATACGAAATGAAACAAAGGATAGCATTTATAGCAAGGCGAGTCACATTCTCTCACACTCTTTTTTTTTTTATCTCTACATAGTGTGGCTGAAGCTCTGGTTCAGGGTCACTTACATTTTGAGTCTGACCATTACAGAAACAGTTGAGTAGATTTATATTGTTTCATTTTAATAGTTTCTTTCCTTAAAACGCAACTCTTTATTTTAGTACTGATTTTTAATCATGAAATACATTTTAAAAAGCAAAGTGGAGCATGCACTTGTTCAGTGCACAGTACAGGAGCTGGCCATCAGAATTATTCACAGGGGTCAAAGCTGAAGTACATGATCACACTCTTTAAACTGCTTTTTACCACAGGCATGAATCACTGTTATGACATTAAACACTGATTATCAGACATTTAATTATGAACAGTCTTTCATTAAGACAATCTTTGTGGCTTTGCTTTTAGAGGTGTCCACACTTTTTATGCCAGGGGCCACACAAGTAAGTTAATCAAGAGTCTACACCTGTACAGCTGAAAGTACAAAAAGATTTTTGTGTCACTATTAAATAGAAAAAGTCTCCTAATGTGAATAGGAAAGCAGGGCCTTGGATTGAAGAATTGTTGTCAGGTCAGATGCAAGTCTTGTGGAGATTCAAAGTACATCGGGGAAGGCTATCAGTCATTTTGGAAAATTTTAACAAATTAAGCAGGGTAAATTTAAATCTTAAAACAATTCACAGGTCTTGTAATTTAAGTCATTGGGCAGCACATGGCGGACTGGCAGTAATGTGGACATGCCTGTATAGAATCCAATGATTTACATGTTTTCAGAGTGTATTAACTTAATTTGAAATCACCTATTTTGTTATAATGCTGCATTTTGTATTGGTGAGTATTTAATAACTGTATGATGGATGATGTGTTTCATTTTCCTGCTAAATTAATTTCTTATCATTTTGCTCTGTCATGTTCATTGATGTTTCAGGGTGAAGGTGCACAGATGCAAAAGTAAAGATTTCATAAGCTTTTTATTGGACTGACTGTAGATTTCATTGCTGTCCTGTAAAAAGTTAACTTTAGTTTGTTAGTGTACATTTTAACACCTTTAATTATGCAGTTCTACATTAAACTGCCTTTATTTATCCACTTAAAGAAAAATATTTTAATTACTAATGATTTTCATCAGTGTAATAGAGTTGGCTAAGTCGCCATTTGTCTTAAAGTATACAACTTCAGGTGTCCTGAGATAACGTTTGCTATGAATTAGCGCTATACAAATAAAATTGAATTGAAAATTGAATTGAATTCCATTATCGCAGAGTACATGAGGGGATATGGTTTGTTTCTGGCAACGAATGTGAATGGTCGGCCTGATATTCATCTGGTCAGCCACTAACTCCAGGTGGGTGACCTTTGACCTGTTGATGCTTACAGTTATAAAAAGGATAAAGCAAAAGTCCTGTAAATCTAATATTGCCCAACAGCTGTCCTGTTTTGTTGATTTGCAACATGCTTGCTCATAGTGGGCTAATACAACCAGAGAAACAGTATTAAAATAATAATAAAGCTTATAAACCCAAGCTTATAATAAACATGAAAGCAGGTTTGACAACCATCTGATCTGAAACAGCATTCCACTGTGAAGCTATGTTGCCTGACAGACAAATGAATGTAGTGGATTAGAAAGCTACTGATAAACAGTCCACTTTTAAAAGTGAGATGTCAATGCCTGTGAATACTCCAGTACGACTCAAACCAGCATATCAATAAGAACACAGAACAAAGAATAATTGAAGGCAACAAAATATATCACAGTAATATTTTGTTGGCTTTATTGATTTTCAAAGCGGATGTGAAACTAATGAAACTCAGTGGCTTGTGGGTGGTAAGAAATAAATCCAAAGACACTGGCCGCATTCACATTTTCCACACAGTTGGTCATTAATGTAAGGATACAAAGTAAGTGTACTGTATAATAATATCATGGGAGTGGATGTAGGTGCCAAGGAAAATGTTGTATTGGCTGTATTGACACTAATGGAGTATAGGCCTAAAAGTGCTGTGGTTAAAAAACATCTGTCAGCTTTTATTATTAATTCATAATTCCATTGCTCTGACTGGCAAATGAGGAAGCAAAAAAAACCAAAAAAAAAACCACCTGAACCAATTTAGTTTTTTATTCTCAAGCTACGGAAGGTAACTAAATCAAACATTAAATTGATGTACCCCATGGAAAAATGTGATATGACGTACATTATTGTGGTTTTTCACCCCCACACACAAAGTGACAGTTCTTCATAATTCTTCATATTTTGGCTTTCTTTGAAACCTCTTGGTCCCAGTCAGTTTCAAGGACATCATTACTTAACTCAACAGAGCCAAACAGAGACAGCCCTGAGAACAGACCCTTTGAGCCACCAACACTACTAGGTGGAGTGCCTATTTCAAAACTCTTTCTCTTCTTCAGATTTACAGTACTTTGGTAGTCAGGACCATCATCAGCATAAGTAGGTTCTTTCTGATTTTCTTTGCACCTTGTTTTAGTTGGTAACTCTGTCCCTTGTTCGTGTTTTTGTCCTTGTGTGAGCTCAGTGGTTGGGGGTGTTAATGTGTCCCTTACTTTGCCCATGATCTTCTTTCCCAAGGGACTGTATTCGGGGGAATTTAGAGTTTTTTTGTCTTTAGAATTCCCTCTCAAGCATTCAGCACTATCTCTTTTAAGGGGACTTTCTTCCACTCCAGTAGGAGGATTTTTTTCCACTCTCATCTGAGTTGTGGTCGTGGGTTCAGCTGTGCAGGTGAATGTGAATACTGAGAGTTTAGCCAGGGTTGAGGAGGCTACAGTGGACTTGGTGTGGCCTGATTTGGATGGTGCTGAACCATAAACCCAAGTGCTTGGTTTTAAAGGTGGGGTGCAAGTAGAGCTAACTACTTTACTCTCATAACCGGTGTTGACTCTATGTTGTAGACAGAGATTTTCGGTATCATCCATCCCCTTTATTCTACCTACAGTTTCCCCATGTCCCCATTTGCGCTTTCCAAAGGATAAAACATTCTTACCCAGCTCTTTTGATGTAGAACAAATACTGGCTTCAGACCTACTGTCTCCAACCTCACAGACACAGCTCACCTGGTTTCTCATGCTTACACCTTCAGAAGTAATTATGTTCTGGTCCTGGTTATTCTGTCTCCTATTCTTCTCTGTGTCTGTAACTGTTTCTGGCTTCTGTTTACTGATTCTGCCTTCTGTGTGAGCATGAAAATATCTGCTCCCTGGGTTACATCCAGGTTGGAACACTGCGCTGAAATCTGAGTTGGCAGTGTGGCTGAGGACTAAAGGTCTCATCTTCCTTGGTTTGAATTTAAAGCCTGAAAACTTTTCATGCAATTCTTTACATGTTCCCGCTTCAGCTTCCATCTTTTCGCTTAGCACAGCACTAATGTTCTTAATACCAGTCCGATCCTTATTGTCTTCCTTAGCAAATGTACTTTCTTTGCCAGAAGAAAGGTTATCCTGAACTAGGATATTGGGGGGGTGGTGCTTACCTGATGACAGTGTGCTGCTAGTGTGGGATTTTGTAACATTTTTACAAACAAACTCCACCGTTTCTCTATGTTCTCCTTCTCCCTTTTTGTCACACTGCTGATTATTCAGCTCCAGCTCCCAGAGTCTTCTTCCTCTCAGATTCTTAGAGACTTTCTGAAACACACACCCCAATGACTCTGGATGTTTTGTATCTTTCTGTCTCTCAGGTTGCTTTATCCCCTCTTGGGTTACAGAGGTTTTTTCTTTGTTTTCATTTTCGCTTTTTTGGTTTTCTTCTTCTAAAGCAGAGGTAATTGTTCCAAACTGATTTGAAACTACATCATGATTTAAGGTTGAGCCAATGTTACTTGAAATGTCCTTCTCAGTTTGACCGTTTGGCTGTTTGGTTACTGTAGACATTTCTGACCAACTGGAGTTTGGTTTTCTATTTTGGTTTTCTTGAGTAGAAGTAATTATGGGTGAGACCATACCATCTGGCAACAGTGATGGAGTGATGGAGATAAACCAGTCCAAGCCATCATCCTTGTAGTTACTGGTGATGTCATGGTGATGTGTTTCGTCCATGGAATTTGTGTCGCTGAGTTGATGCTGGTAATTATGAGTTGGTGGGGAGGACTCTGAGGTGTTGCTCTTTAACCTAGTGAAAAAAAAAATGCAGGTGAACTCTTTTTTGATGAAAACTCTCCATGGTCATCCAAACACTACTTAGACATAACTCATTTTCCACTTGCCACCCTTTTTCGCCTCTGAAAGCCTCCCAATCAGAGGCAAATTGGGACTCACTTTCGTGAGGACGATCGCAAGATATTTAATCAATTGTGAAGGTGTATGAATGAGTTAGTTTCTGTTTGATGGACTTTGCAATCACTGTGTGAATGTGTGAAAGGGTGAATGTGGCACTTAGTGTAAAAGCAGTCCGAAGACTAGAAAGGCGCTATACAGGTGTATAGGTTAGTGTATGTATGATAAGTAGTAGTCTGATGTTGACTTCTGTTTGTTATTAGCTGGATTAATGATTTAATAATGCATGTATTGAATATGACTAATTAAACATGATGTGCTTGTTATTAATGACTCCTGATGAAACATAGTTCTGGGACCAGGCAGACTCCATCTGTTCAACGGCAGAGTTTGATCAGGCTACAGGCTGGGATGAGGAAGTTGTCAGATAGGAATGCTCATTGACAGCTTTGATTTCTTTGTGATTTCTTGACAATAATAAGAAAAAAACAAAAGCCACATCATTTAAGCAATGCAATGTGCATATCAATCACTAGCACTATAACTGGGATTCAACAAATGGAAAAAGCAGTCGGTTACCTGGCCAGTCTGTCCATCTCTTTCTGAAGTAACAGTGGCAGGTTCAGTCCTTCCAGCAGTATCCGACACTGGGTTTGGTACTGCTTACTGGGGTCAGCAGGGAATGAGGTGAGTAATGTATTTACATTTCCCAGCAGAGCGCCACCCTGAAACGGTAAATGGATTGTACTTATATAGCGCCTTTCTAGTCTTTCCGACCACTCAAAGCGCTTTACACTATATGCCACATTCACACACACATTCACACGCCGATGACACAGCATCAGGAGCAATTTGGGGTTCATTTTGTTAGAATTGTTTATTAATATTTTTGACCATATTGAACAGTTACTGGACTTTTAAATAGCTATATAATAATAGCGTACATTCAAACTGCATAAAACACAAAAAACACAAATGCTCTGACCTAAAGACATAACTCTCAGAGAGGGACGAAAACACAGAGGGATGATGGAAAGCACGAGGGAGAGTGTGTTAATGACTCTGGCACTCTCAGATCCAATGTTACAGTAAATGCAGAAAAATCTGTTAATATCCTGTTTAAACAGAGCATCTACGTCCCGTGTCCAAATTGAACTAAATTTGACCTGAACTTTGTTGGGTCTTCAGATATACACCTGCCAACAACAAAGTCAACAGGATGGTGATACAGTGATAAAATAAGCTGTGGCGTTTCCAGTCTTTGCTGGCACACATTTACAGCAAACTTTACAACATAATTCACCAAACTGATTCATGTTGAACTTTTTTTTCACCAAATCAATGCCATCTTGTTGCTTTTTTTTTTACTTCAAGGGTGTTGTGGCAGTTGAACTGTGAAGGAACCTTCATCCCCTCTGTCTCAACAGATTTTTTAAACAAAAACAATAGCAACTGATGCATTTAGCTCATCTCAGCCAACACCGCTGTCCTTTTTTTTTCTTTGGAAAGCAGCTGTCCTTCCACAAAAGGCTGTCATGTTACTGATTAATAATAACAGTTTCAATGATGTGACTGGTCTGCATCATCAATCACTATACTCAACATAATTATTATTTTTTGTAATTATTCATTATTATTATTATTATTTTAGTCATATTATTATAATCATTATTATTCATCATTCACCGTCATTATGGCTGTTGTCGTTGTCATCATCATCATCATTAGGCATTACTAGTATAATTGTTACTGTCTTTCTCTCTTTACCCTACACCGCCACCCCCCCTAAGGCAGAGGAACCTGATCTTTTCACAGATCATCTGTCTCATGTACTACTGTCAGGAAACAGTGAAAGTTTCAGTAAATGTTACAAAAGGTTTTTTTCATAAAAGTTACCTACTGCAGCTTTAAGTATACAGTATATTTTGTGTGCATTGACTAGCTCCTTGTCATTGTCTAATGAAAACTAAAAATTGTTCCGTAATGGACGATCACGCAGCAATGTGTAAAAGAAACAGTTGCAAACAAGAAACAAACAAAAATACATTACTCAAAAAGACATTATAGATCATTATTAATGTTGCAAAGTATGTCATTTTGGTTTCTCCTTACCTGCATGGAGCACTCCATGACACAGACAGCCATAACAGCATCCTCTATGGTCACGGTCTCTCTGTACATGAGCCTGGCATGGGCTGTAAGGTTAAAAACAATCCAGGGTGAGTGGTACAGTTCTGCTGGTTTCAGCTATGAGCGTGATGAGTGTGAACTGTAAAATGTATTATGTATATATGTGTTAATTTCGTTAATGAAAACTATGACGTCAACAACCTTTCTTAGGCTAAGGCCAGACGTTGATAATGTTAGTGGTGGGTTACCATATTTAAAAAATAATAATAATAATTTTAAAAAAAATTCATGATATTTTCCCCCAATAAGTAAAGGACACCATCTAACCCTGGGCCTACTAAAAATATTAATGATTACATTGAAAATTGACCCTGAGCTGTTTACTGGCAAAAATCACAGGTCAGATGATCTGAGCTATTGTTAATTATTATTATCATTAAATAGACAGCAGCAAAAATTTAGAAAAAAATAATGCCATTTAGATCATGGATCCTGATTGCAATTAAATTGATATTATCTTTTGGCCAGATTAAGTTCCCAATACCTATGCCATTATTATTATTTTTTTTTTTATTTGAACAGGGACAGTGCACAATAAAACAGTAACCCTGTATATGACAAGGAAAGATGCATTGCACCGGGTTTTAGCAAGTTGCTATTTTCCACCCGTAGTCCCTGGGCAGGTACATGGAACATACAATAAATTAAAAACAGTTACTAAATTCACTAGTGTGTGATTGTGTGTGTGAATGGGTGAGCATAGAGTCATTGTGGGGCACTTTGGATAGGAAGCATTCTATTGGTCCTGATGAGCAGGTTGGGGACTTGCAGGGCAGCCTTTGCCATTAGTGTTGGGTAAATGTTAGATTGTGTTGTGTGCTTTGAGTGGTCAGGCAAGGTTAGGGGTTAGATATATAAATACAGTCCATTACCATTTACTATTGTTGGTGGTTTAAAGTGCAACCAGATGCTTCATTTCTGCTAGTTCCCTCCCTATCAACAAATTTAAAAAAATTTACCTTTTTTGAAACTTTTTATTTTGTATATTTTGTTGCTTCTTCTTTGCTGCGGTGTCCTGGGGTGTGGGCATCAAGGCAAAGGACGCCAACAGACTAAACAAACTCATTAAGAAGGCCGAGTCTGTTGTTGGCTCTAAGCTTGTCACCCTGGAGGAGGTGGTGGAGGAGAGGATGCTGGCAAAACTGCTGGCAATCATGGACAATCCCTCCAACCCCCTCCACACAACACTGGACAAGCTAAAGAGCAGCTTCAGCAACAGACTCATTCATCCCCGCTGCTCTAAGGAACGATATAGAAAATCGTTCCTCCCCACTGCAATAAGACTTTCTAATAATATCTGACTCTTAATCAGCTGCTATAACATTATAATTTCCCTTCGGGGATAAATAAAGTATTTCTATACATCTATAAACACGTAACAGTGTTGTTTCCTGAACCAGACAGCAATCGTACTATGTTCCTGAGTCGGACACTTCAAACCGTACATAAGTCCAAGTAATTTATACATTTTACAGTCTTCATGTGGATTTTCTTACACTACATTAACTTTTATGTCTAATTATTATACGAAAGTTACTTTAATGAGAGAAAGTCGCAAGAATGCTTAGATTGCACTTGGGCGACGAATAGAGCGTTGTAGAAACTCAATTTTGCTCTTACGTTTCTGTAGAAGAACAGAGAAGGAAAGAAAGAAAGAAGAGAGAGAGAGAGAGAGAGAGAGAGAGAGAGAGAGAGAGAAGAGACAAAGTGAAGAAAGGCAGAAAAAAGACAGAAGTGCAGAAAGAAGGGAAGAAGACAGGAGACAGAAGTAGATAGGAAAGAGACAGGAAGAAAGGTAGATAAGGGGTGTGGGTGTGTGTATAAGAGAGAAATTAGTTTTTATTCCTTTAGAGGTGCATCAAATGGTTTAAAAAAAAAGGTGGATTTAGAAATTGAAATGCTGCTTTGGTTTGAGGTAAATATATTTGTGTGTATGCATTTGGTAAATACATCTATACGTGTTAAAGGGACACTTCACCCATTTGCATTAAGCTTTGTATCATTAGAACCCCAGTCATATTTTTGAATGGTTGTGCATCATTCCCTCACTTTTCCTGAGGGGAGAAATACAGATTTTAGTGTTGCACTTCCTGCTTCCAATGATGTAAAAATTGTCATTTTGCGTCATTGGAAGCAGGAAGTCTCATATCTCTGTAGAGGGGGTGAGACTACAAACACTACTTCCTCATTTTTTTTTCACTCACGCTACAGACCTATTACAGATCAGTGGGTGGGACTTCACTTGCAGAAACTAAAAAATATAACCGCCTTGTTTGGAAGCTAAGCGGAGGCGCTGGCGAGCCAGATGTTACGACTATGTTAATCAATGTAATATGGAAGACATTTTGAAAGTATGATGGTCGAATCAGATGTTCGTGGCTACCTTTATGAGCTGCAATATAGCGAAGAGTTGCATTGCTAACTACTGTGGCACGCTAAACAGAAAGACCATGCATCGCTAACTGTGTGCTCAATGTCTTGTAGACAATACCGCCTAACAGCCTTTCTGGAATGGGTCCTGCAAGGCGAGAGATTGGGTCGAGGCGTCGTTTTACCCGCTTATGTGGTGCAGGCTATCCGACAGAAATATCCAGCTCCAGATGGCCAGTACTGCGGCACCAAGGAGTTGAGGACGCTCAGGAGGAACTATAACTGTCATTGTTAACATATTTCTTTTTGTTGTTGTTGATATATTTCTGTAAATAAATGGTTTACATTCACCTTGTTGTAGTCCTTGATAGTGTTAGTGGGAGTGGCTTGCGGAGCTGTGCAGTGTGGGAGTTGTTGTCTTTAATACAAATGCGCCCTAAAGTCACTTTCTGTCTTTTCTCAGTCAAATAGGCACCAAATTCAAAATGTATGTTACATTTCGACTACATATATAACCCACTTTCAATAAATATTAATGTTTCCACGGGTGAAATGCTCCTTTAATGTAACTTGAAATGTACCTATAAACCAGAATTTTACTTTCATTACTGACTGGAAAAAAATAATATGCCTTTTCAGATGCCTAACATCAGGCAAAGGAAGACAAGGAAGTGGACCCCATAGGCCATGGGACAGGCGATCCAGGAGGTACGGAGGGAGGGCGTCATTCCCCTTTGCACACTTCACACATCCTGCAGCCTCTGGATATGAGTTCCTTTGGACCCTGGAAGGCAGATCTCTCTGGTGTTACAGGAGGATCTGTCAGCAGTGAGCCACTCCTTCTGCTGTGCATTGGTGTATGAGTGTGTATGAATGTGTATGAATGATTAGTTTCCATTCTGGTGAGCAGTTGGCACCTTGCATGGCAGCCATTGCCATCAGTGTATGAATGTGTGTAAATGGGGTGAGTGTGGCATGTAGTGTACAGTGCATTGAGTGGTCGAAAGAATAGAAAGGCGCTATATAAGCACAGAACATTTACCATTTACCATTTCTTGGTTTGGAGGAAAATGGGTCGTTCCATTGTTCAGAAGAACAGCGTACTTAATTAAAAAGTTGATTGGAGAGGGGAAAACATTAAGAAGTGCAGAAATGATAGCCTGCTCAGCCAAAATGGTCTAAAATTCTTCCAAATGGAAACCAAAACCAGAAAGATGTGAAAGAAAATGAAAAACTACCATTCGAATGGATCGAAGAATCAGTCAATGACCAGCTCCAGGGAGATCAAAGAAGGTCTAAAGTTACATGTGAGTACTGTAACAATTAGAAGATGCCTATGTGAAGCCAAGCTATCAGCAAGAAGCCCCTGCAAAGTCCCATTCTTGCAAAAACTACATGTGCTGAAGAGGTTACGATTTGCCAAAGAACACGTTAACATTTTTTGGACTTATGAAAGCAGGATTGCTATATATCAGTATAACTATTAAACCCAGTCATGGAACAAGAAGTAAACACTTCAGTTTGAGTGGTGGGTCGTTTATCCACAGGGATATTAGGACGTTTACAACTATTTTACCCTGAGGAAAAGTCAGCTGGTGTCACTGATGTAGCTGATTTTGATGAAACTGGATGATATTTGATGGAGAGAATGTTTTCTAGTTTTCCCATTGATTTTGTTTTACTGCTGCTACACCTCAACTCTTAATGACAGTAAAGTAACTGCTGCAAAATGAAGCTGCTGTTAGCTTAGCTTAGCCGTACTGCCCGGGACCGGGTGCTCAGAGCACCGGGGGCTTGTTGTGTATACTAGCAGCACCTACGGTTTGGACCATAGGCTTTCAGGCCAGGTATGGGGGAGGAATGCTGAAGGAGAGCGGCGCTGGTTGTGCCAGAACCAGAGCCGAAAAAGCGTCATAGTCACAGAATTGGAGCTGGGCAGAGCAATGAAACCAGCTTCTACGGATATCGCTAAAGGCAGAGGAAAAGAGACGAAGGGGACGACGGAGGTAGCTAAGAAGAAAAAGGAGAGCAAAGCGAAGAGTAAAATGTGGGACTTGCTTTTGGTCGTTGGTGAGAGCTTGGTGAAATAAATGGCTGCAGACAGTGAGCTGGCATGCTTGCTGTTGGACTAGTAAGTAATATTAGCTGGTTTGCTATGTCTTTTGTTATGGTGTTTGGTTGGGTTAGAAAAAGTTGTTGACTCGATAGTTTTTGATCATAAGTAAAGTAATCATAACAAATGCACAGCTGTCCATATTTACAACAGTGGTATTACAACTGGAGGTGCCAATTTGCACAAATCTTATAGTAATAGTTTTGCTTTAAATAGATTCCATCCGACTTCTGGTCTGGCGGACTACGTGATGGCAGCATAGGGCGACAGGTCCCGATAATAATAATTAAAAGTTGCCCGATATAACTCGAATTTCAGTAGAGAGGCGCTAAAGCAAGGTTTGATATTACGGGTAAACAATGCCTAAAATAATGCCCCAAAAAGAAACACGCTAAAAGTAAAAACCTCGACGAAGAAGAGGATGATAAGCTATCGCAAACTAGCAGCAATATGGAGGAAGACGAGCACGTGGACACGGACTTTGTCCTAAGCCACGACGTACACCTAGGTGTTATTCTAAAAGAGCTGCGAGAATTCAAGAGAGACTCCACTCAGCAATTAAACAGCATTAAAGAAGATATTAACAAAATGAACAAAAGAGTGGAAGAAACCGAGGAGCGGATCACTACGGCCGAGACACGAATCCAGTCAATGGAGGATGTACTGGCGCAGCTGGCGAAACTTCAGGAGCAGATGGAAGCTAAATTGACTGTATTGGAGGGACATTCAAGACGTGATAACATCAGGCTACATGGGGTAAAAGAAGGAGCTGAAGATAATGTCGCCAAAATGAGGAGGCTCCCCCCCACTACTCCGCTAAATATAGAGAGAGCACATTGGTTGCTCGCTCCAAAGCCTCCGACCGAAGCGCCGCCGGGATCCATCGTGGTCAAGTTTTCAAGTTACAGAACTACACCGCATTCCAAATTATTATGCACATTGGATTTAAGTGTCATAAACATTTAATTTTTAGTTTTTCAATTAAACTCATGGATGGTATTGTGTCTCAGGGCTCTTTGGATCATTGAAATCAATCTCAGAAACCTGTGATAATTAGTTTGCCAGGTGAGCCCAATCATAGGAAAACTACTTAAGAAGGATGTTCCACATTATTAAGCAGGCCAAAGGTTTCAAGCAATATGGGAAAGAAAAAGCATCTCTCTTCTGCCGAAAAGCTTGAAATACTGCAATACCTTGGACAAGGTATGAAAACATTGGATATTTCAAGAAAACTTAAGCATGATCATCGTACTGTGAAGAGATTTGTGGCTGATTCAGAGCACAGACGGGTACGTGCAGATAGAGGCATAATGAGGAAGGTTTCTGACAGACAAATTCATAGGATTAGGAGAGCAGCTGCTAAAATGCCATTGAAAAGCAGTAAACAGGTATTTGAAGCCGCTGGTGCCTCTGGAGTCTTGCGAACCTCTAGGTGTAGGATCCTCCAGAGGTTTGCAAGTGTGCATAAATCTATTATTCAGCCACCCCTAAACAATGCTCACAAGCAGAAACGGTTGCAGTGGGCTCAGAAATACATGTAGACTAATTTTCAAACCGTGTTGTTTACTGATGAGTGCCGTGCAACCCTGGATGGTCCAGATGGATGGAGTAGTGGATGGTTGGTGAATGGCCACCATGTCCCAACAAGGCTGCGACGTCAGCAAGGAGGTGGCTGGATCATGTTTTGGGCTGGAATCATGGGGAGAGAGCTGGTAGGTCCCCTTTAGTGTCCCTGACAGTGTGAAAATTACCTCTGCAAAGTATGTAGAGTTTCTGACTGACTACTTTCTTCCGTGGTACAAAAAGAAGAACCGTGCCTTCCGTAGCAAAAATTATCTTCATGCATGACAATGCACCATCTCATGCTGCAAAGAATACCTCTGTGTCATTGACTGCTATGGGCATACAAGGAGAGAAACTCATGGTGTGGCTCCCATCTTCCCCTGACCTCAACCCTATTGAGAACCTTTGGAGCATCCTCAAGCAAAAGATCTATGAGGGTGGGAGGCAGTTCACATCAAAACAGCAGCTCTGGGAGGCTGTTCTGACATCCTGCAAAGATATTCAAGCAGAAACTCTCCAACAACTCACAAGTTCAATGGATGCAAGAATTGTGAAGGTGATATCAAAGAAGGGGTCCTATGTTAACATGTAACTTGGCCTGTTAAGATTTTTTTGATTGAAATAGCTTTAAATGTAAATATGTAAATATGTAAATATGCTTGTAACTATGATTTCCTGATGCTGCAAATTCAACAAATTACCATTTTAGTTCTCTTTACAACCTTTAAAATGTTTTGATCTCTGTTGTGCATAATAATTTGGAACAGTGCATTTTGAGTTTTTTATTTTTAATAAATCATTTCAATGAAAATTATACTGACTGTCATTTGCATCGACTATTTAGGAAAATCTGAGAAAAATATCATTTGCATAATAATTTGGAATGCGGTGTAGAGAGACTCTTCACTGCGAAAGGTGGAAATTCAGCGCCACGCCACGGACACACAGTTTGACACACAGTAAATATTTGATTAACTTAAGGTCACCAATGTGACTAGATTGCAGTGATCGACTATGAAGTCAATATGATAAAATCTGCAGGAGTTAGTTAAAATAGAAGCCAACTTTTAATCAACAACATATGTTGACTGTACTGACTAATTTTGAAGTAGATTTGATAAGTCCCCTATTTATCTTGCAATTTAATACTTGACTTCCAGCGGTTTCCTACAATACTCCAGGAACAATACTCTGTAGGAAATATGGTTTGTAGATGTGGCTAGTGGGAGTGGAAAGTGTTTGTGTTTTATCACTTTGAAAAAAAGAAATGTACATTGTATGAACATTTCTGTATCTGTGATTAAAATTCAATAAAAATGTCTGAAAGAAAAAGATAAGTCCCCTATGAGGAGTTTGTTCAAATACAAGGCAAAAATTCACTGAAAATGACCAAAGAATTCAAAATGGCCGACTTTGGCGGCAGACCACGGACATGCCCTTCAACGTACAGGCACAAATACCACGGCGTTCAGTCAGAAATTTTTTTTGACTGTACTGACCAATTTTGAAGTAGATCCGTTAAAACCTGTAGGAGGAGTTAGTTAAAATAGAAGCCCTGAAATGCCAAAAATGGCGTCACAGTTTGACATTCGATTCAAAATGGCCAACTTTGACTGCACGCCACTGACATGCCCTTCAACGTACAGTCACAAAAAGCACAGCGTTCATTCAGCAAAATCTTTTGACTGTACTGACCAATTTTGAAGCAGATCGGATAAATTCCCTAGAAGGACTTCGTTCAAATACGAGCCAAAAAAGTGAAAATGACCACAAAATGGCCGCCGAGAGTGAAAATGAAAATGAAAATAGCCGACTTCCTGTGGGTTTTGGGGCATGGGTCCAAGAGGGTTTTCTGTAGGTCTTGGCACGTTACACATGCCTACTAAGTTTCATACATATTGGTGAAACGTGGCGCTGCGGCTGCTGCGTTGAAATACTGTAGGGAGCGCTACAAACACGATTTTTGGTGTTTGAGCTACAGGCACCAGTCTACACGCGTCCTGTGAATTTCATATTCATAACTATTCTCCGCAGAGTGATTTACCATGCCACCAGAGCGCCACCCAGTGGCGTGGTTTTTTCTATGGGTTTATGGGGATATGGGTTTTTTGAATGTGAGACAAACGATGCGGAAGTTATTAGCCTAAACCTACTTTTCTTAATAGTAGCACCACCTAGTGGCCAAGTCGAATGTGACGCGTAGAATATCGAATCTTTCACCAGGCCTGACCACTTTGCCAAATAAAATAAGTCCGGAGTATATGTTCAGGGGGTCAAAAATGCAGTGAAAGGTGCTAATAGTAATAATAAACTGAGCAATTACAATAGGGTCCTCCTAGTGTTGACACTGGCTCGGTCCCTAATAAACATACCAAAAACAATAGGGACCTTCCAGCTGATGGTAAATGGTAAATGGACCTGTACTTGTATAGCGCCTTTCTAGTCCGACCACTCAAAGCGCTTTTACACTACGTGCCACATTGACCCTTTCACACACATTCACACAGTGATGGCAAAGCTATCGGCCGATAGGTGTACTGAACCAGGACTATAAGATCTTTACTCATATTTTGGCAAAAAGACTTGAAAACATCCTTCCCCAGATAATAAGTTTGGATCAGACAGGTTTTATACAACAAAGGCAGACTCAGGACAACATTTGTAGAAAGCTCCATGTTACCAAACATATAGTTAAAAATAACTCCCAGGTAGTCTCGCTGAGCCATGATGCAGGCTTTCGGGCTTTCGATTGGGTCAATTGGGAGTTTCTATATAGCGTCTTACAGAAATTTGGATTTCATCAGACTTTTATCACGACCATTCGAGCACAATGTAATGATCCAAGGGCAAGGATAAAAGTAAATGGGAACATCTCAAGCTCATTTGGTCTGGAAAGAGGGACTAGACAGGGCTGTCCAATTAGTCCTCTACTTTCTGCAATATTTATTGAAGCTCTAAGCCAAGGGGATTACTCAAGATAATAGCATTACAGGTATAAAAATGCTAGGACGAGAACATAAAATTTCTCTGTATGCGGATGACATTTTAATCTATTTGTCACACCCAGAGACTTAGTCTAGTCAGAATATAAGCTCCACTTTTCAATTTAATTGGGACGTGGAATATATGAGATATTTAGGGGTAAACATCCCTAAAGATTCAGCAAAATTGTACGATTTAAATTTCAACCAAATAAATCAGAAAATACAGGAGGATATAAAGAGGCGGGATTTAATTCCAATATTGAGTTGTGAGTCACGAATTGAATCTGTGAAAATTAACATCTTACCTAGAATACTTTATCTGTTCCAGACTCTTCCAATTGAAATAAATGATAAACAATTTAATCAATGAGACAAATTACTATCAAGATTTATTTGGCAGGGGAAAAAGCCAAGGATAAAATTTCAAACTCTCCAATTATCAAAGGATAAAGGAGGACTTGCACTCCCATGCTTAAAGGATTATTATATTACAGCCCAATTGAGGATCTTGTTTTGTTGGTGCAACTCTTAATACCAGGCGAGATGGAAAGAAATTGAAGAAAGCATATCAGGGCATACCAATACAGGCGAGGATAGGGGATAAAAGATTGATTAGAAACTTAATGGAAATAAATAATAAATTGATTAATTTAAGTCTTAAAACCTGGCTAGCTGTTGTAAGTAAAAGCAGTTGGCGGGAAGAAATAAAGATTTTGAGATGGTGCTCACATGACCCTGACTTTATACCAAATAAACTAGATATTAGCTATAAAAGATGGGTTAACCTGGGTCTCTCCTCATACTGCATCTTTTTTAATCAGAGAACAGTGAACAGTTTTGACGCATTGAAGAGACTACATGGTTTAAACAATAGTGACTTCTTTAGATTTCTTCAGGTTCGTCATTACATTAATAGTTATATTCTGGAGAGCCAAAAAGTATTTGAGAATGAATTGTTAAAAATGTTTATTAGTGCCTACAGAGCGGACTCAGGGCTTAAAATAATTTCAAGATTTTATAAGGGACTCCAAGGAGTTAAAACAAATAGTAACATCTACATTAAACAAAAATGGGAAAGCGAAACCGCCAGTTGCATCACAGAGGAAGTCTGGACCAAATATTGTGAATTTCAATGGAAGATATCAAGCTCAATCTCTGGAAGAGTCTCAGCAGATATTTTATTTCACCTGTTCAGCAGTCTCATCACTCAGGTTCCTCCAGTTGCTGGAGAAAATGTGGTTCTCAGGAAGCAAACCATTACCACTTGTTCTGGGCCTGTCCAATTGTAAATGGTTTCTGGCGTAAGGTCTACACAGAATTAGTGATGATATTTGGAACGAAAACTGCTTTTAATTGGTACGAACTTCTCTTTGGTTTTCTACACTCAACATCTGTAAATATTAAAACTAAATACTTGTTTGGTATTCTGAGTATAGCTGCTAGAAAAGCAATTAAAAAGAAATGGCTTAAGCCAATTGGCCCATCTATAGAGGAATGGTATGACAATATTTACGAAAAATCTATGTAATGGAAAGAATTACCTTTTCTGTGAGACTAGAGAAAACTAGATTTGAGGAAACTTGGGAAAAGTGGAAAATGTATATTGCTCCTAAACGCCCTTCTTTTGTTTAACTGCTTGTAATTTCTTATTCCATTTTCCTCTTAGTATGTTTTTGTTTTCTTTTTGCCATTTTGAAATACCCCATGTTCTGTTCATATTTGTATATTTAAAAAAAAAAATTGTAAAGATGAATCACTGTATATTTCTATCAAACTATGCGGATATAAATGTGTTAAATGCTGATATGTGATTCTAAATAAAGAGAAAATGAAAAAAAATAATAATAAATAGATTCCATCCATCCTCACCTTCAGCCAGTCTGATTAGACTCTCCAACATGCGAATGGTGGTGCGGGCAGCATTGCGGCCATCACTCTGTCTCTGCAGCTGGTAGTAACGTGTCAAGATGCTGTTTGCCTCCTCGGACACCTGCGGTTCCAAGTGTTTAATCGTACTAAAATAAGCCTTCATTTTCTCCATGGACCACAGGCTGGAAGACTCAGCAGACAGTCCTGAAAGAAAAACAACAGCATTAACATTAGATGTGTAGTTTGGACCAAAATTAATACTGTGATAGTACTGCGAAGTACTTAAATCGATACCTTAACAAAAATTATTAATAATTAATCCATATCATACCGAGTCTATGTATTCAAGCTATTTTCAGCGTATCCCTTTTACCTTGATGATGTATACAATTTACACTACACGATTGATACATAATGATAACATCCTGGATAAATATCAGAATACCAATCATTAAAATATCATAATAAAAATATCATTTTTTTTTATTGATTGCTTTGCTTTTAGCATTTCATTTCCAAATTCGAAAGCACATGCTCTACCTCTGTCCTCCAGAATAAAAGAGGAGACGATACGGTCCCACTCTGCATTTCTGGTGTCCAGTAGAACTAGAACAAGGTCAAAACGACTCAGCAAAGGGCTAGCCAGAGCTACATTCACAGACAATGGCTCGTTGGGATCATACTGTCCTTTAGGATTAGTGGCTGCCAAGATGGTGGTCCGAGTGTTCAGCTTACACACCATACTGTAGAGAGGAGAAAGAATATTGAGTAGGAGAATAAAAAGAAAAGTAAATTTTTGTGTTATTGTCCATTTTAACCTTACTTGTCAACAAGACTATTGTGTGTGAATTGAGTTTCTGTAGAGGTCTATTTTAAATACAGAGTCGGACAATATTACCAACTTCAATTCAATTCAATTAAATTTTATTTGTATAGCACCAATTCATAACAGAAGTTAACTCAGGACACTTTCCAAATAGAGCAGGTGTAGACCGAACTCCTTATAACATTATTTACAGAGACCCAACAGTACCACCATGAGCAAGTACTTGGCGACAAGGGCAAGGAAAAACTGCCTGTTAAAAGGCAGAAACCTAGGACAGATCCTTCGGCTCTAGGTGGATGGTCGTCTGTCTCGACCAGTCGGGGTGAAAGAGAGAGAGAGAGAGAGAGAGAGAGAGAGAGAGAGAGAGAGACAGAGAGAGAGACAGACAGACAGACAGACAGACAGACAGGTGCACAGCAACAACTACACTAATAGCAGTGACTGATGATGATGAACTTATTTCTAGAATAGTGTTGTAGGAGACTGGATGAAGAATCAAATCATTGAGCATACAAAATTTAAAAAAAGTCACTCTAAAACAAAAGCCTAGAAGACCAAAAGTTAATATTTCTCTATTTTATTTGAAAATAATAGAATATATTATCCTATTTCTAGTAGGTTATTTCACCATTTTATTCTAATTCATTTTCCACGTTATTCACAAATTAAGTTCACTTAGGTCACACATGTACACACCTACACCTCTGTACTTGGTTGTGTATGCAGTAATTACTGCCCAATCAGACAACTGCATGAGGCATCCCAAGTTGCCTGAACAGAGTTAACTGTCCCGGGCAAGCTGACTAAGGTTAATGTTGAGCTGTTTTCACCACAAAACCCCATTAATACTGCTCTTTGCCCACACTAAAATTCTATGAGCATGTGGAAGCATATGTGTAATTGTCCTACCCAGCTTTGGCAACACTTATAGATTGTTGCTCCATAGCTTCATGGATGCTGATACGGTCATGTTCCTTGATGCTGTTGAATTCATCAATGCAGCACAAACCACCATCTGACAGGACCAGGGCTCCTGCCTCCAGATGCCAATCACCTCCGTCTTTCACAGCTGCTACTGTCAGTCCTTCAGCAAATTATATATTGTGTTCACAAATTCAGTTAACCCATTAATATACAAAACTGATGAATATGATCATGTAGCATGTACAGTTCTCACTTGATGACAAATTGCTTTAACTTGAGAGCTGACAGTGAACAATGACCTACCTGCACTTGTTGATCCGATTCCGGCTGTGAGTACAGAGCGAGGCATGATCTTAGCTGCATACTTCAGAAACTGAGACTTTCCTGTACCAGGGTCACCAACCAGCAACATATGGCACTCGCCTTGAGAAGACAAGTTTAACTCCAGTAAATCAGCATGTCACAGAGGACCATTTTTTCCAACATACAGCAAACACTTAGTTTCCCTATTGTCATTGTCACAGGTTGTCATTTGTTGTTTTAGAGGTCAGGTCTTACCCAATATGAGCCTGCCAGTGGGCAGATGCCAGAGAGCCAAAAGTAAATGAAGAGGAGAGAAGTGGCATTCTGTGGAGAGCGCAACTATTTTTGGGACTGCGATGGACAATGAATAATAACCCTCATCCCGAGTATTTGGTATTACTTTTTGTCTGTGTGTATTTCACCTAAATTAACTGAAACTGACTCTGAGCCCAGTGACAGTTGAAGATGATGGAATGGGGCTGGTCAATATACACAGGGGAGGATGACATGCAAGGGCAGAATGGTGCGATGGTGGAAAGCAAACTGAGCTCACCTGCATTTAGGTAAGGCCTGAATTATTTTTTTTTTGTAGAGTAGCAACCCGGGCATTCAACCAGTACCTGTGCCATGCCTCTGACTTAAAGGTCATAACACATGTAATGAGATTAATTTAAAGGTCCAGTGTATAACATTTATTGGCAGAAATTATACATAATATTCATAGGCATGTTTTTATTTGTGTATGATCACCTGGAAATAAGAATTGTTGTATTTTTGTTACCTCAAAATGAGCCATTTACTACAGATGGCACAAGTCATAACCATTTTGAACCGCCATGTTTCTACAGTTGCCCAGAAGGGACAAACCAAAGATAGGGCAGTTCACATTTTTGCGTGTTTTGCAGCCATCGTAGTTTCTCTTTCATGCTTGGGAGGGTGAAGCAAGAGCTGCAATCTGCAACTACACCCCTAGAGATCACTTAATCCTTCACACATCCTTTAAAAAGTTTTTGACATTTTTAATTATTACAAAATGGCAGAAGTATTGTGTCCTTTTCAGTTGTTTAATTTAAAAACACAAGAAACAAAATACCTCTGATCTTAGTCCCAGAAGAATCCGTTCTCTGCACACCGCCAGCCAACACCATGGCTACCGCCAGTTTAATCAAATACATTCCAAATACCTGTGGGCACAGGCTCAACAAGATCTGGTTCCGACCTACAGAGAGAGGAGAGAGGATCGCATTTTTAAAAAAGAAAAGAATAGATAAAAATGTTATTGTTATGAGGCAAATTATTACATACCAGCTATGGGATCATGTTTGCAGCTATTCCAGAACTCTTCAATTTCTTTCTGAACGTCCTTCATGACCAGAGCAGCAGAAACCTGCTGGTTATTCACTTCTATGTTGTTAGCTTTGAGGACCATTTCAACATCACAGCGAGCGCCATCATAAAAGGGCTTCCAGCGCTGGCACATCACCCCATAGACAGTCACATCATCTCCTGGGATCACCCAATGCAATAAATATAGAATATAAAGACACAGTGAGTTCAATCAGATTTTTAACTAGACCTCACCTTGATTAGGATTTACATTATTAGCTGTTTCGAGGAGCTGGCAGTATGTTTTAACAAGCAAGTGTATCTTGTCAAACCTTGTTATTTTCTTACCTGATTTACAACTGTCAACCAGGTCATCCTCCAGAACCACCACCATAGAACGAGGAATACTGCCCAGTGACAGCCTCTGTACCTGTTGTAGTGGGAGGTACCAATTAGCTTTTTTTATCTGTAGAAAACAGTAATAATACAATGAGAGAGATTTATTGATCATATGCATAATTTGCCCTACTTGCTCTTGTATCTTGATTTCCTGGTAATCCTTGCAGGAAGCAGGCTCAGAGCCTACAGACAGACAGCTGAATTTGTACGAGTTACAGCCATCAGGATTAGGACAGGCTACCGGTTGGACGAAGGTATAGAACTGGTCAAAATCAGCCAGCACTGTGAAAACATGATGACACTTTGCGCACATGTACTCCCGCTCGTATTCCAGAACCTATGGGAGGTAGAGAAGGTACCGAAGTAAGTCTCAAAACAAAAACTCACATGCAACCACACATTTATGTATTTCTATGATGTTATATGTTATATACTGTGTTGAAATAAATGCACTTAATGCACTAAATGTTCAGTCACCTTGCTGGTTGTAAACATTCAGATTCATTACCACCTTTTACTTTAGCATTTAACAGGCAGCTGTTTAATAAATAAATAATTAAATTGATATCATAAACCTGCGAAAAACTGGTCAACAATAACTACTAGTTGGGTATAGCCCTATAATCTATTCACACTGATATAAACTGATACAATTTACTAAATAAAATATATAATAATATATACTATGCTAATTAGGCCTGAATTAGTTTTTTCTTTTTATTAAAGTGGACATGGACATGGACAAATGTAGTTGAATACCCCTACTCTACACTCAATCCAACTGTTGGTCTTTACATGTAACCAATTTACCAACATTCTAATGTTATTAATATCAATATGGCTACTGCCTTACCAGGAACTCATCAATACTACTGATTTATAAATGACATGCAACAGTTCAATGGTATATTTAATTATTAAGACATAATAAGCAATTGATTTAAATTATGCCAGCCTCATCATTAACTGATGAATTATAAATTACCTATGCTTGTTTGTGATGGTTGCCTGTGTGTGTAAAATGTATCGCTGCTACTGGATGTAACAGTAGTATAGAGTGACAAGCAGCATTCAACTCAATTTCAGCAAATTGTTGAGTGCCATGCTGTTACCTCAGATTATACAGAATACTTATTCATATTTATGGGTCAATTACATGACATTTGTGTCCAAGTGTATAATTTCCTTTTAAATTATTTAATAAATGCTTGACATATTTAATTTTATTATATAAAACGTATTTAGGTTCACATATCTTTTAACTATATTAAAATAATAAATATTATTAATGTTTTGGAAACTCTAACCCCCAAATTGTCTGGCAAACCTGTCTATACGAGTACTTCTATGTTTGAAACCTTTAAAATAAACCCAATTTTACAAATAGATAAAGAAGATCAAGATAACTGAAGACATTTTGTCAGGCTGTCAGGCTGTCAGTATGTTATCAAATGTCAGTGTGGCACAACTGTACCATGGTTATATTTTTAAGTGAACAGGTTTTAACAGTTAATAGGATATTGCATCAACCAGAGGACCCCAAATGACTTTTATAGCTGGTGAAAAAGTTTGTATATCTCTCAAATATTGACAATATTTTTGTCAGGTGGTGCAACCAATGTAAAACTAGGAGAATGTAATTTCATCATAAAATGATATTATATCTAATATTTTATTTAAAGGAGACATTATGCTCCTTTTCAGGTTCATAATTGTATTTTGTGACTCTACTACAATAAGTTTAGATGTTTTAATCTTCAAAAAACACATTATTTTACTTATGTCTATAGCTGAGCACCTCTTTTCAGCCTGTCTGAATCGATCGGTTTTAGCTCCTGTCTCTTTAAGGCCCCCCACCCGAAAAGCCCAGTCTGCTCTGATTGGTCTGCATTATGACGTGGTTCACGCAGATGACGAATTTAAAAATGACAAACTCTTCTTAAAAGTAAAACACTTTGTTTAATTCATATTCCAGTTACACATGTTATAAGTAACAAAGCTATAACTTTTATGTAAACTGTGCGGATCGTGTCCTTCAGACTGTCCTGATGCTGCAGCTGTCTGTCCTCTGATGGGTCCAGGAACACCTGAGCTTCATCAGGTCACCTGTAAAACAAGGCAGATTCAGTCTTACTTGTAAGGCAGCATATAATATACAGTACAATACAGTATAATATAATACAAGTACAACAGCTCATTGTGGCTCAAAGTAGTCCTAAGTTATAAAATAAAGTAGTGTTTGACTCCACAAAACAGCCTAGTGAGCGTCGTAGTTAGACAATATTTAACTTACTAAACTAATGAATCCCTGCAGTTTGACCATTTCTCTCTCACCGTAGCTCTATCGTTAACTCCAGTGCACGTAGATCAAGTTAATTTACACACCGACACCCACACACACACCCCTAGCCCCAACTGGTTAGCACGTTACACAAACAGAAAACAATCACCATGACTCACTCCCGGTATTTTGGTAGCTTCTAACGAGGGTTAACGATCACACTGCCCCTCATATTACAACATAAAGTCCGACAGACTCAGTAACTTTAGTTACACAGTGACATCACAGAGCTGCTGTGTGCTAATCAAAGCTACAATCCTACCAAACAAATGACCTCCGCTGCTGAATTTATACACAGTACAAGTACGGTGTCTTCTGATCACAGCTGTATTGATCCACACCGTGAACAGATACTTAACGTTAGCTAAGTTACCCAGCAGATATGCAAGTTACCAGGTTAAAGACAATTAAACCTAACTGACGTTATCGTCCCTGTTCTATGCAGCTCAACGAGCAAACAGCTGATGAGCGGCTAGAGTTCGTTCGCTCGGAGGTTTTCTTCTCTTTCTAACAGCGACACAAACATTACTTACTGAGCACGTTTAACAAAATACAGACGAATATAAAGCCAATTTAGCCCGGTCACAAAACCCACAACAGTTACGCAGTTACGGAGTTACGGAGTCCCCCGCACGGCACGAAGCTTGGTGATTCACGACATAAACTTCGTGTGAATCTCTACAAAAGAAATAGCAGCAGGGGAGAACATGGAGTCATATGCACCAGCTGGCTCAATAAATTAACCTTACCCTATAAGTTTCATGTTCATCTTACACACATTTAACAAACATTTAATAAACAATATACGTTAGCATCACTGGGGCTCCTGTAGCTACCAACGGTTAGCATGTGCTAGCGGTACACGAACAATGAAAAACAAAGCATCAATTCTTGAAAATACTTACAGTTACTTCCTCTGCCGTCTCGCCACATACAGTTGGTATGAATCCCTCTTTCAGGAACAGTCTTTCAGCCAGTCCAGTGTTGTACTGACAGAGGTTGTGAAACCAGTCCGACTCCGACACGAAGTGGTTCACACACAATCCGGTTTTTCCGACAGACATTGCCATCAAAAATAAAAATAAATCCAGTGGCTTTTTTTGTGACCCGACATTTTTTTAGGCAGCTAAGTTAGAAATACTGTTATTTAACAATTTAATCTTGTTAAAAAAAAAAAAAAAAAAAGAAATCAATAAAGAAATTACATTTTAAAAATACTTTTAAAAACGTTTTAGAAGCCTTTTTTGTCGTTGACTCTTATACATATTCCCTAAGCACATATTATTTATTTATTTTAAACACACTATACATTCGCTTTATGTAATACATAATATACAGTATCTCACAAAAGTGAGTACCCCCCTCACATTTCTGCAAATACTTCATTATATCTTTTCATGGGACAACACTGAAGAAATGACACTTTGATACAATGTAAAGTAGTCAGTGTACAGCTTTTATAATAGTGTAAATTTACTGTCCCCTGAAAATAACTAAACACACAGCCATTAATGTCAAAACCGCTGGCAACAAAAGTGAGTACACCCCTAAGTGAAAATGTCCAAATTGGGCCCTAAGTGTCAATATTTTGTGTGGCCACCATTATTTTCCAGCACTGCCTTAACCCTCTTGGGCATGGAGTTCACTAGAGCTTCACAGGTTGCCACTGGAATCCTCTTCCACTCCTCCATGACGATATCACGGAGCTGGTGGACATTGCACTCCTCCACCTTCCGTTTGAGGATGCCCCACAGATGCTCAATAGGGTTTAGGTCTGGAGACTTGGCCAGTCCATCACCTTTACCCTCAGCTTCTTTAGCAAGGCAGTGGTCGTCTTGGAGGTGTGTTTGGGGTCATTATCATGTTGGAATACTGCCCTGCGGCCCAGTTTCCTAAGGGAGGGGATCATGCTCTGCTTCAGTATGTCACAGTACATTTTGGCATTCATGGTTCCCTCAATGAACTGTAGCTTCCCCGTGCTGGCAGCACTCATGCAGCCCCAGACCATTCACACTCCCACCACCATGCTTGACTGTAGGCAAGACACACTTGTCTTTGTACTCCTCACCTGGTTGCCGCCACACACGCTTGACACCATCTGAACCAAATAAGTTTATCTTGGTCTCATCAGACCCAAGGACATGGTTCCAGTAATCCATGTCCTTAGACTAACTGTCTTCAGCAGACTGTTTGCGGGCTTTCTTGTGCATCATCTTTAGAAGAGGTTTCCTTCTGGGACGACAGCCATGCAGACCAATTTGATGCAGTGTGTGGCGTATGGTCTGAGCACTGACACCCCTTCAGCCTCTGCAGCAATGCTGGCAGCACTCATACGTCTATTTTCCAAAGCCAACCTCTGGATATGACGCTGAGCACAAGCACTCAACTTCTTTGGTCGACCATGCCAAGGGATGTTCTGAGTGGAACCTGTCCTGTTAAACCGCTGTGTGGTCTTGGCCACCGTGCTGCAGCTCAGTTTCAGGGTGTTGGCAATCTTCTTATAGCCTAGGCCATGTTTATGTAGAGCAACAATTCTTTTTTTCAGATCCTCAGAGAGTAATTTGCCATGAGGTGCCATGTTGAACTTCCAGTGAACAGTATGAGAGAGAGTGAGAGCGATAACGCCAAATTTAACACACCTTCTCCCCATTCACACCTGAGACCTTGAAACACTAATGAGACCGGGGAGGGAAAATGGCTAATTGGGCACAATTTGGACATTTTCACTTAGGGGTGTACTCACTTTTGTTGCCAGCAGTTTAGACATTAATGGCTGTGTGTTGAATTATTTTGAGGGGACAGTAAATTTACACTATTATACAAGCTGTACACTGACTACTTTACATTGTATCAAAGTGTCATTTCTTCAGTGTTATCCCATGATAAGATATAATGAAATATTTGCAGAAATGTGAGGGGTGTACTCACTTTTGTGAGACACTGTACATATATGTACTGTAAACATATCATATCCTATAATACAGAGGCAGAGCGGGTCGTCCCCCAATCAGAAGGTTGTTGGTTCGATCCCCAGCTCCTGGTGCCACATGTCAAAGTATCCTTGAGCAAGATACTGAACCCCGAATTGCTCCCAATGCCGTGCATCGGTGTGTGAATGTGTATGAATGAGTTAGTTTCTGTTTGATTGGCTTTGCCATCGCTGAGTGAATGTGTGTGTGTAAAAGCGCTTTGAGTGGTCGGAAGACTAGAAAGGCACTATAAGTATAGTCCATTTACCAAATAAAGAGTATCTTGTCTTTACTGACCTTGGTAACACTGGTGCGTATGACAGTACCAGTGACAGACAAAAAGTGCCCTACATCTCTGGACCTGGGAATGGTCTCTCTGGTCAGCTCTGGACACACTGGCAGACCTGGGCACACACGAGAGTTGATAAACACCACAAAGAAAATAATAAATTATATCTATTGTAGGGGGGTTTTGAAATGACAATGTTTGGGAGCCCATGCAATACTTAATCCAAAAAAGACTAAAGGGAAAACAGAGGAGGAAGTTTGTGTACATGCCAGTCTGAAAAATCATAAATCCTCACAATGCAATCCTGAGCAACATCTGGTAACCTCCATCATTCACAGCTGTATGAATGTGTGTGTGTAAAAGCGCTTTGAGTGGTCGGAAGACTAGAAAGGCGCTATACCTGTTATGCGGGCATGAGGAGTGCGTCTCATTCTGTGCACTTTTGTTCTTTGTCCTCCACGGCGCTTGGGAGAGGCATTCTCTGATAACTCCACGGCTGTTCTTTGTAACACTTTATCAAATATAGCCAGGACATCATTGGGATAGGCATTGAAGTAGTCCCCAACCTGCCACAGATAGTATAGATGCAATTAATGCAAACACAGATTCAATTATTGATGGACCAGGTTGCAGATTGCAACTAACTGAAACAACATGACTCAACCAAGTGTATAGGAGGAACTACAGTGGTCATAAAAAGTTTGAAAAACGTGAAAGGCCCTGCCTAAAGTCAGTGTTTGGTTTGTACATTCTGGCAGTTCAATATTGGCCAGGCTTCAAGAGACCTGTTCTCTCTTGCCAGGCAACCTCAAAGATATACATTCAGTGGACGCATTACTAGGACGAGTTCCAGAAATGCTCCCGACACCGAGGGCCATAGGACTTTAGAAATAGGGAGGTCATGAATCCTGCGAGGCATCGGTGTGTGAATGTGACTGAATGAATGAGTTAGCTGATGGGCTTTGCTGTCACTGTGTGAATGTGGAATGTAGTGTAAAAGCACTTTGAGTGATCGGAAGACAAGAAAGGCGCTATACAAGTAAAGTCCAATTTACCATTTCCTGTCTGTGGCGATGACAGACAGCATGACTGCAGCAAAGTAGGCTAATTGTTTATTCAAAGCTGCTGCCTGCTATATTAGGAAATGGGGTCTGAGGTCCAGACCTGAATGACCTCATAGCTGGCTACAGCCATGCAAACACGGTTTCTAACCACCTGTCCTTTCACCAGCAGGTCGTGAAGAGCAGAGAGAACAGCTGTCTTCATCAGGCTTATATTCAATATTTACTGAACTAAACAAATAATGTTTTTTATTTACTGATTTGCTGAGTTTTTTCTGTGGCTGGCAGGGGGGAATCTGCTAACAGTAAAACTGGCAAGTTATACTATATATAGTTATACTACATAGTTACACTAGGAGCCCTGACTGATCATTATAAAACCATCAATAATAGGTGTGTAACGATCCTTTAGTTTGGATCTATACACTGATTTAATGATTGCATCGATCAATTATGATCAATGCAAAGTGTAAACATCCCTCTGTGTTGTCATCTTTAAGATACGTGCACACTTTCCTTAACATTCGAACAGTAACTAAGGTATAGTATAGTGTAGTATGATAACGTAATAACTTAAATATTTGGGAGGCAGGGAGAGAGTGGGTGATGGCCTGTTAGATTGCTGGGAATTGACCGTTTTAACTCTCCTCCCTACTGTCCCTGATTACTCATATTGTGTCAAGACTTACACTCACCTATCCTGGTCATCCTAATTGACTGTGTTAATTGGCACATGTCTCATATGGAGCGCAGCCCCTTAAATTGAATTGAATTGAAATCATATGGTTGCAGACTCAAATATTGCATTGTTGTACAAAGAATCAATATAATATTGTATCATGACAAAATCAGTGATTTACTCCCCTAATAATAAGTTAAGAATATATACACAGCAGAAGATTTGTGTGATTGTACAATTTCCTGTGGAGATTCACTAACCTTACCACATAAAAAAGTACTTAGTACGAGTATTTACAAAAAGGAAACATATGTTTATAGAACAAAAAGAAAGAACCACAAGCACACGATAATTAGCATTTTACAAAATTACTGAGCCAAGTCGAGTGTAAGTAAAAGGTTACTTCACAAGTCACTGAAGGTTTTGTATTACACATTTGAAGCATTCTATAGTGTTATGTCCGCTACATTGTGATTTATCGGGAGGTGAAAAATAATCCTAATAATATAATACTGATTTTAACCATATCACCCGGCTTTAGTTAAACATATCATATAATCTCAAGTACACTAACTTAGTTCTATTCATTTTGAATACAGTAGATCGTGATTTAAATTCTGTTGGCATTACCTCCATATTCGCTTCAAATAATGTCATGGCATTAATAACAACAGGGTGATGGGTCTCTTCATCAGTATCTGCAACAAGCTGAAGAATGTGCTCATGATGATGCTCTGTCAGATAGGTTTCAAACACCCGGCCAATTAGCGCCTCCTGTTCTGGGCTTATCAACATAGTGAAGTGATCTGGACCCCTGGAAGAATGATAATAGACAATGCAATAGTCAGGGTTTGACATTGTTGATCATGTGAATGACAATCAGAAATAAATGCCATGAATCATTCCTACCGAACCAAGTTAACAACAGATTTATACTTAAGTTTGTGTGCATTCAGGAACATGTGATATCTTGTTCTGCATGGATTCGCCTACAGTTCTAATAATCAAAAAGATCATTTGCAATCATCAAAAACACACACGCACACACACCAAAGTTTTTTGCATAATAGGATTAGATTTTAAGCAGGGTAAATTGAGCCGTATCCCTATTCCCTCCCCACCTCCAGCCCACCCCTCCCTCACCTTCTCCCTACCTAAATAACACTCACTTCTTCACATTTATGTGTATTTTATTTATTTGTAACAGTTACAATAACTTTTTTTATTATTATTATTATTATTATTATTATTGCATATTACTGTTAAACAGCTGTTTTGTGAAAAAAACATTTTAACATGAGAATGAAGAACATTAACAGCTGTGTTTTTGGAATATACACAGAATATGTTTTTGGATACACTTGAGTGTATTTTGGCTGTAGCCACCGGCTCAACTTACCCCTGGCCAAATGGCTCAACTTACCCCGGAGCTACCATTTTGACTTTATTAGTCCCCACAGCTAAAATGGTTCACTTTTATGCTAGGTTTATGACCTCATGTTGTAGCTCATAGATACCACAATTGATGTATAAAACAAATTTAAAATCATCTATTTTGGTCTAAACACAATTCTCATGAAACTTATGATAGACTAAATTGACTTTCAAGAGTGAAAATGTTTTTTTTTAGAAATAAATATCTAACTTTACCCATGTGGTTCTTACATTCACAGACTCCATGAAATGATGCCTTCCTCCAAAATATTCGGTCACATGATCCATGTTTTTTACCATTTCCTAGCAACAAGGGGTGGCTCAACTTACCCTTTGGCTCAACTTACCCCAGTCTCCCCTACGCCGCTTCTGGTGTTGGTATGACATGCACCGACGTAAAAGAAGTAAGGACGTATCAAGACGTAACAGACGAGATGGAGACTAACGTTACTGTAATTGCTTTGCAAGCAACAGCCTATCGAAATGTCAGGGAAACCAAGAGAGTAACGTACGTTTTACTTTTATACTTTGAGTACATTTCAGAGCCTGTACTACACTAACTTACCACTATACTAGTAAAGAAGTTTAGTCGATACTATTTTAACACAAGAATCTGTATTTCCGCTTGAGTAAAGAATGTAACGTTAATGTTTACTTTTGCTACCATATTACTGTTACCAAAAGACGTCTTTCAGTTTCAGATTGGTGAAGCCTCCATTCATGTTGATGATGTTCCATCTAGATACGTCCCAGTTTATAACTTATGACTTGCATTCACTTTGTGCCACACAGCCCCAGTTTCAGGTATGGCAATTAGGACATCCGGTGATAAATTAGCTAGTTACGGGATGGAGGTATTAAGTGTCTTTAGCCATACAGACTCTTTGCCGTAACATCACCGTACCTACCTAACTCAAACATTGTTCTAATATAAACAGACATATCGTTCACATACCGTTTCTTACAAAGCCAGAAACTATAGGGCACCCTAGTTTTCTTCACCGATGTAACGTTAAACAAGCGACTTGAGTTGCTCGGGTATCCGGGGTGGGTTTCACTACTACTTCTTCTTCATATTCTTCAAAAACACTTCCGGTTACGCTACGAAGTGCTGCCCTCGTCATTAAAAAATAAATCACTAGTCGATCAAAAGATCAACTTTCCAGCGGTCTATGTAGCTACTTAACGCTGCTGCTACTGCTTCTGTTTCTTCTTCTTCTTCTTCTTCTTCTTCTTTCATTTTCTGGTGGGCTACAAACCAACGTCAAATGTCGCCACCTACTGAATCGGAATGTGTACAATCATGACCATATTCTAACATTACATTACATTAGACCTGTTTCATTTAAGCATGTGATTAAGGCCCTTTGAACCTGTATTTGTTTGTCCCCTATCCCCAACAGACCTCCTATACTCCATGTACTGCCATCTTTCCTTTTCCATATTAAACCTTCTACAATCCATCAGCACGTTTGACACTCTCTTTAAAATTACATGTTTCACACTTATCAGAATCTATCTTTTTTTATCGTTTGTATAGTGTAGCGTTTAATCTTGTATGACCTAGTCTTAACCTTGTTAGAATTATATCTTCTTTTCTGCTTTTACTTGTCCTATTTCTTACTCTAACTGATTTTTGAATTGTATAATAGTCCCTACCCTTGATGTCATTATTCCATATATTTTGCCAAGTTTCCACTATTTCCTCCTGAATTATTGATTTTACCTCTGACCTCCAAAACATATTTCTAAAATACCACTATCGTAATCCGCTGGTATCCAATAAAAATGAACATCAATACATAGTTGTTTTAGGTTTAATAAAATCATGTATGTTTTCGTTATTAAATAATTTCTAACTGTTTGTACTGACTGTATACTTTGAAGTACAGCTACAGTACTACCAATTGAAGACTAATGATTATTGCTGTAATTTCTGCTGATAACCTATTTGTAATTATTTTAGCAATGCTCTTATGGAATTCTGGAAAGTATATATTCCCACCTACATGATCATTCTTTTCATGTTTTGACCCATCTGTAAATAGTCTATATTTAAATAGTTATAATAATTTTTGGACAAATATTCTTGAGTCAATCTCCCAATATCAAAGTTCCTGGCTGACCAATTTCTAATATTTGCAGATTCACTTTTTGTTGTGGAAATAACCATGCTGGACTGTGTTGAATAGTGTCTAGTTTATACTTTTTAACTTTCTTGTTTATATCCCATCCAAAACCTCTACCTGAACAATGTGTATATTCCCATTCATATTTCCAGTTTCTCTTCCCTGAATTCTGATCCAATAAGTAAGTGATAATTTAGATCTCCTTAACTGTAATGGAAGTTCACTGGATTCCACAAGCAATGAGTTAATGGGTGTGGTTTTAACTGCTCCTAACCCTAATCTTAATGCTCTATATTGATATATATATATATATATATATATATATCTGTCTTCGAAGCCCTGTATATCATGCTTCTTTGTCATGCTACCACACATCTCATTAAAATGTTTTTACGCTTAGTCTCTATATTTTCAATATTGCTCTTCCATGAATATTTATCATCTATCCTTAAACCAAGATACTTAAATACTCTAACCCTTTTCATAGGTTTACTACATAATGTTAAATGGTAAATGGACCTGTACTTGTATAGCACCTTTCTAGTCTTCCGACCACTCAAATATGATATCTGTTTCTATATTTTCAAACTTATCTTGAATCATGATATTAAAAAGAATTGGACTGATTACTCTACCTTGTGGTATCCCATTTTTGATGACAACATTTTCTGATATCTCTGATCGTACTTTAACTTGAAAAAAATCTATGACCCAGTTGTACAACCTTCCACCTATTCCTAACTTATTCATTTTAATTAAAAGCCCTTCTCTCCACATTGAATTGTATGCTTTCTCTATGTCAAATACATCTATTACCATTACTTCCTTCATGTTTATTGTCTTTTCAATTTCATTGCATCTGCTGTAGATCTTCCTTTTCTGAATCCGTTCTGGTATTCATTAAACAGCTTTCTCTTTTTTCTTTAAAAAATACAATTACCTATAAACAATATTTTTTTACATCCATTTACACAGATGAGCTGTTAGTGCTATAGGTCTATAATTGTTAGCATTAGCTGCAACTTTCCCTGGTTTAGCAAATGATAAAAATGAATGTCATCTTCCATTTAATAGGAAGTCTTCCTTCTGTCCATATTTTATTGAATAGCTTCAAAACTACATGTAATACATACTCTGGTAACTGCCTGA
Organism: Dicentrarchus labrax; assembly: GCF_905237075.1. Lineage (NCBI taxonomy): Eukaryota > Metazoa > Chordata > Actinopteri > Moronidae > Dicentrarchus > Dicentrarchus labrax. Next base: position 37,435,229 of record NW_026136719.1, read on the forward strand.
ACATGGCGTAACATAACTGATCTGATGCCAAAGCAGAATACCTACTGCCTTCTAATGCCCTTCTCAATTCCCTCAGGGTTTCTAAGAGCATTATTTATTAATTTAATAACCAGGCTACACTCTTCATTCCACCATGGCACAGTTATCTTATTCCCAGCTATCATTGACTTAAGTATACTTTGTGAGGCAGCTTCATATATCATACACGTAACTTCACTAGCACATTCATCCACATTACCATTCATTTTAATGTTTCTAGCCAGCTCCCCACAGCATTCTTTAAATTTGTTCCATTGAGCCTTCTGAAAGCACCATATATGATCATTTTCTTGAGTCAATATTTAAAATACATATAAATCAGTACTTATATTATCATTGCATATTTTCTATTCACAAAGACTAGCCCTATTTGCAGAAACCAATGTTAAATCAACACATGACATTTTCTTTCTATTTATATCACGTCTTGCTCCTCTACCATTATTTATATATACAAGATTCCTTGCATCAATCATTTCTTCAATTACTGTTCCATTATATAGTATGAACACTTCTCTATAAATTATGTGCATTGAAATCTCCACACCAAATTTCCAATTGACTGTTTTCTCCTATTAGTTCCTCAAATAATGCTGTTGTTAGAGTATGACATGGATTATAATAATTAAATTGCTCCCATTTCTGTTTGATTTTTTTCTCAATCTTTCTTTTAAGCGCCACTTTCTGCAACTCCAAATCTCCATAATCCCAACATTCCTCCTCAATTCCAAAAGTCATAATTGTTACATTCACTATACAGTTGTTTGTAATTACCCGCTCGATCACACCACTACATCCTACTAGGGGTGGCTGTGGCGCAGAGGCAAAGTGAGTTGTCTCCTAATCAGAAGGTTGTCCCCGGCTCCTCCTGCCACATGTTGAAGTATCCTTGAGCAAAATACTGAACTGAATACTGAACCCCAAATTGGTGTGTGAATGTATATGAATGCCTTGGTTTCTGTTCGATGGGTGAATGTGGCATGTGCTTTGAGTGGACGGAAGACTAGAAAGGCGCAATACAAGTACAGGTCCATTTACCATTTATTTCCCCCTCCACTCATCGCTGTGCTTTGTGTTATGGAAATTAAGCCTTGTGTGGTAGACGTAGACGTTTTAGATGGGGTAGTAAATGCATACAGTTTGTTTAAGGGGGTTGTGATGTTATGGTAGGGGGATGACTGATAAGAATCTGGTCACAGTCACAGGGGCAGATCAAAGGACCATTTGTGATTTACAGCAGTACTTTTAATAGAATACCAGATGGGTTTTGTTTGGATGTACTGAAAGGTATATTCTGGAAGTCTAAAGAGAACATCTAAGCTGTGGTCTTTTCTCCATTCTGCATGAATAAAGGGACTTGATTCATTACAATGGATTCGTAATTCTTCAGAGAACTAGCAACTCTCAATATTGTGGAAGAATTTCTCCTACCTTACTATCTAGTTAACACTTACTCCTAGTTGTCTATATCAGAGCTGTTTTTTTTTCACCAAACCTTATTTTTGAACTTTCATGCAGTGCTCCTGGTTCTTTCCAGCTTCCATGACATCTGTTTATGTAAGGCCAATATCACCTATAATAAAGAACATTCATTCATTTTAGAATTATGTTCAATAATCATCAATCCAGCTGCTGAAACCTTAAGGAAAAGGTTTGATTTTGAAGTTGAACCTTATCCATTTATTTTGTTTTCTTGTTCAGTCACAATGCAGTTTCGGCAGGCTCTTTACAGCTGGTTAAAGATCAGGACTTTATTTCAGGTTTTGATTTCACATGGAAGGTGTCGAATATGGTAAACATGAATGTCATTATGGCTACATATTCTTACACATAAATGCAAATGGGAAAACAGTAAGCCCTAATTTGCTTTAAAATTAATTTGGAATATATTTGTCATCCATAAAGATGTTATAGCTAAGAATAATCCATCCTTTAATAAATTGTGTCTATGTCTCTTCCGTTTTAAATTATAGTCCTTGTCGTTCCAATTCCTTAGCTTTACATTCCGTATAGCGTTGTTAACCCCCCAAATGTTTAAATGTTCTTCTTTCTTTTATTTATTTTTTTACAGTTTATGTTATACACCGATCAGTCATAACATTATGACCACTGACAGGTGAGGGGTTGAGGGGTGAGGGGATGGGTGGTAAAGAGAGAAGGTGAGAGACAGAGACAGAATTGCACAGCAATAACAATAGCAACAACTATACTAGTAGAAATTATTAATAATGATGATGATGATGTCGACGGCGATGACAACAACAACGCCAAGGGAAAGGGTTCTTTAATCAGCCTAGTTGGGATGGAGATAGGTTGATGGCTTTGATAAAGAAATTATTGAAGTCAATGAAGATTGATTGCTGAAAAGCAGTCTAAATATATATGGGTATATTGGTATGCAACCTACTTTTCCCTTTTATCTGTTCATGTACTTTACTTTTTAAAGTTCTAAACATTTTCCCCCAACTTTATTCAAAGTAAATCATTAACAATGAAATAAAATGGTAATTGGACTGTACTTGTATAGCGCCTTTCTAGTCTTCCGACCACTCAAAGCACTTTACACTACATTCCACATTTACCAATTCACACACATTTCAATTTACCCATTCACACTTTGACATGCAACAGGGGGAGCCAACCACCAACCTTCTGATTAATGGATGACCCACTCTACCACCTAGGCCACAGCCAGCCCCAAATAACCTGTAACTTTACAACACACAGCTTTGTTAACATTTGACGAGGAAATTGTGTCGATGTATTGTTTCATTTCATCAATGAGAAACAAGAAAAATAGTTTTTTAATTTGCATATTCAGATTTGATTTTGGTGTGTATCTCTTGTTACATGTAAACAGGTAACCTCCAGGGAATGTTTTTTTTTTATTTATGTAACCTTTAAATAATGTTCTTTAAAAGAGCCTTTTAAAGGCTTTTAAATGAAATGTTTTCTGAGAGTATTTTGTGAAATATTTAGGTTCCCCAAAGGTCCTTTAAAGGTTTCACAGAAACCCATATGCCAAACCAATTTACAACCAGCTGATGAAGAGGGTCAAACCATCAGTAAAAACTGTTAAAGTGTGGACAGATGAACAGCAGCCCTATACAGAACTGTTTTGAGTGCACACACTAGCACATGTTTAAACAGGGTGCCACCCAGGAGAACCACCTCAATCTATACATCATTAGTGACAATATACATTAGCAAATGTGTTGATGATGTGGTGAATGCAGAGACAATAAAATCATTCCCCAACCAGAAAGCCTGGATGAATGGAGAGGTGAGGGCTTTGTCCAGAGCCAGAAAAGCTGTATCTTGGTCAGGTGACAAGGAAGCAAATAGCACCGCCAGAGCAAGACACCGGCAGGAACTGGATTCTGATGCAGTGCTGTGAGAAACTGGTTCTCCAGCACATAAAGAATAACATCCCCGTAGCTCTGGACCCTCACCAGTTTGCATTCAAAATCAACAGATGACTGTGCAGTTGATCTACGAGCATAGATCAACTGCACAGTTTTGACTCATCCTTAGCAAGAAACAATGGTGGCTTGTCTAGTCACACCACTGTATATATAACACACTGTATAGGGTCACACACAATCTCGTATTACAGTTAAACAGTACACTAAAATATGTTTCTGAAACGATTTAAGTGAGAAATAGGCAACATAGTAACAGAATCTTGCTTCGTATTTGATTAGCACTGTCTAGTTTGACAGTTTGATCAGAGTTTCGTGCGCTGCACTGGAAAGACTCACTACCACTGACCTGTTAGTGGTAGCCCCGCCCAAAAGCATACGCTGCTTTATCGTCTATTTTACTCTAAATTGGACCATAATTTACTATATGAACATCATAATCTATTGAAGAAGATGTGAAACTAGCAATTGGGACCATAAATTAAGTGACAACTTGGCTCATTCTCCATTAGAGTGAATGGTATCGGTGTTTTATTGCAGCCAATGGAGCTCCCCCCTTCTGGCCTTTACATAGAATGCAGGTTTTAAGACACTGTTTGGTTTTCAGACCAGGAAGCTCTGTCCATTGTATAAACTGACAATAGTACCACACTCTGCAACTGGATATTGGACTTCCTCACAAACAGACCCCCAGAGAGTTCTGATTGGTGATCACACTTCCTCCACTCTAGTGCTCAACACCAGAGCCTGTCAGGTCTATGTCCTCAGCCTCCTCCTGTTCTTCCTGTTCTATTTCTGTGACTGCATCCCTTGACATGGAGACAACTCTGTTGTGAAGTTTGCAGATGAAACTACTATCATTGGCTGGATTTCATGATGTCATGTCATATCTATACTCTGGTACAGAAATTGTATTTTTTAAGGAAACTTAAGAAAGCAAAATTCCTGTGCCAAGTTAGTTTAATAATAGCGATAGAAAGCATGCTGACTGGAAACATTACAAACTGGCATGGGATGTGCATGGACCAAGACAGGAGGACTCTGCAGCGGGTGATTAAAACCTCCCAGAAGATCATCGGTACTGAGCATCAGTGATATTGGTGAGGTGATGTGCCTGCACAGAGCCAAAAGAATACTAAAAGACCACACCCACCCCAGCTACAGTCTGTTCACCCTGCTGCCATATGGGAATAGGTACAGAATCTTCCACTGCTGTACCACCAGACTTAAAGACAGCTTCTTCTCACAGGATGTGAGACTGCTGAATTCTTCCTCAACAATTCATCATACAAATGAATAATAATTTCATTTGACTCACTCAGAATTGTTTTATTTTTAAAAGTAGCAAGTAGCAGTCCAAACAAATTTTTTTAATATAGTGCGATTCAACATATATTTCTTACACCCTCTTGCACATCACAGAAATATTTCTCCAAATCCGCCCCTGCATCTTGCGCGCGTGTAGTAGCCAGTAGTGTCTCATGCAGGCAGCACTGCGGCTGAACTGCGGAGGAGGAGTTTGCTGGAACTCATTTCCACAGAGCCAGGACTGGTCGTAATTTATAGGAAGGATACCGTTATCACGCAGAGAGCGTTTTTGAAATCCAAATATATTCCTAATATAGTTTTCAGTTTTTGTACTATATTGTCATGAACTTGTAACATGAAACAGTACCTGTATTTTCAGACGATGGCCTTGTTTTTTGTTCACGATAGGGCTGCCGTTTTCCTGCTGTTTTAAAAGCCCACAGTCACACACAATGTGGTACAGAAACGATTTTGAAGACGGATACGAATCTAATAAAACAGGTGAGACGGCTGTAAAATAACATTCTTTGATGAAAAGATGATGCATGCTTAAGATGCGAACTAGCTAGATCCCTCCTTTCCGTTTTAAAGGCCGAGTATCAATTGTACAGCAGCTAGCACAGACTAGCGAAGTCTAGGATTATGCTTTTGTTATACTGTGCTACAAGGCTACATCAAAACGTATCAACAAATTGAACACATGAGGAAGAAGCGTGACTTGGTTTTGTGGTGTTTGCACCTGCAAGGAAACAGAACAGAGTAGTTGAGAAAGCAAAAGCAACTGAAAACCTACACTGTAGGCTACATCAGTAGCTGGGGTCCAGGTGCCAACAAGGGTCCTAGAGTGGGTTGTAGGGGTTCCCCAGAAAAGGAGGATTGAAATATTGGAACTTAATAATTAATTTTATGAAAGTTGGAACAAGGGAAGAAATAGCGATGGCCGTTTAGACAGTATCATTTATAGTGATCCTAGTTTGATTATTGATTGATTGTGAAACCTTTATAATATTCAAACCTAATAATAAAACAATACTCAGAGGGGATTCCTGAAGGAAAAAACTAGTAGGGAACTTTTATTAAAACAACTTGTCATTACTGCGGACATTTTCAGAGTGTTCTGAAAGTAGTACATGAGACAAATAATCTGAAAGGCATCTGTAGTTAGGGATGAGACTCCACAATCAACAGTCTTTCTCAGCTCTGATTGGTTGTTTTATTTAGGCCCTGTGGATTCTTGCGAAGGCCATGAGAAGCACTAGGAGTAGCCAGAGCAACCTGATGTCGTCACAGAATCTCATGTCCTATTGTCAGGCTATAGTGAAAGTGTTCAGCATATACGACAAAAAATATTTTCATAAAAGTTACCTACTGCAGCTTTAAGCCCTGTATAAAAAATGCTGCACCCTTATTCATTTAAATTAGGTTGTTCTGCGGGTGCTAATACCACTGGTAAAACATTGGCCAATTAAATGTACTTAAATATATTTCTGCTGTTTACCTTACTTGTGTTGATAAAAGATCAAATAATTGCCACTGTCATAATTTTCCACAGTTGTAAAATCCTGTCTCAGAGCATTCAAAACTGTTGTGCATTGTTTAATACGTTTTACAAAAGGACTCTCAAGTAAATGGAGCACCTATACAGCGCCTTTTAACCACTAAATGCGCTGTATACTACATGCCACACTCACCCTATTTGCACACATTCATACACCTGAACAGAAACTAAGCACACAGTCATACAGTTTCAGTATCTTACTCAAGGACACTTTGACATGCAGCAGGAGGAAAACCTCGAACCGCCAACCTTCTGATTAGTAGAAATGAAATGTCAGTTTCTTACATTACTACAAAACAATAAAAAAATCTTTATTGCTCTTTGTGGCTATAAGTCCATTAAGCATTACTACGTGGCCTACCTATAACCTCAGTTTTTTGTCACTGAATGACTTGTCTAACTTGTGTGATTATAGCTTTAAAATATTGTTTCAGGCTCCATTAGTGGTGGCTCTCCAGGATGGATCCCTGGCCATGAATCAGTCTGGCACACCAACACCCCTGGCCCTGGAAACAGTATCTTTGGTGGTCGCCGACACAGCACAGTGTCTGACAGTGGTGACACTGGCATAGGCACTTACTGCTCTGACAGCTTGGAAGGTAGGATGGCAGGATGGCAGGATGGCCTGTCTATTTATTCTGCATATGTAGTGTTCAACAGCAACAGGAAACCTTGAAATGACTTTGGACTTGAGGCCGCTCCTGGCTAATGTCCAATCTGGACAAAATGGGCCTGGCAAAACAATGGGAAATCAGAGACTGTTGTGCCCTCATCTTTACAGAGACCTGCTTCATCAACATCTTGGATCAAACACTTGACAGGTGGACCTTGTTCTGACACAGTAGAGTACAGAGCGAGATAAGGCCGACTCTGTAATTACATAGATGATGCTTGGTGCTCAAACGCAGTCAAACACTGTTTCTTTTTATGTGAAAATGAAACCATATCATCATCACAACACCCATGCTGCTGTTTAGCTCCCCCCAGTTGCACAACATACAAATAATCTTTTTCTTGTTACTTGGAGTAAAATGGTTTTATGGTGAAATTTATGTTTCCTTCTAATAGTCCTGCACTGTTCAGGAGTTCACAGATAGTTATTTTTTACACTGATTTGACTAATGACCTTTAATCACACATCAAAGGTGAGGTGAAACAATATTTTGACCCTTTATGGGGTGCCCCACACTCACAGGTGTTTCAAAGGAATGTTACATCATAGTGGTAACATTATGTGACTGTCTGACTTTAGCCTACATTTCATTGTTTAAATTTGGTCTTTAACTTGTCCATATGTTAAATCATTATCATAATCATCTTGGCTTAATTATTGACATTTATTATTTACCTGCCTATAATTTGGTCTGACTGACACACAAAGCCCATCAGGCCTCTCCTCCTACTGCAGTGCAGCAAATACCAAACTGGCACAAGGACGAAAAGAAACCTGCACCTCAGGAAATGCCATTATGCCAGTGTGGTTTGAAGGTTGGGCAATGGACTCTAATAATAGTCTAATAATCACTTAATGTACCTTTAGGCAGTTGCAGTTTTAGTTCTCGACTGTACTGTGTTTCTACATTTTGAACTAAATAAAAATCCTTCTTACTTACAATACTTACAAACATACAAGTTTTAGAGGTACTAATTCATTCAGTACGATGCTACTAAACACAGTAATGTTCACTAATGTGCTTGTGTTGATATTTTTGTGATGGTGATAAAATTAACTTTCTAATGGTCTCTTTGGCCTGTATCTCTTCCTACAGACGACTCCAGTTCAAGTACCACACCTTTGTCTTGCCCGCCTCAGGCCCAGCATCACTTGCACCAGGACGATGATGATGGCATCCCTATTGTCCATGTCATGCCGTCCCCATCCTTGTCACCCTGCAGCAGTTTTAGAATACCACCCTCCCCCAGCAGAACAAATCACTCGAGCGGGTCTTGCCAGCTATTTATGCCAGCTATGTCTCCCTTGGATGCACCATGCTGTCTGGATATGAAAGACCACCAGCCCATCCGGAGGTGGTCCTCTCTCACTAAGTTGTCATCTGGGGCTGATAAGAGCTGCTCTAGGACATCAGGCAATCAGTACAACCCAGGCTCACAAGGCTCTCTGGACAGGGGTCTGCGATATGGGTACAGAAAGGAGCCCCTTGGTTCAACTGTGGACCTTTATCTGCCTTTATCTTCCTCTTTGCTCTGCCATAGCTTGCTGCAGCGCTCACCAGGTAGTGGCCCATACTACCAGTACCACAGCAGTAGAGCCACTGGTTTGGACACAGACCTATCCCTTTCCTCAGCCCTGTCCTCACCGGTAAAACACAACAGTTTGGACATGAACTATAGTGCTTTATCGGATGCAAAACTGGCTCGCGGAGGTGGACAGGTTTATGGCCTCAGCTTACCCAAACAAGCAGACTCACCACTGGGTCATCAGACTGATAGAGGCTCCCCAATTCAGACTGCATTTCGTACCCAGATGTGGCTGACTGAGCAGATGGAGTACAGGCCCACAGTACAGTGTAGAGGTAAATCTAGTCAGATCAACACTGGAACAGAGGGCTGCAGTGCAGATGGGTTGTCACCATGGCAGCAGGGACATCAGAAGGAACCAGGGCTTAACCAGGTGAGAGAAATATTATAATAATGAGGCAAGAAAAAAGCAAAAAGAATGGAGGTTAGACAGGAAGGAGGTATATCCTCAAATATCATTATGTTTAACATGCACAATTCACTTGATGTGAAAAATAATGACTTTGTACCATATTAGGTTAAAGGTGTCCTATGGAGTATGCATTTAAATACAGCTCAGCCTTCCAACTGTGTAGGAGAAACTGGTGGCCACGAAACTCAAGAATCAGTTATGAAATACCATGAAACCTAGAATCAGAAATCAGATTCCCAAAGATTCTCTGTTCTAGTCCATACTGTGTGCAGCTATGATGTAGCGTTACCACACCTGACCACACAAAACACAAATTCTGCATTTTACCCATTATCATAAATATTTATTGATAATTAAAACAACTACTAAATTATACTATTGTTATTAAATTATGTCATGTATACTTGTGCACTGTATGTGTTCAACAACCTGTGTTTGTGTGTGTTTGCAGATGCTGATTGGGACCACCCTTCCTGTCAACACTCTGGTGAAGGTTAAGGAGGGGCTGCTGAGACAGAGAGAGTTGGAGATAGATAGGTACTGAAAGATACACTCACAAACACTTAGAGTTGCCCTGACACTTCTTCCAACAGTCCTGGTCACAAATCTCTGTGCAGACCTAAGTGGCTTCTTTTAATCCTTACAGTGTGTTTGTGTGTCTGTACTATACTATACGTATGTAACTATACTCACAACATATATATGTACATGTTCCTGTTGTTTAGTTCTTCCAGGGGTGGCTGTGGCTCAGAGGCAGAGCGGGTTATATTTATATATATAGATTTACCCTGCCACCAGAGCGCCACCTGGCAGATTGTTGACACGCGAGCCTCAGGGAGCCATAGGACCTCAAATAGTGCACGATGCCTAAGGAAGGCATAGGGAACTGTGGACCCAAGCTTTGTGTCAATTGGACAATGTACACTCAAGTTATAGTAAATTTGTGTCTTCTGGCAGTACACCAAAGTTTGACGGAAAGCCACGGACACGCCCTTCGGTTATATTTATATATATATAGATTTACCCTGCCACCAGAGCGCCACCTGGCAGATTGTTGACACGCAAGCCTCAGGGAGCCATAGGACCTCAAATTGTGCACGATGCCGGGAAGACATGGGGAACTATGGACCCAAGCTTGGTGTCAATCGGACATACCAATGTGGAAAATGCTCCACTTTCTGTTTTGACGAAAAATCTACAGGAAGTGCTAATTTTATAACGTGCTTATTTTTGTAAAATATCTAAATTCTTCAAATTACTTTTGTTGTCAGGACGGTCCCCAGATGCTACGTGAAAAGTTTCGTGCAAAAAGGACAAAGCACGTAGGAGGAACACGAAAAAGTAGTTTTTGGACATTTCGCGCTCTAGCTAAAAAAAATGCTAGGCGGAAATGGGTGTGGCCTATATGGGGAGATGCAGCTCCATTCACCGAACACGTGGATATAAGGTTTTTGAATGTGAGACAAACGATGCGGGAGTTGTTAGCCTAAACCTACTTTTCTTAATAATAGCGCCACATAGTGGCCGACCCAAAAGCGACACATAGAATATCTAAGTGTCCCCAGGCCTGACCACTTTGCCAAATAAAATTGCACTTTCATATGTTCAGGGGGGCAAATGATCAGTCAAACTTTACCCCAAATAATAACTTTAGCAATTACAATAGGGACCTCCAGCGGTCGCTGGCTCGGTCACTAATAAGAAGAATTCCTTCAATTACAATAGTGCTCGGGCCCTAATTATGCAGCAGCACAGTTGTCTGGGTTGACTACAGAATAGTGCTACCTAGTGTGCTGCTACAAATCAGCAGACAGTGACCCGTGCTGTGAAATTGCCTCATCCAGCATTTGTAGTTGTTGGCATCTTTTTACAGCTTCACTATTAGGTCTATTAGCATACTTATTTTCTGTCACAACAAAACTGATGTCAAGCAGATGCACAGGTCTGCAGATGCACAGGTTCTACTGTCTTTTGCAGGCCCTAATGTTTGACCTGCCTGCTTTGGCTTACACTCATTCAGTCTTCATATATAGTTGTATAATGCTCTCAAAATGCCTGAAAAAAGATACATTTTGCATTTAAACTATATTTACAGATAAAATGTTGAACAGGAAGGATTCTGTTTCAGACAAAAGCAGCAGATCTTGCAACTTCATGCCCGGATCCGAGAGAATGAGCTCAGAGCACAGCAGGTCCTGCAGAGCCAGAGAGGGTGGTTTGACGACGTTCTAAATACCAAGGTGACACCACATTTCTGTGACAAATAAGAATCCATATTAATAATTTCTCATCACGTGAAATATTTTCATAATAAGACCCACAGCACAAGTTCTGGTTGTCAAATAGGAGTCAGCGATGAGAGTGCCATGCAAACAACCATCTGATGAAGAACTTGGTAGGAAGCTATCAGTGGTTGAACTGGAAGTACTCCATTTGAATGAGTTCTTCCAGCAAGCCACACAAAAATATACAGAAGACATCAGAAAACTGGAGGAAAAGGTACAATACATTTCCATAGAATTCACAATATAATATAAATTGAAAGTAAAATGGTGAGCGGAGAATTTATTCCATCTAAATCCTGGAAATGACATCAGGAACTAAAATATATGCCACTTTTATTTGAATGGCAAAGGATTTACACTTTTTCCTTGCTTTTTAAATAGTTTGTACCCAACATAACAACTTATGTGAACAGATTCATTTATGTTTTTTATTTTGTAACATAACATATGCTTTTTTTATCTGTTGAAATTAGTTTAGTACATTCAACAAATGAAACCAGTGCATCGGTTATGAGATGTTTTTTGTCAACAGATAAAGACAAGAGATCGCTACATCAGTAGTTTGAAAAAGAAATGTCAGAGAGAGAGCGAACAGAACCAAGAAAAACAGCAACGCATAGAGACGCTTGAGAAATACCTTTCTGACCTGCCAACGTTGGATGAGGTGCAGGCACAGTCCCGGCAGGTACACATAAACATAAATATATACACACACACACACAAGCTATGAAAATCAGAATTTACTGTGCACGGTTAGGGTTAGTGGCTTTTCTATAGGGATAGGGATATCAATCATACATGCTTAATGCTAGTGGTTTTCCAGAGGACAACATTGGCAAGATAAAAGGTAAAATCATGTATTGGCGGTGTGCTGATTTGCACATACCACAGTAAGTATTTTATTTCTATAGCGCCAATTCATAACAAAAGTTATCTGAGGACACTTTTCAAATAGAGCAGGTAGAGGGAATGGGTAAAAAGAGAAGGACATAGACAAAGGTTGCACAGCAACAGTATACTTTACTAATAGAAATGATTGATGATGATGATGATGATGAAGATGATGAAGACTGCAACAACAGCCAAAACTATGGTGGATGATGAACAATAATAGTAATAATAAAAATCATAGAAATAGATAGATATTCTTTATTTGTTCCACAATGGGGAAATTCCAATATTACAGCAGCAAAATGGATAGAGAAAAAAAACTGTATGAAAAACAGTAAGAGTAGGGAAATAATAAATAAAAACACTATATACAAGAGAAAAAACAGTAAGAATCCACAACAACAGATAACAAATATTAGCAGCAGCAGTTGCACATGGGCAATAGATTGTACAGTGATAATAAGAATAACAATGATATCAGTAATATTAGCAGTGGTAGTCAAGTGGATCATGGCGGCAGGCACCACCAGGATCCATGAGAACCTGTGAGATGAGAAAGCACAAACACAGTGAAGAAGTGAAGTTAGTAACATGCACTGATGGGATATGAATGTGTGCAGAAAGAGAGGAAGAGGAAGAGAGGAGCTCAGTGCATCATGGAAAGTCTCTGGCAGTCTAGGCCTATAGCGGCATAACTAAGGAATGGATTAGGACTCACCTGAGCCAGCCCTAACTATAAGCTTTTTCAAAGAGAAAGATCTAAAGCCTACTCTTAAATGTAGAGAGGGTGTCCATCTCCTGAACCCAAGGAAGCTGGTTCCACATGAGAGAAGCTTGGTAGCTTAAGGCTCTGGCTCCTGTTCTACTTTTGGAGACTATAGGAACCACAAGTAGCCCTGCATTCAGAGTGTGCAGTGGAATAATAGGGTGCTATGAGCTCTTTAAGATATGAAGGGGCCTGACCATGAAGAGCTTTGTAGGTGAACAGGAGGATTTTAAACTATATTCTGAATTTTACAGAGAGCTAGTGCAGAGAAGCTAATACAAGAGAAATATTATCTCTTTTCCTAGTTCCTCTCAGTACTTGCGTTGCAGCATTCTGAAACAATTGTAGCATGTTAATGGACTTATTGGGGCGGCCTGATAATAAGGAGGAGTTGCAGTAATCCAGCCTAGAAGTAACAAATGCAAGGAGTAGTTTTTCTGCATCTGTCTGTGACAGGATGTGTCGGAATTTTGCAATGTAATGTAATTTATGTAAGTCCTAGAAGGTTGCTTTATGTGGTAGTTAAAAGACATATACCGATCAAAGATAACTCTAAGATTCCTAACGGTGGTGCCCCAGCCAAGGTAATACCATCTTGAGTAACTATGTCTTTAGACAGTGAGTTTCAGAGTACAAAAACTTCAGTTTTGTCTGAGTTTATATGAGAAATTTGCAGGACATCCAGGTTTTTATGGCCTTAAGGTATGCTTGTAATTTAGCTAATTGATTAATTTCATTAGGCTTGGTCAATAGATATAACTGGGTATCATCTGCATAACAGTCAAAGTTAATGGGGTGATTCCTAATAATGTTGCCTAAGGGAAGCATATATAAAGTCAATTGAATTGGTCCAAGCCAGAACCCTGTGGAACTCCATGACTGTGTGCGTCTGGGCGGCGGCTCCTGGTGCCACATGTCGAAGTATCCTTGAGCAAGATACTGAACCCCAAATTGCTCCTGATGCCGTGCTTCACTGTGTGAATGTGTGTGAAAGGGCGAATGTGGCATGTAGTGTAAAAGCGCTTTGAGTGGTCGGCAGACTAGAAAGGCGCTATACAAGTACAGGTCCATTTACCATTTACCATGGAGGATTCATCGTTAACATGTACAAACTAAAATCGATCTGATACAGTAAATAGGACTTAAACCAGCTTAGTGCCGTTACTTTAATGCCAATTAGATGGTCAAGTCTCTGTAATGGAATATTATGGTCAATGGTGTCAAATGCAGCACTAAGATCTTACAATACAAGTACAGAGACAAGTATCTGATGCAATTAAACAGTCTTTAGTAACTTTCAACAGTGCTGTCTTTGTGCTATGATGTACTCTAAATCCTGACTGAAAATCCTCAAATAAGATGTTGCTATGTAAAAAGTCAGACAACTGTTTGGCAATTACTTTCTCGAGAATTTTGAAAAGAAAGGGGAGGTTAGAAATCGGTCTATAGTTGGCTAAAACCCCTGGGTCAAGAGTGGGCTTTTTAAGAAGGGGTTTAATTACTGCCATTTTAAAGAACTGTGGTACATAGCCTGAAAATAAAGAAAGATTGATAATACAGAAGTGCCAACTAAGGGTAAGACTTCTTTAAACAGCCTAATTGGGATGGGGTCTAAGAGACAGGTTGATGGCTTCGATGAAGAAATTATTGAAGTTAATTGATGCAGCTTGATGCATGGTTCAATAGAGTTATGACACTGTCAGCCTGGCTACATTGCAGATACCTTATTTTATTTTCTTTGATTAATGTTGAATAATAGGCTGCTCTGGCATTACGAAGGGCCTTTCTACATGTTTTAAGACTATCTTGCTAGATTGAATGTGATTTCTAGTACTAGTTTGAAAGAGTGCCATTTCCTTTCAGATTTCTGTGCTTTTTGCTTTAATTGGCGGGTTTTGGTGATTATACTATACTACTACGGCACTAGCTTCCTATGTTTTAATATTTTCCTTTTTATAGGGGCAATAGAATCTAGTGTTGTTCGCAGTGAGCCTGTAGCACTATTAACAAGATGATCAATTTGGGAGGGACAGAGGTTATTATTGGAGTCCTGTTATATTGAGACATGCCTTTGAATTAAATACAGATGGAATCGCCTCCTGACATTTAGCTAGAGCAATATCAGAAAGACAGCTGCTGTAGGAAGTTTTGCCTAATGGCTTGTAATCTAGTAACAGGAATTCAGAAGTTAATAAATATTGGTCTAATAAAAAAGGATTATGTGGGAAGACTTAAATGTTCAATATTAATGCAATATGATAGAACAAGGTCAAGAGTGTGATTAAAACAATGAGTGGGTTTATTTACACTGACAGAAGCCAATTGAGTCTAATAATGAGATAAACGCATTATTAAGGCTGTCATTATCAACTTGAACATGAATATTAAAATCACCTACAATAATTACTTATCTGTTTTAAGGACTAAACTTGATAAAAACTCATTCAGATAAAAAGGGGGGTGGATTCATTTAGGCTAACATATTCTTCATGGCACAGCCAGGTCTCAGTAAGACAGAGTACATCAATATCATAACCAGATATTAATTCATTAACTAAATGCGTGTGCCAAAATCACACACATTTATTTCTTTATATTTTGATAATTTGTTGATTTCATTTAGTTGTTTTTTTTTATTCTATCAAACTGTAATGTTGTAAATGATGTCTGTCAAACATAGTCAATTAACAGTTAAACAAAAAAGACATTGCTCAATTCTAGTGACAACACTATGTGCCATTGTGTGTCCTCAGCAGGAAGAGTTACAACAGAAGGCCAAGGATCTGGAGAAAACAATGTCTCGGTTACAGAAGAGCCTGGAGGAAGGATGTGCTCTGATGAAGGAGAAAAACATCAAGATTGAGATGCAGGCAAAGAGAGAGAAAGAGTTAATTGCATCTGTACACAGGTGGGGCATCATCTAATATCTAATTTATATGATATTCAGATTGAAGGCAAATCAAACTTTGTGTCACCTTTTGTTAATCATACTAATTTGACTGCTGGAGTTTTTTTCTGTTCAACCAACCAATGTATGTGTTTGCCTTGGCCAGTTAGCAATTTACACACCAACCATGTCTATGCAGTGTGCACATATCGTAAGCTCTATTTGCTGGACTGCCACAAACCACAGGGTCTGCCCATTAAACTCTGTGACTGAGTTACTGAGTGGTGAAGTTACACCATGGGTGTCAAAAAGTCTTGGAATAAGAAAAAAATGGTTCAAGTTGAAACATTTTTAAGTCATTAGATTAACCTTAATTTGTGCTGCCCATTGTGAATAATTAAGTGCTTCAGTTCCACTGCTTCTACAATTATTTTGCATTCAGTCTGAACAAACTCCTTCTACATTAGATGGCAGCCTGCTGCTAACATGGTCTTATATCTTGATCTGTATAAGAACATGTCTGTCTTGTCTCTTTTTCTCTGCATCTCTTTCTTTTTGACAACATTTCTTATCTTGAAGCCTGCAGAAAAAGGTGCAGCAGTGTTTGGACGATGGGGTGAGGTTGCCAATGCAGGACCTGAAGCTGCTTGAGGTGGAAAACACTCAACTTCTAGAGCAGCAAGACCACAGCAGCATGGTAGCATCCTAAACACACACATGCACAAATGCATGCACTCATACACAGTCAAAAATCCCTTAACATATTACCTCTGTTCCCCAACAGCTGATTGAGCATCAAAAAGAACAGATTGAGAGACTGACCTCGCAACTGACGGTAGGGTAATACACATAGCCACACACTCAGAGAGTTTCTAAACCTTAGGTTCATGTTCCTAAAAACAGAATGAAGAAAAATTTACCTTATTTCAATTTACCTGACAACCAACCTGACCACATGTAATAGATTAAAGCAGGCATGCAGTCACTTTTCTATCTTCAGAACGACTAGCCCCTATTTGGGTGATACAAGTCTTGTAAAAGTGCCTAGAGGCACCATGCCTAAAAGCTCCTGCATCCATTTTGTACATCAAACAATAAAAAGACCGGGTTATGATGTTATATATAGATAGATATATATATATATATATATATATATATATATATATCTCTCTATATATATATATATATATATATATATATATATAAAATATAGATATAGATATAGATATAGATATAGATAGATAGAAGATAGAAGAAGAAGAAAAATATATATATATCTCTATCTATATATCTCTATCTATATATATCTATATATCTCTATCTATATATCTCTATCTATATAAAGATCTATATATCTATATAAAGATATATATATCTATATATAGATATATATATCTATATATCTCCCTATATATCTATATAGATAGATAGATAGATCTATATAGAGAGATAGATAGATCTATATAAAAAAAGATCTATATAGAGAATAGATAGATCTATATATATATATATATATATATATATATAATATATATATATATATATATATATATATAGATCTATATATATATATATATATATCTATATCTATATCTATATCTCACTAAGACTCTTTTCTGATTTGCTTTGATCTACAGGCACAAGTGTTAGCCATAGATGTATACATATTGTCCAGGTCCCACAGTTTACCATTTTCATCCTGGAGTCACAGATCTGTTCTTTTACTATCCTGCTTTTGGAATGGAGTTTGGAGTCTGTCCACTCAAAAGACTGCCCCTGCAGTCTTTTGAGTGGACAGACCTCTAGCGGTCGCTTTTTCGGTCCCTAATTAGTAATTAGCAGTGGGAGTCAAGCAGGACCATGGCAGGAGGCACCACCAGGATCCATGAGAACCTGCAAGACGAGAAAGCACAAAAACTCCGGGAAAGAAGTGAAGTTAGTAACATGCATTCATGGGACATGAATGTGTGCAGAGAGAGGGACAGGAAGACAGGAGCTCAGTGTATCATGGGAAATCCCCCGGTAGTCTAGGCGTATAGCAGCATAATTAAGGGATGGTTCAAGACTCACCTGAGCCAGCCCTAACTATAAGCTTTATCAAGAGGAACGTCTTAATTCTCCTCACCCTTGGATTGACACCCTCCCTCTGTAACTTGGTGCTGAACTTCCTCACAGACAGACCCCAGTCAGTCAGAGTTAGAAACCGGACATCAGGCATCAAAACTGTGAGCTCAGGGACCCTCCAGGGCTGTTGCTCTACATGCTCTTTACCTACGACTGTGTCCTCCCAGACCAACACCGGCATTATAAAGTTTGCAGATGACACCACGGTTTTTGGAATGATCAGTGGTGGGGAGGAGACAGCATACAGAAGAGAGGTAGCAGGACTGGTGGCCTGGTGTCAGGAAAATAATCTCTCCTTGAACACAAACAAGACAAAGGAGATGATTATTGATCCTAGGAGGGGGAGGAGGAGGGAACAGCACACCCCACTGTACATCGGTGAGACAGAGGTAGAGAGAGTGAAAACCTTTAAATTCCTCGGATCTCACATTAGCAAGGACCTCACCTGCTCGCACCACACCCACCAGCTCTTAGCTTTTAATATTTTTGTTATGTTTTATATTTAAAAATTATATTTTTACTCTTCTACCTGTGTGTTGCCTCAGGGAGTCGGGCAATGTAAGACTTTCATTGTACACACAAACCGTGTGTTTCTTACTGTACATATGATAAACCTCTTGAATTTTGAATCTTGAGCATCAAATTGGCATCAAAGGAACCGCACTAAGCTGGTTTAAGTCATATTTATCAGATTGTTCGCAGTTTGTACATGTTAACGATGAATCTTCAATAAATACTACAGTTAGTCATGGAGATCCACAAGGTTCTGTACTTGACCAATACTATTTACTTTATATATGCTCCCTTTAGGCAACATTATTAGGAATCACCCCATTAACTTTCACTGCTATGCAGATGATACGCAGTTATATCTATCGATCAAGCCCCATGAAATGAATTATCTAAATTACAAACATGTCTTAAGGACATAAAATCCTGGATGAGCTGCAATTTTCTGATGTTAAACTCAGAAAAAAAACGAAATTCTTGTTCTTGGCACCAAAAACCTTAGAGACTCACTGTCTAAAGATATAGTTACTCTAGACGGCATTACCTTGGCCTCTAGCACCACTGTCAGGAGTTATCTTTGATCAGGATTTGTCATTTAACTCCCACATCAAGTAGACCTCCAGGACTGCCTTCTTTCATTTACGTAATATTACAAAGATTAGACACATCCTATCACAGACAGATGCAGAAAAACTAATCCATGCATTTGTTACTTCAAGGCTGGATTACTGCAACTCTTTATTATCAGGTTGCCCCAATAAGTCCATTAAAACGCTCCAATTAATTCAGAACGCTGCAGCACGAGTACTGACAGGAACTAGGAAAAGAGATCACATCTCTCCTGTACTAGCTTCTCTGAACTGGCTCCCTGTAAAATGTAGAATAGAATTTAAAATCCTCCTCCTCACCTATAAAGCTCTTCATGGTCAGGCCCCTTCATATCTTAAAGAGCTCATAGTACCCTATTACCCCTCTAGAACACTACGTTCTCTGAATGCTGGGCTACTTGTGGTTCCTATAGTCTCTAAAAGTAGAACAGGAGCCAGAGCCTTCAGTTACCAAGCTCCTCTCTTGTGGAACCAGCTTCCAGCTGTGGTTCAGGAGGCAGACACCCTCTCCACATTCAAGAGTAGCCTTAAGACATTCCTCTTTGATAAAGCTTATAGTTAGGGCTGGATCAGGTGAGTCCTGAACCATCCTTTAGTTATGCTGCTATAAGCCTAGACTATCGGGGGATTTCCCATGGTGCACTGAGCTCCTCTCTTTCTGCACTCATTCATGTCCCATTAATGCATGTGCTTTCTCGTCTCGTAGGTTCTTATCGATCCTGGTGGAGCGTCCTGCCATGGTCCTGCTAGATTGCCATTGCCAATATTGTTGTTCCCCCTCTCTCTCTCTCTAAAAATAATAATAAAGGAAAACAATATTTACAACAAATTTATTATAATCTAGTTGGTAATACTGCAACTATGATTGACTCAATCACAATCAATCAATCTCAGTCAATTAGTAATTAATTCCAATCAATTAACAGTAGTAAAGTAACAGACTACAGTTAAAACAAGTCTGTTGTCAATATAACAGTAATAACAAATTAAATATAATATATATATTAAAATTAAAGTGTGTGTGTGTGTGTATTAAAAAAACAGCAAATACAACTAAAACAATCAATTATTTTATACATTTATCTGAGTTTCCACTGGTCGTCCTCAGTTCGTGGCATGAGGAGACATATTTTGCTGCAATAATTTCTCTCTTTTGTTTTTCTCTTAAAGTTTTGAATTTAGGACATGAGATTATAAATGCAGCTCTGTCTCTACCTGTCCTCTGTCACACTGGGAACAGAGTCTCTCCTCTTCTGGTAGTTCTGTCTGTGGCGACCCGTTTCTGTTATGAATTGGCGCTATACAAATAAAATTGAATTAAGCCTACACTTAAAAGTGGGGAGGGTGTCTGCCTCCCGAACCCAAACTGGAAGCTGGTTTCACAGGAGAGGAGCTTGGTAGCTTAAGGCTCTGGCTCCTGTTCTACTTTTATAAAAAATATTGGAAGATAATTTGCATTCATCAGCCCGAGAGCTGCGCATGGGACGCACTTTCCAACACGACAGTGATCCGAAACACAAGGCCAAGTCAACCCTCTGCTGCCTCCAGCTGAAGAAAGAGAGGGTTATTGAGTCGCCTTCACAGTCTCCTGACCTCAATATCATTGAGCCACTTTGGGGAGATCTCAAACGTGCAGTTCATGCAAGACAACCCAAGAATTTACAGGACCTGAAAGCTTTTGCCAAGAAGAATGGGCATCTTTGCCACCTGAGAAAATAAAGGACCTCATCTACAACTATCACAAAAGACTTCAAGCTATCTTTTGTTTAATGATTGTGCTATTCTGTGATGCCTTATAGTTTAATTTTAAACCCACAAAAAAAAAGTTTTTGGCTCATGTTTTCTTAATAGAATAGTACACATTTTACAAATTCTGACAGGGGTATGTCAATTTATGAGCACAACTGTGAATATTGGTCTGGTGATGTAAAGCTGCGAAGTAGCAATGAGTGCTATGACAGCCGAAAGACTAATAAGGTTAGGTGGTTAAATTTTCTTTGGCTATGGATGATAGGATAGCCTGTGCACAGAACCCAGTGAATTAATCTGATGATAGTCAAAGATCCCCTCCTGACATGTATTAAGACATGAAAAAATAGTCTGCTTGGAACAATGTGTGTCAAAAAAGTGCCACATTCTGGGTGCCCAGTTAGCTCAGTGGGTAGAGCTGGCGACCCATGTACCGAGGCTGAGTCCTTGCTGCAGCGGCCCAGGGTTCAAATCCGACCTGTGGCCCTTGCTGCGTGTCATCCCCTCTCTCTGCACCTCTTTCCTGTCTATCTTCAGCTGTCACTATAATAAAGGCAATAAAAAGCCCCAAAAAATATATATTAAAAAAAATAATAATTTAAATTCTTTTAATTTATAATTTGTCCAAACTGGAAGCACTTCATCATACTTCATCTGGTCACCTTGCTGATGCTTTGCTCCATTTAACAATATAATATATATTACTCAGTAGCGCCTCTAAACCGGAAATTTCCTGGTCGATGGAGAAAATAATGTCTGACCTGTATATTCTTTCTCTAAAGAATAAATCAGGCTTATGTGTCACATCCTGTGCTTATCTTTGTTAGGCCACCAGTACAAGACTGCAAAAGAAAAGGGGACTTCCTCATCGACGGCAGTCTTGTCTGCTAGAAAAGGAGGAAAGCCTGGCCACCCCACCCACAGCCCTCCCACAGGTATCGGTGTTGGAAGTGTTAACTTATGCCTTGGACACACTACATAACTTTGTAGTTGTTAGATTTCTGGACTGTTCACACTACACAACTTTCTGTCTTGTTATCGAATCTTGAAGTCCCGACTACATTTTGTCAACAAAAATGTAATGCTGGTTACTCTTAGCGTTAACTATACACTTGGTAGTTACTGTATTAAAACTGCCTTTTGGTCGTGGGTAAAGCAAGAGTATGGGGACGTCGTTGTCTGGGTTACTCGATCCACTTTAATGACCACTTCAACAGTATGACAACTGATCACTACTTTACAAAATATAACTCTGCCAATCTAACCATCAGTAACAGAGGTAACTTACACCTTACCTACAAACGCAGCAGAGTACAAAAAAAAAAAAAAAAAATAATATATATATATATATATATATATATATATATAGCGCGCTACCATTAATAACTTGTGCAAATTCAATACACATAAAAAAAAGAAAATCTCATCTTATAATATGTTTAGGGTGTCTGTGAGGCACCAGGGAGCTATCGAATCATGTCTTTGAACACTTAACACATAATAATGGTTTGCATACTTTGTCAAATAAGACCTTGAGTGGTGTAAGGCCCTGCATGCACCATAAACCTCGGCAAATGATATTTTCATAAATGTCATCGAATTAGAAAATTTATGGTAGAGGCCTCTCATTTGGACCAAAATGTCCAGTGTCCCCCATGTCTTTACCATGGTACAGCTTTTTTGGAACAGGAGGTAAAAGCAAGGACATCGCAATCAGCAACTTCACCATTATATGGAACTAAATCCTAAACACTGGACCTTCAACACCTGCTATGATTTGGAGATATTTTGAACTGAAAAAGAAAATTAGCACTGGTATTAGCAACACAGAATTCTTGTCTAGTGAAAGTGAGTTGGATTGGTGTATCCCTAAGATTTCCCTGCTGCATGAGAGCAATGGTGTGCTGTACATAGTCACTAGAAACTAAATTTTGTCCCTTTGTTTCCCAATGAGAGCAAGTGGATGACGGGCTGTTGGTGCATCCTCTATCCCATGTGGAGATACCAGAAATGGGTCGGCTGCTGAAAGAGATGTCCCTGTGTCTACTGGACCTCCAGGCTCTCTGCAGCATCCTGGCTCAGAGAGCGCAGGGGAAAGAGCCCAACCTGTCAGTGCTTCTGGGCATGAAATGTGAATAACACACACACACACACACACACACTGTGTTTGTTATTGTTTAAGTTACATCTTAACAAAAAGAGTGAGATATTTATGTATTTGATATCACTTTTGTATAGAATTACAGATTATTTTTATTACATTATATTTTTCCAAAATGCGTCTTGCATCCCAAGACGTACAGTTGTTTTAGAATTGTCTATATAAAGTGTGAAGAGTAGAAGTGAGCTCACACAACCCTGGGGTTCTTCTGAGTTTGTAATAGGATTTGAATATGTCTGATTAACCTTACCTACTTGTACTCTTTTTGTAAGAAATTAATGGTATAACTGAATCAATTCAATTCAAAGAGGGAGTAAAGATAGAAGGACAGACAGAGACAAAGGTGCACAGCAACAGCATGATGATTATGACGATGACAACCATCTTATGAGTCAATGTGTGATAGTCCTCTACTTGTGCTATTCTAACACCCATATTATTCCACTATTACTATCAGGCCAAGACCTGAATATAAGTCTCAACTGTATTGTGTCATGTTAAACAGAGGAACCCACAAGCAGAACACAAACTCTGTTGGTTATTATTACCATTATTGCTGATGAAATGGTGATGTGAAGCTCCTGCTGGCAGTGGTGAGAGTACAATTGCAGAGACCCAGGCAGAGTGGAACTGAAGGTGGAGGCAGTGTGGCTGATAGGAAGGAGCGGGCAGGTAGCTGAAGTGAAGGTGAAGATCCCGAGGGAAAAAACAAAGTTTAGTTTGTTAGCACAAAGGGGGGAAAAAAACATATCTTAATTTTAATAATTTCTCTAACTGGCCAAGAACGTTACTACCAGGCATGTAGAGACAACGATCTGGCAGAGAGTGGATGGAGAGCTAGGGTTTATATACAGCAGGACTGATGAGTTGATGGCTGGCAGGTTTGAGCAGTCAGACAGGTGAGCAGGTAATCAGGTAGAGTGGGAGGAGTCCACACACACACAGAGAGAGACAGGGACACCAGGGAGGGGAAAACTAGAAACTTATGGAATTAGATTTGTGCCAAAAGAAACAAACAAAAATAGGAATTTGAGAGAACATAAAACTAATTTCAAAAATAAAACTTATAACTTGCAATCAAATAATTTGTCAAATAGTGTAAAATATTGACATTATTTTGTTTACGGTTCCCTCTGCTTCTCTCTCTAAACTCAGACTTTTGCGCTGACTCTCGGCTTTGCGGTCTCTCTGCTGCTCTCTCTCGTTAGCGTGCCAGCTACCTACACGTAACTTCCGGGGCACTGAGCCTACTGTGCTGTGTCAGTCAAAAACTGATTACCCAATGGGGACGCTCTGCTGATAAAGCCCGCCCACCCGAGAGGTTTGTCCCAAAACTGCAAACAAAAAATCAGGGAGCGCAAACTAGAGAGAGCATCAGAGAGACCGCAAAGCCGAGAGTGAGCGCAAAAGTCTGAGCTTAGAGAGAGAAGCAGAGGGAACCAAAATAAGTTATCAAAATAATGTCAATATTTTACACTATTTGACAAATTATTTGATTGCAAGTTATAAGTTTTATTTTTGAAATTAGTTTTATGTTCTCTCAAATTCCTGTTTTTGTTTTTCTTTTGGCACAAATCTAA
This sequence comes from Dicentrarchus labrax, assembly GCF_905237075.1. NCBI lineage: Eukaryota > Metazoa > Chordata > Actinopteri > Moronidae > Dicentrarchus > Dicentrarchus labrax. The sequence goes on from NW_026136719.1 coordinate 37,459,788, forward strand.
TTCCATAGAAACTACTGACCATAATAGAATGTGAAAACTCGCACAAACATCAGATCAGCACACAGTGTCTAATATTGGAGATATAACCTCTAGTTGAATTACCAGTAAGTGCTGTTGCTGAATTGTGTTGAATACAGATGTAAAATTGAAAACTAGGGCCCCAACTATAGTTTTAGGCTTATCTAATATTATATGTAGGGTTGGGTACCAAAATCCAGTATTAAAGTCGAGATGAAATTAAAAACACCTTCTCAACCCTTAAAGATTACATTTCCAGTCATATTGTCCATCTATTTAACAATTTATGCCAAAAAACCCCACAATTTCAGCTGTTACCCATTGGTAAGTTGCCGTAGCACACACACAGAGGGAGAACTCTCTCCTGATTTGGGGATAACAAAAATGCATCATAGAATGTCCTATTTTTCCAGTACTGACTGCAGAACTGTCAAACTTGGGAAATATGCCTTTGCTTAGATACAAGAGAAACGTCATCAGACAGTGCCTCATCTGTCTTGAGTTAGCTGAGTGGTACACCTGCTGTAAATGGATGCCTTTTGCTGAGCTCCTGTTTTTCTTTTGGCTCTCAACTCAACCATAATATTTGGATTACCTTTGTTTTTATACGTATGATAATAATAATAGTAAAAGGTCTCTCTGTGTGTATATCTGCGAGTGCGAGAAAGACAAGCTCTCTCAGCCTGTTTTTAACACTTGTAGATACACACACAGAGACCCTGCCTGTAAAACAATAGATGCTCAAAAGTCTTATTTCCCTTGAGTTAATGCAGACTGCAGACAATAGTTGCCACAAACGCAAAAAGTCCTTTGCCTGTGTCAGAAACTCAAGCAATTACACATACAGGCGAAGAAATGCAGTTTTCAACACTGGAATAAATGCACAAAAAATATGGTACTATCCAAGCATTCACAGTGCAGGGTGGAAAAAGTATGTGAACGCCTAAGCTAATGACTTCTCCAAGAGCTAATTGGAGTCAGGAGTCAGCCAACCTGGAGACCAATCAATAAGATGAGATTGGAGGTGTTGGTTAAAGCTGCCCTGCTTTATAAAAAACACACCAGTTTTGAGTTTGCTATTCTCAAGAAGCATTGACTGATGTGAACCATGCCTCGCACAAAAGAGCTCTCAGAAGACCTACGATTAAGAATTGTTGATTTGCATAAAGCTGTCCACGGTAAGACAAATTGTGGAATTAATTTCCAAGTTTATCAAGACATTTTGCAGGAGAACTTAAGGCCATCTATCTACTAATTGAAGCTCAACAGGATAAAGACCCAAAGCACATAAGTAAATCAACAGTGTCTGAGTCCTGACCTCAACCTGATTGAGATTCTGTGGCATGACCTCATGAGAGTGAACACACCAGACATCCCAAGAATATTGCTGAATTGAAACAGTTTTGTAAAGGGTAATGGTCCAAAATTCCTCCTGACCATTGTGCAGATCTGGGGCCTCATGTACTAAGACTTGCGTGGATTTCCTACTAGAATGTGGCGTACACTGAAAGAGTGAAAGTTCCGTACGCACAAAAAAATTCAGATGTACTGAACTGTACTGCGTACGCAGAATCCCACGCACATTGTCTTTGTACATCGCAATCAACGTGAAATTGAGCGCACATGCACGAGCACAACGCTCCACCCTGTCCCCTCCCTCAAATACACATATTTGAATATGCTCATAAGTATAAATAGGCCTCGATAGTGCTGTCTTTAGGAAAATGGCAAAAGCCAGGAAAAAAAGAAATTTTATGGAGTGCGAATTAGAGGTGCTGCTGATGGAGACCAAAGAAAAAAATTATTTTGCGTGGCACAGGCAGTAAACTCGGTAGCGTCGGAGAACCCCACCGCAGCGGAGTTGAAAAAGAAGTGGTCAGATATGAAGACATATCTGCCCATTGACAGACCCTTCAGGCCACAGGCGTTGGAGGCCCTGTATTATGGTAGACTGACATACTGTACTGCTGTATTGTGAAAGGGTTACGGTACGTACAAGACGTGATGTCACCACGCTCCCAGTGAGCGCTAGTTGTTGTTGTGTGTGAGCCATGCTGATGAGACGGCGGCACATCGGTCCGCACTTTATTGTTAACTGTCAAATAAATATGCCAAGAGGCTAAAGATAATTTGAGTGTGTTCTACTTCCTCTAACGCAGTAGAGGACTGCGCGCTGCAAGTTACCCCTTAACACAAATAATCTGCAAATGATTTAAAATTGTGTAGCCTAATTGCTTGACTGATTGTAAATAATAATTAAAGCTGCAAGCAGCGTTGGGCGGGACCTCGCACTCCACGCAACTCGGGGCGTGCTGCGGCCGTGTCGCGTGCCATCGTAACACGTGCGGACCACAACATGAAAATCTGCCGTTAATCAGCTCAAAATCGCCACGCAGCGCTTACTTCCTGTTACCAGTATGTGGCGCTATCACTATGTCTGAATATTGTCATGTAGACGTGTTCAGGGTGGGACTGTTATCAAACACGTGAAGTTTCATTGGACCAGATTGGACCATGTACGCTGAAGTTATGAGGACGTGTTCAGGGTGGGACTGTGCACTGAAGATGAGTACTATCTGTTTGATGGCCAATCGGTGGAATTCGACACGTCATCACGGGCACACGGTTAAACATACAGTCACAAATAGCACAACTTTTGATAACCAATGTGTGTAGATTGAAGTGATCGAATTTGAAGTCAATCTGATAAAATCTGTAGGAGGAGTTAGTTAAAACAGAAGCCCTTAAATGCCGGAAATAGCATCACAGTTTGACATTCGATTCAACCTGGCCAACTTTGAGGGCACGCCACAGACATGCCCTTCAACGTACATGCACAAATAGCACAACTTTTTATCAGCATCATTTTTTGACTTTACTCACAAATTTTGAAGCATATCCGATAAATTCCCTAGGAGGAGTTCGTTCAAATACAAGGCGAAAGACTCACCGAAAATGCGCACGGAATTCACTATGGCCAACTTTGAGGGCACGCCACGGACACGCCCTTCAATGTACATGCACAAATAGCACAACTTTTTATTAGCACCATTTTTTGACTGTACTCACAAATTTTGAAGCATATCCGATAAATTCCCTAGGAGGAGTTTGTTCAAATACAAGGCGAAAAATTCACCGAAAATGCGCACGGAATTCACTATGGCCAACTTTGAGGGCACGCCACGGACACGCCCTTCAATGTACATGCACAAATAGCACAACTTTTAATCAGAACCATTTTTTGACTGTATTCACAAATTTTGAAGCAGATCCGATAAATTCCCTAGGAGGAGTTCGTTCAAATACAACGCGAAAAGTTTGCGGAAAGTGAAAATAAAAATAAAATGGCCGACTTCCTGTGAGGTTTCGGGTATGGGTCCAAGAGGCTTTTTTGTACGTCCCGGCATGTTTACACGTGCCGACCGAGTTTCGTACATATTGGTGAAACGTGGTGCCGGGGCTGCTGTTTTTTTATCCTGTAGGGGGCGCTACAAACACGACGGTCGCTGGCTTGGTCCCTAATGACTTTCGCATGCAGTGCAACTGTCCTGAGAGCAATTATTAATTTCGGCTATGCAATTTCAATGCATCGCCTGTCAGTGTCGCCAACTGACAACTGACATAAGCAAAAAAGATGTACGTACGCCAGCAATGAAGCTGCTGTGGAGGACCGCACATTCTCACGTTCACTTCACTTTTAGTACATCCAAACGTGAAAAATGGCATATGCACGAATTTTGTGCGTAGGCAACGTTAGTACGAGGCCCCAGATCTGCAACTTCACGAAACATTTGGTTGAGGTTATTGCTGCCAAAGGAGGGTCAACCAGTTATTAAATCCAAGGGTTCACATACTTTTTCCACCCTGCAACTGTGAGTATTTACAAGGTGTGTTCAGTGTGTAGTATTAGTTTAAGCAGATTGTGTTTGTCTGTTGTGACTTAGATGAAGATCAGAACACATTTTGACAAATTTATGCAGAAATTCAGGTAATCCCAGAGAGTTCATTTACTTTTTTCTTGCAAATGTATTTGCATAGTCAAGTCACACAAAATTCTGATCTCCCCTGGTTTCTACACTAATATCAGTTAAAGACAGTGGTCATGAAAAGGAGTTTCTCTCCCTGGAGTCCACAAAAATAGAACATGACAACAGATAAGACACATACAAAGCGCCACATATTTCAATGATTAAGAATGAGACAACTCTCTAAAATGAGCAATGGAGAGTGATATCGCGAGTGTAGCACACATGAGCGAGATTCACCATGGGGACTTACTGCTGCTAGTCAGACCAAACCACAGCTATGTCAACCAAAACCAAACTGTTGTTGCCATACACTTAGATCAGTACAGTGTTAGGTGAGTACAAGTATACCATCTAAATATTTTTCTTGACCTATCTTCACACAAGGGGCTTGCTTCTCCATTCCTGAATTTATGAAGTTATAATCTGGTTCACTATATAGTATCCCTTATCCAGTGATAACGTTTTCTACTTTTCTCTGTCCAGCATTGAGTGTTTCAGCGGAGGAGGGTGACTGCAGAGAGAAGGTAGAAGATGAATTGAGATTCAAACTGCTAGAGGTCAGCCAGCTGAGGAGAGACATCGATGGGCTGAGGAAAACCATCTCAGACTGCTATGCTCAGTATATGGGTGATCTGTCTCCTCCAGTGACGGCACTTAACTAACCCCAATGTGTATTTTAACTCTTTTACTTCTCAATACTTCATAGTCCACATAATTATATTAAATTTAAGAATTATATGGTCTATAACAATGCAGGCTTTCTCTAGAGAAGTGTTTTATGTCACTCTCATGGTGTGATTTGTACATCATGACAGACGATGTTAATGCGTCATGTCAACTAGTGTTGTTGAGCCTTCCCACATAAGGCGTAATTGGCCTTCACATTTGTTGTGGAGTCAATTGGACTGCACCAGAGCTCACCTAAAAGGTGTATATCAGACTTCTACACTCAACACTAAACTTTTAGAAATTAATAATGTTGGGGCACACTGGTAGCTAAGTTATTTGATACTATTTGCCATCTTTACTGAGCAACAGTTTTGTGCAAAAGTAATTAAACACCTGTCCTTTATAGATGCTTGTCCCAAATACATGCTTGTCCCAAATACAGACAGTTTAAATCCAGTGATTGAAGCAAATAAAAGCCTGAGCTATAACTTGAGGTTCTACAGTAATTCAATTCAATGACTCTTTCAGTTCTACTGCATAAGATGTTACCAGGGAAATGGAAAACTTAAATTTTTTATTGCGAAATGCATGAAAATATAAATTGATAATCTTTTTTTTTATTATTATTATGCAAGTGACCATGGTTTAAGCGGAATAATACCCTTTGAGGTGTCCATAATTTAGGAATTAACCTTGTCTGGCATTATCGCTTACATCAAGCACAATCTATCAAACAAATAAACAAAATCAAAATCAAACTTTCTTTTGTCTGCATGATTTAACAGGTTTGTAACATATTAGTTCTATAAACAGCCATGACAACCAAAACCAAGGGTCTGTTTTGGTTGTCATTGGCATGTTATGTTAACCTGTGAAGGATTTTATAAGCAACTGGATGGCTATGTCCTTTGTATAAGAAATTATGGTAACTCTTTCTATGAAAGTTTATAAATGTTTATGATCATGCATGACAACTTAAATAGGTTTATAAGGTATATGTGATGGACATACTGCATTAAAAGTTTAGCATTTATAAAGCTTTATAACTCCATGCCAAAGAATCCCGAGTCCTGGGCAGAACAATATAACGACCAACTTTGGCTAGTTATAAGACACAGAGAATTGCTGAGTGTATCATTACAGATTGTAGTTTCTGAAATGCAATAATGTATTAGAAACATCAGAAATGTGCTATGGCAAAATATAAGTGTTATAACCAACATGCCCTGGTTCCAAGACTTATGTTGCTCCTCACCATGTATGAAGTGCCTATAACATCTGTTAAAGGAGTGGAGAGGAAGATTAACAAGCACCTTTATAGATGGCTGGGAATACCCACGAGTTTTACATCAACTGGGCTCTACATTAGGTCAAGATAACTCCAGTTTCCCATGTCATCAGTTGTGGAGGAGTTCAGAGTTGCCAAGTGCAATCTCTCCTTGACATTTAAGGACTCTCAGGACCATCTCATCAGGGAAGCAGGTAGAATATTTAGGCCAGAAGTGGGCTACTAGCACTGCAATCCACCAGGCAGCATGTTCCCTCAAGAACAGTGATATCATCAGTAACCCCTACATGGGAAGATGAGGCCTAAGAACATCCCATTTCCAACAGTGGTCAAAGTCTGCTCCTGCAAAAAAGAGAACCTTGATCCAGGATGAAATTTGAAGGAGGAAGAAGGCAGAGGACCTATCAAGTAGACTGAATTGTGGCAGCTTGAATGAAAATAGCTTTTCACATTTCCTTTCTGCTCAGAGCACTGTCCAGACCCCAGTCAACTTGGATAGGTGGGGAATGAGGGAGGATCCCCTATGCAAGTTGTGTGGGGGGGCACCACCTGATGACTTCCTGGCCAAGGATACACCCATTAGAAATGGATGTACAAAGGCATCTCCAATGTAATATAAACTTATAGCATTACTTTGTGAGCTTAAAGTAGTGACAGGACCTTATACTTTTATTAGCAATTGTGTGATACTATAACAGCAAAGGTTGCAAATTGCTTGGCATGGACGTATAAAGCATTATGAACATTATAAACTTTTAATACAGAATGTCCACATAATAAATATAAATAAAAAAATAAATATAATACTTCATAAGCATTGTTATAAGTTGTCATGAAAACTGGAGAACTATTTCACTTCCTGTAAAATGTAACATCCTTAATCGTCCAATAAAAAGATTCATAAGTTGTCATGCATGATTATAAACATTTATAAATTGGTTTATAAAGCCTTACAAATGTATAACATTGTCTTATGAATGTGCTTATAATGAAAGCATTACCAAACTCATTCTTTGTTTGATATCGTTTTAGTTTGACTTTATAATATGGATGTTTGATAAAAATTTATTTTTCTAAAGAATTTGTATGATTTCTTTTTCACTTGTGTCAGAATACCTTTTTATTTTTAACCCTTATTTTATCTAAGCTCTCTTGAAAATGAAACGTTTCTATTTTGGCTTTTTCTGTTACGGTGTCTGAGATATTTGAGAGAACAAGAAAATGTCTCTTATAATGTTGTACTCCAATTTACCAATTTTAGTAAGATTATTACCAAATGTGTTTGGGTATTTTGCTGACTTGTATTTAACTCCAGATTGAAACAATTATTTAGTAAAAGAACTGATTTGATATTGTTAATTCATATTTTACTTGGCTGGAACACTGTCTGAGGACATCCAATTCTGCCTATGTTTCTACGTTTGTCACATTGTCTGTCAAAGCTCTTTTCAGCTATGCTTTTCAGATAACTTTGGGTCGATTAAATCTCCAAATCCATGGCGGTGCTTGGACCACACTATACTTGTCTGAAAGTCTAGCTAGAATTTATTTCCTAAACTCAGAGATGAATTTCAAAAGCACTGAAGACATTCAAAAAAAAACAAACTTTTATTTAGGCTAAAATAGCTTGCTTAACATGGATTCATTACCTATAAAGATGCACATCATACATGTGAATAGTTTTTCACTTACTCATGTTCTTTTGGCAGTTACTGTAGCAGTGGTGACAACAGACAGAAGAGCTGGGCTCAATGCATTCAACTGAATATCTTTCACACAGACCTCACCAATGTGATCTCTGAGCAGAGAGGAATTGATGCCTCTACGCACTTTAGAATAGTTTGTTAAATTTTACAGCATTATACAGTAAGGGGATTCTGACAAAAAAAAACATGATACAATAGAAAGTTATGTGACACAATAAAAGAAAAACAATAACAAAATACAGTATACAGCAATACACAGTTAAGAATGATTGTATTCAATTAGATAATACAAGTGTTGTGTTGTGCCCAGCCATGTATATTCCACATACAGTGACATGCCAAAATATGTTAATGATGGAACAAGGTTAAAAATCTATGGCAGGATAATGAGTCAATGGAACATCTACAGTCAACACCTTATAAATAGGATACAATACCGGGACAGGGTTTTCAGGTCACACATCAGTATGACAAGTAACAGCTGAAACAATTACAAAACCCTCAAAGCCTTAGACTTTATAACATGCCTTTTTAGTATTTACACTTGAAAAACATCTGGAGGAGGGAAAAATTAAACAAACAGCCAGATATGGTCGTTTTTGTTCTGCTAAATGAAGGGCTTTATGACTTGACAAGGACACCCTGTTTTGCCCTAAAAGGTTAGAGGAAAGTAGGCTGCAGTTCCAGATGGGATTTGGAAGTTCCTTTATACTCCCTTGAAAGACAGAGTTATCTGTTTCACAGCCACTCCTGTCAAGAGTGGATGAATGATTTAAGGGTATGAACTTGGGAGACGGAGGATAAAATAGAGGCTTTCTGGCAGAAGACTACTTCCACTCATGCTGGTGCTTGAATTGAATTTTGCCAGAAAAAGCAGTTGGATCCATAACAATGCATCCGCACAGGGTAACTTACTACCATCTTTTACATATTTATGTTAAAGATGGAAGCTGGATAAGAGAAAAAAAGAATGCTAATAAGATTAATGTTGGTTTATTAAGTGTCACAATACTGAATATTTTCTCTATCCATCCATAAAGTGTTGTACATTTTAAGTACTTTTATACTGTTCGCATTGACATCACCAAATAAATGCCTATTGCCTATTGTTCCTCTTACATTTCAGCGTTCAGTATGTTCATTCATGTGGCTGGTAAAATATTTAGATACATATTTCAACCTAATACATAGCTGCTCTGCTTAGGTTTTAAATGTTGGAAAGTGTATTGCTGACAACAGGCAATATTCTATTTAACAGAAAGTTGTTAGTTATTGTTTTCTGTAAAACAATTAATAAAATATTAAGAGGAGTTTTCCTGGTCTTCCCAAAGTTCCCTGTAGGACTACATAGTTTTGTCATACTGTTGTGAAGACCAGATGGATAACTATACAAATAAAAGCATAACACTTTACAAGCGTCTCTCCTAAAGCGGCAGCTCAAAGACATTTTCAACAATAAGCAACCTCTTCCTTCCTGATGTCAATGTCCCTCCATGACAGCTAGGTTCCTTTTGCCATTTTCACATACAACTGTCCTGTTGATTCCCATTAGTATAAACTATCCCCAGAGAAATCACACATTGTTCAGTCCCTCCTCTACATATCTTACACCTGGCTTTGTCAAACGTGTACTTTTAGCCCAAATCATTGCCACATGCCCAGAAAAAACCCTCAATTTCCACCACCTTAGAACACCAAGAGGAAAAAGGGAAAACATACTTTCTATTCATTTTCCGTCCGTTGTCCCTAGGTTTGTCATAGAATTCTTTGATTCAGTTCTTTGAGAGAGATTTTCCCACGAATGCTCTTGTTATTTTCTCCAAATAGCTGAGCCTCTAGAAGGAGCAGTCAGTCTCAGTAGGCTTTGAGTGTGTTTCACTTGAAGGTGTCTCACTGGAAATCCCAGTATCTCCTCCATTCTCTGGTCCATTGCTCAGTGACATTTTCTCCAGAGCTGCAGGGTAGACACAGATTCAGATGTACAAAAAGTGTTGTGTTGTTCTGCATCAGAATCGGGTTTATTGCAAAGTAAGTTTTTACACGTACAAGGAATTTGCCTTGGTGCGTTGGTGCATAAAAATCACACGAAAATGAAGTACTTTTTAAAATATAAATAAATAAAGATAAAGATAGAAAGATCTAAACTGTACAGGAAAGGTATTTACAATGTGGAGGATAGAAAAACCAACAGGAGGGAGCATAGTTCCATCCTACTGTATTAAGGATTAAACCATGTATAATTATTGATACATTTCACTTAATATCCTGGTGAAAAAGATCACTCTGATTCACTGCTTTGTTAACTGTGCTAACTGTGCTCCTTCACTTAATTAACTGTCTACCTGCCCTCTCTCTCAAACTCAAACTTTGTGTGTTTAAAAACAACTGACAAATCCTACTTAGCCTGTTGAGTTTTCAATGTTACCAAAGTGGCTTTCTTTTAAACTGGCTAGATTGATATGATAACTTGATGCTGTTCACCTAACCTGCTCCAGAGGTGGTTATGTTCAAATGAAATAATTTTTCTGGCAATGTTGTCTATGAGTAATACAGATTCTCAGATGAGGGAAAAGTCTACATATATGCAAACTTGTTGAGCCGTAAGTTAGTAATTTCACAAAATGAAGCTGGGCAATTACAGTAATGCAAACTGTATGCATCATTGCCTTGATGTCTTTCAACCAAATTTACCTGACATAACATTGGTATAATACTAAATTGTTTTCACGGGTTGTGTTTACTACGTAATGGATTATGTTTGTTTATGTCTCTACCAGCATTCCTCTTTTGTCTTATTTGCAGCAACAATGTTAGGTAAAAAGCAATATATTTTGTCATTATGTAACACAAGGTTAAACAACCGAAAGAAAGTTGCAGTCCCTTCATGCTACAAACATAAGGAACATAACAGATAATTAAGTTTAAATAACACACCGAGCCAGCGACTGCTAGAGGTCCCTATTATTTTTGCTCGATTTTTTTCTTACTTATTCTTATTAGGGACCGAGCCAGCGACCGCTGGAGGTCCCTATTGTATTTGCTATGTTTCTTGTTATTTTTAGGCCACATCGACTGCGTTTTTGCCCCCCTGAACATATACGAAAACTCAAATTTTATTTGGCAAAGTTGTCAGGCCTGGTGAAAAATTGTATATTCTATGTGTCGCTTTCGGGTTGACCACTAGGTGGCGCTACTATCATGAAAAGTGCGTTTAGGCTAATAACTCCCGCATCGTTTGTCGCACATTCAAAAACCTTATATCCACGCGTTCGGTGAATGGAGCTGCATCTCCCCATATAGGCCACGCCCACTTCCGCCTACAAAAATTTCCCGCTAGAGTGCGAAATGTCAATAAACTACTTTTTCGTGTTCCTCCTATGTGCTTTGACCGATTTGCACAACATTTTTCACGTAGCTCCTGGGGACCGTCCTGGCAAAAAAAGTAATTTGAAGAATTTTGATGTTTAAAAAAAATACGCACTCTATTGACACCAATCTTGGGTCTATAGTTCCCCATGTCTTCCTTAGGCATCGTGCACAATCTCAGGCCATCGCCACAGGATGGCGCTCTTTAAAATGAAGAAGTTTATATGATGATTGCCCATGGCTCCCTGAGGCTCTCTAATAAATGTGTCAACAATCTGCCACAAGGTGGCGCTCTGGTGGCATGGTAAATCACTGTGCAGAGACCATAATAGTTATGAATATGAAATTCACAGGGCACGTGTAGACTGGTGCCCGTAGCTCACATACTAAAAATTGTGTTTGTCGTGTTTGTAGCGCCCCCTACAGGATTTTAAAAAAGCAGCCCCGGTGCCACGTTTCACCGATATGTATGAAACTCGGTAGACACGTGTAACGTGCCGAGACTTACAAAAAAGTCTCTTGGACCCATACCCAAACCCCACGGGAAGTCGCCCATTTTAATTTTAATTTCAGATCTGCTTTAAATTTGGTCAGTACAGTCAAAACATGTTGCTGATTAAAAGTCGCCCAGGTTGAATCGAATGTCAAACTGTGATACCATTTCCGGCATTTCTCAGACTTTCAGCGTTTTTCTGTGTTGTATTCGAACAAACTCATCCTAGGGAATTTATCGGATCTGCAGTACAGTCAACATGTTGTTGATTAAGAGTTGTGCTATTTGTGCACATACGTTGAAGGGCGTGTCCGTGACGTGCCGTGCCGTCAAATTTCGCCAGGTTGAATCGAATGTCAATCTGTGATGCCATTTCCGGCATTTAAGGGCTTCTGTTTTAACTAACTCCTCCTACAGATTTTATCAGATTGACTTCAAATTCGATCACTGCAATCTAGACACATTGGTGATCAAAAGTTGTGCTATTTGTGACTGTACGTTTAACTGCCTGCCCGTGACGAGACGTCGAATTCCACCGATTGGCCATCAAACAGATAGTACTCATATCTTGTGTACAGTCCCACCCTGAACACGTCCTCATAACTTCAGGGTACATGGTCCAATCTCAATGAAACTTCACATGTTTTACAAGAGTCCCGCCCTGAACATGTCTACATCCCAATATTAAGACACAGTGATAGTGGCACCTACTGGCAACAGGAAGTAAGCTCTGCGTGGCGATTTTGAGCTGATTTACATGAAATTTTCATGTTGTGGTCCGCACGTCTTACGACGGCACGTAACGCGGCTGCAGCACGCCCCGAGTTGCGTGGAGTGCGAGGTCCCGCCCAATGCTGCTTGCAGCTTTAATTGTTGTTATTATTATTATTGTTATTATTATTATTACTACTACTATAATCACTGCTCATTGTCCCCCATCGTTGTTGTGATCATCATCATTATCACCATCAGTAACTATTAGTGTAGTTGTTGCTACTGTTGTTGCTGTGCACCTTTGTCTCTGTCCGGCTGTCTGTCTGTCTGTCTGTCTGTCTCTCTCACCCCAACTGGTCGAGGCAGACAGCCACCCACCTAAAGCCGGGGTCTGTCCGAGGTTTCTGCCTCTTAAAAGGAAGTTTTTCCTTGCTGCCGTCGCCAAGTGCTTGCTCATGGTGGGAACTGTTGGGTCTCTGTAAATCATTTTATAAGGAGTACAGACTTGACCTGCTCTATTTTAAAATGTGTCCTGAGATAACTTCTGTTATGATTTGGCGCTATACAAATAAAATAGATCTTAATTGAACTAAAAGTCTATCAATTCTTGTATTTGGGATTTTTTCCTCATTCATCTTCGCGAAAAGCTTCTAGTTCTGCACCGTCTTACCCACAGATTTTTTATTAGGTTTAAGAAAGGGGACTATCTTTAAGCTTTCCAAATAAGTAGAAAATTTGTATTTTGTACATTTAAGCATTCTGAAAGGCCACCACCATCAAAACCAATTTGGAAAAACCTACCCTGTAGCGGTGCTGAGCTATTGCTGGATGGCGCTGTGCTTCTGTCATCCAGTTCATCAAGGTAGAGTCGGTAGTGATGGCCATTGTCGTCTTCATATTCCACATTATCATCATCACTGTCGACCTCTGGAGCCACATACACCACCTCAAACTCTATCTGTCCTCGCTGACACAGACACCCAGAATGAGAAACAGAGAAACAGTGAAGTGTAGTGTGCTTCTGTGTGCATGACTGTGTTACCTGCTGGGACAGAATGGTGACAGCCTCCTTGTGTTTGGCATCTCGCAGATTGATGCTGTTGACAGCAAGAATGGCATCTCCAACATGCAGACCTCCACATCTGTCTGCGGGCTGACTTGGATGGATCTCTGAAATTAGAATGGGAACACCGTGCTCCTTCCCACCCTGATGAGAACATACATACAAGAGTTAGCTCAACTTATTTGGCCAAGTCCTCCTCTATTTTATGAAGATGTCAGGATAGTTTTGGCAATGTAAAAGATGACCAGCCAATAGGCCTGCCCCACTAACAACACTTCTGTTTATGTATACTATCACTCACACCCAATTTGACTTCAAGTACTGAGCATCCTAAATGGGCATGCAAGTACTCATTGCACTGTACTGTACTCGTTTAATTTTTTTTGGCATACATGATCAATTGATTTTTTTTTAGAGTTCATTTTAATAATTTCCATATCCATATTTTGAATAGGCAGCAACTCTCCCGTCACTACTGGCTGCCTCCTACCCTACTAACAAGCTGTATCATACATTAAGGGCTGCAGCTATCACCTACTGTAATCTCATCATGCAATTGAAATGGGCAGGCTGTGGTTTAAAATAGAGGAAATATGTTTGTCCATTGCTGGTGAAGAGCAGAAAATTCATGGAACTCTGTAGGCATAAAAGCTGTGCATATGAGTGGCACTGCCTTCCCTCTTCTTATGGCTGTAATCATGTGTACATCAGAAATGATGGCCGCAGTGGCAAAATACTGCAGTCTGAACATATCCTTAATGCTTTGTCCTGTGGAAAAACAAGAAGCTTGAGGCATTTTATAGCCTTTCGTGGCATTGTAATAGTAAATTTCTAGATTCCAAGCACATTTTCATGAGAGGAGAAAAGTCAGTAAGGTTTAGCTGGTACTGTTGACAAAAGCTTGCACAAACATTATCTATATGGAACAGTTATTAGAATGACATAATCCCTGTGATTTGCACACAAAAGACTTGCAGCACAATATTAAGATAAGCCAGAGGCTTAGCCCTAAATTCCATTGGGGACAGCTGCAAAAACAGCTGTTGATTTGTTGAATTGATTGTTCCAGTCCCAGATTGTGATTCAACCAGAAGTGCCACCCTGTGTCCTACTTTAAACTTTCAAAATCAAATACCCTGTGCAGACTCCAGACTGAAATTCATGCTACATTCAATTACATTTTACATCAACATTGTGGCACCAGACCAGAAGTCAATCAGACAGAGTCAGATCAAAGCAGATCTGACACTATACACAATGAGAAGTTCATCTTGAAATTGGAGAAACACGGTTTTGTATCATTTTTTAAGCCATAAAGCCATGCCTGGTGGATTTTTGGGGGTTAGTTTATTTCTTGCTGCCATCTTTTCACTTGAAGTAATTGGTTTGCATATAATTGCAGGGCTTTGTTGGATGCTGTAACTAGATCTTGGGTGCAATTTCAAGAGGCTGTCATGGCCACTTTCAGGAAGAGAAAGAAGTGGTTCCCTTCTTACTGTAATGGAGATTCCCAGCCCCTCATGGTCATCTTTGACTAGCACCACCTTTCTGATAGGGCCTACCCCCTGGGTTTTCTTCAACATTTCTGGGTCCTGTAATTACATTTACAAATTAAACTTTGGAAGCAAAAATAAAGGTGCCAACAGTTTCAATTGATTTGTAGTTTTACACTTACGTGCCCTACAGGAGAGGGAAGAGGTTTCTTGGAATCATTACGACCTCTACATGCCCGGATGACAGTCTTATGACGGTGAAGGTGAATCTCTGCCTCCAGTTGGTTCCACAGCTTGTCGTGGGCTGGCCCTTTCATGTCACGCCCCAGTAACTGAATCTGTTGTACCCTTAAAGACAAACCAAAAAATTCTAATATAAATTCAAATTTCAGGCAGTGCCTTTTTGAAATCATTTTAAATACAAAAAAAATCCATGAATTCCAAAAAATGATTTCTGCTGCTCATCAAACAAAATTGTCACCTTCAAACATAACAAGAATATACCCCCCCTCCACCTGGGATCCTTGAGATGTATTCCAACTCATTCAGCGTGGTGTACTGCTGGCTGTACCTTAATAAGAATATTTTGAGTTGGATCAAGGTTGCCACTTTGGGCAATTACTTCAAATACTAGTCTGGGGGAATGGGGGTGTGAGGAGTGGTCCGTTGACATTTTTTAAATGTAGTTATGTACTAGAGGCTGCTGCTTTTTATATAGATCATTTAAAAAATATTCCAAATTTTGTGATGCATTTTCATCAATGCACGTTCCATAAAATTATAGAAAGTGTTGTCACAGGTTATCCACTGGATTTTTATTCATATTTTATATATCTATATATAAAATCAATCAACACATCAATGAATCAATGTCTCCTTAGGAAACCCTCAAATTGAATCTAAAATATCTTGTGAGATTTGACTCCTTACCTGCCAGCCAGTTCCTTGTCCAAGTATTTGGCTGCCAGTCTGGCTCCATACACTTCAGCCTGCAGTACTGCCAGATGCCTACGAAGGGCCTCATTTTCTTTCTTATATAGTTTCACTTCTACCTCCAGCCTTGCTTCTGCTAATTTCTCCTTCTTACTGGCCTCAAGCTCCTGTTCCTAGAACAAGGAGATCACACACACACACACACACACACACACACACACACACACACACACACACACACACACACACACACACACACACACACACACACACACACACACACACACACACACACACACACACACACACACACACACGTGAGTGGATGAGGAAAATTAATTAGTTAGTTAATCTCTCTAATCAAATACAGTGCCACTTAGTGGTTATCAAACTACTTATAAGTAGTTAGTAAATAGTTTCATTCAGCTATAAAACGGATAGCTCAAATTAACATTTAATCAAACAATATGGGCTGTGAAGACTGGTGTAAAGATGAAGGTGTCGTTGTAGACCTTAAGACAGTGTCAAAGGAGCAGGTGAAATACATTTTGTGAGATTTATATGCCATTGTCATGGCAAGGCAAGCAGCTGTTGGGCTCAGTGCTGAACTCATTAAATGAATGACCTGATACTCAGTTGGTCCTTGTGTATCCTGAAAGACACATAGTCTACAACGTGCAACAATGTATTCACTGGCGTGTGAAAACCCTTGAAAAAAAAAAAAAAAAATCAATACAACCGTTCATCATGCATCATTATCAGAAGATGACTTCAAAGCGGTTAAGAAGGTGCTGGAGTCACTCTACACTCTAGAGGGGCTGGTAAACAAAGTGTGGTTTGACATTCAGCTACACTTCGGGTGCAGAGGAAACGAGGGCAATAAATAAATAAATAAATAAATAAAGTAAGATAGTAAGTTGCATAGCAACCAGCTTGCACTATGTGCAGGCAGCCAGGACAGCCTTTTTCTTTCTAAAAACAATGCTTTATAAATAGTTAATGAACATGTGAATAAAACGGTTTAAACTTAATGTGTCTACAACTTTCATATTTCGAACCTTGTAATCGTTTTATAAAAGCAACATCTTAAATGTAGTATATCAAGGAATCAAGAAAATGGATATATATGCAAATTCCATATGCAAATAAATGTACATTTATTTAAATCTAACCAATATCTATATTGTAAAATGTCAATTCATACATTATTAGTTCTAGCAGATTAATTGATGGTTAAATGTTTTCCTATGATTTAAACTCAAAGGAAGCACATCCCTGACAAAACTAGTAAAGAGAATAGTCATATATTAGAATGAATAGATGTGACTATCATCTTGTCATGAAATTTTTTCCTCAAGTTAGGTTTTGTTTCAAAAATTAAGATTTCTCATCTCTCTAAAATAAGTGCTGGTAGATCAGATACATGCGTGTGTCACTGGCTGTAGGTCATTGCATCTGACATGACCAAATCTATAGCCTCCTTGATTTTTTCGAACGTCAAACTCTCACTGCCTTTAATTATCACTGAATCACTAGATGTGTCAAGTGTAGCTACCAAGCTATGTTTAATCCAAATCACTTATTCTAAAATATCTGATTTTCCACAAAACATACCCATACACAAACTTACCATCTCTTCCAATGTTGGTGCAGGCTTTAGGGGAAAAGGGGCAGAGGAAGAACAGACAGAAGTCAAAGATTAGAGAAATTCTAATTTCAAACAGATATTGTAAGTTTACCAGTCATGGAATTGGCAGATATTGTAAAGAAATATGCACATCAGTTTGGAAGGGAAGAAAGGTAATTGAAAGCAGTAGAAGCAATAGGGAGGCAGAGGAAGGGAGCACCAAAGCAACAGCAGCCTACACATATGGTTGCTTTAAGAAACTGCAAAGTAAAGTTTAGATTTAGGCCTCAATTTTCTATTTTCTTTTGGCTTATTGTTGTTTGGGGCGGCAGTAGCTCCGTGTGTACGGACTTGGCTTGGGAACTGGAAGGTCGCCGGTTCAAGTCCCACAGACCACAGTATGTGTGTGGACTGGTAGCTGGAGAAGTGCCAGTCTCGCCTCCTGCGCACTGCTGAGGGGATTTCAGCCTGTATCTATATATATCTTATGTAGTAACTTAATAATCACCACATAGTTTTAGAGCCATCAAAACTTAAGCACAATGATTCTTTTGCTATGAGCAATATTATTATAATATCATTGCTAACCTGTCAGTGGGTTGGAAATTTAGGCAGGCCAATTGTCGTCAATTAATATTTTAAATGGGGTATTCTAAAATACCTCAAATTAATCAATTCATTTGCAGACTATTATAATATAAACGCCGCCTCATCAATAATCATCATCAAATACGACACGTTGTATCTAGTATTTATCTGTGTCCCATCACCAGGGCCAGGGACGCCACACTGCCAGCTGATGTCCTTGGCGTGTGGTCAAACAGGCAGTCAAGTATGGTGCGTCCCTCTGCTTTCAAGTTTATTTAAGTGTGCATCGCAAGATGCTTCTCCCTTTATAAGCAATTGTTTTTAAACATTTGTTCGACGTCCTGCCCGTTGTTGGAATATGTTCGACCATTTACCAAGGTATTTTAACTGTTTTTACAGTAGCTACTATCTAACCTAGCAGTAAGCTACCTGCTGCCAAGGCCATGTAGAGAGTGAGTTGCAGTAATGTTGACCAGCAAAGGGACGCATGCGATTATGCTTTGGTTGCCTGTAGCGTCAGAACCAGAGAGTGACTATTTGAGTAGTCACCTCTGATAGATCTGCAGTGTGATTCGGTCCAGTAGATACGAGTCATATAGGAACTAGTGCCGTGTTTCTGTACCCAGCCCTAATCCTGAAATTGCAGACCTTTTTCAGATTCTTTCTTCAGCTGCCCAAAACCTTAGTTTTAATGAGTCAGTATTAATGTAGTATGTACTGTATGTATGTAGTATTGAATGTATAGTAATCTAGCGGGTTTGTTGTGGGAAGTGGTCAGTTGTGTTGGAGTGATGTGTACTGAGTTTGAAGAAGTAGTTTCAGCAACCCACCAATGGCGACCAATAGATTTTTACTCACATTTGGTGATTGGCAGGTGCTAATAGTAGTATATATTGGAATGTTCTCTAGAGGACAGAACGTGTAACAACCAAAAAGAATTGTCAATGCAATACAGTGTATAGGCACACGGTAAACATGAACATTTAAGATATGAATATTAAAAATAATAAGGAATGTAATTCGAATCGGATTACTTAGGACCATATAGCTGAAATGTCCTTAGATTGACTGTTGACCTTTTGTGTCATTCACTAGTCTCTCCCTGCAGTTTCTTTCTGTATACCGTTTTCTATCAAATAAAGGCAAATTGCAGCATCTCCTCCTCCTCCTACCTACCAATTTATCTTTGATGGAGTCAGACTCCTCAGCCTGGCCTTGCTTGGCATGAAGCTGCAGCTGGAGAGCATGAAGCTGCAGAAGCTGGTCATGGACCTCCCTCTCCACCACTGCCCGCTCAGCTTTAGCCTCAGTCAGTTCAGAACGCAGATCCACCAGCTGAGCCTGAGAGGATGGGTAGATGAATGGAGGCAACCAAGTGAGGGGGGAAAGGGGGAAGGAAACCAGAAACAGATATGTTACTGCACAATTAATCGCAATATTATCAAAATTGCAATATGCAAATCGCAAGAAGCTGCAATTTGTGATAAAGGCAAAATTTGTGACAAAGCATTACAATGAACTACTCTAGTTCTGCAGAGATGCACTGGGTTGGGCAAATATATCGTCAGACGTTTTTTTATTTGGGCCAATTTCTGTCATTGTATTTTGCTAATTTAATGGTCTGCCGCCAAACAATGTGAGCCACTCAGTGACAGATGTTCAGTGCCACAGTACACACACTGAGCATAAGAATGAGTCAGAGGAAAAACAGCAGCCTCGGTGTGTTGGTGCATATTGTTTTTTCATGATTTGTTTGTTAATTATTTTTTTTACTGCGATCACATTAAATAAAATATTTTTTATTTCCACCTCCACCTCCCCAGGCAGGGTTAGTGGCTCGTTCAGGTGCGGTCAATTTTAGTTTTATACTTTGCGTTCATACCTTTCAAGTTCTGTAAGTATGCCATCTTTCAGTATGAAAGCTGCAGTATTTTATAAACAAGGACCCTGGTTTAGTACAGCCCTAATGATGTCACATCATCATGATTTTAGTATTTTTTTTTTGTGAAAATTAAATTTGTGATAGTCATCTTTGCATCTAATCGCGAATCATACATGAACCTTTATAGTCTTCCGACCACTCAAAGCGCTTTTACACTACGTGCCACATTCACCCTTTCACGTGTGATCGCAAAGCCCATCGAACAGAAACTAACATTCACACACCGATGCACGGCATCAGGAGCAATTCGGGGTTCAGTATCTCAGTTGCTCAGGGATACTTCGACATGTGGCACCAGGAGCCGGGGATCGAACCCTCAACCTTCCGATTAAGGAACGACCCGCTCTGCCTCTGAGCCACAGCCGCCCTTATGGCAATCGCAATAACGCACACCCTTTGTATACTGTATACAGTATCTGTCCTGAGTTTTTATGTTACACTATAACTGTACGAATGCCTTGCTTAAAACAGTGATAAATAAACCAAACGTATTAGAATAAAATAAAACATTTAAGACTGTTAACATTTATAAACAAATTAAAGCTGCAAGCAGCGTTGAGCGGGACCTCGCACTCCACGCAACTCGGGGTGCGCTGCCACAACACGAAAATGTCACGTAAATCAGCTCAAAATCGCCACGCAGCGCTTACCACCTGTTGCCGGAAGGTGGCGCTATCACTATGTCTTAATATTGTCATGTAGACAAGTTCAGGGCGGGACTGTTGTAACACACGTGAAGTGTCATTGAGATTGGACCACTTACGCTGAAGTTATGAGGACGTGTTCAGGGCGAGACTGTTACAGAATATATGAAGTTCACTGGAGATTGGACATTGCACACTGAAGTTATGAGTGGCATTTCATGGCGAATCCGCTGAATTTGACAAGTGGTCACTGGCACGGTCATTTCACGTAACGCAGCTCAAAATCGTCACACAACGCTTACTTCCTGTTGCGCTATCACTATGTCTGAATATTGTCATGTAGACGTGTTCAGGGTGGGACTTATCAAACACGTGAGGTTTCATTTAGATTGGATCATGTACACTGAAGTTGAGTACTATCTGTTTATGGTGACTGGTCGAAATTCAACGCAACGCCACGGGCACGCCGTTTGACGGAATGTCGTAAATAGCACAACTTTAAATCATGAATGTCTTTAGATTGCGCTGATTAAATCTGAAGTAGATCCGATAAATTCCCTAGGAGGAGTTCGTTCAAATACAAGGCGAAAAATCACAGAAAATGAGCACAGAATGCAAAATGGCTGACTTTGATGGCAAGCCACGGACACGCCGTTTGACGGAATGTCGTAAATAGCACAACTTTTAATCATGAATGTCTTTAGATTGCACTGATTAAATTTGAAGTAGATCCGATAAATTGCCTAGGAGGAGTTCGTTCAAATACAACGCGAAAAATCACAGAAAATGTCCAAAAAACTCTAAATGGCTGACTTTGATGCCCAGCCACGGACACGCCCTTCAACGTACATGCACAAATAGCACAACCTTTAATCAGCACCATTTTTGGACTGTACTCACAAATTTTGAAGCATATCCGATATATTCCCTAGGAGGAGTTTGTTCAAATACAACGCGAAAAGTTCGCCGAAAGTGAAAATGAAAATCAAAATGGCCGACTTCCTGTGGGGTTTGGGGTATGGGTCCAAGAGGCTTTTTTGTACGTCCCAGCATGTTACACGTGCCTACCGAGTTTCGTACATATCGGTGAAACGTGGCGCCGGGGCTTCTGTTTTTTTATCCTGTAGGGGGCGCTACACACATGACGAACACGATTTTTGGTATGTGAGCTTCAGGCACTACTCTACACGTGCCCTGTGAATTTCATATTCATAACTATTACGGTATTCGCACAGTGATTTTTCATGCCAAAAGAGCGCCACCTAGTGGCGTATTTAGTTTTTCCTTTTTAAGGGAGCCTCAGGGAGCCAGGGGGAAGCATCATACCAAGTTTCATCCTAATCACATATACCGTTGTAGAGATATAAACTTCTTCATTTTAAAGAGCGCCACCTAGTGGCAATGGCCTGAAATTGTGCACGATGCTTAAAGAAGACATGTGGAACTATGGACCCAAGTTTGGTGTCAATCGGACATACCAATGTGGAGAAATGGTCAACTTCCTTTTTTGACGGAAAATCAACAGGAAGTGCTAATTTTATAGCGTGCTTATTGTTGGAAATTTCAAAAATGTTCAAATTAGTTTTTTTGCCAGGGCGGTCCCCAGGTGCTAGGTGAAAAATTTCTTGCGAATCGGACACAGCGTGTAAGAGGAACACGAAAAAGTAGTTTAAGGACATTTCGCGCTCTAACGAAAAAAAATTATAGGCGGAAGTGGGCGGGGCCTATATGGAGAGATTCAGCTCCATTCACCGAACGCGTGGATATAAGTTTTTTGAATGTGCGACAAAATATGCAAAAGTTATTAAGTAACCAAAAAGTGAAAATACTTTCCTAAATAGTAGCGCCACCTAGTGGCCGACCTGAAAAAGACACATAGAATATCAAATTTTTCACCAGGCCTGAAAACTTTGCCAAATAAAATTGACTTTTCGTATATATTCAGGGGGGAAAAACGCAATCAAAAGTGCTAAAAATAATAATAATAATAGGGAAGAAGAAACGAAGCAAAAACAATAGGGACCTCCAGCGGTCGCTTGCGAGGTCCCTAAATATTTGGCATCTCACTGGCAGATACCTCAAACAGCGGAATAGCATTTCCTGGGCTCCTCTCTCATCCCTTACCTCCTCTGCAGCTATGGCAGCTGAGCCAGCCACCGGAAGTGGCACTGCTAGCTGCAACTTCCACAATTTGAGCTTGCGTTCATAATGTGTGAAAATAAGAATAGATACATGATGGTAAGAGTTATCAATGGGACATGGGCCTGTGGAGTTAAGAATGACAGTATCACTCCGAATTGGCATATGCTACTGGAACTGGAGTGTCAAAATTAATGTTACCATCATCTCTTTTCGATCTCGACAGGGCAGTCTGAATGACAACTACCCTCACTGAGAGTTACATTTAAATTTTACGTGTAATGTTTCCCGTTGCAATAGTTACTAACCTCTAGTTTATGGTTGAGTTGAAAAACCGTCTGGGTTTTATGACAGAGCTGAGCAAAACAGGAGCTTAGGCTGGTCATCTTCTGTCGACCCTCGTAAGTAATATCAACTTGATCTGGATCAATTTCTCCGAGAAGCAGATCCACGTCCACGAAAGCCTTGTCAAACTCTTTCTCCAGGACTTCTAGCCAACGAAACATAGACATACCAGGGCCAAGGCCCGAGCTCTGGCCCGCTGGGGAGCATCCAGCTGAAGCGGACATGGCTGGAGCAAAGCAGAGTCCTAACAATTACGTTAGCTTAGAAGCTAACTTTGATGGCGAGTAACCTTAAGGAATCCCCTCTCTGCGAACAGTCAAAATAATGTTTAATCCAGATGACTAGATTCCGTATTGGTTTAGCGGAAAAAAGTCTGGCAAATTCCGTATTTTGACTCCTGTGAAAAGCACTACCTGACCAGGAAGTTCCACATCAGAATCACGATTTCATCTACAATGCAGCTACTACAGTCTGCCGAACTGCAGTGAAAAGCAGTGGATAACAGAGCAAGAGATGCGTCCTCTTCTTCCTCTGTTGTAATTTGCTTAACAAAAACGCATTTCTGCCCTCCACAGGTCACCTGCAGAACATTTATTGATTCAAAACCGTACAGAGTCCAACGCAATGGACATTAGACTACAGTGCACATGCAGTTACAACAAAGACTGGGAATCATGTTAGTGTATTTTTTTTCTAAAATGAGCCAGTGAAGTCAGTGAAAGACTATCACAGATTGTCACATAAGACCATAATACAAACTGTAACTTTAGCTTCCTTTTACATAATACTGTATATTTAAGGTCTTCACATACTAAAGGCCTAACCCAAGGGTCAGCAACATATACTATTAAAAGAGCAATTTCGCCTTCCCCCCAAAAAAAGTTTGGAGCCACTAAACCTTACAATTAAGGTGTCACAGTCTATAACTCTCTAACTGAGCATATCACGTCTGTGTTGTTAACACTGACAGTACATATAAGGTTGATAAATTCTAATTGGAAAAAAAAGTGTGTTGAAAACACACACACACACACACACACACACACACACACACACACAAGACTTTAATATAGATTGATGTTTGCCCAAACACATACAACGAGAGCTTTGCTTGGCAAAAACGTTTGATTATTACCAGTGATGGAAATAACGGTGTTATAAATAACGGTGTTACTTTTTTCAGTAACGAGTAATCTAATTGATTACTCTTCCCATCTTAATAACGCTATTACTGTTATTCATCACATTATGTCACATTATGCCCTGGGCAACAGTGCCTATCCATGTCGGTGTCATTGTATGATCCACTATATAAACATAATATCTACATACATGGCATTTGATTGGAGGCTAGTCTCACTTTGTCCCACAGCAACATTAAAATAGTTTAGATTTGTGTACATTGTTTCTGTTAATAATGTAGTAAGTGTCCATTTCATTATAATATTCAGATTTATCATAAATAATTGAACATGCACATGTATTTTAAGTTCCGTTAAAGAGGGGTGGAGGTGGGGTCAAACATTGAGCATTTCAAAATTTACTTGAAAGTAACGCAATAGTTACTTTTTTGGAAGAAATAACTAGTAACTGTAACTAATTACTTTTTAAAAGTAACTTGACCAACACTGATTATTACTAAGAGTAATAACAACATTTGATTGAAGTGTGAACATTGATTAATATGTTATTAATATGTTCCACATGCTATTTACAGTTATATTTTTTCTTTGCATTTCCAGATTACGATAATACTATGTTTTTGTTTTGTCTTTTTTATTTCAAATATATCACAAAAAACAAAGACAGCTTGAACATAGGTCCATCACACCACCACCAACCTAGGTATGGACCCAAAATGTTTGCGAAGCATCTGGCTCTGCCCAAGAACAAATTACAGCACTCATGTGATAAATGTAATACTGTCTGATTCTGTATTTAACAGACGGGTTTTCACAAATGTTTTAACCACCATAACAAATGTCTAATTCGGTTATATGTTGTGTCCCTGGCCATTTTTTCATCCTTGCTGGATAATAAATGCATCCTGATTGGCTGATTGTTAAACACAAAATCACTGGTTGATTGCAAATGTATCCTTTTTGGCTGATTTTAAATGCACCCTGATTGGCTAAATATTAAATGCATTCTGATTGGCTTATTGTAAAGTATCCCGATTGGGTGAATGTTACATGCAATCGTTAAATCAATCCTGATTGGCTTATTGTTAAGTGCATCCTGATTGTCTGATTGTGAAATACATCCTGAAATGGGTGATTGTTACATACATCCAGAGTGGATGATTGTTAAATACATCCTGAAATGGGTGATTGTTACATACATCCAGAGTGGATGATTGTTAAATACATCCTAATTGGGTGCTTGTTACATGCATCCAGATTGGCTCATTGTTAAATGAATCTTGATTGGCTGAATGTTAAATCAGGTGGGGTGAGTCCTTATTGCAACTGCCTGGGTGACACTTGACCCTTTGTGTGATTTCTCTTTCTCTCTCCCCCCTTTCCTGTCTATCTTCATCTGTTCAAATAAAGGCATACAAAGTCCCCACAATATCTTTAAAAAACAACAAAACAAAAAACAATAAACTAATTTAAACTTTTACTGCTCTAGTTGTTTTTCTCATCGCCTGCCATTTTTTCTTCTGCAAGACTAACAAACACTAATTAGTTGTCAATTAGTGTCAGAGAAAAAAAATTATATTTAGACTACTTTTTTCCAATCAATTTTCATCAATTAACTTCAATCATTTCTTCATCAAAGCCATCAACCTGTCTCTTAGACCCCATCCTAGGCTGCCCAAAGAAGTCTTACCTTTAGTTGGTACTTCTTTAATCAATGTTACATGTTAAAGGTCTAGTGTGTAACATTTTGGAGGATCTATTGGCAGAAATGAAATCTCATATAGGAATGTGTATAATCACCTAAAAATAGAAATCATAGTATTATAGTAAGATGATAGACAGGTGTAATGCACATTTTACCTCAATGATGTGTCCTTTTCACAGAAAGCAACCTTGGCATTGAAGAATTGACTCAGTGGACTTCTTGTTTTCCTCACTTTAGGCACCAGCAGTTCAGGGGGACAATACAAATTTGAGTGGACATCTCATCTTGTTTCATTTATTTGTTTTTCCAGTTTGATCAGTATTGCTTGCTCTTTCAGCATTATGATGATGTCCTATCTAGCTGTCTGATGAATTGAACTGTCATTGAAGGATGTTGCTGCAGGGCCACCAAGCACAAATAATCTTGTTGTTGTTAACAAGTTTAATTATTAAAATCAAATGTAGAGGATTGTGCAGCTTTCCATAAAGCTTTTGTTTGAGTGTAAACCATTAAAGCATATATAAATATCTTGAAATCTCAGTAACCACAGAAGTAAGAGAGGATGAGTATGAACATATACTGTGCAAATATTACTGACAACAACTTAAAAATGTTATGTTGAAAACATCCTTTTACATACCACCGTAAATCAACTCACCTCGATATCAGCACTCTACACGGATTGAAGGGCATGCAGCAAATTATCCCTAAGGGTTATTTTGGAACCATAATTATAGACAGGATGGTATTGAACCATTAAAGTTGGAGAGAAAAGAGTAAGTAAGAATCTTACATAGTGAAAAATGCTTTATCAAAATGTTATGTTCTCTTCCACAACAAATGGATATATTTTCCATCTCCTGTGGTTCCTCCTTTTGGACAAAAAACTGTTTTACTGGCTGAAGCACAAGTTTTCAGCAGAGTGAGACTGTACTATCACAAAACAGCTTCTATTGGTAGGATAACAGTTTTAGTTTTTTAGTTTAGTGGTTTGAGGTCTAGTTTTTTAGTTTTTTCAGTTCAGTGAGACTATATTGTCACAAAACCGCTTCTTTTGGTAAAAAAACAGAGAAAGTAGTGTGGTGGAAATTCAATTCAGCCCATTCATGTGAGATGCAAGAATTAAACAAAAGTCAGTCAGTCAGTCTTTTCACCCGGGTGTAGCTCTGCGCAGAGCGAGCCTCTCAGCTTGTCAGCATGAAAAGGTCTCCCTTCTCAGGGCTGCACCCTTATTTATTGAAGAAGTAAAAACAGGAGGTACAAAGTAGATAACAGCTAGTCATGCTAACGAGCATCATGACCTTGTTTTCATAGGAGATGCCTGGAGCCAGTCTCCACCGGGTTCAGCCTCTCCTCCCTCAATAACAGAAACATTGTAACCACAGGTTGACTGTTAGTCTTTATCGTGTGGGAAAATTAACAGGTGCTGAGAGCAACCCTGGAACAGATACATTTTGCACACACAGTAGTTCATAAGCATGAGGTTACATATAGTGTATTATAGTGTATTAAAATTTTCCATTACACTCCCCCCTTTTGATCATACCATTGATCAATAAAGAATATGTACAAAATTTTCAGCTGTGTGGTATCAGTAACTGAAATTCACTTAGATTCAAACAGTCACATCATTATCAGAGAAAATGAAAGCCATTGCTGTTTTTGTAAAGTCATAGGGACTTTGTATGATATAGCAAGCAAGGGGGAATTCAACAAGTTATTTACACAGTATCTGAGGCTTCAGTGTCATCAGTATCATCAGTATCATCTCCGTAATCTGGAATAGGAAAAAGATCGGGTGTGTTGGTGGGGAGATCCTCTTTTCCCGTGAGAGGGGAGTAAGCAAGGAGTTGGCGAGTTAGCATTGATGAGATTTGACGTCGTATGAGAGGAATAAGACAGGAGGTTAAAAGGAGGAACAGGCGCAAGATAACCCCTGCCTTCAATAATAACCCTTTCCAGCAAGAGAACAACCACTGGAACCAATCTTCACCTAGGTTGTGATCCGCAATCATAGCCGCTTGCAAAGCAGTGATATTAGCTATACCTTCTGAAATAACATGACCATCAGCATCATTTTCAGGAACAAAAGTACAACAATATTCCCCCACCAGTGCACAAACCCCCCGCTGTGAGGCCGTAAGTTGATCTAACACCAGACGGTTCTGCATTGAGAGCAAACGCAATGACCTAAGTTCATCCTTTACGCCTTTCAGTGTGGACAGGGTGTAATTTAGAAATGTTTGCAACCGATAATCTACAGTCTCCAATCTCAGTGTGTTCTTTGCAGTACCGACCCATGGAAATAGAGCCATGGCTACCTTTTCACTGGTGCTCCAGTGTTTGAATTGTTGAGGCACATCAGTGCCCCAAATGGGGTCGTGGCGTGCGAAGGTCGGTGCGTTACGTCGTTGGCGCGGTCTGTCGTCAGAGTATGTGTAGATTACAATAGTATGATCTGATACTAATACTGGAGCGCAGACACCTGACCAGTGAGCCCTAAGATTCGCGTACACTGTGTTTCCACACAGCCACCAAGCCTGGGACACTGGGTACGTGCCATGTACATAGTTGAAAGGGATGCCGGTGCAATTGTAACCGCTGGGGCAGGACATGTTAATCAACTTAAATACGGCGCATCGTGAGTTATCTAAGTCATTACATAAGGGCTGTGTGCTGCTTGGGGAAGTAGGATATCTGTTAAATGCATACAGTTGGTCAGGGGGAATACACGGTTGGGAGCTGTTCCTGATGTTAGCGTTGCTACAGTTGTCATTCATCACTATGTCTGCCGCAATGAGTACTCTCAAGCAGTGGCGAGCTGGGATCAGTCCCACAGAGTGAGTGCCTGTTTGCGCTACACAAATAGGGTGGACTTGGCCATGAGCTGGAATTACCGGTAAGGTGAATTGGTTTGCAGAGCCGGGAAGACGGACAACTGAGTGGGGGCACGTGGTGGAGTTATAAACTGTACCATTACTTACCCAGTCATTCACTACTCCCCTAGAGGCCAATTGGAGCCAGCAGTCGACATACGGTCCCTGTAAGGGGCTAACTGTGACCTTCGGGTGGGTGGACGCCACTGGCATCAGGGAACAAACATAGCAATTGGAATGATTCGCGGAGCGAGCAGTGTGATTAGCGTAGCGCCACCATAGATTATGCTGATAGAGGTGTTCTACCTTCGGTGGAGGGTTCAACCAAGGGTGTGACATTGTTTTTACCTGTCCTGCTGTCCTACATGTTCGTGTGCGGTTTGTGTGGTTTGCTGACGTGGTTGTGTTATGTCGTTCAGGTGTGTGTGTTTCAATGGTGAGCAAAATGGTTACCACAATTACCACAGAAATCAGCCCAAGGCAACAAAGTGTCCCTCTAAGGCCGCACAGCCCGGGCTGTCTGAAGGGATGCCATGGCCTGGTGCGGTCCATGGCGTTGTCGTTGTCAGGTACTTCAATGTGTTGTCCCTATTGTAGAGTTGGTTGAGGGCAGTGTAACTGCGTACGTCACTTGTGACGCTCACTTAATCAGCCACCGCTAGTCGTGCTGGCCAATGTCAGTGACACCCTCGTCGTTGGTCTGTTGTGTCTGAGTGGTTGTGCTAGGGTCCGGTACCCTTCTGCAATGGCTGGCGTGGATCCAAGTGGCTCGTTCAGCAACCTTTATTGCTGTGTGGGTTGTGAGTAACACCTGAAATGGTCCCTGCCACCTTCTGGCTTGCCAGTTTTTTCTCCTGAAGTCTTTTACCACTACGTAGTCCCCTGGCTGCAGAGAGTGCAGTGGGAATGCTGCCGGTCGTGGGAGTGTTGCTGTCACCTGCTGTCTTATGGAGGAGAGAGCAGAGGAGAGGTTAGTACAATATGTGATCATGTCATGCTCACACAGTGAGGTGGAAGGGGGTGGAGAGTTCGGAGGCTGTGTTCCAACATGGGGAGGTGCTGCAAACAATACTTCAAAAGGTGACAGATTTGTTCTGGCCCAGCTCCTCATTCTCATGTACATCAGCACCAGGGGCAGAGCTCTTGTCCACGAGAGACCTGTGTCTTCACAGCACTTAGCTAGTTTCGCTTTTAGGGTTCCATTCTCTCTCTCTACAGCTCCGCCACTAGCAGGATGGTATGCACAGTGTGTTCTAAGATCAAACCCCATGTAGCCACTGATTTGTTTAATAGCCTCATTTACAAAATGGGTGCCATTGTCACTGGAGATTCTGCCCGGGATGCCCCATCTGGGGATGATCTCCGAGAGAATCGCCTTTGCCACCACGATGGCGGTTTGTTTGGAGGCTGGAAAGACCTCAACCCATTTTGACCACATGTCTACCATTACTAAACAATGTGACTTTCCCTCTGATGGGGTGAGCTCGATGAAATCCATCATTACGTGTTCAAAAGGTCTAGTGGGTGGTGCATGCGCTGCCTGGCCTGTGACAGCCACTGGTCATCCCACATTATGTGTTGCACACACTATACATGCTTGACAATATTTTTGAGCGTACAGTGAAAACCCCTTTGTAAACCAAAACTCGGTTATATCCTTCAGCATCCCCCCTTTTGACACATGGTCTTTACCGTTGGTCAATTTAGCATAGTGAGGAAAAAATTTCCTGGGGAGACAAGATTTGTTATCAGGACCCAACCAAACATAATTTTTGAAAACGGCCCCACATGTTTTCCACAGTCGCTTCTCATCCGCTGTGGCAGAAGCCTGCATTGCTGTGAGAGAGGAAGGGAGGGCATTAGTGTGTGTGTAAGGAGGGTGTACAGGAATGTGAGAGTGAGTTTGAGGAAGTGATAAGGCAGCCGCTGTCTTAGCAGCTGCATCTGCTCTGGCGTTGCCTAGGGAGACAGTATCTTGCTGCCCTGTATGTGCAGGACATTTACATACTGCTACTCATGTGGGTAGCATGATTGCAGGGAGCAGGTCACTGATCAGGTTGTGGTGAGCAATGTGTTTGCCTGATGACGTGAGAAATTTCCTGTTACGCCACAACGCCCCAAAATCATGTACCACCCCAAATGCATATCTGGAGTCAGTGTAGATGGTTACTGACTTCCCTTCTCCCAATTTGCAGGCCTCAGTGAGCGCTATGAGCTCCGCTGCCTGGGCTGAGAGGTGGCGAGGAAGAGGGCCTGAGCGCAGGATGGCACTGTCTGAAACAACAGAAAAACCAACACAGTTATTGCCAGAAACAGGGTTCCTGGAGGCAGAACCATCAACATAGAGAACCAAGTCAGCATTCTGCAAAGGAACATCAGACAAATCAACACGTGGTGTGCATTGTATTTGTAATTCAGCCAGGCAGTCGTGTTCCTCCCCCTCATGAGGGAGAGGAAGGAGTGTGGCTGGATTCAAAACTGTGCATCGTTTAACAGTAACATTCGGCATGTCCAATAACACAGGATGGTATCTTAACCAGCGGGCAGTGGATAAATGAGACGTTTTCTGCTCGAGTAGGATGAGTGAAACCGCGTGAGGAACGAGTAAGGTGACGTCAGAATAGCCAACAATGTCTCTTGAAGCCATTAAAGCCTTTTCACACGCTGCCACGGCGCGCAGGCAGCGTGGAAAACCTGCTGCAACCGGGTCTAATTTGGCAGAAAAGTAAGCTATTGGTCGGAGTTGATCACCGTGAGGCTGCATTAATACTGACGTCATACAACCTTCCCTCTCATCCACGGCCTGAGTGAACGGTTTCGCAGGATCAGGGAGACCCAATGTGGGTGCGCGCTGCAGCTCCTCTTTCAGTGTGAGAAACGCCTGGTATGCCTGTGGTGTCCAGGTCACGTGATCGCTCGAGGAGAGATTTTTCCCGTGGTACAATGCACCTAAGGGAGCTTCGAGAAGAGCAAAGTTAGGAATGAATGTACGGCAGTACGAGCATGTTCCCAGAAATGACATAACTTGTTTCTTTGTTACAGGTTTGGGTAGGTGTCTGAGCAGTTTAAGTGTGTCTCTTTCGCACTGCTCTTGGGTTGGGGCACCAATGAGCAAATCATCAACATACTGCAACAATGCAGTATCTGGGGTCAACACTAGGGGGTCAAGGCTGGCACTCAAAGCTTGGTTGTAGAGGGATGGTGACTCACAATAACCCTGACATAACCGAGTGAAGGTATAGGCTTTCCCTTCAAAGTTGAATGCAAACCAGAACTGACTATCAGGGTGCACAGGAACACTGAAAAAAGCATTAGACAAATCCACAACAGAAAACCACTTTGCCCCTGGAGGTATTTGTGCTAACAAGGTGTATGGACTAGGCACAATAGGTGCATGTGGTATCACAGCGTCATTCACAGCCTTCAGATCTCGCACAAAGCGCCACTCCGTAGGCTGACCCCCGTCCCTTATCTTTTTCACAGGGAAAATGGGGGTGCGTACGGGGGAGTCAGGGCAAGGAATGATAACACCAGCCTGCAAAAGAGATTTGAATACAGGAGTTATGCCCTCAATTGCTTCCTTTTTTAGTGGATATTGTTGTTTGCATGGGCGGTAAGTGGACTTAGGTGTTATTTTCACCGGTGCACAGTTTTTTATTAACCCCACATCGTACTTTCCTTGCACCCACAAGGTGTCAGGTAGTGACGCCAATGCAGGGGAGACATCAGTTGGACAGTACACAAGTGATTGAGAGCAGTGAGATCTGGGAACGCTCAACAAATAGACTGAGCGCAGGGCATTGGTTGTGCAATGAAATGGTTTCTTATAGATGTTAAAACAGGCAGAGTACATAACTGATGGGTCCGCAGTGGGGCCCCAATCTGTTATGTTAAGGCATTTTTTAACAAACGGGCCTAGATCTTTCCATTCGTCTGTTGTGGCTTTGGAGAGCGAGATGTGACGGCTGGAAGACTTAACATGAAATTCCTTCATTTGCCTGTCAGTCAGCGACACGGACACTGCACTCCGTGTTTCTGACCAAAACAGGGTGGAGGTACACAAAACATCATTTAAATCATGATAAAAATGTTTCTCAAAATCATGGTCTGGACCCTCTGAGACATAGGCTGTACAATGTATGCTTTCAGCTCTCATAAAGTCAGCATGACGGGACACTAACTCTCTGGCTTGTCTGACCAGGTCTGTGGCCAAGGGGTGTGGTATTCTCCACTGATACACATACAGAGGGGTTTTTGCACTGTATTGGACCATGGAGAGTGCATGGTGTCGGCGCACCACTTTCAGACCGTCAGGAGTGGACTCCAAACTAATGTTCAACGTTAGCATGAGATCTCTGGCTAACAAGTTTATGGGGCAGTGTGGGGAAAGTAAAAAACCATGTTTTGTTGAGACTGTGTCTCCATCAATCGTGTTTGAACATTGCAGTGGCACAGTGAATTTTTCTTTAACAATAGCCCCCGTGGCCCCTTGTGAGTGGATGAAATTTCCACTCATTTTCGCATTTGTGAGGTGTTTTTCCTGAATGACTGAATAAGTTGCCCCTGAATCCACTAAAAATTTCATATGCTTCCCATTTATAGTCAACATTGTTTCGGGCATACGAAGGAAAGGTTCTGTATTGTATTTTACTATGTACCTGTCAGAGGTGTTTTTTGCATGCGCTGTTCTAAGTGAGCAATTGCCTGCTCTACTAGCTCTCTCTCTCTGTGTGTGTGTGTGTGTGTGTGTGTGTGTAGCAGGTGTGGTTAGTGCAGCAAGCAATTCTTCATTGCGTGTGTGTGTGTGTGTGTGTTTCACTTCCCTTTAATGATGTGCAGGCAGGATCACAGCTCGTCTCCTCTCCCCGTGCCCCTCCAGCTGCCTCTCAATCGGAGTAAGCCCTAGGTTTGTTTAGTCTGCCGGAGTTGTCTGGGTTATCCGGACAGTCCTTTGCCCAGTGTCCCTGTTGTCCACAGATAAAACATCCGGTGGAGTATGTTCCCCAATCTGAGCGCCCGCGTCCACGTCCACGTCCACGACCTCCTCGTCCCCTGCCACGGCCCCTCTGACTTCGGTATGAGTCTGACACAACTTGCATCATCGTGAGCTGTGCTTGGTGGCGCTGTCTGTCCTTCTTATCGCCTTCTGTGGCCTTGTGCTTGTCGATCCTGGTGGAGCCTCCTGCCATGGTCCTGCTAGATTGCCGTTGCCAATACTGTTGTTGCTATGCACCTGTCTGTCTGTCTGTCTGTCTCTCGCTCTCTCTCTCTCTGCCTCTCTCTCTCTCTCTCTCTCTCCCTCTCTCTCTCTCACCCCAACTGGTCGAGACAGACGACCACCCACCTAGAGCCGGAGGATCTGTCCTAGGTTTCTGCCTTTTAACAGGCAGTTTTTCCTTGCCCTTGTCGCCAAGTGCTTGCTCATGGTTGTACTGTTGGGTCTCTGTAATTAATGTTAAAGAGTTCGGTCTAGACCTGCTCTATTTGAAAAGTGTCCTGAGATAACTTCTGTTATGAATTGGCGCTATACAAATAAAATTGAATTGAAAAAATTGAATTGAATTTTTCCGGTTCTGATTGGTTTGTGCATGATCCGCATGCCTCTTGACTTCAGCGAGTCTGGCGTCCCCGAGTCCCACGCAACTGTGTTCTACTGCCGCTTTAATTGTGGGTTGTAGTCGATTTAGAAGGCAGTGGCGTAGGTGTGATGAGGAGAGAAGCTGGACATTGTAGAGTCAGCTGCGCCCTCTCACTGCTCCTCTTTCCGTGTCCAGATTGGCGTGCGCTGGGGGCTGTGGCGGTGCAGTCGGTGGCATGAGTGTGGGCTGGTTTGACGAATCTGGTTGTTGGTACGCTGGTGGTGGCTGCGGTGGAGGCTACGAGTCGAGGAGAGGACCTCTGTGACCTGAGAGGGAAGGATAAAGAGACCCCTTAGGTTTCACTTTGTCATATTTTTCATCATCTTTCACATTCATCTTAACCATCTGACTTTGCAACTGTTTTCTTTCTCTGTGTTCCGCTTCTTCTTCCCACATTTTTAAACACTTTCTATGGCTATCCATCTCATCCAAATCCTTTGTTTCTACTCTCTTTTTCTTTCTTAGCTCTTCCTCTTTCTTTTCTAACTGACCCCTGTGTTTCTGTAACTCTGTTTTACTTAATGAGCCTCCCAACGGGAAGCCCAAATCTTGAGACCAACATCTCAGGTGTTTCACGCTTTTCTCTGTGTATTTGTTTGTCATTATGTCCACTATAGGCCCCTCTGGAGGAGGTTGTCCTTCTCTACTTCCCTTATTTCCCATTATTGAGTACTCTTTTTGTGCCCGGATCTCTTATCCGTCACCTTTGTGCCCGGATCTCTTATCCGTCACCTTTGTGCCAGGATCTCTTATCCGTCACTTTTGTGCCCGGATCTCTTATCCGTCACTTAAACACAGACGTCTCTGTGAGTTGCGGTTTCTTATTTGGTTTCGGGGTTAAATTGCATTAAAACTTTCCCCGCGGCCTCTGCCGGTGGTCCCAGACCACAGTGGTTTCTGTACCACTTTAAAGTCAGATACGGACATGGACTATAGTGACATGTATGATGTTTCAAATTCACAATCAAATGCCTTCTACACAACAAATGTTTTCTCCTTTTTTTTTTTTTTTTTTTTCAGAGCTCAAAGTTCTAATATTGCAGTCAGAAATTTTACATCTCACCGGATTAGGCCGTTGATTCCTTTATCTGACCCAATCGGTCCGTTGGATCTCTGCGGGGACGACCCGGTCTCCCCCGGCCAACAGTCCTCTCTTCTCTTCAAACTAAGGAGGTAGAGGTGGAATCTTTTTCCAGAAGGCCAGTCACCGTTGTCCCTAGGAGCCCAGGCGATCACCGAGAGATCCTGTTCGTGACGCCAAGTTTGTGGTGGAAATTCAATTCAGCCCATTCATGTGAGATGCAAGAATTAAAAAAAAGTCAGTCAGTCAGTCTTTTCACCCGGGTGTAGCTCTGCGCAGAGCGAGCCTCTCAGCTTGTCAGCATGAAAAGGTCTCCCTTCTCAGGGCTGCACCCTTATTTATTGAAGAAGTAAAAACAGGAGGTACAAAGTAGATAACAGCTAGTCATGCTAACGAGCATCATGACCTTGTATTCATAGGAGATGCCTGGAGCCAGTCTCCACCGGGTTCAGCCTCTCCTCCCTCAATAACAGAGACATTGTAACCACAGGTTGACTGTTAGTCTTTATCGTGTGGGAAAATTAACAGGTGCTGAGAGCAACCCTGGAACAGATACATTTTGCACACACAGTAGTTCATAAGCATGAGGTTACATATAGTGTATTATAGTGTATTAGAATTTTCCATTACAGTAGAATGTTCTGGAAATGAGGTGTGTAATACACACAACATACATAGGTTACACACACACACACACTTTGTCTTGCAGTGTTTTAATTCCGATTGCGTATTCAAGACAGTGATAGACCTGCCGGTAGTTGCATGGAAGGTAAAGGTAGAAGAAATTGGAGAAAGAATTACATCTCTATTTACCAACAGTAATAAAAACATGTCCTTCTAAACCACACCCCCTCGGCCCTGCATCACTTAAAAGGAGACACAACAGCAGACGAACCAACACAGCCCACTGACTGATCCACCCTGATTGAAAGACATGGATGGCATCAACCGACGCTACCGCCAGAAACGGCTCCCCACATTCTGGAGCCCCATGCCTGAGGACACAGAGGCCTCATCCTTACTCTCATCTGCCTTGGCTGTGGTGACGATCCCCAAGGCTTTACTCTGGTGTGAAGGTTCTCCTCTGGCCTCCAGGCTCTGTCAGGATGAGGATCTGGCTGAGACCCAGTCCGGCCTCTCCACCCCCGATCCTCTCATCCAACAGTTCCTCCGACTCAGATATGGATGACGACGGGGCTGGGAAACCTCAATCTCCAGGCCCTCAATCTCCAGCCCTGATCCTCTCATCCAACTCACAACTCAGATGTGAATGATGACAGGGCTGGGAAGCCTCAATCTCCAGGTCCTCAACGCTCAACCCTCCCCGATCTTCAGGCGAACCTAGATCACTCTGTTTTTGAGCAAGCTTTAAAGATGATTAAAGGCTAGTCGTCTCCTTTTGCAGCAATGTGTCTTAACCATTTATGTATCTTAATCATTTTTGTACCTTAATCATTTATGTATCTTAACATTTATGTAGAATGCAAGTTGTGTTTTGCTTTAATTTAAAAACATGTATCTTAAAACAATCAAATCAATAAAAGACAAAAGAAACAAAGAAGCAATCCAGAGTGGTGTTTTTTCAGTAAACCCTAACAGTTTGTTGAAAGCAGGATGACGATGAGATGCGTCATGGAAAGAGTGTATTTACAACACAGCCCATCCGGCAAGTTTTGGAGGAGTAGAACGACTTCGTCATGGTGTGCAAGATGAAATGGGAAAGAAAATCAGCGTGGCAAATGTTAAAGAAGAGCAGGATACCTAGACCCTGCATAAACCAGCCAGAATACGTTTCACCAGAAACGTATTCTGAGTTTTTGTCCCTAGGCCTTTAAACCAATTTCAAGCCGATCTCTGTGACATGCAAGCCTTGGCAAAGCATAACGACGGATTTAAATATTTATTAACAGTCATAGAGAAAAAGTTTTGATGCTTTGATGAAGAAACACAGTATCGTACATTTTGCCACAACCAGCAATTTGTAGGCCTCTGTTAGTGAAAGATTTTAAAAGTACATTAACTAGAACTAGAACTATAAACTAGAATTTGGAGATATTTTACACTATTTTATTTTAACACAAGGCGATACCTCAATGTTTTACAGGATTTGGTGAAAAGCTACAATCACACCTTTCATAAAAGCATACAAATGACACCTATGCAGGTGACCACTTTGGTACACTGGAAAAACTGGCCCGAGAAATTCAATAGCTGGGTCAAGGCCTATATAAAAAAGAC
Organism: Dicentrarchus labrax; assembly: GCF_905237075.1. Taxonomy (NCBI): domain Eukaryota; kingdom Metazoa; phylum Chordata; class Actinopteri; family Moronidae; genus Dicentrarchus; species Dicentrarchus labrax. Next base: position 37,497,525 of record NW_026136719.1, read on the forward strand.
GCTAATCGACGCTGGATCGTTCATTCCACCATGGATCAGACGACAGACGAACGGCACCCTACCCTTCAACGCTAGTAAAGATGTGTTTAGAACTAACACCAGCTCGAATTACACGGTGGATTGTAAATGGATCTGTTTTCTAGTCTTCCGACCACGCACATTTTCCCTTTCATACAAATTCCCTCGCAAAGCCCATCAAACAGAAACTAACTCATTCATACACATTCACGCACCGATGCATGGCATCGGGAGCTATTTGGGGTTCAGTTTCTTGCTCAAGGATACTTCGACATGTGGCACCAGGAGCCGGGGATCGAACCAACAACCTTCCAATTAGGGGACGACCCTCTCTGCCTTTGCACCACAGCAGCCCCTAAACATAAGGTATAAATAATCTACATGATTTTAAAAAATTATTTGATGATTCAATTATTTATCGGCTTTCAAATGCAAATATATCTGGCCATGGCTATTGAACTGAACGGAGATTGGGTGGTGTAGTGTTCTTTCAGCTCCCAAGTGGCTCCTCAGATTTTTTGTTGCTTAAATTAATTTATTACTAAATTATGTGTAAAATGAATCACTATGTATGTGTAAGGTAGTAACCTAAATACTCCACAGGGTGACAGTGTTGCGCCCTCTATTCTTCTGTGAATACAGCAAATGTTGAAGTTTGTCCCTTACGTGACACCGTAGTTGGGTTATTCATGCCATGCGGGACGCCATCTTGGTTAAATGTTTTCATTCATTGTCCTGTAAGGTAATTAGTGTTAGTGGCGGCCTGCATCCTTCTATGTTATGTTCATCTGATGTGTTAATTTATATGTTAGTTTACATTTTGGTGTGGGTTTGAGAAGCGAACACTTGTATTTTGTATGAAACTTTGGCTGTAATGTTGGCTAGCTTGCTGTGCGTGAGTGGAGCACCTGTTCAGTGGAAATAGTGCAGGATGAAGCATTATTCTTTCAGTTTGCTGTTTTAAGTCATTTAATTTATTTTTATGAAGTCATATGTTTATAGAGTGCCTTATTTAATTTACACTTCCTGTAATTTATCATTTTCAGTTGTAGAGTATTATTTTGACACCATATATTTGTTTATTTGCACTAGAATATAGTTTTTAAGAAAAACTATTGGAAATGTTTTCATTCATTGTCCTGTAAGGGTGACGGAGCCAGCAGCCAGTGTAGAGGACCAGAAGTGAAAGCTGTCAATGTGTGCCAATAAGGTGTCTCCAGGTCTCAGCCACAATCCAGAACTCCTGTCTCCAGTGCTTCTCTTTCCTCCCCGCGCATACACCCTATCACAACCATAAACACAACGCAGAGTCTCTGGGTGTGTAGGGAGGCTTCAGCACGTCCAGTGGGTTACACATGAAAACAAAGACCCATTTCAATTAGACAAAAAGGTCCAATCTCTGAATGTGTATATTATTTGTAAATGTGCAACTACGTACAGTGAAACATCACAGCATCAACAATTGTTTGTGGAGCATGCTCGATATGAAATTTTAACTTTGCACAGTCTACAGTCTGCCTTTGAACTGTCTATCACATTAAAATGTGTCCAAACTTTACTACGTTTCCTGTCACTTGCTCTCTCTTGTCTCCCTCCCCCCAGTTTGTGTGCTCACTGTGCCGTGTGCGTCTGTCAGCTGTTCCCTACCCCCTCCTGCTCAGCGTAGATACACAGACGCTATCACACATCTTGACCAATCACGTGCAGCTTTTCAGAAAAAAAAAACAATCAGGAACCGGCTCCCGTCGTTCACTTCAAAGAGCCGGCGCTTAGAGCCAGATTGTTCGCGACCGACCCATTACTAGGGTGGTGGGTCTGTGCAAAATAATTTACTACCCACACCTGGTATACTTTACCTCAGGTTAACTCTTATGTTGAAATAAATGAAAACACGAATGAACCATAGCTGTTGGTGATTCAGAAGTTTGGTCAGGGATATGACAAGCCAAAAGATCTCCTAGAACAACTCGCCCCATAACTCAGAAAATACCCTCCACCACGCTTCTTACAACAACGTGAGCAAGTGCATAGATTTCAAAGGCAGCGGTCAGTACAAAATCCATTTGCACACCCCCTTGGCCTACATGTTGGGTATGAAACCAGTTGAATGGTGGACCCTCTCACAGGGGATGTTCCCTTTTAGAAGATTCAAAGCAATCTCGCACAGAGCTTGGCAAAAGTTCAGGGAAGAGTGGACAAGAATGGACTGAGTTTTCAGTTCAGTCAGAGTGGAGGGTCACAAAGCAGCTTTTTTTGGTGGTAAAAAAAAAAACAGTTTTAGTGGTTTTACCTCTAGTTTTTTTTAAACTAGACTTATTCTTCCGTTAAGTCAGACCGTAGTGTCACAAACTAGATTATTTTATTTCAAAGACAGTGTTCTGGCATCGCCAGTCTTAGATTTTAGTTGTGTATCCAGATACTTTATTTTGAAAATTAGGCTTTTATTTTGGAACCATTTGATATGGAGCGAACGGACAGGCAGGAAGTAAATACGCTAGAAGTAGCATGGAAGTTCGGGTGTCTGCTCCTCCTTGTTAGCCCTTTGAAGGCATTCCTTGTAAGTAGGAAGTAAAATATATAAATGTGGAGTTAGTGTTAAATGTGAGATGGATAATGTTAGTTTACAGCTAAGTTGTTTGTTAATAATAATACTTACCTTGCATGCTAACTGCAAACTACTATACATACATAATTAATGACTTTGTAGTAGCTATGTGTTGCGTCAGTTTGTAATGCATTTGTGGTACTCAAACACCTTCCCCTTACTGTTGTATGTTTGTATTTCAGTTCACATCAAAGCATGATAAAGTTCTCAACTTCACCCCCGGTGTACGAGACTCTTTGTGTGGAGGTGTTTAGCTCGCTGGATAGCAGGATAAGGCATTCTATGAGGCCAGTACAGTGAAAAAGGAGCATACGCAAAGAGCTGCTGATGATCGGACTGTATTGTCATGAGCGGTGCCCTACCCAATACGACAACTGCAGCATCATAAACAAGGATTGAGGTACAGCTCACACGCAATAAACATGGAAAAAGAAGACATAATAGAACGAGCAACAATATCAAGTAAAGGTACAACATCAAGCGTCTCTCTGGCGGCTGCTGCGGCACGTGCTAAAGCTGAAGCTGCACAGGCAAGAGCTGCCTTTTCGGAGAGAGAGATATTGATAAAGACAGAAAAAGCCGATCTAGAGGCAACACTTGATGCGCTGGAGAGAGAGAGAGAGGCAGAGGCAGCTATGGCTGAAGCTGCAGTCATGGAGGCAGCCGCTGCAGAATTTAAGGCTACAGATGAATACAGACTGCTGCTACAACCCCTGCAAAGTGCACAACAACGGACTGAGGAGTATGTGAGCAAGCACAGTCATCTTAGTGGCAGCAAACACGCACTCAAAGATCACAGTTCGACCCATGAGAAAACTCCACACCATGCTAGCTCCCGCGCATCAGTATGTGAAGAACGGGAAGATAAACCAACGGTCCTTCTCCACGATCAGCCAATTAGCCACCCTGCAGCTAACAATATGCATGGCAATAAAAGGGTTGCAGAACAGACTCCACCTCAACTCCTGAACAGCCATCAACATTATGCTACAGACCTCCCTGTTCACACAACCTCATATATTCCTCATAAACCATATACAACCACAGCTCACCACCCTTCTAAAGACTCAGCCACATCAGACTTGGCTAAATATCTTGCAAGGAGCCAGCTAGTTTCGTCTGGGCTCACCAGGTTTGACGACAAGCCAGAGAATTACTTTTCCTGGAAGATGTCATTGAATAACACAATTGAGGGCCTTGATCTCAAGGCAGGAGAAGAAATGGATTTATTGATAAAGTGGCTAGGCACAGAGTCCGCTGAACATGCAAGCCGCATCAAATCAGTAAATGTGAGGAATCCATCTGCAGGTTTGTGTCTGATATGGGAGAGGTTAGAGGAGATGTATGGTTCGCCAGAGGCCATAGAGGGCGCTCTTTTCACAAAGCTGGAAAATTTCCCTAAAGTAGCTCTCAAAGAACACCAAAAGCTTAGAGAACTGTCTGACTTGCTGTCTGAAATTGAGTCTGTGAAACAAGAAGGATACTTACCAGGGCTCTCTTATCTGGACACTGCAAGGGGTATCAGCCCAATAGTAGAGAAGCTCCCATACAGGCTCCAGGATAAATGGATGATGGAGGGCTCACGCTACAAACAAGAACATAATGTAGCCTTTCCACCGTTTCACTTCTTTTCACAGTTCATATGCAACCAAGCAAAAGCACGCAATGACCCAAGCTTTAATCTACTGTTTGTAACTAACACTGTAAATAGAAGCAGGTTTATTGAGAGTCACAGCAATGGCCGAAGATCAGTCTCTGTTCATAAAACAGACGTGTCCCCCTCCTCCAACTCCACGCCCTCCGCTGAGGGCCCAGACAAGTTTTGCCCTGTGCATCACAAACCACATCCCTTACAAAGGTGCAGAGGCTTCAGGGAGAGGCCTATTGATGAACAAAAAAAAATTTAAAGGAGCACAATATCTGCTTTAAATGCTGTGCATCAGATAAGCATGTAGCTCGATACTGTGAGTCAACAGCCAGATGTTTTGTGTGTAGCAGTGACAGGCATCCAACTGCCCTGCACCCAGGTCCAGCTCCATGGGTCTCCAAGCCCTCTACTCCCCCAGCAGAGCACGGCGGGGAGAGAGAAGAAGGCCAAGAGTCTGCCGTTGTGTCTAACTGTACTGAAGTGTGCGGAGAAGGCTTTCATGGCAAGTCTTGCTCCAAAATATGCCTCGTCACTGTCTATCCAGCTGGCGACCACAACAAAGGCAGGAAAATGTATGCAATGCTGGATGACCAAAGTAACAAGTCATTAGCTCGAACCAAGTTTGTCGCACGGAGGCCACTTGGAGCGCGGAGGGAAAGTGGGCGGGGGAGGAGCGGGGGATTTAAATGAAACGCACTTGCCCTTGGAGTCTACTCATTGGCAGCGGTCGGCGTTATAGCGGCAATGACGTAAACTGCAATGCATTGTGGGTGATATCCACCTCGGAGTGACTGTCATTGTTCACTCGCTCCCTCAGCCCTCCGAGGGTCCATCTCACCAAGTTCACTTCAGTTTTCCAGACAATTGGAACGACACTTATGATGGCGGCGGGGATTCCCCCGAGGGCAAGTGCCTAGGGCAAGTGAATGAGGGCGTGTTGAACGACTAATGAAACGCAGCCATGGGCAGTTCAGTCTTCCACCAAACCAAAAACGACAACAAGCTTGCACCATCAATGGAGGATCTCTTATTCCTCAAGACAATGGAGAAGGAATTCACTCAAGACGACACAAACAGCTGGGTGGCCCCACTACCATTCCGCCAGCCATGAAGAAGGCTCCCCAACAACCGCCAATATGCCCTGAGCCGCCTTAAGTCCTTGCACAGCACCCTTGAAAAAAAGCCAGAGATGAAGTCCCATTTCAAGAACTTCATGCAGGCAATGCTAGATGCCCAGCACGCAGAGCTGGCTCCACCAACAGAGGAGGGCAAAGAGTACTGGTATCTGCCCTTTTTCGGAGTCTATCACCCACAAAAGCCCTCACAGATACGGGTTGTCTTTGACTCCAGTGCACAGTTTGAAGGTGTATCCCTCAATGACGTGCTGCTCTCCGGACCAAACATGCATAACAGTCTGCTGGGTGTTCTCCTGAGATTCAGGAGGGAGGCAGTTGCAATCACAGCTGACATCCAGCAAATGTTCTATTGCTTCCTGGTGCGACAGGACTGTAGGGACGTTCTGCGCTTTGTCTGGCACCAAGACAATGACATGAGTAAAGATGTGGTAGACTACAGAATGAGGGTGCATGTGTTTGGGAACAGCCCCTCACCCGTAGTGGCCACCTACGGATTAAGGAGAGCCGCGCAACAGGGAGAGGAACAGTATGGCATCGACGTCCGACACTTCGTTGAACTTGACTTCTATGTGGACGATGCTCTCAAGTCTATCGGCACTGTACAACAGGCATTTCATCTTCTCAAAAGGACACAGAAGGTGCTGGCGGCCTCAAACCTTCGGCTTCACAAGATAGCCTCCAACAAGGCGGAAGTTATGGACGCATTCCCAGTGGAGGACAGGGCCAAGGATCTCCAGGATCTCGACCTGTTCATGGATGACCTACCAGATCAGCGAAGTCTGAGCGAAGTGAGATGGAACATTATGTCAGACTGTTATACATTCCATGTCCCTGAGATGGAGAGGCCTTATACACGCAGGGGTGTGCTCTCCATGGTAAACAGCCTTTTTGACCCGCTCGGGTTCCTGGCACCAGTAACCATAGAAGGACGGCTTCTGCTCAGAGAGCTGTCAGCACAGGCTTCTGACTGGGACACCATCCTCCCCGAGGATATGCATGAAAAATGGATGGAATGGCGAACCTCACTGCAACATCTTGGCAGCATCCACTTGCCTCGTACATACTCACTTATTCCCTCCTCTAAGATCCAGAGCACAGAGCTATGTGTTTTCTCAGACGCATCTGTGAAAGCTATATCCGCTGTGGCTTACCTGAAAGTCACCAGCACCGAGGGGAACACAGAACTGGGGTTTGTCCTAGGAAAAGCATGACTTGCTCCTCAGCCTGAACTCACCATCCCCAGGCTTGAACTGTGTGCAGCAGTCATGGCTGTTGAAATGGCAGAGATAATAAGTGAAGAGATTGACCTCACACTTGACTCAATTAGCTTATACACAGACAGCAAGGTGATTCTTGGATACATGCACAATCAGTCAAGACACTTTTATGTCTATGTAAATAACAGAGTTCAGCGCATCAGGCAGTCTACTGCACCTGCACAATGGCATTATGTACCAACCGATCAGAATCCTGCCGACCATGGCTCACGCTCTGTCCCAGCCTCAAAACTCCACAGCACCAACTGGCTCACTGGACCTTCGTTCCTTCACCATTCATCAGTGTCGCCGTCAGAACATGATACATTCAAATTGCTTGAACCAGAGAATGATGCAGAGATCTGCCCCGAGGTGAAAACTCTGTCCACGCACATCACAGAAAGTCTCCTGAGCTTAAAGAGATGGAAAAGATTCTCCACATGGAAATCACTGACAAATGCTGTGGCCAACCTCCAGCACATTGTTCGCTGCTTTGCTCACCCTAAAGAAAATGAAGACTGTAATGGGTGGCACATTTGTAGGAAGGTGCCTTCCTGTAAAACTCTTGAAGAAGCAGAGAAGGTGATCATCAGAAATGTGCAGCGTGAAGTCTACACAGAGGAATTCTGCTGCATTGAAGCAAAACGGAATCTGCCACATAGCAGTCCTCTCATAAAGCTGAACCCATCTATAGACAACAGTGGCTTGCTCCGAATAGGTGGCCGCATTAATCAGTCAGGCTTCGAGTTGAAAGAGACGCACCCCATCATCTTACCTGGCATCCATCATGTCTCAACACTCTTTGTGCGTCACCACCATGAGAGGATCCAGCATCAAGGGAGACACTTCACGGAGGGCGCAGTCAGAGATAGCGGCCTGTGGTTAGTTGGAGCCAGAAGGTGTATAAATAAGGTCCTCAACAAGTGTGTGAATTGCAGGAAACTTTGTTGGTGCATGCAGAGAGATGGGAATCACTACAGAACAGGGAAGAGTCCAGGACTGCCTAAAGGAAAAGAAGTGCGTATGGATCTTCAACCCTCCCCATGGGCAGAGTGTGGGAGCGCATGATTGGCGTGGCACGACGAATACTGGACAGCATGTTGCTGCAGGCTGGACGCGTACAGCTTACACATGAAATATTGACCACATTCCTGGCTGAGGTCACTGCCATAATCAACGCTCGTCCTCTGGTGCCTGTCTCATCCGACCCTTAGCATCCTCACATTCTGTCACCCTCCATTCTACTGACTCAGAAATCACGCACATGCATTCCCCCCTCTAGCGACTGTAATCCAAGGGAGATGCTTAAGTATCAATGGAAACGTGTTCAGGTGTTGGCTGGTGAGTTCTGGAACAGATGGCGGAAGGAGTACCTCTGCACTTTACAGTCACACCAGAAGTGGAAACACAGGAGAACTGACATTAAAGAAGGAGATGTGGTTCTTCTCAAGGATAAGCAAGTGAGAAGGAACGAATGGCCAATGGGGGTCATTGTAAAGACTGTTCCAAGCCATGATGGCCTCATTAGAAAGGCTGAGATAAAAGTTGTTCAGCAGGGAACTACAAAGATCTATTATAGACCTATCTCAGAGCTTGTATTCCTTCTATCCCCAGAGTGAAGTTAATACTAGCAGTTAAGTTAGAGATGCTATCTTGAAGATACCAGACGGGGAGTGTTCTGGCATCGCCAGTCTTAGATTTTAGTTGTGTATCCAGATACTTTATTTTGAAAATTAGGCTTTTATTTTGGAACCATTTGATACGGAGGGAACGGACAGGCAGGAAGTAAATACGCTAGAAGTAGCATGGAAGTTCGGGTGTCTGCTCCTCCTTGTTAGCCCTTTGAAGGCATTCCTTGTAAGTAGGAAGTAAAATATATGAATGTGGAGTTAGTGTTAAATGTGAGATGGATAATGTTAGTTCACAGCTAAGTTGTTTAAGTCTCTATGCTGTTAACTGTTTATTTTTAAGTCCATGCTTACACTTAATAATAATAATAGTAATACTTACCTTGCATGCTAACTGCAAACTACTATACATACATAATTAATGACTTTGTAGTAGCTACGTGTTGCATCAGTTTGTCATGCATTTGTGGTACTCAAACACCTTCCCCTTACTGTTGTATATCTGTTTGTATTTCAGTTCACATCAAAGCATGATAAAGTTCTCAACTTCACCCCCGGTGTACGAGACTCTTTGTGTGGAGGTGTTTAGCTCGCTGGATAGCAGGATAAGGCATTCTGTGAGGCCAGTACATACAGAGTTGCACTGATCTTTCCCCTGCTTTTGGAGTGAGACTGCATTGTCCCAAAACAGCTTCTTTTGTTGAAAAAACACAGTTTCAGTTGTTTAACTTCTAGTTTTTTAACTGCAATGAGTTTTGCAACTTCTTTTCTGTAACTCAGACAGCCAATCAGGAGGCCTCTGACACTCAGCCAGCCAATCAGGAGGCCTTTGAAACTCATTCAGCAAATAAGGAGGCGTGTAACACTGAGAAAGCAAATAAGGAGGAATTTGAGACTCAGCCAGCCAATCAGGAGGCATGTTACACTAAGCAAGCCAATAAGGAGGCATGGAACACTCAGTGAGCCAATCAGGATTCGTCTGAAACTCAGCCAGCCAATCAAGAACTGTGTCACACTCAGGCAGCAGATCAGGAGGCATGTAACACTAAGCCAGCAAATAAGGAGGCGTGTAACATTCAGCCAGCCACTCAAGACGCCTTTGAACCTCAGCCAGCCAATCAGTAGGTCTCTGAAACTCAACCAACCAATCAGGAGGTGTGTAACAGTCAAACAGCAAATCAGGATGCATGTACATCTCAGCCAGCCAATCAGGAGGCCTTTGACACTCAGCGAGCAAATCAGGAGGCTTGTAACACTCAGCCAGCCAATCAGGAGGTGTGTAACACTAAGCCAGCCAAACAAGAGGCGTGTAACACTCATCCAGCGAAACAAGAGGAGTGTAAGACTCAGCCAGCCAAACAAGAGGCGTGTAACACTCATCCAGCCAAACAAGAGGCGTGTAACACTCATCCAGCCAATCAGGAGGGGTGTAACACTCACCCAGCAAATCACGAGGCGTGTAACACTCAGCCAGCCACTGACAAGGCCTTTGACACTCAACCAGCCAATCGGGACGCGTGTAAGACTCAGCCAGGCAATCAGGAGGCATCTCAAACTCAGCCAGCCAATAAAGAGACCTTTGACACTCAGCCAACCAATCAGGAGGCGTGTAACACTTACTAGGCAAATCAGGAGGAGTGTTAAACTCAGCCAGCCCATCAGGAGGTGTGTAACACTCAGACAGCCAATCAGGATGCCTCAGACACTCAGTCAGCCAATCAGGAGGCCTTTGAAACTCATTCAGCAAATAAGGAGGCGTGTAAAACTCAGCCAGCCATTCGGGAGGCATGTAAGACTCAGCGACCCCAATAAGGAGGCGCTTAAAACTCGGCCAGCCAATCAGGAGTGGTGTAACATTCAGCCAGCCAATCAAGAGGCCTTTGAACCTCGGCCAGCCAATCAGTAGGTCTCTGAAACTCAACCAACGAATCAGGAGGTGTGTAAAAGTCAGCCAGCCAATCAGGAGGCACGTACATCTCAGCCAGCCAATCAGGAGGCCTTTGACACTCAGCCAGCAAACCAGGAGGCTTGTAACACTCACCCAGCCAAACAAGAGACGTGTAACACTCATCCAGCCAAACAAGAGGCGTGTAACACTCATCCAGCCAATCAGGAGGCGTGTAAGACTCAGCCAGCCAATCAGGAGGCATCTCAAACTCAGCCAGCCAATAAGGAGGCCTTTGACACTCAGCCAACCAATCAGGAGGCGTGTAACACTTACCAGGCAAATCAGGAGGCCTTTGAAACTCATTCAGCAAATAAGGAGGCGTGTAAAATTCAGCCAGCCAATCAGGAGGCGTGTAAGACTCAGCGACCCAATAAGGAGGCGTGTCACACTAAGCCAGCCTATCAGGAGGCGTGTAAGACTCAGCCAGCCAATCAGGAACTGTGTCACACTCAGGCAGCAGATCAGGAGGCATGTAACACTCAGCCAGTAAATAAGGAGGCGTGTAACATTCAGCCAGCAAATCAAGAGGCCTTTGAACCTCAGCCAGCCAATCAGTAGGTCTCTGAAACTCAACCAACCAATCAGGAGGTGTGTAACAGTCAACCAGCCAATCAGGAGGCATGTACATCTCAGCCAGCCAATCAGGAGGCCTTTGACACTCAGCCAGCAAATCAGGAGGCTTGTAACACTCAGCCAGCCAATCAGGAGGCGTTTAACACTCATCCAGCGAAACGAGAGCCGTGTAACACTCATCAAGCCAATCAGGAGGAGTGTAAGACTCAGCCAGCCAAACAAGAGGCGTGTAACACTCATCCAGCCAAACAAGAGGCGTGTAACACTCATCCAGCCAATCAGGAGGGGTGTAACACTCACCCAGCAAATCACGAGGCGTGTAACACTCAGCCAGCCAATGACAAGGCTGCTAGCCAATCTGGAGGCGTGTAAGACTCAGCAAGGCAATCAGGAGGCATCTCAAACTCAGCCAGCCAATAAGGAGGCCTTTGACACTCAGCCAACCAATCAGGAGGCGTGTAACACTTACCAGGCAAATCAGGAGGTATGTAACACTCAGACAGCCAATCAGGAGGCCTCAGACACTCAGTCAGCCAATCAGGAGGCCTTTGAAACTCATTCAGCAAATAAGGAGGCGTGTAAACTTCAGCCAGCCAATCAGGAGATGTGTTACACTCAGTCAGCCAATCAGGAGGTGTGTAAGACTCACCCAGCAAATCAGGAGGCGTGTAACACTCAGCCAGCCAATGACAAGGCCTTTGACACTCAGCCATCCAATCAGGAAGCGTATGAGACTCAGCCACCCAATAAGAAGGCGTTTAACACTCGGCCAGCCAAGCAGGAGGCCTTTGACACTCAGCCAGAAAATCACGAGGTGTGTAACACTCAGACAGCCAGTCAGGAGGCCTTTGTCACTCAGCCATCTAATCAGGGGGTGTGTAACACTCAGGCAGGTAATCACGAGGCATAAAAAAATCAGACAGCCAATCAAGAGATGTGTAACAATCAGCTAACCAATCAAGAGGTGTAACAATCAGCTAGCCAATCAGGAGGCCTTTAACAGTCAGCCAACCAATCAGGAGGCGTGTAACACTCAGCCAGAAAACACTTAGCAACCCAATCAGGAGGCGTATAACACTGAGCCAGCCACTCACAAGGCATTGACACTGACACAGTCAATGTGGAGGCCTTTGAAACTCAGTCAGCAAATCAGGAAGCCGTTGACACTCAGTCAACCATTCAGGAGGCGTGTAACACTCACAAAGCAAATCAGGAGGCCTTTGACACTCAGCAAACCAAAAAGGAGGCGTGTCACACTAATGCAGCCAATCAGGAGGCATGTAACACTTAGCCAGCCTATTAGTAGACGTGTAACACTCAGCCAGCTATTAAGAAGGTGTGTCACACTCAGGCAGCAGATCAGGAGGCGTGTAAAACTCAGGCAGCCAATAAGGAGGCCTTTAACATTCAGCAAGTCAATCAGAAGGCGTGTAACACTCAGCCAGCCAATTAGGAGGCGTGTAACACTCAGTCAGCCAATAAGGAGGCGTGTAACACTCAGCCAGCAAATAAGGAGGCGTGTCACACTAAGCCAGCCTATCAGGAGGCGTGTCACACTCAGGCAGCCAATCAGGAGGCCTTTGACATTCAGCCAGTCAATCAGAAGGCGTGTAACACTCAGCCAGCCAATTAGGAGGCGTGTAACACTCAGCTACCAAACAGGAGGCGTGTAACATTCAGCCAGCAAATCAGGAGGCGTGTAACACTCAGCCAGCCAACAAGGAGGCGTGTCACACTAAGCCAACCAATCAGGTGGCGTGTAAAACTCAGGCAGCCAATCAGGAGGCCTTTGACATTCAGCTACCAAACAGGAGGCGTGTAACACTCAGCCAGCCAATCAGGAGGCGCGTAACACTCAGACAGCCAATCAGGGGCGTCTAACACTCAGCCAGCCAATCAGGAGGCGTGTAACACTCAGCCAGCCAACCAGGAAGCGTTTAACACTCAGCTAGCCAATAACGAGGCCTGTCACACTCAGCCAGCCAATCAGGAGGCGTGTAACACTCTGCTAGCCAATCTGGAGGCGTGTAACACTCTGCTAGCCAATCTGGAGGCGTGTAACACTCAGCCAGCCAATCAGGAGGCGTTTAACACTTAGCCAGCCAATAAGGAGACATGTCACACTCAGCCAGCCAATCAGGAGGCCTTTGACATTCAGCCAGCCAATCAGATGGCGTGTAACACTCAGCCAGCCAATTAGGAGGCGTGTAACACTCAGCCAGCTAATCAGGAGGCGTTTAACCCTCTTCTAGCCAATCTAGAGGGGTGTAACACTCAGCCAGCCAATAAGGAGGGGTGTAACACTCAGGTAGCCAATCAGGAAGCCTTTGACACTCAGTCAGCCAATCAGAACGTGTGTAACACTCAGCCAGCCCATCAGGAGGCGTGTAACACTCAGCCGGCCAATCAGGAGGCGTGTAACACTGAGCCAGCCAATAAGAGGGCGTGTCAGACTGAGGCAGCAGATCAGGAGGCGTGTAAAACTCAGGCAGCCAAGAAGGAGGCCTTTAACATTCAGCAAGTCAATCAGACGGCGTGTAACTCTCAGCCAGCCAATTAGGAGGCGTGTAACACTCAGTCAGCCAATAAGGAGGCGTGCAACACTCAGCCAGCCAATAAGGAGGCGTGTCACACTAAGCCAACCGATCAGGAGGCGTGTAACACTCAGGCAGCCAATCAGGAGGATTTTGACATTCAGCCAGTCAATCAGAAGGCGTGTAACACTCAGCCAGCCAATTAGGAGGCTTGTTACACTCAGCGTGTAACTCTCAGCCAGCCAATCAGGAGGGGTGTAACACTCAACCAGCAAATCAGGGGCGTGTAACACTCAGCAAGCCAATCAGGAGGCGTGTAACACTCTGCTAGCCAATCTGGAGGCGTGTAGGACTCAGCCAGCCAATAAGGAGGCCTTTGACGTTCAGCCAGCCAATCAGAAGGTGTGTAACACTCAGCCAGCCAATTAGAAGGCCTTTGACATTCAGCCAGCCAATCAGAAACAGTGTAACACTCAGCCAGCCAATTAGGATGGGTGTAACACTCAGCCAGCCAATCAGGAGGCCTGTAACACTCAGGCAGCCAGTCAGGAGGCCTTTGACATTCAGCCAGCCAATCAGGAAACCTTTGACACTCAGCCAGCGAATAAGAAATAGTGTAACACTCAGCCAGCCAATCAGGAGGCATGTAACACTCAGACAGCCAATCAGGGCGCGTGTAACACTCAGCTAGCCAATCAGGAGGCATGTTACACTCAGACAGCCAATCAGCAAGCCTTTGACACTCAGCCAGCGAATTAGAAACAGTGTAACACTCAGCCAGCCAATCAGCAGGCATGTAACACTCAGCTACCAATCAGGAGGCTTGTAACACTCAGCTACCAATAAGGAGAAGTGTCACACTCAGTTAGCCAAACAGTAGGCATTTGACATTCAGCCAGCCAATAAGGAGGCGTGTCACACTCAGCCAGCCAATTAGGAGGGGTGTAACACTCAGTTAGCCATTCAGGAAGCCTTTGACACTCAGCTAGCCAATAACGAGGCCTGTCACACTCAGCCAGCCAATCAGGAGGCGTGTAACACTCTGCTAGCCAATCTGGAGGCGTGTAACACTCTGCTAGCCAATCTGGAGGCGTGTAACACTCAGCCAGCCAATCAGGAGGCGTTTAACACTTAGCCAGCCAATAAGGAGACATGTCACACTCAGCCAGCCAATCAGGAGGCCTTTGACATTCAGCCAGCCAATCAGATGGCGTGTAACACTCAGCCAGCCAATTAGGAGGCGTGTAACACTCAGCCAGCTAATCAGGAGGCGTTTAACCCTCTTCTAGCCAATCTAGAGGGGTGTAACACTCAGCCAGCCAATAAGGAGGGGTGTAACACTCAGGTAGCCAATCAGGAAGCCTTTGACACTCAGTCAGCCAATCAGAACGTGTGTAACACTCAGCCAGCCCATCAGGAGGCGTGTAACACTCAGCCGGCCAATCAGGAGGCGTGTAACACTGAGCCAGCCAATAAGAGGGCGTGTCAGACTGAGGCAGCAGATCAGGAGGCGTGTAAAACTCAGGCAGCCAAGAAGGAGGCCTTTAACATTCAGCAAGTCAATCAGACGGCGTGTAACTCTCAGCCAGCCAATTAGGAGGCGTGTAACACTCAGTCAGCCAATAAGGAGGCGTGCAACACTCAGCCAGCCAATAAGGAGGCGTGTCACACTAAGCCAACCGATCAGGAGGCGTGTAACACTCAGGCAGCCAATCAGGAGGATTTTGACATTCAGCCAGTCAATCAGAAGGCGTGTAACACTCAGCCAGCCAATTAGGAGGCTTGTTACACTCAGCGTGTAACTCTCAGCCAGCCAATCAGGAGGGGTGTAACACTCAACCAGCAAATCAGGGGGCGTGTAACACTCAGCAAGCCAATCAGGAGGCGTGTAACACTCTGCTAGCCAATCTGGACGCGTGTAGGACTCAGCCAGCCAATAAGGAGGCCTTTGACGTTCAGCCAGCCAATCAGAAGGTGTGTAACACTCAGCCAGCCAATTAGAAGGCCTTTGACATTCAGCCAGCCAATCAGAAACAGTGTAACACTCAGCCAGCCAATTAGGATGGGTGTAACACTCAGCCAGCCAATCAGGAGGCCTGTAACACTCAGGCAGCCAGTCAGGAGGCCTTTGACATTCAGCCAGCCAATCAGGAAACCTTTGACACTCAGCCAGCGAATAAGAAATAGTGTAACACTCAGCCAGCCAATCAGGAGGCATGTAACACTCAGACAGCCAATCAGGGCGCGTGTAACACTCAGCTAGCCAATCAGGAGGCATGTTACACTCAGACAGCCAATCAGCAAGCCTTTGACACTCAGCCAGCGAATTAGAAACAGTGTAACACTCAGCCAGCCAATCAGCAGGCATGTAACACTCAGCTACCAATCAGGAGGCTTGTAACACTCAGCTACCAATAAGGAGAAGTGTCACACTCAGTTAGCCAAACAGTAGGCATTTGACATTCAGCCAGCCAATAAGGAGGCGTGTCACACTCAGCCAGCCAATTAGGAGGGGTGTAACACTCAGTTAGCCATTCAGGAAGCCTTTGACACTCAGCCAGGGAATCCAAAACAGTGTAACACTCAGCCAGCCAATCAGGAGTCGTGTAACACTCAGGCAGCCAATCAGGAGGCTTGTAACACTAAGCCAGCCAATCAGGAGGCATGTCACACTCAGGTAGCCAATCAGGAAGCCTTTGACACTCAGCCAGCGAATCACAAACAGTGTAACACTCAGCCAGCCATTCAGGAGGCGTGTAACACTCAGCCAGGCAATCAGGAGGCGTGTAAAACTCAATCAGCAAATCAGGGGGTGCGTAACACTCAGCAAGCCAAACAGTAAGCGTGTAACAATCTGCTAGCCAATCTGGAGGCGTGTAACACTCAGCCAGCCAATAAGGAGGAGTGTCACACTCAGCCAGCCAATCAGGAGGCCTGTAACACTCAGTCAGCCAGTCAGGAGGCCTTTGACATTCAGCCAGCCAATCAGGAAGCCTTTGACACTCAGGCAGCGAATAAGAAACAGTGTAACACTCAGCCAGCCAATCAGGAGGCGTGTAACACTCAGACAGCCAATCAGGGCGCGTGTAACACTCAGACAGCCAATCAGGAGGCGTGTCACACTCAGCCAGCCAATCAGGAGGCTTTTAACACTCAGGCAGCCAGTCAGGAGGCCTTTGACATTCAGCCAGCCAATCAGGAAGCCTTTGACACTCAGGCAGCGAATAAGAAACAGTGTAACACTCAGCCAGCCAATCAGGAGGCGTGTCACACTCAGACAGCCAATCAGGAGGCATGTAACACTCAGCTACCAATCAGGAGGCTTGTAACACTCAGCTACCAATAAGGAGAAGTGTCACACTCAGTTAGCCAAACAGTAGGCATTTGACATTCAGCCAGCCAATAAGGAGGCGTGTCACACTCAGGAAGCCAATTAGGAAGCGTGTAACAATCTGCTAGCCAATGTGGAGGCGTGTAACACTCACCCAGCCAATCAGGAGGCATGTCACACTCAGCCAGCCTATCAGGAGGCGTTTAACACTCAGCCAACCAATCAGGAGGCATGTAACACTCGGACTTCCAATCAAGAGGCGTGTAACACTCTTCTAGCCAATCTGGAGGCGTTTAACAGTCAGCCGTCCAATCAGGAGGTGTTTAACACTCAGCCAGCCAATCAGGACGCCTGTAACACTCAGCCAGCCAATCAGGAGGCGTGTCACACTCAGGCAGCCAATTAGGAGGGGTGTAACACTCAGGTAGCCAATCAGGAAACCTTTGACACGCAGCCAGCGAATCAGAAACAGTGTAACACTCAGCCAGCCAATCAGGAGGCGTGTAACACACAGCCAGCCAATCAGGACGCCTGTAACACTCAGCCAGCCAATCAGGAGGCGTGTAACACTAAGCCAGCCAATCAGGATGCATGTAACACTAAGCCAGCCAATAAGGAGGCGTGTCACACTCAGCCAGCCAATAAGGAGGCGTGTCACACTCAACCAGCCAATCAGGAGGCCTGTAACACTCAGGCAGCCAGTCAGGAGGCCTTTGACATTCAGCCAGCCAATCAGGAAGCCTTTGACACTCAGCCAGCAAATAAGAAACAGTGTAACACTCAGCCAGCCAATCAGGAGGCGTGTAACACTCAGACAGCCAATGAGGGCGCGTGTCACACTCAACCAGCCAATCAGGAGGCGTGTAACACTCAGCTAGCCAATCAGGAGGCGTGTAACACTCAGACAGCCAATCAGGGGCCGTGTAACACTCAGCCAGCCAATCAGGAGTCAAGGAACACTCAGACAGCCAATCAGGGGGCGGTTAAAACTCAGTCAGCCAATCAGGAGGCCTTTGACATTCAGCCAGCCAATCAGGAGACGTTTAACAATCAGCCAGCCAATCAGGAGGCGTGTAACACTAAGCCAGCCAATAAGGAGGCGTGTCACACTCAGCCAGCCAATCAGGGGGTGTGTAACACTCAGGTAGCCAGTCAGGAGGCCTTTGACATTCAACCAGCCAATCAGGAAGCCTTTCACACTCAGCCAGCAAATCAGAAACAGTATAACACTCAGCCAGCCAATCAGGAGGCTTGTAACACTCAGCTACAAATCAGGAGGTGTGTAACACTCAGCCAGCCAATCAGTAGACGTGTAACACCCAGCTAGCCAATCAGGAGGCGTGTAGCACTCAGACAGCCAATCAGGGGGCGTGTAACACTCAGACAGCAAATCAGGAGGTGTATGACACTCAGCTAGCCAATCGGGAAGCGTGTAACACTCAGACAGCCAATCAGGGGGCATGTAACACTCAGCCAGCCAATAAGGAGGCGTGTCAAACTCAGCCAGCCAAGCTGGAGGTGTGTAACACTCAGGCAGCCAATCAGGAGGCCTTTGACATTCAGCCAGCCAATCAGGAAGCCTTTGACACTCAGCCAGCAAATAAGAAACAGTGTAACACTCAGCCATCCAATCAGGAGGCGTGTAACACTCAGACAGCCAATGAGGGCGCGTGTCACACTCAACCAGCCAATCAGGAGGCGTGTAACACTCAGCTAGCCAATCAGGAGGCGTGTAACACTCAGACAGCCAATCAGGGGCCGTGTAACACTCAGCCAGCCAATCAGGAGTCGAGGAACACTCAGACAGCCAATCAGGGGGCGGTTAAAACTCAGTCAGCCAATCAGGAGGCCTTTGACATTCTGCCAGCCAATCAGGAGACGTTTAACAATCAGCCAGCCAATCAGGAGGCGTGTAACACTAAGCCAGCCAATAAGGAGGCGTGTCACACTCAGCCAGCCAATCAGGGGGTGTGTAACACTCAGCCAGCCAATCAGGAGGCTTGTAACACTCAGGCAGCCAGTCAGGAGGCGTGTAGCACTCAGACAGCCAATCAGGGGGCGTGTAACACCCAGCTAGCCAATCAGGAGGCGTGTAGCACTCAGACAGCCAATCAGGGGGCGTGTAACACTCAGACAGCAAATCAGGAGGCGTATGACACTCAGCAAGCCAATCGGGAAGCGTGTAACACTCAGACAGCCAATCAGGGGGCATGTAACACTCAGCCAGCCAATAAGGAGGCGTGTCACACTCAGCCAGCCAAGCTGGAGGTGTGTAACACTCAGGCAGCCAATCAGGAGGCCTTTGACATTCAGCCAGCCAATCAGGAGACGTGTCACACTCAGCCAGCCAATCAGGAGGGGTGTAGCACTCAGTTAGCCAATCAGGAAGCATTTGACAGTCAGCCAGCGAATCAGAAACAGTGTAACTCTCAGCCAACCAATCAGGAGGCGTGTAACACTAAGCCAGCCAATCAGGATCCATGTAACACTAAGCCAGCCAATAAGGAGGCATGTCACACTCAGCCAGCCACTCAGGAGGCGTGTAACACTCAGGCAGCCAATCAGGAGGCGTGTAACACTTAGCCAGCCAATAAGGAGGCGTGTCACGCTCAGCCAGCCAATCAGGAGGCCTGTAACACTCAGGCAGCCAGTCAGGAGGCCTTTGACATTCAGCCAGCAAATCAGGAAGCCTTTGACACTCAGCCAGCGAATCAGAAACAGTGTAACACTCAGCAAGCCAATCAGGAGGTGTTTAACACTCAGCTACCAATCAGGAGGCGTGTAACACTCAGCCAGCCAAAGCAGGAGGCGTGTAACACTCAGCTAGCCAATCAGGAGACTTGTAACACTCAGACAGCCAATCAGGGGGCGTGTAACACTCAGCCAGCCAATCAGGAGGCGTGTAACACTCAGCCAGCCAATCAGGAGGCCTGTAACACTCAGCCAGCCAATAAGGAGGCGTGTCACACTCAACCAGCCAATCAGGAGGAGTGTAACAGCAAATCAAGAGGCGTGTAACACTCAGACAGCCAATCAGGGGCCGTGTAACACTCAGCCAGCCAATTAGGAGGGGTGTAACACTCAGCCAGCCAATCAGGAGACGTGTAACACCCAGCTAGCCAATCAGGAGGCGTGTAGCACTCAGACAGCCAATCAGGGGGCGTGTAACACTCAGACAGCAAATCAGGAGGCGTATGACACTCAGCTAGCCAATCGGGAAGCGTGTAACACTCAGACAGCCAATCAGGGGGCATGTAACACTCAGCCAGCCAATAAGGAGGCGTGTCACACTCAGCCAGCCAAGCTGGAGGTGTGTAACACTCAGGCAGCCAATCAGGAGGCCTTTGACATTCAGCCAGCCAATCAGGAAGCCTTTGACACTCAGCCAGCAAATAAGAAACAGTGTAACACTCAGCCATCCAATCAGGAGGCGTGTAACACTCAGACAGCCAATGAGGGCGCGTGTCACACTCAACCAGCCAATCAGGAGGCGTGTAACACTCAGCTAGCCAATCAGGAGGCGTGTAACACTCAGACAGCCAATCAGGGGCCGTGTAACACTCAGCCAGCCAATCAGGAGTCGAGGAACACTCAGACAGCCAATCAGGGGGCGGTTAAAACTCAGTCAGCCAATCAGGAGGCCTTTGACATTCAGCCAGCCAATCAGGAGACGTTTAACAATCAGCCAGCCAATCAGGAGGCGTGTAACACTAAGCCAGCCAATAAGGAGGCGTGTCACACTCAGCAAGCCAATCAGGAGGTGTGTAACACTCAGGTAGCCAGTCAGGAGGCCTTTGACACTCAGCCAGCAAATCAGAAACAGTATAACACTCAGCCAGGCAATCAGGAGGCTTGTAACATTCAGCTACAAATCAGGAGGCGTGTAACACTCAGCCAGCCAATCAGGAGACGTGTAACACCCAGCTAGCCAATCAGGAGGCGTGTAGCACTCAGACAGCCAATCAGGGGGCGTGTAACACTCAGACAGCAAATCAGGAGGCGTATGACACTCAGCTAGCCAATCGGGAAGCGTGTAACACTCAGACAGCCAATCAGGGGGCATGTCACACTCAGCCAGCCAATAAGGAGGCGTGTCACACTCAGCCAGCCAAGCTGGAGGTGTGTAACACTCAGCCAGCCAATCAGGAGGCCTTTGACATTCAGCCAGCCAATCAGGAGACGTGTCACACTCAGCCAGCCAATCAGGAGGGGTGTAGCACTCAGTTAGCCAATCAGGAAGCATTTGACAGTCAGCCAGCGAATCAGAAACAGTGTAACACTCAGCCAACCAATCAGGAGGCGTGTAACACTAAGCCAGCCAATCAGGATCCATGTAACACTAAGCCAGCCAATAAGGAGGCATGTCACACTCAGCCAGCCACTCAGGAGGCGTGTAACACTCAGGCAGCCAATCAGGAGGCGTGTAACACTTAGCCAGCCAATAAGGAGGCGTGTCACGCTCAGCCAGCCAATCAGGAGGCCTGTAACACTCAGGCAGCCAGTCAGGAGGCCTTTGACATTCAGCCAGCCAATCAGGAAGCCTTTGACACTCAGCCAGCGAATCAGAAACAGTGTAACACTCAGCAAGCCAATCAGGAGGCGTGTAACACTCAGCTACCAATCAGGAGGAGTGTAACACTCAGCCAGCCAAAGCAGGAGGCGTGTAACACTCAGCTAGCCAATCAGGAGACTTGTAACACTCAGACATCCAATCAGGGGGCGTGTAACACTCAGCCAGCCAATCAGGAGGCGTGTAACACTCAGCCAGCCAATCAGGAGGCCTGTAACACTCAGCCAGCCAATAAGGAGGCGTGTCACACTCAACCAGCCAATCAGGAGGCGTGTAACAGCAAATCAAGAGGCGTGTAACACTCAGACAGCCAATCAGGGGCCGTGTAACACTCAGCCAGCCAATTAGGAGGGGTGTAACACTCAGGTAGCCAATCAGGAAGCCTTTGACACTCAGCCAGGCAATCAGAAACAGTGTAACACTCAGCCATCCAATCAGGAGGCGTGTAACACTCAGGCAGCCAATCAGGAGGCGTGTAACACTCAGGCA
The DNA here is from genome assembly GCF_905237075.1 of Dicentrarchus labrax. NCBI lineage: Eukaryota > Metazoa > Chordata > Actinopteri > Moronidae > Dicentrarchus > Dicentrarchus labrax. The sequence goes on from NW_026136719.1 coordinate 37,519,261, forward strand.
GCCAATCAGGAGGCCTTTGAGATTCAGCCATCCAATCAGAAACAGTGTAGAACTCAGCCAGCCAATCAGGAGGCGTGTAACACTCAGACAGCCAATCAGGGCGCGTGTAACACTCAGACAGCCAATCAGGAGGCGTGTCACACTCAGCCAGCCAATCAGGAGGCCTTTAACACTCAGGCAGCCAGTCAGGAGGCCTTTGACATTCACCAGCCAATCAGGACGCCTTTGACACTCAGCCAGCGAATAAGAAACAGTGTAACACTCAGCCAGCCAATCAGGAGGCCTGTAACACTCAGGCAGCCAGTCAGGAGGCCTTTGACATTCAGCCAGCCAATCAGGAAGCCTTTGACACTCAGCCAGCGAATAAGAAACAGTGTAACACTCAGCCAGCCAATCAGGAGGCGTGTAACACTCAGACAGCCAATCAGGGCGCGTGTAACACTCAGACAGCCAATCAGGGGGCGTGTAACACTCAGTCAGCCAATCAGGAGGCGTGTAACACTCACCTGGCCAATCAGGAGGCATGTAACACTCAGACAGCCAATCAGGAAGCCTTTGACACTCAGCCAGCGAATTAGAAACAGTGTAACACTCAGCCAGCCAATCAGGAGGCATGTAACACTCAGCTACCAATCAGGAGGCTTGTAACACTCAGCTACCAATAAGGAGAAGTGTCACACTCAGTTAGCCAAACAGTAGGCATTTGACATTCAGCCAGCCAATAAGGAGAAGTGTCACACTCAGCCAGCAAATTAGGAGGGATGTAACACTCAGTTAGCCAATCAGGAAGCCTTTGACACTCAGCCAGCGAATCAGAAACAGTGTAACACTCAGCCAGCCATTCAGGGTGCGTGTAACACTCAGTCAGCCAATCAGGAGTTGTGTAACACTCAGGCAGCCAATCAGGAGGCCTTTGAGATTCAGCCATCCAATCAGAAACAGTGTAACACTCAGCCAGCCAATCAGGAGGTGTGTTACACTCAGCCAGCCAATCAGGAGGCGTGTAACACTCAGCCAGCCAATAAGGAGGCCTGTCACACTCAGCTAGCCAATCAGGAGGCGTGTAACTCGCAGCCAGCCAATAAGGAGGCGTGTCACATTCAACCAGCCAATCAGAAGGCGTGTAACACTCAGCTAGCAAATCAGGAGGCGTGTAACACTCAGACAGCCAATCAGGGGCCGTGTAACACTCAGCCAGCCAATCAGGAGTCGAGGAACACTCAGACAGCCAATCAGGGGCGGTTAAAACTCAGTCAGCCAATCAGGAGGCCTTTGACATTCAGCCAGCCAATCAGGAGACGTTTAACAATCAGCCAGCCAATCAGGAGGCGTGTAACACTCAGCCAGCCAATAAGGAGGCATGTCACACTCAGCCAGCCAATCAGGAGGTGTGTAACACTCAGGTAGCCAGTCAGGAGGCCTTTGACATTCAACCAGCCAATCAGGAAGCCTTTGACACTCAGCCAGCAAATCAGAAACAGTATAACACTCAGCCAGGCAATCAGGAGGCTTGTAACACTCAGCTACAAATCAGGAGGCGTGTAACACTCAGCCAGCCAATCAGGAGACGTGTAACACCCAGCTAGCCAATCAGGAGGCGTGTAGCACTCAGACAGCCAATCAGGGGGCGTGTAACACTCAGACAGCAAATCAGGAGGCGTATGACACTCAGCTAGCCAATCGGGAAGCGTGTAACACTCAGACAGCCAATCAGGGGGCATGTAACACTCAGCCAGCCAATCAGGGGGCATGTAACACTCAGCCAGCCAATCAGGAGGCCTGTAACACTCAGGCAGCCAGTCAGGAGGCCTTTGACATTCAGCCAGCCAATCAGGAAGCCTTTGACACTCAGCCAGCGAATCAGAAACAGTGTAACACTCAGCAAGCCAATCAGGAGGCGTGTAACACTCAGCTACCAATCAGGAGGCGTGTAACACTCAGCCAGCCAAAGCAGGAGGCGTGTAACACTCAGCTAGCAAATCAGGAGACTTGTAACACTCAGACAGCCAATCAGGGGGCGTGTAACACTCAGCCAGCCAATTAGGAGGCGTGTAACACTCAGCCAGCCAATCAGGAGGCCTGTAACACTCAGCCAGCCAATAAGGACGCGTGTCACGCTCAACCAGCCAATCAGGAGGCGTGTAACAGCAAATCAAGAGGCGTGTAACACTCAGACAGCCAATCAGGGGCCGTGTAACACTCAGCCAGCCAATTAGGAGGGGTGTAACACTCAGGTAGCCAATAAGGAAGCCTTTGTCACTCAGCCAGGCAATCAGAAACAGTGTAACACTCAGCCATCCAATCAGGAGGCGTGTAACACTCAGGCAGCCAATCAGGAGGCGTGTAACACTCAGGCAGCCAATCAGGAGGCCTTTGAGATTCAGCCATCCAATCAGAAACAGTGTAACACTCAGCCAGCCAATCAGGAGGCGTGTAACACTCAGACAGCCAATCAGGGCACGTGTAACATTCAGACAGCCAATCAGGAGGCGTGTCACACTCAGCCAGCCAATCAGGAGGCCTTTAACACTCAGGCAGCCAGTCAGGAGGCCTTTGACATTCAGCCAGCCAATCAGGATGCCTTTGACACTCAGCCAGCGAATAAGAAACAGTGTAACACTCAGCCAGCCAATCAGGAGGCCTGTAACACTCAGGCAGCCAGTCAGGAGGCCTTTGACATTCAGCCAGCCAATCAGGAAGCCTTTGACACTCAGCCAGCGAATAAGAAACAGTGTGACACTCAGCCAGCCAATCAGGAGGCGTGTAACACTCAGACAGCCAATCAGGGGGCGTGTAACACTCAGACAGCCAATCAGGGGGCGTGTAACACTCAGGCAGCCAATCAGGAGGCGTGTAACACTCAGACAGCCAATCAGGGGCCGTGTAACACTCAGCCAGCCAATCAGGAGTCGAGGAACACTCAGACAGCCAATCAGGAGTCGAGGAACACTCAGACAGCCAATCAGGGGGCGGTTAAAACTCAGTCAGCCAATCAGGAGGCCTTTGACATTCAGCCAGCCAATAAGGAGGCATGTCACACTCAGGCAGCCAATCAGGAGGCGTGTAACACTCAGACAGCCAATCAGGAGCCCTTTGACATTCAGCCAGCCAATCAGGAGGCGTTTAACACACAGGCAGCCAATCAGGAGGCGTGTAACACTCAGACAGCCAATCAGGAGCCCTTTGACATTCAGCCAGCCAATCAGGAGGCGTTTAAGACTCAGCCAGCCAATCAGGAGGCGTGTAACACTCAGCCAGCCAATCAGGAGGCGTGTAACACTCAGCCAGCCAATCAGGAGTCGTGTAACACTCAGCCAGCCAATCAGGAGGCATGTAACACTCAGCCAGCCAATCAGGAGGCCTTTGACGTTCAGCCAGCCAATCAGGAGCCGTTTAACACCCAGCCAGCCAATAAGGAGCCGTTTCACACTCAGGCAGCCAATTAGGAGGGGTGTAACACTCAGGTAGCCAATCAGTAAGCCTTTGACTCTTAGCCAGCCAATCAGAACGTGTGTAACACTCAGCCAGCCAATCTGGAGACGTGTAACGCTCAGCCAGCCTATCAGGAGGCGTGTAACACTCAGACAGCCAATCAGGGGGGATGTAACACTTAGCCAGCCAATCAGGGGGCGTGTAACACTCAACCAGCCAATCAGGAGGCGTTTCACCCTCAGGCAGCCAATTAGGAGGCGTGTAACACTCAGCTACCAATCAGGAGGCGTGTAAAACTCAGCCAGCCAATCAGGAGGCATTTAACACTCAGCCAGCCAATAAGGAGGCGTGTCACACTCAGCCAGCCAATCAGGAGACATGTAACACTCAGCCAGCTAATAAGCGGGCGTGTAACACTCAGCCAGCCAATCAGGAGTCATGTAACACTCAGCCAGCCGATGAGGAGGCGTGTCACACTCAGCCAGCCAATCAGGACGCGTGCAACACTCAGCCAGCCAATCAGGAGACATTTAACACTCAGCCAGCCAATCAGGAGGCGTGTCACACTCAGCCAGCCAATAAGGACGCGTGTCACACTCAGCCAGACCAATCAGGAGGCGTGTAACACTCAGCTACCAATCAGGAGGCGTGTAACACTCAGTTAGCCAATCAGGAGTCGTGTAACACTCAGCCAGCCAGTCAGGAGGCGTGTAACACTCAGACAGCCGATCAGGAGGCGTGTAACACTCAGGCACCCAATAAGGAGGCATGTCACACTCAGACAGCCAATCAGGGGGCATGTAACACTCAGCCAGACAATAAGGAGGCGTGTCACACTCAGCCAGCCAATCAGGAGGTGTGTAACACTTGCGCAGCCAATCAGGAGGCGTGTAACACACAGCCAGCCAATCAGGAGGTGTGTCACACTCAGCCAGCCAATCAGGAGGTGTGTAACACTTGCGCAGCCAATCAGGAGGCGTGTAACACACAGCCAGCCAATCAGGACGCGTTTAACACTCAGGCAGCCAATCAGGAGGCCTTTGACATTCAGCCAGCCAATCAGGAGCCGTTTAACACTCAGCTGGCCAATCAGGAGGCGTGTAACACTCAGCCAGCCAATCAGGAGGCGTTTCACACTCAGATAGCCAATCAGGAGTTCTGTAACACTCAGCCAGCCAATCAGGAGGCGTGTAACACTCAGCCAGCCAATTAGGAGGAGTGTAACACTCAGGCAGCCAATAAGGAGCCGTTTCACACTCAGGCAGCCAATTAGGAGGGGTGTAACACTCAGGTAGCCAATCAGTAAGCCTTTGACTCTCAGCCAGCCAATCAAAACGTGTGTAACACTCAGCCAGCCAATCAGGAGGCGTGTAACGCTCAGCCAGCCTGTCAGGAGGCGTGTAACACTCAGACAGCCAATCAGGGGGCATGTAACACTTAGCCAGCCAATCAGGGGGGTGTAACACTCAGCTTGCCAATAAGGAGGCGTGTCACACTCAGCCAGCCAATCAGGAGGTCTTTGACATTCAGCCAGCCAATCAGGAGACGTACACACTCAGCCAGCCAATCAGGAGGCATGTAACACTCAGCCAGCCAATAAGGAGGCATGTCACACTCAGGCAGCCAATCAGGAGGCGTGTAACTCTTGCGCAGCCAATCAGGAGGCATGTAACACACAGCCAGCCAATCAGGAGGCGTGTAACACTCAGACAGCAAAACAGGAGCCCTTTGACATTCAGCCACCCAATCAAGAGACGTACACACTCAGCCAGCCAATCAGGAGGCATGTAACACTCAGTCAGCCAATAAGGAGACGTGGCACACTCAGACAGCCAATCAGGGGACATGTAACACTCAACCAGCCAATCAGGAGGCGTTTCACACTCAGGCAGCCAATTAGGAGGCATGTAACACTCAGGAAGCCAATAAGGAGGCGTGTCATACTCAGGCAGCAAATTAGGACGGGTGTAACACACAGCCAGCCAATCAGGAGGCCTTTGACATTCAGCCAGCCAATCAGGAGCCGTTTAACACTCAGCCAGCCAATCAGGAGGCGTGTAACACTCAGCCAGCCAATCAGGAGGCGTGTAACACTCAGGTAGCCAATCAGGAGTCGTGTAACACTCAGCCAGCAAATCAGGAGGCGTGTAACACTCAGCCAGCCAATTAGGAGGCGTGTAACACTCAGGCACCCACTAAGGAGGCGTGTCACACGGAGACAGCAAATCAGGGGGCATGTGACACTCAGCCAGCCAATCAGGAGGTTTGTAACACTCAGACAGCATATCAGGGGGCGTGTAACACTCAGCTAGCAAATCAGGAGGCGTGTAACACTCTGCTAGCCATTCTAGAGGCGTCTAACACTCAGCCAGCCAATCAGGAAGCGTTTCACACTCAGCCAGGAAATAAGGACACGTTTCACACTCAGGCAGGCAATAAGTTGGCGTGTCACACTCAGACAGCCAATCAGGAAGCGTGTAACACTCAGCCAGCCAATCAGGAGGCGTGTAACACTCAGCCAGCCAATAAGGAGGCATGTCACACTCAGGCAGCCAATCAGGAGGCGTGTAACACTTGCACAGCCAATCAGGAGGCGTGTAACACTCAGACAGCCAATCAGGGGACATGTAACACTCAGCCAGCCAATCAGGAGGCATGTAACACTCAGCCAACCAATAAGGAGGCGTGTCACAGTCAGCCAGACAATCAGGAGGCGTGTAACACTTGCGCAGCCAATCAGGAGGCGTGTAACACACAGCCAGCCAATCAGGACGCGTGTAACACTCAGGCAGCCAATCAGTAGGCCTTTGACATTCAGCCAGCCAATCAGGAGCCGTTTAACACTCAGCTGGCCAATCAGGAGGCGTGTAACACTCAGCCAGCCAATCAGGAGGCGTTTCACACTCAGATAGCCAATCAGGAGTTCTGTAACACTCAGCCAGCCAATCAGGAGGCGTGTAACACTCAGCCAGCCAATTAGGAGGAGTGTAACACTCAGGCAGCCAATAAGGAGCCGTTTCACACTCAGGCAGCCAATTAGGAGGGGTGTAACACTCAGGTAGCCAATCAGTAAGCCTTTGACTCTCAGCCAGCCAATCAAAACGTGTGTAACACTCAGCCAGCCAATCAGGAGGCGTGTAACGCTCAGCCAGCCTGTCAGGAGGCGTGTAACACTCAGACAGCCAATCAGGGGGCATGTAACACTTAGCCAGCCAATCAGGGGGTGTAACACTCAGCTTGCCAATAAGGAGGCGTGTCACACTCAGCCAGCCAATCAGGAGGTCTTTGACATTCAGCCAGCCAATCAGGAGACGTACACACTCAGCCAGCCAATCAGGAGGCATGTAACACTCAGCCAGCCAATAAGGAGGCATGTCACACTCAGGCAGCCAATCAGGAGGCGTGTAACTCTTGCGCAGCCAATCAGGAGGCATGTAACACACAGCCAGCCAATCAGGAGGCGTGTAACACTCAGACAGCAAAACAGGAGCCCTTTGACATTCAGCCACCCAATCAAGAGACGTACACACTCAGCCAGCCAATCAGGAGGCATGTAACACTCAGTCAGCCAATAAGGAGACGTGGCACACTCAGACAGCCAATCAGGGGACATGTAACACTCAACCAGCCAATCAGGAGGCGTTTCACACTCAGGCAGCCAATTAGGAGGCATGTAACACTCAGGAAGCCAATAAGGAGGCGTGTCATACTCAGGCAGCAAATTAGGACGGGTGTAACACACAGCCAGCCAATCAGGAGGCCTTTGACATTCAGCCAGCCAATCAGGAGCCGTTTAACACTCAGCCAGCCAATCAGGAGGCGTGTAACACTCAGCCAGCCAATCAGGAGGCGTGTAACACTCAGCCAGCCAATCAGGAGTCGTGTAACACTCAGCCAGCAAATCAGGAGGCGTGTAACACTCAGCCAGCCAATCAGGAGTTGTGTAACACTCAGCCAGCCAATCAGGAGGCCTTTGAGATTCAGCCATCCAATCAGAAACAGTGTAACACTCAGCCAGCCAATCAGGAGGTGTGTTACACTCAGCCAGCCAATCAGGAGGCGTGTAACACTCAGCCAGCCAATAAGGAGGCCTGTCACACTCAGCTAGCCAATCAGGAGGCGTGTAACTCGCAGCCAGCCAATAAGGAGGCGTGTCACATTCAACCAGCCAATCAGAAGGCGTGTAACACTCAGCTAGCAAATCAGGAGGCGTGTAACACTCAGACAGCCAATCAGGGGCCGTGTAACACTCAGCCAGCCAATCAGGAGTCGAGGAACACTCAGACAGCCAATCAGGGGGCGGTTAAAACTCAGTCAGCCAATCAGGAGGCCTTTGACATTCAGCCAGCCAATCAGGAGACGTTTAACAATCAGCCAGCCAATCAGGAGGCGTGTAACACTCAGCCAGCCAATAAGGAGGCATGTCACACTCAGCCAGCCAATCAGGAGGTGTGTAACACTCAGGTAGCCAGTCAGGAGGCCTTTGACATTCAACCAGCCAATCAGGAAGCCTTTGACACTCAGCCAGCAAATCAGAAACAGTATAACACTCAGCCAGGCAATCAGGAGGCTTGTAACACTCAGCTACAAATCAGGAGGCGTGTAACACTCAGCCAGCCAATCAGGAGACGTGTAACACCCAGCTAGCCAATCAGGAGGCGTGTAGCACTCAGACAGCCAATCAGGGGGCGTGTAACACTCAGACAGCAAATCAGGAGGCGTATGACACTCAGCTAGCCAATCGGGAAGCGTGTAACACTCAGACAGCCAATCAGGGGGCATGTAACACTCAGCCAGCCAATCAGGGGGCATGTAACACTCAGCCAGCCAATCAGGAGGCCTGTAACACTCAGGCAGCCAGTCAGGAGGCCTTTGACATTCAGCCAGCCAATCAGGAAGCCTTTGACACTCAGCCAGCGAATCAGAAACAGTGTAACACTCAGCAAGCCAATCAGGAGGCGTGTAACACTCAGCTACCAATCAGGAGGCGTGTAACACTCAGCCAGCCAAAGCAGGAGGCGTGTAACACTCAGCTAGCAAATCAGGAGACTTGTAACACTCAGACAGCCAATCAGGGGGCGTGTAACACTCAGCCAGCCAATTAGGAGGCGTGTAACACTCAGCCAGCCAATCAGGAGGCCTGTAACACTCAGCCAGCCAATAAGGACGCGTGTCACGCTCAACCAGCCAATCAGGAGGCGTGTAACAGCAAATCAAGAGGCGTGTAACACTCAGACAGCCAATCAGGGGCCGTGTAACACTCAGCCAGCCAATTAGGAGGGGTGTAACACTCAGGTAGCCAATAAGGAAGCCTTTGTCACTCAGCCAGGCAATCAGAAACAGTGTAACACTCAGCCATCCAATCAGGAGGCGTGTAACACTCAGGCAGCCAATCAGGAGGCGTGTAACACTCAGGCAGCCAATCAGGAGGCCTTTGAGATTCAGCCATCCAATCAGAAACAGTGTAACACTCAGCCAGCCAATCAGGAGGCGTGTAACACTCAGACAGCCAATCAGGGCACGTGTAACATTCAGACAGCCAATCAGGAGGCGTGTCACACTCAGCCAGCCAATCAGGAGGCCTTTAACACTCAGGCAGCCAGTCAGGAGGCCTTTGACATTCAGCCAGCCAATCAGGATGCCTTTGACACTCAGCCAGCGAATAAGAAACAGTGTAACACTCAGCCAGCCAATCAGGAGGCCTGTAACACTCAGGCAGCCAGTCAGGAGGCCTTTGACATTCAGCCAGCCAATCAGGAAGCCTTTGACACTCAGCCAGCGAATAAGAAACAGTGTGACACTCAGCCAGCCAATCAGGAGGCGTGTAACACTCAGACAGCCAATCAGGGGGCGTGTAACACTCAGACAGCCAATCAGGGGGCGTGTAACACTCAGGCAGCCAATCAGGAGGCGTGTAACACTCAGACAGCCAATCAGGGGCCGTGTAACACTCAGCCAGCCAATCAGGAGTCGAGGAACACTCAGACAGCCAATCAGGAGTCGAGGAACACTCAGACAGCCAATCAGGGGGCGGTTAAAACTCAGTCAGCCAATCAGGAGGCCTTTGACATTCAGCCAGCCAATAAGGAGGCATGTCACACTCAGGCAGCCAATCAGGAGGCGTGTAACACTCAGACAGCCAATCAGGAGCCCTTTGACATTCAGCCAGCCAATCAGGAGGCGTTTAACACACAGGCAGCCAATCAGGAGGCGTGTAACACTCAGACAGCCAATCAGGAGCCCTTTGACATTCAGCCAGCCAATCAGGAGGCGTTTAAGACTCAGCCAGCCAATCAGGAGGCGTGTAACACTCAGCCAGCCAATCAGGAGGCGTGTAACACTCAGCCAGCCAATCAGGAGTCGTGTAACACTCAGCCAGCCAATCAGGAGGCATGTAACACTCAGCCAGCCAATCAGGAGGCCTTTGACGTTCAGCCAGCCAATCAGGAGCCGTTTAACACCCAGCCAGCCAATAAGGAGCCGTTTCACACTCAGGCAGCCAATTAGGAGGGGTGTAACACTCAGGTAGCCAATCAGTAAGCCTTTGACTCTTAGCCAGCCAATCAGAACGTGTGTAACACTCAGCCAGCCAATCTGGAGACGTGTAACGCTCAGCCAGCCTATCAGGAGGCGTGTAACACTCAGACAGCCAATCAGGGGGATGTAACACTTAGCCAGCCAATCAGGGGGCGTGTAACACTCAACCAGCCAATCAGGAGGCGTTTCACCCTCAGGCAGCCAATTAGGAGGCGTGTAACACTCAGCTACCAATCAGGAGGCGTCTAAAACTCAGCCAGCCAATCAGGAGGCATTTAACACTCAGCCAGCCAATAAGGAGGCGTGTCACACTCAGCCAGCCAATCAGGAGACATGTAACACTCAGCCAGCTAATAAGCGGGCGTGTAACACTCAGCCAGCCAATCAGGAGTCATGTAACACTCAGCCAGCCGATGAGGAGGCGTGTCACACTCAGCCAGCCAATCAGGACGCGTGCAACACTCAGCCAGCCAATCAGGAGACATTTAACACTCAGCCAGCCAATCAGGAGGCGTGTCACACTCAGCCAGCCAATAAGGACGCGTGTCACACTCAGCCAGACCAATCAGGAGGCGTGTAACACTCAGCTACCAATCAGGAGGCGTGTAACACTCAGTTAGCCAATCAGGAGTCGTGTAACACTCAGCCAGCCAGTCAGGAGGCGTGTAACACTCAGACAGCCAATCAGGAGGCGTGTAACACTCAGGCACCCAATAAGGAGGCATGTCACACTCAGACAGCCAATCAGGGGGCATGTAACACTCAGCCAGACAATAAGGAGGCGTGTCACACTCAGCCAGCCAATCAGGAGGTGTGTAACACTTGCGCAGCCAATCAGGAGGCGTGTAACACACAGCCAGCCAATCAGGAGGTGTGTCACACTCAGCCAGCCAATCAGGAGGTGTGTAACACTTGCGCAGCCAATCAGGAGGCGTGTAACACACAGCCAGCCAATCAGGACGCGTTTAACACTCAGGCAGCCAATCAGGAGGCCTTTGACATTCAGCCAGCCAATCAGGAGCCGTTTAACACTCAGCTGGCCAATCAGGAGGCGTGTAACACTCAGCCAGCCAATCAGGAGGCGTTTCACACTCAGATAGCCAATCAGGAGTTCTGTAACACTCAGCCAGCCAATCAGGAGGCGTGTAACACTCAGCCAGCCAATTAGGAGGAGTGTAACACTCAGGCAGCCAATAAGGAGCCGTTTCACACTCAGGCAGCCAATTAGGAGGGGTGTAACACTCAGGTAGCCAATCAGTAAGCCTTTGACTCTCAGCCAGCCAATCAAAACGTGTGTAACACTCAGCCAGCCAATCAGGAGGCGTGTAACGCTCAGCCAGCCTGTCAGGAGGCGTGTAACACTCAGACAGCCAATCAGGGGGCATGTAACACTTAGCCAGCCAATCAGGGGGGGTGTAACACTCAGCTTGCCAATAAGGAGGCGTGTCACACTCAGCCAGCCAATCAGGAGGTCTTTGACATTCAGCCAGCCAATCAGGAGACGTACACACTCAGCCAGCCAATCAGGAGGCATGTAACACTCAGCCAGCCAATAAGGAGGCATGTCACACTCAGGCAGCCAATCAGGAGGCGTGTAACTCTTGCGCAGCCAATCAGGAGGCATGTAACACACAGCCAGCCAATCAGGAGGCGTGTAACACTCAGACAGCAAAACAGGAGCCCTTTGACATTCAGCCACCCAATCAAGAGACGTACACACTCAGCCAGCCAATCAGGAGGCATGTAACACTCAGTCAGCCAATAAGGAGACGTGGCACACTCAGACAGCCAATCAGGGGACATGTAACACTCAACCAGCCAATCAGGAGGCGTTTCACACTCAGGCAGCCAATTAGGAGGCATGTAACACTCAGGAAGCCAATAAGGAGGCGTGTCATACTCAGGCAGCAAATTAGGACGGGTGTAACACACAGCCAGCCAATCAGGAGGCCTTTGACATTCAGCCAGCCAATCAGGAGCCGTTTAACACTCAGCCAGCCAATCAGGAGGCGTGTAACACTCAGCCAGCCAATCAGGAGGCGTGTAACACTCAGGTAGCCAATCAGGAGTCGTGTAACACTCAGCCAGCAAATCAGGAGGCGTGTAACACTCAGCCAGCCAATTAGGAGGCGTGTAACACTCAGGCACCCACTAAGGAGGCGTGTCACACGGAGACAGCAAATCAGGGGGCATGTGACACTCAGCCAGCCAATCAGGAGGTTTGTAACACTCAGACAGCATATCAGGGGGCGTGTAACACTCAGCTAGCAAATCAGGAGGCGTGTAACACTCTGCTAGCCATTCTAGAGGCGTCTAACACTCAGCCAGCCAATCAGGAAGCGTTTCACACTCAGCCAGGAAATAAGGACACGTTTCACACTCAGGCAGGCAATAAGTTGGCGTGTCACACTCAGACAGCCAATCAGGAAGCGTGTAACACTCAGCCAGCCAATCAGGAGGCGTGTAACACTCAGCCAGCCAATAAGGAGGCATGTCACACTCAGGCAGCCAATCAGGAGGCGTGTAACACTTGCACAGCCAATCAGGAGGCGTGTAACACTCAGACAGCCAATCAGGGGACATGTAACACTCAGCCAGCCAATCAGGAGGCATGTAACACTCAGCCAACCAATAAGGAGGCGTGTCACAGTCAGCCAGACAATCAGGAGGCGTGTAACACTTGCGCAGCCAATCAGGAGGCGTGTAACACACAGCCAGCCAATCAGGACGCGTGTAACACTCAGGCAGCCAATCAGTAGGCCTTTGACATTCAGCCAGCCAATCAGGAGCCGTTTAACACTCAGCTGGCCAATCAGGAGGCGTGTAACACTCAGCCAGCCAATCAGGAGGCGTTTCACACTCAGATAGCCAATCAGGAGTTCTGTGACACTCAGCCAGCCAATCAGGAGGCGTGTAACACTCAGCCAGCCAATTAGGAGGAGTGTAACACTCAGGCAGCCAATAAGGAGCCGTTTCACACTCAGGCAGCCAATTAGGAGGGGTGTAACACTCAGGTAGCCAATCAGTAAGCCTTTGACTCTCAGCCAGCCAATCAAAACGTGTGTAACACTCAGCCAGCCAATCAGGAGGCGTGTAACGCTCAGCCAGCCTGTCAGGAGGCGTGTAACACTCAGACAGCCAATCAGGGGGCATGTAACACTTAGCCAGCCAATCAGGGGGTGTAACACTCAGCTTGCCAATAAGGAGGCGTGTCACACTCAGCCAGCCAATCAGGAGGTCTTTGACATTCAGCCAGCCAATCAGGAGACGTACACACTCAGCCAGCCAATCAGGAGGCATGTAACACTCAGCCAGCCAATAAGGAGGCATGTCACACTCAGGCAGCCAATCAGGAGGCGTGTAACTCTTGCGCAGCCAATCAGGAGGCATGTAACACACAGCCAGCCAATCAGGAGGCGTGTAACACTCAGACAGCAAAACAGGAGCCCTTTGACATTCAGCCACCCAATCAAGAGACGTACACACTCAGCCAGCCAATCAGGAGGCATGTAACACTCAGTCAGCCAATAAGGAGACGTGGCACACTCAGACAGCCAATCAGGGGACATGTAACACTCAACCAGCCAATCAGGAGGCGTTTCACACTCAGGCAGCCAATTAGGAGGCATGTAACACTCAGGAAGCCAATAAGGAGGCGTGTCATACTCAGGCAGCAAATTAGGACGGGTGTAACACACAGCCAGCCAATCAGGAGGCCTTTGACATTCAGCCAGCCAATCAGGAGCCGTTTAACACTCAGCCAGCCAATCAGGAGGCGTGTAACACTCAGCCAGCCAATCAGGAGGCGTGTAACACTCAGGTAGCCAATCAGGAGTCGTGTAACACTCAGCCAGCAAATCAGGAGGCGTGTAACACTCAGCCAGCCAATTAGGAGGCGTGTAACACTCAGGCACCCACTAAGGAGGCGTGTCACACGGAGACAGCAAATCAGGGGGCATGTGACACTCAGCCAGCCAATCAGGAGGTTTGTAACACTCAGACAGCATATCAGGGGGCGTGTAACACTCAGCTAGCAAATCAGGAGGCGTGTAACACTCTGCTAGCCATTCTAGAGGCGTCTAACACTCAGCCAGCCAATCAGGAAGCGTTTCACACTCAGCCAGGAAATAAGGACACGTTTCACACTCAGGCAGGCAATAAGTTGGCGTGTCACACTCAGACAGCCAATCAGGAAGCGTGTAACACTCAGCCAGCCAATCAGGAGGCGTGTAACACTCAGCCAGCCAATAAGGAGGCATGTCACACTCAGGCAGCCAATCAGGAGGCGTGTAACACTTGCACAGCCAATCAGGAGGCGTGTAACACTCAGACAGCCAATCAGGGGACATGTAACACTCAGCCAGCCAATCAGGAGGCATGTAACACTCAGCCAACCAATAAGGAGGCGTGTCACAGTCAGCCAGACAATCAGGAGGCGTGTAACACTTGCGCAGCCAATCAGGAGGCGTGTAACACACAGCCAGCCAATCAGGACGCGTGTAACACTCAGGCAGCCAATCAGTAGGCCTTTGACATTCAGCCAGCCAATCAGGAGGCGTGTCACACTCAGCCAGCCAATCAGGAGGGATGTCACACTCAGGCAGCCAATTAGGACGGGTGTAACACACAGCCAGCCAATCAGTAAGCCTTTGACTCTTAGCCAGCCAATCAGAACGTGTGTAACACTCAGCCAGCCAGTCAGGAGGCGTGTAACACTCCGCCAGCCAATCAGGAGGCCTGTAACACTCAGCTAGCCAATCAGGAGTCGTGTAACACTCAGCCAGCCAATCAGGAGGCGTGTAACACTCAGCCAGCCAATTAGGAGGCGTGTAACACTCAGGCACCCAATAAGGAGTTGTGTCACACTCAGACAGCAAATCAGGGGGCATGTAACACTCAGCCAGCCAATCAGGAGGTGTGTAACACTCAGACAGCCAATCAGGGGGCGTGTAACACTCAGCTAGCAAATCAGGAGGCGTGTAACACTCTGCTAGCCATTCTAGAGGCGTGTAACACTCAGCCAGCCAATCAGGAAGCGTTTCACACTCAGCCAGGCAATAAGGAGACGTGTCACACTCAGACAGCCAATCAGGAAGCGTGTAACACTCAGCCAGCCAATCAGGAGGCATGTAACAGTCAGCCAGCCAATAAGGAGGCATGTCACACTCAGGCAGCCAATCAGGAGGCGTGTAACACACAGCCAGCCAATCAGGAGGCGTGTAACACTCAGACAGCCAATCAGGAGCCCTTTGACATTCAGCCAGCCAATCAGGAGGCGTTTAACACTCAGCCAGCCAATCAGGAGGCGTGTAACACTCAGCCAGCCAATCAGGAGGCGTGTAACACTCAGCCAGCCAATCAGGAGGCATGTAACACTCAGCCAGCCAATAGGGAGGCGTGTCACAGTCATCCAGCCAATCAGGAGGCGTGTAACACTTGCACAGCCAATCAGGAGGCGTGTAACACACAGCCAGCCAATCAGGACGCGTGTAACACTCAGCCAGCCAATCAGGAGCCGTTTAACACTCAGCCAGCCAATCAGGAGGCGTGTAACAGTCAGCCAGCCAATCAGGAGGCGTGTAACACTCAGCCAGCCAATCAGGAGGCGTGTAACACTCAGCCAGCCAATAAGGAGACGTGGCACACTCAGACAGCCAATCAGGGGACATGTAACACTCAACCAGCCAATCAGGAGGCGTTTCACACTCAGGCAGCCAATTAGGAGGCATGTAACACTCAGGCAGCCAATAAGGAGGCGTGTCATACTCAGGCAGCCAATTAGGAGGCATGTAACACTCAGGCAGCCAATAAGGAGGCGTGTCATACTCAGGCAGCAAATAAGGACGGGTGTAACACACAGCCAGCCAATCAGGAGGCCTTTCACATTCAGCCAGCCAATCAGGAGCCGTTTAACACTCAGCCAGCCAATCAGGAGGCGTGTAACACTCAGCCAGCCAATCAGGAGGCGTGTAACACTCAGGTAGCAAATCAGGAGTCGTGTAACACTCAGCCAGCCAATCAGGAGGCGTGTAACACTCAGCCAGCCAATTAGGAGGCGTGTAACACTCAGGCACCCAATAAGGAGGCGTGTCACACTCAGACAGCAAATCAGGGGGCATGTAACACTCAGCCAGCCAATCAGGAGGTGTGTAACACTCAGACAGCCAATCAGGGGGCGTGTAACACTCAGCTAGCGAATCAGGAGGCGTGTAACACTCTGCTAGCCATTCTAGAGGCGTGTAACACTCAGCCAGCCAATCAGGAAGCGTTTCACACTCAGCCAGGCAATAAGGAGACGTTTCACACTCAGGCAGGCAATAAGTTGGCGTGTCACACTCAGACAGCAAATCAGGAAGCGTGTAACACTCAGCCAGCCAATCAGGAGGCATGTAACAGTCAGCCAGCCAATAAGGAGGCATGTCACACTCAGGCAGCCAATCAGGAGGCGTGTAACACTTGCGCAGCCAATCAGGAGGCGTGTAACACACAGCCAGCCAATCAGGAGGCGTGTAACACTCAGACAGCCAATCAGGAGCCCTTTGACATTCAGCCAGCCAATCAGGAGGCGTTTAACACTCAGCCAGCCAATCAGGAAGCGTGTAACACTCAGCCAGCCAATCAGGAGGCGTGTAACACTCAGCCAGCCAATAAGGAGGCATGTAACACTCAGCCAGCCAATAAGGAGGCGTGTCACAGTCATCCAGCCAATCAGGAGGCGTGTAACACTTGCGCAGCCAATCAGGAGGCGTGTAACACACAGCCAGCCAATCAGGATGCGTGTAACACTCAGCCAGCCAATCAGGAGCCGTTTAACACTCAGCCAGCCAATCAGGAGGCGTGTAACAGTCAGCCAGCCAATCAGGAGGCGTGTCACACTCAGCCAGCCAATCAGGAGGCGTGTAACACTCAGCCAGCCAATAAGGAGACGTGGCACACTCAGACAGCCAATCAGGGGACATGTAACACTCAACCAGCCAATCAGGAGGCGTTTCACACTCAGGCAGCCAATTAGGAGGCATGTAACACTCAGGCAGCCAATAAGGAGGCGTGTCATACTCAGGCAGCAAATTAGGACGGGTGTAACACACAGCCAGCCAATCAGGAGGCCTTTCACATTCAGCCAGCCTATCAGGAGCCGTTTAACACTCAGCCAGCCAATCAGGAGGCGTGTAACACTCAGCCAGCCAATCAGGAGGCGTGTAACACTCAGTTAGCAAATCAGGAGTCGTGTAACACTCAGCTAGCGAATCAGGAGGCGTGTAACACTCTGCTAGCCATTCTAGAGGCGTGTAACACTCAGCCAGCCAATCAGGAAGCGTTTCACACTCAGCCAGGCAATAAGGAGACGTTTCACACTCAGGCAGGCAATAAGTTGGCGTGTCACACTCAGACAGCAAATCAGGAAGCGTGTAACACTCAGCCAGCCAATCAGGAGGCATGTAACAGTCAGCCAGCCAATAAGGAGGCATGTCACACTCAGGCAGCCAATCAGGAGGCGTGTAACACTTGCGCAGCCAATCAGGAGGCGTGTAACACACAGCCAGCCAATCAGGAGGCGTGTAACACTCAGACAGCCAATCAGGAGCCCTTTGACATTCAGCCAGCCAATCAGGAGGCGTTTAACACTCAGCCAGCCAATCAGGAAGCGTGTAACACTCAGCCAGCCAATCAGGAGGCGTGTAACACTCAGCCAGCCAATAAGGAGGCATGTAACACTCAGCCAGCCAATAAGGAGGCGTGTCACAGTCATCCAGCCAATCAGGAGGCGTGTAACACTTGCGCAGCCAATCAGGAGGCGTGTAACACACAGCCAGCCAATCAGGATGCGTGTAACACTCAGCCAGCCAATCAGGAGCCGTTTAACACTCAGCCAGCCAATCAGGAGGCGTGTAACAGTCAGCCAGCCAATCAGGAGGCGTGTCACACTCAGCCAGCCAATCAGGAGGCGTGTAACACTCAGCCAGCCAATAAGGAGACGTGGCACACTCAGACAGCCAATCAGGGGACATGTAACACTCAACCAGCCAATCAGGAGGCGTTTCACACTCAGGCAGCCAATTAGGAGGCATGTAACACTCAGGCAGCCAATAAGGAGGCGTGTCATACTCAGGCAGCAAATTAGGACGGGTGTAACACACAGCCAGCCAATCAGGAGGCCTTTCACATTCAGCCAGCCTATCAGGAGCCGTTTAACACTCAGCCAGCCAATCAGGAGGCGTGTAACACTCAGCCAGCCAATCAGGAGGCGTGTAACACTCAGTTAGCAAATCAGGAGTCGTGTAACACTCAGCCAGCCAATCAGGAGGCGTGTAACACTCAGCCAGCCAATTAGGAGTCGAGGAACACTCAGACAGCCAATCAGGGGGCGGTTAAAACTCAGTCAGCCAATCAGGAGGCCTTTGACATTCAGCCAGCCAATCAGGAGACGTTTAACAATCAGCCAGCCAATCAGGAGGCGTGTAACACTCAGCCAGCCAATAAGGAGGCATGTCACACTCAGCCAGCCAATCAGGAGGTGTGTAACACTCAGGTAGCCAGTCAGGAGGCCTTTGACATTCAACCAGCCAATCAGGAAGCCTTTGACACTCAGCCAGCAAATCAGAAACAGTATAACACTCAGCCAGGCAATCAGGAGGCTTGTAACACTCAGCTACAAATCAGGAGGCGTGTAACACTCAGCCAGCCAATCAGGAGACGTGTAACACCCAGCTAGCCAATCAGGAGGCGTGTAGCACTCAGACAGCCAATCAGGGGGCGTGTAACACTCAGACAGCAAATCAGGAGGCGTATGACACTCAGCTAGCCAATCGGGAAGCGTGTAACACTCAGACAGCCAATCAGGGGGCATGTAACACTCAGCCAGCCAATCAGGAGGCCTGTAACACTCAGGCAGCCAGTCAGGAGGCCTTTGACATTCAGCCAGCCAATCAGGAAGCCTTTGACACTCAGCCAGCGAATCAGAAACAGTGTAACACTCAGCAAGCCAATCAGGAGACGTGTAACACTCAGCTACCAATCAGGAGGCGTGTAACACTCAGCCAGCCAAAGCAGGAGGCGTGTAACACTCAGCTAGCAAATCAGGAGACTTGTAACACTCAGACAGCCAATCAGGGGGCGTGTAACACTCAGCCAGCCAATTAGGAGGCGTGTAACACTCAGCCAGCCAATCAGGAGGCCTGTAACACTCAGCCAGCCAATAAGGACGCGTGTCACGCTCAACCAGCCAATCAGGAGGCGTGTAACAGCAAATCAAGAGGCGTGTAACACTCAGACAGCCAATCAGGGGCCATGTAACACTCAGCCAGCCAATTAGGAGGGGTGTAACACTCAGGTAGCCAATAAGGAAGCCTTTGTCACTCAGCCAGGCAATCAGAAACAGTGTAAGACTCAGCCATCCAATCAGGAGGCGTGTAACACTCAGGCAGCCAATCAGGAGGCGTGTAACACTCAGGCAGCCAATCAGGAGGCCTTTGAGATTCAGCCATCCAATCAGAAACAGTGTAACACTCAGCCAGCCAATCAGGAGGCGTGTAACACTCAGACAGCCAATCAGGGCACGTGTAACATTCAGACAGCCAATCAGGAGGCGTGTCACACTCAGCCAGCCAATCAGGAGGCCTTTAACACTCAGGCAGCCAGTCAGGAGGCCTTTGACATTCAGCCAGCCAATCAGGATGCCTTTGACACTCAGCCAGCGAATAAGAAACAGTGTAACACTCAGCCAGCCAATCAGGACGCCTGTAACACTCAGGCAGCCAGTCAGGAGGCCTTTGACATTCAGCCAGCCAATCAGGAAGCCTTTGACACTCAGCCAGCGAATAAGAAACAGTGTGACACTCAGCCAGCCAATCAGGAGGCGTGTAACACTCAGACAGCCAATCAGGGGGCGTGTAACACTCAGACAGCCAATCAGGGGCGTGTAACACTCAGGCAGCCAATCAGGAGGCGTGTAACACTCTGCCAGGCAATCAGGAGGCGTGTAACACTCAGGCAGCCAATCAGGAGGCGTGTCACACTCAGGCAGCAAATTTGGAGGGGTGTAACACTAAGGTAGCCAATAAGGAGGCGTGAAACATTCAGGCAGCCAATAATGAGGTGTGTCACACTCAGCTAGCCAATTAGGAGGCGTGTAACACTCAGCCAGCCAATCAGGAGACATGTAACACTCAGCCAGCCAGTCAGGGGGCGTGTTACAATCAGCCAGCCAATCAGGAGGCGTGTCAAACTCAGCCAGCCAATCAGGAGGTGTGTAACACTCAGCCAGCCAATCAGGAGGCCTTTGACATTCAGCCAGCCAATCAGGAGCCGTTTAACACTCAGCCAGCCAATCAGGAGGCGTGTAACACTCAGCCAGCCAATAAGGAGACGTGGCACACTCAGACAGCCAATCAGGGGACATGTAACACTCAACCAGCCAATCAGGAGGCGTTTCACACTCAGGCAGCCAATTAGGAGGCATGTAACACTCAGGCAGCCAATAAGGAGCCGTTTCACACTCAGGCAGCCAATTAGGAGGCGTGTAACACTCAACCAGCCAATCAGGGGGCGTTTCAAACTCAAGCAGCCAATTAGGAGGCGTGTAACACTCAGGCAGCCAATAAGCAGGCGTCTCACACTCAGGCAGCCAATTAGGACGGGTGTAACACACAGCCAGCCAATCAGGAGGCCTTTGACATTCAGCCAGCCATTCAGGAGCCGTTTAACACTCAGCCAGCCAATCAGGAGGCGTGTAACAGTCAGCCAGCCAATCAGGAGGCGTGTAACACTCAGTTAGCCAATCAGGAGTCGTGTAACACTCAGCCAGCCAGTCAGGAGGCGTGTAACACTCAGACAGCCAATCAGGAGGCGTGTAACACTCAGGCACCCAATAAGGAGGCATGTCACACTCAGACAGCCAATCAGGGGGCATGTAACACTCAGCCAGACAATAAGGAGGCGTGTCACACTCAGCCAGCCAATCAGGAGGTGTGTAACACTTGCGCAGCCAATCAGGAGGCGTGTAACACACAGCCAGCCAATCAGGAGGTGTGTCACACTCAGCCAGCCAATCAGGAGGTGTGTAACACTTGCGCAGCCAATCAGGAGGCGTGTAACACACAGCCAGCCAATCAGGACGCGTTTAACACTCAGGCAGCCAATCAGGAGGCCTTTGACATTCAGCCAGCCAATCAGGAGCCGTTTAACACTCAGCTGGCCAATCAGGAGGCGTGTAACACTCAGCCAGCCAATCAGGAGGCGTTTCACACTCAGATAGCCAATCAGGAGTTCTGTAACACTCAGCCAGCCAATCAGGAGGCGTGTAACACTCAGCCAGCCAATTAGGAGGAGTGTAACACTCAGGCAGCCAATAAGGAGCCGTTTCACACTCAGGCAGCCAATTAGGAGGGGTGTAACACTCAGGTAGCCAATCAGTAAGCCTTTGACTCTCAGCCAGCCAATCAAAACGTGTGTAACACTCAGCCAGCCAATCAGGAGGCGTGTAACGCTCAGCCAGCCTGTCAGGAGGCGTGTAACACTCAGACAGCCAATCAGGGGGCATGTAACACTTAGCCAGCCAATCAGGGGGGGTGTAACACTCAGCTTGCCAATAAGGAGGCGTGTCACACTCAGCCAGCCAATCAGGAGGTCTTTGACATTCAGCCAGCCAATCAGGAGACGTACACACTCAGCCAGCCAATCAGGAGGCATGTAACACTCAGTCAGCCAATCAGGAAGCGTTTAACACTCAGCCAGCCAATCAGGAGGCATGTAACACTCAGCCAGCCAATAAGGAGGCATGTCACACTCAGGCAGCCAATCAGGAGGCGTGTAACTCTTGCGCAGCCAATCAGGAGGCATGTAACACACAGCCAGCCAATCAGGAGGCGTGTAACACTCAGACAGCAAATCAGGAGCCCTTTGACATTCAGCCACCCAATCAAGAGACGTACACACTCAGCCAGCCAATCAGGAGGCATGTAACACTCAGTCAGCCAATAAGGAGACGTGGCACACTCAGACAGCCAATCAGGGGACATGTAACACTCAACCAGCCAATCAGGAGGCGTTTCACACTCAGGCAGCCAATTAGGAGGCATGTAACACTCAGGAAGCCAATAAGGAGGCGTGTCATACTCAGGCAGCAAATTAGGACGGGTGTAACACACAGCCAGCCAATCAGGAGGCCTTTGACATTCAGCCAGCCAATCAGGAGCCGTTTAACACTCAGCCAGCCAATCAGGAGGCGTGTAACACTCAGCCAGCCAATCAGGAGGCGTGTAACACTCAGGTAGCCAATCAGGAGTCGTGTAACACTCAGCCAGCAAATCAGGAGGCGTGTAACACTCAGCCAGCCAATTAGGAGGCGTGTAACACTCAGGCACCCACTAAGGAGGCGTGTCACACGGAGACAGCAAATCAGGGGGCATGTGACACTCAGCCAGCCAATCAGGAGGTTTGTAACACTCAGACAGCATATCAGGGGCGTGTAACACTCAGCTAGCAAATCAGGAGGCGTGTAACACTCTGCTGGCCATTCTAGAGGCGTCTAACACTCAGCCAGCCAATCAGGAAGCGTTTCACACTCAGCCAGGAAATAAGGACACGTTTCACACTCAGGCAGGCAATAAGTTGGCGTGTCACACTCAGACAGCCAATCAGGAAGCGTGTAACACTCAGCCAGCCAATCAGGAGGCGTGTAACACTCAGCCAGCCAATAAGGAGGCATGTCACACTCAGGCAGCCAATCGGGAGGCGTGTAACACTTGCACAGCCAATCAGGAGGCGTGTAACACTCAGACAGCCAATCAGGGGACATGTAACACTCAGCCAGCCAATCAGGAGGCATGTAACACTCAGCCAACCAATAAGGAGGCGTGTCACAGTCAGCCAGACAATCAGGAGGCGTGTAACACTTGCGCAGCCAATCAGGAGGCGTGTAACACACAGCCAGCCAATCAGGACGCGTGTAACACTCAGGCAGCCAATCAGTAGGCCTTTGACATTCAGCCAGCCAATCAGGAGGCGTTTCACACTCAGCCAGCCAATCAGGAGGGATGTCACACTCAGGCAGCCAATTAGGACGGGTGTAACACACAGCCAGCCAATCAGGAGGCCTTTGACATTCAGCCAGCCAATCAGGAGCCGTTTAATACTCAGCCAGCCAATCAGGAGGCGTGTAACAGTCAGCCAGCCAATAAGGAGGGGTGTAACACTCAGGTAGCCAATCAGTAAGCCTTTGACTCTTAGCCAGCCAATCAGAACGTGTGTAACACTCAGCCAGCCAGTCAGGAGGCGTGTAACACTCCGCCAGCCAATCAGGAGGCCTGTAACACTCAGCTAGCCAATCAGGAGTCGTGTAACACTCAGCCAGCCAATCAGGAGGCGTGTAACACTCAGCCAGCCAATTAGGAGGCGTGTAACACTCAGGCACCCAATAAGGAGTTGTGTCACACTCAGACAGCAAATCAGGGGGCATGTAACACTCAGCCAGCCAATCAGGAGGTGTGTAACACTCAGACAGCCAATCAGGGGGCGTGTAACACTCAGCTAGCGAATCAGGAGGCGTGTAACACTCTGCTAGCCATTCTAGAGGCGTGTAACACTCAGCCAGCCAATCAGGAAGCGTTTCACACTCAGCCAGGCAATAAGGAGACGTGTCACACTCAGACAGCCAATCAGGAAGCGTGTAACACTCAGCCAGCCAATCAGGAGGCATGTAACAGTCAGCCAGCCAATAAGGAGGCATGTCACACTCAGGCAGCCAATCAGGAGGCGTGTAACACACAGCCAGCCAATCAGGAGGCGTGTAACACTCAGACAGCCAATCAGGAGCCCTTTGACATTCAGCCAGCCAATCAGGAGGCGTTTAACACTCAGCCAGCCAATCAGGAGGCGTGTAACACTCAGCCAGCCAATCAGGAGGCGTGTAACACTCAGCCAGCCAATCAGGAGGCATGTAACACTCAGCCAGCCAATAAGGAGGCGTGTCACAGTCATCCAGCCAATCAGGAGGCGTGTAACACTTGCACAGCCAATCAGGAGGCGTGTAACACACAGCCAGCCAATCAGGACGCGTGTAACACTCAGCCAGCCAATCAGGAGCCGTTTAACACTCAGCCAGCCAATCAGGAGGCGTGTAACAGTCAGCCAGCCAATCAGGAGGCGTGTAACACTCAGCCAGCCAATCAGGAGGCGTGTAACACTCAGCCAGCCAATAAGGAGACGTGGCACACTCAGACAGCCAATCAGGGGACATGTAACACTCAACCAGCCAATCAGGAGGCGTTTCACACTCAGGCAGCCAATTAGGAGGCATGTAACACTCAGGCAGCCAATAAGGAGGCGTGTCATACTCAGGCAGCCAATTAGGAGGCATGTAACACTCAGGCAGCCAATAAGGAGGCGTGTCATACTCAGGCAGCAAATAAGGACGGGTGTAACACACAGCCAGCCAATCAGGAGGCCTTTCACATTCAGCCAGCCAATCAGGAGCCGTTTAACACTCAGCCAGCCAATCAGGAGGCGTGTAACACTCAGCCAGCCAATCAGGAGGCGTGTAACACTCAGGTAGCAAATCAGGAGTCGTGTAACACTCAGCCAGCCAATCAGGAGGCGTGTAACACTCAGCCAGCCAATTAGGAGGCGTGTAACACTCAGGCACCCAATAAGGAGGCGTGTCACACTCAGACAGCAAATCAGGGGGCATGTAACACTCAGCCAGCCAATCAGGAGGTGTGTAACACTCAGCTAGCGAATCAGGAGGCGTGTAACACTCTGCTAGCCATTCTAGAGGCGTGTAACACTCAGCCAGCCAATCAGGAAGCGTTTCACACTCAGCCAGGCAATAAGGAGACGTTTCACACTCAGGCAGGCAATAAGTTGGCGTGTCACACTCAGACAGCCAATCAGGAAGCGTGTAACACTCAGCCAGCCAATCAGGAGGCATGTAACAGTCAGCCAGCCAATAAGGAGGCATGTCACACTCAGGCAGCCAATCAGGAGGCGTGTAACACTTGCGCAGCCAATCAGGAGGCGTGTAACACACAGCCAGCCAATCAGGAGGCGTGTAACACTCAGACAGCCAATCAGGAGCCCTTTGACATTCAGCCAGCCAATCAGGAGGCGTTTAACACTCAGCCAGCCAATCAGGAAGCGTGTAACACTCAGCCAGCCAATCAGGAGGCGTGTAACACTCAGCCAGCCAATAAGGAGGCATGTAACACTCAGCCAGCCAATAAGGAGGCGTGTCACAGTCATCCAGCCAATCAGGAGGCGTGTAACACTTGCGCAGCCAATCAGGAGGCGTGTAACACACAGCCAGCCAATCAGGATGCGTGTAACACTCAGCCAGCCAATCAGGAGCCGTTTAACACTCAGCCAGCCAATCAGGAGGCGTGTAACAGTCAGCCAGCCAATCAGGAGGCGTGTCACACTCAGCCAGCCAATCAGGAGGCGTGTAACACTCAGCCAGCCAATAAGGAGACGTGGCACACTCAGACAGCCAATCAGGGGACATGTAACACTCAACCAGCCAATCAGGAGGCGTTTCACACTCAGGCAGCCAATTAGGAGGCATGTAACACTCAGGCAGCCAATAAGGAGGCGTGTCATACTCAGGCAGCAAATTAGGACGGGTGTAACACACAGCCAGCCAATCAGGAGGCCTTTCACATTCAGCCAGCCTATCAGGAGCCGTTTAACACTCAGCCAGCCAATCAGGAGGCGTGTAACACTCAGCCAGCCAATCAGGAGGCGTGTAACACTCAGTTAGCAAATCAGGAGTCGTGTAACACTCAGCCAGCCAATCAGGAGGCGTGTAACACTCAGCCAGCCAATTAGGAGTCGAGGAACACTCAGACAGCCAATCAGGGGGCGGTTAAAACTCAGTCAGCCAATCAGGAGGCCTTTGACATTCAGCCAGCCAATCAGGAGACGTTTAACAATCAGCCAGCCAATCAGGAGGCGTGTAACACTCAGCCAGCCAATAAGGAGGCATGTCACACTCAGCCAGCCAATCAGGAGGTGTGTAACACTCAGGTAGCCAGTCAGGAGGCCTTTGACATTCAACCAGCCAATCAGGAAGCCTTTGACACTCAGCCAGCAAATCAGAAACAGTATAACACTCAGCCAGGCAATCAGGAGGCTTGTAACACTCAGCTACAAATCAGGAGGCGTGTAACACTCAGCCAGCCAATCAGGAGACGTGTAACACCCAGCTAGCCAATCAGGAGGCGTGTAGCACTCAGACAGCCAATCAGGGGGCGTGTAACACTCAGACAGCAAATCAGGAGGCGTATGACACTCAGCTAGCCAATCGGGAAGCGTGTAACACTCAGACAGCCAATCAGGGGGCATGTAACACTCAGCCAGCCAATCAGGAGGCCTGTAACACTCAGGCAGCCAGTCAGGAGGCCTTTGACATTCAGCCAGCCAATCAGGAAGCCTTTGACACTCAGCCAGCGAATCAGAAACAGTGTAACACTCAGCAAGCCAATCAGGAGACGTGTAACACTCAGCTACCAATCAGGAGGCGTGTAACACTCAGCCAGCCAAAGCAGGAGGCGTGTAACACTCAGCTAGCAAATCAGGAGACTTGTAACACTCAGACAGCCAATCAGGGGGCGTGTAACACTCAGCCAGCCAATTAGGAGGCGTGTAACACTCAGCCAGCCAATCAGGAGGCCTGTAACACTCAGCCAGCCAATAAGGACGCGTGTCACGCTCAACCAGCCAATCAGGAGGCGTGTAACAGCAAATCAAGAGGCGTGTAACACTCAGACAGCCAATCAGGGGCCGTGTAACACTCAGCCAGCCAATTAGGAGGGGTGTAACACTCAGGTAGCCAATAAGGAAGCCTTTGTCACTCAGCCAGGCAATCAGAAACAGTGTAAGACTCAGCCATCCAATCAGGAGGCGTGTAACACTCAGGCAGCCAATCAGGAGGCGTGTAACACTCAGGCAGCCAATCAGGAGGCCTTTGAGATTCAGCCATCCAATCAGAAACAGTGTAACACTCAGCCAGCCAATCAGGAGGCGTGTAACACTCAGACAGCCAATCAGGGCACGTGTAACATTCAGACAGCCAATCAG
This sequence comes from Dicentrarchus labrax, assembly GCF_905237075.1. Lineage (NCBI taxonomy): Eukaryota > Metazoa > Chordata > Actinopteri > Moronidae > Dicentrarchus > Dicentrarchus labrax. The sequence goes on from NW_026136719.1 coordinate 37,546,300, forward strand.
GAGGCGTGTCACACTCAGCCAGCCAATCAGGAGGCCTTTAACACTCAGGCAGCCAGTCAGGAGGCCTTTGACATTCAGCCAGCCAATCAGGATGCCTTTGACACTCAGCCAGCGAATAAGAAACAGTGTAACACTCAGCCAGCCAATCAGGAGGCCTGTAACACTCAGGCAGCCAGTCAGGAGGCCTTTGACATTCAGCCAGCCAATCAGGAAGCCTTTGACACTCAGCCAGCGAATAAGAAACAGTGTGACACTCAGCCAGCCAATCAGGAGGCGTGTAACACTCAGACAGCCAATCAGGGGGCGTGTAACACTCAGACAGCCAATCAGGGGGCGTGTAACACTCAGGCAGCCAATCAGGAGGCGTGTAACACTCAGACAGCCAATCAGGGGCCGTGTAACACTCAGCCAGCCAATCAGGAGTCGAGGAACACTCAGACAGCCAATCAGGAGTCGAGGAACACTCAGACAGCCAATCAGGGGGCGGTTAAAACTCAGTCAGCCAATCAGGAGGCCTTTGACATTCAGCCAGCCAATAAGGAGGCATGTCACACTCAGGCAGCCAATCAGGAGGCGTGTAACACTCAGACAGCCAATCAGGAGCCCTTTGACATTCAGCCAGCCAATCAGGAGGCGTTTAACACACAGGCAGCCAATCAGGAGGCGTGTAACACTCAGACAGCCAATCAGGAGCCCTTTGACATTCAGCCAGCCAATCAGGAGGCGTTTAAGACTCAGCCAGCCAATCAGGAGGCGTGTAACACTCAGCCAGCCAATCAGGAGGCGTGTAACACTCAGCCAGCCAATCAGGAGTCGTGTAACACTCAGCCAGCCAATCAGGAGGCATGTAACACTCAGCCAGCCAATCAGGAGGCCTTTGACGTTCAGCCAGCCAATCAGGAGCCGTTTAACACCCAGCCAGCCAATAAGGAGCCGTTTCACACTCAGGCAGCCAATTAGGAGGGGTGTAACACTCAGGTAGCCAATCAGTAAGCCTTTGACTCTTAGCCAGCCAATCAGAACGTGTGTAACACTCAGCCAGCCAATCTGGAGACGTGTAACGCTCAGCCAGCCTATCAGGAGGCGTGTAACACTCAGACAGCCAATCAGGGGGCATGTAACACTTAGCCAGCCAATCAGGGGGCGTGTAACACTCAACCAGCCAATCAGGAGGCGTTTCACCCTCAGGCAGCCAATTAGGAGGCGTGTAACACTCAGCTACCAATCAGGAGGCGTGTAAAACTCAGCCAGCCAATCAGGAGGCATTTAACACTCAGCCAGCCAATAAGGAGGCGTGTCACACTCAGCCAGCCAATCAGGAGACATGTAACACTCAGCCAGCTAATAAGCGGGCGTGTAACACTCAGCCAGCCAATCAGGAGGCATGTAACACTCAGCCAGCCGATGAGGAGGCGTGTCACACTCAGCCAGCCAATCAGGACGCGTGCAACACTCAGCCAGCCAATCAGGAGACATTTAACACTCAGCCAGCCAATCAGGAGGCGTGTCACACTCAGCCAGCCAATAAGGACGCGTGTCACACTCAGCCAGACCAATCAGGAGGCGTGTAACACTCAGCTACCAATCAGGAGGCGTGTCACACTCAGACAGCCAATCAGGGGGCTTGTAATATTAGCCAGCCAATCAGGAGGCGTGTCACACTCAGCCAGCCAATAAGGACGCGTGTCACACTCAGTTACCAATCAGGAGGCGTGTCACACTCAGACAGCCAATCAGGGGGCTTGTAAAATTAGCCAGCCAATCAGGAGGCGTGTAACACTCTGCCAGGCAATCAGGAGGCGTGTAACACTCAGGCAGCCAATCAGGAGGCGTGTCACACTCAGGCAGCAAATTTGGAGGGGTGTAACACTAAGGTAGCCAATAAGGAGGCGTGAAACATTCAGGCAGCCAATAATGAGGTGTGTCACACTCAGCTAGCCAATTAGGAGGCGTGTAACACTCAGCCAGCCAATCAGGAGACATGTAACACTCAGCCAGCCAGTCAGGGGGCGTGTTACAATCAGCCAGCCAATCAGGAGGCGTGTCAAACTCAGCCAGCCAATCAGGAGGTGTGTAACACTCAGCCAGCCAATCAGGAGGCCTTTGACATTCAGCCAGCCAATCAGGAGCCGTTTAACACTCAGCCAGCCAATCAGGAGGCGTGTAACACTCAGCCAGCCAATAAGGAGACGTGGCACACTCAGACAGCCAATCAGGGGACATGTAACACTCAACCAGCCAATCAGGAGGCGTTTCACACTCAGGCAGCCAATTAGGAGGCATGTAACACTCAGGCAGCCAATAAGGAGCCGTTTCACACTCAGGCAGCCAATTAGGAGGCGTGTAACACTCAACCAGCCAATCAGGGGGCGTTTCAAACTCAAGCAGCCAATTAGGAGGCGTGTAACACTCAGGCAGCCAATAAGCAGGCGTCTCACACTCAGGCAGCCAATTAGGACGGGTGTAACACACAGCCAGCCAATCAGGAGGCCTTTGACATTCAGCCAGCCATTCAGGAGCCGTTTAACACTCAGCCAGCCAATCAGGAGGCGTGTAACAGTCAGCCAGCCAATCAGGAGGCGTGTAACACTCAGTTAGCCAATCAGGAGTCGTGTAACACTCAGCCAGCCAGTCAGGAGGCGTGTAACACTCAGACAGCCAATCAGGAGGCGTGTAACACTCAGGCACCCAATAAGGAGGCATGTCACACTCAGACAGCCAATCAGGGGGCATGTAACACTCAGCCAGACAATAAGGAGGCGTGTCACACTCAGCCAGCCAATCAGGAGGTGTGTAACACTTGCGCAGCCAATCAGGAGGCGTGTAACACACAGCCAGCCAATCAGGAGGTGTGTCACACTCAGCCAGCCAATCAGGAGGTGTGTAACACTTGCGCAGCCAATCAGGAGGCGTGTAACACACAGCCAGCCAATCAGGACGCGTTTAACACTCAGGCAGCCAATCAGGAGGCCTTTGACATTCAGCCAGCCAATCAGGAGCCGTTTAACACTCAGCTGGCCAATCAGGAGGCGTGTAACACTCAGCCAGCCAATCAGGAGGCGTTTCACACTCAGATAGCCAATCAGGAGTTCTGTAACACTCAGCCAGCCAATCAGGAGGCGTGTAACACTCAGCCAGCCAATTAGGAGGAGTGTAACACTCAGGCAGCCAATAAGGAGCCGTTTCACACTCAGGCAGCCAATTAGGAGGGGTGTAACACTCAGGTAGCCAATCAGTAAGCCTTTGACTCTCAGCCAGCCAATCAAAACGTGTGTAACACTCAGCCAGCCAATCAGGAGGCGTGTAACGCTCAGCCAGCCTGTCAGGAGGCGTGTAACACTCAGACAGCCAATCAGGGGGCATGTAACACTTAGCCAGCCAATCAGGGGGGTGTAACACTCAGCTTGCCAATAAGGAGGCGTGTCACACTCAGCCAGCCAATCAGGAGGTATTTGACATTCAGCCAGCCAATCAGGAGACGTACACACTCAGCCAGCCAATCAGGAGGCATGTAACACTCAGTCAGCCAATCAGGAAGCGTTTAACACTCAGCCAGCCAATCAGGAGGCATGTAACACTCAGCCAGCCAATAAGGAGGCATGTCACACTCAGGCAGCCAATCAGGAGGCGTGTAACTCTTGCGCAGCCAATCAGGAGGCATGTAACACACAGCCAGCCAATCAGGAGGCGTGTAACACTCAGACAGCAAATCAGGAGCCCTTTGACATTCAGCCACCCAATCAAGAGACGTACACACTCAGCCAGCCAATCAGGAGGCATGTAACACTCAGTCAGCCAATAAGGAGACGTGGCACACTCAGACAGCCAATCAGGGGACATGTAACACTCAACCAGCCAATCAGGAGGCGTTTCACACTCAGGCAGCCAATTAGGAGGCATGTAACACTCAGGAAGCCAATAAGGAGGCGTGTCATACTCAGGCAGCAAATTAGGACGGGTGTAACACACAGCCAGCCAATCAGGAGGCCTTTGACATTCAGCCAGCCAATCAGGAGCCGTTTAACACTCAGCCAGCCAATCAGGAGGCGTGTAACACTCAGCCAGCCAATCAGGAGGCGTGTAACACTCAGGTAGCCAATCAGGAGTCGTGTAACACTCAGCCAGCAAATCAGGAGGCGTGTAACACTCAGCCAGCCAATTAGGAGGCGTGTAACACTCAGGCACCCACTAAGGAGGCGTGTCACACGGAGACAGCAAATCAGGGGGCATGTGACACTCAGCCAGCCAATCAGGAGGTTTGTAACACTCAGACAGCATATCAGGGGGCGTGTAACACTCAGCTAGCAAATCAGGAGGCGTGTAACACTCTGCTAGCCATTCTAGAGGCGTCTAACACTCAGCCAGCCAATCAGGAAGCGTTTCACACTCAGCCAGGAAATAAGGACACGTTTCACACTCAGGCAGGCAATAAGTTGGCGTGTCACACTCAGACAGCCAATCAGGAAGCGTGTAACACTCAGCCAGCCAATCAGGAGGCGTGTAACACTCAGCCAGCCAATAAGGAGGCATGTCACACTCAGGCAGCCAATCGGGAGGCGTGTAACACTTGCACAGCCAATCAGGAGGCGTGTAACACTCAGACAGCCAATCAGGGGACATGTAACACTCAGCCAGCCAATCAGGAGGCATGTAACACTCAGCCAACCAATAAGGAGGCGTGTCACAGTCAGCCAGACAATCAGGAGGCGTGTAACACTTGCGCAGCCAATCAGGAGGCGTGTAACACACAGCCAGCCAATCAGGACGCGTGTAACACTCAGGCAGCCAATCAGTAGGCCTTTGACATTCAGCCAGCCAATCAGGAGGCGTGTCACACTCAGCCAGCCAATCAGGAGGGATGTCACACTCAGGCAGCCAATTAGGACGGGTGTAACACACAGCCAGCCAATCAGGAGGCCTTTGACATTCAGCCAGCCAATCAGGAGCCGTTTAATACTCAGCCAGCCAATCAGGAGGCGTGTAACAGTCAGCCAGCCAATAAGGAGGGGTGTAACACTCAGGTAGCCAATCAGTAAGCCTTTGACTCTTAGCCAGCCAATCAGAACGTGTGTAACACTCAGCCAGCCAGTCAGGAGGCGTGTAACACTCCGCCAGCCAATCAGGAGGCCTGTAACACTCAGCTAGCCAATCAGGAGTCGTGTAACACTCAGCCAGCCAATCAGGAGGCGTGTAACACTCAGCCAGCCAATTAGGAGGCGTGTAACACTCAGGCACCCAATAAGGAGTTGTGTCACACTCAGACAGCAAATCAGGGGGCATGTAACACTCAGCCAGCCAATCAGGAGGTGTGTAACACTCAGACAGCCAATCAGGGGGCGTGTAACACTCAGCTAGCGAATCAGGAGGCGTGTAACACTCTGCTAGCCATTCTAGAGGCGTGTAACACTCAGCCAGCCAATCAGGAAGCGTTTCACACTCAGCCAGGCAATAAGGAGACGTGTCACACTCAGACAGCCAATCAGGAAGCGTGTAACACTCAGCCAGCCAATCAGGAGGCATGTAACAGTCAGCCAGCCAATAAGGAGGCATGTCACACTCAGGCAGCCAATCAGGAGGCGTGTAACACACAGCCAGCCAATCAGGAGGCGTGTAACACTCAGACAGCCAATCAGGAGCCCTTTGACATTCAGCCAGCCAATCAGGAGGCGTTTAACACTCAGCCAGCCAATCAGGAGGCGTGTAACACTCAGCCAGCCAATCAGGAGGCGTGTAACACTCAGCCAGCCAATCAGGAGGCATGTAACACTCAGCCAGCCAATAAGGAGGCGTGTCACAGTCATCCAGCCAATCAGGAGGCGTGTAACACTTGCACAGCCAATCAGGAGGCGTGTAACACACAGCCAGCCAATCAGGACGCGTGTAACACTCAGCCAGCCAATCAGGAGCCGTTTAACACTCAGCCAGCCAATCAGGAGGCGTGTAACAGTCAGCCAGCCAATCAGGAGGCGTGTAACACTCAGCCAGCCAATCAGGAGGCGTGTAACACTCAGCCAGCCAATAAGGAGACGTGGCACACTCAGACAGCCAATCAGGGGACATGTAACACTCAACCAGCCAATCGGGAGGCGTTTCACACTCAGGCAGCCAATTAGGAGGCATGTAACACTCAGGCAGCCAATAAGGAGGCGTGTCATACTCAGGCAGCCAATTAGGAGGCATGTAACACTCAGGCAGCCAATAAGGAGGCGTGTCATACTCAGGCAGCAAATAAGGACGGGTGTAACACACAGCCAGCCAATCAGGAGGCCTTTCACATTCAGCCAGCCAATCAGGAGCCGTTTAACACTCAGCCAGCCAATCAGGAGGCGTGTAACACTCAGCCAGCCAATCAGGAGGCGTGTAACACTCAGGTAGCAAATCAGGAGTCGTGTAACACTCAGCCAGCCAATCAGGAGGCGTGTAACACTCAGCCAGCCATTAGGAGGCGTGTAACACTCAGGCACCCAATAAGGAGGCGTGTCACACTCAGACAGCAAATCAGGGGGCATGTAACACTCAGCCAGCCAATCAGGAGGTGTGTAACACTCAGACAGCCAATCAGGGGCGTGTAACACTCAGCTAGCGAATCAGGAGGCGTGTAACACTCTGCTAGCCATTCTAGAGGCGTGTAACACTCAGCCAGCCAATCAGGAGGCGTGTAACACTCAGCCAGGCAATAAGGAGACGTTTCACACTCAGGCAGGCAATAAGTTGGCGTGTCACACTCAGACAGCCAATCAGGAAGCGTGTAACACTCAGCCAGCCAATCAGGAGGCATGTAACAGTCAGCCAGCCAATAAGGAGGCATGTCACACTCAGGCAGCCAATCAGGAGGCGTGTAACACTTGCGCAGCCAATCAGGAGGCGTGTAACACACAGCCAGCCAATCAGGAGGCGTGTAACACTCAGACAGCCAATCAGGAGCCCTTTGACATTCAGCCAGCCAATCAGGAGGCGTTTAACACTCAGCCAGCCAATCAGGAAGCGTGTAACACTCAGCCAGCCAATCAGGAGGCGTGTAACACTCAGCCAGCCAATCAGGAGGCATGTAACACTCAGCCAGCCAATAAGGAGGCGTGTCACAGTCATCCAGCCAATCAGGAGGCGTGTAACACTTGCGCAGCCAATCAGGAGGCGTGTAACACACAGCCAGCCAATCAGGATGCGTGTAACACTCAGCCAGCCAATCAGGAGCCGTTTAACACTCAGCCAGCCAATCAGGAGGCGTGTAACAGTCAGCCAGCCAATCAGGAGGCGTGTCACACTCAGCCAGCCAATCAGGAGGCGTGTAACACTCAGCCAGCCAATAAGGAGACGTGGCACACTCAGACAGCCAATCAGGGGACATGTAACACTCAACCAGCCAATCAGGAGGCGTTTCACACTCAGGCAGCCAATTAGGAGGCATGTAACACTCAGGCAGCCAATAAGGAGGCGTGTCATACTCAGGCAGCAAATTAGGACGGGTGTAACACACAGCCAGCCAATCAGGAGGCCTTTCACATTCAGCCAGCCTATCAGGAGCCGTTTAACACTCAGCCAACCAATCAGGAGGCGTGTAACACTCAGCCAGCCAATCAGGAGGCGTGTAACACTCAGGTAGTAAATCAGGAGTCGTGTAACACTCAGCCAGCCAATCAGGAGGCGTGTAACACTCAGCCAGCCAATTAGGAGGCGTGTAACACTCAGGCACCCAATAAGGAGGCGTGTCACACTCAGACAGCAAATCAGGGGGCATGTGACACTCAGCCAGCCAATCAGGAGGTTTGTAACACTCAGACAGCCAATCTAGAGGCGTGTAACACTCAGCCAGCCAATCAGGAAGCGTGTAACACTCAGACAGCCAATCAGGGGGCATGTAACACTAAGCCAGCCAATCAGGGGGCGTGTAACACTCAACCAGCCAATCAGGAGGCGTTTCACACTCAGGCAGCCAATTAGGAGGCGTGTAACACTCAGGCAGCCAATAAGCAGGCGTGTCACACTCAGGCAGCAAATCAGGAGGCGTGTAACACTCAGCTACCAATCAGGCGGCGTGTAACACTCAGCTAGCCAATCAGGGGCGTGTAACACTCAGCCAGCCAATCAGGAGGAATGTAACACTCAGCCAGCCAATCAGGAGGCCTTTAACACTCAGCCAGCCAATATGGAGGCGTGTCACACTCAGCCAGCCAATAAGGACGCGTGTCACACTCAGCCAGCCAATCAGGAGGCGTGTAACACTCAGGTAGCCAATCAGGAGGCGTGTAACACTCAGACACCAATCAGGAGGCGTGTAACACTCAGACACCCAATCAGGGGGCGTGTAACACTCAGCCAGCCAATCAGGAGGCATTCAAAACTCAGCCAGCCAATAAGGAGGCGTGTTACACTCAGCCAGCCAATAAGGAGGCATGTAACACTCAGCCAGCCGATAAGGGGGCGTGTAATACTCAGCCAGCCGATAAGGGGGCGTGTAACACTCAGCCAGCCAATCAGAACGTGTGTAACACTCAGCCAGCCAATCAGGATGCGTGTAACACTCATCTACCAATCAGGAGGCGTGTAAGACTTAGCTACCAATCAGGAGGCGTCTAACACTCAGACACCCAATCAGGAGGCGTGTAACACTCAGCCAGCCAATTAGGAGGCATGTAACACTAAGCCAGCTAATAAGGGGGCGTGTAACACTCAGCCAGCCAACCAGGAGGCAAGTAACACTCTGTTAGCCAATCAGGGAGCGTGTAACACTCACCCAGCAAATCAGGAGGCGTTTTACACTCAGCCAGCCAATCAGGAGGCGTGTCACACTCAGCCAGCCAATCAGGAGGCAAGTAACACTCTGTTAGCCAATCAGGGAGCGTGTAACACTCAGCCAGCAAATCAGGAGGCGTGTAACACTCAGCCAGCCAATCAGGAGGCGTGTAACACTCAGGCAGCCAATCAGGAGGCGTGTAACACTCAGCTACCAATCAGGAGGCGTGTAACACTCACGCAGCCAATCAGGAGGCCTTTGACATTCAGCCAGCCAATCAGGAGACGTTTCACAGTCAGCCAGCCAATAAGGACGCGTGTCACACTCAGCCAGCCAATCAGGAGGCGTGTAACACTCAGGTAGCCAATCAAGAGGCGTGTAACACTCAGCTACCAATCAGGAGGCGTGTAACACTCAGACAGCCAATCAGTACGCGTTTAACACTCAGCCAGCCAATCAGGAGGCCTTTGACATTCAGCCAGCCAATCAGGAGCCGTTTAACACCCAGCCAGCCAATAAGGAGCCGTTTCACACTCAGGCAGCCAATTAGGAGGGTGTAACACTCATGTAGCCAATCAGTAAGCCTTTGACTCTTAGCCAGCCAATCAGAACGTGTGTAACACTCAGCCAGCCAATCAGGAGACTTGTAACGCTCAGCCAGCCTATCAGCAGGCGTGTAACACTCAGACAGCCAATCAGGGGGCATGTAACACTCAGACAGCAAATCAGGAGCCCTTTGACATTCAGCCACCCAATCAAGAGACGTACACACTCAGCCAGCCAATCAGGAGGCATGTAACACTCAGTCAGCCAATAAGGAGACGTGGCACACTCAGACAGCCAATCAGGGGACATGTAACACTCAACCAGCCAATCAGGAGGCGTTTCACACTCAGGCAGCAAATTAGGAGGCATGTAACACTCAGGCAGCCAATAAGGAGGCGTGTCATACTCAGGCAGCAAATTAGGACGGGTGTAACACACAGCCAGCCAATCAGGAGGCCTTTGACATTCAGCCAGCCAATCAGGAGCCGTTTAACACTCAGCCAGCCAATCAGGAGGCGTGTAACACTCAGCCAGCCAATCAGGAGGCGTGTAACACTCAGGTAGCCAATCAGGAGTCGTGTAACACTCAGCCAGCAAATCAGGAGGCGTGTAACACTCAGCCAGCCAATTAGGAGGCGTGTAACACTCAGGCACCCAATAAGGAGGCGTGTCACACTCAGACAGCAAATCAGGGGGCATGTGACACTCAGCCAGCCAATCAGGAGGTTTGTAACACTCAGACAGCCAATCAGGGGGCGTGTAACACTCAGCTAGCAAATCAGGAGGCGTGTAACACTCTGCTAGCCATTCTAGAGGCGTCTAACACTCAGCCAGCCAATCAGGAAGCGTTTCACACTCAGCCAGGAAATAAGGACACGTTTCACACTCAGGCAGGCAATAAGTTGGCGTGTCACACTCAGACAGCCAATCAGGAAGCGTGTAACACTCAGCCAGCCAATCAGGAGGCATGTAACACTCAGCCAGCCAATAAGGAGGCATGTCACACTCAGGCAGCCAATCAGGAGGCGTGTAACACTTGCACAGCCAATCAGGAGGCGTGTAACACTCAGACAGCCAATCAGGGGACATGTAACACTCAGCCAGCCAATCAGGAGGCATGTAACACTCAGCCAACCAATAAGGAGGCGTGTCACAGTCAGCCAGACAATCAGGAGGCGTGTAACACTTGCGCAGCCAATCAGGAGGCGTGTAACACACAGCCAGCCAATCAGGACGCGTGTAACACTCAGGCAGCCAATCAGTAGGCCTTTGACATTGAGCCAGCCAATCAGGAGGCGTGTCACACTCAGCCAGCCAATCAGGAGGGATGTCACACTCAGGCAGCCAATTAGGACGGGTGTAACACACAGCCAGCCAATCAGGAGGCCTTTGACATTCAGCCAGCCAATCAGGAGCCGTTTAATACTCAGCCAGCCAATCAGGAGGCGTGTAACAGTCAGCCAGCCAATCAGGAGGCGTGTAACACTCAGGTAGCCAATCAGGAGTCGTGTAACACTCAGCCAGCCAATCAGGGGGCATGTAACACTCAGGCACCCAATAAGGAGGCGTGTCACACTCAGACAGCCAATCAGGGGCCATGTAACACTCAGCCAGCCAATCAGGAGGCGTGTAACACTCAGACAGCCAATCAGGGGGCGTGTAACACTCAGCCAGCCAATCAGGAGGCGTGTAACACTCAGCCAGCCAATCAGGAGGCGTGTAACACTCAGCCAGCCAATAAGGAGGCGTGTCACACTCAGCCAGCCAATCAGGAGGTGTGTAACACTTGCGCAGCCAATCAGGAGGCGTGTAACACACAGCCAGCCAATAAGGAGGCGTGTCACACTCAGCCAGCCAATCAGGAGGTGTGTAACACTTGCGCAGCCAATCAGGAGGCGTGTAACACACAGCCAGCCAATCAGGACGCGTTTAACACTCAGCCAGCAAATCAGGAGGCCTTTGACATTCAGGCAGCCAATCAGGAGCCGTTTAACACTCAGCCAGCCAATAAGGAGCCATTTCACACTCAGGCAGCCAATTAGGAGGGGTGTAACACTCAGGTAGCCAATCAGTAAGCCTTTGACTCTTAGCCAGCCAATCAGAACGTGTGTAACACTCAGCCAGCCAGTCAGGAGGCGTGTAACACTCCGCCAGCCAATCAGGAGGCCTGTAACACTCTGGTAGCAAATCAGGAGTCGTGTAACACTCAGCCAGCCAATCAGGAGGCGTGTAACACTCAGCCAGCCAATTAGGAGGCGTGTAACACTCAGGCACCCAATAAGGAGGCGTGTCACACTCAGACAGCAAATCAGGGGGCATGTGACACTCAGCCAGCCAATCAGGAGGTTTGTAACACTCAGACAGCCAATCTAGAGGCGTGTAACACTCAGCCAGCCAATCAGGAAGCGTGTAACACTCAGACAGCCAATCAGGGGGCATGTAACACTAAGCCAGCCAATCAGGGGGCGTGTAACACTCAACCAGCCAATCAGGAGGCGTTTCACACTCAGGCAGCCAATTAGGAGGCGTGTAACACTCAGGCAGCCAATAAGCAGGCGTGTCACACTCAGGCAGCAAATCAGGAGGCGTGTAACACTCAGCTACCAATCAGGCGGCGTGTAACACTCAGCTAGCCAATCAGGAGGCGTGTAACACTCAGCCAGCCAATCAGGAGGAATGTAACACTCAGCCAGCCAATCAGGAGGCCTTTAACACTCAGCCAGCCAATATGGAGGCGTGTCACACTCAGCCAGCCAATAAGGACGCGTGTCACACTCAGCCAGCCAATCAGGAGGCGTGTAACACTCAGGTAGCCAATCAGGAGGCGTGTAACACTCAGACAGCCAATCAGGAGGCGTGTAACACTCAGACACCCAATCAGGGGTCGTGTAACACTCAGCCAGCCAATCAGGAGGCATTCAAAACTCAGCCAGCCAATAAGGAGGCGTGTTACACTCAGCCAGCCAATAAGGAGGCATGTAACACTCAGCCAGCCGATAAGGGGGCGTGTAATACTCAGCCAGCCGATAAGGGGGCGTGTAACACTCAGCCAGCCAATCAGAACGTGTGTAACACTCAGCCAGCCAATCAGGATGCGTGTAACACTCATCTACCAATCAGGAGGCGTGTAAGACTTAGCTACCAATCAGGAGGCGTCTAACACTCAGACACCCAATCAGGAGGCGTGTAACACTCAGCCAGCCAATTAGGAGGCATGTAACACTAAGCCAGCTAATAAGGGGGCGTGTAACACTCAGCCAGCCAACCAGGAGGCAAGTAACACTCTGTTAGCCAATCAGGGAGCGTGTAACACTCACCCAGCAAATCAGGAGGCGTTTTACACTCAGCCAGCCAATCAGGAGGCGTGTCACACTCAGCCAGCCAATCAGGAGGCAAGTAACACTCTGTTAGCCAATCAGGGAGCGTGTAACACTCAGCCAGCAAATCAGGAGGCGTGTAACACTCAGCCAGCCAATCAGGAGGCGTGTAACACTCAGGCAGCCAATCAGGAGGGGTGTAACACTCAGCTACCAATCAGGAGGCGTGTAACACTCACGCAGCCAATCAGGAGGCCTTTGACATTCAGCCAGCCAATCAGGAGACGTTTCACAGTCAGCCAGCCAATAAGGACGCGTGTCACACTCAGCCAGCCAATCAGGAGGCGTGTAACACTCAGGTAGCCAATCAAGAGGCGTGTAACACTCAGCTACCAATCAGGAGGCGTGTAACACTCAGACAGCCAATCAGTACGCGTTTAACACTCAGCCAGCCAATCAGGAGGCCTTTGACATTCAGCCAGCCAATCAGGAGCCGTTTAACACCCAGCCAGCCAATAAGGAGCCGTTTCACACTCAGGCAGCCAATTAGGAGGGGTGTAACACTCATGTAGCCAATCAGTAAGCCTTTGACTCTTAGCCAGCCAATCAGAACGTGTGTAACACTCAGCCAGCCAATCAGGAGACTTGTAACGCTCAGCCAGCCTATCAGCAGGCGTGTAACACTCAGACAGCCAATCAGGGGGCATGTAACACTCAGACAGCAAATCAGGAGCCCTTTGACATTCAGCCACCCAATCAAGAGACGTACACACTCAGCCAGCCAATCAGGAGGCATGTAACACTCAGTCAGCCAATAAGGAGACGTGGCACACTCAGACAGCCAATCAGGGGACATGTAACACTCAACCAGCCAATCAGGAGGCGTTTCACACTCAGGCAGCAAATTAGGAGGCATGTAACACTCAGGCAGCCAATAAGGAGGCGTGTCATACTCAGGCAGCAAATTAGGACGGGTGTAACACACAGCCAGCCAATCAGGAGGCCTTTGACATTCAGCCAGCCAATCAGGAGCCGTTTAACACTCAGCCAGCCAATCAGGAGGCGTGTAACACTCAGCCAGCCAATCAGGAGGCGTGTAACACTCAGGTAGCCAATCAGGAGTCGTGTAACACTCAGCCAGCAAATCAGGAGGCGTGTAACACTCAGCCAGCCAATTAGGAGGCGTGTAACACTCAGGCACCCAATAAGGAGGTGTGTCACACTCAGACAGCAAATCAGGGGGCATGTGACACTCAGCCAGCCAATCAGGAGGTTTGTAACACTCAGACAGCCAATCAGGGGGCGTGTAACACTCAGCTAGCAAATCAGGAGGCGTGTAACACTCTGCTAGCCATTCTAGAGGCGTCTAACACTCAGCCAGCCAATCAGGAAGCGTTTCACACTCAGCCAGGAAATAAGGACACGTTTCACACTCAGGCAGGCAATAAGTTGGCGTGTCACACTCAGACAGCCAATCAGGAAGCGTGTAACACTCAGCCAGCCAATCAGGAGGCATGTAACACTCAGCCAGCCAATAAGGAGGCATGTCACACTCAGGCAGCCAATCAGGAGGCGTGTAACACTTGCACAGCCAATCAGGAGGCGTGTAACACTCAGACAGCCAATCAGGGGACATGTAACACTCAGCCAGCCAATCAGGAGGCATGTAACACTCAGCCAACCAATAAGGAGGCGTGTCACAGTCAGCCAGACAATCAGGAGGCGTGTAACACTTGCGCAGCCAATCAGGAGGCGTGTAACACACAGCCAGCCAATCAGGACGCGTGTAACACTCAGGCAGCCAATCAGTAGGCCTTTGACATTCAGCCAGCCAATCAGGAGGCGTGTCACACTCAGCCAGCCAATCAGGAGGGATGTCACACTCAGGCAGCCAATTAGGACGGGTGTAACACACAGCCAGCCAATCAGGAGGCCTTTGACATTCAGCCAGCCAATCAGGAGCCGTTTAATACTCAGCCAGCCAATCAGGAGGCGTGTAACAGTCAGCCAGCCAATCAGGAGGCGTGTAACACTCAGGTAGCCAATCAGGAGTCGTGTAACACTCAGCCAGCCAATCAGGGGGCATGTAACACTCAGGCACCCAATAAGGAGGCGTGTCACACTCAGACAGCCAATCAGGGGCCATGTAACACTCAGCCAGCCAATCAGGAGGCGTGTAACACTCAGACAGCCAATCAGGGGGCGTGTAACACTCAGCCAGCCAATCAGGAGGCGTGTAACACTCAGCCAGCCAATCAGGAGGCGTGTAACACTCAGCCAGCCAATAAGGAGGCGTGTCACACTCAGCCAGCCAATCAGGAGGTGTGTAACACTTGCGCAGCCAATCAGGAGGCGTGTAACACACAGCCAGCCAATAAGGAGGCGTGTCACACTCAGCCAGCCAATCAGGAGGTGTGTAACACTTGCGCAGCCAATCAGGAGGCGTGTAACACACAGCCAGCCAATCAGGACGCGTTTAACACTCAGCCAGCAAATCAGGAGGCCTTTGACATTCAGGCAGCCAATCAGGAGCCGTTTAACACTCAGCCAGCCAATAAGGAGCCATTTCACACTCAGGCAGCCAATTAGGAGGGGTGTAACACTCAGGTAGCCAATCAGTAAGCCTTTGACTCTTAGCCAGCCAATCAGAACGTGTGTAACACTCAGCCAGCCAGTCAGGAGGCGTGTAACACTCCGCCAGCCAATCAGGAGGCCTGTAACACTCAGCTAGCCAATCAGGAGTCGTGTAACACTCAGCCAGCCAATCAGGAGGCGTGTAACACTCAGCCAGCCAATTAGGAGGCGTGTAACACTCAGGCACCCAATAAGGAGTTATGTCACACTCAGACAGCAAATCAGGGGGCATGTAACACTCAGCCAGCCAATCAGGAGGTGTGTAACACTCAGACAGCCAATCAGGGGGCGTGTAACACTCAGCTAGCGAATCAGGAGGCGTGTAACACTCTGCTAGCCATTCTAGAGGCGTGTAACACTCAGCCAGCCAATCAGGAAGCGTTTCACACTCAGCCAGGCAATAAGGAGACGTGTCACACTCAGACAGCCAATCAGGAAGCGTGTAACACTCAGCCAGCCAATCAGGAGGCATGTAACAGTCAGCCAGCCAATAAGGAGGCATGTCACACTCAGGCAGCCAATCAGGAGGCGTGTAACACACAGCCAGCCAATCAGGAGGCGTGTAACACTCAGACAGCCAATCAGGAGCCCTTTGACATTCAGCCAGCCAATCAGGAGGCGTTTAACACTCAGCCAGCCAATCAGGAGGCGTGTAACACTCAGCCAGCCAATCAGGAGGCGTGTAACACTCAGCCAGCCAATCAGGAGGCATGTAACACTCAGCCAGCCAATAAGGAGGCGTGTCACAGTCATCCAGCCAATCAGGAGGCGTGTAACACTTGCACAGCCAATCAGGAGGCGTGTAACACACAGCCAGCCAATCAGGATGCGTGTAACACTCAGCCAGCCAATCAGGAGCCGTTTAACACTCAGCCAGCCAATCAGGAGGCGTGTAACAGTCAGCCAGCCAATCAGGAGGCGTGTAACACTCAGCCAGCCAATCAGGAGGCGTGTAACACTCAGCCAGCCAATAAGGAGACGTGGCACACTCAGACAGCCAATCAGGGGACATGTAACACTCAACCAGCCAGTCAGGAGGCGTTTCACACTCAGGCAGCCAATTAGGAGGCATGTAACACTCAGGCAGCCAATCAGGGGGCGTGTAACACTCAGCTAGCGAATCAGGAGGCGTGTAACACTCTGCTAGCCATTCTAGAGGCGTGTAACACTCAGCCAGCCAATCAGGAAGCGTTTCACACTCAGCCAGGCAATAAGGAGACGTTTCACACTCAGGCAGGCAATAAGTTGGCGTGTCACACTCAGCCAGCCAATCAGGAAGCGTGTAACACTCAGCCAGCCAATCAGGAGGCATGTAACAGTCAGCCAGCCAATAAGGAGGCATGTCACACTCAGGCAGCCAATCAGGAGGCGTGTAACACTTGCGCAGCCAATCAGGAGGAGTGTAACACACAGCCAGCCAATCAGGAGGCGTGTAACACTCAGACAGCCAATCAGGAGCCCTTTGACATTCAACCAGCCAATCAGGAGGCGTTTAACACTCAGCCAGCCAATCAGGAAGCGTGTAACACTCAGCCAGCCAATCAGGAGGCATGTAACACTCAGCCAGCCAATAAGGAGGCGTGTCACAGTCATCCAGCCAATCAGGAGGCGTGTAACACTTGCGCAGCCAATCAGGAGGCGTGTAACACACAGCCAGCCAATCAGGATGCGTGTAACACTCAGCCAGCCAATCAGGAGCCGTTTAACACTCAGCCAGCCAATCAGGAGGCGTGTAACAGTCAGCCAGCCCATCAGGAGGCGTGTAACACTCAGCCAGCCAATCAGGAGGCGTGTAACAGTCAGCCAGCCAATAAGGAGGCATGTCACACTCAGGCAGCCAATCAGGAGGCGTGTAACACACAGCCAGCCAATCAGGAGGCGTGTAACACTCAGACAGCCAATCAGGAGCCCTTTGACATTCAGCCAGCCAATCAGGAGGCGTTTAACACTCAGCCAGCCAATCAGGAGGCGTGTAACACTCAGCCAGCCAATCAGGAGGCGTGTAACACTCAGCCAGCCAATCAGGAGGCATGTAACACTCAGCCAGCCAATAAGGAGGCGTGTCACAGTCATCCAGCCAATCAGGAGGCGTGTAACACTTGCACAGCCAATCAGGAGGCGTGTAACACACAGCCAGCCAATCAGGATGCGTGTAACACTCAGCCAGCCAATCAGGAGCCGTTTAACACTCAGCCAGCCAATCAGGAGGCGTGTAACAGTCAGCCAGCCAATCAGGAGGCGTGTAACACTCAGCCAACCAATCAGGAGGCGTTCAACACTCAGCCAGCCAATAAGGAGACGTGGCACACTCAGACAGCCAATCAGGGGACATGTAACACTCAATCAGCCAGTCAGGAGGCGTTTCACACTCAGGCAGCCAATTAGGAGGCATGTAACACTCAGGCAGCCAATCAGGGGGCGTGTAACACTCAGCTAGCGAATCAGGAGGCGTGTAACACTCTGCTAGCCATTCTAGAGGCGTGTAACACTCAGCCAGCCAATCAGGAAGCGTTTCACACTCAGCCAGGCAATAAGGAGACGTTTCACACTCAGGCAGGCAATAAGTTGGCGTGTCACACTCAGCCAGCCAATCAGGAAGCGTGTAACACTCAGCCAGCCAATCAGGAGGCATGTAACAGTCAGCCAGCCAATAAGGAGGCATGTCACACTCAGGCAGCCAATCAGGAGGCGTGTAACACTTGCGCAGCCAATCAGGAGGCGTGTAACACACAGCCAGCCAATCAGGAGGCGTGTAACACTCAGACAGCCAATCAGGAGCCCTTTGACATTCAACCAGCCAATCAGGAGGCGTTTAACACTCAGCCAGCCAATCAGGAAGCGTGTAACACTCAGCCAGCCAATCAGGAGGCATGTAACACTCAGCCAGCCAATAAGGAGGCGTGTCACAGTCAGCCAGCCAATCAGGAGGCGTGTAACACTTGCGCAGCCAATCAGGAGGCGTGTAACACACAGCCAGCCAATCAGGAGGCGTGTAACACTCAGCCAGCCAATCAGGAGCCGTTTAACACTCAGCCAGCCAATCAGGAGGCGTGTAACAGTCAGCCAGCCCATCAGGAGGCGTGTAACACTCAGCCAGCCAATCAGGAGGCGTGTAACACTCAGCCAGCCAATAAGGAGACGTGGCACACTCAGACAGCCAATCAGGGGACATGTAACATTCAACCAGCCAATCAGGAGGCGTTTCACACTCAGGCAGCCAATTAGGAGGCATGTAACACTCAGGCAGCCAATAAGGAGGCGTGTCATACTCAGGCAGCAAATTAGGACGGGTGTAACACACAGCCAGCCAATCAGGAGGCCTTTCACATTCAGCCAGCCTATCAGGAGCCGTTTAACACTCAGCCAGCCAATCAGGAGGCGTGTAACACTCAGCCAGCCAATCAGGAGGCGTGTAACACTCAGGTAGCAAATCAGGAGTCGTGTAACACTCAGCCAGCCAATCAGGAGGCGTGTAACACTCAGCCAGCCAATTAGGAGGCGTGTAACACTCAGGCACCCAATAAGGAGGCGTGTCACACTCAGACAGCAAATCAGGGGGCATGTGACACTCAGCCAGCCAATCAGGAGGTTTGTAACACTCAGACAGCCAATCTAGAGGCGTGTAACACTCAGCCAGCCAATCAGGAAGCGTGTAACACTCAGACAGCCAATCAGGGGGCATGTAAAACTAAGCCAGCCAATCAGGGGGCGTGTAACACTCAACCAGCCAATCAGGAGGCGTTTCACACTCAGGCAGCCAATTAGGAGGCGTGTAACACTCAGGCAGCCAATAAGCAGGTGTGTCACACTCAGGCAGCAAATCAGGAGGCGTGTAACACTCAGCTACCAATCAGGCGGCGTGTAACACTCAGCTAGCCAATCAGGGGGCGTGTAACACTCAGCCAGCCAATCAGGAGGAATGTAACACTCAGCCAGCCAATCAGGAGGCCTTTAACACTCAGCCAGCCAATATGGAGGCGTGTCACACTCAGCCAGCCAATAAGGACGCGTGTCACACTCAGCCAGCCAATCAGGAGGTGTGTAACACTCAGGCAGCCAATCAGGAGGCGTGTAACACTCAGCTACCAATCAGGAAGCGTGTAACACTCACGCAGCCAATCAGGAGGCCTTTGACATTCAGCCAGCCAATCAGGAGACGTTTCACACTCAGCCAGCCAATAAGGACGCGTGTCACACTCAGCCAGCCAATCAGGAGGCGTGTAACACTCAGGTAGCCAATCAGGAGGCGTGTAACACTCAGACACCAATCAGGAGGCGTGTAACACTCAGACACCCAATCAGGGGGCGTGTAACACTCAGCCAGCCAACCAGGAGGCATTCAAAACTCAGCCAGCCAATAAGGAGGCGTGTTACACTCAGCCAGCCAATAAGGAGGCATGTAACACTCAGCCAGCCGATAAGGGGGCGTGTAATACTCAGCCAGCCGATAAGGGGGCGTGTAACACTCAGCCAGCCAATCAGAACGTGTGTAACACTCAGCCAGCCAATCAGGATGCGTGTAACACTCATCTACCAATCAGGAGGCGTGTAAGACTTAGCTACCAATCAGGAGGCGTGTAACACTCAGACGCCCAATCAGGAGGCGTGTAACACTCAGCCAGCCAATTAGGAGGCATGTAACACTAAGCCAGCTAATAAGGGGGCGTGTAACACTCAGCCAGCCAACCAGGAGGCAAGTAACACTCTGTTAGCCAATCAGGGAGCGTGTAACACTCAGCCAGCAAATCAGGAGGCGTTTAACACTCAGCCAGCCAATCAGGAGGCGTGTCACACTCAGCCAGCCAATAAGGAGGCTTTTCAAACTCAGCCAGCCAATCAGGAGGCGTGTAACACTCAGGCAGCCAATCAGGAGGCGTGTAACACTCAGCTACCAATCAGGAGGCGTGTAACACTCACGCAGCCAATCAGGAGGCCTTTGACATTCAGCCAGCCAATCAGGAGACGTTTCACAGTCAGCCAGCCAATAAGGACGCGTGTCACACTCAGCCAGCCAATCAGGAGGCGTGTAACACTCAGGTAGCCAATCAAGAGGCGTGTAACACTCAGCTACCAATCAGGAGGCGTGTAACACTCAGACAGCCAATCAGTACGCGTTTATCACTCAGCCAGCCAATCAGGAGGCCTTTGACATTCAGCCAGCCAATCAGGAGCCGTTTAACACCCAGCCAGCCAATAAGGAGCCGTTTCACACTCAGGCAGCCAATTAGGAGGGGTGTAACACTCAGGTAGCCAATCAGTAAGCCTTTGACTCTTAGCCAGCCAATCAGAACGTGTGTAACACTCAGCCAGCCAATCAGGAGACTTGTAACGCTCAGCCAGCCTATCAGCAGGCGTGTAACACTCAGACAGCCAATCAGGGGGCATGTAACACTTAGCCAGCCAATCAGGGGGCGTGTAACACTCAACCAGTCAATCAGGATGCGTTTCACACTCAGGCAGCCAATTAGGAGGCGTGTAACACTCAGCTACCAATCAGGAGGCGTGTAAAACTCAGCCAGCCAATCAGGAGGCATTTAACACTCAGCCAGCCAATAAGGAGGCGTGTCACACTCAGCCAGCCAATCAGGAGACATGTAACACTCAGCCAGCTAATAAGCGGGCGTGTAACACCCAGCCAGCCAATCAGGAGGCATGTAACACTCAGCCAGCCGATGAGGAGGCGTGTCACACTCAGCCAGCCAATCAGGACGCGTGCAACACTCAGCCAGCCAATCAGGAGACATTTAACACTCAGCCAGCCAATCAGGAGGCGTGTCACACTCAGCCAGACCAATCAGGAGGCGTGTAACACTCAGCTACCAATCAGGAGGCGTGTCACACTCAGACAGCCAATCAGGGGGCTTGTAATATTAGCCAGCCAATCAGGAGGCGTGTCACAGTCAGCCAGCCAATAAGGACGCGTGTCACACTCAGCTACCAATCAGGAGGCGTGTCACACTCAGACAGCCAATCAGGGGGCTTGTAAAATTAGCCAGTCAATCAGGAGGCGTGTAACACTCTGCCAGGCAATCAGGAGGCATGTAACACTCAGGCAGCCAATCAGGAGGCGTGTAACACTCAGGCAGCCAATAAGGAGGCGTGTCACACTCAGGCAGCAAATCTGGAGGGGTGTAACACTAAGGTAGCCAATAAGGAGGCCTGAAACATTCAGGCAGCCAATAATGAGGTGTGTTACACTCAGCTAGCCAATTAGGAGGCGTGTAACACTCAGCCAGCCAATCAAGGGGCGTGTAACAATTAGCCAGCCAATCAGGAGGCGTGTAACACTCTGCCAGCCAATCAGGAGACATGTAACACTCAGCCAGCCAGTCAGGGGGCGTGTTACAATCAGCCAGCCAATCAGGAGGCGTGTCAAACTCAGCCAGCCAATCAGGAGGTGTGTAACACTCAGACAGCCAATCAGGAGGCCTTTGACATTCAGCCAGCCAATCAGGAGCCGTTTAACACTCAGCCAGCCAATCAGGAGGCGTGTAACAGTCAGCCAGTCAATCAGGAGGCGTGTAACACTCAGGTAGCCAATCAGGAGTCGTGTAACACTCAGCCAGCCAATTAGGAGGCGTGTCACACCCAGACAGCCAATCAGGGGGCATGTAACACTCAGGCACCCAATAAGGAGGCGTGTCACACTCAGACAGCCAATCAGGGGCCATGTAACACTTAGCCAGGCAATCAGGAGGCGTGTAACACTCAGACATCCAATCAGGGGGCGTGTAACACTCAGCCAGCCAATCAGGAGGCGTGTAACACTCAGCCAGCCAATCAGGAGGCATGTAACACTCAGCCAGCCAATAAAGAGGCCTGTCACACTCAGCCAGCCAATCAGGAGGCGTGTCACACTCAGCCAGCCAATAAGGACGCGTGTCACACTCAGCTACCAATCAGGAGGCGTGTCACACTCAGACAGCCAATCAGGGGGCTTGTAAAATTAGCCAGCCAATCAGGAGGCGTGTAACACTCTGCCAGGCAATCAGGAGGCATGTAACACTCAGGCAGCCAATCAGGAGGCGTGTAACACTCAGGCAGCCAATAAGGAGGCGTGTCACACTCAGGCAGCAAATCTGGAGGGGTGTAACACTAAGGTAGCCAATAAGGAGGCCTGAAACATTCAGGCAGCCAATAATGAGGTGTGTCACACTCAGCTAGCCAATTAGGAGGCGTGTAACACTCAGCCAGCCAATCAAGGGGCGTGTAAAAATTAGCCAGCCAATCAGGAGGCGTGTAACACTCTGCCAGCCAATCAGGAGACATGTAACACTCAGCCAGCCAGTCAGGGGGCGTGTTACAATCAGCCAGCCAATCAGGAGGCGTGTCAAACTCAGCCAGCCAATCAGGAGGTGTGTAACACTCAGCCAGCCAATCAGGAGGCCTTTGACATTCAGCCAGCCAATCAGGAGCCGTTTAACACTCAGCCAGCCAATCAGGAGGCGTGTAACAGTCAGCCAGTCAATCAGGAGGCGTGTAACACTCAGGTAGCCAATCAGGAGTCGTGTAACACTCAGCCAGCCAATTAGGAGGCGTGTCACACCCAGACAGCCAATCAGGGGGCATGTAACACTCAGGCACCCAATAAGGAGGCGTGTCACACTCAGACAGCCAATCAGGGGCCATGTAACACTTAGCCAGGCAATCAGGAGGCGTGTAACACTCAGACATCCAATCAGGGGGCGTGTAACACTCAGCCAGCCAATCAGGAGGCGTGTAACACTCAGCCAGCCAATCAGGAGGCATGTAACACTCAGCCAGCCAATAAAGAGGCCTGTCACACTCAGCCAGCCAATCAGGAGGCGTGTAACACTCAGACAGCCAATCAGGGGGCGCGTAACACTCAGCCAGCCAATCAGGAGGCGTGTAACACTCAACCAGCCAATCAGGGGGCGTGTCACACTCAGGCAGCCAATCAGGAGGCATGTAACACTCAGGCACCCAATAAGGAGGCGTGTCACACTCAGACAGCCAATCAGGGGCCATGTAACACTTAGCCAGGCAATCAGGAGGCGTGTAACACTCAGACATCCAATCAGGGGGCGTGTAACACTCAGCCAGCCAATCAGGAGGCGTGTAACACTCAGCCAGCCAATCAGGAGGCATGTAACACTCAGCCAGCCAATAAAGAGGCCTGTCACACTCAGCCAGCCAATCAGGAGGCGTGTAACACTCAGACAGCCAATCAGGGGGCGCGTAACACTCAGCCAGCCAATCAGGAGGCGTGTAACACTCAACCAGCCAATCAGGGGGCGTTTCAAACTCAGGCAGCCAATTAGGAGGCGTGTAACACTCAGACACCCAATAAGGAGGCGTGTAACACTCAGGTAGCCAATCAGGGGGCGTGTAACACTCAGCCAGCCAATCAGGAGGCGTCTAACACTCAGCCAGCCAATCAGGAGGCATGTAACACTCAGCCAGCCAATAAAGAGGCCTGTCACACTCAGCCAGCCAATCAGGGGGCATGTAACACTCAGAGAGCCAATCAGGAGCCGTGTAAAACTCAGACAGCCAATCAGGGGGCGTGTAACACTCAGCCAGCCAATCAGGAGGCGTCTAACACTCAGCCAGCCAATCAGGAGGCATGTAACACTCAGCCAGCCAATAAAGAGGCCTGTCACACTCAGCCAGCCAATCAGGAGGCTTGTAACACTCAGACAGCCAATCAGGGGGCGCGTAACACTCAGCCAGCCAATCAGGAGGCGTGTAACACTCAGCCAGCCAATGAGGAGGCGTGTAACACTCAGGCACCCAATAAGGAGGCGTGTCACACTCAGACAGCCAATCAGGGGGCATGTAACACTCAGCCAGCCAATCAGGAGGCGTGTAAAACTCAGACAGCCAATCAGGGGGCGTGTAACACTCAGCCAGCCAATCAGGAGGCGTCTAACACTCAGCCAGCCAATCAGGAGGCGTGTAACACTCAGGCACCCAATAAGGAGGCGTGTCACACTCAGACAGCCAATCAGGGGGCATGTAACACTCAGCCAGACAATAAGGAGGCGTGTCACACTCAGCCAGCCAATCAGGAGGTGTGTAACACTTGCGCAGCCAATCAGGAGGCGTGTAACACACAGCCAGACAATAAGGAGGCGTGTCACACTCAGCCAGCCAATCAGGAGGTGTGTAACACTTGCGCAGCCAATCAGGAGGCGTGTAACACACAGCCAGCCAATCAGGACGCGTTTAACACTCAGACAGCCAATCAGGAGGCCTTTGACATTCAGCCAGCCAATCAGGAGCCGTTTAACACTCAGCCAGCCAATCAGGAGGCGTGTAACACTCAGCCAGCCAATCAGGAGGCGTTTCACACTCAGATAGCCGATCAGGAGTTCTGTAACACTCAGCCAGCCAATCAGGAGGCGTGTAACACTCAGCCAGCCAATTAGGAGGCGTGTAACACTCAGGCAGCCAATAAGGAGCCGTTTCACACTCAGGCAGCCAATTAGGAGGGGTGTAACACTCAGGTAGCCAATCAGTAAGCCTTTGACTCTCAGCCAGCCAATCAAAACGTGTGTAACACTAAGCTAGCCAATCAGGAGGCGTGTAACGCTCAGCCAGCCTGTCAGGAGGCGTGTAACACTCAGACAGCCAATCAGGGGGCATGTAACACTTAGCCAGCCAATCAGGGGGCGTGTAACACTCAGCTTGCCAATAAGGAGGCGTGTCACACTCAGCCAGCCAATCAGGAGGTCTTTGACATTCAGCAAGCCAATCAGGAGACGTACACACTCAGCCAGCCAATCAGGAGGCATGTAACACTCAGTCAGCCAATCAGGAAGCGTGTAACACTCAGCCAGCCAATCAGGAGGCATGTAACACTCAGCCAGCCAATAAGGAGGCATGTCACACTCAGGCAGCCAATCAGGAGGCGTGTAACACTTGCGCAGCCAATCAGGAGGCATGTAACACACAGCCAGCCAATCAGGAGGCGTGTAACACTCAGACAGCAAATCAGGAGCCCTTTGACATTCAGCCACCCAATCAGGAGACGTACACACTCAGCCAGCCAATCAGGAGGCATGTAACACTCAGTCAGCCAATAAGGAGACGTGGCACACTCAGACAGCCAATCAGGGGACATGTAACACTCAACCAGCCAATCAGGAGGCGTTTCACACTCAGGCAGCCAATTAGGAGGCATGTAACACTCAGGCAGCCAATAAGGAGGCGTGTCATACTCAGGCAGCAAATTAGGACGGGTGTAACACACAGCCAGCCAATCAGGAGGCCTTTGACATTCAGCCAGCCAATCAGGAGCCGTTTAACACTCAGCCAGCCAATCAGGATGCGTGTACCACTCAGCCAGCCAATCAGGAGGCGTGTAACACTCAGGCAGCCAATCAGGAGGCGTGTAACACTCAGCCAGCCAATTAGGAGGCGTGTAACACTCAGGCACCCAATAAGGAGGCGTGTCACACTCAGACAGCAAATCAGGGGGCATGTGACACTCAGCCAGCCAATCAGGAGGTTTGTAACACTCAGACAGCCAATCAGGGGGCGTGTAACACTCAGCTAGCAAATCAGGAGGCGTGTAACACTCTGCTTGCCATTCTAGAGGCGTGTAACACTCAGCCAGCCAATCAGGAAGCGTTTCACACTCAGCCAGGCAATAAGGAGACGTTTCACACTCAGGCAGGCAATAAGTTGGCGTGTCACACTCAGACAGCCAATCAGGAAGCGTGTAACACTCAGCCAGCCAATCAGGAGGCATGTAACACTCAGCCAGCCAATAAGGAGGCATGTCACACTCAGGCAGCCAATCAGGAGGCGTGTAACACTTGCACAGCCAATCAGGAGGCGTGTAACACTCAGACAGCCAATCAGGGGACATGTAACACTCAGCCAGCCAATCAGGAGGCATGTAACACTCAGCTAACCAATAAGGAGGCGTGTCACAGTCAGCCAGACAATCAGGAGGCGTGTAACACTTGCGCAGCCAATCAGGAGGCGTGTAACACACAGCCAGCCAATCAGGACGCGTGTAACACTCAGGCAGCCAATCAGTAGGCCTTTGACATTCAGCCAGCCAATCAGGAGCCGTGTAACACTCAGCCAGCCAATCAGGAGGCGTGTCACACTCAGACAGCCAATCAGGAGCCCTTTGACATTCAGCCAGCCAATCAGGAGGCGTTTAACACTCAGCCAGCCAATCAGGAGGCGTGTAACAGTCAGCCAGCCAATCAGGAGGCGTGTTACACTCAGGTAGCCAATCAGGAGTCGTGTAACACTCAGCCAGCCAATCAGGAGGCGTGTCACACTCAGACAGCCAATCAGGGGGCATGTAACACTCAGGCACCCAATAAGGAGGCGTGTCACACTCAGACAGCCAATCAGGGGCCATGTAACACTCAGCCAGCCAATCAGGAGGCGTGTACCACTCAGACAGCCAATCAGGGGGCGTGTAACACTCAGCCAGCCAATCAGGAGGCGTGTAACACTCAGCCAGCCAATCAGGAGGCGTGTAACACTCAGCCAGCCAATAAGGAGGCGTGTCACACTCAGCCAGCCAATCAGGAGGTGTGTAACACTTGCGCAGCCAATCAGGAGGCGTGTAACACACAGCCAGCCAATCAGGACGCGTTTAACACTCAGGTAGCCAATCAGTAAGCCTTTGACTCTTAGCCAGCCAATCAGAACGTGTGTAACACTCAGCCAGCCAATCAGGAGGCGTGTAACACTCCGCCAGCCAATCAGGAGGCCTGTAACACTCAGGTAGCCAATCAGGAGTCGTGTAACACTCAGCCAGCCAATCAGGAGGCGTGTAACACTCAGCCAGCCAATTAGGAGGCGTGTAACACTCAGGCACCCAATAAGGAGGCGTGTCACACTCAGACAGCAAATCAGGGGGCATGTAACACTCAGCCAGCCAATCAGGAGGTGTGTAACACTCTGCTAGCCATTCTAGAGGCGCGTAACACTCAGCCAGCCAATCAGGAAGTGTTTCACACTCAGCCAGGCAATAAGGAGACGTTTCACACTCAGGCAGGCAATAAGTTGGCGTGTCACACTCAGACAGCCAATCAGGAAGCGTGTAACACTCAGCCAGCCAATCAGGAGGCATGTAACAGTCAGCCAGCCAATAAGGAGGCATGTCACACTCAGGCAGCCAATCAGGAGGCGTGTGACACTCTGCTAGCCATTCTAGAGGCGTGTAACACTCAGCCAGCCAATCAGGAAGCGTTTCACACTCAGCCAGGCAATAAGGAGACGTTTCACACTCAGGCAGGCAATAAGTTGGCGTGTCACACTCAGACAGCCAATCAGGAAGCGTGTAACACTCAGCCAGCCAATCAGGAGGCATGTAACAGTCAGCCAGCCAATAAGGAGGCATGTCACACTCAGGCAGCCAATCAGGAGGCGTGTAACACTTGCGCAGCCAATCAGGAGGTGTGTAACACACAGCCAGCCAATCAGGAGGCGTGTAACACTCAGACAGCCAATCAGGAGCCCTTTGACATTCAGCCAGCCAATCAGGAGGCGTTTAACACTCAGCCAGCCAATCAGGAGGCGTGTAACACTCAGCCAGCCAATCAGGAGGCGTGTAACACTCAGCCAGCCAATCAGGAGGCATGTAACACTCAGCCAGCCAATAAGGAGGCGTATCACAGTCATCCAGCCAATCAGGAGGCGTGTAACACTTGCGCAGCCAATCAGGAGGCGTGTAACACACAGCCAGCCAATCAGGATGCGTGTAACATTCAGCCAGCCAATCAGGAGCCGTTTAACACTCAGCCAGCCAATCAGGAGTCGTGTAACAGTCAGCCAGCCAATCAGGAGGCGTGTAACACTCAGCCAGCCAATCAGGAGGCGTGTAACACTCAGCCAGCCAATAAGGAGACGTGGCACACTCAGACAGCCAATCAGGGGACATGTAACACTCAACCAGCCAATCAGGAGGCGTTTCACACTCAGGCAGCCAATAAGGAGGCGTGTCATACTCAGGCAGCAAATTAGGACGGGTGTAACACTCAGCCAGCCAATCAGGAGGCCTTTGACATTCAGCCAGCCAATCAGGAGCCGTTTA
This sequence comes from Dicentrarchus labrax, assembly GCF_905237075.1. NCBI lineage: Eukaryota > Metazoa > Chordata > Actinopteri > Moronidae > Dicentrarchus > Dicentrarchus labrax. Next base: position 37,574,561 of record NW_026136719.1, read on the forward strand.
ACACTCAGCCAGCCAATCAGGAGGCGTGTAACACTCAGCCAGCCAATCAGGAGGCGTGTAACACTCAGGTAGCAAATCAGGAGTCGTGTAACACTCAGCCAGCCAATCAGGAGGCGTGTAACACTCAGCCAGCCAATTAGGAGGCGTGTAACACTCAGGCACCCAATAAGGAGGCGTGTCACACTCAGACAGCAAATCAGGGGGCATGTGACACTCAGCCAGCCAATCAGGAGGTTTGTAACACTCAGACAGCCAATCTAGAGGCGTGTAACACTCAGCCAGCCAATCAGGAAGCGTTTCACACTCAGCCAGGCAATAAGGAGACGTTTCACACTCAGCCAGCCAATAAGGAGGCATGTCACACTCAGGCAGCCAATCAGGAGGCGTGTAACACTTGCACAGCCAATCAGGGGGCGTGTAACACTCAGACAGCCAATCAGGAGGTGTGTAACACTAGACCAGCCAATCAGGAGGCCTTTGACATTCAGCCAGCCAATCAGGAGACGTTTAACACTCAGCCAACCAATCAGGAGGCATGTAACACTCAGCCAGCCAATAAGGAGGCGTGTCAAACTCAGACAGCGAATCAGGGGGCTTGTAACACTTAGCCAGCAAATCAGGAGGCGTTTAACACTCAGTCAGCCAATCAGGAGGCATGTAACACTCAGCCAGCCAATAAGGAGTCGTGTAACACTTAGACAGCCAATCAGGGGGCGTGTAACACTCAGACAGCCAGTCAGGAGGCGTGTAACACTCAGGCAGCCAAAAAGGAGGTGTGTCACACTCAGGCAGCCAATCAGGATGCGTGAAACACTCAGCGAACCAATCAGGAGCTGTGTAACACTCAGCCAGCAAATCAGGAGGCGTGTAACACTCATCTACCAATCAGGAGGCGTGTAACACTCAGCCAACCAATCAGGAGGCGTGTAACACTCAGCCAGCCAATCAGGAGGCGTATAACACTCAGGCAGCCAATCAGGAGGCGTTTAACCCTCAGCCATCCAATAAGGAGGCATGTAACACTCAGCCAGCCAATAAGGAGGCGTGTCACAATCAGCCAGCCAATCAGGAGGCGTGTAGAACTAAGCTAGACAATCAGGAGGCGTTTAACACTCAGCCAGCCAATCAGGAGGGGTGTAACAGTCAGCTACCAATCAGGAGGCGTGTCACACTCAGGCAGCCAATTAGGATGCGTTTAACAGTCAGGCAGCCAAGAATGAGGCCTGTCACACTCAGGCAGCCAATTAGGAGGCGTTTCACACTCAGCCATCCAATCAGAACGTGTGTAACACTCAGCAAGCCAATCAGGAGGCGTGTCACACTCAGCCTGCCAATCAGGAGGTGTGTAACACTCAGCCAGCCAATCAGGAGGCGTGTAACACTCAGACAGCGAATCAGGGGGCTTGTAACACTTAGCCAGCCAATCAGGAGGCGTTTAACACTCAGTCAGCCAATCAGGAGGCATGTAACACTCAGCCAGCCAATAAGGAGTCGTATCACACTCAGCCAGCCAATCAGGAGGCGTGTAACACTCAGGCAGCCAATCAGGAGGCGTGTAAGACTCAGGCATCCAATTAGGAGGGGTGTAACAGTCAGGTAGCCAATCAGGAGGCGTGTAACACTCAGGCAGCCAATAAGGAGGCGTTTCACACTCAGGCAGCCAATCAGGATGCGTGAAACACTCAGCCAACCAATCAGGGGGCGTGTAACACTCAGGCAGCCAATCAGGAGGCGTGTAACACTCAGTCAGCCAATAAGGAGGCGTGTCACAATCAGCCAGCCAATCAGGAGGCGTGTAACACTTAGACAGCCAATCAGGGGGCGTGTAACAAACAGCCAGCCAATCAGGGTGCGTGTAACACTCAGACAGCCAGTCAGGAGACGTGTAACACTCAGGCAGCCAAAAAGGAGGTGTGTCACACTCAGGCAGCCAATCAGGATGCGTGAAACACTCAGCGAACCAATCAGGAGCTGTGTAACACTCAGCCAGCAAATCAGGAGGCGTGTAACACTCATCTACCAATCAGGAGGTGTGTAACACTCAGCCAACCAATAAGGAGGCATGTAACACTCAGCCAGCCAATAAGGTGGCGTGTCACAATCAGCCAGCCAATCAGGAGGCGTGTAGAACTAAGCTAGACAATCAGGAGGCGTTTAACACTCAGCCAGCCAATCAGGAGGGGTGTAACAGTCAGCTACCAATCAGGACGCGTGTCACACTCAGGCAGCCAATTAGGATGCGTTTAACAGTCAGGCAGCCAAGAAGGAGGCTTGTCACACTCAGGCAGCCAATAAGGAGGCGTTTCACACTCAGCCATCCAATCAGAACGTGTGTAACACTCAGCAAGCCAATCAGGAGGCGTGTCACACTCAGCCAGCCAATCAGGATGCGTGTAACACTCAGCCAGCCAATCAGGAGGCGTGTAACACTCAGGTATCCAATCAGGAGGCGTGTAACACTCAGCAAGCCAATCAGGAGGCGTGTCACACTCAGCCAGCCAATCAGGAGGCGTGTAACACTCAGCCAGCCAATCAGGAGGCGTGTAACACTCAGGTATCCAATCAGGAGGCGTGTAACACTCAGCCAGCCAAGAAGGAGGCGTGTCACACTCAGTCAGCCAATTAGGAGGGGTGTAACACTCAGCTACCAATCAGGACGCGTGTAACACTCAGCCAGCCAATCAGGAGGCGTGTAGAACTCAGCTAGACAATCAGGAGGCGTGTAACACTCAGACAGCCAATCAAGTGGCGTGTAACACTCAGCCAGCCAATCAGGATGGGTGTAACACTCAGCTACCAATCAGGAGGCGTGTCACACTCAGGCAGCCAATTAGGAGGCGTTTAACAGTCAGGCAACCAAGAAGGAGGCTTGTCACACTCAGGCAGCCAATTAGGAGGGGTATAACACTCAGTTACCAATCAGGAGGCGTGTCACACTCAGGCAGCCAATTAGGAGGGGTGTAACACTCAGGCAGCCAATCAGGAAGCCTTTGACACTCAGCCATCCAATCAGAACGTGTATAACACTCAGCCAGCCAATCAGGAGGCGTGTAACACTCAGCTACCAATCAGGAGGCGTGTAACACTCAGCCAGCCAATCAGGAGGCGTGTAAAACTCAGCTAGACAATCAGGAGGCGTGTAACACTCAGCCAGCCAATCAGTAGGCGTGTAGCACTCAGCCAGCCAAAAAGGAGGCGTTTCACACTCAGCCAGCCAATAAGGAGGCGTGTCACACTCAGACAGCCAATCAGGGGGCTTGTTACACTCAGACAGCCAATCAGGGGGCTTGTTACACTCAGCCAGCCAATCAGGGGGCCTGTAACACTCAGCCAGCCAATCAGGAGGCATGTAACACTCAGCCAGCCAATAAGGAGTCGTGTCACACTCAGCCAGCCAATCAGGAGGCATGTTACACTCAGGCAGCCAATCAGGAGGCGTGTAACACTCAGGCATCCAATTAGGAGGGGTGTAACAGTCAGGTAGCCAATCAGGAGGCGTGTAACACTCAGGCAGCCAATCAGGAGGCGTGTAACACTCTGCTAGCCAATCAGGAGCCGTGTAACACTCAGCCAGCCAATCAGGAGGCGTGTAACACTCTGCTAGCCAATCTGGAGGCGTGTAACACTCAGCCAGCCGTCAGGAGGCGTTTAACACTCAGCCAGCCAATCAGAAAGCCTTTGACACTCAGCCAGCGAATCACTACGTGTGTAACACTCAGACTGCCAATCAGGAGGCGTGTAACACTCAGCTACCAATCAGGAGGCGTGTCACACTAAGCAAGCCAATCAGGAGGCGTTTAACACTCAGCTAGCCAATCAGGAGGCGTGTAACAGTCGGAAAGCCAATCAGGGGGCGTTTAACACTCAGACAGCCAATCAGGGGGTTGTGTTACACACAGCCAGCCAATCAGGAGGCGTGTAACACTCAGCCAGCCGTCAGGAGGCGTTTAACACTCAGCCAGCCAATCAGAAAGCCTTTGACACTCAGCCAGCGAATCACTACGTGTGTAACACTCAGCCAGCCAATCAGGTGGCGTGTAACACTCAGCTACCAATCAGGAGGCGTGTAACACTCAGCAAGCCAATCAGGAGGCGTGTAACACTCAGCCAGCCAATCAGGAGGCGTGTAACACTCAGCTAGCCAATCAGGAGGTGTGTCACACTCAGCCAGCCGTCAGGAGGCGTTTAACACTCAGCCAGCCAATCAGAAAGCCTTTGACACTCAGCCAGCGAATCACTACGTGTGTAAAACTCAGCCAGCCAATCAGGAGGCATGTAACACTCAGCTACCAATCAGGACGCGTGTAACACTCAGCCAGCCAATCAGGAGGCGTGTAACACTCAGCCAGCCAATAAGGAGACGTGTCACACTAAGGCAGCCAAGAAGGAGGCGTGTCACACTCAGGCAGCCAATCAGTAGGCGTGTAGCACTCAGCCAGCCAAAAAGGAGGCGTTTCACACTCAGCCAGCCAATAAGGAGGCGTGTCACACTCAGACAGCCAATCAGGGGGCTTGTAACACTCAGACAGCCAATCCAGGGGCGTGTTACACTCAGACAGCCAATCAGGGGGCTTGTTACACTCAGCCAGCCAATCAGGGGGCCTGTAACACTCAGCCAGCCAATCAGGAGGCATGTAACACTCAGCCAGCCAATAAGGAGTCGTGTCACACTCAGCCAGCCAATCAGGAGGCGTGTAACACTCAGGCAGCCAATCAGGAGGCGTGTAACACTCAGGCATCCAATTAGGAGGGGTGTAACAGTCAGGTAGCCAATCAGGAGGCGTGTAACACTCAGGCAGCCAATCAGGAGGCGTGTAACACTCTGCTAGCCAATCAGGAGCCGTGTAACACTCAGCCAGCCAATCAGGAGGCGTGTAACAGTCAGACAGCCAATCGGGGGGTGTGTCACACTCAGCAAGCCTATCAGGAGGCGTGTTACACTCAGCCAGCCGTCAGGAGGCGTTTAACACTCAGCCAGCCAATCAGAAAGCCTTTGACACTCAGCCAGCGAATCACTACGTGTGTAACACTCAGACTGCCAATCAGGAGGCGTGTAACACTCACCTACCAATCAGGGGGTTGTGTTACACTCAGCCAGCCAATCAGGAAGCGTGTAACACTCAGCCAGCCGTCAGGAGGCGTTTAACACTCAGCCAGCCAATCTGGAGGCGTGTAACACTCAGACAGCCAATCGGGGGTTGTGTCACACTCAGCAAGCCTATCAGGAGGCATGTAACACACAGCCAGCCAATAAGGAGGCATGTCACACCCAGCCAGCCAATCAGGAGGCGTGTCACACTCACAAAGAAAATTAGGAGGCACGTAACACTCAGCTAGCCAATCAGGAGGCCTGTAACACTCAGCAAGCCAATAAGGAGGCGTGTCAAACTCAGCCAGCCAATCAGGAGCCGTGTAACACTCAGGCAGCCAATCAGGTGGCCTTTGACATTCAGCCAGCCAATCAGGAGACGTTTAACACTCAGCCAGCCAATCAGGAGGCCTGTAACACCCAGCCAGCCAATAAGGAGGCGTGTCACACTCAGGCAGCCAATAACGAGGCGTGTCACATTCAGCCAGCCAATTAGGAGGGGTGAAACACTCAGCCAGCCAATCAGAAGGCGTGTAACACTCAGCCAGCCAATCAGGAGGCATGTAACAATCAGCCAGCCAATAAGCAGACATGTCACACTCAGCAAGCCAATCAGGAGGCGTGTAACACTCAGCTAGCCAATCAGGAGGTGTGTAACACTCGGAAAGCCAATCAGGGGGCGTTTAACACTCAGACAGCCAATCAGGGGGTTGTGTTACATTCAGCCAGCCAATCAGGAGGTGTGTAACACTCTGCCAGCCAATAAGGAGGCGTGTCACACTCATCCAGCCAATCAGGAGCCGTGTAACACTCAGGCAGCCAATTAGGAGGGGTGTAACAGTCAGGTAGCCAATCAGGAAGCCTTTGACACTCAGCCAGCGAATCAGAACGTGTGTAACACTCAGACAGCAAATCAGGGGGTGTGTAACACTCAGCCAGCCGTCAGGAGGCGTTGAACACTCAGCCAGCCAATCAGAAAGCCTTTGATACTCAGCCAGCGAATCACTACGTGTGTAACACTCAGACTGCCAATCAGGAGGCGTGTAACACTCAGCTACCAATCAGGGGGCGTTTAACACTCAGACAGCCAATCAGGGGGTTGTGTTACACTCAGCCAGCCAATCAGGAGGCGTTTGACACTCAGCCAGCGAATCACTACGTGTGTAACACTCAGCCAGCCAATCAGGTGGCGTGTAACACTCAGCTACCAATCAGGAGGCGTGTAACACTCAGGCAGCCAATAAGGAGGCGTGTCACAATCAGCCAGCCAATCAGGAGGCGTGAAGAACTAAGCTAGACAATCAGGAGGCGTTTAACACTCAGCCAGCCAATCAGGAGGGGTGTAACAGTCAGCTACCAATCAGGAGGCGTGTCACACTCAGGCAGCCAATTAGGATGCGTTTAACAGTCAGGCAGCCAAGAAGGAGGCTTGTCACACTCAGGCAGCCAATTAGGAGGCGTTTCACACTCAGCCATCCAATCAGAAGGCGTGTAACACTCAGCCAGCCAAGAAGGAGGCGTGTCACACTCAGCCAGCCAATCAGGAGGCGTGTAACACTCAGCCAGCCAGTAAGGAGGCGTGTCACAATCAGCCAGCCAATCAGGAGGCGTGTAACACTCAGCCAGCCAATCAGGAGGCCTGTAACACTTAGACAGCCAATCAGGGGGCGTGTAACAAACAGCCAGCCAATCAGGAGGCGTGTAATACTCAGCCAGCCAATCAGGAGGCGTGTAACACTTAGCCAGCATGTCAGGAGGCGTGTAACACTCGGCCAGCCAATCAGGAGGCCTGTAACACTCAGCCAGCAAATCAGGAGGCTTGTAACACTCAGCCAGCCAATAAGGAGGCGTGTCACAATCAGCCAGGCAATCAGGAGGCGTGTAACACTTAGACAGCCAATCAGGGGGCGTGTAACACTCAGACAGCCAGTCAGGAGGCGTGTAACACTCAGGCAGCCAAAAAGGAGGTGTGTCACACTCAGGCAGCCAATAAGGATGCGTAAAACACTCAGCGAACCAATCAGGAGCTGTGTAACACTCAGCCAGCAAATCAGGAGGCGTGTAACACTCATCTACCAATCAGGAGGCGTGTAACACTCAGTCAACCAATCAGGAGGCGTGTAACACTCAGCCAGCCAATCAGGAGGCGTATAACACTCAGGCAGCCAGTCAGGAGGCGTTTAACCCTCAGCCATCCAATAAGGAGGCATGTAACACTCAGCCAGCCAATAAGGAGGCGTGTAACAATCAGCCAGCCAATTAAGAGGGGTGTAAAACTCAGGCAGCCAATCAGGAGGCGTGTAACACTCAGCTACCAATCAGGAGGCGTGTAACACCCAGCCAACCAATCAGGAGGCGTGTAACACTCAGCTAGCCAATCAGGAGGCATGTAACACATAGACAGCCAATCAGGAGGCGTGTAACACTAGACCAGTCAATCAGGAGGCCTTAGACATTCAGCCAGCCAATCAGGAGGTGTGTAACACTAGACCAGTCAATCAGGAGGCCTTTGACATTCAGCCAGCCAATCAGGAGACGTTTAACACTCAGCCAACCAATCAGGAGGCATGTAACACTCAGCCAGCCAATAAGGAGGCGTGTCAAACTCAGACAGCGAATCAGGGGGCGTGTAACACTTAGCCAGCCAATCAGGAGGCGTTTAACACTCAGTCAGCCAATCAGGAGGCATGTAACACTCAGCCAGCCAATAAGGAGTCGTGTCACACTCAGCCAGCCAATCAGGAGGCGTTTCACACTCAGCCATCCAATCAGAAGGCGTGTAACACTCAGCCAGCCAAGAAGGAGGCGTGTCACACTCAGCCAGCCAATCAGGAGGCGTGTAACACTCAGCCAGCCAATAAGGAGGCGTGTCACAATCAGCCAGCCAATCAGGAGGCGTGTAACACTCAGCCAGCCAATCAGGAGGCCTGTAACACTTAGACAGCCAATCAGGGGGCGTGTAACAAACAGCCAGCCAATCAGGAGGCGTGTAATACTCAGCCAGCCAATCAGGAGGCGTGTAACACTTAGCCAGCATGTCAGGAGGCGTGTAACACTCGGCCAGCCAATCAGGAGGCCTGTAACACTCAGCCAGCAAATCAGGAGGCTTGTAACACTCAGCCAGCCAATAAGGAGGCGTGTCACAATCAGCCAGGCAATCAGGAGGCGTTTAACACTTAGACAGCCAATCAGGGGGCGTGTAACACTCAGACAGCCAGTCAGGAGGCGTGTAACACTCAGGCAGCCAAAAAGGGAGGTGTGTCACACTCAGGCAGCCAATAAGGATGCGTAAAACACTCAGCGAACCAATCAGGAGCTGTGTAACACTCAGCCAGCAAATCAGGAGGCGTGTAACACTCATCTACCAATCAGGAGGCGTGTAACACTCAGCCAACCAATCAGGAGGCGTGTAACACTCAGCCAGCAAATCAGGAGGCGTATAACACTCAGGCAGCCAGTCAGGAGGCGTTTAACCCTCAGCCATCCAATAAGGAGGCATGTAACACTCAGCCAGCCAATAAGGAGGCGTGTAACAATCAGCCAGCCAATTAAGAGGGGTGTAAAACTCAGGCAGCCAATCAGGAGGCGTGTAACACTCAGCTACCAATCAGGAGGCGTGTAACACCCAGCCAACCAATCAGGAGGCGTGTAACACTCAGCTAGCCAATCAGGAGGCGTGTAACACATAGACAGCCAATCAGGGGGCGTGTAACACTAGACCAGTCAATCAGGAGGCCTTTGACATTCAGCCAGCCAATCAGGAGGTGTGTAACACTAGACCAGTCAATCAGGAGGCCTTTGACATTCAGCCAGCCAATCAGGAGACGTTTAACACTCAGCCAACCAATCAGGAGGCATGTAACACTCAGCCAGCCAATAAGGAGGCGTGTCAAACTCAGACAGCGAATCAGGGGGCGTGTAACACTTAGCCAGCCAATCAGGAGGCGTTTAACACTCAGTCAGCCAATCAGGAGGCATGTAAAACTCAGCCAGCCAATAAGGAGTCGTGTCACACTCAGCCAGCCAATCAGGAGGCGTTTCACACTCAGCCATCCAATCAGAAGGCGTGTAACACTCAGCCAGCCAAGAAGGAGGCGTGTCACACTCAGCCAGCCAATCAGGAGGCGTGTAACACTCAGCCAGCCAATAAGGAGGCGTGTCACAATCAGCCAGCCAATCAGGAGGCGTGTAACACTCAGCCAGCCAATCAGGAGGCCTGTAACACTTAGACAGCCAATCAGGGGGCGTGTAACAAACAGCCAGCCAATCAGGAGGCGTGTAATACTCAGCCAGCCAATCAGGAGGCGTGTAACACTTAGCCAGCATGTCAGGAGGCGTGTAACACTCGGCCAGCCAATCAGGAGGCCTGTAACACTCAGCCAGCAAATCAGGAGGCTTGTAACACTCAGCCAGCCAATAAGGAGGCGTGTCACAATCAGCCAGGCAATCAGGAGGCGTGTAACACTTAGACAGCCAATCAGGGGGCGTGTAACACTCAGACAGCCAGTCAGGAGGCGTGTAACACTCAGGCAGCCAAAAAGGAGGTGTGTCACACTCAGGCAGCCAATAAGGATGCGTAAAACACTCAGCGAACCAATCAGGAGCTGTGTAACACTCAGCCAGCAAATCAGGAGGCGTGTAACACTCATCTACCAATCAGGAGGCGTGTAACACTCAGCCAACCAATCAGGAGGCGTGTAACACTCAGCCAGCAAATCAGGAGGCGTATAACACTCAGGCAGCCAGTCAGGAGGCGTTTAACCCTCAGCCATCCAATAAGGAGGCATGTAACACTCAGCCAGCCAATAAGGAGGCGTGTAACAATCAGCCAGCCAATTAAGAGGGGTGTAAAACTCAGGCAGCCAATCAGGAGGCGTGTAACACTCAGCTACCAATCAGGAGGCGTGTAACACCCAGCCAACCAATCAGGAGGCGTGTAACACTCAGCTAGCCAATCAGGAGGCGTGTAACACATAGACAGCCAATCAGGGGCGTGTAACACTAGACCAGTCAATCAGGAGGCCTTTGACATTCAGCCAGCCAATCAGGAGGTGTGTAACACTAGACCAGTCAATCAGGAGGCCTGTGACATTCAGCCAGCCAATCAGGAGACGTTTAACACTCAGCCAACCAATCAGGAGGCATGTAACACTCAGCCAGCCAATAAGGAGGCGTGTCAAACTCAGACAGCGAATCAGGGGGCGTGTAACACTTAGCCAGCCAATCAGGAGGCGTTTAACACTCAGTCAGCCAATCAGGAGGCATGTAACACTCAGCCAGCCAATAAGGAGTCGTGTCACACTCAGCCAGCCAATCAGGAGGCGTGTAACACTCAGGCAGCCAATCAGGAGGCGTGTAAGACTCAGGCATCCAATTAGGAGGGGTGTAACAGTCAGGTAGCCAATCAGGAGGCGTGTAACACTCAGGCAGCCAATAAGGAGGCGTGTCACACTCAGGCAGCCAATAAGGAGGCCTGTAACACTCAGCCAGCCAATCAGGAGGCGTGTAACACTCAGCCAGCCAATAAGGAGGCGTGTTACACTCAGTCAGCCAATCAGGAGGCATGTAACACTCAGCCAGCCAATAAGGAGTCGTGTCACACTCAGCCAGCCAATCAGGAGGTGTGTAACACTCAGGCAGCCAATCAGGGGCGTGTACCACTCAGGCAGCCAATCAGGAGGCGTGTAACACTCAGGCATCCAATTAGGAGGGGTGTAAAAGTCAGGTAGCCAATCAGGAGGCGTGTAACACTCAGGCAGCCAATAAGGAGGCGTGTCACACTCAGGCAGCCAATCAGGATGCGTGAAACACTCAGCCAACCAATCAGGGGGCGTGTAACACTCAGGCAGCCAATCAGGAGGCATGTAACACTCAGCCAGCCAATAAGGAGGCGTGTCACAATCAGCAAGCCAATCAGGATGCGTGTAACACTTAGACAGCAAATCAGGGGGCGTGTAACAAACAGCCAGCCAATCAGGAGGCGTGTAATACTCAGCCAGCCAAACAGGAGGCGTGTAACACTTAGCCAGCATGTCAGGAGGCGTGTAACACTCAGCCAGCCAATCAGGAGGCCTGTAACACTCAGCCAGCCAATCAGGAGGCTTGTAACACTCAGCCAGCCAATCAGGAGGCGTGTAACACTCAGCTAGCCAATCAGGAGGCGTGTAACACTCGGAAAGCCAATCAGGAGGTGTGTAACACTCAGACAGCCAATCATGAGGCCTTTGACATTCAGCCAGCCAATAAGAAGGCGTGTCACACTCAGGCAGCATATCAGGAGGCATGTCACACTCAGCGAGCCAATAAGGAGGCCTATCACACTCAGAAAGCCAATAGGGAGGTGTGTAACACTCAGGCAGCCAATCATGAGGCCTTTGACATTCAGCCAGCCAATAAGGAGGCGTGTCACACTCAGGCAGCCAATCAGGAGGCATGTAACACTCAGCGAGCCAATAAGGAGGCCTATCACACTCAGAAAGCCAATCAGGAGGCGTGTAACACTCAGGAAGCAAATTAGAAGGCATGTAACACTCAGAGCCAATCGATTAACACTCAGAGCGTGTCACAATCAGCCAGCCAAAGGCGTGTAACACTTAACAGCCAATCAGAAGCCATCCAATCAGGAGGCATGTAACACTCAGCCAGCCAATAAGGAGGCGTGTAACAATCAGCCAGCCAATTAAGAGGGGTGTAAAACTCAGGCAGCCAATCAGGAGGCGTGTAACACTCAGCCAGCCAATCAGGAGGCGTATAACACTCAGGCAGCCAGTCAGGAGGCGTTTAACCCTCAGCCATCCAATAAGGAGGCATTAACACTCAGCCAGCCAATCAGGAGGCGTGTAACACCCAGCCAACCAATCAGGAGGCGTGTAACACTCAGCCAGCCAATCAGGAGGCGTGTAACACTCAGCCACCAATAAGGAGGCGTGTCAAACTCAGACAGCCAATCAGGGGGCGTGTAACACTCAGACCAGCCAATCAGGAGGCGTTTAACACTCAGCCAGCCAATCAGGAGGCGTGTAACACTCAGCCAGCCAATCAGGAGGTGTTTAACACTCAGGCAGCCAATCATGGAGACCTTTGACACTTCAGCCAGCCAATCAGGAGGCGTTTAACACTCAGCCAGCCAATCAGGAGGCGTGTCAACACTCAGCCAGCCAATAAGGAGGCGTGTAACACTCAGCCAGCCAATCAGGAGGCGTGTAACACTCAGTCAGCCAATCAGGAGGCATGTAACACTCAGCCAGCCAATCAGGAGTCGTGTAACACTCAGCCAGCCAATCAGGAGGCGTGTAACACTCAGGCAGCCAATCAGGAGGCGTGTAAGACTCAGGCATCCAATTAGGAGGGGTGTAACAGTCAGGTAGCCAATCAGGAGGCGTGTAACACTCAGGCAGCCAATAAGGAGGCGTGTCACACTCAGGCAGCCAATAAGGAGGCCTGTAACACTCAGCCAGCCAATCAGGAGGCGTGTAACACTCAGCCAGCCAATAAGGAGGCGTGTTACACTCAGTCAGCCAATCAGGAGGCATGTAACACTCAGCCAGCCAATAAGGAGTCGTGTCACACTCAGCCAGCCAATCAGGAGGTGTGTAACACTCAGGCAGCCAATCAGGGGGCGTGTATCACTCAGGCAGCCAATCAGGAGGCGTGTAACACTCAGGCATCCAATTAGGAGGGGTGTAAAAGTCAGGTAGCCAATCAGGAGGCGTGTAACACTCAGGCAGCTAATAAGGAGGCGTGTCACACTCAGGCAGCCAATCAGGATGCGTGAAACACTCAGCCAACCAATCAGGGGGCGTGTAACACTCAGGCAGCCAATCAGGAGGCATGTAACACTCAGCCAGCCAATAAGGAGGCGTGTCACAATCAGCAAGCCAATCAGGATGCGTGTAACACTTAGACAGCAAATCAGGGGGCGTGTAACAAACAGCCAGCCAATCAGGAGGCGTGTAATACTCAGCCAGCCAAACAGGAGGCGTGTAACACTTAGCCAGCATGTCAGGAGGCGTGTAACACTCAGCCAGCCAATCAGGAGGCCTGTAACACTCAGCCAGCCAATCAGGAGGCTTGTAACACTCAGCCAGCCAATCAGGAGGCGTGTAACACTCAGCTAGCCAATCAGGAGGCGTGTAACACTCGGAAAGCCAATCAGGAGGTGTGTAACACTCAGACAGCCAATCATGAGACCTTTGACATTCAGCCAGCCAATAAGAAGGCGTGTCACACTCAGGCAGCATATCAGGAGGCATGTCACACTCAGCGAGCCAATAAGGAGGCCTATCACACTCAGAAAGCCAATAGGGAGGTGTGTAACACTCAGGCAGCCAATCATGAGGCCTTTGACATTCAGCCAGCCAATAATGAGGCGTGTCACACTCAGGCAGCCAATCAGGAGGCATGTAACACTCAGCGAGCCAATAAGGAGGCCTATCACACTCAGAAAGCCAATCAGGAGGCGTGTAACACTCAGGAAGCAAATTAGAAGGCATGTAACACTCAGCCAGCCAATCAGGAGGCTTGTAACACTTAGCCAGCCAATAAGGAGGCGTGTCACAATCAGCCAGCCAATCAGGAGGCGTGTAACACTTAGACAGCCAATCAGGGGGCGTGTAACACTCAGACAGCCAGTCAGGAGGCGTGTAACACTCAGGCAGCCAAAAAGGAGGTGTGTCACACTCAGGCAGCCAATAAGGATGCGTGAAACACTCAGCGAACCAATCAGGAGCTGTGTAACACTCAGCCAGCAAATCAGGAGGCGTGTAACACTCATCTACCAATCAGGAGGCGTGTAACACTCAGCCAACCAATCAGGAGGCGTGTAACACTCAGCCAGCCAATCAGGAGGCGTATAACACTCAGGCAGCCAGTCAGGAGGCGTTTAACCCTCAGCCATCCAATAAGGAGGCATGTAACACTCAGCCAGCCAATAAGGAGGCGTGTCACAATCAGCCAGCCAATTAAGAGGGGTGTAAAACTCAGGCAGCCAATCAGGAGGCGTGTAACACTCAGCTACCAATCAGGAGACGTGTAACACCCAGCCAACCAATCAGGAGGCGTGTAACACTCAGCCAACCAATCAGGAGGCATGTAACACTCAGCCAGCCAATAAGGAGGCGTGTCAAACTCAGACAGCGAATCAGGGGGCGTGTAACACTTACCCAGCCAATCAGGAGGCGTTTAACACTCAGTCAGCCAATCAGGAGGCATGTAACACTCAGCCAGCCAATAAGGAGTCGTGTCACACTCAGAAAGCCAATCAGGAGGCGTTTAACACTCAGGAAGCAAATTAGGAGGCATGTAACACTCAGCCAGCCAATCAGGAGGTGTGTAGCACTCAGGCAGCCAATCATGAGGCCTTTGACATTCAGCCAGTAAATCAGGAGGCGTTTAACACTCAGCCAGCCAATCAGGAGGCATGTAACACTCAGCGAGCCAATAAGGAGGCCTATCACACTCAGAAAGCCAATCAGGAGGCGCGTAACACCCAGGAAGCAAATTAGGAGGCATGTAACACTCAGCTAGCCAATCAGGAGGCGTGTAACACTCTGACAGCCAATCAGGAGGCCTTTGACATTTTGCCAGCCAATCAGGAGACGTTTAACACTAAGCCAGCCAATCAGGAGGCCTGTAACACTTAGCCAGCCAATCAGGGGGTGTGTAAAAACTCAGCCAGCCTATCAGGAGGCGTGTAACACTCAGCCAGCCAATCAGAAGGCCTGTAACACTCAGCCAGCCAATAAGGAGGCGTGTCGCACTCAGCGAGCCAATCAGGAGGTGTGTAACACTCAGGCAGCCAATCATGAGGCCTTTGACATTAAGCCAGCCAATAAGGAGGCGTGTCACACTCAGGCAGCCAATCAGGAGGCATGTAACACTCAGCGAGCCAATAAGGAGTCGTGTCACACTCAGCCAGCCAATCAGGAGGCGTGTAACACTCAGGCAGCCAATCAGGAGGCGTGTAACACTCAGGCATCCAATTAGGAGGGGTGTAACAGTCAGGTAGCAAATCAGGAGGCGTGTAACACTCAGGAAGCCAATAAGGAGGCGTGTCACACTCAGGCAGCCAATCAGGATGCGTGAAACACTCAGCCAACCAATCAGGGGGCGTGTAACACTCAGGCAGCCAATCAGGAGGCATGTAACACTCAGCCAGCCAATAAGGAGGCGTGTCACAATCAGCAAGCCAATCAGGATGCGTGAAACACTCAGCCAGCCAATAAGGAGGCGTGTCACAATCAGCAAGCCAATCAGGAGGCGTGTAACACTTAGACAGCCAATCAGGGGGCGTGTAACAAACAGCCAGCCAATCAGGAGGCGTGTAATACTCAGCCAGCCAATCAGGAGGCGTGTAACACTTAGCCAGCCTGTCAGGAGGTGTGTAACACTCAGGCAGCCAATCATGAGACCTTTGACATTCAGCCAGCCAATCAGGAGGCGTTTAACACTCAGCCAGCCAATCAGGAGGCATGTAACACTCAACCAGCCAATAAGGAGGCGTGTAACACTCAGCCAGCCAATCAGGAGGCGTGTAACACTCTACCAGCCAATAAGAAGGCGTGTCACACTCAGCCAGCCAATCAGGAGGTGTGTAACACTCAGGCAGCCAATCATGAGGCCTTTGACATTCAGCCAGCCAATAAGGAGGCGTGTCACACTCAGGCAGCCAATCAGGAGGCATGTCACACTCAGCGAGCCAATAAGGAGGCCTATCACACTCAGAAAGCCAATAGGGAGGTGTGTAACACTCAGGCAGCCAATCATGAGGCCTTTGACATTCAGCCAGCCAATAATGAGGCGTGTCACACTCAGGCAGCCAATCAGGAGGCATGTAACACTCTGCGAGCCAATAAATGGATGGTAAATGGACCTGTACTTGTATAGCGCCTTTCTAGTCTTCCGACCACTCAAAGCGCTTTTACACTACGTGCCACATTCACCCTTTCACACACATTCACTCAGTGATGGCAAAGTCCATCGAACAGAAACTAACATTCATACACACTCATACACCGATGCACGGCATCGGGAGCAATTCGGGGTTCAGTATCTTCCTCAAGGATACTTCGACATGTGGCACCAGGAGCCGGGGATTGAACCCACAACCTTCTGACTGAGGAACGACCTGCTCTGCCTCTGAGCCACAGCCGCCCAATAAGGAGGCCTATCACACTCAGAAAGCCAATCAGGAGGCGTGTAACACTCAGGAAGCAAATTAGGAGGCATGTAACACTCAGCCAGCCAATCAGGAGGTGTGTAGCACTCAGGCAGCCAATCATGAGGCCTTTGACATTCAGCCAGTAAATCAGGAGGCGTTTAACACTCAGCCAGCCAATCAGGAGGCATGTAACACTCAGCTAGACAATCAGGAAGCGTGTAACACTCGGAAAGCCAATCAGGGGGCGTGTAACACTCAGCTAGACAATCAGGAAGCGTGTAACACTCGGAAAGCCAATCAGGGGGCGTGTAACACTCAGCCAGCCAATCAGGCATGTAACACTCAGCTAGACAATCAGGAAGCGTGTAACACTCGGAAAGCCAATCAGGGGCGTGTAACACTCAGCTAGACAATCAGGAAGCGTGTAACACTCGGAAAGCCAATCAGGGGGCGTGTAACACTCAGCCAGCCAATCAGGCCTGTAACACTCAGCCAGCCAATAAGGAGGCGTGTCACACTCAGCCAGCCAATCAGGAGGCATGTAAAGCTCTGCTAGCCAATCAGGAGCCGTGTAACACTCAGCCAGCCAATCAGGAGGCGTGTAACACTCTGCTAGCCAATCTGGAGGCGTTTAACACTCAGACAGCCAATCGGGGGGTGTGTCACACTCAGCAATCCTATCAGGAGGCATGTAACACACAGCCAGCCAATAAGGAGGCATGTCACACTCAGCCAGCCAATCAGGAGGCGTGTCACACTCAGGTAGAAAATTAGGAGGCATGTAACACTCAGCTAGCCAATCAGGAGGCCTGTAACACTCAGCAAGCCAATAAGGAGGCGTGTCAAACTCAGCCAGCCAATCAGGAGCCGTGTAACACTCAGGCAGCCAATCAGGTGGCCTTTGACATTCAGCCAGCCAATCAGGAGACGTTTAACACTCAGCCAGCCAATCAGGAGGCCTGTAACACTCAGCCAATAAGGAGGCGTGTCACACTCAGGCAGCCAATAAGGAGGCGTGTCACATTCAGCCAGCCAATTAGGAGGTGTGAAACACTCAGCCAGCCAATCAGAAGGCGTGTAACACTCAGCCAGCCAATCAGGAGGCATGTAACAATCAGCCAGCCAATAAGCAGACATGTCACACTCAGCAAGCCAATAAGGAGGCGTGTAACACCAGCTAGTTAATCAGGAGGTGTGTAACACTCGGAAAGCCAATCAGGGGCGTTTAACACTCAGACAGCCAATCAGGGGTTGTGTTACATTCAGCCAGCCAATCAGGAGGTGTGTAACACTCAGCCAGCCAATCAGGAGGCCTGTAACACTCTGCCAACCAATAAGGAGGCGTGTCACACTCATCCAGCCAATCAGGAGCCGTGTAACACTCAGGCAGCCAATTAGGAGGGGTGTAACAGTCAGGTAGCCAATCAGGAAGCCTTTGACACTCAGCCAGCGAATCAGAACGTGTGTAACACTCAGACAGCAAATCAGGGGGTGTGTAGCACTCAGCCAGCCGTCAGGAGGCGTTGAACACTCAGCCAGCCAATCAGAAAGCCTTTGACACTCAGCCAGCGAATCACTACGTGTGTAACACTCAGCCAGCCAATCAGGAGGCGTGTAACACTCAACTACCAATCAGGAGGCGTGTAACACTCAGCAAGCCAATCAGGAGGCGTGTAACACTCAGCCAGCCAATCAGGAGGCGTGTGACACTCAGCTAGCCAATCAGGAGGTGTGTCACACTCAGCCAGCCGTCAGGAGGCGTTTAACACTCAGCCAGCCAATCAGAAAGCCTTTGACACTCAGCCAGCGAATCAGTACGTGTGTAAAACTCAGCCAGCCAATCAGGAGGCATGTAACACTCAGCTACCAATCAGGAGGCGTGTCACACTCAGCAAGCCAATCAGGAGGCGTGTAACACTCAGCCAGCCAATCAGGAGGCGTGTGACACTCAGCTAGCCAATCAGGAGGTGTGTCACACTCAGCCAGCCGTCGGGAGGAGGCGTTTAACACTCAGCCAGCCAATCAGAAAGCCTTTGACACTCAGCCAGCGAATCACTACGTGTGTAAAACTCAGCAGCCAATCAGGAGGCATGTAACACTCACTACCAATCAGGAGGCGTGTCACACTCAGCCAGCCAATCAGGACCGTGTAACACTCAGCCAGCCAATCAGGACGTGTAACACTCAGCACTCCAATCAGGAGGCGTGTAACACTCAGCTAGCCAATCAGGAGGCGTGTAACACTCAGACAGCAAATCAGGGGGTGTGTAGCACTCAGCCAGCCGTCAGGAGGCGTTGAACACTCAGCCAGCCAATCAGAAAGCCTTTGACACTCAGCCAGCGAATCACTACGTGTGTAACACTCAGACTGCCAATCAGGAGGCGTGTAACACTCAGCTAGCCAATCAGGAGGCGTGTAACACTAAGCCAGCCAATCAGAAAGCCTTTGACACTCAGCAAGCCAATAAGGAGGCGTGTCAAACTCAGCCAGCCAATCAGGAGCCGTGTAACACTCAGGCAGCCAATCAGGTGGCCTTTGACATTCAGCCAGCCAATCAGGAGACGTTTAACACTCAGCCAGCCAATCAGGAGGCCTGTAACACTCAGCCAATAAGGAGGCGTGTCACACTCAGGCAGCCAATAAGGAGGCGTGTCACATTCAGCCAGCCAATTAGGAGGGGTGAAACACTCAGCCAGCCAATCAGAAGGCGTGTAACACTCAGCCAGCAAATCAGGAGGCATGTAACAATCAGCCAGCCAATAAGCAGACATGTCACACTCAGCAAGCCAATAAGGAGGCGTGTAACACTCAGCTAGTTAATCAGGAGGTGTGTAACACTCGGAAAGCCAATCAGGGGGCGTTTAACACTCAGACAGCCAATCAGGGGGTTGTGTTACATTCAGCCAGCCAATCAGGAGGTGTGTAACACTCAGCCAGCCAATCAGGAGGCCTGTAACACTCTGCCAGCCAATAAGGAGGCGTGTCACACTCATCCAGCCAATCAGGAGCCGTGTAACACTCAGGCAGCAAATTAGGAGGGGTGTAACAGTCAGGTAGCCAATCAGGAAACCTTTGACACTCAGCCAGCGAATCAGAACGTGTGTAACACTCAGACAGCAAATCAGGGGGTGTGTAGCACTCAGCCAGCCGTCAGGAGGCGTTGAACACTCAGCCAGCCAATCAGAAAGCCTTTGACACTCAGCCAGCGAATCACTACGTGTGTAACACTCAGACTGCCAATCAGGAGGCGTGTAACACTCAGCTACCAATCAGGAGGCGTGTAACACTCAGCAAGCCAATCAGGAGGCGTGTAACACTCAGCTAGCCAATCAGGAGGCGTGTAACAGACGGAAAGCCAATCAGGGGGCGTTTAACACTCAGACAGCCGATCAGGGGGTTGTGTTACACTCAGCCAGCCAATCAGGAGGTGTGTAACAGACGGAAAGCCAATCAGGGGGCGTTTAACACTCAGACAGCCGATCAGGGGGTTGTGTTACACTCAGCCAGCCAATCAGGAGGTGTGTAACACTCAGCCAGCCGTCAGGAGGCGTTGAACACTCAGCCAGCCAATCAGAAAGCCTTTGACAATCAGCCAGCGAATCACTACGTGTGTAACACTCAGACTGCCAAACAGGAGGCGTGTAACACTCAGCTACCAATCAGGAGGCGTGTAACACTCAGCAAGCCAATCAGGAGGCGTGTAACACTCAGCTAGCCAATCAGGAGGCGTGTAACAGTCGGAAAGCCAATCAGGGGCGTTTAACACTCAGACAGCCAATCAGGGGTTGTGTTACACTCAGCCAGCCAATCAGGAGGCGTGTAACACTCAGCCAGCCGTCAGGAGGCGTTTAACACTCAGCCAGCCAATCAGAAGGCCTTTGACACTCAGCAAGCGAATCACTACGTGTGTAACACTCAGCCAGCCAATCAGGTGGCGTGTAACACTCAGCTACCAATCTGGAGGTGTGTAACACTCAGCCAGCCAATCAGGAAGCCTTTGACACTCAGCCAGCGAATCACTATGTGTGTAACACGCAGCCAGCCAATCAGGAGGCGTGTCACACTCAGCCAGCCAATCAGGAGGTGTGTATCACTTAGGAAGCCAATCAGGAGGCTTGTAACACACAGCCAGCCAATCAGAAGGCTTGTAACACTCTGCCAGCCAATCAGGAGGCGTGTAACACTCAACCAGCCAATCAGGAGGCCTGTAACACTCAGCCAGCATATAAGGAGGCGTGTCACACTCATCCAGCCAATCAGAAGGCGCGTAACACTCAGACAGCCAATCAGGGGGTGTGTAACACTCAGCCAGACTATCAGGAGGCATGTAACACTCAGCCAGCCAATAAGGAGGCATGTCACACTCAGCCAGCCAATCAGGAGGCGTGTCACACTCAGGAAGAAAATTAGGAGGCATGTAACACTCAGCTAGCCAATCAGGAGGCCTGTAACACTCAGCAAGCCAATAAGGGGGCGTGTAACACTCAGCTAGACAATCAGGAAGCGTGTAACACTCGGAAAGCCAATCAGGGGGCGTGTAAGACTCAGCCAGCCAATCAGGTGGCCTTTGACATTCAGCCAGCCAATCAGGGGGCGTTTAACACTCAGACAGCCAATCAGGGGGTTGTGTTACATTCAGCCAGCCAATCAGGAGGTGTGTAACACTCAGCCAGCCAATCAGGAGGCCTATAACACTCTGCCAGCCAATAAGGAGGCGTGTCACACTCATCCAGCCAATCAGGAGCCGTGTAACACTCAGGCAGCCAATTAGGAGGGGTGTAACAGTCAGGTAGCCAATCAGGAAGCCTTTGACACTCAGCCAGCGAATCAGAACGTGTGTAACACTCAGACAGCAAATCAGGGGGTGTGTAGCACTCAGACAGCCGTCAGGAGGCGTTGAACACTCAGCCAGCCAATCAGAAAGCCTTTGACACTCAGCCAGCGAATCACTACGTGTGTAACACTCAGACTGCCAATCAGGAGGCGTGTAACACTCAGCTACCAATCAGGAGACGTGTAACACTCAGCAAGCCAATCAGGAGGCGTGTAACACTCAGCTAGCCAATCAGGAGGTGTGTCACACTCAGCCAGCCGTCAGGAGGCGTTTAACACTCAGCCAGCCAATCAGAAAGCCTTTGACACTCAGCCAGCGAATCACTACGTGTGTAAAACTCAGCCAGCCAATCAGGAGGCATGTAACACTCAGCTACCAATCAGGAGGCGTGTAACACTCAGCAAGCCAATCAGGAGGCGTGTAACACTCAGCTAGCCAATCAGGAGGCGTGTCACACTCGGAAAGCCAATCAGGGGGCGTTTAACCCTAACCCAGCAAATCAGGAGGCGTGTAACACTCTGCTAGCCAATCTGGAGGCGTGTAATACTCAGCTACCAATCAGGAGGCGTGTAACACTCAGCTAGACAATCAGGAAGCGTGTAACACTCGGAAAGCCAATCAGGGGGCGTGTAAGACTCAGCCAGCCAATCAGGCCTGTAACACTCAGCCAGCCAATAAGGAGGCGTGTCACACTCAGCCAGCCAGTCAGGAGCCGTGTAACACTCAGCCAGCCTATCAGGAGGCGTGTAACACTCAGCCAGCCAATCAGAAGGCCTGTAACACTCAGCTAGCCAATAAGGAGGCGTGTCACACTCAGCCAGCCAATCAGGAGCCGTGTAACACTCAGCCAGCCAATCTGGAGGCGTGTAACACTCAGACAGCCAATCGGGGGATGTGTCACACTCAGCAAGCCTATCAGGAGGCATGTAACACACAGCCAGCCAATAAGGAGGCATGTCACACTCAGCCAGCCAATCAGGAGGCGTGTCACACTCACAAAGAAAATTAGGAGGCACGTAACACTCAGTTAGCCAATCAGGAGGCCTGTAACACTCACCAAGCCAATAAGGAGGCGTGTCAAACTCAGCCAGCCAATCAGGAGCCGTGTAACACTCAGGCAGCCAATCAGGAGGCCTTTGACATTCAGCCAG
This sequence comes from Dicentrarchus labrax, assembly GCF_905237075.1. NCBI lineage: Eukaryota > Metazoa > Chordata > Actinopteri > Moronidae > Dicentrarchus > Dicentrarchus labrax. The sequence continues at coordinate 37,596,794 of NW_026136719.1, forward strand.
CCAATCAGGAGACGTTTAACACTCAGCCAGCCAATCAGGAGGCCTGTAACACTCAGCCAGCCAATAAGGAGGCGTCTCACACTCAGGCAGCCAATAAGGAGGTGTGTCACATTCAGCCAGCCAATTAGGAGGTGTGTAACACTCAGCCAGCCAATAAGGAGGCGTGTCACACTCAGCCAGCCAAACAGGAGCCGTGTTACACTCAGGCAGCCAATCAGGAGGCATGTAACAATCAGCCAGCCAATAAGGAGACATGTCACACTCAGCCAGCCAATCAGGAGGCGTGTAACACTTAGACAGCCAATCAGGGGGCGTGAAACACTCAGCCAGCCAATCAGGAGGCCTGTAACACGCAGCCAGCCAATAAGGAGGCGTGTCAAACTCAGCCAGCCAATCAGGAGCCGTGTAACACTCAGGCAGCCAATCAGGAGGTCTTTGACATTCAGCCAGCCAATCAGGAGACGTTTAACACTCAGCCAGCCAATCAGGAGGCATGTAACACTCAATCAGCCAATAAGGAGGCGTGTAACACTCAGCCAGCCAATCAGGAGGCGTGTAACACTCTACCAGCCAATAAGAAGGCGTGTCACACTCAGCCAGCCAATCAGAAGGTGTGTAACACTCAGGCAGCCAATCATGAGGCCTTTGACATTCAGCCAGCCAATAAGGAGGCGTGTCACACTCAGGCAGCCAATCAGGAGGCATGTCACACTCAGCGAGCCAATAAGGAGGCCTATCACACTCAGAAAGCCAATAGGGAGGTGTGTAACACTCAGGCAGCCAATCATGAGGCCTTTGACATTCAGCCAGCCAATAATGAGGCGTGTCACACTCAGGCAGCCAATCAGGAGGCATGTAACACTCTGCGAGCCAATAAATGGATGGTAAATGGACCTGTACTTGTATAGCGCCTTTCTAGTCTTCCGACCACTCAAAGCGCTTTTACACTACGTGCCACATTCACCCTTTCACACACATTCACTCAGTGATGGCAAAGTCCATCGAACAGAAACTAACATTCATACACACTCACACACCATGCACGGCATCGGGAGCAATTGGGGTTCAGTATCTTGCTCAAGGATACTTGACATGTGGCACCAGGAGCCGGGGATTGAACCCACAACCTTCCGACTGAGGAACGACCTGCTCTGCCTCTGAGCCACAGCCGCCCAATAAGGAGGCCTGTCACACTCAGAAAGCCAATCAGGAGGCGTGTAACACTCAGGAAGCAAATTAGGAGGCATGTAACACTCAGCCAGACAATCAGGAGGTGTGTAGCACTCAGGCAGCCAATCATGAGGCCTTTGACATTCAGCCAGTAAATCAGGAGGCGTTTAACACTCAGCCAGCCAATCAGGAGGCATGTAACACTCAGCTAGACAATCAGGAGGCGTGTAACACTCGGAAAGCCAATCAGGGGGCGTGTAACACTCAGCTAGACAATCAGGAAGCGTGTAACACTCAGAAAGCCAATCAGGGGGCGTGTAACACTCAGCCAGCCAATCAGAAGCCTGTAACACTCAGCCAGCCAATAAGGAGGCGTGTCACACTCAGCCAGCCAATCAGGAGGCGTGTAACACTCTGCTAGCCAATCAGGAGCCGTGTAACACTCAGCCAGCCAATCAGGAGGCGTGTAACACTCTGCTAGCCAATCTGGAGGCGTTTAACACTCAGACAGCCAATTGGGGGGTGTGTCACACTCAGCAAGCCTATCAGGAGGCATGTAACACTCAGCCAGCCAATAAGGAGGCATGTCACACTCAGCCAGCCAATCAGGAGGCGTGTCACACTCAGGAAGAAAATTAGGAGGCATGTAACACTCAGCTAGCCAATCAGGAGGCCTGTAACACTCAGCAAGCCAATAAGGGGGCGTGTAACACTCAGCTAGACAATCAGGAAGCGTGTAACACTCGGAAAGCCAATCAGGGGGCGTGTAAGACTCAGCCAGCCAATCAGGTGGCCTTTGACATTCAGCCAGCCAATCAGGGGGCGTTTAACACTCAGCCAGCCAATCAGGAGGCCTGTAACACTCTGCCAGCCAATAAGGAGGCGTGTCACACTCATCCAGCCAATCAGGAGCCGTGTAACACTCAGGCAGCAAATTAGGAGGGGTGTAACAGTCAGGTAGCCAATCAGGAAACCTTTGACACTCAGCCAGCGAATCAGAACGTGTGTAACACTCAGACAGCAAATCAGGGGTGTGTAACACTCAGCCAGCCGTCAGGAGGCGTTGAACACTCAGCCAGCCAATCAGAAAGCCTTGTGACACTCAGCCAGCGAATCACTACGTGTGTAACACTCAGACTGCCAAACAGGAGGCGTGTAACACTCAGCTACCAATCAGGAGGCGTGTAACACTCAGCAAGCCAATCAGGAGGCGTGTAACACTCAGCTAGCCAATCAGGAGGCGTGTAACAGACGGAAAGCCAATCAGGGGGCGTTTAACACTCAGACAGCCAATCAGGGGGTGTGTTACACTCAGCCAGCCAATCAGGAGGTGTGTAACAGACGGAAAGCCAATCAGGGGGCGTTTAACACTCAGACAGCCGATCAGGGGGTTGTGTTACACTCAGCCAGCCAATCAGGGGGTGTGTAGCACTCAGCCAGCCGTCAGGAGGCGTTGAACACTCAGCCAGCCAATCAGAAAGCCTTTGACAATCAGCCAGCGAATCACTACGTGTGTAACACTCAGACTGCCAAACAGGAGGCGTGTAACACTCAGCTACCAATCAGGAGGCGTGTAACACTCAGCAAGCCAATCAGGAGGCGTGTAACACTCAGCTAGCCAATCAGGAGGCGTGTAACAGTCGGAAAGCCAATCAGGGGGCGTTTAACACTCAGACAGCCAATCAGGGGGTTGTGTTACACTCAGCCAGCCAATCAGGAGGCGTGTAACACTCAGCCAGCCGTCAGGAGGCGTTTAACACTCAGCCAGCCAATCAGAAGGCCTTTGACACTCAGCAAGCGAATCACTACGTGTGTAACACTCAGCCAGCCAATCAGGTGGCGTGTAACACTCAGCTACCAATCTGGAGGTGTGTAACACTCAGCCAGCCAATCAGGAAGCCTTTGACACTCAGCCAGCGAATCACTATGTGTGTAACACGCAGCCAGCCAATCAGGAGGCGTGTCACACTCAGCCAGCCAATCAGGAGGTGTGTATCACTTAGGAAGCCAATCAGGAGGCTTGTAACACACAGCCAGCCAATCAGAAGGCTTGTAACACTCTGCCAGCCAATCAGGAGGCGTGTAACACTCAACCAGCCAATCAGGAGGCCTGTAACACTCAGCCAGCATATAAGGAGGCGTGTCACACTCATCCAGCCAATCAGAAGGCGCGTAACACTCAGACAGCCAATCAGGGGGTGTGTAACACTCAGCCAGACTATCAGGAGGCATGTAACACTCAGCCAGCCAATAAGGAGGCATGTCACACTCAGCCAGCCAATCAGGAGGCGTGTCACACTCAGGAAGAAAATTAGGAGGCATGTAACACTCAGCTAGCCAATCAGGAGGCCTGTAACACTCAGCAAGCCAATAAGGGGGCGTGTAACACTCAGCTAGACAATCAGGAAGCGTGTAACACTCGGAAAGCCAATCAGGGAGCGTGTAAGACTCAGCCAGCCAATCAGGTGGCCTTTGACATTCAGCCAGCCAATCAGGGGGCATTTAACACTCAGACAGCCAATCAGGGGGTTGTGTTACATTCAGCCAGCCAATCAGGAGGTGTGTAACACTCAGCCAGCCAATCAGGAGGCCTATAACACTCTGCCAGCCAATAAGGAGGCGTGTCACACTCATCCAGCCAATCAGGAGCCGTGTAACACTCAGGCAGCCAATTAGGAGGGGTGTAACAGTCAGGTAGCCAATCAGGAAGCCTTTGACACTCAGCCAGCGAATCAGAACGTGTGTAACACTCAGACAGCAAATCAGGGGGTGTGTAGCACTCAGACAGCCGTCAGGAGGCGTTGAACACTCAGCCAGCCAATCAGAAAGCCTTTGACACTCAGCCAGCGAATCACTACGTGTGTAACACTCAGACTGCCAATCAGGAGGCGTGTAACACTCAGCTACCAATCAGGAGACGTGTAACACTCAGCAAGCCAATCAGGAGGCGTGTAACACTCAGCTAGCCAATCAGGAGGCGTGTCACACTCAGCCAGCCGTCAGGAGGCGTTTAACACTCAGCCAGCCAATCAGAAAGCCTTTGACACTCAGCCAGCGACTTTGTGTAAAACTCAAAGTGGAACACACTACCAATCAGGAGGCGTGTAACACTCAGCAGCCAATCAGGAGGCGTGTAACACTCAGCCACCAATCAGGAGCGTGTACACTCAGCCCCCCCGAGCGTTTAACACTCAGCCAGCCAATCAGAAAGCCTTTGACACTCAGCCAGCGAATCACTACGTTTGTAAAACTCAGCCAGCCAATCAGGAGGCATGTAACACTCAGCTACCAATCAGGAGGCGTGTAACACTCAGCAAGCCAATCAGGAGGCGTGTAACACTCAGCTAGCCAATCAGGAGGCGTGTAACACTCGGAAAGCCAATCAGGGGGCGTTTAACCCTAACCCAGCAAATCAGGAGGCGTGTAACACTCTGCTAGCCAATCTGGAGGCGTGTAATACTCAGCTACCAATCAGGAGGCGTGTAACACTCAGCTAGACAATCAGGAAGCGTGTAACACTCGGAAAGCCAATCAGGGGGCGTGTAAGACTCAGCCAGCCAATCAGGCCTGTAACACTCAGCCAGCCAATAAGGAGGCGTGTCACACTCAGCCAGCCAGTCAGGAGCCGTGTAACACTCAGCCAGCCTATCAGGAGGCGTGTAACACTCAGCCAGCCAATCAGAAGGCCTGTAACACTCAGCTAGCCAATAAGGAGGCGTGTAACACTCAGCCAGCCAATCAGGAGCCGTGTAACACTCAGCCAGCCAATCTGGAGGCGTGTAACACTCAGACAGCCAATCGGGGGGTGTGTCACACTCAGCAAGCCTATCAGGAGGCATGTAACACACAGCCAGCCAATAAGGAGGCATGTCACACTCAGCCAGCCAATCAGGAGGCGTGTCACACTCACAAAGAAAATTAGGAGGCACGTAACACTCAGTTAGCCAATCAGGAGGCCTGTAACACTCAGCAAGCCAATAAGGAGGCGTGTCAAACTCAGCCAGCCAATCAGGAGCCGTGTAACACTCAGGCAGCCAATCAGGTGGCCTTTGACATTCAGCCAGCCAATCAGGAGACGTTTAACACTCAGCCAGCCAATCAGGAGGCCTGTAACACTCAGCCAGCCAATAAGGAGGCGTCTCACACTCAGGCAGCCAATAAGGAGGTGTGTCACATTCAGCCAGCCAATTAGGAGGTGTGTAACACTCAGCCAGCCAATAAGGAGGCGTGTAACACTCAGCCAGCCAAACAGGAGCCGTGTTACACTCAGGCAGCCAATCAGGAGGCATGTAACAATCAGCCAGCCAATAAGGAGACATGTCACACTCAGCCAGCCAATCAGGAGGCGTGTAACACTTAGACAGCCAATCAGGGGCGTGAAACCCTCAGCCAGCCAATCAGGAGGCCTGTAACACGCAGCCAGCCAATAAGGAGGCGTGTCAAACTCAGCCAGCCAATCAGGAGCCGTGTAACACTCAGGCAGCCAATCAGGAGGTCTTTGACATTCAGCCAGCCAATCAGGAGACGTTTAACACTCAGCCAGCCAATCAGGAGGCATGTAACACTCAATCAGCCAATAAGGAGGCGTGTAACACTCAGCCAGCCAATCAGGAGGCGTGTAACACTCTACCAGCCAATAAGAAGGCGTGTCACACTCAGCCAGCCAATCAGAAGGTGTGTAACACTCAGGCAGCCAATCATGAGGCCTTTGACATTCAGCCAGCCAATAAGGAGGCGTGTCACACTCAGGCAGCCAATCAGGAGGCATGTCACACTCAGCGAGCCAATAAGGAGGCCTATCACACTCAGAAAGCCAATAGGGAGGTGTGTAACACTCAGGCAGCCAATCATGAGGCCTTTGACATTCAGCCAGCCAATAATGAGGCGTGTCACACTCAGGCAGCCAATCAGGAGGCATGTAACACTCTGCGAGCCAATAAATGGATGGTAAATGGACCTGTACTTGTATAGCGCCTTTCTAGTCTTCCGACCACTCAAAGCGCTTTTACACTACGTGCCACATTCACCCTTTCACACACATTCACTCAGTGATGGCAAAGTCCATCGAACAGAAACTAACATTCATACACACTCACACACCGATGCACGGCATCGGGAGCAATTCGGGGTTCAGTATCTTGCTCAAGGATACTTCGACATGTGGCACCAGGAGCCGGGGATTGAACCCACAACCTTCCGACTGAGGAACGACCTGCTCTGCCTCTGAGCCACAGCCGCCCAATAAGGAGGCCTGTCACACTCAGAAAGCCAATCAGGAGGCGTGTAACACTCAGGAAGCAAATTAGGAGGCATGTAACACTCAGCCAGACAATCAGGAGGTGTGTAGCACTCAGGCAGCCAATCATGAGGCCTTTGACATTCAGCCAGTAAATCAGGAGGCGTTTAACACTCAGCCAGCCAATCAGGAGGCATGTAACACTCAGCTAGACAATCAGGAAGCGTGTAACACTCGGAAAGCCAATCAGGGGGCGTGTAACACTCAGCTAGACAATCAGGAAGCGTGTAACACTCGGAAAGCCAATCAGGGGGCGTGTAACACTCAGCCAGCCAATCAGGCCTGTAACACTCAGCCAGCCAATAAGGAGGCGTGTCACACTCAGCCAGCCAATCAGGAGGCGTGTAACACTCTGCTAGCCAATCAGGAGCCGTGTAACACTCAGCCAGCCAATCAGGAGGCGTGTAACACTCTGCTAGCCAATCTGGAGGCGTTTAACACTCAGACAGCCAATTGGGGGGTGTGTCACACTCAGCAAGCCTATCAGGAGGCATGTAACACACAGCCAGCCAATAAGGAGGCATGTCACACTCAGCCAGCCAATCAGGAGGCGTGTCACACTCAGGAAGAAAATTAGGAGGCATGTAACACTCAGCTAGCCAATCAGGAGGCCTGTAACACTCAGCAAGCCAATAAGGGGGCGTGTAACACTCAGCTAGACAATCAGGAAGCGTGTAACACTCGGAAAGCCAATCAGGGGGCGTGTAAGACTCAGCCAGCCAATCAGGTGGCCTTTGACATTCAGCCAGCCAATCAGGGGGCGTTTAACACTCAGACAGCCAATCAGGGGGTTGTGTTACATTCAGCCAGCCAATCAGGAGGTGTGTAACACTCAGCCAGCCAATCAGGAGGCCTATAACACTCTGCCAGCCAATAAGGAGGCGTGTCACACTCATCCAGCCAATCAGGAGCCGTGTAACACTCAGGCAGCCAATTAGGAGGGGTGTAACAGTCAGGTAGCCAATCAGGAAGCCTTTGACACTCAGCCAGCGAATCAGAACGTGTGTAACACTCAGACAGCAAATCAGGGGGTGTGTAGCACTCAGCCAGCCGTCAGGAGGCGTTGAACACTCAGCCAGCCAATCAGAAAGCCTTTGACACTCAGCCAGCGAATCACTACGTGTGTAACACTCAGACTGCCAATCAGGAGGCGTGTAACACTCAGCTACCAATCAGGAGACGTGTAACACTCAGCAAGCCAATCAGGAGGCGTGTAACACTCAGCTAGCCAAGCAGGAGGCGTGTAACAGACGGAAAGCCAATCAGGGGGCGTTTAACACTCAGACAGCCGATCAGGGGGTTGTGTTACACTCAGCCAGCCAATCAGGAGGCGTGTAACACTCAGCCAGCCGTCAGGAGGCGTTTAACACTCAGCCAGCCAATCAGAAAGCCTTTGACACTCAGCCAGCGAATCACTACGTGTGTAAAACTCAGCCAGCCAATCAGGAGGCATGTAACATTCAGCTACCAATCAGGAGGCGTGTAACACTCAGCAAGCCAATCAGGAGGCGTGTAACACTCAGCCAGCCAATCAGGAGGCGTGTAACACTCAGCTAGCCAATCAGGAGGTGTGTAACACTCGGAAAGCCAATCAGGGGGCGTTTAACACTCAGACAGCCAATCAGGGGGTTGTGTTACATTCAGCCAGCCAATCAGGAGGTGTGTAACACTCAGCCAGCCAATCAGGAGGCCTGTAACACTCTGCCAGCCAATAAGGAGGCGTGTCACACTCATCCAGCCAATCAGGAGCCGTGTAACACTCAGGCAGCCAATTAGGAAGCCTTTGACACTCAGCCAGCGAATCAGAACGTGTGTAACACTCAGACAGCAAATCAGGGGGTGTGTAGCACTCAGCCAGCCGTCAGGAGGCGTTGAACACTCAGCCAGCCAATCAGAAAGCCTTTGACACTCAGCCAGCGAATCACTACGTGTGTAACACTCAGACTGCCAATCAGGAGGCGTGTAACACTCAGCTACCAATCAGGAGGCGTGTAACACTCAGCAAGCCAATCAGGAGGCGTGTAACACTCAGCTAGCCAATCAGGAGGCGTGTAACAGTCGGAAAGCCAATCAGGGGGCGTTTAACACTCAGACAGCCAATCAGGGGGTTGTGTTACACTCAGCCAGCCAATCAGGAGGCGTGTAACACTCAGCCAGCCAATCAGAAGGCCTGTAACACTCAGCTAGCCAATAAGGAGGCGTGTCACACTCAGCCAGCCAATCAGGAGCCGTGTAACACTCAGCCAGCCAATCAGGAGGCCTGTAACACTCAGCTAGCCAATCGGGGGGTGTGTCACACTCAGCAAGCCTATCAGGAGGCATGTAACACACACCCAGCCAATAAGGAGGCATGTCACACTCAGCCAGCCAATCAGGAGGCGTGTCACACTCACAAAGAAAATTAGGAGGCACGTAACACTCAGTTAGCCAATCAGGAGGCCTGTAACACTCAGCAAGCCAATAAGGAGGCATGTCAAACTCAGCCAGCCAATCAGGAGCCGTGTAACACTCAGGCAGCCAATCAGGTGGCCTTTGACATTCAGCCAGCCAATCAGGAGACGTTTAACACTCAGCCAGCCAATCAGGAGGCCTGTAACACTCAGCCAGCCAATAAGGAGGCGTCTCACACTCAGGCAGCCAATAAGGAGGTGTGTCACATTCAGCCAGCCAATTAGGAGGGGTGAAACACTCAGCCAGCCAATCAGAAGGCGTGTAACACTCAGCCAGCCAATCAGGAGGCATGTAACAATCAGCCTGCCAATAAGCAGACATGTCACACTCAGCAAGCCAATCAGGAGGCGTGTAACACTCAGCTAGCCAATCAGGAGGTGTGTAACACTCGGAAAGCCAATCAGGGGGCGTTTAACACTCAGACAGCCAATCAGGGGGTTGTGTTACATTCAGCCAGCCAATCAGGAGGTGTGTAACACTCAGCCAGCCAATTAGGAGGCCTGTAACACTCTGCCAGCCAATAAGGAGGCGTGTCACACTCATCCAGCCAATCAGGAGCCGTGTAACACTCAGGCAGCCAATTAGGAAGCCTTTGACACTCAGCCAGCGAATCAGAACGTGTGTAACACTCAGACAGCAAATCAGGGGGTGTGTAGCACTCAGCCAGCCGTCAGGAGGCGTTGAACACTCAGCCAGCCAATCAGAAAGCCTTTGACACTCAGCCAGCGAATCACTACGTGTGTAACACTCAGACTGCCAATCAGGAGGCGTGTAACACTCAGCAAGCCAATCAGGAGGCGTGTAACACTCAGCCAGCCAATCAGGAAGCGTGTAACACTCAGCTAGCCAATCAGGAGGTGTGTCACACTCAGCCAGCCGTCAGGAGGCGTTTAACACTCAGCCAGCCAATCAGAAAGCCTTTGACACTCAGCCAGCGAATCAGTACGTGTGTAAAACTCAGCCAGCCAATCAGGAAGCATGTAACACTCAGCAAGCCAATCAGGAGGCGTGTAACACTCAGCTAGCCAATCAGGAGGCGTGTAACACTCGGAAAGCCAATCAGGGGGCGTTTAACACTCAGCCAGCCAATCAGGAGGCGTGTAACTCTCAGCCAGCCAAAAGGAGGCATGTCACACTCAGCCAGCCTATCAGGAGGCGTGTAACACTCAGCCAGCCAATCAGGAGGCACTTCACACTCAGCCAGCCAATCAGGAGGCGTGTCACACTCAGGAAGAAAATTAGGAGGCATGTAACACTCAGCTAGCCAATCAGGAGGCCTGTAACACTCAGCAAGCCAATAAGGAGGCGTGTCACACTCAGGAAGCCAATAAGGAGGCATGTCACACTCAGGCAGCCAATAAGGAGGCGTGTCACATTCAGGCAGACAATTAGGAGGGGTGTAACAGTCAAGTAGCCAATCAGAAAGCCTTTGACACTCAGCCAGCGAATCAGAACGTGTGTAACACTCAGCCAGCCAATCAGGAGGCATGTAACACTCAGCTACCAATCAGGAGGCGTGTAACACTCAGCTAGCCAATCAGGAAGCGTGTAACACTCGGAAAACCAATCAGGGGGCGTTTAAAACTCAGCCAGCCAATCAGAAGGCGTGTAACACTCAGACAGCCAATCAGGGGGTGTGTAACACTCAGCCAGACTATCAGGAGGCATGTAAAACTCAGCCAGCCAATAAGGAGGTGTGTCAAACTCAGCCAGCCAATCAGGAGCCGTGTAACACTCAGGCAACCAATCAGGAGGCCTTTGACATTCAGCCAGCGAATTAGGAGGCGTGTAACACTCTGCTAGCCAATCAGGAGGCGTGTAAAACTCAGCCAGCGATTCAGAAGGCCTGTAACACTCAGCCAGCATATAAGGAGGCGTGTCAAACTCATCCAGCCAATCAGGAGCTGTGTAACACTCAGGCATCCAATCAGGAGGCCTTTGACATTCAGCCAGCCAATCATGAGGCGTGTAACACTCTGCTAGCCAATCTGGAGGCGTGTAACACTCAGCCAGCCAATCAGGAGGCGTGTCACAGTCAGCCAGCTAATCAGGGGGCGTGAAACACTCAGCTAGCCAATCAGGAGGAATGTAAAACTCAGCCAGCAAATCAGGGGGCGTGTAACACTCAGCCAGCCAATCAGGAGGCATGTAACACTCTGCTAGCCAATCTGGAGGCGTGTAACACTCAGCTACCAATCAGGAGGCGTGTAACACTCAGCTAGCCAATCAGGAAGTGTGTAACACTCCGAAAGCCAATCAGGGGGCGTGTAACACTCAGCCAGCCAATCAGGAGGCCTGTAACACTCAGCCAGCCAATAAGGAGGCGTGTCACACTCAGCCAGCAAATCAGGAGCCGTGTAACACTCAGGCAGCCAATCAGGAAGCCTTTGACACTCAGCCAGCGAACCACTATGTGTGTAACACTCAGCCAGCCAATCAGGAGGCGTGTCACACTCAGCCAGCCAATCAGGAGGTGTGTATCACTTAGGAAGCCAATCAGGAGGCTTGTAACACACAGCCAGCCAATCAGATGGCTTGTAACACTCTGCCAGCCAATCAGGAGGCGTGTAACACTCTGCTAGCAAATCAGGAGACGTGTAAAACTCAGCCAGCTAATCAGGGGGCGTGTAAAACTCAGCCAGCAAATCAGGAGGCCTGTAACACTCTGCTAGCCAATCTGGAGGCGTGTAACACTCAGCCAGCCAATCAGGAGGCGTGTCACAATCAGCCAGCTAATCAGGGGGCGTGTAACACTCAGCTAGCCAATCAGGAGGCTTGTAAAACTCAGCAAGCAAATCAGGGGGCGTGTAACACTCAGCCAGCCAATCAGGAGGCGTGTAACACTCTGCTAGCCAATCTGGAGGCGTGTAACAGTCAGACAGCCAATCAGGGGGTGTGTAAAACTCAGCCAGCCTATCAGGAGGCGTGTAACACTCAGCCAGCCAATCAGAAGGCCAGTAACACTAAGCCAGCCAATAAGGAGGCGTGTCACACTCAGCCAGCCAATTAGGAGGCGTGTAACACTCTGCCAGCCAATCAGGAGGCGTGTCACAGTCAGCCAGCTAATCAGGGGGTGTGTAACACTCAGCTAGCCAATCAGGAGGCGTGTAAAACTCAGCCAGCCAATCAGAAGGCCAGTAACACTAAGCTAGCCAATAAGGAGGCGTGTCACACTCAGCCAGCCAATCAGGAGCCGTGTAACACTCAGCCAGCCAATCAGGAGGCCTGTGACATTCAGCCAGCCAATCAGGAGGCGTGTAACACTCTGCCAGCCAATCAGGAGGCGTGTCACAGTCAGCCAGCTAATCAGGGGGTGTGTAACACTCAGCTAGCCAATCAGGAGGCGTGTAAAACTCAGCCAGCCAATCAAGAGGCCTGTAACACTCAGCCAGCATATAAGGAGGCGTGTCACACTCATCCAGCCAATCAGGAGCCGTGTAACACTCAGGCAGCCAATCAGGAAGCCTTTGACACTCAGCCAGCGAATCACTATGTGTGTAACACTCAGCCAGCCAATCAGGAGGTGTGTATCACTTAGGAAGCCAATCAGGAGGCTTGTAACACACAGCCAGCCAATCAGAAGGCTTGTAGCACTCTGCCAGCCAATCAGGAGGCGTGTAACACTCAGCCAGCCAATCAGGAGGCGTATAACACTCTGCTAGCAAATCAGGAGGCGTGTAAAACTCAGCCAGCTAATCAGGGGGCGTGTAAAACTCAGCCAGCCAATCAGGAGGCCTGTAACACTCTGCTAGCCAATCTGGAGGCGTGTAACACTCAGCCAGCCAATCAGGAGGCGTGTCACAATCAGCCAGCTAATCAGGGGGCGTGTAACACTCAGCTAGCCAATCAGGAGGCTTGTAAAACTCAGCCAGCAAATCAGGGTGCGTGTAACACTCAGCCAGCCAATCTGGAGGCATGTTACACTCAGACAGCAATCAGGGTGTGTAAAACTCAGCCAGCCTATCAGGAGGCGTGTAACACTCTGCTAGCCAATCTGGAGGCGTATAACACTCAGCCAGCAAATCAGGAGCGTGTCACAGTCAGCCAGCTAATCAGGGGTTGTGTAACACTCAGCTAGCCAATCAGGAGGCATGTAAAACTCAGCCAGCAAATCAGGGGCTGTAACACTCAGACAGCCAATCAGGAGGCCTGTAACACTCAGCCAGCATATAAGGAGGCGTGTCACACTCATCCAGCCAATCTGGAGGCGTGTAACAGTCAGACAGCCAATCAGGGGGTGTGTAAAACTCAGCCAGCCTATCAGGAGGCGTGTAACACTCAGCCAGCCAATCAGAAGGCCAGTAACACTAAGCCAGCCAATAAGGAGGCGTGTCACACTCAGCCAGCCAATTAGGAGGCGTGTAACACTCTGCCAGCCAATCAGGAGGCGTGTCACAGTCAGCCAGCTAATCAGGGGGTGTGTAACACTCAGCTAGCCAATCAGGAGGCGTGTAAAACTCAGCCAGCCAATCAGAAGGCCAGTAACACTAAGCTAGCCAATAAGGAGGCGTGTCACACTCAGCCAGCCAATCAGGAGCCGTGTAACACTCAGGCAGCCAATCAGGAGGCCTTTGACATTCAGCCAGCCAATTAGGAGGCGTGTAACACTCTGCCAGCCAATCAGGAGGCGTGTCACAGTCAGCCAGCTAATCAGGGGGTGTGTAACACTCAGCTAGCCAATCAGGAGGCGTGTAAAACTCAGCCAGCCAATCAAGAGGCCTGTAACACTCAGCCAGCATATAAGGAGGCGTGTCACACTCATCCAGCCAATCAGGAGCCGTGTAACACTCAGGCAGCCAATCAGGAAGCCTTTGACACTCAGCCAGCGAATCACTATGTGTGTAACACTCAGCCAGCCAATCAGGAGGTGTGTATCACTTAGGAAGCCAATCAGGAGGCTTGTAACACACAGCCAGCCAATCAGAAGGCTTGTAGCACTCTGCCAGCCAATCAGGAGGCGTGTAACACTCAGCCAGCCAATCAGGAGGCGTATAACACTCTGCTAGCAAATCAGGAGGCGTGTAAAACTCAGCCAGCTAATCAGGGGGCGTGTAAAACTCAGCCAGCCAATCAGGAGGCCTGTAACACTCTGCTAGCCAATCTGGAGGCGTGTAACACTCAGCCAGCCAATCAGGAGGCGTGTCACAATCAGCCAGCTAATCAGGGGGCGTGTAACACTCAGCTAGCCAATCAGGAGGCTTGTAAAACTCAGCCAGCAAATCAGGGTGCGTGTAACACTCAGCCAGCCAATCTGGAGGCATGTTACACTCAGACAGCCAATCAGGGGGTGTGTAAAACTCAGCCAGCCTATCAGGAGGCGTGTAACACTCTGCTAGCCAATCTGGAGGCGTATAACACTCAGCCAGCAAATCAGGAGGCGTGTCACAGTCAGCCAGCTAATCAGGGGTTGTGTAACACTCAGCTAGCCAATCAGGAGGCATGTAAAACTCAGCCAGCAAATCAGGGGGCGTGTAACACTCAGACAGCCAATCAGGAGGCCTGTAACACTCAGCCAGCATATAAGGAGGCGTGTCACACTCATCCAGCCAATCAGGAGCCGTGTAACACTCAGGCAGCCAATCAGGAAGTCTTTGACACTCAGCCAGCCAATAAGGAGGCGTGTCACACTCAGCCAGCCAATCAGGAGCCGTGTAACACTCAGGCAGCCAATCAGGAGGCTTTTGACATTCAGCGAGCCAATTAGGAGGCGTGTAACACTCTGCTAGCCAATCTGGAGGCGTGTAACATTCAGCCAGCCAATCAGGAGGCGTGTCACAGTCAGCCAGCCAATTAGGAGGCGTGTAACACTCTGCTAGCCAATCTGGAGGCGTGTCACACTCATCCAGCCAATCATGAGCTGTGTAACACTCAGGCAGCCAATCAGGAGGCCTTTGACATTCAGCCAGCCAATCAGGAGGCGTGTAACACTCTGCTAGCCAATCTGGAGGCGTGTAACACTCAGCTAGCCAATCAGGAAGCGTGTAACACTCGGAAAGCCAATCAGGGGGCGTGTAACACTCAGCCAGCCAATCAGGAGGCCTGTAACGCTCAGCCATCCAATAAGGAGGCGTGTCACACTCAGCCAGTCAATCAGGAGCCGTGTAACACTCAGGCAGCCAATCAGGAAGCCTTTGACACTCAGCCAGCGAATCACTATGTGTGTAACACTCAGCCAGCCAATCAGGAGGCGTGTCACACTCAGCCAGCCAATCAGGAGGTGTGTATCACTTAGGAAGCCAATAAGGAGGCTTGTAACACACAGCCAGCCAATCAGAAGGCTTGTAACACTCTGCCAGCCAATCAGGAGGCGTGTAACACTCAGCCAGCCAATCAGGAGGCATTTAACACTCAGCCAGCCAATCAGGAGGCATGTAACACTCAGCGACCCAATAAGGAGGCCTATCACAGTCAGAAAGCCAATCAGAAGGCGTGCAACACTCAGGAAGCAAATTAGTAGGCATGTAAAACTCAGCTAGCCAATCAGGAGGCGTGTAACACTCAGACAGCCAATCAGGAGGCCTTTGACATTCAGCCAGCCAATCAGGAGACGTTTAACACTAAGCTGGCCAATCAGGAGGCCTGTAACACTCAGCCAGCCAATAAGGAGGCTTGTCACACTCAGGCAGCCAATAAGGAGGCTTGTCACATTCAGGCAGCCAATTAGGAGGGGTGTAACAGTCAGGTAGCCAATCAGGAAGCCTTTGACACTCAGCCAGCGAATCAGAACGTGTGCAACACTCAGACAGCCAATCAGGGGGTGTGTAACACTCAGCCAGCAAATCAGGAGGCGTGTAACACTCAGCCAGCCAATCAGGAGGCCTGTAACACTCTGCCAACCAATAAGGAGGCGTGTCATACTCAGCCAGCCAATCAGGAGGTGTGTAACACTCAGGCAGCCAATCATGAGGCCTTTGACATTCAGCCAGCCAATCATGAGGCATGTAAAACTCAACCAGCAAATCAGGGGGCGTGTAACACTCAGCCAGCCAATCAGGAGGCCTGTAACACTCAGCCAGCCAATAAGGAGGCGTGTCACACTCAGCCAGCCAATCAGGAGCCGTGTAACACTCAGGCAGCCAATCAGGAGGCCTTTGACATTCAGCCAGCCAATCAGGAGGCGTGTAACACTCTGCTAGCCAATCTGGATGCCTGTAACACTCAGCCAGCCAATAAGGAGGCGTGTCACACTCAGCCAGTTAATCAGGGGGCGTGTAACACTCAGCTAGCCAATCAGGAGACATGTAAAACTCAGCCAGCAAATCAGGGGGCGTGTAACACTCAGCCAGCCAATCAGGAGTCGGTAGTACTCTGCTAGTCAATCTGGAGGCATGTAAAACTCAGCCAGCAAATCAGGGGGCGTGTAACACTCAGCCAGCCAATCAGGAGGCGTGTATCACTCTGCTAGCCAATCTGGAGGCGTGTAACACTCAGCCAGCCAATCAGGAGGCGTGTCACACTCAGGAAGCAAATTAGGAGGCATGTAACACTCAGCCAGCCAATCAGGGGGCGTGTAAACTCAGCCAGCCTATCAGGAGGCGTGTAACACTCTGCTAGCCAATCTGGAGGCGTGTAACACTCAGCCAGCCAATCAGGAGGCGTGTCACACTCAGGAAGCCAATCAGGAGGCCTGTAACACTCAGCCAGCCAATAAGGAGGCGTGTCACACTCAGGCAGCCAATAAGGAGGCGTGTCACATTCAGGCAGCCAATTAGAAGGGGTGTAACAGTCAGGTAGCCAATCAGGAAGCCTTTGACACTCAGCCAGCGAATCAGAACGTGTGTAACACTCAGCCAGCCAATCAGGAGGCGTGTAACACTCAGCTACCAATCAGGAGGCGTGTAACACTCAGCAAGCCAATCAGGAGGCGTGTAACACTCAGCTAGCCAATCAGGAGGCGTGTAACACTCGGAAAGCCAATCAGGGGGCGTTTAACACTCAGACAGCCAATCAGGGGATGTGTTACACTCAGCCAGCCAATCAGGAGGCGTGTAACACTCAGCCAGCCAATCAGGAGGCCTGTAACACTCTGCCAGCCAATAAGGAGGCGTCTCACACTCAGCCAGCCAATCAGGAGGTGTGTAACACTCAGGCAGCCCATCATGAGGCCTTTGACATTCAGCCAGCCAATCAGGAGGCGTTTAACACTCAGCCAGCCAATCAGGAGGCATGTAACACTCAGCGAGCCAATAAGGAGGCCTATCACACTCAGAAAGCCAATCAGGGGGCGTGTAACACTCAGCCAGCCAATCAGGAAGCGTGTAACACTCAGGCAGCCATTCAGGAGGCCTTTGACACTTAGCCAACCAATCAGAAGGCGTGTAACACTCAGCCAGCCAATAAAGTCCTCACAATATGAAAGTTCTTTGTAGTTGCTTAAATATATGCACGCTGTTATTTATGTTGTATTTTCATGAATAAAAAAGTTTCAAAAGTATGCCGCCTTCCTGTTTTTTCACAAATTGCACACTGTATATAACTATAATTGATCGTACAGAAGAAATAATCACCATCTTATGTAGTTTATACATTGTTTTTACATGTTAATTAATGTACTTACCAGAAAGTCTACGAAAGATTGCAAGGGCACACCATGCAGAAAGGTAAATCGTCCAGAAATGGCCGCCGCTCTTTCCTTGCCGAGTGTTACTGCGCAGTGCGCATATGACAGGTGGACGGAAAACGTGTTGGGAAAAACTTAATTTTTTTTTTAAAACTGTGTTGATTAAATTTTATTAAACAATTTTGAATATTCCGAAAACTTTTCTTACTGTTAAGATGTAATGTAACTCTCTTCTTTTTATTACTAAAAATGAATTTATTTAGTATTTTCAACATAAATACATTACTTAAGGTGTACTACATTAATTTTCCTTTCTTTGACTGTAAGAAGCTCATTTGGCACACTTAGGTGGAGAAACACCAAAATCCAACAGACTTTAATGTGAAAAAGAAAAAAGCCAGAATAACATGGGAAGCACAAATAACTCACTTTTTATAGTTTTGTGCATTACAGCTAAACTAAGTGAGAAAGCCACACCAAAAAACTCTATAAAGTACAATTCACCGCTGTGAGGCTTCCTGAGGTGGAAACTGGCATGTGCATCTGAAAATGAAAAAAGCAAAAATTACAAAAAATCGTAACTGCAGTTGGAACCCAGAAAACCGCTTTATAATGTACAAGTCACCGCTGTGAAGCTTCCTGAGGTGGAAACTGGCAGATAGGTGCTTCTGGAAGAGAATGGCAGCTTGTGTGAAAATGCTTCTTTTCTCAGCCTGATAAGCTCATTCGGCACACTTAGGTGGAAAAACACAAAAGTCCCACAGAATTGCATGGGAAAAAAGAAAAAGCCAGAATTACATGGGAAACACAAAAAATTCACTTTTAATAGTTTTGTGCATTACAGCCAAACTAAGTGAGAGAGCGACACCAAACCACTTCATCCATCATTTGAATTATGCCACTGTGAAACTTTGAAAGTCCAGAATGAATTATTCTGTGGTCAAGTGTGCCCTCCTTTGTCGAAAAAGCGTAACTGCATTTTGAACACAGAAAACCACTCTATAATGTACAACTCGCCGCTGTGAAGCTTCCTGATGTGGAAACTGGCAGATAGGTGCTTCTGGAATAGAATGACAGCTTGTGTGAAAAAGCTTGTTTTCTCAGCCTGAGAAGCTCATTCGGCACACTTTGGTGTTTCACATGCAATTCTGTTGGGCTTTGGTGTTTTTCTACCTAAGTTCCACAAAATTGCATGATTTCTCTATAATGGTAGATAGTCGCTTCTGGAAGAGAATGGCAGCTTGTGTGAAAAAGCTTGTTTTCTCAGCCTGAGAAGCTCATTCGGCACACTTAGCTGGAAAAACACCAAACGACTTGTACATTACAGTGTGGTTTTTTTTCTGTGTTCAAAATGCAGTTACGCTTTTTCGGCAAAAGAGGGAAGACTTGACCACAGAATAATTCATTCTGGATTTGTAAAGCTTCACAGTGGCATACTTGAAGTGATGGATGAAGTGGTTTGGTGTGGCTCTCTCACTTAGTTTGGCTGTAATGGACAAAACTATTAAAAGTGACTTTTTTGCGTTTCCCATGTAATTCTGGCTTTTTCTTGTTTCACTTGCAATTCTGTGGGACTTTGGTGTTTTTCCACTTAAGTGTGCCGAATGAGCTTCTCAGGCTGAGAAAACAAGCTTTTTCACACAAGCTGCCATTCTCTTCCAGAAGTACATATCTGCCAGTTTCCACCTCAGGAAGCTTCACAGCAGCGACTTGTACATTATAGAGTGGTTTGGTGTTGCTCCTTCACTTAGTTTGGCTGTAATGCACAAAACTATTAAAAGTGACTTTTTTGCGTTTCCCATGTAATTCTGGCTTTTTCTTGTTTCACATGCAATTCTGTGGGACTTTGGTGTTTTTCCACCTAAGTGTGCCGAATGAGCTTCTCAGTCTGAGAAAACAAGCTTTTTCACACGAGCTGCCATTCTCTTCCAGAAGCACATATCTGCCAGTTTCCACCTCAGGAAGCATCACAGCAGCGACTTGTACATTATAGAGTGGTTTGGTGTGGCTCTGTCACTTAGTTTGGCTGTAATGCACAAAACTATTAAAAGTGACTTTTCTGCGTTTCCCATGTAATTCTGGCTTTTTCTTGTTTCACATGCAATTCTGTGGGACTTTGGTGTTTTTCCACCTAAGTGTGCCGAATGAGCTTCTCAGTCTGAGAAAACAAGCTTTTTCACACAAGCTGCCATTCTCTTCCAGAAGTACATATCTCCCAGTTTCCACCTCAGGAAGCTTCACAGCAGCGACTTGTACATTATAGAGTGGTTTGGTGTTGCTCCCTCACTTAGTTTGGCTGTAATGCACAAAACTATTAAAAGTGACTTTTTGCGTTTCCCATGTAATTCTGGCTTTTTCTTGTTTCACATGCAATTCTGTGGGACTTTGGTGTTTTTCCACCTAAGTGTGCCGAATGAGCTTCTCAGTCTGAGAAAACAAGCTTTTTCACACAAGCTGCCATTCTCTTCCAGAAGCACATATCTGCCAGTTTTCCACCTCAGGAAGCTTCACAGCGGCGACTTGTACATTATAGAGTTGTTTGGTGTGGCTCTGTCACTTAGTTTGGCTGTAATGCACAAAACTATTAAAAGTTACTTTTTTGCGTTTCCCATGTAATTCTGGCTTTTTCTTTTTTCCCATGCAATTCTGTGGGACTTTGGTGTTTTTCCACCTAAGTGTGCCGAATGAGCTTCCAGGTCTGAAAAAACAAGCTTTTTCACAAAAGCTGCCATTCTCTTCCAGAAGCACCTATCTGCCAGTTTCCACCTCAGGAAGCTTCACAGCGGCGACTTGTACATTATAGAGTGATTTGGTGTTGCTCCCTCACTTAGTTTGGCTGTAATGAACAAAACTATTAAAAGTGACTTTTTTGCATTTCCCATGTAATTCTGGCTTTTTCTTGTTTCACATGCAATTCTGTGGGACTTTGGTGTTTTTCCACCTAAGTGTGCCGAATGAGCTTCCAGGTCTGAAAAAACAAGCTTTTTCACAAAAGCTGCCATTCTCTTCCAGAAGCACCTATCTGCCAGTTTCCACCTCAGGAAGCTTCACAGCGGCGACTTGTACATTATAGAGTGATTTGGTGTTGCTCCCTCACTTAGTTTGGCTGTAATGAACAAAACTATTAAAAGTGACTTTTTTGCATTTCCCATGTAATTCTGGCTTTTTCTTGTTTCACATGCAATTCTGTGGGACTTTGGTGTTTTTCCACCTAAGTGTGCCGAATGAGCTTCTCAGTCTGAGAAAACAAGCTTTTTCACACAAGCTGCCATTCTCTTCCAGAAGCACCTATCTGCCAGTTTCCACCTCAGGAAGCTTCACAGCGGCGACTTGTACATTATAGAGTGGTTTTAGGTGTTCCAACTGAAGTTACACTTTTTCGACATAAGAGGGCACACTTGACCACAGAATAATTCATTCTGGACTTGCAAAGCTTCACAATGGCATAATGAAATTGATGCATGAAGTGGTTTGGTGTGGCTCTCTCACATAGTTCAGCTGTAATGGACAAAACTATTAAAAGTGACTTTTCTGCGTTTCCCATGTAATTCTGGCTTTTTGCGTTTCCCATGTAATTCTGGCTTTTTGCTGTTTCACATGCAATTCTGTGTGACTTTGGTATTTTTCCACCTAAGTGTTCCGAATGAGCTTCTCAGGCTGAGAAAACAAGCTTTTTCACACAAGCTGCCATTCTCTTCTGGAATTACCTATCTGCCAGTTTCCACCTCAGGAAGCTTCACAGCGGCGACTTGTACATTATAGAGTGGTTTGGTGTGGCTCTCTCACTTAATTTGGCTGTAATGGACAAAACTATTAAAATTGACTTTTTTGCGTTTCCCATGTAATTCTGGCTTTTTGCTGTTTCACATGCAATTCTGTGGGACTTTGGTATTTTTCCACGAAAGTGTGCCAGGCTGAAAAAACAAGCTTTTTCACACAAGCTGCTATTCTCTTCCAGAAGCACCTATCTGCCAGTTTCCACCTCAGGAAGCTTCACAGCGGCGACTTGTACATTATAGAGTGGTTTGGTGTGGCTCTCTCACTTAGTTTGGCTGTAATGCACAAAACTATTAAAAGTGACTTTTTTGCATTTCCCATGTAATTCTGGCTTTTTCCTGTTTCACATGCAATTTTGTGGGACTTTGGTGTTTTGCTACCTAAGTGTGCCGAATGAGATTCTCACGCTGAGAAAACAAGCTTTTTCACACAAGCTGCCATTCTCTTCCAGAAGCACCTATTTGCCAGTTTCCACCTCAGGAAGCTTCACAGCGGTGACCTACACATTACACATTGGTTTTCTGTGTTCCAACTGAAGTTACACTTTTTCGACAGAAGAGGGCACAC
The DNA here is from genome assembly GCF_905237075.1 of Dicentrarchus labrax. Lineage (NCBI taxonomy): Eukaryota > Metazoa > Chordata > Actinopteri > Moronidae > Dicentrarchus > Dicentrarchus labrax. The sequence goes on from NW_026136719.1 coordinate 37,618,615, forward strand.
GTGACCACAGAATAATTCATTCTGGACTTCCAAAGCTTCACAGTGGCATAATTAAAGTGATGGATGAAGTGGTTTGGTGTGGCTCTGTCACTTACTTTGGCTGTAATGCACAAAACTATTAAAAGTGACTTTTCTGCGTTTCCCATGTAATTCTGGCTTTTTCTTGTTTCACATGCAATTCTGTGGGACTTTGGTGTTTTTCCACCTAAGTGTGCCGAATGAGCTTCTCAGTCTGAGAAAACAAGCTTTTTCACACAAGCTGCCATTCTCTTCCAGAAGCACATATCTGCCAGTTTTCCACCTCAGGAAGCTTCACAGCGGCGACTTGTACATTATAGAGTTGTTTGGTGTGGCTCTCTCACTTAGTTTGGCTGTAATGCACAAAACTATTAAAAGTAACTTTTTTGCGTTTCCCATGTAATTCTGGCTTTTTCTTTTTCCCATGCAATTCTGTGGGACTTTGGTGTTTTTCCATCTAAGTGTGCCGAATGAGCTTCCAGGTCTGAAAAAACAAGCTTTTTCACAAAAGCTGCCATTCTCTTCCAGAAGCACCTATCTGCCAGTTTCCACCTCAGGAAGCTTCACAGCGACGACTTGTACATTATAGAGTGGTTTGGTGTTGCTCCCTCACTTAGTTTGGCTGTAATGAACAAAACTATTAAAAGTGACTTTTTTGCATTTCCCATGTAATTCTGGCTTTTTCTTGTTTCACATGCAATTCTGTGGGACTTTGGTGTTTTTCCACCTAAGTGTGCCGAATGAGCTTCTCAGTCTGAGAAAACAAGCTTTTTCACACAAGCTGCCATTCTCTTCCAGAAGCACCTATGTGCCAGTTTCCACCTCAGGAAGCCTCACAGCGGCGACTTGTACATTATAGAGTGGTTTTGTGTGGCTCTGTCACTTAGTTTGGCTGTAATGCACAAAACTATTAAAAGTGACTTTTCTGCGTTTCCCATGTAATTCTGGCTTTTTCTTGTTTCACATGCAATTCTGTGGGACTTTGGTGTTTTTCCACCTAAGTGTGCCGAATGAGCTTCTCAGTCTGAGAAAACAAGCTTTTTCACACAAGCTGCCATTCTCTTCCAGAAGCACATATCTGCCAGTTTTCCACCTCAGGAAGCTTCACAGCGGCGACTTGTACATTATAGAGTTGTTTGGTGTGGCTCTCTAACTTAGTTTGGCTGTAATGCACAAAACTATTAAAAGTTACTTTTTTGCGTTTCCCATGTAATTCTGGCTTTTTCTTTTTCCCATGCAATTCTGTGGGACTTTGGTGTTTTTCCATCTAAGTGTGCCGAATGAGCTTCCAGGTCTGAAAAAACAAGCTTTTTCACAAAAGCTGCCATTCTCTTCCAGAAGCACCTATGTGCCAGTTTCCACCTCAGGAAGCCTCACAGCGGCGACTTGTACATTATAGAGTGGTTTTGTGTGGCTCTGTCACTTAGTTTGGCTGTAATGCACAAAACTATTAAAAGTGACTTTTCTGCGTTTCCCATGTAATTCTGGCTTTTTCTTGTTTCACATGCAATTCTGTGGGACTTTGGTGTTTTTCCACCTAAGTGTGCCGAATGAGCTTCTCAGGCTGAGAAAACAAGCTTTTTCACACAAGCTGCCATTCTCTTCCAGAAGCACCTATGTGCCAGTTTCCACCTCAGGAAGCCTCACAGCGGCGACTTGTATATTATAGAGTGGTTTTGTGTGGCTCTGTCACTTAGTTTGGCTGTAATGCATAAAACTATTAAAAGTGACTTTTCTGCGTTTCCCATGTAATTCTGGCTTTTTCTTGTTTCACATGCAATTCTGTGGGACTTTGGTGTTTTTCCACCTAAGTGTGCCGAATGAGCTTCTCAGGCTGAGAAAACAAGCTTTTTCACACAAGCTGCCATTCTCTTCCAGAAGCACCTATGTGCCAGTTTCCACCTCAGGAAGCCTCACAGCGGCGACTTGTACATTATAGAGTGGTTTTGTGTGGCTCTGTCCCTTAGTTTGGCTGTAATGCACAAAACTATTAAAAGTGACTTTTCTGTGTTTCCCATGTAATTCTGGCTTTTTCTTGTTTCACATGCAATTCTGTGGGACTTCGGTGTTTTTCCACCTAAGTGTGCCGAATGAGCTTCTCAGGCTGAGAAAACAAGCTTTTTCACACAAGCTGCCATTCTCTTCCAGAAGCACCTATGTGCCAGTTTCCACCGCAGGAAGCCTCACAGCGGCGACTTGTACATTATAGAGTGGTTTGGTGTGGCTCTGTCACTTAGTTTGGCTGTAATGCACAAAACTATTAAAAGTGACTTTTCTGCGTTTCCCATGTAATTCTGGCTTTTTCTTGTTTCACATGCAATTCTGTGGGACTTTGGTGTTTTTCCACCTAAGTGTGCCGAATGAGCTTCTCAGGCTGAGAAAACAAGCTATTTCACACAAGCTGCCATTCTCTTCCAGAAGCACCTATGTGCCAGTTTCCACCTCAGGAAGCCTCACAGCGGCGACTTGTACATTATAGAGTGGTTTTGTGTGGCTCTGTCCCTTAGTTTGGCTGTAATGCACAAAACTATTAAAAGTGACTTTTCTGTGTTTCCCATGTAATTCTGGCTTTTTCTTGTTTCACATGCAATTCTGTGGGACTTTGGTGTTTTTCCACCTAAGTGTGCCGAATGAGCTTCTCAGGCTGAGAAAACAAGCTTTTTCACACGAGCTGCCATTCTCTTTCAGAAGCACCTATGTGCCAGTTTCCACCTCAGGAAGCCTCACAGCGGCGACTTGTACATTATAGAGTGGTTTGGTGTGGCTCTGTCACTTAGTTTGGCTGTAATGCACAAAACTATTAAAAGTGACTTTTCTGCGTTTCCCATGTAATTCTGGCTTTTTCTTGTTTCACATGCAATTCTGTGGGACTTTGGTGTTTTTCCACCTAAGTGTGCCGAATGAGCTTCTCAGACTGAGAAAACAAGCTTTTTCACACAAGCTGCCATTCTCTTCCAGAAGCACCTATGTGCCAGTTTCCACCTCAGGAAGCCTCACAGCGGCGACTTGTACATTATAGAGTGGTTTGGTGTGGCTCTGTCACTTAGTTTGGCTGTAATGCACAAAACTATTAAAAGTGACTTTTCTGCGTTTCCCATGTAATTCTGGCTTTTTCTTGTTTCACATGCAATTCTGTGGGACTTTGGTGTTTTTCCACCTAAGTGTGCCGAATGAGCTTCTCAGGCTGAGAAAACAAGCTTTTTCACACAAGCTGCCATTCTCTTCCAGAAGCACCTATGTGCCAGTTTCCACCGCAGGAAGCCTCACAGCGGCGACTTGTACATTATAGAGTGGTTTGGTGTGGCTCTGTCACTTAGTTTGGCTGTAATGCACAAAACTATTAAAAGTGACTTTTCTGCGTTTCCCATGTAATTCTGGCTTTTTCTTGTTTCACATGCAATTCTGTGGGACTTTGGTGTTTTTCCACCTAAGTGTGCCGAATGAGCTTCTCAGGCTGAGAAAACAAGCTTTTTCACACAAGCTGCCATTCTCTTCCAGAAGCACCTATGTGCCAGTTTCCACCTCAGGAAGCCTCACAGCGGCGACTTGTATATTATAGTGGTTTTGTGTGGCTCTGTCACTTAGTTTGGCTGTAATGCACAAAACTATTAAAAGTGACTTTTCTGCGTTTCCCATGTAATTCTGGCTTTTTCTTGTTTCACATGCAATTCTGTGGGACTTTGGTGTTTTTCCACCTAAGTGTGCCGAATGAGCTTCTCAGGCTGAGAAAACAAGCTTTTTCACACAAGCTGCCATTCTCTTCCAGAAGCACCTATGTGCCAGTTTCCACCTCAGGAAGCCTCACAGCGGCGACTTGTACATTATAGAGTGGTTTTGTGTGGCTCTGTCACTTAGTTTGGCTGTAATGCATAAAACTATTAAAAGTGACTTTTCTGCGTTTCCCATGTAATTCTGGCTTTTTCTTGTTTCACATGCAATTCTGTGGGACTTTGGTGTTTTTCCACCTAAGTGTGCCGAATGAGCTTCTCAGGCTGAGAAAACAAGCTTTTTCACACAAGCTGCCATTCTCTTCCAGAAGCACCTATGTGCCAGTTTCCACCTCAGGAAGCCTCACAGCAGCGACTTGTATATTATAGAGTGGTTTTGTGTGGCTCTGTCACTTAGTTTGGCTGTAATGCATAAAACTATTAAAAGTGACTTTTCTGCGTTTCCCATGTAATTCTGGCTTTTTCTTGTTTCACATGCAATTCTGTGGGACTTTGGTGTTTTTCCACCTAAGTGTGCCGAATGAGCTTCTCAGGCTGAGAAAACAAGCTTTTTCACACAAGCTGCCATTCTCTTCCAGAAGCACCTATGTGCCAGTTTCCACCGCAGGAAGCCTCACAGCGGCGACTTGTACATTATAGAGTGGTTTGGTGTGGCTCTGTCACTTAGTTTGGCTGTAATGCACAAAACTATTAAAAGTGACTTTTCTGCGTTTCCCATGTAATTCTGGCTTTTTCTTGTTTCACATGCAATTCTGTGGGACTTTGGTGTTTTTCCACCTAAGTGTGCCGAATGAGCTTCTCAGTCTGAGAAAACAAGCTTTTTCACACAAGCTGCCATTCTCTTCCAGACGCACCTATGTGCCAGTTTCCACCTCAGGAAGCTTCACAGCGGCGACTTGTACATTACAGAGTGTTTTTTTTTTCTGTGTTCAAAATGCAGTTACGCTTTTTCGACAAAAGAGGGCACACTTGACCACAGAATAATTCATTCTGGACTTGCAAAGCTTCACAGTGGCATACTTGAAGTGATGGATGAAGTGGCTTGGTGTGGCTCTCTCACTTAGTTTGGCTGTAATGCACAAAACTATTAAAAGTGACTTTTTTGCGTTTCCCATGTAATTCTGGCTGTTTCTTGTTTCACATGCAATTCTATGGTACTTCGGTGTTTTTCCACCTAAGTGTGCCGAATGAGCTTCTCAGTCTGAGAAAACAAGCTTTTTCACACAAGCTGCCATTCTCTTCCAGAAGCACCTATCTGCCAGTTTCCACCTCAGGAAGCTTCACAGCGGTGACTTGTACATTATAGAGTGGTTTGGTGTTGCTCCCTCACTTAGTTTGGCTGTAATGAACAAAACTATTAAAAGTGACTTTTTTGCGTTTCCCATGTAATTCTGGCTTTTTCTTGTTTCACATGCAATTCTGTGGGACTTTGGTGTTTTTCCACCTAAGTGTGCCAAATGAGCTTCTCAGGCTGAGAAAACAAGCTTTTTCACACAAGCTGCCATTCTCTTCCAGAAGCACCTATCTCCCAGTTTCCACCTCAGGAAGCTTCACAGCGGCAACTTGTACATTATAGAGTGGTTTGGTGTTGCTCTCTCACTTATTTTGGCTGTAATGCACAAAACTATTAAAAGTGACTTTTTTTGCGTTTCCCATGTAATTCTGGCTTTTTCTTGTTTCACATGCAATTCTGTGGGACTTTGGTGTTTTTCCACCTATGTGTGCCAAATGAGCTTCTCAGGCTGAGAAAACAAGCTTTTTCACACAAGCTGCCATTCTCTTCCAGAAGCACCTATCTGCCAGTTTCAACCTCAGGAAGCTTCACAGCGGCGACTTGTACATTATAGAGTGGTTTGGTGTTTCTCCCTCACTTAGTTTGGCTGTAATGAACAAAACTATTAAAAGTGACTTTTTTGCGTTTCCCATGTAATTCTGGCTTTTTCTTGTTTCACATGCAATTCTGTGGGACTTTGGTGTTTTTCCACCTAAGTGTGCCGAATGAGCTTCTCAGTCTGAGAAAACAAGCTTTTTCACACAAGCTGCCATTCTCTTCCAGAAGCACCTATCTGCCAGTTTGCACCTCAGGAAGCTTCACAGCGGCGACTTGTACATTATAGAGTGGTGTGGTGTTGCTCCCTCACTTAGTTTGGCTGTAATGCACAAAACTATTAAAAGTGACTTTTTTGCATTTCCCATGTAATTCTGGCTTTTTCTTGTTTCACATGCAATTCTGTGGTACTTTGGTGTTTTTCCACCTAAGTGTACCGAATGAGCTTCTCAGTCTGAGAAAACAAGCTTTTTCACACAAGCTGCCATTCTCTTCCAGAAGCACCTATGTGCCAGTTTCCACCTCAGGAAGCTTCACAGCCGCGACTTGTACATTACAGAGTGTTTTTTTTTTTCTGTGTTCAAAATGCAGTTACGCTTTTTCGACAAAAGAGGGCACACTTGACCACAGAATAATTCATTCTGGACTTGCAAAGCTTCACAGTGGCATACTTGAAGTGATGGATGAAGTGGTTTGGTGTGGCTCTCTCACTTAGTTTGGCTGTAATGCACAAAACTATTAAAAGTGACTTTTTTGCATTTCCCATGTAATTCTGGCTTTTTCTTGTTTCACATGCAATTCTGTGGGACTTTGGTGTTTTTCCACCTAAGTGTGCCGAATGAGCTTCTCAGGCTGAGAAAACAAGCTTTTTCACACAAGCTGCCATTCTCTTCCAGAAGCACCTATGTGCCAGTTTCCACCTCAGGAAGCCTCACAGCGGCGACTTGTACATTATAGAGTGGTTTTGTGTGGCTCTGTCACTTAGTTTGGCTGTAATGCACAAAACTATTAAAAGTGACTTTTCTGCGTTTCCCATGTAATTCTGGCTTTTTCTTGTTTCACATGCAATTCTGTGGCACTTTGGTGTTTTTCCACCTAAGTGTGCCGAATGAGCTTCTCAGGCTGAGAAAACAAGCTTTTTCACACAAGCTGCCATTCTCTTCCAGAAGCACCTATGTGCCAGTTTCCACCTCAGGAAGCCTCACAGCAGCGACTTGTATATTATAGAGTGGTTTTGTGTGGCTCTGTCACTTAGTTTGGCTGTAATGCATAAAACTATTAAAAGTGACTTTTCTGCGTTTCCCATGTAATTCTGGCTTTTTCTTGTTTCACATGCAATTCTGTGGGACTTTGGTGTTTTTCCACCTAAGTGTGCCGAATGAGCTTCTCAGGCTGAGAAAACAAGCTTTTTCACACAAGCTGCCATTCTCTTCCAGAAGCACCTATGTGCCAGTTTCCACCGCAGGAAGCCTCACAGCGGCGACTTGTACATTATAGAGTGGTTTGGTGTGGCTCTGTCACTTAGTTTGGCTGTAATGCACAAAACTATTAAAAGTGACTTTTCTGCGTTTCCCATGTAATTCTGGCTTTTTCTTGTTTCACATGCAATTCTGTGGGACTTTGGTGTTTTTCCACCTAAGTGTGCCGAATGAGCTTCTCAGGCTGAGAAAACAAGCTTTTTCACACAAGCTGCCATTCTCTTCCAGAAGCACCTATGTGCCAGTTTCCACCTCAGGAAGCCTCACAGCGGCGACTTGTACATTATAGAGTGGTTTGGTGTGGCTCTGTCACTTAGTTTGGCTGTAATGCACAAAACTATTAAAAGTGACTTTTCTGCGTTTCCCATGTAATTCTGGCTTTTTCTTGTTTCACATGCAATTCTGTGGGACTTTGGTGTTTTTCCACCTAAGTGTGCCGAATGAGCTTCTCAGGCTGAGAAAACAAGCTTTTTCACACAAGCTGCCATTCTCTTCCAGAAGCACCTATGTGCCAGTTTCCACCTCAGGAAGCCTCACAGCGGCGACTTGTATATTATAGAGTGGTTTTGTGTGGCTCTGTCACTTAGTTTGGCTGTAATGCATAAAACTATTAAAAGTGACTTTTCTGCGTTTCCCATATAATTCTGGCTTTTTCTTGTTTCACATGCAATTCTGTGGGACTTTGGTGTTTTTCCACCTAAGTGTGCCGAATGAGCTTCTCACTCTGAGAAAACAAGCTTTTTCACACAAGCTGCCATTCTCTTCCAGACGCACCTATGTGCCAGTTTCCACCTCAGGAAGCTTCACAGCGGCGACTTGTACATTACAGAGTGGTTTTTTTTCTGTGTTCAAAATGCAGTTACGCTTTTTCGACAAAAGAGGGCACACTTGACCACAGAATAATTCATTCTGGACTTGCAAAGCTTCACAGTGGCATACTTGAAGTGATGGATGAAGTGGCTTGGTGTGGCTCTCTCACTTAGTTTGGCTGTAATGCACAAAACTATTAAAAGTGACTTTTTTGCGTTTCCCATGTAATTCTGGCTGTTTCTTGTTTCACATGCAATTCTATGGTACTTCGGTGTTTTTCCACCTAAGTGTGCCGAATGAGCTTCTCAGTCTGAGAAAACAAGCTTTTTCACACAAGCTGCCATTCTCTTCCAGAAGCACCTATCTGCCAGTTTCCACCTCAGGAAGCTTCACAGCGGTGACTTGTACATTATAGAGTGGTTTGGTGTTGCTCCCTCACTTAGTTTGGCTGTAATGAACAAAACTATTAAAAGTGACTTTTTTTGCGTTTCCCATGTAATTCTGGCTTTTTCTTGTTTCACATGCAATTCTGTGGGACTTTGGTGTTTTTCCACCGAAGTGTGCCGAATGAGCTTCTCAGGCTGAGAAAACAAGCTTTTACACACAAGCTGCCATTCTCTTCCAGAAGCACATATCTGCCAGTTTTCCACCTCAGGAAGCTTCACAGCGGCGACTTGTACATTATAGAGTGGTTTGGTGTGGCTCTGTCACTTAGTTTGGCTGTAATGCACAAAACTATTAAAAGTGACTTTTTTGCTTTTCCCATGTAATTCTGGCTTTTTCTTGTTTCACATGCAATTCTGTGGGACTTTGGTGTTTTTCCCCCTAAGTGTGCCAAATGAGCTTCTCAGGCTGAGAAAACAAGCTTTTTCACACAAGCTGCCATTCTCTTCCAGAAGCACCTATCTGCCAGTTTCCACCTCAGGAAGCTTCACAGCGGCGACTTGTACATTATAGAGTGGTTTGGTGTTGCTCTCTCACTTATTTTGGCTGTAATGCACAAAACTATTAAAAGTGACTTTTTTGCGTTTCCAATGTAATTCTGGCTTTTTCTTGTTTCACATGCAATTCTGTGGGACTTTGGTGTTTTTCCACCTAAGTGTGCCAAATGAGCTTCTCAGGCTGAGAAAACAAGCTTTTTCACACAAGCTGCCATTCTCTTCCAGAAGCACCTATGTGCCAGTTTCCACCTCAGGAAGCCTCACAGCGGCGACTTGTACATTATAGAGTGGTTTTGTGTGGCTCTGTCACTTATTTTGGCTGTAATGCACAAAACTATTAAAAGTGACTTTTCTGCGTTTCCCATGTAATTCTGGCTTTTTCTTGTTTCACATGCAATTCTGTGGGACTTTGGTGTTTTTCCACCTAAGTGTGCCGAATGAGCTTCTCAGGCTGAGAAAACAAGCTTTTTCACACAAGCTGCCATTCTCTTCCAGAAGCACCTTTCTACCAGTTTCCACCTCAGGAAGCTCCACAGCGGCGACTTGTACATTATAGAGTGGTTTGGTGTGGCTCTCTCACTTAGTTTGGCTGTAATGCACAAAACAATCAAAAGTGACTTTTTTGCGTTTCCCATGTAATTCTGGATTTTTCTTGTTTCACATGCCATTCTGTGGGACTTTGGTGTTTTTCCACCTATGTGTGCCAAATGAGCTTCTCAGGCTGAGAAAACAAGCTTTTTCACACAAGCTGCCATTCTCTTCCAGAAGCACCTATCTGCCAGTTTCAACCTCAGGAAGCTTCACAGCGGCGACTTGTACATTATAGAGTGGTTTTGTGTTTCTCCCTCACTTAGTTTGGCTGTAATGAACAAAACTATTAAAAGTGACTTTTTTGCGTTTCCCATGTAATTCTGGCTTTTTCTTTTTTCACATGCAATTCTGTGGGACTTTGGTGTTTTTCCACCTAAGTGTGCCGAATGAGCTTCTCAGTCTGAGAAAACAAGCTTTTTCACACAAGCTGCCATTCTCTTCCAGAAGCACCTATCTGCCAGTTTCCACCTCAGGAAGCTTCACAGCGGCGACTTGTACATTATAGAGTGGTGTGGTGTTGCTCCCTCACTTAGTTTGGCTGTAATGCACAAAACTATTAAAAGTGACTTTTTTGCATTTCCCATGTAATTCTGGCTTTTTCTTGTTTCACATGCAATTCTGTGGTACTTTGGTGTTTTTCCACCTAAGTGTACCGAATGAGCTTCTCAGTCTGTGAAAACAAGCTTTTTCACACAAGCTGCCATTCTCTTCCAGAAGCACCTATGTGCCAGTTTCCACCTCAGGAAGCTTCACAGCCGCGACTGGTACATTACAGAGTGTTTTTTTTTCTGTGTTCAAAATGCAGTTACGCTTTTTCGACAAAAGAGGGCACACTTGACCACAGAATAATTCATTCTGGACTTGCAAAGCTTCACAGTGGCATACTTGAAGTGATGGATGAAGTGGTTTGGTGTGGCTCTCTCACTTAGTTTGGCTGTAATGCACAAAACTATTAAAAGTGACTTTTCTGCGTTTCCCATGTAATTCTGGCTTTTTCTTGTTTCACATGCAATTCTGTGGGACTTTGGTGTTTTTCCACCTAAGTGTGCCGAATGAGCTTCTCAGGCTGAGAAAACAAGCTTTTTCACACAAGCTGCCATTCTCTTCCAGAAGCACCTATGTGCCAGTTTCCACCTCAGGAAGCCTCACAGCGGCGACTTGTACATTATAGAGTGGTTTTGTGTGGCTCTGTCCCTTAGTTTGGCTGTAATGCACAAAACTATTAAAAGTGACTTTTCTGTGTTTCCCATGTAATTCTGGCTTTTTCTTGTTTCACATGCAATTCTGTGGGACTTTGGTGTTTTTCCACCTAAGTGTGCCGAATGAGCTTCTCAGGCTGAGAAAACAAGCTTTTTCACACAAGCTGCCATTCTCTTCCAGAAGCACCTATGTGCCAGTTTCCACCGCAGGAAGCCTCACAGCGGCGACTTGTACATTATAGAGTGGTTTGGTGTGGCTCTGTCACTTAGTTTGGCTGTAATGCACAAAACTATTAAAAGTGACTTTTCTGCGTTTCCCATGTAATTCTGGCTTTTTCTTGTTTCACATGCAATTCTGTGGGACTTCGGTGTTTTTCCACCTAAGTGTGCCGAATGAGCTTCTCAGGCTGAGAAAACAAGCTTTTTCACACAAGCTGCCATTCTCTTCCAGAAGCACCTATGTGCCAGTTTCCACCGCAGGAAGCCTCACAGCGGCGACTTGTACATTATAGAGTGGTTTGGTGTGGCTCTGTCACTTAGTTTGGCTGTAATGCACAAAACTATTAAAAGTGACTTTTCTGCGTTTCCCATGTAATTCTGGCTTTTTCTTGTTTCACATGCAATTCTGTGGGACTTTGGTGTTTTTCCACCTAAGTGTGCCGAATGAGCTTCTCAGGCTGAGAAAACAAGCTTTTTCACACAAGCTGCCATTCTCTTCCAGAAGCACCTATGTGCCAGTTTCCACCGCAGGAAGCCTCACAGCGGCGACTTGTACATTATAGAGTGGTTTGGTGTGGCTCTGTCACTTAGTTTGGCTGTAATGCACAAAACTATTAAAAGTGACTTTTCTGCGTTTCCCATGTAATTCTGGCTTTTTCTTGTTTCACATGCAATTCTGTGGGACTTTGGTGTTTTTCCACCTAAGTGTGCCGAATGAGCTTCTCAGGCTGAGAAAACAAGCTTTTTCACACAAGCTGCCATTCTCTTCCAGAAGCACCTATGTGCCAGTTTCCACCGCAGGAAGCCTCACAGCGGCGACTTGTACATTATAGAGTGGTTTGGTGTGGCTCTGTCACTTAGTTTGGCTGTAATGCACAAAACTATTAAAAGTGACTTTTCTGCGTTTCCCATGTAATTCTGGCTTTTTCTTGTTTCACATGCAATTCTGTGGGACTTTGGTGTTTTTCCACCTAAGTGTGCCGAATGAGCTTCTCAGGCTGAGAAAACAAGCTTTTTCACACAAGCTGCCATTCTCTTCCAGAAGCACCTATGTGCCAGTTTCCACCTCAGGAAGCCTCACAGCGGCGACTTGTATATTATAGAGTGGTTTTGTGTGGCTCTGTCACTTAGTTTGGCTGTAATGCATAAAACTATTAAAAGTGACTTTTCTGCGTTTCCCATATAATTCTGGCTTTTTCTTGTTTCACATGCAATTCTGTGGGACTTTGGTGTTTTTCCACCTAAGTGTGCCGAATGAGCTTCTCAGTCTGAGAAAACAAGCTTTTTCACACAAGCTGCCATTCTCTTCCAGACGCACCTATGTGCCAGTTTCCACCTCAGGAAGCTTCACAGCGGCGACTTGTACATTACAGAGTGGTTTTTTTTTCTGTGTTCAAAATGCAGTTACGCTTTTTCGACAAAAGAGGGCACACTTGACCACAGAATAATTCAATCTGGACTTGCAAAGCTTCACAGTGGCATACTTGAAGTGATGGATGAAGTGGCTTGGTGTGGCTCTCTCACTTAGTTTGGCTGTAATGCACAAAACTATTAAAAGTGACTTTTTTGCGTTTCCCATGTAATTCTGGCTGTTTCTTGTTTCACATGCAATTCTATGGTACTTCGGTGTTTTTCCACCTAAGTGTGCCGAATGAGCTTCTCAGTCTGAGAAAACAAGCTTTTTCACACAAGCTGCCATTCTCTTCCAGAAGCACCTATCTGCCAGTTTCCACCTCAGGAAGCTTCACAGCGGTGACTTGTACATTATAGAGTGGTTTGGTGTTGCTCCCTCACTTAGTTTGGCTGTAATGAACAAAACTATTAAAAGTGACTTTTTTTGCGTTTCCCATGTAATTCTGGCTTTTTCTTGTTTCACATGCAATTCTGTGGGACTTTGGTGTTTTTCCACCGAAGTGTGCCGAATGAGCTTCTCAGGCTGAGAAAACAAGCTTTTACACACAAGCTGCCATTCTCTTCCAGAAGCACATATCTGCCAGTTTTCCACCTCAGGAAGCTTCACAGCGGCGACTTGTACATTATAGAGTGGTTTGGTGTGACTCTCTCACTTAGTTTTGCTGTAATGCACAAAACTTTTAAAAGTGACTTTTTTGCTTTTCCCATGTAATTCTGGCTTTTTCTTGTTTCACATGCAATTCTGTGGGACTTTGGTGTTTTTCCCCTAAGTGTGCCAAATGAGCTTCTCAGGCTGAGAAAACAAGCTTTTTCACACAAGCTGCCATTCTCTTCCAGAAGCACCTATCTCCCAGTTTCCACCTCAGGAAGCTTCACAGCGGCGACTTGTACATTATAGAGTGGTTTGGTGTTGCTCTCTCACTTATTTTGGCTGTAATGCACAAAACTATTAAAAGTGACTTTTTTGCGTTTCCAATGTAATTCTGGCTTTTTCTTGTTTCACATGCAATTCTGTGGGACTTTGGTGTTTTTCCACCTAAGTGTGCCAAATGAGCTTCTCAGGCTGAGAAAACAAGCTTTTTCACACAAGCTGCCATTCTCTTCCAGAAGCACCTTTCTACCAGTTTCCACCTCAGGAAGCTCCACAGCGGCGACTTGTACATTATAGAGTGGTTTGGTGTGGCTCTCTCACTTGGTTTGGCTGTAATGCACAAAACAATCAAAAGTGACTTTTTTTGCGTTTCCCATGTAATTCTGGCTTTTTCTTGTTTCACATGCCATTCTGTGGGACTTTGGTGTTTTTCCACCTATGTGTGCCAAATGAGCTTCTCAGGCTGAGAAAACAAGCTTTTTCACACAAGCTGCCATTCTCTTCCAGAAGCACCTATCTGCCAGTTTCAACCTCAGGAAGCTTCACAGCGGCGACTTGTACATTATAGAGTGGTTTGGTGTTTCTCCCTCACTTAGTTTGGCTGTAATGAACAAAACTATTAAAAGTGACTTTTTTGCGTTTCCCATGTAATTCTGGCTTTTTCTTGTTTCACATGCAATTCTGTGGGACTTTGGTGTTTTTCCACCTAAGTGTGCCGAATGAGCTTCTCAGTCTGAGAAAACAAGCTTTTTCACACAAGCTGCCATTCTCTTCCAGAAGCACCTATCTGCCAGTTTCCACCTCAGGAAGCTTCACAGCGGCGACTTGTACATTATAGAGTGGTGTGGTGTTGCTCCCTCACTTAGTTTGGCTGTAATGCACAAAACTATTAAAAGTGACTTTTTTGCATTTCCCATGTAATTCTGGCTTTTTCTTGTTTCACATGCAATTCTGTGGTACTTTGGTGTTTTTCCACCTAAGTGTACCGAATGAGCTTCTCAGTCTGAGAAAACAAGCTTTTTCACACAAGCTGCCATTCTCTTCCAGAAGCACCTATGTGCCAGTTTCCACCTCAGGAAGCTTCACAGCCGCGACTTGTACATTACAGAGTGTTTTTTTTTTTCTGTGTTCAAAATGCAGTTACGCTTTTCGACAAAAGAGGGCACACTTGACCACAGAATAATTCATTCTGGACTTGCAAAGCTTCACAGTGGCATACTTGAAGTGATGGATGAAGTGGTTTGGTGTGGCTCTCTCACTTAGTTTGGCTGTAATGCACAAAACTATTAAAAGTGACTTTTCTGCGTTTCCCATGTAATTCTGGCTTTTTCTTGTTTCACATGCAATTCTGTGGGACTTTGGTGTTTTTCCACCTAAGTGTGCCGAATGAGCTTCTCAGGCTGAGAAAACAAGCTTTTTCACACAAGCTGCCATTCTCTTCCAGAAGCACCTATGTGCCAGTTTCCACCTCAGGAAGCCTCACAGCGGCGACTTGTACATTATAGAGTGGTTTTGTGTGGCTCTGTCCCTTAGTTTGGCTGTAATGCACAAAACTATTAAAAGTGACTTTTCTGTGTTTCCCATGTAATTCTGGCTTTTTCTTGTTTCACATGCAATTCTGTGGGACTTTGGTGTTTTTCCACCTAAGTGTGCCGAATGAGCTTCTCAGGCTGAGAAAACAAGCTTTTTCACACAAGCTGCCATTCTCTTCCAGAAGCACCTATGTGCCAGTTTCCACCGCAGGAAGCCTCACAGCGGCGACTTGTACATTATAGAGTGGTTTGGTGTTTCTCCCTCACTTAGTTTGGCTGTAATGAACAAAACTATTAAAAGTGACTTTTTTGCGTTTCCCATGTAATTCTGGCTTTTTCTTGTTTCACATGCAATTCTGTGGGACTTTGGTGTTTTTCCACCTAAGTGTGCCGAATGAGCTTCTCAGTCTGAGAAAACAAGCTTTTTCACACAAGCTGCCATTCTCTTCCAGAAGCACCTATCTGCCAGTTTCCACCTCAGGAAGCTTCACAGCGGCGACTTGTACATTATAGAGTGGTGTGGTGTTGCTCCCTCACGTAGTTTGGCTGTAATGCACAAAACTATTAAAAGTGACTTTTTTGCATTTCCCATGTAATTCTGGCTTTTTCTTGTTTCACATGCAATTCTGTGGTACTTTGGTGTTTTTCCACCTAAGTGTACCGAATGAGCTTCTCAGTCTGAGAAAACAAGCTTTTTCACACAAGCTGCCATTCTCTTCCAGAAGCACCTATGTGCCAGTTTCCACCTCAGGAAGCTTCACAGCCGCGACTTGTACATTACAGAGTGTTTTTTTTTCTGTGTTATAAATGCAGTTACGCTTTTTCGACAAAAGAGGGCACACTTGACCACAGAATAATTCATTCTGGACTTGCAAAGCTTCACAGTGGCATACTTGAAGTGATGGATGAAGTGGTTTGGTGTGGCTCTCTCACTTAGTTTGGCTGTAATGCACAAAACTATTAAAAGTGACTTTTTTGCATTTCCCATGTAATTCTGGCTTTTTCTTGTTTCACATGCAATTCTGTGGGACTTTGGTGTTTTTCCACCTAAGTGTGCCGAATGAGCTTCTCAGGCTGAGAAAACAAGCTTTTTCACACAAGCTGCCATTCTCTTCCAGAAGCACCTATGTGCCAGTTTCCATCTCAGGAAGCCTCACAGCGGCGACTTGTACATTATAGAGTGGTTTTGTGTGGCTCTGTCACTTAGTTTGGCTGTAATGCACAAAACTATTAAAAGTGACTTTTCTGCGTTTCCCATGTAATTCTGGCTTTTTCTTGTTTCACATGCAATTCTGTGGGACTTTGGTGTTTTTCCACCTAAGTGTGCCGAATGAGCTTCTCAGGCTGAGAAAACAAGCTTTTTCACACAAGCTGCCATTCTCTTCCAGAAGCACCTATGTGCCAGTTTCCACCTCAGGAAGCCTCACAGCGGCGACTTGTACATTATAGAGTGGTTTGGTGTGGCTCTGTCACTTAGTTTGGCTGTAATGCACAAAACTATTAAAAGTGACTTTTCTGCGTTTCCCATGTAATTCTGGCTTTTTCTTGTTTCACATGCAATTCTGTGGGACTTTGGTGTTTTTCCACCTAAGTGTGCCGAATGAGCTTCTCAGGCTGAGAAAACAAGCTTTTTCACACAAGCTGCCATTCTCTTCCAGAAGCACCTATGTGCCAGTTTCCACCTCAGGAAGCCTCACAGCGGCGACTTGTATATTATAGAGTGGTTTTGTGTGGCTCTGTCACTTAGTTTGGCTGTAATGCATAAAACTATTAAAAGTGACTTTTCTGCGTTTCCCATATAATTCTGGCTTTTTCTTGTTTCACATGCAATTCTGTGGGACTTTGGTGTTTTTCCACCTAAGTGTGCCGAATGAGCTTCTCAGTCTGAGAAAACAAGCTTTTTCACACAAGCTGCCATTCTCTTCCAGACGCACCTATGTGCCAGTTTCCACCTCAGGAAGCTTCACAGCGGCGACTTGTACATTACAGAGTGGTTTTTTTTCTGTGTTCAAAATGCAGTTACGCTTTTTCGACAAAAGAGGGCACACTTGACCACAGAATAATTCATTCTGGACTTGCAAAGCTTCACAGTGGCATACTTGAAGTGATGGATGAAGTGGCTTGGTGTGGCTCTCTCACTTAGTTTGGCTATAATGCACAAAACTATTAAAAGTGACTTTTTTGCGTTTCCCATGTAATTCTGGCTGTTTCTTGTTTCACATGCAATTCTATGGTACTTCGGTGTTTTTCCACCTAAGTGTGCCGAATGAGCTTCTCAGTCTGAGAAAACAAGCTTTTTCACACAAGCTGCCATTCTCTTCCAGAAGCACCTATCTGCCAGTTTCCACCTCAGGAAGCTTCACAGCGGTGACTTGTACATTATAGAGTCGTTTGGTGTTGCTCCCTCACTTAGTTTGGCTGTAATGAACAAAACTATTAAAAGTGACTTTTTTGCGTTTCCCATGTAATTCTGGCTTTTTCTTGTTTCACATGCAATTCTGTGGGACTTTGGTGTTTTTCCACCGAAGTGTGCCGAATGAGCTTCTCAGGCTGAGAAAACAAGCTTTTACACACAAGCTGCCATTCTCTTCCAGAAGCACATATCTGCCAGTTTTCCACCTCAGGAAGCTTCACAGCGGCGACTTGTACATTATAGAGTGGTTTGGTGTGACTCTCTCACTTAGTTTGGCTGTAATGCACAAAACTTTTAAAAGTGACTTTTCTGCGTTTCCCATGTAATTCTGGCTTTTTCTTGTTTCACATGCAATTCTGTGGGACTTTGGTGTTTTTCCACCTAAGTGTGCCGAATGAGCTTCTCAGGCTGAGAAAACAAGCTTTTTCACACAAGCTGCCATTCTCTTCCAGAAGCACCTATGTGCCAGTTTCCACCTCAGGAAGCCTCACAGCAGCGACTTGTATATTATAGAGTGGTTTTGTGTGGCTCTGTCACTTAGTTTGGCTGTAATGCATAAAACTATTAAAAGTGACTTTTCTGCGTTTCCCATGTAATTCTGGCTTTTTCTTGTTTCACATGCAATTCTGTGGGACTTTGGTGTTTTTCCACCTAAGTGTGCCGAATGAGCTTCTCAGGCTGAGAAAACAAGCTTTTTCACACAAGCTGCCATTCTCTTCCAGAAGCACCTATGTGCCAGTTTCCACCTCAGGAAGCCTCACAGCGGCGACTTGTACATTATAGAGTGGTTTTGTGTGGCTCTGTCCCTTAGTTTGGCTGTAATGCACAAAACTATTAAAAGTGACTTTTCTGTGTTTCCCATGTAATTCTGGCTTTTTCTTGTTTCACATGCAATTCTGTGGGACTTCGGTGTTTTTCCACCTAAGTGTGCCGAATGAGCTTCTCAGGCTGAGAAAACAAGCTTTTTCACACACAAGCTGCCATTCTCTTCCAGAAGCACCTATGTGCCAGTTTCCACCTCAGGAAGCCTCACAGCGGCGACTTGTACATTATAGAGTGGTTTGGTGTGGCTCTGTCACTTAGTTTGGCTGTAATGCACAAAACTATTAAAAGTGACTTTTCTGCGTTTCCCATGTAATTCTGGCTTTTTCTTATTTCACATGCAATTCTGTGGGACTTTGGTGTTTTTCCACCTAAGTGTGCCGAATGAGCTTCTCAGGCTGAGAAAACAAGCTTTTTCACACAAGCTGCCATTCTCTTCCAGAAGCACCTATGTGCCAGTTTCCACCTCAGGAAGCCTCACAGCGGCGACTTGTATATTATAGAGTGGTTTTATGTGGCTCTGTCACTTAGTTTGGCTGTAATGCACAAAACTATTAAAAGTGACTTTTCTGCGTTTCCCATATAATTCTGGCTTTTTCTTGTTTCACATGCAATTCTGTGGGACTTTGGTGTTTTTCCACCTAAGTGTGCCGAATGAGCTTCTCAGTCTGAGAAAACAAGCTTTTTCACACAAGCTGCCATTCTCTTCCAGACGCACCTATGTGCCAGTTTCCACCTCAGGAAGCTTCACAGCGGCGACTTGTACATTACAGAGTGGTTTTTTTTTCTGTGTTCAAAATGCAGTTACGCTTTTTCGACAAAAGAGGGCACACTTGACCACAGAATAATTCATTCTGGACTTGCAAAGCTTCACAGTGGCATACTTGAAGTGATGGATGAAGTGGCTTGGTGTGGCTCTCTCACTTAGTTTGGCTATAATGCACAAAACTATTAAAAGTGACTTTTTTGCGTTTCCCATGTAATTCTGGCTGTTTCTTGTTTCACATGCAATTCTATGGTACTTCGGTGTTTTTCCACCTAAGTGTGCCGAATGAGCTTCTCAGTCTGAGAAAACAAGCTTTTTCACACAAGCTGCCATTCTCTTCCAGAAGCACCTATCTGCCAGTTTCCACCTCAGGAAGCTTCACAGCGGTGACTTGTACATTATAGAGTGGTTTGGTGTTGCTCCCTCACTTAGTTTGGCTGTAATGAACAAAACTATTAAAAGTGACTTTTTTGCGTTTCCCATGTAATTCTGGCTTTTTCTTGTTTCACATGCAATTCTGTGGGACTTTGGTGTTTTTCCACCGAAGTGTGCCGAATGAGCTTCTCAGGCTGAGAAAACAAGCTTTTACACACAAGCTGCCATTCTCTTCCAGAAGCACATATCTGCCAGTTTTCCACCTCAGGAAGCTTCACTGCGGCGACTTGTACATTATAGAGTGGTTTGGTGTGACTCTCTCACTTAGTTTTGCTGTAATGCACAAAACTTTTAAAAGTGACTTTTTTGCTTTTCCCATGTAATTCTGGCTTTTTCTTGTTTCACATGCAATTCTGTGGGACTTTGGTGTTTTTCCACCTAAGTGTGCCAAATGAGCTTCTCAGGCTGAGAAAACAAGCTTTTTCACACAAGCTGCCATTCTCTTCCAGAAGCACCTATCTCCCAGTTTCCACCTCAGGAAGCTTCACAGCGGCGACTTGTACATTATAGAGTGGTTTGGTGTTGCTCTCTCACTTATTTTGGCTGTAATGCACAAAACTATTAAAAGTGACTTTTTTGCGTTTCCCATGTAATTCTGGCTTTTTCTTGTTTCACATGCAATTCTGTGGGACTTTGGTGTTTTTCCACCTAAGTGTGCCAAATGAGCTTCTCAGGCTGAGAAAACAAGCTTTTTCACACAAGCTGCCATTCTCTTCCAGAAGCACCTTTCTACCAGTTTCCACCTCAGGAAGCTCCACAGCGGCGACTTGTACATTATAGAGTGGTTTGGTGTGGCTCTCTCACTTAGTTTGGCTGTAATGCACAAAACAATCAAAAGTGACTTTTTTGCGTTTCCCATGTAATTCTGGCTTTTTCTTGTTTCACATGCCATTCTGTGGGACTTTGGTGTTTTTCCACCTATGTGTGCCAAATGAGCTTCTCAGGCTGAGAAAACAAGCTTTTTCACACAAGCTGCCATTCTCTTCCAGAAGCACCTATCTGCCAGTTTCAACCTCAGGAAGCTTCACAGCGGCGACTTGTACATTATAGAGTGGTTTGGTGTTTCTCCCTCACTTAGTTTGGCTGTAATGAACAAAACTATTAAAAGTGACTTTTTTGCGTTTCCCATGTAATTCTGGCTTTTTCTTGTTTCACATGCAATTCTGTGGGACTTTGGTGTTTTTCCACCTAAGTGTGCCGAATGAGCTTCTCAGTCTGAGAAAACAAGCTTTTTCACACAAGCTGCCATTCTCTTCCAGAAGCACCTATCTGCCAGTTTCCACCTCAGGAAGCTTCACAGCGGCGACTTGTACATTATAGAGTGGTGTGGTGTTGCTCCCTCACTTAGTTTGGCTGTAATGCACAAAACTATTAAAAGTGACTTTTTTGCATTTCCCATGTAATTCTGGCTTTTTCTTGTTTCACATGCAATTCTGTGGTACTTTTTGTGTTTTTCCACCTAAGTGTACCGAATGAGCTTCTCAGTCTGAGAAAACAAGCTTTTTCACACAAGCTGCCATTCTCTTCCAGAAGCACCTATGTGCCAGTTTCCACCTCAGGAAGCTTCACAGCCGCGACTTGTACATTACAGAGTGTTTTTTTTTTTCTGTGTTCAAAATGCAGTTACGCTTTTCGACAAAAGAGGGCACACTTGACCACAGAATAATTCATTCTGGACTTGCAAAGCTTCACAGTGGCATACTTGAAGTGATGGATGAAGTGGTTTGGTGTGGCTCTCTCACTTAGTTTGGCTGTAATGCACAAAACTATTAAAAGTGACTTTTTTGCATTTCCCATGTAATTCTGGCTTTTTCTTGTTTCACATGCAATTCTGTGGGACTTTGGTGTTTTTCCACCTAAGTGTGCCGAATGAGCTTCTCAGGCTGAGAAAACAAGCTTTTTCACACAAGCTGCCATTCTCTTCCAGAAGCACCTATGTGCCAGTTTCCACCTCAGGAAGCCTCACAGCGGCGACTTGTACATTATAGAGTGGTTTTGTGTGGCTCTGTCACTTAGTTTGGCTGTAATGCACAAAACTATCAAAAGTGACTTTTCTGCGTTTCCCATGTAATTCTGGCTTTTTCTTGTTTCACATGCAATTCTGTGGGACTTTGGTGTTTTTCCACCTAAGTGTGCCGAATGAGCTTCTCAGGCTGAGAAAACAAGCTTTTTCACACAAGCTGCCATTCTCTTCCAGAAGCACCTATGTGCCAGTTTCCACCTCAGGAAGCCTCACAGCAGCGACTTGTATATTATAGAGTGGTTTTGTGTGGCTCTGTCACTTAGTTTGGCTGTAATGCATAAAACTATTAAAAGTGACTTTTCTGCGTTTCCCATGTAATTCTGGCTTTTTCTTGTTTCACATGCAATTCTGTGGGACTTTGGTGTTTTTCCACCTAAGTGTGCCGAATGAGCTTCTCAGGCTGAGAATACAAGCTTTTTCACACAAGCTGCCATTCTCTTCCAGAAGCACCTATGTGCCAGTTTCCACCTCAGGAAGCCTCACAGCGGCGACTTGTACATTATAGAGTGGTTTGGTGTTGCTCTGTCCCTTAGTTTGGCTGTAATGCACAAAACTATTAAAAGTGACTTTTCTGTGTTTCCCATGTAATTCTGGCTTTTTCTTGTTTCACATGCAATTCTGTGGGACTTTGGTGTTTTTCCACCTAAGTGTGCCAAATGAGCTTCTCAGGCTGAGAAAACAAGCTTTTTCACACAAGCTGCCATTCTCTTCCAGAAGCACCTTTCTACCAGTTTCCACCTCAGGAAGCTCCACAGCGGCGACTTGTACATTATAGAGTGGTTTGGTGTGGCTCTCTCACTTAGTTTGGCTGTAATGCACAAAACAATCAAAAGTGACTTTTTTGCGTTTCCCATGTAATTCTGGCTTTTTCTTGTTTCACATGCCATTCTGTGGGACTTTGGTGTTTTTCCACCTATGTGTGCCAAATGAGCTTCTCAGGCTGAGAAAACAAGCTTTTTCACACAAGCTGCCATTCTCTTCCAGAAGCACCTATCTGCCAGTTTCAACCTCAGGAAGCTTCACAGCGGCGACTTGTACATTATAGAGTGGTTTGGTGTTTCTCCCTCACTTAGTTTGGCTGTAATGAACAAAACTATTAAAAGTGACTTTTTTGCGTTTCCCATGTAATTCTGGCTTTTTCTTGTTTCACATGCAATTCTGTGGGACTTTGGTGTTTTTCCACCTAAGTGTGCCGAATGAGCTTCTCAGTCTGAGAAAACAAGCTTTTTCACACAAGCTGCCATTCTCTTCCAGAAGCACCTATCTGCCAGTTTCCACCTCAGGAAGCTTCACAGCGGCGACTTGTACATTATAGAGTGGTGTGGTGTTGCTCCCTCACTTAGTTTGGCTGTAATGCACAAAACTATTAAAAGTGACTTTTTTGCATTTCCCATGTAATTCTGGCTTTTTCTTGTTTCACATGCAATTCTGTGGTACTTTTTGTGTTTTTCCACCTAAGTGTACCGAATGAGCTTCTCAGTCTGAGAAAACAAGCTTTTTCACACAAGCTGCCATTCTCTTCCAGAAGCACCTATGTGCCAGTTTCCACCTCAGGAAGCTTCACAGCCGCGACTTGTACATTACAGAGTGTTTTTTTTTTCTGTGTTCAAAATGCAGTTACGCTTTTTCGACAAAAGAGGGCACACTTGACCACAGAATAATTCATTCTGGACTTGCAAAGCTTCACAGTGGCATACTTGAAGTGATGGATGAAGTGGTTTGGTGTGGCTCTCTCACTTAGTTTGGCTGTAATGCACAAAACTATTAAAAGTGACTTTTTTGCATTTCCCATGTAATTCTGGCTTTTTCTTGTTTCACATGCAATTCTGTGGGACTTTGGTGTTTTTCCACCTAAGTGTGCCGAATGAGCTTCTCAGGCTGAGAAAACAAGCTTTTTCACACAAGCTGCCATTCTCTTCCAGAAGCACCTATGTGCCAGTTTCCACCTCAGGAAGCCTCACAGCGGCGACTTGTACATTATAGAGTGGTTTGGTGTGGCTCTGTCACTTAGTTTGGCTGTAATGCACAAAACTATCAAAAGTGACTTTTCTGCGTTTCCCATGTAATTCTGGCTTTTTCTTGTTTCACATGCAATTCTGTGGGACTTTGGTGTTTTTCCACCTAAGTGTGCCGAATGAGCTTCTCAGGCTGAGAAAACAAGCTTTTTCACACAAGCTGCCATTCTCTTCCAGAAGCACCTATGTGCCAGTTTCCACCTCAGGAAGCCTCACAGCAGCGACTTGTATATTATAGAGTGGTTTTGTGTGGCTCTGTCACTTAGTTTGGCTGTAATGCATAAAACTATTAAAAGTGACTTTTCTGCGTTTCCCATGTAATTCTGGCTTTTTCTTGTTTCACATGCAATTCTGTGGGACTTTGGTGTTTTTCCACCTAAGTGTGCCGAATGAGCTTCTCAGGCTGAGAATACAAGCTTTTTCACACAAGCTGCCATTCTCTTCCAGAAGCACCTATGTGCCAGTTTCCACCTCAGGAAGCCTCACAGCGGCGACTTGTACATTATAGAGTGGTTTTGTGTGGCTCTGTCCCTTAGTTTGGCTGTAATGCACAAAACTATTAAAAGTGACTTTTCTGTGTTTCCCATGTAATTCTGGCTTTTTCTTGTTTCACATGCAATTCTGTGGGACTTTGGTGTTTTTCCACCTAAGTGTGCCAAATGAGCTTCTCAGGCTGAGAAAACAAGCTTTTTCACACAAGCTGCCATTCTCTTCCAGAAGCACCTATCTCCCAGTTTCCACCTCAGGAAGCTTCACAGCGGCGACTTGTACATTATAGAGTGGTTTGGTGTTGCTCTCTCACTTATTTTGGCTGTAATGCACAAAACTATTAAAAGTGACTTTTTTGCGTTTCCCATGTAATTCTGGCTTTTTCTTGTTTCACATGCAATTCTGTGGGACTTTGGTGTTTTTCCACCTAAGTGTGCCAAATGAGCTTCTCAGGCTGAGAAAACAAGCTTTTTCACACAAGCTGCCATTCTCTTCCAGAAGCACCTATGTGCCAGTTTCCACCTCAGGAAGCCTCACAGCAGCGACTTGTATATTATAGAGTGGTTTTGTGTGGCTCTGTCACTTAGTTTGGCTGTAATGCATAAAACTATTAAAAGTGACTTTTCTGCGTTTCCCATGTAATTCTGGCTTTTTCTTGTTTCACATGCAATTCTGTGGGACTTTGGTGTTTTTCCACCTAAGTGTGCCGAATGAGCTTCTCAGGCTGAGAAAACAAGCTTTTTCACACAAGCTGCCATTCTCTTCCAGAAGCACCTATGTGCCAGTTTCCACCTCAGGAAGCCTCACAGCGGCGACTTGTACATTATAGAGTGGTTTTGTGTGGCTCTGTCCCTTAGTTTGGCTGTAATGCACAAAACTATTAAAAGTGACTTTTCTGTGTTTCCCATGTAATTCTGGCTTTTTCTTGTTTCACATGCGGGACTTTGGTGTTTTTCCACCTAAGTGTGCCAAATGAGCTTCTCAGGCTGAGAAAACAAGCTTTTTCACACAAGCTGCCATTCTCTTCCAGAAGCACCTATCTCCCAGTTTCCACCTCAGGAAGCTTCACAGCGGCGACTTGTACATTATAGAGTGGTTTGGTGTTGCTCTCTCACTTATTTTGGCTGTAATGCACAAAACTATTAAAAGTGACTTTTTTGCGTTTCCCATGTAATTCTGGCTTTTTCTTGTTTCACATGCAATTCTGTGGGACTTTGGTGTTTTTCCACCTAAGTGTGCCAAATGAGCTTCTCAGGCTGAGAAAACAAGCTTTTTCACACAAGCTGCCATTCTCTTCCAGAAGCACCTTTCTACCAGTTTCCACCTCAGGAAGCTCCACAGCGGCGACTTGTACATTATAGAGTGGTTTGGTGTGGCTCTCTCACTTAGTTTGGCTGTAATGCACAAAACAATCAAAAGTGACTTTTTGCGTTTCCCATGTAATTCTGGATTTTTCTTGTTTCACATGCCATTCTGTGGGACTTTGGTGTTTTTCCACCTATGTGTGCCAAATGAGCTTCTCAGGCTGAGAAAACAAGCTTTTTCACACAAGCTGCCATTCTCTTCCAGAAGCACCTATCTGCCAGTTTCAACCTCAGGAAGCTTCACAGCGGCGACTTGTACATTATAGAGTGGTTTTGTGTTTCTCCCTCACTTAGTTTGGCTGTAATGAACAAAACTATTAAAAGTGACTTTTTTGCGTTTCCCATGTAATTCTGGCTTTTTCTTGTTTCACATGCAATTCTGTGGGACTTTGGTGTTTTTCCACCTAAGTGTGCCGAATGAGCTTCTCAGTCTGAGAAAACAAGCTTTTTCACACAAGCTGCCATTCTCTTCCAGAAGCACCTATCTGCCAGTTTCCACCTCAGGAAGCTTCACAGCGGCGACTTGTACATTATAGAGTGGTGTGGTGTTGCTCCCTCACTTAGTTTGGCTGTAATGCACAAAACTATTAAAAGTGACTTTTTTGCATTTCCCATGTAATTCTGGCTTTTTCTTGTTTCACATGCAATTCTGTGGTACTTTGGTGTTTTTCCACCTAAGTGTACCGAATGAGCTTCTCAGTCTGAGAAAACAAGCTTTTTCACACAAGCTGCCATTCTCTTCCAGAAGCACCTATGTGCCAGTTTCCACCTCAGGAAGCTTCACAGCCGCGACTTGTACATTACAGAGTGTTTTTTTTTTCTGTGTTCAAAATGCAGTTACGCTTTTTCGACAAAAGAGGGGCACACTTGACCACAGAATAATTCATTCTGGACTTGCAAAGCTTCACAGTGGCATACTTGAAGTGATGGATGAAGTGGTTTGGTGTGGCTCTCTCACTTAGTTTGGCTGTAATGCACAAAACTATTAAAAGTGACTTTTTTGCATTTCCCATGTAATTCTGGCTTTTTCTTGTTTCACATGCAATTCTGTGGGACTTTGGTGTTTTTCCACCTAAGTGTGCCGAATGAGCTTCTCAGGCTGAGAAAACAAGCTTTTTTCACACAAGCTGCCATTCTCTTCCAGAAGCACCTATGTGCCAGTTTCCACCTCAGGAAGCCTCACAGCGGCGACTTGTACATTATAGAGTGGTTTTGTGTGGCTCTGTCACTTAGTTTGGCTGTAATGCACAAAACTATTAAAAGTGACTTTTCTGCGTTTCCCATGTAATTCTGGCTTTTTCTTGTTTCACATGCAATTCTGTGGGACTTTGGTGTTTTTCCACCTAAGTGTGCCGAATGAGCTTCTCAGGCTGAGAAAACAAGCTTTTTCACACAAGCTGCCATTCTCTTCCAGAAGCACCTATGTGCCAGTTTCCACCTCAGGAAGCCTCACAGCAGCGACTTGTATATTATAGAGTGGTTTTGTGTGGCTCTGTCACTTAGTTTGGCTGTAATGCATAAAACTATTAAAAGTGACTTTTCTGCGTTTCCCATGTAATTCTGGCTTTTTCTTGTTTCACATGCAATTCTGTGGGACTTTGGTGTTTTTCCACCTAAGTGTGCCGAATGAGCTTCTCAGGCTGAGAAAACAAGCTTTTTCACACAAGCTGCCATTCTCTTCCAGAAGCACCTATGTGCCAGTTTCCACCTCAGGAAGCCTCACAGCGGCGACTTGTACATTATAGAGTGGTTTTGTGTGGCTCTGTCCCTTAGTTTGGCTGTAATGCACAAAACTATTAAAAGTGACTTTTTTGCATTTCCCATGTAATTCTGGCTTTTTCTTGTTTCACATGCAATTCTGTGGGACTTCGGTGTTTTTCCACCTAAGTGTGCCGAATGAGCTTCTCAGGCTGAGAAAACAAGCTTTTTCACACAAGCTGCCATTCTCTTCCAGAAGCACCTATGTGCCAGTTTCCACCGCAGGAAGCCTCACAGCGGCGACTTGTACATTATAGAGTGGTTTGGTGTGGCTCTGTCACTTAGTTTGGCTGTAATGCACAAAACTATTAAAAGTGACTTTTCTGCGTTTCCCATGTAATTCTGGCTTTTTCTTATTTCACATGCAATTCTGTGGGACTTTGGTGTTTGTCCACCTAAGTGTGCCGAATGAGCTTCTCAGGCTGAGAAAACAAGCTTTTTCACACAAGCTGCCATTCTCTTCCAGAAGCACCTATGTGCCAGTTTCCACCTCAGGAAGCCTCACAGCGGCGACTTGTATATTATAGAGTGGTTTTGTGTGGCTCTGTCACTTAGTTTGGCTGTAATGCATAAAACTATTAAAAGTGACTTTTCTGCGTTTCCCATATAATTCTGGCTTTTTCTTGTTTCACATGCAATTCTGTGGGACTTTGGTGTTTTTCCACCTAAGTGTGCCGAATGAGCTTCTCAGTCTGAGAAAACAAGCTTTTCACACAAGCTGCCATTCTCTTCCAGACGCACCTATGTGCCAGTTTCCACCTCAGGAAGCTTCACAGCAGCGACTTGTACATTACAGAGTGGTTTTTTTTTCTGTGTTCAAAATGCAGTTACGCTTTTTCGACAAAAGAGGGCACACTTGACCACAGAATAATTCATTCTGGACTTGCAAAGCTTCACAGTGGCATACTTGAAGTGATAGATGAAGTGGCTTGGTGTGGCTCTCTCACTTAGTTTGGCTATAATGCACAAAACTATTAAAAGTGACTTTTTGTGTTTCCCATGTAATTCTGGCTGTTTCTTGTTTCACATGCAATTCTGTGGGACTTTGGTGTTTTTCCACCTAAGTGTGCCGAATGAGCTTCTCAGTCTGAGAAAACAAGCTTTTTCACACAAGCTGCCATTCTCTTCCAGAAGCACCTATCTCCCAGTTTCCACCTCAGGAAGCTTCACAGCGGCGACTTGTACATTATAGAGTGGTTTGGTGTTGCTCTCTCACTTATTTTGGCTGTAATGCACAAAACTATTAAAAGTGACTTTTTTGCGTTTCCCATGTAATTCTGGCTTTTTCTTGTTTCACATGCAATTCTGTGGGACTTTGGTGTTTTTCCACCTAAGTGTGCCAAATGAGCTTCTCAGGCTGAGAAAACAAGCTTTTTCACACAAGCTGCCATTCTCTTCCAGAAGCACCTTTCTACCAGTTTCCACCTCAGGAAGCTCCACAGCGGCGACTTGTACATTATAGAGTGGTTTGGTGTGGCTCTCTCACTTAGTTTGGCTGTAATGCACAAAACAATCAAAAGTGACTTTTTTGCGTTTCCCATGTAATTCTGGCTTTTTCTTGTTTCACATGCCATTCTGTGGGACTTTGGTGTTTTTCCACCTATGTGTGCCAAATGAGCTTCTCAGGCTGAGAAAACAAGCTTTTTCACACAAGCTGCCATTCTCTTCCAGAAGCACCTATCTGCCAGTTTCCACCTCAGGAAGCTTCACAGCGGCGACTTGTACATTATAGAGTGGTTATGTGTTTCTCCCTAACTTAGTTTGGCTGTAATGAACAAAACTATTAAAAGTGACTTTTTTGCGTTTCCCATGTAATTCTGGCTTTTTCTTGTTTCACATGCAATTCTGTGGGACTTTGGTGTTTTTCCACCTAAGTGTGCCGAATGAGCTTCTCAGTCTGAGAAAACAAGCTTTTTCACACAAGCTGCCATTCTCTTCCAGAAGCACCTATCTGCCAGTTTCCACCTCAGGAAGCTTCACAGCGGCGACTTGTACATTATAGAGTGGTGTGGTGTTGCTCCCTCACTTAGTTTGGCTGTAATGCACAAAACTATTAAAAGTGACTTTTTTGCATTTCCCATGTAATTCTGGCTTTTTCTTGTTTCACATGCAATTCTGTGGTACTTTTTGTGTTTTTCCACCTAAGTGTACCGAATGAGCTTCTCAGTCTGAGAAAACAAGCTTTTTCACACAAGCTGCCATTCTCTTCCAGAAGCACCTATGTGCCAGTTTCCACCTCAGGAAGCTTCACAGCCGCGACTTGTACATTACAGAGTGTTTTTTTTTTTCTGTGTTCAAAATGCAGTTACGCTTTTTCGACAAAAGAGGGCACACTTGACCACAGAATAATTCATTCTGGACTTGCAAAGCTTCACAGTGGCATACTTGAAGTGATGGATGAAGTGGTTTGGTGTGGCTCTCTCACTTAGTTTGGCTGTAATGCACAAAACTATTAAAAGTGACTTTTCTGCGTTTCCCATGTAATTCTGGCTTTTTCTTGTTTCACATGCAATTCTGTGGGACTTTGGTGTTTTTCCACCTAAGTGTGCCGAATGAGCTTCTCAGGCTGAGAAAACAAGCTTTTTCACACAAGCTGCCATTCTCTTCCAGAAGCACCTATGTGCCAGTTTCCACCTCAGGAAGCCTCACAGCGGCGACTTGTACATTATAGAGTGGTTTTGTGTGGCTCTGTCCCTTAGTTTGGCTGTAATGCACAAAACTATTAAAAGTGACTTTTCTGTGTTTCCCATGTAATTCTGGCTTTTTCTTGTTTCACATGCAATTCTGTGGGACTTTGGTGTTTTTCCACCTAAGTTGTGCCAAATGAGCTTCTCAGGCTGAGAAAACAAGCTTTTTCACACAAGCTGCCATTCTCTTCCAGAAGCACCTATCTCCCAGTTTCCACCTCAGGAAGCTTCACAGCGGCGACTTGTACATTATAGAGTGGTTTGGTGTTGCTCTCTCACTTATTTTGGCTGTAATGCACAAAACTATTAAAAGTGACTTTTTTGCGTTTCCCATGTAATTCTGGCTTTTTCTTGTTTCACATGCAATTCTGTGGGACTTTGGTGTTTTTCCACCTAAGTGTGCCAAATGAGCTTCTCAAGCTGAGAAAACAAGCTTTTTCACACAAGCTGCCATTCTCTTCCAGAAGCACCTTTCTACCAGTTTCCACCTCAGGAAGCTCCACAGCGGCGACTTGTACATTATAGAGTGGTTTGGTGTGGCTCTCTCACTTAGTTTGGCTGTAATGCACAAAACAATCAAAAGTGACTTTTTTGCGTTTCCCATGTAATTCTGGATTTTTCTTGTTTCACATGCCATTCTGTGGGACTTTGGTGTTTTTCCACCTATGTGTGCCAAATGAGCTTCTCAGGCTGAGAAAACAAGCTTTTTCACACAAGCTGCCATTCTCTTCCAGAAGCACCTATCTGCCAGTTTCAACCTCAGGAAGCTTCACAGCGGCGACTTGTACATTATAGAGTGGTTTTGTGTTTCTCCCTCACTTAGTTTGGCTGTAATGAACAAAACTATTAAAAGTGACTTTTTGCGTTTCCCATGTAATTCTGGCTTTTTCTTGTTTCACATGCAATTCTGTGGGACTTTGGTGTTTTTCCACCTAAGTGTGCCGAATGAGCTTCTCAGTCTGAGAAAACAAGCTTTTCACACAAGCTGCCATTCTCTTCCAGAAGCACCTATCTGCCAGTTTCCACCTCAGGAAGCTTCACAGCGGCGACTTGTACATTATAGAGTGGTGTGGTGTTGCTCCCTCACTTAGTTTGGCTGTAATGCACAAAACTATTAAAAGTGACTTTTTTCCATTTCCCATGTAATTCTGGCTTTTTCTTGTTTCACATGCAATTCTGTGGGACTTTGGTGTTTTTCCACCTAAGTGTACCGAATGAGCTTCTCAGTCTGAGAAAACAAGCTTTTCACACAAGCTGCCATTCTCTTCCAGAAGCACCTATGTGCCAGTTTCCACCTCAGGAAGCTTCACAGCCGCGACTTGTACATTACAGAGTGGTTTTTTTTCTGTGTTCAAAATGCAGTTACGCTTTTTCGACAAAAGAGGGCACACTTGACCACAGAATAATTCATTCTGGACTTGCAAAGCTTCACAGTGGCATACTTGAAGTGATGGATGAAGTGGTTTGGTGTGGCTCTCTCACTTAGTTTGGCTGTAATGCACAAAACTATTAAAAGTGACTTTTTGCATTTCCCATGTAATTCTGGCTTTTTCTTGTTTCACATGCAATTCTGTGGGACTTTGGTTTTTTTCCACCTAAGTGTGCCGAATGAGCTTCTCAGTCTGAGAAAACAAGCTTTTTCACACAAGCTGCCATTCTCTTCCAGAAGCACTTATCTGCCAGTTTCAACCTCAGGAAGCTTCACAGCGGCGACTTGTACATTATAGAGTGGTTTGGTGTTGCTCCCTCACTTAGTTTGGCTGTAATGCACAAAACTATTTAAAGTGACTTTTTTCCATTTCCCATGTAATTCTGGCTTTTTCTTGTTTCACATGCAATTCTGTGGGACTTTGGTGTTTTTTCCACCTAAGTGTGCCAGGCTGAGAAAACAAGCTTTTTCACACAAGCTGCCATTTTCTTCCAGAAGCACCTATCTGCCAGTTTCCACCTCAGTAAGCTTCACAGCGGCGACTTGTACATTATGGAGTGGTTTGGTGTGGCTCTCTCACTTAATTTAGCTGTAATGGACAAAACTATTAACCCTCTGTAATCTATGCTGGCCATTTGTGTCCAATTCACTTCCTTTTTTTGACCATTTTAGCTGTGTTAATGCATATGGAATGTTATTTCCCAAGGGTCTGGATTTTATTCTGATTTTTAATTTTCAAAACCTGCTCTTTAAATATGTCAATATTATACTGTATATCTCAATTGTACCTCATGGCTCTATCATGGACACTTTTGGCCAATTGAAACCCATGAAAACATTTTTTTAAATTCCTTGTGATGTACAGTATTAAATCATATAATTTAGGTAAAATGGCTTTCATTCTAAACTCAACACTTGAAAATTTTAGTTTTAATGTTTTCTGCCAGATTATGTCATTTGTCCATTTTTTGCCAAGGGAGCAATTTCAGGTAATATTCTTAGTTTCCACTAGGGGCGTATGATGGCTTACTGCACTCCAATGGAGCAAATGAATGACACAATTTTGACATAGGTGTGATCTTAAGGATGTCAGATAATGATGTGTTTTCGTGCATGAAAAAAAATGCGCCTATAAATATGTATTTGCAAGATAGAGTGACATAAATTACAGTGTAGCATACCTCCAAGTTTCAGTGAATTTCTTTTGGTACAGGCTATTGAGCTTTGAGTTTCCAAGGCAAACTTGGCTTTGATGCACAAGTTGAAAACACCTGTAGCTTTGATCTTTTTGTAAAAAAGAATGCCACACACAACTACACAATAGCCCTTACATACTCAAATAGCTGCTCTCCAAAAAAAAAAAAGGATCACAGGTCATCTTGACTTCGGGGTAAACAAAAACAAAGTCTGACACTGTTTATAAATCTGTCCTGGAGTTTATGCAGGTGCAGTCAGTACTAATGCTATGAGTGAGCCTAACAGCTCCCAGATCATTCTTTCTCTGGCAAGATGGCGAAAAGGTCATATTCACTGAATGAAGCACTTGAGTATGTAATGGGCTCGGCGAGGGAAGATGGGGAGAAATCCTCTGCTCTTGAGGAGGAGACACCTTCTACCCAAGATGAGGACACGTCCTCTCCTGAAGATGAGGGGACACCCTCCTCAGAGGATGAAAGCAACAGCACTGATGAGGAGTACCAGCCAGTGCCTGATTCCTCTTCCTCAGGGGAAGAGGGACGATACAGACACAGCGGTGGAGGCCGAGCAGCTGATGGCAGGGACAGTGGAGCCGGCGGGTGAGTGGATGTCTCATCATTGGAAAATTATGTGGTTTCACACTGCTGAAGAGACACTGCACTACAATCCAGTACCCACTGGTATCAGCCCAGGGCCCACCCTTTATGCAGTTGCACGCATCAGCAACCTGAGTTCTGCCCCTTATCTGTCAGTTTCCACCTCAGAAAGCTTCACAGCGGTGAATTTTACATTATAGAGTGGTTTTCTGTGTTCCAACTGCAGTTACGCCTTTTCGACAAAAGAGGGAATACTTGACCACAGAATAATTAATTTTGGACTTGCAAAGCTTCACAGTGGCATAATTAAAGTGATGGATGAATTGGTTTGGTGTGACTCTCTCACTTAGTTTGGCTGTAATGGACAAAAATATTAAAAGTGACTTTTTAGCATTTCCCATGTAATTCTGTCTTTTTCCTGTTTCACATGCAATTCTGTGGGACTTTGGTGTTTTTCCACCTAAGTGTGCCAGGCTGAGAAAACAAGCTTTTTCACACAAGCTGCCATTCTCTTCCAGAAGCACCTATCTGACAGTTTCCACCTCAGGAAGCTTCACAGCGGCGACTTGTACATTATAGAGTGGTTTGGTGTGGCTCTCTCACTTAGTTTGGCTGTAATGGACAAAAATATTAAAAGTGACTTTTTTGCGTTTCCCATGTAATTCTGGCTTTTTGCTGTTTCACATGCAATTCTGTGGGACTTTGGTATTTTTCCACCTAAGTAGCCAGGCTGAAAAAACAAGCCATTCTCTTCCAGAAGCACCTATCTGTCAGTTTCCACCTCAGGAAGCTTCACAGCGGCATCCTGAAGATGAGGGGACACCCTCCTCAGAGGATGACAGCAACACCACTGATGATGAGTAACAGCCAGTGCCTGATTCCTCTTCCTCAGGGGAAGAGGACGATACAGACACAGCGGTGGAGGCCGAGCAGCTGATGGCAGAGACAGTGGAGCCGGCGGGTGAGTGGATGTCTCATCATTGGAAAATTATGTGGTTTCACACTGCTGAAGAGACACTTCACTACAATCCAGTACCCACTGGTATCACCCCAGGGCCCACCCTTTAAGCAGTTGCACGAGTCAGCAACCTGAGTTCTGCCCCTTATCTGTCAGTTTCCACCTCAGAAAGCTTCACAGCGGTGAATTTTACATTATAGAGTGGTTTTCTGTGTTCCAACTGCAGTTACGCCTTTTCGACAAAAGAGGGAATACTTGACCACAGAATAATTCATTTTGGACTTGCAAAGCTTCACAGTGGCATAATTAAAGTGATGGATGAAGTGGTTTGGTGTGGCTCTCTCACTTAGTTTAGCTGTAATGGACAAAACCATGAAAAGTGACTTTTTTGCGTTTCCCATGTAATTCTTGCTTTTTCCTGTTTCACATGCAATTCTGTGGGACTTTGGTGTTCTTCCACCTAAGTGTGCCAGGATGAGAAAACAAGCTTTTTCACACAAGCTGCCATGCTCTTCCAGAAGCACCTATCTGCCAGTTTCCACCTCAGGAAGCTTCACAGCGGGTGACTTGTACATTATAGAGTGGTTTGGTGTGGCTCTCTCACTTAGTTTGGCTGTAATGCACAAAACTATAAAAGTTACTTTTTTGCGTTTCCCATGTAATTCTGGCTTTTTCCTGTTTCACATAAAATTCTGTGGGACTTGGTGTTTTTCCACCTAAGTGTGCCGAATGAGCTTCTCAGGCTGAGAAAACAAGCTTTTTCACACAAGCTGCCATTCTCTTCTGGAATCACCTATCTGCCAGTTTCCACCTCAGGAAGCTTCACAGCGGCGACTTGTACATTATAGAGTGGTTTGGTGTGGCTCTCACACTTAGTTTGGCTGTAATGCACAAAACTATTAAAAGTGACATTTTTGCGTTCCCCATGTAATTCTGGCTTTTTCTTGTTTCACATGTAATTCTGTGGGACTTTGGTGTTTTTCCACCTAAGTGTGCCAGGCTGAGAAAACAAGCTTTTTCACACAACTGCCATTCTCTTCCAGAAGCACCTATCTTCCAGTTTCCACCTCAGGAAGCTTCACAGCGGCATCCTGAAGATGAGGGGACACCCTCCTCAGAGGATGACAGCAACACCACTGATGAGGAGTACCAGCCAGTGCCTGATTCCTCTTCCTCAGGGGAAGAGGACGATACAGACACAGCGGTGGAGGCCGAGCAGCTGATGGCAGAGACAGTGGAGCCGGCGGGTGAGTGGATGTCTCATCATTGGAAAATTATGTGGTTTCACACTGCTGAAGAGACACTGCACTACAATCCAGTACCCACTGGTATCACCCCAGGGCCCACCCTTTATGCAGTTGCATGCATCAGCAACCTGAGTTCTGCCCCTTATCTGTCAGTTTCCACCTCAGAAAGCTTCACAGCGGTGAATTTTAAATTATAGAGTGGTTTTCTGTGTTCCAACTGCAGTTACGCCTTTTGGACAAAAGAGGGAATACTTGACCACAGAATAATTCATTTTGGACTTGCAAAGCTTCACAGTGGCATAATTAAAGTGATGGATGAAGTGGTTTGGTGTGGCTCTCTCACTTAGTTTAGCTGTAATGGACAAAACTATGAAAAGTGACTTTTTTGCGTTTCCCATATAATTTTGTCTTTTTCCTGTTTCACATGTAATTCTGTGGGACTTTGGTGTTTTTCCACCTAAGTGTGCCAGGCTGAGAAAACAAGCTTTTTCACACAAGCTGCCATTCTCTTCCAGAAGCACCTATCTGCCAGTTTCCACCTCAGGAAGCTTCACAGCGGCGACTTGTACATTATAGAGTGGTTTGGTCTGGCTCTCTCAGGCTGAGAAAACAAGCTTTTTCACAGAAGCTGCCATTCTCTTCCAGAAGCACCTATCTGCCAGTTTCCACCTCAGGAAGCTTCACAGCGGCGACTTGTACATTATAGAGTGGTTTGGTGTGGCTCTCTCGCTTAGTTTGGCTGTAATGGACAAAATTATTAAAAGTGACTTTTTTGCGTTTCCCATGTAATTCTGGCTTTTCCTGTTTCACATGCAATTCTGTGGGACTTTTGTGTTTTTCCACCTAAGTGTGCCAGGCTGAGAAAACAAGCTTTTTCACACAACTGCCATTCTCTTCCAGAAGCACCTATCTTCCAGTTTCCACCTCAGGAAGCTTCACAGCGGCATCCTGAAGATGAGGGGACACCCTCCTCAGAGGATGACAGCAACACCACTGATGAGGAGTACCAGCCAGTGCCTGATTCCTCTTCCTCAGGGGAAGAGGACGATACAGACACAGCGGTGGAGGCCGAGCAGCTGATGGCAGAGACAGTGGAGCCGGCGGGTGAGTGGATGTCTCATCATTGGAAAATTATGTGGTTTCACACTGCTGAAGAGACACTGCACTACAATCCAGTACCCACCGGTATCACCCCAGGGCCCACCCTTTATGCAGTTGCATGCATCAGCAACCTGAGTTCTGCCCCTTATCTGTCAGTTTCCACCTCAGGAAGCTTCACAGCGGTGACTTGTACATTATAGAGTGTAATTCTGTGGGACTTTGGTATTTTTCCACAAAAGTGTGCCAGGCTGAGAAAACAAGCTTTTTCACACAAGCTGCCATTCTCTTCCAGAAGCACCTATCTGCCAGTTTCCACCTCAGGAAGCTTCACAGCGGCGACTTGTACATTATAGAGTGGTTTGGTGTGGCTCTCTCAGGCTGAGAAAACAAGCTTTTTCACACAAGCTGCCATTCTCTTCCAGAAGCACCTATCTGCCAGTTTCCACCTCAGGAAGCTTCACAGCGGTGACTTGTACATTATAGAGTGTAATTCTGTGGGACTTTGGTGTTTTTCCACCTAAGTGTGCCAGGCTGAGAAAACAAGCTTTTTCACACAAGCTGCCATTCTCTTCCAGAAGCACCTATCTGCCAGTTTCCACCTCAGGAAGCTTCACAGCGGCGACTTGTACATTATAGAGTGGTTTGGTGTGGCTCTCTCAGGCTGAGAAAACAAGCTTTTTCACACAAGCTGCCATTCTCTTCCAGAAGCACCTATCTGCCAGTTTCCACCTCAGGAAGCTTCACAGCGGTGACTTGTACATTATAGAGTGTAATTCTGTGGGACTTTGGTGTTTTTTCCACCTAAGTGTGCCAGGCTGAGAAAACAAGCTTTTTCACACAAGCTGCCATTCTCTTCCAGAAGCAACTATCTGCCAGTTTCCACCTCAGGAAGCTTCACAGCGGCGACTTGTACATTATAGGGTGGTTTGGTGTGGCTCTCTCACTTAGTTTGGCTGTAATGGACAAAACTATTAAAAGTGACTTTTTTGCGTTTCCCATGTAATTCTGGCTTTTTCCTGTTTCACATGCAATTCTGTGGGACTTTTGTGTTTTTCCACCTAAGTGTGCCAGGCTGAGAAAACAAGCTTTTTCACACAAGCTGCCATTCTCTTCCAGAAGCACCTATCTGCCGGTTTCCACCTCAGGAAGCTTCAGAGCGGTGACTTGTACATTATAGAGTGGTTTGGTGTGGCTCTCTCACTTAGTTTGGCTGTAATGCACAAAACTATTAAAAGTGACTTTTTTGCATTTCCCATGTAATTCTGGCCTTTTCCTGTTTCACATGCAATTCTGTGGGACTTTGGTATTTTTCCACCTAAGTGTGCCGAATGAGCTTCTCAGGCTGAGAAAACAAGCTTTTTCACACAAGCTGCATTCTCTTCCAAAAGCACCTATCTGCCAGTTTCCACCTCAGGAAGCTTCACAGCGGCGACTTGTACATTATAGAGTGGTTTTAGGTGTTCCAACTGAAGTTACACTTTTTCGACATAAGAGGGCACACTTGACCACAGAATAATTCATTCTGGACTTGCAAAGCTTCACAATGGCATAATGAAATTGATGCATGAAGTGGTTTGGTGTGGCTCTCTCACATAGTTCAGCTGTAATGGACAAAACTATTAAAAGTGACTTTTCTGCGTTTCCCATGTAATTCTGGCTTTTGCGTTTCCCATGTAATTCTGGCTTTTTGCTGTTTCACATGCAATTCTGTGTGACTTTGGTATTTTTCCACCTAAGTGTTCCGAATGAGCTTCTCAGGCTGAGAAAACAAGCTTTTCACACAAGCTGCCATTCTCTTCTGGAATTACCTATCTGCCAGTTTCCACCTCAGGAAGCTTCACAGCGGCGACTTGTACATTATAGAGTGGTTTGGTGTGGCTCTCTCACTTAATTTGGCTGTAATGGACAAAACTATTAAAATTGACTTTTTTGCGTTTCCCATGTAATTCTGGCTTTTTGCTGTTTCACATGCAATTCTGTGGGACTTTGGTATTTTTCCATGAAAGTGTGCCAGGCTGAAAAAACAAGCTTTTTCACACAAGCTGCTATTCTCTTCCAGAAGCACCTATGTGCCAGTTTCCACCTCAGGAAGCCTCACAGCGGCGACTTGTACATTATAGAGTGGATTTGTGTGGCTCTGTCACTTAGATTGGCTGTAATGCACAAAACTATTAAAAGTGACTTTTCTGCGTTTCCCATGTAATTCTGGCTTTTTCTTCTTTCACATGCAATTCTGTGGGACTTTTCCACCTAAGTGTGCCGAATGAGCTTCTCAGGCTGAGAAAACAAGCTTTTTCACACAAGCTGCTATTATCTTCCAGAAGCACCTATCTGCCAGTTTCCACCTCAGGAAGCCTCACAGCGGCGACTTGTACATTATAGAGTGGTTTTGTGTGGCTCTGTCACTTAGTTTGGCTGTAATGCACAAAACTATTAAAAGTGACTTTTCTGCGTTTCCCATGTAATTCTGGCTTTTTCTTGTTTCACATGCAATTCTGTGGGACTTTGGTGTTTTTCCACCTAAGTGTGCCGAATGAGCTTCTCAGGCTGAGAAAACAAGCTTTTTCACACAAGCTGCTATTCTCTTCCAGAAGCACCTATCTGCCAGTTTCCACCTCAGGAAGCCTCACAGCGGCGACTTGTACATTATAGAGTGGTTTTGTGTGGCTCTGTCACTTAGTTTGGCTGTAATGCACAAAACTATTAAAAGTGACTTTTCTGCGTTTCCCATGTAATTCTGGCTTTTTCTTGTTTCACATGCAATTCTGTGGGACTTTGGTGTTTTTGCACCTAAGTGTGCCGAATGAGCTTCTCAGGCTGAGAAAACAAGCTTTTTCACACAAGCTGCTATTCTCTTCCAAGAAGCACCTATCTGCCAGTTTCCACCTCAGGAAGCCTCACAGCGGCGACTTGTACATTATAGAGTGGTTTTGTGTGGCTCTATCACTTAGTTTGGCTGTAATGAACAAAACTATTAAAAGTGACTTTTCTGCGTTTCCCATGTAATTCTGGCTTTTTCTTGTTTCACATGCAATTCTGTGGGACTTTGGTGTTTTTCCACCTAAGTGTGCCGAATGAGCTTCTCAGGCTGAGAAAACAAGCTTTTTCACACAAGCTGCCATTCTCTTCCAGAAGCACCTATCTGCCAGTTTCCACCTCAGGAAGCCTCACAGCGGCGACTTGTACATTATAGAGTGGTTTTGTGTGGCTCTGTCACTTAGTTTGGCTGTAATGCACAAAACTATTAAAAGTGACTTTTCTGCGTTTCCCATGTAATTCTGGCTTTTTCTTGTTTCACATGCAATTCTGTGGGACTTTGGTGTTTTTCCACCTAAGTGTGCCGAATGAGCTTCTCAGGCTGAGAAAACAAGCTTTTTCACACAAGCTGCTATTCTCTTCCAGAAGCACCTATCTGCCAGTTTCCACCTCAGGAAGCCTCACAGCGGCGACTTGTACATTATAGAGTGGTTTTGTGTGGCTCTGTCACTTAGTTTGGCTGTAATGCACAAAACTATTAAAAGTGACTTTTCTGCG
This sequence comes from Dicentrarchus labrax, assembly GCF_905237075.1. NCBI lineage: Eukaryota > Metazoa > Chordata > Actinopteri > Moronidae > Dicentrarchus > Dicentrarchus labrax. Next base: position 37,658,077 of record NW_026136719.1, read on the forward strand.
TTTCCCATGTAATTCTGGCTTTTTCTTGTTTCACATGCAATTCTGTGGGACTTTGGTGTTTTTCCACCTAAGTGTGCCGAATGAGCTTCTCAGGCTGAGAAAACAAGCTTTTTCACACAAGCTGCCATTCTCTTCCAGAAGCACCTATGTATCAGTTTCCACCTCAGGAAGCCTCACAGCGGCGACTTGTACATTATAGAGTGGTTTTGTGTGGCTCTGTCTCTTAGTTGGCTGTAATGCACAAAACTATTAAAAGTGACTTTTCTGCGTTTCCCATGTAATTCTGGCTTTTTCTTGTTTCACATGCAATTCTGTGGGACTTTGATGTTTTTCCACCTAAGTGTGCCGAATGAGCTTCTCAGGCTGAGAAAACAAGCTTTTTCACACAAGCTGCCATTCTCTTCCAGAAGCACCTATGTCCCAGTTTCCGCCTCAGGAAGCCTCACAGCGGCGACTTGTACATTATAGAGTGGATTTGTGTGGCTCTGTCACTTAGTTTGGCTGTAATGCACAAAACTATTAAAAGTTACTTTTCTGCGTTTCCCATGTAATTCTGGCTTTTTCTTGTTTCACATGCAATTCTGTGGGACTTTGGTGTTTTTCCACCTAAGTGTGCCGAATGAGCTTCTCAGGCTGAGAAAACAAGCTTTTTCACACAAGCTGCCATTCTCTTCCAGAAGCACCTATGTGCCAGTTTCCACCTCAGGAAGCCTCACAGCGGCGACTTGTACATTATAGAGTGGTTTTGTGTGGCTCTGTCACTTAGTTTGGCTGTGATGCACAAAACTATTAAAAGTGACTTTTCTGCGTTTCCCATGTAATTCTGGCTTTTTCTTGTTTCACATGCAATTCTGTGGGACTTTGGTGTTTTTCCACCTAAGTGTGCCGAATGAGCTTCTCAGGCTGAGAAAACAAGCTTTTTCACACAAGCTGCCATTCTCTTCCAGAAGCACCTATGTGCCAGTTTCCGCCTCAGGAAGCCTCACAGCGGCGACTTGTACATTATAGAGTGGATTTGTGTGGCTCTGTCACTTAGTTTGGCTGTAATGCACAAAACTATTAAAAGTGACTTTTCTGCGTTTCCCATGTAATTCTGGCTTTTTCTTGTTTCACATGCAATTCTGTGGGACTTTGGTGTTTTTCCACCTAAGTGTGCCGAATGAGCTTCTCAGGCTGAGAAAACAAGCTTTTTCACACAAGCTGCCATTCTCTTCCAGAAGCACCTATCTGCCAGTTTCCACCTCAGGAAGCCTCACAGCGGCGACTTGTACATTATAGAGTGGTTTTGTGTGGCTCTGTCACTTAGTTTGGCTGTAATGCACAAAACTATTAAAAGTGACTTTTCTGCGTTTCCCATGTAATTCTGGCTTTTTCTTGTTTCACATGCAATTCTGTGGGACTTTGGTGTTTTTCCACCTAAGTGTGCCGAATGAGCTTCTCAGGCTGAGAAAACAAGCTTTTTCACACAAGCTGCTATTCTCTTCCAGAAGCACCTATCTGCCAGTTTCCACCTCAGGAAGCCTCACAGCGGCGACTTGTACATTATAGAGTGGTTTTGTGTGGCTCTGTCACTTAGTTTGGCTGTAATGCACAAAACTATTAAAAGTGACTTTTCTGCGTTTCCCATGTAATTCTGGCTTTTTCTTGTTTCACATGCAATTCTGTGGGACTTTGGTGTTTTTCCACCTAAGTGTGCCGAATGAGCTTCTCAGGCTGAGAAAACAAGCTTTTTCACACAAGCTGCCATTCTCTTCCAGAAGCACCTATGTATCAGTTTCCACCTCAGGAAGCCTCACAGCGGCGACTTGTACATTATAGAGTGGTTTTGTGTGGCTCTGTCTCTTAGTTGGCTGTAATGCACAAAACTATTAAAAGTGACTTTTCTGCATTTCCCATGTAATTCTGGCTTTTTCTTGTTTCACATGCAATTCTGTGGGACTTTGATGTTTTTCCACCTAAGTGTGCCGAATGAGCTTCTCAGGCTGAGAAAACAAGCTTTTTCACACAAGCTGCCATTCTCTTCCAGAAGCACCTATGTCCCAGTTTCCGCCTCAGGAAGCCTCACAGCGGCGACTTGTACATTATAGAGTGGATTTGTGTGGCTCTGTCACTTAGATTGGCTGTAATGCACAAAACTATTAAAAGTTACTTTTCTGCGTTTCCCATGTAATTCTGGCTTTTTCTTGTTTCACATGCAATTCTGTGGGACTTTGGTGTTTTTCCACCTAAGTGTGCCGAATGAGCTTCTCAGGCTGAGAAAACAAGCTTTTTCACACAAGCTGCCATTCTCTTCCAGAAGCACCTATGTGCCAGTTTCCACCTCAGGAAGCCTCACAGCGGCGACTTGTACATTATAGAGTGGTTTTGTGTGGCTCTGTCACTTAGTTTGGCTGTAATGCACAAAACTATTAAAAGTGACTTTTCTGCGTTTCCCATGTAATTCTGGCTTTTTCTTGTTTCACATGCAATTCTGTGGGACTTTGGTGTTTTTCCACCTAAGTGTGCCGAATTAGCTTCTCAGGCTGAGAAAACAAGCTTTTTCACACAAGCTGCCATTCTCTTCCAGAAGCACCTATGTGCCAGTTTCCACCTCAGGAAGCCTCACAGCGGCGACTTGTACATTATAGAGTGGATTTGTGTGGCTCTGTCACTTAGTTTGGCTGTAATGCACAAAACTATTAAAAGTGACTTTTCTGCGTTTCCCATGTAATTCTGGCTTTTTCTTGTTTCACATGCAATTCTGTGGGACTTTGGTGTTTTTCCACCTAAGTGTGCCGAATGAGCTTCTCAGGCTGAGAAAACAAGCTTTTTCACACAAGCTGCCATTCTCTTCCAGAAGCACCTATGTGCCAGTTTCCGCCTCAGGAAGCCTCACAGCGGCGACTTGTACATTATAGAGTGGATTTGTGTGGCTCTGTCACTTAGTTTGGCTGTAATGCACAAAACTATTAAAAGTGACTTTTCTGCGTTTCCCATGTAATTCTGGCTTTTTCTGGTTTCACATGCAATTCTGTGGGACTTTGGTGTTTTTCCACCTAAGTGTGCCGAATGAGCTTCTCAGGCTGAGAAAACAAGCTTTTTCACACAAGCTGCCATTCTCTTCCAGAAGCACCTATGTGCCAGTTTCCGCCTCAGGAAGCCTCACAGCGGCGACTTGTACATTATAGAGTGGATTTGTGTGGCTCTGTCACTTAGTTTGGCTGTAATGCACAAAACTATTAAAAGTGACTTTTCTGCGTTTCCCATGTAATTCTGGCTTTTTTGTTGTTTCACATGCAATTCTGTGGGACTTTGGTGTTTTTCCACCTAAGTGTGCCGAATGAGCTTCTCAGGCTGAGAAAACAAGCTTTTTCACACAAGCTGCCATTCTCTTCCAGAAGCACCTATGTGCCAGTTTCCACCTCAGGAAGCCTCACAGCGGCGACTTGTACATTATAGAGTGGTTTTGTGTGGCTCTGTCACTTAGTTTGGCTGTAATGCACAAAACTATTAAAAGTGACTTTTCTGCGTTTCCCATGTAATTCTGGCTTTTTCTTGTTTCACATGCAATTCTGTGGGACTTTGGTGTTTTTCCACCTAAGTGTGCCGAATGAGCTTCTCAGGCTGAGAAAACAATCTTTTCACACAAGCTGCCATTCTCTTCCAGAAGCACCTATGTGCCAGTTTCCACCTCAGGAAGCCTCACAGCGGCGACTTGTACATTATAGAGTGGTTTTGTGTGGCTCTCTCACTTAGTTTGGCTGTAATGCACAAAACTATTAAAAGTGACTTTTCTACGTTTCCCATGTAATTCTGGCTTTTTCTTGTTTCACATGCAATTCTGTGGGACTTTGGTGTTTTTCCACCTAAGTGTGCCGAATGAGCTTCTCAGGCTGAGAAAACAAGCTTTTTCACACAAGCTGCTATTCTCTTCCAGAAGCACCTATCTGCCAGTTTCCACCTCAGGAAGCCTCACAGCGGCGACTTGTACATTATAGAGTGGTTTTGTGTGGCTCTGTCATTTAGTTTGGCTGTAATGCACAAAACTATTAAAAGTGACTTTTCTGCGTTTCCCATGTAATTCTGGCTTTTTCTTGTTTCACATGCAATTCTGTGGAACTTTGGTGTTTTTCCACCTAAGTGTGCCGAATGAGCTTCTCAGGCTGAGAAAACAAGCTTTTTTCACACAAGCTGCTATTCTCTTCCAGAAGCACCTATCTGCCAGTTTCCACCTCAGGAAGCCTCACAGCGGCGACTTGTACATTATAGAGTTGGTTTGTGTGGCTCTGTCACTTAGTTTGGCTGTAATGCACAAAACTATTAAAAGTGACTTTTCTGCATTTCCCATGTAATTCTGGCTTTTTCTTGTTTCACATGCAATTCTGTGGGACTTTGGTGTTTTTCCACCTAAGTGTGCCGAATGAGCTTCTCAGGCTGAGAAAACAAGCTTTTTCACACAAGCTGCCATTCTCTTCCAGAAGCACCTATGTGCCAGTTTCCACCTCAGGAAGCCTCACAGCGGCGACTTGTACATTATAGAGTGGTTTTGTGTGGCTCTGTCACTTAGTTTGGCTGTAATGCACAAAACTATTAAAAGTGACTTTTCTGCGTTTCCCATGTAATTCTGGCTTTTTCTTGTTTCACATGCAATTCTGTGGGACTTTGGTGTTTTTCCACCTAAGTGTGCCGAATGAGCTTCTCAGGCTGAGAAAACAAGCTTTTTCACACAAGCTGCCATTCTCTTCCAGAAGCACCTATGTGCCAGTTTCCGCCTCAGGAAGCCTCACAGCGGCGACTTGTACGTTATAGAGTGGATTTGTGTGGCTCTGTCACTTAGTTTGGCTGTAATGCACAAAACTATTAAAAGTGACTTTTCTGCGTTTCCCATGTAATTCTGGCTTTTTCTTGTTTCACATGCAATTCTGTGGGACTTTGGTGTTTTTCCACCTAAGTGTGCCGAATGAGCTTCTCAGGCTGAGAAAACAAGCTTTTTCACACAAGCTGCCATTCTCTTCCAGAAGCACCTATGTGCCAGTTTCCACCTCAGGAAGCCTCACAGCGGCGACTTGTACATTATAGAGTGGTTTTGTGTGGCTCTATCACTTAGTTTGGCTGTAATGCACAAAACTATTAAAAGTGACTTTTCTGCGTTTCCCATGTAATTCTGGCTTTTTCTTGTTTCACATGCAATTCTGTGGGACTTTGGTGTTTTTCCACCTAAGTGTGCCGAATGAGCTTCTCAGGCTGAGAAAACAAGCTTTTTCACACAAGCTGCCATTCTCTTCCAGAAGCACCTATGTGCAAGTTTCCACCTCAGGAAGCCTCACAGCGGCGACTTGTACATTATAGAGTGGTTTGGTGTGGCTCTGTCACTTAGTTTGGCTGTAATGCACAAAACTATTAAAAGTGACTTTTCTACGTTTCCCATGTAATTCTGGCTTTTTCTTGTTTCACATGCAATTCTGTGGGACTTTGGTGTTTTTCCACCTAAGTGTGCCGAATGAGCTTCTCAGGCTGAGAAAACAAGCTTTTTCACACAAGCTGCCATTCTCTTCCAGAAGCACCTATGTATCAGTTTCCACCTCAGGAAGCCTCACAGCGGCGACTTGTACATTATAGAGTGGATTTGTGTGGCTCTGTCACTTAGTTTGGCTGTAATGCACAAAACTATTAAAAGTGACTTTTCTGTGTTTCCCATGTAATTCTGGCTTTTTCTTGTTTCACATGCAATTCTGTGGGACTTTGGTGTTTTTCCACCTAAGTGTGCCGAATGAGCTTCTCAGGCTGAGAAAACAAGCTTTTTTCACACAAGCTGCCATTCTCTTCCAGAAGCACCTATCTGCCAGTTTCCACCTCAGGAAGCCTCACAGCGGCGACTTGTACATTATAGAGTGGTTTTGTATGGCTCTGTCACTTAGTTTGGCTGTAATGCACAAAACTATTAAAAGTGACTTTTCTGCGTTTCCCATGTAATTCTGGCTTTTTCTTGTTTCACATGCAATTCTGTGGGACTTTGGTGTTTTTCCACCTAAGTGTGCCGAATGAGCTTCTCAGGCTGAGAAAACAAGCTTTTTCACACAAGCTGCCATTCTCTTCCAGAAGCACCTATGTATCAGTTTCCACCTCAGGAAGCCTCACAGCGGCGACTTGTACATTATAGAGTAGTTTTGTGTGGCTCTGTCACTTAGTTTGGCTTTAATGCACAAAACTATTAAAAGTGACTTTTCTGCGTTTCCCATGTAATTCTGGCTTTTTCTTGTTTCACATGCAATTCTGTGGGACTTTGGTGTTTTTCCACCTAAGTGTGCCGAATGAGCTTCTCAGGCTGAGAAAACAAGCTTTTTCACACAAGCTGCCATTCTCTTCCAGAAGCACCTATGTGCCAGTTTCCACCTCAGGAAGCCTCACAGCGGCGACTTGTACATTATAGAGTGGATTTGTGTGGCTCTGTCACTTAATTTGGCTGTAATGCACAAAACTATTAAAAGTGACTTTTCTGCGTTTCCCATGTAATTCTGGCTTTTTCTTGTTTCACATGCAATTCTGTGGGACTTTGGTGTTTTTCCACCTAAGTGTGCCGAATGAGCTTCTCAGGCTGAGAAAACAAGCTTTTTCACACAAGCTGCCATTCTCTTCCAGAAGCACCTATGTATCAGTTTCCACCTCAGGAAGCCTCACAGCGGCGACTTGTACATTATAGAGTGGATTTGTGTGGCTCTGTCACTTAGTTTGGCTGTAATGCACAAAACTATTAAAAGTGACTTTTCTGTGTTTCCCATGTAATTCTGGCTTTTTCTTGTTTCACATGCAATTCTGTGGGACTTTGGTGTTTTTCCACCTAAGTGTGCCGAATGAGCTTCTCAGGCTGAGAAAACAAGCTTTTTCACACAAGCTGCCATTCTCTTCCAGAAGCACCTATCTGCCAGTTTCCACCTCAGGAAGCCTCACAGCGGCGACTTGTACATTATAGAGTGGTTTTGTATGGCTCTGTCACTTAGTTTGGCTGTAATGCACAAAACTATTAAAAGTGACTTTTCTGCGTTTCCCATGTAATTCTGGCTTTTTCTTGTTTCACATGCAATTCTGTGGGACTTTGGTGTTTTTCCACCTAAGTGTGCCGAATGAGCTTCTCAGGCTGAGAAAACAAGCTTTTTCACACAAGCTGCCATTCTCTTCCAGAAGCACCTATGTATCAGTTTCCACCTCAGGAAGCCTCACAGCGGCGACTTGTACATTATAGAGTAGTTTTGTGTGGCTCTGTCACTTAGTTTGGCTTTAATGCACAAAACTATTAAAAGTGACTTTTCTGCGTTTCCCATGTAATTCTGGCTTTTTCTTGTTTCACATGCAATTCTGTGGGACTTTGGTGTTTTTCCACCTAAGTGTGCCGAATGAGCTTCTCAGGCTGAGAAAACAAGCTTTTTCACACAAGCTGCCATTCTCTTCCAGAAGCACCTATGTGCCAGTTTCCACCTCAGGAAGCCTCACAGCGGCGACTTGTACATTATAGAGTGGATTTGTGTGGCTCTGTCACTTAATTTGGCTGTAATGCACAAAACTATTAAAAGTGACTTTTCTGCGTTTCCCATGTAATTCTGGCTTTTTCTTGTTTCACATGCAATTCTGTGGGACTTTGGTGTTTTTCCACCTAAGTGTGCCGAATGAGCTTCTCAGGCTGAGAAAACAAGCTTTTTCACACAAACTGCCATTCTCTTCCAGAAGCACCTATGTGCCAGTTTCCACCTCAGGAAGCCTCACAGCGGCGACTTGTACATTATAGAGTGGTTTGGTGTGGCTCTCTCACTTAGTTTGGCTGTAATGCACAAAACTATTAAAAGTGACTTTTCTACGTTTCCCATGTAATTCTGGCTTTTTCTTGTTTCACATGCAATTCTGTGGGACTTTGGTGTTTTTCCACCTAAGTGTGCCGAATGAGCTTCTCAGGCTGAGAAAACAAGCTTTTTCACACAAGCTGCCATTCTCTTCCAGAAGCACCTATGTGCCAGTTTCCACCTCAGGAAGCCTCACAGCGGCGACTTGTACATTATAGAGTGGTTTGGTGTGGCTCTGTCACTTAGTTTGGCTGTAATGCACAAAACTATTAAAAGTGACTTTTCTGCGTTTCCCATGTAATTCTGGCTTTTTCTTGTTTCACATGCAATTCTGTGGGACTTTGGTGTTTTTCCACCTAAGTGTGCCGAATGAGCTTCTCAGGCTGAGAAAACAAGCTTTTTCACACAAGCTGCCATTCTCTTCCAGAAGCACCTATCTGCCAGTTTCCACCTCAGGAAGCCTCACAGCGGCGACTTGTACATTATAGAGTGGTTTTGTGTGGCTCTGTCACTTAGTTTGGCTGTAATGCACAAAACTATTAAAAGTGACTTTTCTGCGTTTCCCATGTAATTCTGGCTTTTTCTTGTTTCACATGCAATTCTGTGGGACTTTGGTGTTTTTCCACCTAAGTGTGCCGAATGAGCTTCTCAGGCTGAGAAAACAAGCTTTTTCACACAAGCTGCCATTCTCTTCCAGAAGCACCTATGTATCAGTTTCCACCTCAGGAAGCCTCACAGCGGCGACTTGTACATTATAGAGTGGTTTTGTGTGGCTCTGTCACTTAGTTTGGCTGTAATGCACAAAACTATTAAAAGTGACTTTTCTGCGTTTCCCATGTAATTCTGGCTTTTTCTTGTTTCACATGCAATTCTGTGGGACTTTGGTGTTTTTCCACCTAAGTGTGCCGAATGAGCTTCTCAGGCTGAGAAAACAAGCTTTTTCACACAAGCTGCCATTCTCTTCCAGAAGCACCTATGTGCCAGTTTCCACCTCAGGAAGCCTCACAGCGGCGACTTGTACATTATAGAGTGGTTTGGTGTGGCTCTGTCACTTAGTTTGGCTGTAATGCACAAAACTATTAAAAGTGACTTTTCTACGTTTCCCATGTAATTCTGGCTTTTTCTTGTTTCACATGCAATTCTGTGGGACTTTGGTGTTTTTCCACCTAAGTGTGCCGAATGAGCTTCTCAGGCTGAGAAAACAAGCTTTTTCACACAAGCTGCCATTCTCTTCCAGAAGCACCTATGTATCAGTTTCCACCTCAGGAAGCCTCACAGCGGCGACTTGTACATTATAGAGTGGTTTTGTGTGGCTCTGTCACTTAGTTTGACTGTAATGCACAAAACTATTAAAAGTGACTTTTCTGCGTTTCCCATGTAATTCTGGCTTTTTCTTGTTTCACATGCAATTCTGTGGGACTTTGGTGTTTTTCCACCTAAGTGTGCCGAATGAGCTTCTCAGGCTGAGAAAACAAGCTTTTTCACACAAGCTGCCATTCTCTTCCAGAAGCACCTATCTGCCAGTTTCCACCTCAGGAAGCCTCACAGCGGCGACTTGTACATTATAGAGTGCTTTTGTGTGGCTCTGTCACTTAGTTTGGCTGTAATGCACAAAACTATTAAAAGTGACTTTTCTGCGTTTCCCATGTAATTCTGGCTTTTTCTTGTTTCACATGCAATTCTGTGGGACTTTGGTGTTTTTCCACCTAAGTGTGCCGAATGAGCTTCTCAGGCTGAGAAAACAAGCTTTTTCACACAAGCTGCCATTCTCTTCCAGAAGCACCTATCTGCAAGTTTCCACCTCAGGAAGCCTCACAGCGGCGACTTGTACATTATAGAGTGGTTTTGTGTGGCTCTGTCACTTAGTTTGGCTGTAATGCACAAAACTATTAAAAGTGACTTTTCTGCGTTTCCCATGTAATTCTGGCTTTTTCTTGTTTCACATGCAATTCTGTGGGACTTTGGTGTTTTTCCACCTAAGTGTGCCGAATGAGCTTCTCAGGCTGAGAAAACAAGCTTTTTCACACAAGCTGCCATTCTCTTCCAGAAGCACCTATGTGCCAGTTTCCACCTCAGGAAGCCTCACAGCGGCGACTTGTACATTATAGAGTGGTTTGGTGTGGCTCTGTCACTTAGTTTGGCTGTAATGCACAAAACTATTAAAAGTGACTTTTCTACGTTTCCCATGTAATTCTGGCTTTTTCTTGTTTCACATGCAATTCTGTGGGACTTTGGTGTTTTTCCACCTAAGTGTGCCGAATGAGCTTCTCAGGCTGAGAAAACAAGCTTTTTCACACAAGCTGCCATTCTCTTCCAGAAGCACCTATGTATCAGTTTCCACCTCAGGAAGCCTCACAGCGGCGACTTGTACATTATAGAGTGGTTTTGTGTGGCTCTGTCACTTAGTTTGGCTGTAATGCACAAAACTATTAAAAGTGACTTTTCTGCGTTTCCCATGTAATTCTGGCTTTTTCTTGTTTCACATGCAATTCTGTGGGACTTTGGTGTTTTTCCACCTAAGTGTGCCGAATGAGCTTCTCAGGCTGAGAAAACAAGCTTTTTCACACAAGCTGCCATTCTCTTCCAGAAGCACCTATGTATCAGTTTCCACCTCAGGAAGCCTCACAGCGGCGACTTGTACATTATAGAGTGGTTTTGTGTGGCTCTGTCACTTAGTTTGGCTGTAATGCACAAAACTATTAAAAGTGACTTTTCTGCGTTTCCCATGTAATTCTGGCTTTTTCTTGTTTCACATGCAATTCTGTGGGACTTTGGTGTTTTTCCACCTAAGTGTGCCGAATGAGCTTCTCAGGCTGAGAAAACAAGCTTTTTCACACAAGCTGCCATTCTCTTCCAGAAGCACCTATGTATCAGTTTCCACCTCAGGAAGCCTCACAGCGGCGACTTGTACATTATAGAGTGGTTTTGTGTGGCTCTGTCACTTAGTTTGGCTGTAATGCACAAAACTATTAAAAGTGACTTTTCTGCGTTTCCCATGTAATTCTGGCTTTTTCTTGTTTCACATGCAATTCTGTGGGACTTTGGTGTTTTTCCACCTAAGTGTGCCGAATGAGCTTCTCAGGCTGAGAAAACAAGCTTTTTCACACAAGCTGCCATTCTCTTCCAGAAGCACCTATGTATCAGTTTCCACCTCAGGGAAGCCTCACAGCGGCGACTTGTACATTATAGAGTGGTTTTGTGTGGCTCTGTCACTTAGTTTGGCTGTAATGCACAAAACTATTAAAAGTGACTTTTCTGCGTTTCCCATGTAATTCTGGCTTTTTCTTGTTTCACATGCAATTCTGTGGGACTTTGGTGTTTTTCCACCTAAGTGTGCCGAATGAGCTTCTCAGGCTGAGAAAACAAGCTTTTTCACACAAGCTGCCATTCTCTTCCAGAAGCACCTATGTATCAGTTTCCACCTCAGGAAGCCTCACAGCGGCGACTTGTACATTATAGAGTGGTTTTGTGTGGCTCTGTCACTTAGTTTGGCTGTAATGCACAAAACTATTAAAAGTGACTTTTCTGCGTTTCCCATGTAATTCTGGCTTTTTCTTGTTTCACATGCAATTCTGTGGGACTTTGGTGTTTTTCCACCTAAGTGTGCCGAATGAGCTTCTCAGGCTGAGAAAACAAGCTTTTTCACACAAGCTGCCATTCTCTTCCAGAAGCACCTATGTGCCAGTTTCCACCTCAGGAAGCCTCACAGCGGCGACTTGTACATTATAGAGTGGTTTGGTGTGGCTCTGTCACTTAGTTTGGCTGTAATGCACAAAACTATTAAAAGTGACTTTTCTGCGTTTCCCATGTAATTCTGGCTTTTTCTTGTTTCACATGCAATTCTGTGGTACTTTGGTGTTTTTCCACCTAAGTGTGCCGAATGAGCTTCTCAGGCTGAGAAAACAAGCTTTTTCACACAAGCTGCCATTCTCTTCCAGAAGCACCTATGTATCAGTTTCCACCTCAGGAAGCCTCACAGCGGCGACTTGTACATTATAGAGTGGTTTTGTGTGGCTCTGTCACTTAGTTTGGCTGTAATGCACAAAACTATTAAAAGTGACTTTTCTGCGTTTCCCATGTAATTCTGGCTTTTTCTTGTTTCACATGCAATTCTGTGGGACTTTGGTGTTTTTCCACCTAAGTGTGCCGAATGAGCTTCTCAGGCTGAGAAAACAAGCTTTTTCACACAAGCTGCCATTCTCTTCCAGAAGCACCTATGTGCCACTTTCCGCCTCAGGAAGCCTCACAGCGGCGACTTGTACATTATAGAGTGGATTTGTGTGGCTCTGTCACTTAGTTTGGCTGTAATGCACAAAACTATTAAAAGTGACTTTTCTGCGTTTCCCATGTAATTCTGGCTTTTTCTTGTTTCACATGCAATTCTGTGGGACTTTGGTGTTTTTCCACCTAAGTGTGCCGAATGAGCTTCTCAGGCTGAGAAAACAAGCTTTTTCACACAAGCTGCCATTCTCTTCCAGAAGCACCTATGTGCCAGTTTCCACCTCAGGAAGCCTCACAGCGGCGACTTGTACATTATAGAGTGGTTTGGTGTGGCTCTGTCACTTAGTTTGGCTGTAATGCACAAAACTATTAAAAGTGACTTTTCTGCGTTTCCCATGTAATTCTGGCTTTTTCTTGTTTCACATGCAATTCTGTGGGACTTTGGTGTTTTTCCACCTAAGTGTGCCGAATGAGCTTCTCAGGCTGAGAAAACAAGCTTTTTCACACAAGCTGCCATTCTCTTCCAGAAGCACCTATGTATCAGTTTCCACCTCAGGAAGCCTCACAGCGGCGACTTGTACATTATAGAGTGGTTTTGTGTGGCTCTGTCACTTAGTTTGACTGTAATGCACAAAACTATTAAAAGTGACTTTTCTGCGTTTCCCATGTAATTCTGGCTTTTTCTTGTTTCACATGCAATTCTGTGGGACTTTGGTGTTTTTCCACCTAAGTGTGCCGAATGAGCTTCTCAGGCTGAGAAAACAAGCTTTTTCACACAAGCTGCCATTCTCTTCCAGAAGCACCTATCTGCCAGTTTCCACCTCAGGAAGCCTCACAGCGGCGACTTGTACATTATAGAGTGCTTTTGTGTGGCTCTGTCACTTAGTTTGGCTGTAATGCACAAAACTATTAAAAGTGACTTTTCTGCGTTTCCCATGTAATTCTGGCTTTTTCTTGTTTCACATGCAATTCTGTGGGACTTTGGTGTTTTTCCACCTAAGTGTGCCGAATGAGCTTCTCAGGCTGAGAAAACAAGCTTTTTCACACAAGCTGCCATTCTCTTCCAGAAGCACCTATCTGCCAGTTTCCACCTCAGGAAGCCTCACAGCGGCGACTTGTACATTATAGAGTGGTTTTGTGTGGCTCTGTCACTTAGTTTGGCTGTAATGCACAAAACTATTAAAAGTGACTTTTCTGCGTTTCCCATGTAATTCTGGCTTTTTCTTGTTTCACATGCAATTCTGTGGGACTTTGGTGTTTTTCCACCTAAGTGTGCCGAATGAGCTTCTCAGGCTGAGAAAACAAGCTTTTTCACACAAGCTGCCATTCTCTTCCAGAAGCACCTATGTGCCAGTTTCCGCCTCAGGAAGCCTCACAGCGGCGACTTGTACATTATAGAGTGGATTTGTGTGGCTCTGTCACTTAGTTTGGCTGTAATGCACAAAACTATTAAAAGTGACTTTTCTGCGTTTCCCATGTAATTCTGGCTTTTTCTGGTTTCACATGCAATTCTGTGGGACTTTGGTGTTTTTCCACCTAAGTGTGCCGAATGAGCTTCTCAGGCTGAGAAAACAAGCTTTTTCACACAAGCTGCCATTCTCTTCCAGAAGCACCTATGTGCCAGTTTCCGCCTCAGGAAGCCTCACAGCGGCGACTTGTACATTATAGAGTGGATTTGTGTGGCTCTGTCACTTAGTTTGGCTGTAATGCACAAAACTATTAAAAGTGACTTTTCTGCGTTTCCCATGTAATTCTGGCTTTTTGTTGTTTCACATGCAATTCTGTGGGACTTTGGTGTTTTTCCACCTAAGTGTGCCGAATGAGCTTCTCAGGCTGAGAAAACAAGCTTTTTCACACAAGCTGCCATTCTCTTCCAGAAGCACCTATGTGCCAGTTTCCACCTCAGGAAGCCTCACAGCGGCGACTTGTACATTATAGAGTGGTTTTGTGTGGCTCTGTCACTTAGTTTGGCTGTAATGCACAAAACTATTAAAAGTGACTTTTCTGCGTTTCCCATGTAATTCTGGCTTTTTCTTGTTTCACATGCAATTCTGTGGGACTTTGGTGTTTTTCCACCTAAGTGTGCCGAATGAGCTTCTCAGGCTGAGAAAACAATCTTTTTCACACAAGCTGCCATTCTCTTCCAGAAGCACCTATGTGCCAGTTTCCACCTCAGGAAGCCTCACAGCGGCGACTTGTACATTATAGAGTGGTTTTGTGTGGCTCTCTCACTTAGTTTGGCTGTAATGCACAAAACTATTAAAAGTGACTTTTCTACGTTTCCCATGTAATTCTGGCTTTTTCTTGTTTCACATGCAATTCTGTGGGACTTTGGTGTTTTTCCACCTAAGTGTGCCGAATGAGCTTCTCAGGCTGAGAAAACAAGCTTTTTCACACAAGCTGCTATTCTCTTCCAGAAGCACCTATCTGCCAGTTTCCACCTCAGGAAGCCTCACAGCGGCGACTTGTACATTATAGAGTGGTTTTGTGTGGCTCTGTCATTTAGTTTGGCTGTAATGCACAAAACTATTAAAAGTGACTTTTCTGCGTTTCCCATGTAATTCTGGCTTTTTCTTGTTTCAAATGCAATTCTGTGGAACTTTGGTGTTTTTCCACCTAAGTGTGCCGAATGAGCTTCTCAGGCTGAGAAAACAAGCTTTTTCACACAAGCTGCTATTCTCTTCCAGAAGCACCTATCTGCCAGTTTCCACCTCAGGAAGCCTCACAGCGGCGACTTGTACATTATAGAGTTGGTTTGTGTGGCTCTGTCACTTAGTTTGGCTGTAATGCACAAAACTATTAAAAGTGACTTTTCTGCGTTTCCCATGTAATTCTGGCTTTTTCTTGTTTCACATGCAATTCTGTGGGACTTTGCTGTTTTTCCACCTAAGTGTGCCGAATGAGCTTCTCAGGCTGAGAAAACAAGCTTTTTCACACAAGCTGCCATTCTCTTCCAGAAGCACCTATGTGCCAGTTTCCACCTCAGGAAGCCTCACAGCGGCGACTTGTACATTATAGAGTGGTTTTGTGTGGCTCTGTCACTTAGTTTGGCTGTAATGCACAAAACTATTAAAAGTGACTTTTCTGCGTTTCCCATGTAATTCTGGCTTTTTCTTGTTTCACATGCAATTCTGTGGGACTTTGGTGTTTTTCCACCTAAGTGTGCCGAATGAGCTTCTCAGGCTGAGAAAACAAGCTTTTTCACACAAGCTGCCATTCTCTTCCAGAAGCACCTATGTGCCAGTTTCCGCCTCAGGAAGCCTCACAGCGGCGACTTGTACATTATAGAGTGGATTTGTGTGGCTCTGTCACTTAGTTTGGCTGTAATGCACAAAACTATTAAAAGTGACTTTTCTGCGTTTCCCATGTAATTCTGGCTTTTTCTTGTTTCACATGCAATTCTGTGGGACTTTGGTGTTTTTCCACCTAAGTGTGCCGAATGAGCTTCTCAGGCTGAGAAAACAAGCTTTTTCACACAAGCTGCCATTCTCTTCCAGAAGCACCTATGTGCCAGTTTCCACCTCAGGAAGCCTCACAGCGGCGACTTGTACATTATAGAGTGGTTTTGTGTGGCTCTATCACTTAGTTTGGCTGTAATGCACAAAACTATTAAAAGTGACTTTTCTGCGTTTCCCATGTAATTCTGGCTTTTTCTTGTTTCACATGCAATTCTGTGGGACTTTGGTGTTTTTCCACCTAAGTGTGCCGAATGAGCTTCTCAGGCTGAGAAAACAAGCTTTTTCACACAAGCTGCCATTCTCTTCCAGAAGCACCTATGTGCAAGTTTCCACCTCAGGAAGCCTCACAGCGGCGACTTGTACATTATAGAGTGGTTTGGTGTGGCTCTGTCACTTAGTTTGGCTGTAATGCACAAAACTATTAAAAGTGACTTTTCTACGTTTCCCATGTAATTCTGGCTTTTTCTTGTTTCACATGCAATTCTGTGGGACTTTGGTGTTTTTCCACCTAAGTGTGCCGAATGAGCTTCTCAGGCTGAGAAAACAAGCTTTTTCACACAAGCTGCCATTCTCTTCCAGAAGCACCTATGTGCCAGTTTCCACCTCAGGAAGCCTCACAGCGGCGACTTGTACATTATAGAGTGGATTTGTGTGGCTCTGTCACTTAATTTGGCTGTAATGCACAAAACTATTAAAAGTGACTTTTCTGCGTTTCCCATGTAATTCTGGCTTTTTCTTGTTTCACATGCAATTCTGTGGGACTTTGGTGTTTTTCCACCTAAGTGTGCCGAATGAGCTTCTCAGGCTGAGAAAACAAGCTTTTTCACACAAGCTGCCATTCTCTTCCAGAAGCACCTATCTGCCAGTTTCCACCTCAGGAAGCCTCACAGCGGCGACTTGTACATTATAGAGTGGTTTTGTATGGCTCTGTCACTTAGTTTGGCTGTAATGCACAAAACTATTAAAAGTGACTTTTCTGCGTTTCCCATGTAATTCTGGCTTTTTCTTGTTTCACATGCAATTCTGTGGGACTTTGGTGTTTTTCCACCTAAGTGTGCCGAATGAGCTTCTCAGGCTGAGAAAACAAGCTTTTTCACACAAGCTGCCATTCTCTTCCAGAAGCACCTATGTATCAGTTTCCACCTCAGGAAGCCTCACAGCGGCGACTTGTACATTATAGAGTAGTTTTGTGTGGCTCTGTCACTTAGTTTGGCTGTAATGCACAAAACTATTAAAAGTGACTTTTCTGCGGTTCCCATGTAATTCTGGCTTTTTCTTGTTTCACATGCAATTCTGTGGGACTTTGGTGTTTTTCCACCTAAGTGTGCCGAATGAGCTTCTCAGGCTGAGAAAACAAGCTTTTTCACACAAGCTGCCATTCTCTTCCAGAAGCACCTATGTGCCAGTTTCCACCTCAGGAAGCCTCACAGCGGCGACTTGTACATTATAGAGTGGATTTGTGTGGCTCTGTCACTTAATTTGGCTGTAATGCACAAAACTATTAAAAGTGACTTTTCTGCGTTTCCCATGTAATTCTGGCTTTTTCTTGTTTCACATGCAATTCTGTGGGACTTTGGTGTTTTTCCACCTAAGTGTGCCGAATGAGCTTCTCAGGCTGAGAAAACAAGCTTTTTCACACAAGCTGCCATTCTCTTCCAGAAGCACCTATGTGCCAGTTTCCACCTCAGGAAGCCTCACAGCGGCGACTTGTACATTATAGAGTGGTTTGGTGTGGCTCTGTCACTTAGTTTGGCTGTAATGCACAAAACTATTAAAAGTGACTTTTCTGCGTTTCCCATGTAATTCTGGCTTTTTCTTGTTTCACATGCAATTCTGTGGGACTTTGGTGTTTTTCCACCTAAGTGTGCCGAATGAGCTTCTCAGGCTGAGAAAACAAGCTTTTTCACACAAACTGCCATTCTCTTCCAGAAGCACCTATGTGCCAGTTTCCACCTCAGGAAGCCTCACAGCGGCGACTTGTACATTATAGAGTGGTTTGGTGTGGCTCTCTCACTTAGTTTGGCTGTAATGCACAAAACTATTAAAAGTGACTTTTCTACGTTTCCCATGTAATTCTGGCTTTTTCTTGTTTCACATGCAATTCTGTGGGACTTTGGTGTTTTTCCACCTAAGTGTGCCGAATGAGCTTCTCAGGCTGAGAAAACAAGCTTTTTCACACAAGCTGCCATTCTCTTCCAGAAGCACCTATGTGCCAGTTTCCACCTCAGGAAGCCTCACAGCGGCGACTTGTACATTATAGAGTGGTTTTGTGTGGCTCTGTCACTTAGTTTGGCTGTAATGCACAAAACTATTAAAAGTGACTTTTCTGCGTTTCCCATGTAATTCTGGCTTTTTCTTGTTTCACATGCAATTCTGTGGGACTTTGGTGTTTTTCCACCTAAGTGTGCCGAATGAGCTTCTCAGGCTGAGAAAACAAGCTTTTTCACACAAGCTGCCATTCTCTTCCAGAAGCACCTATGTGCAAGTTTCCACCTCAGGAAGCCTCACAGCGGCGACTTGTACATTATAGAGTGGTTTGGTGTGGCTCTGTCACTTAGTTTGGCTGTAATGCACAAAACTATTAAAAGTGACTTTTCTACGTTTCCCATGTAATTCTGGCTTTTTCTTGTTTCACATGCAATTCTGTGGGACTTTGGTGTTTTTCCACCTAAGTGTGCCGAATGAGCTTCTCAGGCTGAGAAAACAAGCTTTTTCACACAAGCTGCCATTCTCTTCCAGAAGCACCTATGTATCAGTTTCCACCTCAGGAAGCCTCACAGCGGCGACTTGTACATTATAGAGTGGATTTGTGTGGCTCTGTCACTTAGTTTGGCTGTAATGCACAAAACTATTAAAAGTGACTTTTCTGTGTTTCCCATGTAATTCTGGCTTTTTCTTGTTTCACATGCAATTCTGTGGGACTTTGGTGTTTTTCCACCTAAGTGTGCCGAATGAGCTTCTCAGGCTGAGAAAACAAGCTTTTTCACACAAGCGGCCATTCTCTTCCAGAAGCACCTATGTGCCAGTTTCCACCTCAGGAAGCCTCACAGCGGCGACTTGTACATTATAGAGTGGTTTTGTGTGGCTCTGTCACTTAGTTTGGCTGTAATGCACAAAACTATTAAAAGTGACTTTTCTGCGTTTCCCATGTAATTCTGGCTTTTTCTTGTTTCACATGCAATTCTGTGGGACTTTGGTGTTTTTCCACCTAAGTGTGCCGAATGAGCTTCTCAGGCTGAGAAAACAAGCTTTTTCACACAAGCTGCCATTCTCTTCCAGAAGCACCTATGTATCAGTTTCCACCTCAGGAAGCCTCACAGCGGCGACTTGTACATTATAGAGTAGTTTTGTGTGGCTCTGTCACTTAGTTTGGCTTTAATGCACAAAACTATTAAAAGTGACTTTTCTGCGTTTCCCATGTAATTCTGGCTTTTTCTTGTTTCACATGCAATTCTGTGGGACTTTGGTGTTTTTCCACCTAAGTGTGCCGAATGAGCTTCTCAGGCTGAGAAAACAAGCTTTTTCACACAAACTGCCATTCTCTTCCAGAAGCACCTATGTGCCAGTTTCCACCTCAGGAAGCCTCACAGCGGCGACTTGTACATTATAGAGTGGTTTGGTGTGGCTCTCTCACTTAGTTTGGCTGTAATGCACAAAACTATTAAAAGTGACTTTTCTACGTTTCCCATGTAATTCTGGCTTTTTCTTGTTTCACATGCAATTCTGTGGGACTTTGGTGTTTTTCCACCTAAGTGTGCCGAATGAGCTTCTCAGGCTGAGAAAACAAGCTTTTTCACACAAGCTGCCATTCTCTTCCAGAAGCACCTATGTGCCAGTTTCCACCTCAGGAAGCCTCACAGCGGCGACTTGTACATTATAGAGTGGTTTGGTGTGGCTCTGTCACTTAGTTTGGCTGTAATGCACAAAACTATTAAAAGTGACTTTTCTGCGTTTCCCATGTAATTCTGGCTTTTTCTTGTTTCACATGCAATTCTGTGGGACTTTGGTGTTTTTCCACCTAAGTGTGCCGAATGAGCTTCTCAGGCTGAGAAAACAAGCTTTTTCACACAAGCTGCCATTCTCTTCCAGAAGCACCTATCTGCCAGTTTCCACCTCAGGAAGCCTCACAGCGGCGACTTGTACATTATAGAGTGGTTTTGTGTGGCTCTGTCACTTAGTTTGGCTGTAATGCACAAAACTATTAAAAGTGACTTTTCTGCGTTTCCCATGTAATTCTGGCTTTTTCTTGTTTCACATGCAATTCTGTGGGACTTTGGTGTTTTTCCACCTAAGTGTGCCGAATGAGCTTCTCAGGCTGAGAAAACAAGCTTTTTCACACAAGCTGCCATTCTCTTCCAGAAGCACCTATGTATCAGTTTCCACCTCAGGAAGCCTCACAGCGGCGACTTGTACATTATAGAGTGGTTTGGTGTGGCTCTGTCACTTAGTTTGGCTGTAATGCACAAAACTATTAAAAGTGACTTTTCTGCGTTTCCCATGTAATTCTGGCTTTTTCTTGTTTCACATGCAATTCTGTGGTACTTTGGTGTTTTTCCACCTAAGTGTGCCGAATGAGCTTCTCAGGCTGAGAAAACAAGCTTTTTCACACAAGCTGCCATTCTCTTCCAGAAGCACCTATGTATCAGTTTCCACCTCAGGAAGCCTCACAGCGGCGACTTGTACATTATAGAGTGGTTTTGTGTGGCTCTGTCACTTAGTTTGGCTGTAATGCACAAAACTATTAAAAGTGACTTTTCTGCGTTTCCCATGTAATTCTGGCTTTTTCTTGTTTCACATGCAATTCTGTGGGACTTTGGTGTTTTTCCACCTAAGTGTGCCGAATGAGCTTCTCAGGATGAGAAAACAAGCTTTTTCACACAAGCTGCCATTCTCTTCCAGAAGCACCTATGTGCCACTTTCCGCCTCAGGAAGCCTCACAGCGGCGACTTGTACATTATAGAGTGGATTTGTGTGGCTCTGTCACTTAGTTTGGCTGTAATGCACAAAACTATTAAAAGTGACTTTTCTGCGTTTCCCATGTAATTCTGGCTTTTTCTTGTTTCACATGCAATTCTGTGGGACTTTGGTGTTTTTCCACCTAAGTGTGCCGAATGAGCTTCTCAGGCTGAGAAAACAAGCTTTTTCACACAAGCTGCCATTCTCTTCCAGAAGCACCTATGTGCCAGTTTCCACCTCAGGAAGCCTCACAGCGGCGACTTGTACATTATAGAGTGGTTTGGTGTGGCTCTGTCACTTAGTTTGGCTGTAATGCACAAAACTATTAAAAGTGACTTTTCTGCGTTTCCCATGTAATTCTGGCTTTTTCTTGTTTCACATGCAATTCTGTGGGACTTTGGTGTTTTTCCACCTAAGTGTGCCGAATGAGCTTCTCAGGCTGAGAAAACAAGCTTTTTCACACAAGCTGCCATTCTCTTCCAGAAGCACCTATGTATCAGTTTCCACCTCAGGAAGCCTCACAGCGGCGACTTGTACATTATAGAGTGGTTTTGTGTGGCTCTGTCACTTAGTTTGACTGTAATGCACAAAACTATTAAAAGTGACTTTTCTGCGTTTCCCATGTAATTCTGGCTTTTTCTTGTTTCACATGCAATTCTGTGGGACTTTGGTGTTTTTCCACCTAAGTGTGCCGAATGAGCTTCTCAGGCTGAGAAAACAAGCTTTTTCACACAAGCTGCCATTCTCTTCCAGAAGCACCTATCTGCCAGTTTCCACCTCAGGAAGCCTCACAGACGGCGACTTGTACATTATAGAGTGCTTTTGTGTGGCTCTGTCACTTAGTTTGGCTGTAATGCACAAAACTATTAAAAGTGACTTTTCTGCGTTTCCCATGTAATTCTGGCTTTTTCTTGTTTCACATGCAATTCTGTGGGACTTTGGTGTTTTTCCACCTAAGTGTGCCGAATGAGCTTCTCAGGCTGAGAAAACAAGCTTTTTCACACAAGCTGCCATTCTCTTCCAGAAGCACCTATCTGCCAGTTTCCACCTCAGGAAGCCTCACAGCGGCGACTTGTACATTATAGAGTGGTTTTGTGTGGCTCTGTCACTTAGTTTGGCTGTAATGCACAAAACTATTAAAAGTGACTTTTCTGCGTTTCCCATGTAATTCTGGCTTTTTCTTGTTTCACATGCAATTCTGTGGGACTTTGGTGTTTTTCCACCTAAGTGTGCCGAATGAGCTTCTCAGGCTGAGAAAACAAGCTTTTTCACACAAGCTGCCATTCTCTTCCAGAAGCACCTATGTGCCAGTTTCCACCTCAGGAAGCCTCACAGCGGCGACTTGTACATTATAGAGTGGTTTGGTGTGGCTCTGTCACTTAGTTTGGCTGTAATGCACAAAACTATTAAAAGTGACTTTTCTACGTTTCCCATGTAATTCTGGCTTTTTCTTGTTTCACATGCAATTCTGTGGGACTTTGGTGTTTTTCCACCTAAGTGTGCCGAATGAGCTTCTCAGGCTGAGAAAACAAGCTTTTTCACACAAGCTGCCATTCTCTTCCAGAAGCACCTATGTATCAGTTTCCACCTCAGGAAGCCTCACAGCGGCGACTTGTACATTATAGAGTGGTTTTGTGTGGCTCTGTCACTTAGTTTGACTGTAATGCACAAAACTATTAAAAGTGACTTTTCTGCGTTTCCCATGTAATTCTGGCTTTTTCTTGTTTCACATGCAATTCTGTGGGACTTTGGTGTTTTTCCACCTAAGTGTGCCGAATGAGCTTCTCAGGCTGAGAAAACAAGCTTTTTCACACAAGCTGCCATTCTCTTCCAGAAGCACCTATCTGCCAGTTTCCACCTCAGGAAGCCTCACAGCGGCGACTTGTACATTATAGAGTGCTTTTGTGTGGCTCTGTCACTTAGTTTGGCTGTAATGCACAAAACTATTAAAAGTGACTTTTCTGCGTTTCCCATGTAATTCTGGCTTTTTCTTGTTTCACATGCAATTCTGTGGGACTTTGGTGTTTTTCCACCTAAGTGTGCCGAATGAGCTTCTCAGGCTGAGAAAACAAGCTTTTTCACACAAGCTGCCATTCTCTTCCAGAAGCACCTATCTGCCAGTTTCCACCTCAGGAAGCCTCACAGCGGCGACTTGTACATTATAGAGTGGTTTTGTGTGGCTCTGTCACTTAGTTTGGCTGTAATGCACAAAACTATTAAAAGTGACTTTTCTGCGTTTCCCATGTAATTCTGGCTTTTTCTTGTTTCACATGCAATTCTGTGGGACTTTGGTGTTTTTCCACCTAAGTGTGCCGAATGAGCTTCTCAGGCTGAGAAAACAAGCTTTTTCACACAAGCTGCCATTCTCTTCCAGAAGCACCTATGTGCCAGTTTCCACCTCAGGAAGCCTCACAGCGGCGACTTGTACATTATAGAGTGGTTTGGTGTGGCTCTGTCACTTAGTTTGGCTGTAATGCACAAAACTATTAAAAGTGACTTTTCTACGTTTCCCATGTAATTCTGGCTTTTTCTTGTTTCACATGCAATTCTGTGGGACTTTGGTGTTTTTCCACCTAAGTGTGCCGAATGAGCTTCTCAGGCTGAGAAAACAAGCTTTTTCACACAAGCTGCCATTCTCTTCCAGAAGCACCTATGTATCAGATTCCACCTCAGGAAGCCTCACAGCGGCGACTTGTACATTATAGAGTGGTTTTGTGTGGCTCTGTCACTTAGTTTGGCTGTAATGCACAAAACTATTAAAAGTGACTTTTCTGCGTTTCCCATGTAATTCTGGCTTTTTCTTGTTTCACATGCAATTCTGTGGGACTTTGGTGTTTTTCCACCTAAGTGTGCCGAATGAGCTTCTCAGGCTGAGAAAACAAGCTTTTTCACACAAGCTGCCATTCTCTTCCAGAAGCACCTA
Organism: Dicentrarchus labrax; assembly: GCF_905237075.1. Lineage (NCBI taxonomy): Eukaryota > Metazoa > Chordata > Actinopteri > Moronidae > Dicentrarchus > Dicentrarchus labrax. The sequence goes on from NW_026136719.1 coordinate 37,681,446, forward strand.
TGTATCAGTTTCCACCTCAGGAAGCCTCACAGCGGCGACTTGTACATTATAGAGTGGTTTTGTGTGGCTCTGTCACTTAGTTTGGCTGTAATGCACAAAACTATTAAAAGTGACTTTTCTGCGTTTCCCATGTAATTCTGGCTTTTTCTTGTTTCACATGCAATTCTGTGGGACTTTGGTGTTTTTCCACCTAAGTGTGCCGAATGAGCTTCTCAGGCTGAGAAAACAAGCTTTTTCACACAAGCTGCCATTCTCTTCCAGAAGCACCTATGTATCAGTTTCCACCTCAGGAAGCCTCACAGCGGCGACTTGTACATTATAGAGTGGTTTTGTGTGGCTCTGTCACTTAGTTTGGCTGTAATGCACAAAACTATTAAAAGTGACTTTTCTGCGTTTCCCATGTAATTCTGGCTTTTTCTTGTTTCACATGCAATTCTGTGGGACTTTGGTGTTTTTCCACCTAAGTGTGCCGAATGAGCTTCTCAGGCTGAGAAAACAAGCTTTTTCACACAAGCTGCCATTCTCTTCCAGAAGCACCTATGTATCAGTTTCCACCTCAGGAAGCCTCACAGCGGCGACTTGTACATTATAGAGTGGTTTTGTGTGGCTCTGTCACTTAGTTTGGCTGTAATGCACAAAACTATTAAAAGTGACTTTTCTGCGTTTCCCATGTAATTCTGGCTTTTTCTTGTTTCACATGCAATTCTGTGGGACTTTGGTGTTTTTCCACCTAAGTGTGCCGAATGAGCTTCTCAGGCTGAGAAAACAAGCTTTTTCACACAAGCTGCCATTCTCTTCCAGAAGCACCTATGTGCCAGTTTCCACCTCAGGAAGCCTCACAGCGGCGACTTGTACATTATAGAGTGGTTTGGTGTGGCTCTGTCACTTAGTTTGGCTGTAATGCACAAAACTATTAAAAGTGACTTTTCTGCGTTTCCCATGTAATTCTGGCTTTTTCTTGTTTCACATGCAATTCTGTGGTACTTTGGTGTTTTTCCACCTAAGTGTGCCGAATGAGCTTCTCAGGCTGAGAAAACAAGCTTTTTCACACAAGCTGCCATTCTCTTCCAGAAGCACCTATGTATCAGTTTCCACCTCAGGAAGCCTCACAGCGGCGACTTGTACATTATAGAGTGGTTTTGTGTGGCTCTGTCACTTAGTTTGGCTGTAATGCACAAAACTATTAAAAGTGACTTTTCTGCGTTTCCCATGTAATTCTGGCTTTTTCTTGTTTCACATGCAATTCTGTGGGACTTTGGTGTTTTTCCACCTAAGTGTGCCGAATGAGCTTCTCAGGCTGAGAAAACAAGCTTTTTCACACAAGCTGCCATTCTCTTCCAGAAGCACCTATGTGCCACTTTCCGCCTCAGGAAGCCTCACAGCGGCGACTTGTACATTATAGAGTGGATTTGTGTGGCTCTGTCACTTAGTTTGGCTGTAATGCACAAAACTATTAAAAGTGACTTTTCTGCGTTTCCCATGTAATTCTGGCTTTTTCTTGTTTCACATGCAATTCTGTGGGACTTTGGTGTTTTTTCCACCTAAGTGTGCCGAATGAGCTTCTCAGGCTGAGAAAACAAGCTTTTTCACACAAGCTGCCATTCTCTTCCAGAAGCACCTATGTGCCAGTTTCCACCTCAGGAAGCCTCACAGCGGCGACTTGTACATTATAGAGTGGTTTGGTGTGGCTCTGTCACTTAGTTTGGCTGTAATGCACAAAACTATTAAAAGTGACTTTTCTGCGTTTCCCATGTAATTCTGGCTTTTTCTTGTTTCACATGCAATTCTGTGGGACTTTGGTGTTTTTCCACCTAAGTGTGCCGAATGAGCTTCTCAGGCTGAGAAAACAAGCTTTTTCACACAAGCTGCCATTCTCTTCCAGAAGCACCTATGTATCAGTTTCCACCTCAGGAAGCCTCACAGCGGCGACTTGTACATTATAGAGTGGTTTTGTGTGGCTCTGTCACTTAGTTTGGCTGTAATGCACAAAACTATTAAAAGTGACTTTTCTGCGTTTCCCATGTAATTCTGGCTTTTTCTTGTTTCACATGCAATTCTGTGGGACTTTGGTGTTTTTCCACCTAAGTGTGCCGAATGAGCTTCTCAGGCTGAGAAAACAAGCTTTTTCACACAAGCTGCCATTCTCTTCCAGAAGCACCTATGTGCCAGTTTCCACCTCAGGAAGCCTCACAGCGGCGACTTGTACATTATAGAGTGGTTTTGTGTGGCTCTGTCACTTAGTTTGGCTGTAATGCATAAAACTATTAAAAGTGACTTTTCTGCGTTTCCCATGTAATTCTGGCTTTTTCTTGTTTCACATGCAATTCTGTGGGACTTTGGTGTTTTTCCACCTAAGTGTGCCGAATGAGCTTCTCAGGCTGAGAAAACAAGCTTTTTCACACAAGCTGCCATTCTCTTCCAGAAGCACCTATGTATCAGTTTCCACCTCAGGAAGCCTCACAACGGCGACTTGTACATTATAGAGTGGTTTTGTGTGGCTCTGTCACTTAGTTTGGCTGTAATGCACAAAACTATTAAAAGTGACTTTTCTGCGTTTCCCATGTAATTCTGGCTTTTTCTTGTTTCACATGCAATTCTGTGGGACTTTGGTGTTTTTCCACCTAAGTGTGCCGAATGAGCTTCTCAGGCTGAGAAAACAAGCTTTTTCACACAAGCTGCCATTCTCTTCCAGAAGCACCTATGTGCCAGTTTCCACCTCAGGAAGCCTCACAGCGGCGACTTGTACATTATAGAGTGGTTTGGTGTGGCTCTGTCACTTAGTTTGGCTGTAATGCACAAAACTATTAAAAGTGACTTTTCTGCGTTTCCCATGTAATTCTGGCTTTTTCTTGTTTCACATGCAATTCTGTGGTACTTTGGTGTTTTTCCACCTAAGTGTGCCGAATGAGCTTCTCAGGCTGAGAAAACAAGCTTTTTCACACAAGCTGCCATTCTCTTCCAGAGGCACCTATGTGCCAGTTTCCACCTCAGGAAGCCTCACAGCGGCGACTTGTACATTATAGAGTGGTTTTGTGTGGCTCTGTCACTTAGTTTGGCTGTAATGCACAAAACTATTAAAAGTGACTTTTCTGCGTTTCCCATGTAATTCTGGCTTTTTCTTGTTTCACATGCAATTCTGTGGGACTTTGGTGTTTTTCCACCTAAGTGTGCCGAATGAGCTTCTCAGGCTGAGAAAACAAGCTTTTTCACACAAGCTGCCATTCTCTTCCAGAAGCACCTATGTATCAGTTTCCACCTCAGGAAGCCTCACAGCGGCGACTTGTACATTATAGAGTGGTTTTGTGTGGCTCTGTCACTTAGTTTGGCTGTAATGCACAAAACTATTAAAAGTGACTTTTCTGCGTTTCCCATGTAATTCTGGCTTTTTCTTGTTTCACATGCAATTCTGTGGGACTTTGGTGTTTTTCCACCTAAGTGTGCCGAATGAGCTTCTCAGGCTGAGAAAACAAGCTTTTTCACACAAGCTGCCATTCTCTTCCAGAAGCACCTATGTGCCAGTTTCCACCTCAGGAAGCCTCACAGCGGCGACTTGTACATTATAGAGTGGTTTGGTGTGGCTCTGTCACTTAGTTTGGCTGTAATGCACAAAACTATTAAAAGTGACTTTTCTGCGTTTCCCATGTAATTCTGGCTTTTTCTTGTTTCACATGCAATTCTGTGGGACTTTGGTGTTTTTCCACCTAAGTGTGCCGAATGAGCTTCTCAGGCTGAGAAAACAAGCTTTTTCACACAAGCTGCCATTCTCTTCCAGAAGCACCTATGTGCCAGTTTCCACCTCAGGAAGCCTCACAGCGGCGACTTGTACATTATAGAGTGGTTTGGTGTGGCTCTGTCACTTAGTTTGGCTGTAATGCACAAAACTATTAAAAGTGACTTTTCTGCGTTTCCCATGTAATTCTGGCTTTTTCTTGTTTCACATGCAATTCTGTGGGACTTTGGTGTTTTTCCACCTAAGTGTGCCGAATGAGCTTCTCAGGCTGAGAAAACAAGCTTTTTCACACAAGCTGCCATTCTCTTCCAGAAGCACCTATGTGCCAGTTTCCACCTCAGGAAGCCTCACAGCGGCGACTTGTACATTATAGAGTGGTTTTGTGTGGCTCTGTCACTTGTTTGTGCTGTAATGCACAAAACTATTAAAAGTGACTTTTCTGCGTTTCCCATGTAATTCTGGCTTTTTCTTGTTTCACATGCAATTCTGTGGGACTTTGGTGTTTTTTCCACCTAAGTGTGCCGAATGAGCTTCTCAGGCTGAGAAAACAAGCTTTTTCACACAAGCTGCCATTCTCTTCCAGAAGCACCTATGTATCAGTTTCCACCTCAGGAAGCCTCACAACGGCGACTTGTACATTATAGAGTGGTTTTGTGTGGCTCTGTCACTTAGTTTGGCTGTAATCCACAAAACTATTAAAAGTGACTTTTCTGCGTTTCCCATGTAATTCTGGCTTTTTCTTGTTTCACATGCAATTCTGTGGGACTTTGGTGTTTTTCCACCTAAGTGTGCCGAATGAGCTTCTCAGGCTGAGAAAACAAGCTTTTTCACACAAGCTGCCATTCTCTTCCAGAAGCACCTATGTGCCAGTTTCCACCTCAGGAAGCCTCCACAGCGGCGACTTGTACATTATAGAGTGGTTTGGTGTGGCTCTGTCACTTAGTTTGGCTGTAATGCACAAAACTATTAAAAGTGACTTTTCTGCGTTTCCCATGTAATTCTGGCTTTTTCTTGTTTCACATGCAATTCTGTGGTACTTTGGTGTTTTTCCACCTAAGTGTGCCGAATGAGCTTCTCAGGCTGAGAAAACAAGCTTTTTCACACAAGCTGCCATTCTCTTCCAGAAGCACCTATGTGCCAGTTTCCACCTCAGGAAGCCTCACAGCGGCGACTTGTACATTATAGAGTGGTTTGGTGTGGCTCTCTCACTTAGTTTGGCTGTAATGCACAAAACTATTAAAAGTGACTTTTCTACGTTTCCCATGTAATTCTGGCTTTTTCTTGTTTCACATGCAATTCTGTGGGACTTTGGTGTTTTTCCACCTAAGTGTGCCGAATGAGCTTCTCAGGCTGAGAAAACAAGCTTTTTCACACAAGCTGCCATTCTCTTCCAGAAGCACCTATGTGCCAGTTTCCACCTCAGGAAGCCTCACAGCGGCAACTTGTACATTATAGAGTGGTTTGGTGTGGCTCTGTCACTTAGTTTGGCTGTAATGCACAAAACTATTAAAAGTGACTTTTCTGCGTTTCCCATGTAATTCTGGCTTTTTCTTGTTTCACATGCAATTCTGTGGGACTTTGGTGTTTTTCCACCTAAGTGTGCCGAATGAGCTTCTCAGGCTGAGAAAACAAGCTTTTTCACACAAGCTGCCATTCTCTTCCAGAAGCACCTATCTGCCAGTTTCCACCTCAGGAAGCCTCACAGCGGCGACTTGTACATTATAGAGTGGTTTTGTGTGGCTCTGTCACTTAGTTTGGCTGTAATGCACAAAACTATTAAAAGTGACTTTTCTGCGTTTCCCATGTAATTCTGGCTTTTTCTTGTTTCACATGCAATTCTGTGGGACTTTGGTGTTTTTTCCACCTAAGTGTGCCGAATGAGCTTCTCAGGCTGAGAAAACAAGCTTTTTCACACAAGCTGCCATTCTCTTCCAGAAGCACCTATGTGCCAGTTTCCGCCTCAGGAAGCCTCACGGCGGCGACATGTACATTATAGAGTGGATTTGTGTGGCTCTGTCACTTAGTTTGGCTGTAATGCACAAAACTATTAAAAGTGACTTTTCTGCGTTTCCCATGTAATTCTGGCTTTTTCTTTTTCACATGCAATTCTGTGGGACTTTGGTGTTTTCACCTAAGTGTGCCGAATGAGCTTCTCAGGCTGAGAAAACAAGCTTTTTCACACAAGCTGCCATTCTCTTCCAGAAGCACCTATGTGCCAGTTTCCACCTCAGGAAGCCTCTGGCGGAATTCTGGAAAAACACCAAAAGTCCACAGAATTGCATGTGAAACCAGAAAAAGCCAGAATTACATGAGCATAGAAAGCAAAAATCACTAGTTTGTGCATTACACCAAGCAAAATGACAAAGCCACACCAAACCACTCTATAATGTACAAGTCGCCGCTGTGCGAAGTGAAGCTGTCGAATGGAACAGCTGCCGGAAAAGCGAATGTCGTGCAAAAGCCGTGTTTTCTCAGCCTGAAAACCGATGCATTTACGCCAGGTGGAAAACACCAAAGTACAAATACATGAATAAAAGCAGCTAAGTGCATGGGAAAGCGCAATAGTTTTGTGCGCGGCACAGCTAAGTGACAGGCCATCTTATAATGTACAGGTAAATATCATTCCACGAAGGTGAAACGGCCCACATAGGTAACGCGGAAGAATGGCGGCTATATTAAACTGTTTTCTCGGCCTGGCAATTCATTAATTTGCGAGTGGAAACACCAAAAATCAAATGCATGTGAAAAACGAAAAATTTATGGGAAAGCAGAAAAGTCACTTTTAATAGTTTGTGCATTACAGCAAACAAAATGACAGAGCCACGCAATGTAATATTTCAAGTGCGCCCATCGTGTGAAGATGGAACTATGCTTCACCGGAAGAAGAATGGCAGCTTTGTGAAAAGCGTTCGGCCTGTCGGCACAAATGGAAATAAGTACAAATAATAAACTGAAACAGTCAAATGAAAGTCACTTTTAATGGTTTTGCATTACAGCCAAACTTAGAGCACGCCAGACCCTCTATAACGAAGTCGCGGCTATGAAACTCTGAGAAGTGGCACATGGAACTGCTTTCTGAAAGAAGAGGCTGGCAGCTTGTGAAAAATGTTTACTCAGCCTGAAGGCTCGTGGCGCAAGATGACAACCGGAAGCCGGAAATAATGGTTTTGTGCGTGCAGCAAAGCGCGACAGGCCACGCCAAATCACTTCTATAATGTGAAGTAAGCAGCTCAATGGCTCCTGGTGAAGCGGCACGTAACTACTCTGGAGAAGGATGGCAGCTTTATGAAAAACGTTTTCTCGGCCTGAAAAACTCATTGACACGCTAGGTGGAAAAGCGATCTACAGAAGTGAAAACAAAAGCCGATTTTATCGTTCAGAAAATCGCACTATTAGTTTTGCATTACAGCCAGGCTAAGTGACAGGCCACGCAAAGACCACTCTATAATGTACGAGTCGCGGCTAATGGGCTCGCAGTGACGTAGGTGGCTGCCGGAGAATGGCGAAAAGCGATTTTTCTCGGCCTGGCGAACCGTCGACACATGGAAGACCGAGAGTCTACAGGCCGTATTGAAAAAGCCGGAATCCGGGCGCGAATCGCTACCCCAGCGTGCGTGGCAAACTAAGTGGGCGGAGCCACGCCAGACCCTTCTATGATGACGAAGTCGCCAGCTGTGAAAAACCTGAATTGAAGGCTGGCACATAGCTTCGCTGGAGAATGAAGCGCTGTGTGGCGTTTTCATATAATCATTCATTTTGCCATGTGTAAAGCCGGGATTTAATGGAAGCGCAGAAAATCACTTTTAATAGTTTTGTGCATTACAATAACCACTCTATAATGTACAGTAGCCGCTATGGCGACTGGCGCATAGATGCTTTCTGGCGGCTTTATTATTGAAAACTGGTTTTCCTCGGCCTGAGGCTCATTAAAGCAGATGGAAGTACCAGATCCTGAAGTACGTAATGTAAGAAAACCAGGAGTAATGGGAAATAAAATCACTTTGTTTTGCGCAGTTTTGTGCGTGCAATGGAAACTAGACCACGCCAAACCTTCTATAATATTATGAGTCGCCGCTGTGAGACTCTGGTGAAACTGCAGATGGGTGGCTGCCAGAATGGCGGCTGTAAACTTGTTTCAACAGCCTGGAAATATTCGACACACTGGAATGAGCTACAGAAATTGCATGTGTAGCTAAACCAGGTTGCATGAAAGTACTAATAGTTGTGCGTACAGCAGGCTGGGCAGGCCACGCAAGGTATGCCATAATGCTGAGTCGCCAACAGTAACTTTCTGGCACATAGGTAGCTGGAAGCTAAGCGGCGTGAAGAAGCTTGTTTTCTCGGCTTTCGTTCGACACGCGGAGTGGAAGCGCCAGAGTCCCCGCAGGCTGCATGTGAGCAGAAAGCTGGGATTACGTAGGCTGAAAGTCGCTTGTGGTTTTGTGCATTACAACAGGCTATTGACGCAGCCACACAAAGGCCATCTTTATAATCTGGTCGCCCACTGTCGGTAGTACTATTTTATAGGCACGGAAAAGAGATGGCAGCTTATTGATGAAAATTGGGCACTCAGCCTGAGCTCATTCGCGTAGGTGGAAAAACAGAAATTTACAAGAATTGCATGTGAAACAAGCAAATTACATGGGGGAAGCAGCAAATAGTTTGTGCATTACAACAAACGACAATTCATAACGGCTGTGAATCTGGTGGAAGTGGCACATAGATAATGCTGGAAAAGTGGCGGCTATGGCCGACACGCCAGGTGAGAGTCACGGAAGCGAAACCGGAGATTGGCGGGAGAGCGCGAAGTCTTTTTGTGGTGCTGATGCGTACAACCAGACTTAAGACCACGCCGCCTCTATAGTCAACACAGATCAACGCTGTGGTGGAAACTGGCATAGTGCTTCATGAAAGTAATAACCGATATGAAAAGCACTCTCGGCCTGAGAGTCGGCGCCTTAGGTGGAAAACGCAAGCACGGAAATTACATATTAACCAGAAAAGCCGAATTGGAAGCGAAGAAAGTCACTTTTAATGGTTTGTGCATTACGGCCAGACTAAGTGACGGAAGCCACCAAATACTCTATGATATTTTGGTGTCTTCGAAAGATTGAAACGCGCATAGGCATAAGCTCGCTGGAAAGTGGCAGCTTCCGGCAACTGTTATCAGCCTGGCGTCGTGCGGTACACGCTAGATAGTGATCTACAAATGCATGTGAAACAGAAAAGCCGCCAGGCGATCTTAATAGTTTTGTGCATTAACAGACTAGGTGACAACCACTCTATGAAATATTTTTAAGCTCTTCTTCGAGTTGGAAACTGTCGAATAGCAGCTGCCGGAGGAAGAATGGCGGCTATGATGGCTTTGATCTCGGCCTGGCTCATTCGGCGCCTTAAGTCACGAAATGATAACTGCTTAGCATGGGAAGCGCCAGAAAGCGCAATGGTTTGTGCGTGCAACATATTTTCTATAATGTACGGGGTAAGCGCCCTGAACTGGCGCATGCTTTCTGGAGAGAATGGCGGCTAATGTGAAAAACCGATTTCAATACGAACGCCGTCGAGCCCCACAGGTATGTAACAGAAAAGCTGGGGTATGGAAAGCGCGCGAAAGTCATAGTTTGTGCATTATGAAACTTAAACCACAGGCACCACGCTCTATAGTCAACGGAAGTCGCCGCGTGAAAACTCGGCGGCATGGGTGCTCTGAAATGTCGGCTAATGTGAAAGCGTTTTCCTGAAATGCAGGTCTATTGAAAACAGAAAAGCCAGAGTATGGAAAGAGTCATGTAGTTTTGCGTACAGCCAAACAAATGACAGTACAAACCAATGTACAATTAAGCGGCTGTGGCTGGTGAAACTGGCGCATAGACAGCTGCCGGAAAAGAATGGCGGCTTGTGTGAAAAACGTTTTCTCGGCCTGAGAGGCTCATTAAATACGCCCCAGGTGGGAAAGCACAGGAAATCCACAGATTGCATGTAACAATAAAACCCGGGATGCATGAGGCTTGCTGAAAATCACTTTATAGTTTTGTGCGGTAACAAACTAAGTGACAGAACACTACGCCAACCATATGTGTACAGTGGCGCTATTTCCTGAAGATGAAACCTGCGCATAGTAACTGCCGGAAATAAACTGTGTGGCTTTCTCAACCATTCGCTTAGGTGGAAAGGAAAACGAGTCCCACAGCTAAGAAAAAGCCATAATTAATGGGAAGCGCTTAAAGCTAGTTTTGCATTACGGTAGGCTAATGACAGGCCGCCAACCGCTTTCTGGTGGCATGGTGGCTGCGGAATGGCGGCTTGTGTGGCGCTGAACATCTCGGCGCAACTCGTGCGACACATAGTGGAAAAATAAATCAATAATATTAACCAGCCAGATTATGGGAGAAGCATAGAAAATCGCAATGGTTTGTGCGTGCAACAAACTAATGACGAGCCACGCACCAGTGCTCTTATAATGTACGGAAGTAAGCGGCTAATCGATTAGCTGTCGGGCTAGGTCAGCTGCCAGATGGCGGCTTGTGATGAACTTAGCCTGAAAATCATTCGGCGCAGAATGAGTACCAAGTCCCAATTACATAATATTGTCAAACCGGAGTTGCATGGGAAGCGTCGCTTTTTATGGTTTTGTGCACAACAAACCTTTCTCCCTTCTATAATAACACGGAAATTAACGCTAATAGAAGATTGAAGGCAACGCATAGATTAACAGCGGAGAATGACGGCTTGTATTGAAAGCTGTTTTCTGGCCTGAGCTCATTCGACACGCCGTGGAAGAAACGCCAGGAATCCGCGAAATTGCATGTGGCTGAAAGCTGGGAATTACATGATATGAAAATCACTTTATGGTTGTGCGTGCAACAGTGATGTACACAAATACGCTCAACGAGTCGCCAGCGTAACTCCTGGGTGGAAAACGGCATGGGTGGCGCATGATGGCGGCTTTGTGATGAAAACTACTCGGCGGAAACTCATTCAGCAGTGGAGCTGCAGAGTCCCCACTAGGCCCGTAACAAGCCAGAATATGGGAAGCGCAGAAAAGAACCGCATTAGTTTATTAGCATTAACTTCAAACTAAGTAGACAGTACCAAACCGCTCTATAATGTACGAGTGCTGGCTGTGAACTCACAATTGAGAGAAGGCACATGGAATGCTGATGGCGGCTTTGTGAAAAGCTTGTTTTCTCAGCCTGTCGACGGAGACGGAAAGATCACAATGCGTATTAACCGGGGCCATGAAACAAGAAGAGTCACTTTGTAATTTTGTGCGTGCAACCAAAAACTAAGTGAGCAGGCTATAAACCATCTATAATGTTACGAGATTAAACATGTCCTGGTGAAGGCTGGCACATAGTGGAGAAATGGCGGCAATGATGAAAAGCGCAACCGGTGGAAAAACACCAAGTCAAAATTGCGTAACCAGAAAAGCCGGGAGCCAGAGCGAAGAAAGTCGCTTGTGGTTTGTGCGTACGACCAGGCTAAGTGACGAAGGCCACATAAACCATACTATGATGGCCCGCGAGATTAAGCGTGGTGATGTTTTGCATAGATTAACGCGGAAGAATGACAGCTGACGTTTCTCGGCGCAATCGTCGACACGCCCAGGTGAGCGCAAGTCAGGCATGTAGAGAAAGCCCGGAAGTAGGCGCGGCGTCACTTTAATGGTTTGTGCGTGCTGGTGACGAGTGCCAACATGATATTACGAGTCGCCGCTGTGAACTCCTGAGGATGACTGTCGGATGCGTGCAGACACATTTGTGATAAAGTCTCAGCCTGAAGGCTCATTAAGAATGGAAAAACGCAAAGTCCACAATTACGTAATAAAACCAGGATTGCATGGAAGGAAAAGTCGCACCAATAGTTTTGTGCATTACGGTAAATGACAGGCCACGCAAAAACCAGCATAACGCGAGTATCTGAACTGGCATAGTGCTCTTAATGATGAAAAGCTTGTTTCTAAGCCTGGGAAATAGATTTCGACACATAGATTGGAAAGTACCAAGTCCACGAAGCTGCATGTGAAAAGCCGAATTATGGAAAAGCAGAGAGAGTCACCAATAGTTTTGCGTACAATGGGCAGGCCACGCAGAACCGCTCTATGAAAATGATGAGCATTCAATGAACTCACGAAGGTGAAACTGGCACATAGGCCAACGCGGAAAATTAACTGTGTGTATGTCATTCGTTACACTTAGATGGAAAAACAAGGAAATCTACAGTAAATGTGAAGCTAGGTATGGGAAACGCAGAAAGGCAACTGGTTTGTGCATTACAGCGAAACTTAAACCAGAGCCGCTATATTGTCGCCGTTAAGCGGCTAACCACTGGTGAGCTGGCATAGCAATGCGGAATGGCGACTGTGTGAAAGCTGTTTTTAAACCTGAGCTTCATTCAGCGCTGGGTGGAAAGACACCAGATCCGCGAAATTGCGTAACGAAAGCCAGGGTATGGAAAGCATGAAAGTCACTGTAGTAACAATGCGTGG